>NC_142502.1:165775500-167210000 GCF_057876585.1 Rhinolophus sinicus
GTTTTCATAGCCCACAGCTGTGCCTGAGCTTCCTAAGTCCAGAATGGCGGAGTGAGATATGGGAGTCTTACAGCTTCTTAGGCTCTCAACCATTCCCTCCATTTCTAGGCACAGCTTCACTCCTCCTTAAGTTCTTAGGGCCTCAAAACAACAACAACAACAACAACAACAAGAAAACATGAGATTTTAGAGGGTTCTGTGTTGTAAGTTGGGTCTCTTCTCAGCTTTCCCTGTTGGGGGTACCTGGCTTCCATATTTTGCATTGTTTCTTTTCCTATTTTCTTTACCCTTGTGGATTGTGCTTTTGTTGTTATTGTTGCCCTGTAGTGGGGCTTCTTTAACTGGAAGTTTCTATTTTCTCTTAATCCCCCTCCAATTGGGTGTTTGTTGTCTTCACTCCACTGAAACAGCTCTTTTTCAGTCATCAGTGATCTCAAATTGCCCAAACCAGTGGTCAGTATTCTGTCTTAATTGACCTACCAGCAGCTTTTGATATAGTTGATTCTCTAATACTTGAAATATTTTTTGCTGTGAAATTGAAAAATACAAAAGAGTATATATAAAGTTATCTGAGTTATGAAGCATAATAATATGAACGTCTGTACTCCCTGTACCCAAATTAAAAAATAGATTGCTTTCATTTCTGCTGATGCACACTTTGTGTTAAGCTTCTCTTATTTGTGGCTCCCAAGCCACCATTTGCTTTTCGTTCGCCTCCTTCTTCACTAGTTACTCTTCATTGTTTTTTATTGGCTCTTTCTGAATTCTGGGCACTTTTTTAAAAAATCTATTTATTGTTATGCCTTCAGTGACATCATCTAATGTCATGATTTTTACTACCATCTAGCAGTAGTGACTCCCACATATCCAACGAGCTGACCCACCTCTTGGATATCTAAACAGCATCTCAAAATTAACATATTCAAAACCAAATTCTTGATTTCCCCCTCACAAACTTGTCCTTTCTCCAGTGTTCTCCATGTCAGGACATGACCATTTCATCCTTCTAATTGCTCAGGTCATACTCGTAAACCGTAGTGGCATTCTGGACTTCTCCCTTTTTCTCAGACTTCACATCATATTTATCAGCAAATCTCATTGGCTCTAGCCACTAAATATACCCAGAATTAAATTAGTTTTCATCATCTCCATTTTTACCACCCTTATCTGGATTATGGCAAAAGCTTCCTATGTGCTCACCCTGCTTCCATCATGTACCTTGCAGAGTATTCTTAGCTCAGTATTCAGAATGAGCCTATTAAAACATTTAGATCATGTCTCCGCTCTGCTTCAAACTCTGATAATAAAACATAAAATTCTTACGATGATACATAAGACACTACACAACCTGGTCCCTTCTACCCTTCTGATTTCATCTACTGCTTCCTGTCTCTTACTCTGCTCCTGCCAAACTATTCTTGGTGTCCTCAAACACGTTACGCATGCTGCCTCCTCCAGGCCTTTGCACTGTTCTCTTTGTCTAGAATGTTCCTCTCCCAGATATTTGCATAGCTCTTGCCTTCAATTTTTTTCAGAGAGTCCTTTTCTTACTGATCTATGTAAAATAGTAACTCACACTATTCATTTTCAATTTGGCAAACTCTTGTCTCCCCTCTAGGATGTAAACTTCATGAGGGTAGAGACTTTGTCTGTTGTGTTCACCGTTGCCTAGAATATTCATGTCTAGAATAGTGTATAGCATGTAGTAAGTTCATAGTATTTCTTGAATGAATGAATGAATTTTCAGTATTGATTATGGGTAGATCTGAATATTTTTTTCTGTTGTGTAGGGCTCTTCAGAGTTTCTTTTGATTCCCTTCACTGATCTGTAACTTACTAGACTACTGACTTGGCTTTTAAAGGGGAGCCCATCTGGATTGTCCATACACGCAATATTTTACATCCTTGGACCATTGGTTTATTTCTTAGGAAGCTGATGTGGAAAAGTTGGATCTAGAGTAGTCACTTTTATTGGCAGCTAACTCTTTGGCACTGGAGGGGAATGAAGGAGAATATTTAATATAGTAAAGAATGGTTCATTTCTTATTGAACTCTTCTTTATCTTGAAAATTCCCATTTATGGTTTTGTGCCCAATGTAATCTAGATTTTAATTATTGGAGTGCCTTAACTGTTAAGTATTCCTTTTTTTTACTAAAAGACAACAAAAGTACATAGGAGAAAGAAACTGATCATATTCTTTATTTTTTTTTTTATAACAGACTGATGTAAAGGAAAAACAGAAAAAACTTGTTGAACAATTAACTGGATTAATAAGTAGTTCACCTGGACCACCTACCCGAAAATTGTTAGCTAAAAATCTCGCAGCCCTTTATAGCATTGGGGATACTTTCACTGTTTTTCAAACACTTGAAAAATGTAATGACATTATCAGAAATAAAGATGACACTGCAGCCTACTTACCAACAAAATTGTGAGTACTTACTCTGAGATGCCCCTTGAAACTTCTTTTTTTTTTAGAGTAATTTACCTTAGTAAGTTATTATCTTTATAATATGCTGATTATAAAGAGCTCCAGGTAGATGGAACCTGAGGCATGCTGCTGACACTGAACACTCTAAATAGGTCTGGGGCAGGGGTTCTATTTCAGCATTTGCTCCATTGGGACTTTCAGCAAACTACAGAGAATTGGTATGATGTCAGCCATTTACAGAGCTGTCTTTTGGTAAATTTGAAGGAAGTAATATTCTTAGCTGGGATGGATAGAAAAGTAAACAATTTCTAGCCGAGGAGATTGAGGTAGGAATGGGCCAATTATAGCCCAGAGGCCAAACCCAGCCTGCTGCCTGTTTTGTAAGTGAAGTTCTAGTGGGATGTAGACATGCCTTTCCGTTTAGGTGATAGCTGCTTCTGTGCTGTAATGCCAGAGCTGTGTATCTGAGACAGAGACAATTTTGTCTGCATGTTTGCTGATCCCTACATTAAGAGATTAACCCAAGTCCTGCACATACCTGTGGTTTGGATCAAGGGCAGAAATTTTTGGAGTAAGTCTTGAGGATAATGGTTATAGGGATGGATGCATCCTGTGAAAGAGTCAAATAAGAAACACAGCAGTTACAGTACTGTGAGAGGTGCTGTGGGAGGGAAAAGAACATCTACAGAAGCTTAGCAGTGGTGGGAGTGGAGAGCAATGTCAAGGAGCTTCTCAAGGTGGCGTCAGCCAAACAAGATCAATCATCAAGGAAGGACACGTGGAAACTAGTCAAGTAAGGGGTTAAGATGGGAAGATGGATGCGATAGGCTAGGGGTTGGCAAACTGTATGAAAAGGGACAGATAGTAAATATTTTTGGCTTTGTCAGAATATAGTCCAAATATTTTTGGACTATACGTCTCTGTCACTACTTATCTCTGCCACAGACAGAGATGAGTATGACCGTATTTCTATAAAACTTTATTTACTAAACACAGGTGTTAGGCTGGATGATGGGTCAGGTTTGGTCTGTAGCCTGTAGTTTGCCAACTTCTTTTCTAGACAAAGGAAACTTCTAATTGGAAGCAGAAGTAGCTTATGTATACCTTATTTTACAGTGCTTTTCAGAAAGATGGAAAATAGTGGAGGAAACAATTGTGAGGGGAAGTTGATGAGTTCAGTTCTGTGAGTGCTGATTTTGGAGTACAAGTGGGAATCTCCAAGTGAGAGTACATCATAGGCGGTTGGAAATCCTGGTATGGATTTCAGAGATCTGAGCTAATAATGTAGTTTTGGTGAGAAGATAATGGAGATTGGGGAGTAGGCTGAACCCTCCAGTATGGATAAAGTTACCTAGGAAGAGTATACTACTCACTATTGGAGGAGAAAAGGTGCCAAGGATACAACTCAGTACCATCATTCTGGGGGCCAGGACCAGTATAATAGCTTACAGAGGAAATGTGGAAATTATTCTGGACACTGATTTTTAGGTCTGTTCCAACTGCGTAGATATATTGTGTTTAAATATTGTGTTGTTTGGGATAAATGTAGATCTCAAAAGTTTTGAAAGAGATTAGTATTATTCCTTTCCAGTTTATTTAGGGGTTTGAAGCTATGTTAATACTTTGGTGAATTAGTTCTCCATCACTTAGCCAATCCACACACGATTTTGTAGTTCTGCTTAAGTAGAATTTATTACATATTGTTCATATGTATTTTCAATGGTTTCTTGGGTTCTATTTAGGAATTTCCTAATATATTCTGGCATGTGACCTTAGTGATTCATTAGCTTTGTTATCAGCCTGGAGAGTATTTGGAAAAAGCATGGGATATAAAGTCAAAGAGGTGAAAGTTGATTCCCTGATTTTACTGTTTATTACATGTATGACAGTGAGTTACATTTATGTAATCTCCCTCAGCCTCAGAGTAACTTGCTCAGGACACAGAGCTATTAGGTGGCAGGTTCTGGTACTGAGGCACACATCTACCAGACCCCAAAGCATATGCTCTTACCTCTATGCTCTACTCTGGCCTCTAAGCTAAATTCACAGCTGTTCACTTACTTACTATTTATCTGAGTGTTGGTAGGGTGAGTTCCTCCCTCCTGAAGAGATGGGCTGCTGTTACATTTCTTCTTCTATGTATCAAATGTTTCATTAAAGCAATTTAAATTAAATTTCACAAGTGATTATTTACTATTATTTGTATATTAAGAGGCAGACACTGTGAGCAATACAAAAATGTATATGATAGATTCCCTGTTTCCGTGGTTTGCATTTCCATTTGCAGGATGAGATATAGTTACATGAAATGGTCGTCACAACACAGTAAACAATATAATTTTGTCAAAATGAGTGGTTGACATTGTTATATATAATGAGAAAAGAGAGGAATCTTTGTGGATTGATGTAATTTGGGAAGTCTTCATAAAAGGAAAGCTTGAGTTTCTTTCCAAAGGATGGGTCTGATTTGTTACATAAATATATATTTATTCTGTTGTTTTCCTAACAAGAATACAATTTGATTAGCCATAGTATTGGTTGCAATTATAAAGAATAAACAAAATGTTTTTGAAAGTTGAAAATTAAGGATTTGTAGCCAAGTGTCCTACACAAATATAAATTGATTTCTGAAAATGAGAAAAGTGTGATGAAATTGTATTACTGACCTCAGCAATGACTAATGAAGTATCACTTCTTACAGGGCCGCAGTGACTTGTGTGGGAGCATTTTATGAAAAAATGGGGAGAATGCTAGGCAGTGCATTTCCAGAAACAGTAAATAATCTTTTGAAATCTCTGAAAAGTGCAGAGGTAAGTTCTTTTTTTTTTAACTAAATTTATTGGGTGACAATGGTTAGTAAAATTACATAGGTTTCAAGTGTGCAATTCTGTAATACATCATCTATATATCACATTATTTGCTCACCACCCAGAGTCAGTTCTCCTTCCATCACCATATGTTTGACTCCCTTCACCCTCTTCTACCATAGAAGTTTTATAACAAATATTATTTAAATGTTCTGCTTGTGGCAGGAGTTTTATGTCAGTTAAAAATATATGTTTATTTGCCTTTTTTCTGTCACTGTGGTACTCATACTACTTAGCAAGAAGGTGATTTAATGTTGTTACTTGCAAAAAAATTACTTGCCCCTTCTTTTAATGTATTACCTCGTATTTCAGGGAAAAGGGAAAGTGTGCTTTTCCTTGACAAAGAATGGATCATTTTTTTATTTAGCCTTAGGGATGTGTTTGCATTGCCATTTTACGTTTTGTGCCATAGCTAATGTACTAGTTTCCTGGGGCTGCCGTAATAAATTACCACAGACTGGGTGGCTTAAAACAACAGAAATTTATTGTCTCACAATTCAGGAGGCCAGAAGCCTGAAATCAAGGTGTCAGGAGGGCTGTGCTTCCTCTGAAGCCTCTTAGGAAGAATCCTTCCTTGTCTTCTTAGCTTCTAGTGGTTCCTGACAATCCTTGGCACCCCTTGGTTTGTAGATGCATCTCTCCAACCTTTGCCTCCCTGGCCCCACGGTGTTCTCCCTATGCATCCCTGTGTCCGATTTCTTCTCTTCTAAGGATGCCAGTCATTGGGTTAGAGCCCACCCTAATCCAGTATGATCTCATCTGTACTTCATTTCACCTGCGAAGACCTTATTTCCAAATAAAGTCACGCTCACAAGTAACAGCATTTAGGACTTGAACTAATCTTTAGAGTGGAGGGACTCTATTTAATTCACAGCAGCCAATATCAAGCGAAAATAGTTCTGTTTTGTCATGTCAGTTTGGTATTGCTTCTGAAACTTCCTTGTTAACTTGGAGTTAACTACAAATAGGCTCAGCCCTGGATGCTCGGAGTCTAATTCCCTTGTCAAGGACAACAAAAGATTTCTTGGACAACACCTCTTCTGGGAACTATTTATTCATTTATCAAATAAGAACTGAGGACATATTGTCAGGCATTGGGCATATAAAGATGAATAAGACATGGTTCCTGACCTCAAACAGCTTACAGTCTAGTGAAAGACACCTATGTTTAAATATACTATTAGAAATATGAATCAAGCACTAGAAGAGTATGAAAACAAGACTGAATTTGTCACAAGAAAAGGAGAATTTGGCGTATCCGTGACAAGTTTTTTGAATGTGTTGATGTTTTCTTTCTCTTTTAGATGGTTTATATTCTTAAGTACTTTTTCCTTAACCTTTCTGAAAGTTGGGATCCTTGCGATATGGTACTGACACTTTGCATTTGTCTTCATGTCCTCATTATGTTGCACTTCAACAGGTCATAGAAACATTGGAATGCATTTACTTAACCTACTTTCTCAGAAAGATACTATTTAATTGAAGTTAGTAATTATTTTTATCTTACAGGTACTTTCTAGAATATTGTATTTTTTATTACATTATTGTTTACAATTTAGAAGTACGGCCATTAAGCCCGGACAGTTCTTGTGTTTTGATATGCTCTTGTTTAAATGTGGAATTTGCTTTACAACGTAGTTTTTAAGTTTTGCTTTGTGTTCACGTCTAGTCTCAAGGGCGAAGTGAAATCTTAATGAGTCTGCAGAAAGTTCTAAATGGACTGGGCGGTGCCGCAGCTTCCTCTCATCGGGATATTTACAAGAATGCCAGGTCCCTCTTGACCGACAGGTCGATGGCTGTTCGATGTGCAGTTGCCAAGGTTAGTCCTCAGCCAGTTTATAATGCTGCTCATTATCCTGCTTGCTCTTAAACAGACAATGATTTTTTTCTTTTAAAGAGTTAAGATATGATTGCATAGTTTTTGTCCCCATGGATTAGTTTCATTTCATTCTATATAAATAGAATCATGTGGTATGTACTCTTTTTTTCTTTTTTTTGTTGGGGGTCTGGCTTCTTTCACACACCATAATTATTGTGAAATGCATCTACGTTGCTACACGCTCATTTAACAGTTCATTTCTTTTTATTGCAGAGTAGTATTTCATTGTATGGCTATACCGCCATTGGTTTATTGCTTCTTTTATAATGGACATTTGGGTTGCTTCCAGTTTGGGTTATTACAAAAAAGTCTGCTGTGAACATCTGTGTACAAGTTTTTGTATGGACAGTGCTTTCATAGCACTTGGGTAAAATACCTAGGAGTGGAATGGCTGGATCATATGCTAGATTTATATTGAACTTTTTGAGAAATTTCTACTGTTTTCCAAAGTACTTGTGCCATTTTACATTCCCACCAGCAATGTATGAGATTTTTCACTTCTTCTACATCTTCATTAACATTTGGTATTGCCAATCTTTTTAATTCTAGCCCTTCCTATAGAGAAGTACAGACATGTCATTGTGGCTCTAGTTGGCGTTTCCCTAATGACTAATGATGAGCATATTTTTAGGTGCTTATTGGCTGTCCATATCTTCTTTGATAAAGAGCCTATTCAAAACTTCTGTGCATTGTTTTATTATTTGTTCCCATTATTGAGTTTTATGGGTATTCTATGGGTTCTTTATATATACTGTATCAGATACATTATTTGCAAATATTTTCTCCCAGTCTGTAGCTTGTCTTTTCATTCTCCAAATAGTGCATTTCTAAGAGAAATGTTGAATTTTGTTAAAGTCCAATTTATCAGTTTTCTTATATGGATTGTGCTTTTGGTGTTGTAGCTAAGAAAACTTTACCTAACCCAAATTTTCTCCTATGTTTCCTTAAAGTTTTATTGGTTAATACTTAATATATGATCTTTTTTGTGTTAATTTTTATATATAGTGTAAGATATGAATTAAAGTTCTTTTTTTTTCTTTGCATGGATATCCACTTGTTCTAGCACCATGTTGAAAAGATTGTCTTTTCTTCACTAACTTGCCTTTGCACCTTTGTTGAAAATCAGTTGTCCATATAAATGTCGGTCTGTTTTGGGCTCTTTATTCTGTTCCATTGTCTATCTTGATGTCAACACTTTTTTGATTACTGTACCTTTATAATAAACCTTAAAATCAGGTAGTTAGCCCTCCAACTTTTTCTTTTTCAAAATAGTTTTGGCTATTCTAGGTTCTTTGCATTTCTATATGAATTTTAGCTTATCAATTTCTACAAAAATAGCATGCTGGGATTTTGATTTCGGTTGCACTGAATCTATAGATCTATTTGGGGAGAGTTGGCAGCTTAATAATATTAAGTTTTCCAACCCATGAATATGATATATCTCTCTTCATTTAGGTCTCTTTGATATCTCTTAGCAACATTTTGTGGTTTTGAATGTACAAGTCTTGCACATCTTTTGCCAGATTTATTCCTAAATAGTTCATATTTTTATGCTATTTTAAATGGTATTGATTTGTTAAATTTCAGTTTCTTGTTGTTCATTACTAACATATAGGAATATAGTTGATTTTGTACATTGATCTTGTATCCACTGATCTTGCTAAACTGACTTATGAGACGTTTTAATAGATTCTATCAGATATTGTATATAGATAATCATCTGTCCATGAATAAAGACAGCTTTATTTCTCTTCGTATCTGGATTCTTTTATTTATTTTTCTTGTGTTATTGCACTGACTGGCTAGATCCTTTGTAGAGTGTTGAACAGAAAACATGAGAGCAGACATCCTTGTCTTGTTCCATATCCTTCAGGGGAAAACATTCAGTCCTTCACCATGAAGTATCCTGTTATTATAAGTCCTGTTTTACTTGATGATCTTTATCAGGTTTCGGAAGTGCCCTTATATTCTTAGCGTTCTAAGAAGTTTTATCAGGAATGGATGTTGTCAAAGGACTTTTGATTTAAATTTGATTTCTTGTGTTTTTTCTGGTGTTGCTGTCTTCTAATTAAACTCTTTAAGATAACTGTAGATTTTACATGCAATTGTGAGAAATAACATAGAGAGATTTTAAAAAACTTTTACTCAGTTCCTTCCATGGTAATATCTTGAAAAGGATAGTATGATATTACAACCAGTATAATACAATAATGAATTGACACAATCTACTGATCTTTTTCAGTTTTCCTCAGTTTTACCTATATTCTGTTAAATGCTTTTCAACATCTATTGAGATGATTCCATGACTTTTTTTTTTCAGTTTGCTAATGAATTACAGTGACTAGTTTTAGAATTTTAACCAATCTTTCATTCCTAGGATAAACCCCACTTGGTCATGATATATTACCCCTTTTATGTATTGTTCGATGAGAGTCACTACAAGTTTGTTTAGAATTTTGCATGTATGTTCATGAAGGATATTGGTATGTAGTTTTCTTCTCTTTGAGTGTGTTTATCAAATTTTAATATCAGAGTAATAATGGCCCCATAGAATGAGTCAGGAAGTATACCCTTCTCTTCAATTTTCTGGAAGTGTTTCTATAGAATTGGTATTATTTCTTAAAATTTTGGTGAAATTCAGCAGTACAGCTCTCTGGGACTTCAGTTTTCTTTGGGGGGAAATTTTAAAACAAATCCAATTTTTAAAGTAGATATTGGGTTATTTAGGTTATCTGGTTTTTTTCTTGAGTGAGTTGTCCATTTCATCTAAATTGTCAAACTTATTGGCATAAAGTTTATAATATTTCCTTTGTCCTTTTAATATATATTGAATCTAGTGACATGACCGCCCTCTGTCCAAATTTTGGTCATTTGTGTCTTCTCTCTCTTTTTCCTCTCCTGTCTGTCTAGAAATTTGTCAAATTTATTGGTCATCTCAAAGCAGCTTTTGGTTTCATTTCTATCCTTTTTTAGTTTTCTTGATGTCCTCTCTTATCTGTTACTTCCTTTTTTTCCTGCTTACTTTGTCTTCAATTTGCTCTATGTCATATAGTTTCTTAAGTGGAAGCTAAAGTTATGTATTTGAGACCTTTCTTCTTTCTTATATAGGAGTTTAGTGTTAAACGTTTCCTCCTAAGTATTGGGACCTTTCTCAAGACTGTAAACTGGGGCAGGTGTGGGTTCACCTTATTTGTTTTCCATTTTTTAAGGTACACTGTCCTTTATCTCCTGCTGTCCAGTGTCTTGAAAACTCTTGTTTCATATATTTTGTCCAATATTTTGGTTATTTCCAGGAGGGTAAATCTGGTTCTTGTTATTCCATCTCTGGAAGTGGAAGTTCTAGGATTAATGTACTTTTTTAAAATTCCAGTGTCTACTAGAACTACAGAATGAAGCTGTGTTCATGTGGACTGCTGAACTGGAAAATATAGCCACTCTCTGCTTTAAGGCTTTGGAAAACTCAAATTACGGGGTACGAGTGGCAGTGTCTAAACTCCTAGGAACAGTCATGGCTACAGCATTGATGCCAAAACAAGCAACAGGTATCGTTGTTTGCCAAGCCCTGATCTAAACTGTAACAGATACTTAAAAGTATATGGAATGCTTCATTCTATATGAGTTATTCCTTATAGGCAAATCGCTTTAAAGGATTTAAACTTTTAGGTATCTATGTCTACTTTTTCACATAATTAAAGTACCCGAATGGCATTTTTCTTAGTTAAGGCACTTTTATGATGATATTATGCAAGATAATATGTGGTAAGCATGTTGGAAATATAAGCAAGTAGGTTTATGAAATAGTTTTGTATAATGTTCAAGGGACTGGAATCTGGCTCTTTATGTGCTTCCTTACTTTAAATCTCTGATGACTAGATCCCCATTTATAGCGTTGCATTATTTTTTCATTTTTTTTCTTGACCATCATTGTAAGCAGAATCAGAGGCAGCATTGATTTTTCATATGACTTCCACTGTGCCTTACAGTTTAACAGAGATGCTTCAGGGACAGTTGTGTATAGACGCTGAGCAAACCCAGCTCTGCTGTTGTTCCCACCCCTACTTTTTCTCTATACAGTAGAATGAGAATCAGATGTTATGAAGTCAAGGCCTAGCTCTTATGTTTATCAGCTGTGAAAGCCTTTGAACTTTGGTCTCTTCGTTTTTAATAATTATTTCAATCTGTGAATTAGATGGCAATGATAATGATAGGTAACATTTATTACGTGCTAATTACGTGCCAGGCACTGAATTAAGTATGTAACAGAATTGTTTTATGTAATCCTCACAAAACCCTATGAATTACAATTACTGTTGTTATTCCCATTTTATAAACAACAAAATTGAGGCTTGGAGAGATGGTGTACTTGAGTTCTCATAAGTGTTCTTACTAAGTGTCAGAGCTAAAATTAAAATCCAGGCGGTCAAATTCTAAAGCCTACATACTTAATCATGAGCTTTATGTCTCTCACACAGAATTTTTGTGAGGATTATGTTTGCTACTGTATGTGAAAGGACTTTATAAAATATGAAGCTCTATACCAGGGATGGCAAGTCAGTTGCAATCCAGTGACATTTTAATCCATTGGCAACTGTTGTATAGAAAGCATGGTCTTGACAAAGTTTCTTTATGTCCATCTCAATTGGTAATGAAGGCTGTCTGTGATCAATTAGCAGTATCCGCTGTGGAAATGCTTTGTCCTTGTGTTACGCATATCAAAGTTAACATCATTATTAGTCTATTCTGTCGTAGAGTTATTGAATTGCTTTTAATTTCTGGTTCCTTCTATTTTTCTTAGCATTTTTGCTTCAAATTGAATTTATTTTTACTAGTACGTTGTAAATTTTAAAATAATAAGAAAATGAAATAACCCTGTCTCCTTTGTAGTAATTTAGGTACACTTGAAAAAGAATTCCTTGCATTTTAAAGCTAAATTGTTAGAAAATATGACTTAACTAATAGCGAAATAGATGGGCTTATAAATTTGCTTTTCTTCCTAAAAGTAATGCGCCAGAATGTGAAGCGAGCGACATTTGATGAAGTCTTAGAACTTATGGCGACAGGATTTCTACGTGGAGGGTCAGGTTTCTTAAAGAGTGGTGGAGAAATGTTAAAAGTTGGAGGGTCTGTTAATCGTGAAGTCCGAGTTGGAGTGACACAGGTTTGTAGTACATATCTATCGATGAATTCTGTTCATACCACTCGTGAAAATTCATGGAAGACTTATGAAGTTTCATAACAGTATACACAGAGAGATTTTTAATATTTTCTGATTCCTTTCAAAACATTTCTTTTACCAAATGAATGAATTACATTTAAATTCCAAATTACATGCTTATATGGAAAGGTATATATTTAATGATGTGTAAATAAGCGTACATCTACAATATTTATCTAAATACCTAAATTTTCCCAAATTTTTCTAGTCAGAAAATCAGATGTAAAATAATACAGTTTTAATTGAAATTGTATTCAGGTAGCTTGAGTCCTGTAGTAGATTTTAATGTACAACATCCCTTTAGCTAAAAATACTGGTTAATACTTTGGATTTCCATCAATGACTAGTCACCAATGTAATTCTGAAATTAAACCTAACTTGGAATTATAATTTAAAAATTATAATTGAGAATAAGTAAGATGTTATGGTTAACGATCTAATAATAATTAACGTCTAATACGATGAAATGTTTCTTTGTGATCTTATTAGTCAAACCACTCCAGCTATTCCTTATTCCTGAAACAAGCGTAAAATGGAAGTAACCATTTTTATCTTATAGTCATAATCAAGTATTTTGTAGTTCTAGGTCAGTATTTATTTAGGATGTTAAAGTTCTTTTATTCTTATAACCTATTACCTTCTTCATAACCAGGATGAATTCAGCTTTTTCCCCCCTTACCACTGTCTACGTCCTTCCTGAAGCTATTGTCTTAAGAACTATTTTTAGTCAAAGATACTTCTACGAGTAATTTCTACACTAGTAGTACTAAAAAGGTCTCATGTTTTAGATTTTCTCTAGTTTAATCTCAAACATAATTTATGTGTATGCCATCATTAGTTATTTCTGTAGTTGCTTTATCTGTAATTTCAGTTCATTTATAGACATTTATTTGAAGTTGTATCTTTATTTATAGGCATATGTTGTTTTCGTAACAACACTGGGTGGTCAGTGGTTGGAACGTAGCTTTGCTACTTTCTTGTCCCATGTACTTGATCTGGTTTCCCATCCTCGGGCAACGCAAACACATGTAGATGCTGTGTACTCAAGAAGATGTGTCTCCTTTATCCTAAGAGCTACTGTGGGCAGTTTGCTGGGTGAAAAAGCCCAGATTGCAGCTGCCAAAGAAATATGCCAAGCTATTGGAAAACAAATGAAAGCAGTAGGTAAGGACTAACGTAATAATGTGTATTGTTGTTGATTACCTTCATCATTTAGTTCTTTAGTATTATTCTTAATGGATATTAATACATCTGATTAGTTTATATATTTTTCTGTAGATTTTATTGAGTGCTCTTATTTGATACTAAACCAACACATAATTTTAGTGAAATCGTTTTTAAGGATTTGGGTAGCATGTTTGTAGGATTAGGTTTTCTATTTTATTTCTAACACCTGTGGTGATTTTATAGCTGTTCTGGTATGCCGTGGCATTGGTTTGCTATCTTTTAGGCATAATCAATGGTGATTTTTGGGCTGGGAGCCTTTTTATAAACACAGTTGTTGGAATTTTTTCCGCTCCCGTAATATGAAGACGTAGAGGAGAACAATTACAGGTGGCTCCTGGCCCACTACAGGGTACACTGTGAAGCCTCTGTAACTCATAAGTAAAATAAGTTATTTCCTAAGAAATGTCAATTTTATAAATTTTTTTAGTTTAAGACACAGTTATAGAGTAAATGAGATCTCAAAGCAGTAATTCAGGGTTTGAATAATGAGTGAGATAAGGTTCCTGCCTTCACAGAGCTTAAATTCAATTAGGGCACTAAAGCAAGGTAAAATATAAATTCTGTAAGACTATTTAGTTTTATCACTGTTCAGAATATACATTAATTTTAATCAGGCAAATTATATTGCCTAATAGAGGTCTTTAGAAGTAAGAATTTAATGAATAGATAATAATCAGTAATTTATATTTAGAGAATATATATTAAATATTTCATAAAGTTAATAAATAAATTCACAAATAGTTTAGTTATAGTTTTTGTTGTTTATAATAGCTTACTTAGCAGAGCATTTTTTAAATGTATAGGGCTAACTGACAATGATGAATTTTGAACTAAAGGGTGTTCAAATTCATGAGGTATTGTTCTTTAGATATGTTTAAATAGTAATCTATCCTAGATTCACAATTTGAAAACTCTTTGTACATCAGCTCATTGAAGAAATGTTTGAGTGCCAGAAACACTGTGTCCAATGGTGGGAGTAAAATAGTGAATCCGATACAGATAGCACCTGTTTAGGGAGCTTATAGTTTAGTAATCAAAGAAAGAGTTAATGCATTTCCCAGTCCAGAAATACCTAAGAATAGTTAATTAGTTATGTTAATCTGTTGTATTCTATATTATGTGTTTTATAGTCTATTAATTCATAAGGAATGCAAAAAAGGTAAAGTTTTGCTGTCATTTAAAGATGATTAATCTTAAGAAAATAGATTAGCCATTTGATTTAAGAAATCCTAAAAGTAGACTTAAATATAGTGCCATATATCTAGAATTTATGGGCCAGAATGTATTCTCAATTAGTAATTTGACAAGGGGTTTATAGTTGTTTCATGTTAAATACATTCCAAGTCTAGTGGAAGCTAAAAGGTGAGGGGACGGGGCAGCAAAGCTAATGGGGACTTTGAGGAACATTCCAGTAAGAAGTTCTAAAGCCACTTTCCTTATAGATCTACTTTCTGGTCAGAAATTTGATGATGCTACTAACGTATTGCAGTATTTGAAATAGCAATAATTATAATAATAATGATAATAATAACTACACCAACAACTATAATAGCTGCTGACATTTACTAAATGTTAAGTGTATTGGGGGCAGTACTGTGCTAAATTCTTTGTATGCATTCATTTAATCATCGCAGTATTCTTTGAGATAGGCACCTTTTCAGTGG
This sequence comes from Rhinolophus sinicus, assembly GCF_057876585.1. NCBI lineage: Eukaryota > Metazoa > Chordata > Mammalia > Chiroptera > Rhinolophidae > Rhinolophus > Rhinolophus sinicus. Next base: position 165,790,785 of record NC_142502.1, read on the forward strand.
TTGAGGAATATGAGACTTAACATAAGTTGAATGTCTTGCCCAGTGTCACATAGCTAACATGATTGGTGAAACTGGGACTTAAACCCAAGCCTTCCTTCTCCAGAGCTTGTGCTTTTGAACCCTACAGTTTGTTGCTGCTTACTAAGGTTAGGTTTTCTCACTAGAAGCAGACAAAATATCTCCGTATATATTTAAGCATTGTTGTGAGGTCATTAAACAATGTTTTTAAGTGACTTCGGTGTTTAGTTGCACAAACTTTCTGCTGAGAAATAACTACCTACATACAACATTTTTAACACTCAGTCATCAAGTGGGATGATCTAACAATATAAATTATGTAGATCAAAAGAAATTGTGTCACAGTTTAATTCACCCTCATCAAATACATGATTTTGTGTTTCCAGAAGCAGTAGTGAATGACACTAGTGGTGAAAACAAATCTGGAGCAGCAGATATCGCAGCAAGTCAGCATGTGATGGTCTGTGCACTCCAGGAGCTTGGGAGCCTGGTGCAGAGCCTCAGTGCCACCGCGTCCCCTCTTATTCAGGAAGCATCTATAGGTATGAGACCTACTTACGTGCTGGAATGTTTTTTCTCTGTTTTTAAAAGTCATAGGTGTGATTGATATTTACCTCTAGCTTAGTTGCTTGTCATCAGATTAGTAGTTTAGATCATTTGTTAGAAGTTGAGTTTTATTTGACTTAAAATTCACTGCAGTAGTCAATCTCGAATTAAATACGTAGTGAAATGAAATTTGGGGAGAAATCAAAAAAGTCGTGGTAGTTTTGCTTCTGATAATTGGCTGAAATTTTATTGAATACTTTCATTTTATGTCAACATTTATATTTTATTGGATATAATTATACTATTTTTTTGTAAAAAATGCTTTTTTGAAGTATTCTATTTATGAGGTAATACCTGTGTTTTTGGCAAAGTTCTGAAAGTATCTGTGTGAAGCCCTAACAATTTTGGTTTTAATTATTGTGTTGTATATAGCCTTCTAGTTTATGAAATCATTTGACATCATTAAAATAGAGTAATTTTTTGGTTATTTGGTTTTTAGGACTTTTGGAGACTGTGACTTCCGTGCTTCTTCATCCCAGTATGGCTGCTCGACTTGCTGCTGCATGGTGTTTGCGTTGTGTGGCTGTGGCATTACCTTTCCAGTTGACACCTTTTCTAGACAGGTGTGCAGAACGGCTCAACAACTTGAAAACTTCGCCAGAAGCTGTTAGTGGATACAGTTTTGCAATGGCTGCCTTATTAGGTGGAGTTCATCAGTGTCCACTGGGCATTCCTCATGCCAAGGGAAAGGTGAGAAGGAGATCCTAGAATTGCAAGTGTTATCATGTAGGTGTTAGTCTTTACGGGAACACCTTCTGTGTTTAATGTGGAACAAACGACAATAGTTTTACCATGATAATGTAAAATATAGTGTCCTGTTAATGTAGAGTTGACAGACCCTAATTAAAATTTGATATTACATTCTGACATAGGAATAATAGGTTTTGTTTGGGCATAGTATCACTTTATAATTTATTTTAGAGAAAAAAACCCTTATAGTAATTATTTAGAAATCAGAGCTTTCCTTCAGCTTTTAGAAATAAAAATTGATATTGCTATATTCAAAGATGTTAGGAGAATATGCTATTGCATTTTGATAATACTTAATAAAAGTTGAATGGTTTTCATGAATCAGTTATTTTTCTTTGTTTTTCTACTATTCCTCCTACTATCATGGTTTTCTTCTCAGGAATATTAGTACTTGTATAAATATTATTTGCAACTTTACATAGGCAGATTGGGGTTAGATCTTCATACTCTTATTTTTTCTGGGATATTAGACCCATGTCCATTCATTCCTATGAATTCCATAGCTACTACTCAAATCTAGGCTTCTGCCTTCCTTTGTTATACAATTGTCTCTTCACTGATTATCCTGTCTTTTTCTCCCATCTCTCCCACACAACTTTCACATTTCACATTTGCTCTGAGACACTTAGTGACAAACCAGTACTCAGAGAATAAAATATAATCACCTCTGGTAAATTGGTACCTTCATAATTTGCCTTCATTCTATGCGTACATTCAAATTTCCCACTGCTCTAGTCAGACTAGTCATCTTGCTTTCTTCCCATGCTGTTTTCAGCCTGCATGCCTTTGCTCATGCTAATCTCTTACATCAGAATTTCGCCCCCAGTACCTAACTTATCAATTTGTTTAGAGCCCAATACAAGTTCCATCTCTTTCGTGAGCTCTCTTCAAAGCTACGCAGTCTGTGATAGCCTTTCTGACCCCTGCTACATCTACACTACTATGTTGTCATTTACAAAATCGTGTGCTGCTGTTACTTCCCGTTTTTCCTATGTCTTCCTCTCTGAGATTTTAAGCACCATAAGATTAGCTAAATGCTAGTTGCGTAAGAGGAATTCAATAAATCTTTGAATGTAGGACAATAGCACTGATAATTAGGTGGTTACATGTACCAGCATAGTTCTGAGTGCTTTACTGAATTAATTTATTTAGCCCTTGTAAGAGTGAGGTGGGCACTCGTATTATTCCTCTTTTACCAATGAGGGACTTGAGGCAAGGAAGTTAAGTTGTCCCAGGTCATTTCCAGAAAGTAGGAAATGACAAAGCTGGGATATGAACCCAGGCAGTCTGGCTCTAGAGCTCACGCATAACCACTACGCTATTCTGAGTCTCTTCAGAGTCATCAGTGCAATCAGGATTGAGTAGGTTTTAATGTTGCCTCTTTAAAAACAAGTTAACAGCAGCAACAAAAAAGAACAGCTTCTCTTTTGATAATGTACTAGCTATGTATTTTCTTATCTGATTTCTTTAACGTGTTTAAATTGAAATCCAATTCTAAACTTTTTTTGCAGATGGTAGTTAGTATTGCCGAAGATCTCTTACGAACGGCTGCCCAAAATAGCAGGCTATCTTTACAGCGCACCCAAGCTGGATGGCTTTTACTTGGAGCACTTATGACTTTAGGTATAAGTATCTTTGAGTAGGATTTTGTCTTATTCTGTAACTGCCAGTAGATGATAAAGAACATCTAATGTGAAAGTGTTACAGTTCACATTCTAGACTTTGAATGAGGTTGTAAAATGGTAAAGATGTTTTTCTCATCATATGGTAGTAGATTTCTCTTTCTGGCAATTTCAGTTTAAGTACATTTAGTGAGAAAGTTGTTAACAAAGTTTCACCTTTACTATCAGAATAGTCGTGGTCTAATTGATTAGCTTAGTGTTAATCAAAAGAGATGAGAGTAGTGGGGGCACATTTCACCCCCAAAGAGAAGGCCAGTGACATAATTTTAGTAGGGTTGGTACAGTCACATTTAAACAGTATTGTTGGATAACTTTCTTGGAGTTATCCTCACTTTCCTCAATGCTGTGACACGTCTGAGACGCAGGCAAAGTATAGCATTGTACATAGAACAGAAATCCATGTTATCATTGTGATGAGATAACGTCCAACTTTTAGTTCACATGTTTAACTTCTATAAAAAGTGTGTGTGTGTACACAAAGTCACTCACCACTTTAAACATCTGTCTTTTGGAAATTAATTTGACTTAGTTTTCTAAAGAAAATAAATAGTGGTAGCTCTTTAGCAGAAATTTATGTTAAGTTTGTTAAGTGATATGTTAAATGAATTCTTAGCAATGTCAATATAGGTTCCTAGTTCTAAATATTCTGCTTCCTCATAAAACTAAATTAACCATATAAATTGCCCCCAAAATGGAAGAATATATATATATATATATATATATATATATATATATATATATATATATATATGTCTGTATAATATATATATGTATATACATATATATATCTATATATATGTGTGTGTGAGAGAAGGTATATATGTTTACGTACACATATTTATAGAAAAGACACCACAAAATGTGTCCCCGATATATTTTATCATGGATAATATATAATTCACCATTCTGAATATATTTTAGATTATTTTTTCTGGATTTGTTTTATATTTACATGCTAAAAATATTGATACTTTTTAGGTGAATTTTATTATGCTTTAATAGATAGTAGTTTTACCAACTGAATAAGAAACATTTTGAAAATTAGATATTAATATTAATATTAGAGATAAAGATGTGGTGAAATGATCGCTATTGTTGAACCTTGGGTTGGGGCTCTTTGACTTTTGATTGTAATGTATGTTACATATATGCATGGTTTTGTATTCTTGTTTTCTCTGTTAGGACCCTCTGTTGTTCGTTACCATCTGCCCAAGATGTTGTTACTGTGGCGAAATGTTTTCCCTCGTTCTTTAAAGGAATTGGAGGCTGAGAAGGCCCGAGGCGATTCTTTTACCTGGCAGGTAACATTGGAAGGCCGTGCTGGAGCTTTATGTGGTAAGAACTGAAAGGGATGTACCTTCAGAGTATTATTTTATTACTAAATATTTGTGAAGTGAAGGAAAGTTACTACGTCAGATTTTTATTTTAATATGTAATGGTAAATTTACATACTTTTATATTTAGAAAGAAACTTTATAAATAATCTATTAGTTTGCTAATTTTACAATTAACTAAGGCTGAGACTCTGAGAAGCAGGGTAGAGTAGTGGTGAAACAGGAGCTGGAACCCAGGCCTCTTCATTCCCAGTTATCACAATCTCCACCTGTCAAAAGGAGCACTGGATCACCACGTAAAAAAACCAGTGGGTATTTAAGGGAAAAAGAAACTCAGGACTTCCAAGGTGACTGAGTTTGAAGTTAGTCCCTTCCTTATGAACAAACGGCTATTTCCTCCTATCATTTATCAAATCTGCAAATGTTGATAATTTTTCAGACATCAGCATTACAAAAATTATGAATGTTGTTTTTGTTGGGGAGTCAGCAGCCTACAGGAAAGGCTCAAGTTTTGTTTTATTTGGGAACTACAATTACACTGGGTGACCCTGTTTTTTTCTAAATTTATCTCAAGGTGTAAAGTGCTTCTTTTTCCAAACTGTGAAAGACAGACATATGCTTACCCATAAAGGCAACAGGGCAAAGTGCCAGCTTTGTTCCCACACATCTAAGAGCTGTTTCAGTCTTAGATCTGTTGCTAAAGAGCCAAAAGAGATACACTTTCTCACTGGGCCATTGTGTTCACTCTTGGTTCTATCTTGAAACCTCTTTCTTTATAGTCATCTGAATTCATATGGGGTGAGAGATCTCTGAATTCCCATTCATAGAAATCTCCCTAATAAATATCTTCCTTCCTCTATTTCTGCTGTCCACCCTTGTAGCCTTTCTTAATGATTTTTCTCTATAGTTGCAATTGGTGCTTCTTGTGATCTGAACCTTATAATAATTAAGAATTGTAGGTAACCTTTATATAATTTTATCATTTATTCATCTTCACAAAACTGATTCAAATCTGTCCTTTTAAAAAATTTTATCTAGCGATGAGGAGCTTTGTTGCACATTGTCCTGAACTCCTAACTGAAGATGTGATTAGAAAATTGATGACCCCTATTGAATGTGCCATGACTATGATGTCACAGTAAGTAAGCAATTATTACAAATTGACATCCAATTTTATATATTTGTCAATAGTCATGTTTTGTATTTCCCTCTAGTATCATATGGGAAACAATTATTTATTTATTTATTTTTAAGGGGAACAGGACTTTATTGGGGAACAGTGTGTATTTCCAGGCCTTTTTTCCAAGTCAAGTTGTTGTCCTTTCAATCTTAGTTGTGGAGGGTGCCATTCAGCTTCAAGTTGTTGTCCTTTCAGTCTTAGTTGTAGAGGACACAGCTCAGCTCCAGGTCCAGTTGCCGTTTCTAGTTGCAGGGGGCACAGCCCACCATCCCTTGTGGGAATCAAACCCGCAACCTTGTGGTTGAGAGGACGCACTCCCCACCATCCCTTGCGGGACTCGAGGAATTGAACTGGCAACCTTGTGGTTGAGAGCCCAAGCTCCAACCGACTGAGCCATCCGGGAGGCAGCTGAGCTCAAGGTGCCCTGTTCAATCTTAGTTGCAGGGGGCAAAGCCCACCATCCCTTGCGGGACTCGAGGAGCGGCAACCTTGTGGTTGAGAGCCCACTGGCCCATGTGGGAATCGAACTGGCAGCCTTCGGAGTTAGGAACATGGAGCTCTAACCACCTGAGCCACCTGGCCGGCCCCCTTTTTTTTTTTTTTTTATGTAAAGTGATTTTGTAAATTGTAGTCATGGTGTGGATCAAAATAAAATTGTATTTTATAATGTTTCTGTTACAGTAAAGGTCTCAAAATAAAATGAAAGTGTAATATTTATCAATGTACTTTGACAGTTCATTGATACATCACTGAAAAAATGTTTATAAGCAATACTTATTTTGATAAGATGATACTAACTATACTTTTGATATTTTAGCATTCCATCTGTAATTAAAGCCCATGGAGCTCATCTGAAAGCTAGTGCTGCAATGGTCCGATTAAGACTTTATGATATTTTGGCTTTGTTACCTCCAAAAACTTATGAAGGTAAAATTTACAGTATCTAATAAAAATTCCTCAGTCTACCTTTGCAGTTCTTCACAATGTTCTGCAGTTGTGGTCACGCCTCTCTCACTGACTCACTGCTCAAAGGAAGGCAACCACTTCCTTTTCTTCATATAGAGTAGCTAATACTTGTTCAGCACGTACTGTGTTCCAGGCCCTTCCTAAGCCCTTTGCATGTATTAACATCTTTGATTCTAACCTTAACCCTATGAGGTGATTAGCTGTATTTTGTAAATGCAGAATCTTGGGTGCATAAAAGTAATGCAGTTTGCCCAAACCAGAGAGATAGTCAGTGGCAGAGCTTGGATGCAAACCTAGCTGGTTTTCTTCAAAGTCTGTGCTTTTAATAACTATCCCAAACTGTTTCATATATGCTATAAAATAGCCAATAATGTAGGAATCTGGAGGAGGAATAGTAATGTGCTTTGAAGAAATTAAATATTATATAAAATGTTAATGTTAGAATCAATCATTGATTTTTTTTTCCAGTTCAGCCATGCCCAAGAATTTTGATATGCTGTGGTTCAGTGTTTGTATATCATTAGGTAATTAATAATAAATAATAATCACGTCACATTTAATATATTTAAAATAATCTTTATTTGAGTTTTTTAATTACTTGAAATAATTTGGGCTAAAAGGCACAATACAATAATAAAAGAGGAAGCACCGTTATTGTATATTAAAAACAGCATTGAATATTTACTTTTTAAAAAGGAAATAGGAACTTATTTATTTTTGTTGAACATGTTGCTGCTCTTTGTGGGCAATGATTATCATTTCAATAAAAATTATTCTTTTTAATCTGATCTGAAGTTCTATGTTTTAGGCTCTTTCAACGCACTTCTTAGAGAACTGGTAGCAGAATTCACTTTGACTGACAATTCAGCCAATACAACTACTTCACTCCTCAGATCCCTCTGTCATTATGATGACAGTGTTCTTCTTGGTTCCTGGCTTCAAGAAACTGATCATAAGTCAATTGAAGACCAGGTAATAAACCGTACAGGGAATGAACTACTTGCTTACTTGAAAACAGTGGTATGAAAGAGAAAGTGTTACAGACTAAGGTTTAATTTTCATTGAGCTTTCTTAGACATTTAAGATGGCTTCCTGGCAGTGGATAAATAGTGAAAAAGGTAGACAGCAACAGTTAGAATTTGGCAAATTGTCTTTATTCAATATTCTTTGTATTCAGATACCCTGTGGTGTCTGTGGCAAAGATCAGTTTTAGCTGGTTTTCTGGTTCTTGGCTTTTTGTTTTAGAGTTTTTCTGATAGGTTGGAGAGGAATGGGAGTTCGTAGGTTGAAGATTTAGAAACTTTTGCCCACTGAATACATTATTTCTTATGTACTTTTAAAAAAGATTTACTAAAGCCTCTTTTAAAGAAATTAGTGTGGGTTTAATTTATTCCTGATATTGTTTTGCTTAAATATTTTAAGGTAAGTAGTGTAAAAATATTTTAGAATGAACAATCCTTTTCTTAACATTATGTAAGTTGTTACTGATGGTTTTCTTTAAGGGCCAAATTATATTTCCATCTATTTAAAAATTTTCACATTCAGTCATTGTGTTCTTTTTTTTTAATGTTTTCTCCTTACTCCCCTGTTCTATTCTTCTTGCCCAATACTTAGTAAGTGAATTGCCTAAAGTAGTTTTTGAGTGACTTTTATGTCATTCTTTTGCAGCTCCAGCCAAACAGTGCATCTGGAAGTGGGGCTCTGGAGCATGATCCATCCTCCATTTATTTACGGATACCTGCTGGAGAAGCTGTGCCTGGTCCTCTCCCTCTTGGAGTTTCAGTCATCGATGCTTCTGTGGCTCTTTTTGGTGTAGTGTTTCCTCATGTTTCTTACAAACACCGGTTAGTATAAAGTCAATCAGGTATTTTAGTAAAATATGAATTATATTCAAACAGTAGATTTTCCCATGTCAGTTAACTCTGCAGTAAGGTGAATTACTACCTAAACAATAGGCTCATAAATTTAATAACGTAAGTGACACATACATGATAAAAAAAAATTACATACAAATTCCACATACTTTGAAATTGTTTTTAACATTTGGCCATGTGTACAAGCATCTAGTATCCATTATATTGTGGACTATGGCTTACACAACAAAATTTTCATTTTGATAGTTTATTTGCTATTTTATAAGTATGTTTTGATTCTATCTTTAATTAGGGACATCAGTTTGGTAAGTGTTTGGTTTTTGTTGTTGAACAAATAAATGGGTGAGATGTCTACTCCTAATAACATTTGTCTTTCAGATGATTCAACTCTAGAACTTGGAAAACTAAGGTAACTGGTTCTTTTTCTGACAGGAATCTTTTAGTTCGCTATATTTAGTGTCCGCAGACATTATCCCCATATATTTATGGTGATTTCCCCAAAAGGAAGAGTGAGAATGAATTAATACAAGACCATCACAGATAACTCATTTTACAAAATATGCCTTAAAAACATTATTATATTTGTATGTGAAAAATAATACAAATGTTATTTTTTAAATGTGTAGGTTACTTCGTTAATTGCTTTTTACTTTGAGGGGGAAGTTTTTAAATATGAAATTTTACTTTACCTAGATATATTTAAGAACATTTGCTTGCCATATAAATGTTAAAGAGCATTTAAAGGTGAAAAAAATCTTATAAAGCATCTCCTTTAATGCCCTTGTTTTAAATGTAAGGAAATCCTGGTCTAAGAGTTCGTGGTTTGCCCAAAGTTATACAGCCAGCTATGAGAGCTATAACGAGAATTCAGGATTATTTTAAATACATTAAATTCACTTCTGTAGAACAAGGGGAAGTATAAATAAATAAATTCTATTAAAATATAATAAATACCAAATATCTAATGATGGAGGAATGAGTGAATAAATTATGGAAAGTCGACAGGCTAGAATACTTCTTTTACAGAGCCAATATTTTGATATTAGAAAATGCTTACTATACAATGTTAAATAAAAAAAGGAAAATAAAAGGCAAGTAAAGATCCCAGTTTGGTATCTTAAAACACATAAAAATATACATGTGTATTCAAGTTCATATGGGTATTCATAAGAAAAAGACCTAAGAGAAAATGAATGTACCGAGGGTAGCAGTGGTTATTTCTGGGTAGTAACTTTTCATTAATAGTTTTCAAATTAAATGAAGTATTTTATAAGAAAAAAAATTTATACTTGATTTTAGCCAAAAGGCTGAGCCGTGATAGAAAAAATATTTTTAAATAAGCTTTTATAAAAATTATGTATCTGAGGTCACTTATAGGCAAATCATTCTTAACAATAGTGTTGGAGAGAGAACATGTGTATCTTCTTATGTGTGTGTTTGAAAGCAGTGTGAGTAGTACCCTGCTTCCTCACTGATAGATGTGGATCTGTGTCAGCAAGTGTAGAAATAGTCAGCTTTAGTCCCAGTATCTCTAACTGGAGTTCCCACTAGAGGCTAGGTGATTTCTTCCTATGTGATTTTTAAAGAATGCTTTGACCTGAGAGCCATGTCCTATTATAAATTGAACTTAAATCCTTTTAGTGACCTTAGAGTGATCTTGATTTCCTACGTTAGGTCATGATTATCTTAGAACTAAATCAAACTTCCCTAGATTCCTTTGCCCCACCCCATTGCTGTTTAGAAAAATCTGAAATGATCTCATTCTCTTTTAAAATAATAGTCTCAAATGGCTGTGATTTTTGTGGTTGTTAACTGTCTCATTTAAAATTTTTGCATAATGAAAAAAGTTTCACTTTTGATTTTTACATTAAAAAAATGACCAAAGCGCAATCTTTTAAAAAAATCTCTCGATTAGATTCCAAAGATAGGACACGAGGTATTATTTTCTTCTATGTGCGAGTGTTTTTTAAAAAGAAAATTATCTCAAGATCCATCCATATTGTCAAAAATGGCACTATGTCATCTTTTCCTATGGCAGAATAGTATTCCATTGTGTATATATACCACATCTTTTTTATCCAATCCTCTATCGAAGGACACTTTGGTTGTTTCCATGTCTTGGCCACTGTAAATAAAGCTAAGTGAACATCGGAGCACAGATATCTTTATGGATAAATGTTGTCAGATATTTTTTGGGTAGATACCTAGGAGAGGGATTGCTAGATCATATAAGATTATTATGCTAAGTGAAATAAGTCAGAAAGAAAATGTTGAGAACCATATGATTTCACTGATATGTGGTATATAAAACTGAAAACAACAAAGAACAAGACAAACAAATGAAGAAACAAAAACTCATAGACACAGACAATAGTTTAGTGGTTACCAGAGGGTAAGGGGGGAAGTGGGTGGTAGATGAGGGTAAAAGGGATCAAAGATATGGTGATGGAAAGAGAACTGACTCTGGGTGGTGAACACACAGTGTGATATATAGATGATGTATTACAGAATTGTACACCTGAAATCTATGTAACTTTACTAACAATTGCCACTCCAATAAACTTTAATTAGAAAAAATAAAAATAAATTAAAAAAAAATTTTTTTAAAGAAAAAAAATTATGCTCCCTTTTGATATTTCCAACTTAAAAATCTTCCACAGAGATGCATTGTTAATGGTTGTTATTCTATTCAAGAAACCTTGAGCACCTACTATATGCCAGGCACTCTGTTGGACACTGGTGTTAATGTTAAAGGCTACTGAAATTATGACCTTATTTTGCTAATTGAAACTTAATATTTAGTCTCTCGGCTTGTTCCAGTTGATAACCATGTCTATATATTCATTCAGGAGGAGAAGGTCTCCTGATTTGGATCAGCTATACAAATGAAATAGAAATGAGACAGCATGGGGCATTATTTGTGAGCCATTATTTTTGAGTCAAATTTGAATAAAAAGTATTGCTAATGTGATCTTTACTCCTATTATAGATTACAAATGTTGGATCACTTTGCTGAATGTGTTAAACAAGCCAAAGGAGTCCGCCAGCAGGCTGTACAGCTTAATATTTTTACTGCTGTTCTTAGTGCACTAAAGGTATTTACTTTTAAAACATAATATATATTCCAAGCTATGATTTAATTAATGCCTTTAATAAGGCAGGCATATCTAGATGATTATACTTATATGTATATCACTTGATAACTATGTTTTATATGTTTTATTAAATCACTAGGAACTTTATATCAGGCTTGTCATAATTAAATAAGTATTTTATATGTTAATAATATTAAAGTTTGTTTTGATTTGATTCCTCAGATTTTACAAATGGCAGTAAGTTCTTTCAGAATTTTCAAAGATGGTTGACTAATAAAGTCCAATAATCTAATGAGGGTTAATTAGATAAAGGTTAAGTTTGATTTGTGGTTTAGGTCATATATCAGGAAAGGCTATGTTACATAGTCGAAAGAATGCTGCATTTAGAGATTGTATTCTTGTTTAGCTGCTCACCAGGTTTATGTCTTGTGTAACTCCTTTTACCTTTTTTGAACCTCAATTTCTACACGTGATGAAGTGAAAGAACTGTTTTGCCTATCAGTTTATGCACCATACTGTACAGCCTGCAGCTGCTTATGATGTACTTGAAAAGTTTTTATATTATTCAGAACTAAGCTTATTGTAGGATATGACTGTTTTAAAATAAAAGGGTGACAAGTCCAAGTGTTTAAATGGATATGAATTAAATCATCTTTCGTAACACATCAGGGAAAAAGGATATAGGCATTGGTTATAGAAATAATAGGTTTGTACCATTTATATAACCATTCGTATATACCCTATTTAAAGAATATCAGCTAATACCAACATCTGAGTTTTTAAAAAAAAGGAGTGGGTGGTCATTGTCTCCCTCAGTGGTTGGAAGGCTGGTGAACCAACTGTAATGTTGCTGTACAGTATGCTTTTCTTCATAGATGTGCTCGCTAATGCCTCTGCTGTAGTTAACATTTCCCCCAGGCACCATGACTTGGATTTTTGGTTTAAAGTAAGTAAATAATGTTCCAGGACAGTAACTGTAGCTAGAATAGAGATAGCAACATTTAGTATGATGAGCAAACTACATCAACCTTCAGTTCCTGATGACTCTTACATCACTTTGTCTTTACACATATATTGGATGTATTCTTTGTAACATAATTATCTTCTCTGGAATTTTTATAGAAATGAATCAGAGTTCATACTTATTGGGTCTTTTCCTTCCTTGAATTACAGTTGATTTAATATTACAGTTGTCCTTTATATATAGAAACAACTTTTAAGTACTAGTCTTTGGACAGAGACACTCCCAGGGATTGTTGGTTTTGGGGTTGATTGAACTATAACTATGTTATGTGTTATGTTCTTAATCACGTTTAGGAAAGTGATTGCTGTTAATTCAACAGGTATTGATTCTAGGCATAGGATATGCATGTGAAAGATGACTAAAGAAAATAATGTGTGAAGATATATGTGTATTTACAAGGATTTGCAGCATATTTATTTCTTTTATTTACTGTGAATTATGAATTACTCCCTTTTTAAAAAATAATAAATAAATAACCCTAGGGCCTGGCTGAAAACAAAAGTACTTTAGGACCTGAGGAAGTTCGTAAATCTGCCCTGACACTGGTTATGGGTGCTCTTGACAATCCAAACCCCATCTTACGATGTGCAGCAGGGGAAGCTCTTGGAAGAATGGCTCAGGTGGTTGGAGAAGCAACTTTTATTGCTAGAATGGCCCAATATAGCTTTGACAAGTAAGTGGGTCCCTTTACCAACAAGTAAGTTTCTCATATAAACAAAGATGTCTTTTAACTAATCAATAATTATTAACTGGACTGTATGTTTTCTACATAGTATAGCATGTGACAATATTTTGGGATTTTTCATAATGCCTTAATTTTTATTTCAGTAATTGATAAAACTCTAGAATCTGGGAAAGTTGTAATATGTTAGATACTTTCAGTGTGGTGAGGGTTTCAGTTTCAGCTCTTGAATGTTACATGATAGAATCAAGAGGCTTGTTAATACCATGTTTCCCCGAAAATAAGACCAGGTCTTATATTAATTTTTGCTCCAAAAGACACATTAGGGCTTATGTTCAGGGGATGTCATCCTGAAAAATCATGCGAGGGCTTATTTTGCAGTTAGGTCTTATTTTCGGGGAAACACGGTAGGACTTCTGTCAGAAGTGCTGTGAACTCCGTTTCTCTTACCTTTGCTCCCCCCATTATTCTTTCTGTTAATTATTCACTTTTTAAAATAAGCCATTCTTTTTCTAACTGCTGCTAAGTTTATCATCTGTTAAATTATCCCTGAAACAGGGGCTAAGGTTAGCATTCGATTTTAAGAATTTCTTTAACATTAATTAAAAAGACTGATCTCAGAGTTCTAAAAAAGTATGACTAAGATGATAATATGCAATTATTAGTGACTGTTGGTTGTTAATTAAGTACTGAAGTAGAAACATTGAAAATCAAGGGTGCCCAAGAACTGGCACTTTAATTATGTAAATTAATAATTCTTAACTATTATTATATTTTGAATTCTAATTATTCCAAAAGAGAGAAGGGAGAGGGAGAGAGAGATGGGGTAGTATTTATTTTATACTTACTCTGGTGAAATACAAGGACATTTTATTCTTATCTGTCTGGTGAATGGTTTGCAAGTGTTTCAGTGCTTAGTTTTCTTAACTTTTCCAAATAATTAATTATGATCTGAAATTAATTATTACATAGATTTTAAGTTACCCATTTTTTCACATTTTGATCTGAAATTGGGTTTTGTCTTTAATTCTCTATGAAAGGTCATAATTATTTATTCTTTTATACTACTATATAAAATAATGCATTTTTTCTTTTATACTACTATATAAAATAATGCTACATTTAAAAATCTGTGGTATCTTAGATTTGACAGAATCTGGTTATATTTTGAAAAAGCATCAATGTCCTACAGCCTTGTCTACACTATGTCTTCCTGATATAATATCTGACTGAAAAGCAAAAATCACTTACACAGACACATCTGTCAGCTATATTTGCTTAATAAAATCTTATGCCATTTTAGGGTAAAGACAGGAATCATTGTTAGAAACCATTTTTGGATAAGAGGGAGTAGCTTCCATTGCTTAAGACTCAGTTCAGAAAAAAATAAGTCATTATGGTTGAATTTGTTTCCATTCAAATTGAAAATCACTTTGAGACTTTGGAAAATATATATTCTCATATCTTAGATTATTTACTTTATTTAATAGATGCTTATCATTAAGAAAATTGGTCCAGCTTTTTAGCTCACTGAAATGTTGCCTTTTGAAAAGTAACAATATGAAGGCAGCTTTCTAATCTGTATAAGGCTTTAGAATTTAATTCACAGATTGCATTTATTCTTAACGTCTTTCATTCTTCAAAATGACTGCCAAATTATTAAAACTAATTTCACCTGATTCTTTTTTCCCTTCTGTAATGTTTCACAGATGTATTGTATCTAGACTAGCATATTTAAAATTACAAATGTGATTTATGGTATGTTTCTAGGACATCTCTGTTCTAATTATGTAGTGATTATATACTATATACAATTGTCAGAATTCATTACATTGTACGTTTTTATGTACAGTTAAAATTGGTGAATGTTATATATAAATACACCTCAAAGCTTCTTTTAAAAAGATATACAGTAGCTCCTTTTTTACATTTTTTAATTCATTAAGATAAATTTCACAAAGAAAAAAGACTGGCACATTTTAAAGAGGTTCAAATAATAATTATAGAGAATTTCTTCAATGGAAATTAAAAGCATTTTCTGTAATTCTGTGAACACAAATAACCTTTTTTGTATTTTTAAAACCAGTTATAAGAACTACTCTTTTATTTGAAACACTAGTAATAAAAATTTGTTTGAAATGGCTCTTAGCTTTTCAAGCAATGATTAATATTAAAAACTGAGAAGTTGTGCTTCCTCTTTCACATTTTCTCTAGAATTGAAATAAGCTTTATTCAGTGAAGTGTATCACTTTAACTCTCCATTTTAAACTGAATCTCTAACTTTGGGATTGGAAAAAGAAGTAATCATGATTGTAGTATTTTCTAACTTCCAGAATAAATCCGTTTTATTGTGTGGCTCATAAGCTTTTTATTGCCATTGGGAAATAGAAAACCAGCCTGTGAAGCATAACTTTTTTCCAGGTTGAAATCAGCTCGAGATGTTGTGTCCAGAACTGGGCATTCATTGGCTCTGGGCTGTTTGCATCGTTATGTTGGTGGTATTGGCTCAGGACAACATCTGAAGACCAGTGTCAGCATTTTATTGGCTCTAGCACAAGATGGAACATCCCCTGAAGTCCAGGTATGATACTAATTTTTTTATTATGAAATTTTTAAATAGTATTTTTAGGACAGTTATATGCTGTATAAAATATTAGGTTGGTGCAAAAGTAATTATGATTTTTGCAATTGTTTTTAACCTTTTAAACTGCAGTTACTTTTGCACCAACCTAATACCTGTCGTAGTGATTCTGATTGGAAATCAAATGTTGTTAGGAAAAGTGTGTTAGGGTCTTTCTGTGTCATTTTTGTTTTATGAGGGTTATTTGTAATAGTGCATAACAAGATTCTGTTTTTTAACCTAATCTTAAATCTGTCTTATTTGGAGAGTTTAACTCATTCCACATTTCTTGAAACATATTAGGTTGGTGCAAAAGTAACTGTGGTTTTTGCAATTATTTTTAACCTTTTAAACTGCAGTTACTTTTGCACCAACCTAATATTTTCTTTTTATTATTTGTTATCCTTTCCTCTTGTTTGCATTTCCTTACATTTGTTAATCAATTTTTTTTTTTTAACCATCCTTTTCTCTCTCCCTTTTAATACCATAACCCAGGTCCAGGGTCATTGGTTGAATCTTCAGGTGTACTCTGAATTTTTGTTTGTTTCTCCTTGAATACAAATAGAAACAACTATACTGAGAGTCAAGAGCTTCATTTGTGTGAAAATGGACTGTGTTCTTGATTTACCACTTCACATTGCAGCACCTAAAAATATTAACAGTATATGAATGCAACAGCATCCAACTGCCATCTTTATATTGGGATGCACACATTTAATTGCCATTACTGTCTGCCATTAGTTTGTTGAGTTCATGAATGAGTTCCTTCATGATTAGATAAAAGACACTAAATCCACCAAAGACTTCTAGTCTACATGTTTAGTTTGCCTTTGACTTCTTGGTAAAGATTTCTAGCTGTGTAATGAACAAAATTCCAAAAGTGTTAAAAACAAAAACCACATTATCTTGTCCCTTAGGAGGTGCTACACTGCTTTTTTAAATCCTGTTTTCACACTAGTCTGGAAGAAAAAAAGCACAATTATAAAATTATTTTACCCAAGAAGTTGCTGCTTTCATCTTTGATGTCAAAGAGAAGGCGCTAGTGATCTTTCTTTTATCTTCACCATTTTCTCAGTCCTTTTTTGTTTTAATTTCTTTAAACTCCTCTAAGTGACCGCCCTACATGTTTTTTATGTGACGAACATTTTTTTTTTTGCTTCTTTTTATTTTATTTTATTGTTTTATTTTTTATTTTATTTTTTTAATTTATTGGGGTGACAATTGTTAGTAAAATTACATAGATTTCAGGCGTACAATTCTGTAATACATCATCTATATATCACATTGTGTGTTCACCACCCAGAGTCAGTTCTCCTCCCATCACGATATATGTGATCCCCCTTACCCTCATCCCCACCCCCCACCCCCCTTACCCTCTGGTAACCACTAAACTATTGTGACGAACATTTTACTATAGTAATTTGAATCAATTACATTCCCTCAAAGCTAATATTTTAGTTTATATCTTTACAGAATAGCACAATATTCTTAAGTTTTCCCTACGTTTCTTCTGTTCTGAGAATCCTAATTCAAAAATCATACTTCACAGTTGCATTATTGTCTACATGTATTTAACTATAATTACTAGAGACTTTACTGTTCAATAGTGTTTTCTTTTTTGTATCCTCAACTCCTATCTTAAGATTTTTGTTCTTTGAAAAACTTCCTTCACCAATAATTATTTTAGGAAGGATCCTGAGTGGTATGCTTTACTTTTGTAATCCTTGTATATCTAAAAAGTGGCTTCTTTTGCCTTCACATTTAAATGATATTCCTGGCACACAGTCCTTTTCTTTCATTATTCATAAATGTTTCAGTACTTCTGTCTTCTGATGTTGCACAAAGGAGACTAATGGTTGCTTGATTTTTTTAAAAATTAAATTTCAGTAAATACTAACATCTCAATTTTTAATCAGTTATCTATAAAAACTTCCAAATATGTTCTTTAAAAGGTAACATAAACCAATAATCAATGCAACTGATGTGCAAATACTATTTAAAGTTTCTCTGCAGTGTGCCTTTGAGCATACAGAAATAAAACTTAAGTGAATTCATTTTCTTCTTTTATAAATGGATGCATATATTTCCCATTTCCAAAAGACAATGGCTTATGTAACAAAATTCTGATTTAATGGGTGCTTATGGATATAACAGCTATTTTTATTCCCCATCTTTTATTGCTTTTGCCAAAAAACTTACCTGAAATATGTTTTTATGTCTGTAACCTTATGTTTTGAGTTGGCAGCATGTAAGAATTTTTCTCTGTATCCTTAAAGCTTGGAAATGTCATCAAATTCCGCAGAAGTTTATCTTTTGCTTTTTCTGGAACTCCTATTACTCATATTTGAAGTCTTTTGTCTTTTTCCTTTTTTTTTTTTTTTTTTTTCACTCTATCTGATATATATTTCTTCCATCTTGATCTTCAAGATGATGATTTCGGATTTTAGCAATAACTATTCTTTTTTTTTTTTTCAGTTTTTTTACTGAACTTTTAACATAAATCTTGGGTAGATTTTTTTTTAAACACTTCTAGAATCTCCTTTATGCTTTAATTATATTGTCTTAAAAATCCTTATAGTTTTGTTAAATTCCTCTTTTGTTTCTTCTATTAATTTTTTTTTTCTCCAGAATATGTGCTCTAGTCTTCCTCCCTTGAGATACTATATTCCTATTACTTTTTGCTAACTCCTTTCTGTAGGTGTGGTTTCTGTACATAACCTGTCCAAGTCAGGTTGCTAAATTCTCTAGGATTGGAGTAGATTGACAGGTGGTAGAAGTTAAGGTATGGATTTCTTTTTCTGCTATGTTGGTAAGTTGGGAAAGCTCTCTGTTGAGACCACCTTTTCCTCAGCCCAGTAGTACAGCTCTGCTTCAGAGCTACTAACAACAGAAATATAAGAAAAGTTATTCTACAGCTAGATGTGGGCAGTTTTTATTTTCTGAGGCCTGTGCTGATAATAGTATATTGTTCTGGGGTTAGTTTTGTAAATACTATTAGTCAGTAAGATTACTTTGTGCTTAGTAAACATAATAGGGGCCTAAAATGGTTCCATGCACTTGAAGAGCTGTTGTGTGAGAGTCGTGGCTCTAGAAATATATCTGAGTTCAGGACATTGTCATGGTCATTGTTTTATTTCAGGCAAGTTTCTTTAGCAAAACTCCAACAATGTAGGCAAGAAAGTTGCATTTTTTTCGGGGGGTGGGAAGGAGAACAGGACTTTATTGGGAACAGTGTATACTTCCAGGACTTTTTCCAAGTCAAGTTGTTGTCCTTTCAATCTTAGTTGTGTTTCAAGCTCAGCTCCAGGTCCAGTTGCCATTGTTAGTTGCAGGGGGCGCAGCCCAGCATCCCTTGTGGGAGTCGAACTGGCAACCTTGTCGTAGAGAGCCCACGCTCCAACCACCTGAGCCATCTGGTACTGGCCCGTGTGGGAATCAAACTGGCAGCCTTCAGCTTTAGGAGCACGGAGCTCCATCCACCTAAGCCACCGGGCTGGCCCAAGAAAGACGTATTTGATGTCCATAAACATCCACTGAATCAGACACTTATTATATTAGTCATTGTCTTTTGGAAGTGTGAAATATATGTACATTATAGTAGAAGAAAATTAGTTCATCATTGAAATTTTATTTCTGACACTCAAAACCACACTGCAGAGAAACTTTAAACATAGAATTTGCATGTCAGTTGCCTTGGTTATTGGCTATTAGTAGCTTATGTACTACTTTTTATTTCTTAAGGAACATATTTTTAAGTATTTCCAGATCATTGATTAAAAAGTACGATGATAGTATTTACTAAAATTTAACTTAAAAATTAATGTATATACTCTATTTCTTACAACTAAAATAAAATTGTATTTTATTCCAGACATGGTCTCTTCATTCACTTGCTTTGATAGTGGATTCTAGTGGCCCAATGTATCGTGGATATGTGGAACCAACATTATCTCTAGTTCTTACCTTGCTGTTGACAGTTCCACCTTCACATACTGAAGTTCATCAGTGTTTGGGTAGATGCTTGGGTGCTATAATCACTACTGTTGGCCCTGAACTACAAGGTAAGTAAGTCCAACGTAAATTAGAGGAACTAGACAAATTACTATCTTTCAGTTTCCTGAATGTCATCATCATGTGGCTTAAAGAAATCTAATTATAGTAATTATTATTATTATTATTATTATTTATGGAATACTTGCGATTTACTGAAGGCCTGGAATCACTCTGCTTTTTGTATGTGCTATTTTATGTAATACCCACAGCAAACCTATGACTGACAGTATTTTTTAAAGTTTTGAGCAGAGAAAACATTTCTAAATGAAATTTTACTTGGAGCCCCATGAAGATAAAGATAAAAATGGAAATCCTTTGGCCTGGAGTACCATCCATTTGTCTTCATGGACTTTGGCTTCACTTTTTTTATTTTTATTTTTTCAACTCTAAGGATCAAGAACGTAGTTTCAAAAAACGTGGCTATAAGGTAGATAATATTATCTGATTTTTCCCTGAGGAAGCAAGCTCGGACAACATAAGTAACTTTACTGAGTGGCAGATTTATGATCCTAAGATCCAGGTTCTTACCACTCGGTTCCACTCAGTAGAATAATTCTAATGGTTAAATGAAACACTCAAGGCAGCAAATTACTGTGAATTTATCTTTAATGTATAAGCCGCTTTCAGAATTTATTTCAGTATTTATTAAATGCTTTCAATGGGTCAAGCTTTTTATAAACATCATCTCATTTAATTCTGACAACAATCCTGAGATAGTGATAGCTCTCCATTTTACAGATGAAACACTGAGGCTGAGAGAGGTTAAGAACTATCTAAGTTTATACATGGAGCCAGTGAGTGGTTGGAGTCAAACATGAGCCAGATTAATGTCTTCTTCTTGCATTCTTAACCTCTATGGACAGATATTTTTAAAAAGAAAGAAGTGAAAACAGAAAAGATCTTAAGAAAGAGTGCTAGGAATTGAAAAATATGTTATTCAGACATGTTTCTCTCCTGGACTCTCTCCTGGACTTCTCAAAGTGTCCTCTTTGAGAAAGTTGATAGTCTTTTCTTCCAGTGAATACTCTAAGGATATGGAGAGAATAAATATACACTTTTGATTAAGTATAGATGTTTACCAAGTGCTTTATGATGCAATGATGAAGCACTGCATATTTCAAATAGAATGTAACTCTTACGTAACTCTGTGTTTCTTTGTGTGGTCTTTATATAAATATGAAATATGCATATATATATAAATATGCATATATATATAAAATTATTTTACATTGGTAAAAATTTTAAATCACTTATGTTTGGCAGTTAAGACATTTTTATATACACACTATGTAATACTACCATTTATTTTTCCTATCTTTGTAAAAGTTGCTATTAATTTTATTAGGAAAATGGGACTTAAAGTTATATAACAGAGATGATAATGTTAGTTGAACAAAGAACCAGGGAATAAGGACTCTTCTGGCTCTTTCAGATAAAACAATGATGGGTTTAAAAGACAACATAATTTATCAGGGAATAAATATAAACGTAGGTAAATCTAAAGAGATGCATCATTGTCATCCACATATAGTCATGTTTTGAAATCATTTCTGTGGACTTTGTAGACTTTGTTTTTGAAATAATTGGAATAGTAATCAGAAGGGGGGTTATTTAGAAATTAATTGTTTTCTAGGAATATTTTTGGTGATCATAAAATAATCCTATTTTACATTTATTTTTATTTTTTTTATTTTACTACCAGGGAATGGAGCAACAACTTCCACCATTCGTTCTTCTTGTTTGGTGGGTTGTGCAATTACCCAGGACCATTCAGATTCTCTCGTTCAGGCAGCTGCCATATCTTGCCTTCAGCAGCTTCATATGTTTGCACCACGGCATGTCAATCTGTCTAGTCTCGTTCCTAGCCTTTGTGTAAGTATAAAACTGTTTCATTTCTTGATTTATTTAGGGAGCCCCAAATTTGTTTCGCAAAAGATCAAATTAGACCAAAACAGAAAATGGAAGTTTCTTGGATGGTGACTTCTAGGGTTTTAGTTTCAGTAGTCATTTTTTGAATATTTATTTTATTCTCTGATTTTCTTTTTTACATCTTAAGAAATATTTTGATGAACCACTTATTTCTTGGTTAAGAATGCATCATATTTTTAGTCTTTCCCACTCAGAATTTAATTCCCTACAGTTTGACTAATAACTTCTCAGTATCTGTTACTATCATCACATTTGTTAGTTTGTTCACTCAAAAAATATTTATTGAGAGCCTGCTATATGTCAGGCACCATGCAGAGTGTAGGGGATGCATTTGTGGATGAGAAAGGATGAAGCCGCTGTCATAATGAAGTTTATAGTTTCAAGGGAACATGGTCAACAACAAGTATTTACAAATAAGGTAAGTAAGTGCTCTAAAAGGCTACAGCAGAGCATTTAATGGGGAAGTCTTCATAATCCAGGCATTCAGAAAATATCTCCCTAAAAATACTGACATTTAAGGTGTGATCTGCAGGATAAATTGGAGTTAGTTTGGGGAAGACCATGGTATTGGAGTAGATACCATTTATTTTTAGGCAGAGGGGAAAAATATGTGACAGGCCCTGAGACAGGAAGGAGTGTGATACATTTAAGGAACTGGTTAGTCATTTGGTGAAATAGTACAAATGGAAGCCCAAGTACATTAGGTTAAAGATGGAATATAAACAGAAACTTCTTTCCAGAAGTTTGACAGTAGGTTAAGTGGGTAATGGGGTTAGGAGAGACTCTTTTTCTCCATAGTGGTGAGAAGTTAAAGTGATGATCAGATAGAGCCAGTAGCGTGGGAGAGTTAAAGGTGTAGGGCAGAAAGGAAATAATTAATCATCCAAGGTTTCTAGTGGAATAGAGTTTCCAGGGCACAAGTAAGGGGATATCTGTTCCAGTGCGACATAAAGAAAGGAGGACAGGGTGAGCGTAGATATAGGTGGGTTTGTAGATTTGGTGGCTGGAAGTAGAGGGAGTTATCTAATGACTTTTGCTTTCTTAATCAAGTAAAAGGGGAGATCAAGTTCCATGAATGAGGGAGCAAAGGAAGGGTCAGAAGTTTGAGGAGAATGGGATGTGGGAGATGAGAGTAAGTGGAGAAACAGAAGATTCTGTGGTAGTCTTGAGGGTTCAGTGGAGGTCAGTGGCCCTCTTTGGCTCCATTGTGTGATTTATGATGGTACCAATTCCCCTTGTTGTGTGATTTTTTTTTCTCCAGCACCAGTACACAACTTGGGTGCAGGCATTGAGCAACCAGATGTTTTGATACATTCATAGTTGGGCTTTGGCCAAACAGATTCACTTAAATGACAGCAGGATGTTAACAAGACAGTGCTGAAATGATGAATTATGATATCTCATTTGGGCAAGGGAGGAAGGTTAAGACAGGAGGAGGCTTATACATAGAGGGAAAGAAAGGCAGAGGTAACCATGGGCAGATCTTGCTGAGGAAAGGGAAGAGAAGGTCATCCACGATGTGGTGAAGGAACTGAAAGACCAAGATATTACATCTCATATTACATCTCATTTGTTTAGCTTTACTCAACAAAATTTGCTCCTGTTTCACCACATACCAGAGGGAACTGCATTAGTCCCAGATCGTCAAGGAGTTTTTAAGTGTGCCACAGGACACAAACCAGAGGCACATGAAATGTTTTCAAAAAACATCCACAAAGAAAACTAAGAGTACACAATAGATTACATTCTGCAACAGGATATGTAGCATCCTGCAAAAGCGGTGGTCTGATGCCCAAGCTCTGAGGCCACAGATGGCATCTCTTGGGCAAGGTGAGCTTGTTACATGATATAGGTTTAGATAGGCAACTGACAAATGTGATGAAGATGGACACACCCCTGAGGTGGCTGGTTCCTCTCTCCTTTTTTTTCTTCCTCCTTAAAGGTTGACATTATGGAGGTTGACATTATGGGGGTTGACATTGTGAGATAGAACACATTTCACAGGATCTGGAAAGTAGTAACATCACTATATCTCAGTGGAGTTTATCAATAATAGGGAAAGCAATGTGTTTCCTGTATGTTAACACAAGATAATGTCTCCAAACTGATTTCCTCAGTACAACCTCAAGGGTTTTATTACAAGGCATGTTGGAGCACTTTCCTGACCCTCTTCCAAAAGACTAAGTAGTGAGATTTTAGGCAGCTGGTGGGAAGGAGATGGCATGGCAGGATAAAGATGAGAAAAAAGGTCATTCAAGTTAGTGTCTTGTTTCCATATGGACACAAGTCCCCCGGGCTGTCTCCATTACCAGATCTTTTAACACTGAAAATTAGTCTACACATGGGTTCATCCAAATTAGTGAAATCAAATCCGATTTTTATAAATTTCATTTTCAGCTTTACTCAATTATGGTCCCCAGAAGTGGTCACGTGTGATTCTATGTGTACTACAAATGAAATGTGATTTTTTCCCCCCAGCAAATGTTTTGTTCACCATGGTCATCTTTATTAAATAATAAAAAAGTATTACAACTTGTATGATGATAAAACTTTTCAAAATGTGGTTTTGAAAGAAGAACCAGCACTCTGAATTATTGTTACTGCGCTCCTGGCAAGCAGCTGTTTTTTATACCATGTGACCAGTTATTCATTCTCCTGTCCTGACAGAATTATTCCACACATAGCCATTTATGTCATCTGGGATAATTATAGATGTGAGAGAAAGACTTGAGCTGAATGCCAAGTCATCAGTAACAGAGCAGGGCTGTCCAGTTGTCCAGGATGTAAGTGCGTGATAGGCACAGGAAGAGGAAGCAAGATGACATAAAGTGTAAAATAATGGGTTTTTATAGGAAGGTTTGAGGTCTAATGTAGGACCAATCAGCACAATGTTCCTGAGGTTTATGGAATATAAGTAAAAGAAGTGTCTTTGGAAAACAATTAGGCATAATCTATAAAAGTTGACTATATGCATACACTATGATCCAGCAACTTAACTTCACTGATAAGTAAATACCTGACAGAAATGCATGCATATAAGAACCTAAATGTCCATCAATCAGCAGAGTGTATAAATTATTTAATACAATTATTTAATTCTGTTAAGTAATTATTTAATAGACTATTGCACAGCAATAAAAATTAATGAACTACTGTTGCATGGAATCACATGGATGACTCTCACAGACATATTGATGAGAAGAAACCAGACAGAAGAGAACACACTACATGGTTCCACTTATATGGTGTTCAAGAACAGGCTAAACCAAATTATAGTGACGATGTCACTACGTATAGATGGTTTTCTCTGAGGGACTAGGAAGGGGCATGAGGAAACCACATATTTTTATCAAATTTAATATGTTTTATTCCTAATATTTTGTGGATTTTACCAGTAAAAAGTGTAAATGGAAAGTTTTCAAACAAATACACCGTTACTTTTACTTAGTTTACAGTGACTGTAAGTTACCACCGATTATAATTTTCACCTCTAATTTTAGAGATGTTAAAATGGAAAAAAAATACACTTCAGAAACATTGAAATAGAGTTTTTGAAAACACTTTGTAAACTGTAAAATGTTTTATTTCTTTCACTTTCACTTTGTCTCTGCCAGTCAACATTTGTTGAGTGTATTTTCTTAGTTACAGTTCAATTATAATTAAATTTTTATGGTATTCTACTTCATATACATTTGGTCATTTGATTCTTACTACAATTGTGTAAGATGGGCAGGGTGGCCACTCTTCCCATTGTACAGATAAAAAGGCAGAAACTCTGAGAGACTAAGTGACTTATTCTTCCTATCTCACAAGCATTCTTAAGCTTTCTAATTATAGGACATTTAAAAATTCCAAAATGTGTTTATTTTCAGGATGAGAAGTAACATTTGTTGAAAAAAAATCTGTCCTATTTTTCCCCTCAGTTGTATTATATATTTTTTAATACTTGGTATAAATTTCTGTGAATTTTATGAAAATATATCTTAAGTTACAAATGCTATATTAATATAACATATACAATATGATATATTAATAGTGCTATATTTTTATTACATAAAAATACACTGTCTAGTATTGCGAAGAGGTGATGTATTCTACATAATTATTCTGCCATTCATTATTTCTAGATAGGATTCTTTCTAAAATATATTACTCACTTCCGTGCTTCAAAAGCAGCACATGAAAGATAATATTTTCTTAATAAATCAAATTTATAGTAATAATGGTAATAGCTAACATTTATTGAGCAGTTACCATGTGTCAGCCACTGTTGTAAACAAAATACTTATATTAACTTATTTCATTTTGACTATATTCCTGTGAAGAATTACCTCCTCAATTTTACATATAGGCAAACAAGGCACAGAGAGATTAGGTAACTAGTCTAAGGTCACACAGGAGTGAGTAACAGCCAAGATTCAAAGCCAGTCTGGCAACCAGAGCCTGAGCCCTTAATCATTATGCTATGCTGTGTCTTAGACTTTACTTCATGTATCAGACTATACTATGTCAATTCTTTCAGGAACTTTTTAAATAAAAGGCTCCGTTTTGCAATTCTATTCAAGTGTTTATGTTTGCTTGATTTTTAAAACTTTTAATAAATACCCCCCTTTGCTTTCAATGTTTACTGTGCACTCTGCCCCCTAACTTTTCATTCACTACTTAATCTCTGTACTTAAAAAGTTTAGATGACAAAGTTTAGTAGGACCACGTGTAAAATAAGATATGCAAAAGATCTTCGTGATTTTCATTTAAACATATTTTATGATCTTTAGTGCCAGGTCTTGGGAGCGTTATTTTGCCTACTCAAACATTCTTTATATATTTTATTGGTGGTATTATTTTTCCAAAGGCCATTATTTGGTATATTTTTTTAAACAACAGGCTGTGAAATGAAGAGCCTCTGCACAAGTAAGGTATTAAAATATATTCATTAAGCAAGTACGATTACAACTTCTTTTCAAAAATGTGATGGTTTCCAGGTTCACTTGTGTAGTTCCCATTTGTTACTTCGACGAGCAGCTGTGGCGTGTCTCCGGCAGCTTGCACAAAGAGAAGCAGCTGAAGTATGCGAATATGCCATGAGTCTGGCAAAAAATGCAGGGGACAAAGAGAGCAGTGGTGCTAGTAAGTTATTTTATTGGTCAATATTCTTTTCATTTAAATACTTTAACATTTCAGATGAGTATTACTTACTAAATAATATTTGTGTGTGTGTGTGTGTTAAAATATGGTCCATTTCCTTATTCTTTTAAATAAAATAATACTGTTATCATCTTAAAAATTCCAGTGTAGTTTTCTTGGTAATTTTACATTTTTTCCTTTTAAAAAATTTTGTAACTTAAAAAAAAATGTATTTAGTATCTGAATACTTCTGCTATCCCTTGAGGATGGATGATTTAACTATATAAAGGATGACTAACTTGGGAGATACTGCTTTGTATCACTAATAGACTTCTGAAAAGAGAAATAATCTATTTTGGGGGTACCTGAAATCTTCCATTCTTTGACAGTAGTTAACTTTTTGTGATAAAACTTTTCCTCTAAGAGGTAAGGCCAAAGTAACCAATAAGCCATGAAATGTCAGTAGATGTTTTGGCAGCAAAAGGTAGATCTTTGCTTTCTCAGGTCTTTCTGCTTTTTTGGAGGGTTTCAAGTATAGCTTGAATTCATAGCTGGTCTTCTAGGTTATAGAGATAGGTGGTTTGGGAACTTTTTTAAAGCTTAGTTGACAGAGATATTTCCCCGATTGTGAGAGAAAATTGTTGCTTATAAGAGCTTTCTAATGCACAGAAGTTGCTTGGGTACTAAGAAGCAAGATAACAAAATAACTTCAATTTTAGCGTAGTATAATAAGAGTTCTATTAACAAACATACTGTACTCATTCTTAGGGGTGCCAGTTGTATTACTTATGCTGTTTATGAGAATGAAAAGATGTTTGGATAAAACAAGAGACTTTACTACTCTTTCATAACAATATTACTTTTTGATTTTTTCTTGAAAAGGGTTTTCCACATTTTTAAATGAACTTT
Organism: Rhinolophus sinicus; assembly: GCF_057876585.1. Classification (NCBI taxonomy): domain Eukaryota; kingdom Metazoa; phylum Chordata; class Mammalia; order Chiroptera; family Rhinolophidae; genus Rhinolophus; species Rhinolophus sinicus. Next base: position 165,818,631 of record NC_142502.1, read on the forward strand.
CAGGATACAATCAATTTACAATTTTTGTTCTGGCTTTATATGTTTTTTAAAAATCAGAACTATAAGACTGAATAAGTTTTAATTTGTTCTTCCAACAAATACAGCAGTAATTTTTTCAGTCTATTAGATTATATCTATTTAGAAAATGTCTTTTTCCCACACTTGATAGACTCAAATATTTATATTGAGCATTCACTGGAGATTTGTTTAAAAATACCTCAGAATAATCAGTCTTGAAGATCAGGGTTTTACCTTTAATTGTCAGATTAAATTCTAATCCTAAAGATATGTAAACTGGAGACCACAGATAAATTGTATATATAGCTAGCTGGTTTTTTTGCCATTGTTTACATGTAAGCCTTGTTCCTTAGCACAATTGTTACCTACAATATACAACAAAATCTCATACAACTTCATTTGTAAAAATTGTTTTTCAGATGTCAGTCCTTTTGCACCTGGAGTTAGTTCTCGAAGTGATATCCATTACCGGCACCAAGGTGTTAATATAACAGAAACGGGTCTTGAGGGACTTCTTTTTGGAATGCTAGACCGAGAGACAGATAGAAAATTATGTTCTGATATTCATGATACTTTGGGACATATGCTTTCATCACTGGCTGTAGAAAAACTTTCTCATTGGCTCATGCTTTGTAAAGATGTCCTGGCAGCTTCTAGTGGTACGTATTTAATATGTAAAATATGTTTTCAAAATAATTAAAATTAATTTTACTTCCAATATGTATATCTATCTGTCTATTTATCTATCTGTACACACATATATAGATACATATAAATTTACCTTACATTTAAAAATACTAATTTTAATCTAAATTCCTATAAAAATGTTGAAAGCTAAATTATGTTACAATCTAATGAACCTTACTTTTTAGAAAATGACCAAATTCAAACTAAATTTTCATGTATAAAAATTCCAGGTTACTCTGTAGTTAACATAGTATGTAAAACTAGTAAAATGTGTAAGATACATTTATGTTATCCTTTCCTTGGTTTTTAATTGGTCTAAAACACAAAGTTCTACTGTTTTCAAAGAAGTGAGAATTTAGTCTTTTTATTAGAAATCTTTTAACATTAATATTATTTCTAAAGCTCATTTTTGCTATATGTGAGGTTATAATATGCTTTTATTTTTGTTACAGATATGAGTACTGCAACGCCGTTAAGTAGTGGAAAAGATGAAGAATCGGAAAAGAAGGATGAGATGGATGATGATATCATGTTTACCACACTAGGCGAAGACGATAAATCAAAGCCCTTTGTGGCACCTCGGTGGGCCACGCGCGTATTTGCTGCTGATTGCCTGTGTCGAATAATCAATTTGTGTGAGAATGTGGACCCGGCTCACTTTGATCTTGCCCTGGCAAGGTCTGCTAAACTACGGAACCCTAGAAGTAAATTTAAAATTCATACTTCTTTTCCCCAAAGTATTTTTAAGGGTTAAAATATTTTACTGCTATGTAACGTTTTTGTCTGTCTGTCTGTCTGCCTGCCTATCTATCTATGAATCCATCCATCCATCTACCTATCTAAATCATTTGCCCTAAGGATATGATGACAGTAACTTATATTTCCTTAGTACATTGTCCCAGTTTTAACTTCAGTGTTAAAACTCGTAGGTTAACATTCTGTTTTACAGAGATGGCAAAGCTTTGAGGTGCATAATGTGAATTTTGTGGTCCCCAGCATGGAGAATGTCAGAATTTATGAATGCCTTGGCAGATTTCAAACTTGCAGATTTCAAACTTGCAGATTTCAGAAATGCTTTTAGGTTCTTTTGAAAAGGTGAAAACTGTTTATTACTGAAACCCCTCACCATTTTTTAAAATCTTTATAAGCTTTTATTCCACATAGCCCCTAGAACTTACAAAGAGATTGTGAGGTTCAATGTCATCATTTTACAAATAAAGTCACCCAGACAAGCTGAGAGAGCTGCAGAGTAACAAACTGTCTGTCTCGTACTTCGTAGTCTCTTCATCCCCCTGTCATTTTTTTAAATATCTGAAGATCAACTATGTATAACTATAGTGAAGTCTATACATTAACGATGCTTTCCCGCTTACTTTATTTTGTTTAAGAAGCAGCAGAGCTCACAAATGGAGTAAAAAAATAAACAAAAAGTAAAACAGTGAACCACGTATAGAATGTGAATCTGAATCTAGGGTACCAGCGAAGCACAGTATGTCATAAACACAGTGTCTTTAACCGTCAGATATTTACTGACTCCTGTTCTTTGCTACACACTGCGGATGCAAAGAAAAAAACATCGTCCATAGCCCTGAAGAACTTCTAGTCTAGAAGACAGATAGGCAGGCTTATTACTCACAGAATTATATGTCCCGGTAGTGGGATGGTAGAGTGCTTTGGGAACATAGAAAAAAGAGCCTTTCCTGGAGAGCCAAGGAAGAACTCACAGAAGATGTAATTCTGAAGCTAGGTTTTAAAGACAGAGAAAGGATTTTCCAGGTAGAAGAGGCTGATTGTGTTCATTGTCTATTGCTGCTATATAAGAACTGACCTCAAACTCAGTGGCTTAAAACAACACAGATTTATTGACTTAATAGTTCCATTGGTCAGAAAGTCCAACATGAGGCTTTCATGGCTAACCTCAAGGTGTTGGCAGGGCTGCGATCCTTTCCGGAGGCTCCATGGGAATCCTTTCTTCTTTCCGGATTCTATAGGCCACCTGCATTCCTTGGCTTATGGCCCCCTTTATCTTCAGTGTCAGAAAGGTTGAATCTTTCTGTCATCACTTCTCTCAGATTGCAGCGAGGAAAGGTGCTCTGCTTTTAAGGACTCATGATTAAATTGGACCCACGTGGAAAATTTAAGATAATCTCCCCATTTGGGGGTCCATAACCTCAATCACATCTGCAAAGTGTCTTTTGTCATGTAAGGTAACATGCTCACGGGTTATAAGGATGAGGGAATGGACATATTTGGGCACCATTGTTCTGCCTACCACTCTGGTCTATTCTTAGCAAAGGAAGTAAGAGAATTTGTAAAGGTGTGAGAACATAAGTGTGCATGCTATATTTAAGAACTGGTGAAGATCCTTAAATTGGCTTTCCTTTCTTTGTATTTCTTAATTTTTTCTCTCATTATTTTCTCCTTTTGCCTGCATTCTCAGAGATCCTCACAAGTTTTCTGTTTATATCTCTGATGTTTTATTCTTTTCTGCTTCCATTGTGGATCTTAAGTTTTCTTTTGTGTTTTTAGTTTTCCTTTAATTTTTATGTATGTCTTTCTCCTCCATTATACTGAATCCTTTTTACTCGTTATGGTTTTTTTCTTCTTATTCCGTAGCAGCCATAATTTTTTTGCATCCTATTGAGATGACAAATGATTTTCTAAATTTTATTCTGGTTTTTATAGAAAATTGTTTTCAGAGGTTGTTAGCTCTTTCTCTGACTCTTCAGAAGCTTTCTTTTCCCTGGGTGTATTTTTTTCATAGGCTTATTTGTTTATATATCATTGAAAGGGGAGAGTGCTCTCCATATTTGGCATTTGCGCACAGTGTGGGTGGTGTGGTTGGGTGTATTTCCCGTGTTGTCTTTGTTTACTGGGGATTTCACATTGGTAGCTGGATGGTAAGCTGATATAACAGCTCCCCAACCTAGATTCCTGTGTTTAACGTGCTCTGTTCTTCTTGACGGAAACAGATCCTTTCCAGCACGCACTGCCTGCTATTATGAACAGTCATGGCAGGTGTGGGAAAACTTATAGACCCAATGAGTGTGCTATCTAGGCTCTTCCTGTATCATCCTTAGCTCCCTTTCTATCTCCTGTCTTTTAGTTGTAGGGAATTACTACTCCCAGATGTAATAAACCTCTAAACAGCCTGCTAATTCTCTCCCCATTTTGGAGTTTCTGCTCAGGGCCCCTTCCCAGTACTCCCCCTTAGGAGTTCATCTCCTTGGATTTGAAAAAAAGATAAAGATTCTGACTTGGAAAAGGTTGGAGGTAGAAATTATGTACAGAAGCAACAGCACTTTCATTCCAGGAATATTGCCTAGTTTGGTTGGTAGATTGATACAGTCCTGAACCTTGTAAATTAGGTCTAGGGTGCAGGAGGAATAATGGGTCCTTTTATTTATTTTGGGTTGGCATAATATGAATAAGCCCATTTTAATCCAGTTCCTCCTGCTTTAGAAATTTTCTCTTAAATTCTGGCAACTTTTCTGATGCCTGGTTTTTACTGACAGTGTGTTTTTGCCTCCCTTCGGTGAGGAAGTACTGGGGGCTTTTAGCCAAATGTTTTTTCTCAATCCTCTTTACTCCCCTCCCCCTAACCAATAGATATTCTTGTTTAAACTTAAGGTTCTAAAATTGGCGTTTTAGGTAGGCATATGAAAAAATTGGAAGATACTTGTAACCTTCACAGTAGCAATAACAACAAAAATCTGTTTAAGAGGCAGCTGTTATGGGATCAGGCTGAGCCACAGACTTGGCCACTGCTTCAAAAAGACTTTGCTACTCTTGTAGTCGACTGAAGAACTTCATAGTCCCTGGGTTCAGTTACTTCTTTAGATAATTTCTGTTGCCTTGTCTTTAAGTTCACTTATCTTTTCTCCTTTGTATCTAATCACTATCAATCTTATCCAGTATATTTTTCATTTCCGATATTTTATTTTTTATCTCTTGAAGTCCCATTTGTGGTTTTCTTTGTCTTTCATGTCTTTCTTCATCATATTCATGCTTTCCTTATTCTTCTTGATTATAGGCAACATACTTACAGTAACCATGTTAAGGTCCCCGCCTGTTAATTTATCAACTCTCATTTCTGGACCTGTTTCTATTCATTGATTCCTCCCCCCTGTTCTTTTCCTTGTTAGGAGATATATTTTTCTGCTTATTTGCATCCCTGGTAATCTTTCATTAGCTACTACACATTGCAAATTTTATGCTATTAGTGTTGGATTTTGTATCTATTTAAATAGTATTGGATTTTGTTCTGGGTTGCAGTTAAATTACTTGAAATCTTTTAAATTCTTTCAAGACTTGCTTTTAAGCTTTGTTAGGGCAGATTTAGGGCAGCTTTTACTTTGAGGCTAAAAGGAAAAAATACTTCCCTTTTCTACATCTTATCCTTATAAAAATATTTTCCATAGTACGGTTTCTCAATCTGTAGCCTACAATCCAATGTAGCCCACAGTCTGTTTTTGTAAATAAAGTTTTATAGGAGTAATACTCATCTGTATACTGTGACTACTTTCAAACTACAACAGCAGAGTTGAGTAGTTGCTATAGAAACTATGCGGCTGGCCAGACCAAAAATATTTACTATCTGGTTCTTTACAGAAAAAGTTTGCCAATCCCAATTCCAAAAGAATTACAGACTCCTTTGGAGAAAGTTATGGTAACCAGTTTACCAATGTTCTTGAGAGGTTATGATACAGAAGCTTTCTTGGAAGTGTATCTTTGTCATTTTTAACAAAGCATGCTGAAATAATGTGGATCAAAAGTGCTTTTTAAAAGAAACGCGTTTCATTTCATATTTTTATGTTATTATAGTTATCTTTGGAAAAGTTTCCCTTTTGCCTTCTGTTTTTATTTGTAGATGATCTCTTGGTACTTCATCTTTCTGACCTGATTCGCATGGCGTTCATGGCTGCAACCGATCATAGTAACCAGCTGCGGATGGCTGGGCTCCAAGCACTTGAAGACATTATCAAGAAGTTTGCATCTGTGCCTGAGCCCGAATTTCCAGGTCATGTGATTCTGGAGCAGTATCAAGCTAATGTGAGATGTTCTATTTATTTAAAAACTTAAAATGGATCTTTTGAGTGATCATTAAAGGGGTCCCCTGTAGAAATATATTTGAAACAACAACCTATTTATTCACGTGGAAGGCATAGGTTTACTCCCACTGTTGGTTACATAGTTTGAATCAACCCACAATTACAGAAACAATAGTATAAAACTTGTCGCTATTTTTAAGTCATGATAGCATGTTAGTGATAAAACGAGAATAGAAATTCCAGCCTGGTTCCTGTCTTGTGTTCAGATGTTTAGCCATGCCACTTTAAAGATAAAAAGAACATTCAAAGAGTGTTGTGGATTTGATGCCATTATTTTTATATGTCAAGACAGGATAAGCATTTTTAAAAATGAGAAACAATTGTGCCCTGTATGCTGAAGGATAAATTAACTTTTAATAACAGCAGATAAAATATTACTGAAAGAATTAGATACTTTCAACAGATTTTTTTATTTTATTCTTATTTCTCCTGAGATTTATCCCTTTACTTATGTTCTTCAAATGAGGCACAGTAGATGTTATCCTAATAATGGTGGGTTATGTGAAGGTGAAAAACTTATGTTAGCAAGGAAAGAATAACCATTTTTTTACTGTGATTATACCAAGATGTTGGTTCTGGACATACCACACCTTATCTAAAAGCTGTGTTCAAACCTAAACAAAATAAAGTGTGAGTAATATATTAATTGTTTTTCCATCATAGGTGCAAGTGAGGAAGTTATAGTTTTAGGCTAACTGGCTACAGAAAACTTGTATAATTGTTTACTCCCAGATACCCACTCTAATAGAATGAAGTTCTTTTTTTTTTATTACTTTTTATTTAGAAATAATGTCAAACTTACAAAAAAAGTTGTACGAGTAGTCCAAAAAACTGTTATATACCCTTTATTCATGTTTACCAATTACTAATTTTGCCTCATTTGCTTTATTATTGATAGTACCGTGTTTCCCCGAAAATAAGACCTAGCCAGATCATCAGCTCTACTGCATCTTTTGGAGCAAAAATTAATATTAGAGCCAGACTTATTTTACTATAATATAACACCAGGTATAATATAATATAATATAATATAATATAATATAATATAATATAATATAATTAATATAATATAATATAATATAATATAATATAATATAATTAATATAATATAATATAATATAATATTATAATATAATATAATATAATAATATAATATAATATACCGGGTCTTATATTAATTTTTGCTCCGAAAGATGCATTAGAGCCGATGGTTCGGCTAGGTCTTATTTTCAGAGAAACGCGGTATCTGTCTCTCTCTACACACGCACTCACACTTGCACACACTTATTTCTAATCCATTTAAAAAAGTAGATTATTTAAATCATGTACCTTTACTCTTGAACACTTCTGTCTGTATTTCCAAAGGACAAGAACATTGTCTTACATAATCATAGAACAATTATCAATTTCAGGAAATTCAACATTGCTATACGCTTTTTATATAATCTATCATATTCCAGTTTTATCAGTCAACGCAATGAGCTCTTTTATAGTATTCTTTCTCCTTCAGTACGGGATCTAATACCAGCTCTGCAATTAGTTGATTATTGCAATACCAATACTGTAGTTTGTTGCATTGTGTCTTTGGTCACAGAGAGGGGCTCTTGATCCATTTCCAAACTGCTGTTGATATGCCTTAGCAACTGAATCTCTAGTGAAATGGAAGAAATCTCAAATTAGGAGCTGACTGCATCTAATTTCTTATTCAGCTCATACGTATTAAATCTAAGTATCTGACTGTTGGCTTATTAAAACTAAAACTCATATTCCTTCACTTACTACTATGACAACAATACATAAAGTAATATTTCTTGAGCAACCTTCTTTGAAAACATCTCTTTTTGATCTCTACGATTTTTTTGGTGACTGTGTGAGTTTTTAGTTCTAAGTTATTTAAAAGAATTGAGACTTACCCATGAGGTAAATACTGTTAGAATATGTTCAGGAAAACATAGAAAAAAAAAAGAATAACAGTTTTTTGTTCTCTCTGGGAACACATGACTTTGTCAGAAAATTCTGTTTACAATTAAACAAAAACAAAGGAAAGAAAGAAAATAATTTTCCTATTTGATACAGTATTCATATCGATTTGATGATAACCTCCTGGAAAGCAAAAGAAAAATGGTATGATTGAGTTTATCGTAACTAGAAAGATAAGTAAGAGAGACGTACTAAAATGGAAAGGAACATAGCTGTGTTTTCTGTGTTTTTTTCAAAGACACTAAAGGGTTTATGTTTACTACTTACCTTTAAAAATAAAATGCTTGTGTTCATTTTTGTAGGTGGGAGCTGCTCTAAGACCAGCCTTTTCACAAGATACTCCATCAGACATAATAGCAAAAGCTTGCCAGGTAAGAAGAAAAATAGGGTTCTCTATAGTTATCTTCTATAAATTCAGAGATATTTTAGAATTTCACTTCCAAGAAAGAAGAGAGAAAACTTAAATAATATTCATTTTTATCTTGGAAACACAACAGTGTCAGTTTCCTCTTTTATTCTGTATGAAACGATGAAATAGACAGTATTAGTCACATCTCTCCTTTTTTTTAATCATAGCTGGGGACATGACTTTGGGATACACAGCTCTTATATAACCCAAAAGTGACCAGAAATATGCACATCATGAGAGAGACTAAAATAAAATTAAGATCTCAAAATCTAGAATAAGTGAAGAATGTAAAGTAATGATAATTAGGTAACAAAAGATTTTTTTGACCATGGGCTGTGAAAATTCTATAATTTATGGGTATTAAGTTATCCTAAAGAGAATTTCACAATATGGAAATTTCTTTGCAAAATTAACCCCGGGGGACTATGCTCAGGTTATTGTATCTGAAAATAGTCAGAAAAGCACCTATGTTCCTACATCTTTAGTAAGTTCCTCTTTTTCTTGCCTCATCCTGAGAAAGGATCCATGCATTAAGCTCTAGTCTTCCAGAAAATCAGATTCTTCTTCTGCTTGTCTTAGGATAGCAAAAAAGCAATTCTCTCCTTCGGAGTTTTCTGGAGTACAGGGCTATGGTCTGTCATTATTGCTTAGAATCCATAATCAAGTTACATGTGGCCTCTATACAGAGAATATTTCTGTTTGCAATGAGAGGATTGGAATTCTAATGTTGTTCTTTCTGTAGCTGAATGAATTTGCCTCTTTCCTTCCGTTAAGACTTATTTCTCTGAAGCCTCCTATCTTAATGGTGGTATTCAGAGAAGCGAACTTCCACCAATAGCAGACCCGACACAGAAGAGGGAGCCTAGTTTACGAGAGAGGTCTGTGGATCATGGTGCAAACTTTGGAGTTAGAGTAGGTCATTTGCTTTGGGATACCAACACACCATCAGAAATCACAGTCATGTATAAATAAATGTATCATGGTGATGTTCAGAGCATAGTATTTAAGCAGAGATAACCTCCTCCAAAACTCCTGATCATTAGAAAACAAAGGCTATTAGAATTTCATCTTGTGAATAAGAAGTATGAAAGTTTCTTGTTACTGAATTTGCCTTAACTTATTTCTTATGTGACTCTAGCTGCTTTTTCTATAAGAAATTTGTTCTTTTTCTACTGGCATGCTTAAAGTTTTGAAGTCCTATCCTTCTGTTTCTGGGAGGAAACCTGGTTTTGCAACAGGTGGAGCAGTGGGTTGCAGGTTCCTTAAAAGAAAGTAAGGAATTGACTTTGGGCAGATCATGAAACATGGTATCCCAGCTGGTTTACTAGATAATCGTAACATTAAACATGGAAATCAGGGTCATTCTTAGATATTATAGGAAGACCTTCAAATGTAACACATTTGGGGATAACAATCAGTAGGTTAATAAAAAAGTCACTTAAATCAGAGTAGGAATCATAAGCATTATACATACTTTAAATATTTCAGCTTAAAACTTATAAATGCACATTCATTCACCACTCTTTTGATGTAAGACCAAGGTCTTTTCTCTGATTATGATTTTGCTGATTCAATGCTGCTTCGTCTTTCTGCATAAATCAAACCAATAATGCAGTATCTGCAATTTCTAGTTTCATATTCTTTAAAATGGAGAAAGTACTTAGGTTTTTGCAAAGCAAACTTAGTGCATATCCTCAATCTTTACAATTTTTCCCATCTTTTAGTTATAGTTCTACCAAATTTCACAAAAATATTTATCAAATTTCTCCAATGTGTTTAATTCCCTCAGGAACAATAACTCTTCATTTTCATACTCATATTTAATCTTTTTCACTTTAAATGTCATATTTTCAACATTGTTTTGACTGGTATCTTATTTTGCCATTAGTAGGTTCATAATTGATAACAATCAAATTTAAAATATCCTTATTAATTTTTATTAAATTTAGTTTTGAATTCTTTGAGAATAAGGTCATAAAAGAATAAAATAGTTACATAAATATTTATTCTCAACTTTTTAAAAGTTTTAAATGTAGGAACGCAATCCATCAACCATGATTCAATATCCAAATGCTTTGAAAGCCAAAAGCTTTTTCATAATTTATTTGTTAGCAAAACCTGAGCTGACTGTACTCATTTGGCCCTGATGTGAAGCTGAGTGAGACTGTAGTATTGATTAATCTCTCTTCGTGTGATTCGTACTACATTTCATTACAGAACTATCCATGTGTTAATTATGGGGTGCTGCCACACATCTTGCTTGGTGTCTTCCTTAATGAGGTTTATGTACCTTGTTACCTTTTACCAAAAATTTGTGAATTGTTTTAGCACAAGGATAAGAAAGCGAGGACTTGAAATTGTTGAAAAAAGCTGGCAGGGTCAGACCACCCCTTCTTAACATTCTTCCCTTGGCTCCAGTATCCCCACACTTGCCTCGTTTTCTTTGTGCATTTCTGGCCTTTTCAGTCTCTTTCATTATACTTATGCCATTTGTCCCTTAAGTGCACCTATTTTCCCTGTGTTCATCTTTAAGACTTTTTTAAAATGCCTCAGTCCTTGAAAAAATTCACCAAGTAGCATTGCTTTAGTTATCACCTTCCTGTGGATGATTCCCAGGTCTACATACTTACCTTTGACCTTGCTCCTGAAATCCAGACCCAAGTTTCCAACTGCCTGCTGAATACCTTTCCATGAGTCTCTTACTGATGCTTTGAACTCAGCATGTCAAAATGTTCCAACCAAAATCATGTTCTCTAACTTCTCATCTCCACTAAACTTTCCTGTCTTCTTATGTTATCTCTCTTAAGCAGTAGTGTCACCTTCCTTCCATTCATCCAAGTTAGAAGCTTTGGTAATCAAAATTTGGCAGTTTTTGATTCCTCACACTTATTGCATGTCCCTGTGCCCTATCCCCTAAATATATTTAAGTGGTTTCCAGATCTTGCCATTTCTAGATCCAAGTCTCTCTCAGATGCCTCTCCCTTTTTGTTGCATTCCCAGTTTGATCCATATCATCTCTGTTCCGTAGTATTGTAATAGTCGCTTAACTGAACACATTGCTTGCTGTCTGTATACATTCTTTCCTATATACATAAGGACTGGAGCAGTTTCCCTAGAGCACAGTTCTAATAATATCCCTCTGCTCAGAAGTCTTGGAAGCTCATGACTGCCTTAAGAACAAGTCGAAATTCAGTTCTAATGGAATTTAAATTGTACCATAACCTGATCCCAATTAACTTTCATAATCTTATCTCTTTCCCCATGTAACTCTCCTGTATCTATACAGACAAACCTTCCTGATACCGAAACATTCCATTTTTTCCTGCTAAAATTAACCTCTCCCTCCTCTGTTTTCAATTGTAGTGTTGTAGTCATAAAACATTCTCATGGGTTCATTCAATCTGTGTTTTCTTACTGAGGACAAGGACTAGATTTTTCTCCCTCTATTTTCTCATCTCTTCCGTAGCACCCACAATAACCTTTTGCTTGCCTTTGCTTGTACTGAACAGAAGTGTTGTTGAATTGAAGAATTATTCATGACTGGCCTGGTTTAGGTGGAAAATTTTTTCTGATGAAAATTTTTGTCCAATTAGACAATGGAAATATAAGTAAATACTGTTTTGTTTTCCATGTAAGTATACAATAAATTCCATACTTGCTGATTTGTTATTAAAAATGAATATTAAAATATAACTTTGGAGTTTTTTTTGTTTTATTTTGTTTATTGGTTTTGTTTACTGTTTCTTCCACCAAGGAAAAAAAATTAGGTTTATTCCACTCTATGTTAAATGTTAATTTTTTTATACAAAAATTTTAAAAATTTTCTTTGGTTAGGTATGTAGTACATGGATTGGAAGTGGAGTCGTCAGTGATCTCAACGATCTCCGTCGAGTACACAATCTGCTTGTGTCTTCTCTGGACAAAGTTCAGGCCGGAAAAGGATCTTCTAGCCAGTTGTACCGAGAGAGTGCCACAACCATGGAAAAACTGGCTGTTCTCAAAGCTTGGGCCGAGGTAACCATGGTCTATTATTTTTGAACCATTTCTCCATACATGAGAAAATGTTCCCCTACTCCTGTAGGTAAAAAAAAATGTCGATTAATGTTTTTTTTTAAAACTGACCTTTGAATTCAGGTATTTTCGAAAATCTGTTATTTGCTCTTTCTCACTGAAATACATATACATTTATGTCTCAAAAGAACTCTTATTAAATCTTTGAAAATTATATTTTTTAATGAGTATTTTGAGAAAGGGCTCTCCTTACTTTGAGGAAATTAGGCAGGCAAAACAAACAAATATAAATAGTAGAAAATGATTTACACTAAGAATTTTTTTTTTATATAAATTTTATTGGGGAATATTGCGTTTCTCCAGGGCCCATCAGCTCCAAGTCATTGTCCTTCAATCTAGTTATGGAGGGCACAGCTCAACTCCAAGTCCAGTCGCCATTTTCAATCTTTAGTTGCAGGGGGCACAGCCCACGATCCCAAGCGGGAATTGAACCGGCAAACTTGTTGTTGAGAGTTTGCACTCTAACCAACTGAGCCATCCGGCTTTCCCAAGAATCTTTTATTGATTAAATTTCAGTCTATATAATGTACGTGTATATATGTGTGTATCAATCTATGTCTTTATTTTCAAAATAATGCATGTTACTCAACATAGCAACTATTTTTTTTAATTTAGTAGTAAATCATACATACCTTTTCCATACCTATAAATAAATACTTCCTCTCTTTCCCCATTGCCTTAGTTTGAGTCATTTGTCACCTAGTCTATGCATTTGCATCCTAATTTGTTTCTCTTACAGTTAGTCTTTTCTTCCCCCCAGCTATTCCTATATAGAATCTTAGAATAATCATTCTAAAATACAAATATTGGGCAAAATATGAATTGACAATTCACTAAGAGGAAACCAAGTTACTAATAAACATATGGGGGGAGGGGAAGAAACACTTTCTAAAACTGCACATTAGTTGACCAATTTACCCTAAGAAATATTAAGAATATATACAAAGACCTGCTATTAAGATGTTTATTGTGATATTGTTTATTACGCTCAAAAAAATGGAAATAACTTAAATGTATTTCTTGATTCTGAAAGATGGTATTAAGTGAATGAAAAATTGGGTTAAAAATTATGCACAAACACATTGTTTAAAAGACTGAGTTTGTATATATAATATGTCCAGAATGTTAACAGCATTATATCTGGTAGGATTGTGTGTGGTTTTTATTTTCTTCATTTTACTCATGCTTCTGATTTTTCTGTTTTTCTTGTATAATATGTAATAAGAAAAATAAGCCAAAAATGTGTTTAAAAAATTCTAAAAAATATATTTTCACATATTGCAGATAGCAATGTAAAATATAGAAGGCTTTTAGAAGGCATTTAGCAGTATCTATTCAGAGCCATAACAATATTTATAATCACTGACCCAGTAATTCCATTTCTGGGACTTTATCCTAGGGAAAAATATCTAAAATATGGAAAAGAGCTAATTTTACAAAAATGTTTACTTGGAACATTATTTATAATGTGAAGAACTGAATACCTTTTGTCTTTGAAAATTGTGCCTTATCTTTCTAAGATTTCCAAGGCTGAGTAAAGAATCAGAAGTAAATATAAAACTATAGGAAAATCGTTAGATATATTACGGGTCATTCACTGCAACCATTAAGAATAATGGTTATAAAGACTAATATTCACATGGGAAACTTTATGATATGTGCATAAATAAAATTAAATACAACAAAATTACAACTTCCAACAACAGAATATGAAAACTTGGAAATTGGGATTATGAGTACTTTTAAAACTGATTTTCCAAACCTTTTTTGGTATATTTAAAATAAAAGTTGGAAAAATACATACATCTGAACTTTAAATTCTGCAGTGACCCCTTCACTTCCCTGCTGCCTGCAGAGTAAACTCTTCAACTACTTCTGCCTTATGTCCTATGTTTAGTCTCTATCATCCAATCCAGTTTCCCCAGAATGCCAGGCTATTTCCTACTTCCTGTGCTCTTGTTTTTGATATTCCTTCTGCCTCTAATCCTCCCTTCCGTCTTTGCTTGTGAATAGGTGAAATTTGTCCTTAAAAATTCAGTCTCGCCTTTTTCATACTCTGTTAAGATCCTTCCATCCTGGTGCTCCCTGAGATTCCTTCATTCATTACACAAACCATTGAGTATTGGTTAGGTATCAGGCACTGAGTGTAGTAAAGTGGGGAAGGTAGATCATTAAAGACAAATTTTAAAAAACATTCATTTTTTTCAGCAGTTTTCTCACTCTCCTATGTTTGTGTTAGTCTGTGAGTTCATGGAAGGCGAAAACAATATTGGTCTTTGTTGCTGCAGGTCCAAGCATAATAGCAAATACAAGGCAAGAATGAGTGAGTGAGTGAATGAGTGAGTGAGTGAGTGAGTGAGTGGTTAAGTGTACTCTAGCACTTATGAGACATTTTCTTAAAATGTCAGTATAATAAGAAACATATAAACATGAGGAGGGGAAGCAAGCTTAAAACCACTAGAAAATATGAACGTAATACATTTGTTACTTGAGATCTGAAGTCCCTACTCTAAAAATTCATTGGTTTCTATTTGTAAATTGTCAGTGTTAGTATTACTAACCGACTAGAACTGTTACAGACTATCACAGTGTAAAAAAAAAAAAAATGCTTTTTCTCAAAAATGAGGATTCACTGTTTTCTGTAATCATTGTCTAGAACTTAGTGCCATAGCTGTCTGCTCATTGTAGGAACAGAGCGGGGACCCTGCTATCAGGAAGCTTACAGTGTACCTGTATTCATACATAGCCTTTCTCCTTGGGTACAATGCAAATCACTGTGTAGGGGGAAACAGTTTTCTCAAGATTTTTACCTAGTGCAGTTTTCTTTCTTACTCTTGTTCTCCCCTTCCTTTTTTATTTTTATTTTTTTTGCTTTTTCATTGATGTATAATTCAGCTTTGTGTGTGTCACTTGCCAAAGCTGAATGTATTTATAAAGACAAAAGAAAACAAACAAAAAGAACTTCAACAAAGAGGAATGTTTAAAATTATGTTGTAGGAAATTGCTATTATACAGCTTGTTGGTTTACAAA
Organism: Rhinolophus sinicus; assembly: GCF_057876585.1. Taxonomy (NCBI): domain Eukaryota; kingdom Metazoa; phylum Chordata; class Mammalia; order Chiroptera; family Rhinolophidae; genus Rhinolophus; species Rhinolophus sinicus. Next base: position 165,833,938 of record NC_142502.1, read on the forward strand.
GTAGAGAGAAAGGATACAGATAGTATATGTGACTAGTAAATTATATTCTTGACTCAGCTCTGTTGTAAACACTAGATTGCTAAATATCACTTAAGGACTATGTAAGGGAGGTGGGGTTAGATGGATATTTATGGAAATCCTTTCTCTGACCTCTCCTCCTCTCAGCCTTTTCCTTTGAATGCTGGATTGTGTCTAATAAATCTATGAAAGTAGAGGCAGTAAACAGGAAATTATACCCTATGGTAAAAAAGGAAAAAGAAAAAGAACATATAAAGGGGGCTTTGTAAAGTAAAGCAAGACAAACCAGAAAAAATTCAGAGGACCCTACTCAAGGAATATGCTGTAAGAGAAATACTAGTTAGGAATCAGATGAATAAAAAAGACTGCCTCCAAGGCAGGTAGAATTATTCTTTTGAGGTTATCAAGAAATCATGAAGTTGTATACTTGTAGTATTTGTACTCAGTTATTTTTGATGATTCAACTGCAGAATCCTAACAACTTAGAATACGTCATTTTTAAATATTATGCCTTGTTATTTTCTCCTCCTAAATTTCTTAATAGGTATATGTGGTTGCTATGAATATTAAAAAGGAAGCAGAGTCAAAACCAAAAAGAGCAATTAAAAATACTGATGATGATGATGATGATTATGGTACCATAGATGAACTGCCACCAGATAGTTTAATAACACTTGTGCAACCTGAACTGCCAACGCTCAGCCGCCTATGGTTGGCAGCATTAAAAGACTACGCGCTTTTGACTTTACCAGCTGAGTTTGCTAGTCAGCTCCCCCCAGATGGTAAGTACTGCGTGTAGAGTGTTACTTTTGTGGAGTTCAAAGTAGTAAGTAAACAAAATGGAATTGGTCGAGGCTAGCAACAACAGTAATAATATTTTAAATTTCTGTGGACTTCAACTTGACCCTCTCTCACTTAGAGCATGTTCTCCATGTTGAATTTGTGAATTCAAAGACAGCATTAAACTTATGAGCCCAAGCAGAAGTGTGCTCACTGTGGCAGTAATACCTGTATGAGCTAGGGTGCTCTAAATGATGCCTAGCAAGTCATCATGCACAACCATGATGAAGTATATTGCTGTGCTGGTCAGTGCATGTGTAACAACAGGTGAAGAGGTCCAGAATTTGGTAGTGAAAACCGGAGGGATGGAAGGAAGAATGGCAGAGAAAGAAGACAGAGCTCCCAGGCTATCATAGAAAGACAAGGAGATACGTGTTTTAGGAGTCACTGGCAACAATGAAGATGAAGGCTGTGACCAGAGTAGGGAGAGGTACAGGATGTTCAGTGGCGTCAGCAGTTGTGGAGGTGAGGCTGGAAACCCTAGTATCAGGAGGGAGAGACAGGTACTCCAGTTCCACAGCTGCAGGAAAGATGTTGGTTTTGATGGCTTTGTAATAAGGATAATTTCTTTGGCCAGACTGATGTTTTGTATGTGTTATGGTCTGAATTATTGTGTCCCTTCAAAATTCATATGTTGAAACCTAATCTCCATTGTAATGGTATTTATTAGGAGATGGGGATTTTGGGAGGTGCTTAGTTCATGATGGTGGAACCCTCATGAATGGGGTTAGTGCCCTTATAAGAGACCCCGCATTGCTCCGTAGCCCTTTCCACCATATGAGGTCACAGCAAGAAGGTGTTGGCTATGAATCAGGAAGAGGGCCCTCACCAACCATGCTGGCAACCATGCTGGTCTCGGACTTCCAGCCTCCAGAACTATGAGAAATAAACTTCAGTTGTTATAAGCCACCCAGCCTGTGGTATTTTGTTACAGCAGCCCAAATGGACTAAGACAGTATGTAATGAGTATGTTTAAGTTAGTTTTTCATACAAGAGTGAGCACTTACAATAAAAGTAATGTTTTTGATTGATTTGATTGTTTTGTAGGTGGAGCATTTTATACTCCTGAGACTATTGACACAGCTAGACTTCACTACCGGAATTCCTGGGCCCCAATTCTTCATGCAGTGGCACTTTGGTTAAACAGCACAGGATTTACATGTTCAGAGTCAGCAGAAGCAGCAGCCATATCTGGTTTACAAAAACGTTCCACATCCGTCAACTTAAACCAAGCATCAGGAACAATGCCTGGTGCTAAATCTTTACCAGAAATTAACAAGGACAGAATGCATCTGATTTTAGGTAGGTGAGCCATATTAATGTATGTCAACATGTATCACTTCTGAAAATTTCTATCTGTAGGGGAGAAAAGACTTCCTTCTACCCTCTTAGATTCTGTGGTTGGCCTAAGAATTAAAGTGATATAAGACAGATTTGTAGGAGAAAAGCATATATATTTATTTAATATTTTACATGTACACAGGAATCTTTAGAAGGAAAACAAAGATCTGAAGTAGCTATTAGGGCCAAAAGTTTATATACTATTTTAAACAAAGAACAATAAATTGTGGAGCTGTGACTAGATAAAGGGGTTTGGCCCAGGGGAAGTAAATTGTGGGACAGTAACTGGGAAATATATGGGAGAAACTCATAGAATATAAGGGATGTTTTAGTAGGTTTTTTTGTACAGGTCTGTTTTGACATGGTCTCCCAGTCTCTAGTGATAAGACTGTTCTTCTTTTCCACATTCAGGGAAGGCCCTGTTCTCAGGAGAAATTTTATGACCTGCTGTTAGAAAGGGGTCAGAGAGCCTTCCTACATCTGCTGCTTCTCAAGTACCTTCAGCTCAAAATAATCAATATGCCAAAGATGCATATTTTGGCATAGGATGTTCTGAACTCCTTCATATCTTTTCATTTTAATGCTATGGAACGTTTTACATAACACAGTTCAGAGAAGGAATAGTAAAAGGAGGATTTTTAAGCACATTTTCTAAGTTCTAAACTGAATTTTTAATCTAAATATTTAATTGTATAGAAGTTGTTTTAACATGAAAAATGTATACAGTCTAATAAAGCTCTTAGCAATCTTATATTTTTCTTGGAGGGGAGAGGAACACAATTAGTAATGTGAAATTATAGGAATCATCAGTAGATCTCACAAATGAAAATATGACAGACTTCCAAAACGATGACCGTAATTACCCTTATGTAAATTAAGAACAATTGTTATCCATAATATCCATTGTGCCTCTGTAGCTTGCCATTTAAAAAAATTTTGTAGGTATGAACATTCTTTGGCAACCACTTAATGGAAGGTAATTTTATAATTTTCATAAATGTATTATTAATGTATTAACTTTTAAATGTCCATGAAATTAAAAATTGAATATTTTCTTAATCTGATGACCTGGAACTTCCCCCGCACCTTCAATTTGGTTATTTATAATTGCAAAGTTACAGTCTATATTAAGTTTGGCAGCTTACTTTGGAAACCATTTTGAACTCTAAGGCATTAAGTAAATGTTAAAGTAATTTATAAAAACAAATAGAAATAGAGAGAAAAACTTGGTGTCAAAGCATTGAAGTGTTTTATATTGACAGACCCATGTTTTTATTTTGCAGGTGTGAGTATTCAGTTCCTTTGTTCTCCTAGACCTGAGGAGCCTATCGAGCATGTTACAGCATGTCTACAGGCCTTACATACCCTGCTAGATTCTCCTTATGCCCGAATCCATATTGCGGAAGATCAGGTACAGTACATTTCTATCATAGATGACTAATTGTATGCTTTGTTTTGTCATATTTATCTTAAGGTAATTTATTCACATCTGAAATAATATTATGTAGTATGTGTTCAGGATTTTGGCTTTATCTAAGTCCATACACTGAATGTGGGATGACCAGGCACAACTAGAGTAGAGATAGTCACCACTATACCTTCTTTGATTTGTTCATCAGTAGACAGGTATCCTCAGTCCCAGTTAATGATTCTACTAATAAAGGGCTGAAGTAATTTATAAGGCTATTAAATAAATTATGTTACTTTTAAATGTTTGAGGAAGTTTTATCTCTCATTTAAAGACTTTTTTCTTTTTTTTTTTTTTTTGCATTGGCTCAAGACTTATCTCATGAGTTTACTGATTGATGTTTTCTAATTTCTGTATGGCATATTTAGAGGACTTTATATTATTGGATGGGTTTGATGTAGAAGATTGTGAGTAAGAGGCTTAAAGTGAGTGATTGAAAGTTTGTAATAGTTGCTGAGATGAATTGGAGAGAGACTTACCAGACGTGCCTAAAATCTCTGGTAAATACCTCTTGGGTACTCAGCTTGGGTTGGAAATCATAAATTTTATAGTGTCACTGGACTCTAGCAATATTGCTTAGTCCAAAGAGAGGAAAGAATAGGAAGATTATCATTTTTGAATATAAAAATTATTTAAATGCATAAAAAACATAATTTATTGACTGAAAATATGTTGGTATAAAATAGCATTTTCAAGATTGTTATAATGTTCTTATTTGTTACATAGTACTATGTATTAATTTTAGCTACCAAATTTATTTTTACATGCATATTTTCTTAGATTTTAATATTGTAAATTAATTGTTTGAAATTAAAACGAATTAAATGTATCTGTATTGATTTATAATAGCTGATTGGTGTTGAGTTGCTGAGTGTTTTACACCGCCTCCTATTGACCTGGAATCCACCATCCGTCCAGCTGCTGGTTACTGGAGTTGTACAACAGATAGTAAGAGCTGCTCAGGATTATTTGCAAGAAAAAAGAAGCACTCTAAGTAAGCACTAGTAATTACACTAACTTTGAATAGGGTCTTATTTGTACCCTAATTTTAAAAATAATAACGCTAGGAATTTTTTTTTAAGTTAATCATACATTGAGACAATTTGCAATTCATTTTGCTTTCATTAGAAACAAATGAAATTGCTGACAGTCAACTATTTTTCACCTTCAAAAGTGTCAGCCTTCATATGATTCAGCTTAACATATGTGTTATACCTATTATGAAATACATTCCTAATAAAAATACCTAATAAAAATTTTCCAAGTGAAACATGATTGTCCTTTAATTTGAAGGAGAGGTAAATAAGCAGAATTCTCATAAGGAAGAGAATTACTCAAAGAAAGACATGTTATATCAGTTAGACATTCAGTTTTAAGTTCTTTTGACAGTATTTCTCCAATATACTGACTGCGTTGTTTTATCTGTTATTTGTTTTTGTTTTGTTTTGTTTTTTGCTGGAAATTTCACCAAATTTTCTTTTACCCAAGATGAAGATGATATGGAAAAAGAGTCCTGTCCTGTATTAGGAGAAGGAGGTGACAGTGGTGGTCTTATACCTGGAAAATCTCTTGTGTTTGCAACTATGGAGCTGTTGATGTTCATTTTAGTACGGCACATGCCACATCTCAGTACCAAGATGTCGGACTCCCCAAGTCACATCGCCATGAAAACTCGACTTTCAGAAGAAAGTGCTCGTTTGGTGGCAGCCACAGTCACCATACTCTCTGACTTACCGTCCCTTTGTTCACCTGCTGGTACAGTATTGATCACTATTTGAATATGCGTTGTATGACACTAGACAAAGATGAGCTTGCTTTTGATTTTAAGTGCTATTATGACTTATTTTCCTCTGAAATTTCAAGTGTGAAAGGAGAAGTTCGTCTTTTTTAAGGGTTTGTCTATCTTTAGGAGCCTATCAATATTTAAAAAACTGAAAACCCAAGATGCTCTTTTCAGATATATTTTAGACAAACTTCAGCAAATAGATAGAGCCATACCTTGAGGGAAGACATTGAATGTTAGCAGATAGACACAAGGTGGGATTACTAAACCGTTTAATTTCTGACCTGGTTGCCACTCTTAAGCAACACTGACAAACTAAAGAAAGTGAGAGGAGAGTGACAACCAACTCTAAGAAGCAACTAAAGAAATTATAGCTGAAAAAGATAATAGCTGTCGGCAAATACTGCTGGATGGAAAGTAGACTTCCCTCTGTTCTAGGAGATAGAAACTGTATCAGGAGACATAAAGGTAAATTTCAGCTCAACATGAGCCCACAGATGTGAAAATAGTGATTTCTCTATCATTGGAGCTTTACAGGCAGACTACAATGGCATGATGAAGAGAGTCTTTCATTAAGTGGGAAGTTGAATTCGGTGACTCTAAAGTTCTTTTAGTTACAAATTCCAGGATTCTGTCATTTCTTCTTTACTTACCTGTATAGTCTGTTCATCATTTTCCTGGCTTGGTTAGGCTGACTTTAATACACTGAAGATTGATTACATGTCTTAGAATTGCTACAGGATTCACCAAGTTACTCGGACTTTTCTCAAAGTATGTATATAGTAGTATTTTCCTTCTGTTTTTCTATCCTCCTTTATCATTTTCATTATGAAGGGCATGACATATTAAATGGGTAAAATATTGGAAATAATAAAAACAAGGCTAATTGGAAAAAGAAAGAAAATAATTCTGTCTTCTTTGAAATAACTTGCCACTTTCTTTTTTTCTTTTTTAAACATTGAATTATGGTAATAGTAATGCAACAAATTTTGTTTAAAAGGAACAAAAAGAAATAAACCGCAGTCAGTTGTAAAAAATATGAACAATTGAAACAACTGTAATATGGGAACTGAAGTAGTCACGAGGTAATCTGATTTGTTTTTATTTCAGGATGTATGACAATCCTGCCCACGATTCTGTTTTTAATTGCAAGAATATTGAAAGATACAGCAATAAAGTCTGCAGATAATCAGGTTCCTCCACCAGTCAGTGCAGCTCTTCAAGGGATTAAAAGTATTGTGACACTTTCAATGGCCAGAACTGAGGATACTCAGAAACAGTGGACAGCTCTCATTCGTAGCACCCTTGCGTGCATCCTAGAATATTCTCAACCAGGTAACCCAATCAGTTAAAAAATTTTTAATCTACAGGATATCTGTTCCCCAATAACTAATTATTTGAATGAGCTTGCAGAAAACTGCTATATAACACTGAATCTCTTAGAGAGGTGTTTTAGTCACGTCTTTCAGATATGAACTTTAATGCTCTTTTTCTGGATATTGACTCTAAATGCCCGGGTCTTTAAATACATGTTGGGAGGTTTGACATAACCCCATTATTTCTTGACCTTTTGTTTACTTTCTGACACAAGACTCATCTTGTATTATCCCTGTTACTGAAGTCACAATTTAAAAATAAACTATTAGTCTTCTGACAAAAAAATTGCTTGCAATGTCACAAATTTTGAATTAGAGATTTTTCCTATTTCACCTAGAATAATATTCCTATTATGAAATTCTCAGATTTTTAACATGTATAACTTAGGTTATTATAAACTGGCTAAATTGGGTTTGACTTTTACATCTCTTTAAGTTAATGGAATTCTCAACTATTATACCCTCAATATAAGATAATGTTAGCATATCAAATGTATATTTTCCTAATCCTAATAAAGTACTGATTATTGTTAGATATTTTCAGTTGCCACATTAGCCCAAATTCACATATAAAGAATGTTGATAAGTTCCCTGTGGAAGAAATGGTAATCACAAAATAGTTTGAGTCTCTTATTTTACGTTTAGTAGTATTGTTCATTAGAATAAATATACATATTTCCTGTGTTGCTAATTACATACTGTATTTCCATTAGGTTAAAGTTGTGTTTATTCCTGAATAAATGATTACAATGGCAAGAAATTCTTTAAAATTATGAGAATACTGCCTTCAGCAAATTGCAAGATTTTTTTGTTTATGGTTGTATAGAATTTATATACTAAGTAGGATAAGGTGATAGCACTAAGAATGTCTACTCTAGATTTTTAAATTATTTGGAATATCTTATCAAAATCATTTAACTTTGTTGGGAGGAGAGTATTTGGGACTGTTTAATTAACCTAAACTCCAAAGAAGTTAAATGACTTTTAAGCAATTTTCCATTTCTATGTTATCTTTCATATTTAAATAAGCTTTCCATATTAGAGTTCTTATTAGGATCTATGCCTGAATTTTTTTCAGTTAATATTGTACCATCAGAGAAACAAGGAAAAGGGACTTAAATATAAGACTTCCAATAAAGTTTCCTCAGTAGATGAGTTCTATTCATAAAATCGTTTATGGACTATATTAGATTGAGGCACACACTGCTATAAATATTGTTGGTGGAGAGAGGGTTATGGAACAAGACTGAAATTCCAAAGCATTTTAGAAACAGCACTTTGCTTTCATTTTTCATATATTTCAATATTTCATTATTCATTTATTTCAGAAGATTCCATGCCTATGCCTGATGAAGTGAGCATGCTAACAGCAATTGCCCTCTTCCTGTGGTCTGCTAGTAGTGAAATAATAGGAGTCCAGTCATTACAGAATGGCTGCATGAACAGATTTAAAAATGCATTAAATTCCTGTGACCCGTGGGTAAGTTATACTTAAAATAGACATAGAGGTAAACATTCCACTTTATCAGGAAAATTTCAGATTGATTCATTATAATGGATGATATCTCAAATGAAAACCTAGGTATTTGCTCTTTGGCTTTTAAATAGAAAAACTGGAAATGATTATTGGGTTTAAACACTAGGAGAGACACATATGTATGTTTATTTCCATATGCAAAAATTCTCCAATACCTAAATTGTTTGATTAACCCTGGCTTACATAGGTAGAGACTTTACATGAGTTTATGGTTTTATTTTTCTCTGTTTACTTAATGACACCACAGGCATTAAAGGACAAATTTATTTTCTTGCATGTTTTAATGAACCAATTGAAAACTTTAGTTTTCTGGAAAATAAGTTTTATTTTTTTAGTCAATGTCAAAGTCTGAACTAATGATTCTCAAACCCACTGCAAATCCGAAAAAAAATCAGTTAAGTAACATGATACCTAGACTTAACTGCTGTATTTCTGACTAGAGATCTATATTTTAAAACCATTCCCCATATATTCATTTTCAGAAAGGTTTGGCAACTTCTCTTCTACCAAAGTGCTGAAACAGTTTTATTCCACTATTTGTCCCATAAGTTAATGGACCTTCCTTTCTTCTTTGCTATTTTTTTTTTTTTTAATTAATATGAAGTCTTTCTAATCTAAAGTAGAGCCAATGATACTTTACTTTCTAGGTCTGGAAACCTTGAATTGACATAAACCATCATTTCCAGGGATTTCAAATGGATTTGAGGTGTTTAAGCAATGTATTTTTATAGCTTTGTTTGACATCATTGAAATATTATTCTTCATTACTAATTATGTTAGGTTAAAGTGAGAGGGACAATTGTAAATTAAAGAAAAAATTAAAACAAATTAGAATGCCTGGTTTCTAGCTTCTTCCACACTATAGAACTATATGAGTTATATATATATAAGCAGGGTAATGTGGCAGTAGACATATAAGGAATATTTATTTAATTTGTTTTTAGTTAGTTTTATTTAGTTAGCTTATTAGAAGTTTCATTATCCTACTTAATTTCTATAAGTAGAAAGTGGCATTAATTTGTGTCACATTTTTATTTTCATTCTGCAGTATCACGTCTTTTCACTATAAAGATGCATTGTGATTGTACAGCAAATCAACTATAATATCACACATGTTAGTTAATAAAATGATTTTCTTACATAGGTTCAAGCCAAATGTTACCAGCTTCTCCTCTCAGTCTTCCAACATTCCAATCGTGCCCTTTCAACTCCCTATATCCATTCGTTAGCTCCAATAGTGGTTGAAAAGCTAAAAGCTGTTGAAAGAAACAGACCAGCCAGTAATACAGAACTTGTAGCTGTTCAAGAAGGAATTAAAGTTCTTGAAACATTGGTTGCTCTTGGGGAAGAACAGAACAGTAAGTATTTTCTTACAAAAGCCACTAGTCTAAAATGAAGATCTGTATTATTTAAATAATCATATTTGATACTAGACACAGGCCGTTGCAGGTCATTTTAGTAAAAACTAAATTTAAGACTAAATGCTATGCAAAAACCAAAGGTAAATGGTAAATATTGACTAAAAGCAAACCAAAGGTAAAACATTTAATGGAATGCAATAACATTCATTGGGAAGATACCATCAAGACAATAATAAGTGAACATCTATGATACTTAATTTTTTTAAATGCTAATTGCTTATTCTACCTCTTAAAAGTATTGCTAAAGCATGAAATGTCTGTATTCTGAGTGAAGCAGTCCATTAAAAAAATGAAGAAACCTTGATGATGCCTATTGTTGATATAGCTCACTAATACGTAATACTACGCTACATAATTATTTACCTATATAATACAATGTGTAGTATTAGGTTGATGCAAAAGTAATTGCGGTTTAAAAAGTTAAAAATAATTGCAAAAACTGCAATTACTTTTGCACCAACCCAAGTTGTGCAATATTAAGCTATACCGTGTTTCCCCGAAAATAAGACCTACTCGAACAATTAGCTCTAATGCATCTTTTGGAGTAAAAATTAATATAAGATCCAGTCTTATTTTACTATACTATAAGACCGGGTTCTTTAATGTAATGTAATATAATATAATATAAATAATAAGTATAATATAATATAATAATATAATACCGGGTCTTATATTAATTTTTGCTCCAAAAGACGCATTAGAGCTGATTGTCCGACTAGGTCTTATTTTCGGGGAAACAGGGTACTATATGTTGTTATATAGGAGTTATATAAAATATAGTAATAGTATTCCAAGAGGGAAAATTTTCAACTTTTAAATTTGTTTTGTCACTCAACTTTTTTCACATTAGTTACAAGTGTTAATTTTTGTTTTTAACTTTACAGTACCCATTATAGAAACAGGCTATGAATATTTCCTTACCCAGCATGACCGAAGTTACAAGCTGTTAGGTTGGTGCAAAAGTGGTTTTCGCAATTTTGTGGTTTAGCAAAAATTGTGGTTTTAGCAATTTTTCTTAACCTTTTAAACCGCAATTACTTTTGTACCAGCCTAATAAAAACATTGAATTATACTTGGCAATGAACTGTTCTTCATCTTTATTCAATCTACAACTGAAAACTTGTCCTATCTCTTTTGAAACTTCTCTAGGATTCGAGAGAAAATGGCTTCCTATTCTTATAAATAGATAACTATAATAGTTTCCTAAGAGATATTCCCCATCAGATTTACCTAAAACAATTTTTCTCTCTCTTGATTAAGATTTTTGAGTAGCTTCCTCTTGCATTACTGCAAGTCTGAACATCTTTGCTTGGTTTTCAAAACTTTTATTTTGTTCCCCAGTCTGTGTACCTGCTAACCTGGCCAGTCCAATTTTCTCTCTCTCTTATTTTAATCTCTGTACAATGTTCATTCTATTTTCACTCTCCTCAGGTGTTTTCTTCTCCTTCCTTATACAAATCTACTAAATCTATGTTAGATCTCATTTCTTCAAGAAATGTTGCCTGGTAACTCAGCCCACTGTGATCTTTCCCTTTATACAATTTCTTTGGCAGTTATAATCAACCTTATTTTATGGCCTTGTTATTTTAAAATAATCACTAAAACTATAACATCCTAATGTATTCCTTAGCTTTGTGAGTCTTTTGATGAACTCTGTCTGTATCTCAAATGCTAACTATAGGTTTTCAGCACTTAGTTCTCTAATTTTCCTATGTGCTGTGTACTCTTTTTGACTAGGTAATGAAAGCATTAGGTAGAGACAAATTATATATTTCCTAAAATTCTTAGCACATTTCTAGATACTTAATGGGTACTTAATTTATAATATATTTTTTCAATGTTATATTTTAAAACTGTTAAAAACCAAACCTTACCTTTCAACCTCCTGATGAAAACCTCTTCTGCTTTGGTAAGCACAATGTACTGAAGATAATTTCTTATTTCTTTGATAATTTAGTATAATTTTCATAATTATTTCATTATGAAAGACAGTTCTTATTACACAGTATTATCATTCTATGTGAGGGAACATGAGTTAAATCTAGCCAATTGGAGGATTTACTTGGGACTTTTAAAATATCAGCTTATTTTCTTCTGAAATTTCAACATGGAAAATAAATTCAATTCATTAAAAAACTTCTGAGTGGTTTCTAAGACAAAGGGTGTGTTTGTGTTTGTTCATTCATTCAACAAGTCGTTATTGCGTGCCTTACTGTGTTTCAGGTACTGTTCTAGACCTTGAGGGTTCAGTGTGAAATAAATCACACAGAGATCCCCGCTCTCAGGGAGCTTACATTCTAGTGAGAAAACACACAATAAACACCATCCCCATCTTAGATATGTCTGTATCTACTTTATATAGAGATATAAAAATTATATATGTATATATAGTGTAGACATATCTATGTATAACTTTATATAAAGGTAAAAATAGATTAACTACATTAATTTTAGATGGAGACATACTAGTGAGGTGCAGAAAGAAAGAGGCATAATAGTGAGATGCAGAAAGGAATAGATGTTATAGAGAAAAAATACGGCAAGGAAAGAGGAAGTTGAGGGCCAGAGAGGGGTAGAGGTTCTGGAAAGGCCTCACTGATTATTATCACTGTCTTTGATGACATCAGTGAGTGTTGCATCCCACCTTCTGTATCAGATGTTTCCTGCTCCTCTGCAGCGTTGGCTTTAATATTATCTGTTGTCATTCTACAAAAATGAATACAAATTAAAGGTAGAGAAAGCATTATTCCTAATGTTGATTATAAGATACACACACACATATAATTACTTTTTTTTTTTTTTAAATATCAGCTTTAGTAAAATTTATATTCGAGAGTGGAGTTGTTAATATGGGGAGACAAAGAGACTAGTAAAGGGGATTAAGCCTTCAGATAAATCTTTTTTTAGGACTTGGAATTTATGTCAGCCAGAAATGGGTTCTTGTTTTTAACCCTAAGTTTTTCATGTATTCCCTTATTTTTGAAAGATTTTTCCCTCATTTCCTATGGGTTTTGGGGGATCATGAAATGGGAAACAGTTGTATTCCTATTTTTTAAAAATGAAGAAAATAACCTTGTTTTAGTTAAATAGTAATAAATAGATGCTATTCAGGTTTCTGTTCCCTACTCCATCCTCCCTATTCAGGAATAACCTTAAAAATTTCATAATCTTACTCACAAAATACATTATACCAGATGGCAATTGTAAAAAGTTTATTTCTTTTTAACCTCTTAAGCAGTATTTTTAATAAAACAATATATATGTAAAATATACAATCTTAACAAGCCTGGTTTCCAACCCTAACATAGCTTGGGCATTTAGTAAGTATTTAATATTAATTATAAGTTATCATTGAGGTCTAAAAGAGATTATGCATGTTTACTTATGTTATAATTCAGACTACTATGCCTAGTTTTCAAAATAAAATTTATTGTAATTTTCAGATCCATGATCACATTCAGACTAACTTTGTTGTTTGCAGGAGTCCAGTTACTTGCACTGTTAGTTCCCACTTTGATCTCCTACCTGCTGGATGAAAATTCTTTTGCCTCAGCAAACGCAGCTTCCAAAGATCTTCATGAATTTGCACTCCAGAATTTAATGCATATTGGACCTCTGTATCCACATGCTTTCAAGACTGTAATGGGAGCGGCTCCTGAGTTGAAAGTACGTTTGGAAACTGCTGTTCGAGCAAGCCAAGCCAGCAAAGCTAAAGCAGCCACCAGGCAGCCAGCCCCTACCGTACATTCTGCACCAACAATTAAGCTAAAAACAAGTTTTTTTTAATTTGCTATTCCTTTCATTTTAATTTATATTGTCAACTAGAGGCTAACTAATGATAGCCTCTGTATCATTCCAGGCTGTAGCTTTTACTTTATTTGTATAGTGGAATTATATGCTTCCAGGTAGGTTAAGGGAAACAATGCTCATGCTGCTTTCTGGTTTTGAAGGAGTGATTTCTTTTTTTTTTTTTTTCAACATGTGATGAATGTGCTTTCTTTTTTCTTCTAATAATGTTTCTCTTTTATTAATTAATTTATTTTTAAAACACTGAGCCATAGTCTTAAATTTAAATGCTAAAAACAATTGTATCATGTGGTTGGCCCCCCTATTGATATTGTCAGAAAAAAATAGGTCGGTATTCAGCATCTGTCATGAAAAAGTTGAACTGAAAAACAGCAGAATTTAAGTTTTGAAGTAAACAAAACAATGGAAAATGTCTGTTTCGTATTGTATATGATATGAATAAAGTCACATTTTCTTAGCATTTCTCAAAATGTCCTTACCTTTTGGTTGGTCTTTTTACTTTCATATTAGATTACTAAGTTATGCTTGTGTATATTTTAGTTGTTAACTGAATTAAAACTTTCATTTAAAGTCCAATAAATGTTTCAGATGTGGAATAATATTCTGCTTTTTGTTTTATGGCTAAAATTTGGCCTGAGTTATGCTTTGTAATTTCAGAGCCTTTAGTTCTAGCTACGATGGTTAGTTTCATACATCAAATATTTATTGAGGGCCTACTGTGTATAAGGCATCAAGCTAAGTGCTGCAGGGCATACAAAAATGAATGAGTCATAATTATAGCTATGCCAATCTCCAATGCAATGGGAATTTTACCACATCAAATAGATAATTGATGAAATGAATGTTTGCCACAGTGTTTAGCAAATTTTAAACACTGAATTTACCAGTGTTACATAGACTGTATCATGAAAAACAGGACACCTCTCTGAACATTCCAAATGTATACCTATTTATCATCTGCTACCTTTTATTTATTCTCTCATACTCTAGCCAGTGGCAGTTCGGATATCCTTGCCTTTCTTCCTATTCAGTCTTTTAGACCTCATATAGGTGCTTTCTGTCACATATTTTCTCACTGACTTTTATTTCTACAGGATTTTTTCGCATTTCAGACTTGCTTTTCCAAAGTTATTCTCATTTTTTGGAGGGTTTGTTTTTTTTTTGGGGGGGAATACAGTTTCATCAAGATATAATTCACATACCATATAGTTCATTCATTTAAAATGTACAATTCAAAAAATGGTTTTTAGTATAGACACAGAGTAACAAAACCATCACCACAAACAATTTGGAATATTTTCATTTCCCCAAAAAGAAGCCCTGTACCTTTTAGCTATCACCCCACAATCTTTTTATTTCTCCTGACCCTTATATTACCACTAATCTACTTTCTGTCTCTATTGATTCTCTTTTTATAAATATTTCATATAAATGAAATCATAGAATATATGGTCTTTTGCGACTGCTTCTTGACTTAACATAATGTTTTTAAGGTTCATCCTTGTGGTAGTATACACCAGTACTTCATCCCTTTTTATGGCTGGACAGTATTCTATTGTATGTATACCACATTTTGTTTATCATTTTCAATACTTAGTGAACATTTGGGTTGTTTCTACCTTTTGCCTGTAATGAATAATGCTGCTGTGAACAATTGTTTACAAGGTTTTGGGCAGATGTTATGTTTTAATTTCTCCTAGGTACACACCTAGGAGTGGACTTGTCTACTTGATGGTAATTCTATTCAACTTTTTAAGGAACTGCCAGAGTGTCTTCCCATTGCTTGTTTCTTGTTTCTTGCAGACGTAGCCCCTTTTCACTCATCAATTTATACAGTATATTTATTTCTGCCTTGGCTATTGTCTGCTGCTCTTGGTACCTCCCAGGCTTTTTCCATAACTTCCCAAGTTTGCAGTAGATGCATCATTTACCACTTCGCTGTTGACTGCATTATGCATTAGCAATGATTCTCTCTTTTTTCTACTCCTTATGTCCCAGTCTCTCTTGCCCCTCTCCCAGTACATCTTTATACTTTCTCTAAACTCTTCTGTGCCATTTGCAACTTTACTTCTGGTTTTCTAGGATTATATCTATGCAAGATTTGTTTGAAGAATTATATATTTTAATTTGTTTCATTGCCCAGCCCACGTGATTTTTCTCAACCTGAGTAATATTTGATCAAAAACATCCGTATCAAGAACCTAAAAGAAGCATCATGATAGCCAGGAGATTCTTTGTGAAGCTTAATCTGAGCCGTTTTAATATTATAAGAATAAAGTATTTTCTATCTGCTTTCTAAGTTCTCATTAATCAATATTATACATTTTAATTATCAATTTAATTGGAGAGAATGAAGCTCTGAAATCAGGTGTCCTTGTTCTAGTAGGTTCTGCCATCAGGGAGGGGTAGAACTTTGGGCAACTAACCGTTGGGGGGCTTCAGTTTCCCCATCTTTAAAATGAGAGGAGTGTTTGCTAGGTATTCTCTCTACAATCTTTTGCACCTAAAAAGTACATATGTCTAGGTATGTATCCTTTCTTTTTATCAGGAGAGTGAATCATTGGCTGATCCTTTAATATTGGCACATAATATTATTTAGCCCGGTAAGTCGTTTTCACATGTATATAGGGTTGCTATCACAGTATAACAGTATAAAATATATTAAATCCAGACAGCAGTTCAATATTGCAGATTATCTCTTTCATGAAGAGCTGCCATTTTTGTCGTGTGCCAGGCACTGTGCTAGAACTTTATATCCATTATTTCTTTTCATTCCAACAAGGCCGAAGGAAGGATATAATTAGTCCAGTTTTCAAAACACATTTAATGATATGAATTACTATGCCTTACATTTTCTTCCTTCTTAATTGGAATTTTTAGGTTGGTGCCAGAAATGGCTAGAGTACAACTATAAATAAATATCTTGCCTTAATGCTTTTATTCAGATGGATTATTTTTAAAACCTGAATTAATCATTACAAACCCATTTATAATTCTAAATGCTTACGAAATGATTGTAGATTTAACAAAATTTTACTTAGATAAATAAGAACTGCATGTCTTAATCGTAATTTAGAAAAATCATCCTGTTTTTGGTGCTGTCACTGAACAAATGTGAGAACCACACACTCACAAGTGACCAGGAAAACTTTTTTTTTTTTTCTTCAGGAGAGTTTGTTCATAGCCTTGTCCCCTATCCAGAATTCTCTGTCTCGTTTTCCCATTAGAACTCAGGGGTTTCCATTTCAGGCATTGTTTTTCTTATACACATGTAGTTCTATTTGCCCTTTTCCCCTTGACTTTCCATGCAAGTCACAAGAATCCATGAAGATTTAAGTGAGCTTGTTTTACTTTTCCAATTTTTAACCTTTGATTATTCAAACTCTCTTTAAATCTATTCCTTCTTTCATTTTTGATGGCTACTTCATAGTGGATGTACCATTATTGACTTAGCTATTACCCTATGCTTGGGTACTTGGTTTCTAGTTTTTACATTTTAATAAATAATGCTGCATTTGACTTTTTAAAAGGGAAACTTTGTAGGTTATTTCCTTGGGATAGTTCCTTGAAGGATTTATAAAAAATATAACAGGTTTGAATTTTGACACACGTTGCTGCATCTTAGAAAGGGATGCTTTTTTGAAATAACAGGTGTAAAAATGAAAGTGGGTCATTGTTTTCTAAATTCCAAGAAAATGCCTGGAGTGCCCTTAAATCTCCACAAATATTTTGATATACCTGAACATTTTCTAAAATGGCATTTTAATTGACTAAATCATTATGAAGCGAGTAGAAAAACTTAATAAAGTTGGGCCGTTTGTAGTAAAAATATACTTGTTTAAAATAAAAAAGTGATAGTCCTGTCCACCCTGGGACCTCGGGGTGTGGGTGTAGGGGCAGCTGAGAGAGTTGGGGGATCACTTTCGGATGCCACATGTCAAGGGCAATGACAAACTGGTGTGTACCCAAGAAGTGATACAGAGAAACAGTAAAAAAGGGCGATCTAATCACTGATCTTCAGACAGGAAGACCAGTTAGCAGACGGCTCCAACAGGTCAATGTGTCAAATAAGTGGTGTGCAATCAAACGTAAAAGAAGAATTTTCTAAGATAGCTATTAAAAATGATTGCCTTGTGATAGTGCATTACTTGACACTGGACATGTACAAGGAGAACTTGCATTCCTCTTTGTCAAGACTTTGTGATACGATTCTCTAATGCTGTCTCATCCATTCATCGGACAGTTACTTATGGGGGACAGTATATATACATATACATATTGTATGCCAGGCATTGGGAGTACAGTAGTAAACAGTTAAGCAAAGAATCTGCCATGATATGTTTACATTCTTCCTGGAGAGAGCGAGGAAATAAGCACAGGTTGTGATAAGTAGGAAGGGGTGGTGTAAGGTATAGTTTGATAGAGAGTAATAGGGATTCCTTCACAGGATTGTCCAGAGCTCTTCCCTCTCTTCTGCTCTTCAGACTTGGATATGTGACTACCTCCCATTTGTTGTCTCAGAAACTCCTCAAACACAATTAATTTAAAATTGAACTCCACCTCCTTATCTAACACCTGCTTCTCTGCTTATGATCTCTCAGTAAACAGTGCAACTCTTATCCTGTTGAGTAGCCGGAGGGAAACCTTAGTTTCATCCCCGACACTTCCCATTTTCTCCGTCATGTGCTTAGTTCATCACGTTTCCTAAATAGCTTGTCAAATCCCTCCATGGGTTGTTATTGCCATGATTGCCATCCCAATTCAAATCACCACATTTGTTTGCAGTATAGAAAAGTGATTGGTGAGGACGGTAGGGTCAGTTTGCCTGGGTTGGAATCTGGCTGTCACTTGTAAGCTGTGTGACCTCGGGCAAGTCACTTGTCCTCTGTGCCTCAGTTTCTGCATCTGTAAAATGAGGACAATAATCATACCTCTCTTATAGAGCAGCTGAGGATCAAATGAGTTCATACTTGCAAAAGGACCTTAAAATAGTGCCTGACCCTTAGAAAACAATTTAGAAATGTCAACTAATACTATATTTCCCACACAGAAACTGAAATGATCTTTATAAATTCAAGCCTGATACCTTGCTGTAAACTTCAGTTGGTTACCTTACCATAAAAAACAATTCCTTAAAGTGGTCCTCAAGCCCCTGCACCATCTGGCTCCTGCCTACTTCACCTCCTCATTTCATTTCATCTACTCCTATGGCCATATGTAGTGTCTCCATGTGTCAAATGAAGGTAATGCCTGTAGTTACCTCATATGGGGCATTGTAAGGATCAAGTTAATACATACAAAATGCAGTGTTTTTCTTGAGTAAATCCTTAGTAAGTACTGGCTATAAAAACAATAGTTGTTATTACATTCCTCTTGTTCTTTATGTGTCAGCTATATTGTACTTCTTTCAAGATAGCAAATGCACTATGTACTTTTCTTCCTAAGGTGTTTGAATTTTGCTTAAAAGCTCCATTCTACCTCCTAGCTAATTTATACTCCGGCTTCATATTTAATCATTATAGTCTCACAAAAATGTTGTGGCATTAATTTGGGTTTTGCCATATACTAAAAACTGTTTTATATTATCTTTTTCTCCTATAATGAAAATGCACGTATTGGCTCCTGAAGCTTGAACACAGTCAGCTCTTTGGTTGTTATGTTACATATTATGAGTTCATCTGAAAGTGTCTATGAGCTGGTACAAACCACTCCTACTCTTGTTACTTCATGTCCTGCAGCTGGGGGGAAATCTGGGAAAAGAGATAACAGATAATGGTAGAATTTTCCATTACAGGGAACAACTGCAAGTGCTAAAATTAACACAGTTGAACAACAGTAGCATACTGAGGGCCTGCACAGGAGAGGGCGAGAAATGTAGTACATGCAAAATCAGTTCAATTTTGTCGGAAAAAAGTTAAGAAAGCAAAAATTGAAACAAAAATGTGCTGGACTTCCTTTACCTGATTCACTTATCTTATTTTTCTCGCACAACGCTCAGATCATCCCCTACCCCATCCCCTGTTTATTAAAAAGAAAGTACCACATTTGAATTCTTTTGAGATTTGACTTAATTTATGTTAAAGGACTATCAGAAGGGAGTTGAGAAGGGTGCTATTCTGAGCAATTCAAGCCAAATGAAGATCGGGTGTTGTCTGCTGAGAAAAGTTTCCACCTGGAAACAAGTATGTCTCTATTGCGTACTCATAGTTGGCAGGAATAACCAGCTTATGGATAAAAATGTTCTCTTGCCACACATTTTTATGTAATGAAGATTACATTAATTGTTTGACATTCAGTTCTTGTCTTAGAAATGGGGGCACCGTAGTTATTTTAAGAAAAAAGATAAAGAAAACAATCTTTTGAGTAGGGCTTTCATTCACTGGAAATTTTAAAAGAGAAAAGGGCAAAGGATGGAGTTGGTGGGGGAGAAAGGAACAGTGTTCAAAAACCAGTTTATCTTCGCTTAGAGAAATAGAATCTTAAATTGATCATCAATATTCCAAGAAAAGTCTTGCTGTTACAGCTTCAGAGCTATATTATCATTTTAGTGTTCCCCTGGGTTAGATACTTGTTAGAGACTTGCTAAAGCAATGTTGATTTTAGATTTTAAGTATTTATTTCTCTAACTATCAGCCACTACAAATTTATCAATTTACATTTTGAAATTAAATTTTGTTTAGTTAAGATTATTCAAATTAATTAAAGTTAAATTTAATTTTAAAAGTTAAAATTAGGCAACTCTCTAATTTCAGTCATACTCTTCCAAAAGAAAGCAATATAACAATAATCAATAATAGAGGCTATGTTTCCATCCTATCACAAGATTGTGATGTAGACTTAATTCTTGGACTCCAAGAAAAATTTCAGATAATGGAATTCCCTTACTTCCCAGCTTGTGATTGGCTGTTTCCCTAACCCAGTCATTACCAGACTTCAAATCTAGGGAATAAGTTTGGAGGCTGAGAACTGACCCCTGAAGTAGGGTAGACAGGAAGGAGAGGTGAGAGAAATTAGGGAGTGGCAGATGGTAGAAGAGGTTGATAAACAGTGGGCTATTGCATGTTCCTCTTCCCCAAAGTTCCATTCATCCTAGCAGAAGCTTCTCTCCAGTCAAATGGTCCACCTTTTTTTTTTTTCTTGGCAGAATTCTGAAAGCCATCTGGTTCAATTTGAAGCCTTTTCTTTGAGCAGTTAAAGAGTCAGAGACCTAAAGAACAGGTCATTTTGAACGTCTTTTTTTTTTTTTCATAGCCACTCATTTTAATGAAAAAAAAAAAAGCTGATGAATTATTTGCCATTTTGTAGAATTATAATCCCCACCCTACAAAGGACACACACATAAGCCAAAAAAATAGCCAGCACTCCAATTATCTAAGTAAGATATTAGCATGCTACAATTTTTCATTTTAAATTGGGTACATCGATATATAAATCAACATTTTGACAGCCGCTCTGTGCTTGGAAAGGAAACCCTATTTTTTGTGTCACAAGGTTTTATTAATTCCAAAATGAAATGATCTGGAAATCAGCAACACCTGAGGTCTGAGGCTTACTGGTTGGGCATACACATGAATGTTTTAAAAGATTATTTTAATTCTGCTAAATTAAAGTTCTGAATAAGGAATGAGAAAGAAAAAAGAATAATGGTTAAGCCCCTAGTATTTATGAATTTTACATGTGTGATTTCAGTTAGTCTTGTGAACTCTATTACAATAATAGCTATCACTTTTCACCATATACTGTATGTGAGGCCCTATGCTAGGGAATTTACATTTCTTCTCTCATTTAATCTCATAGTGACTTTATAAGGTAAATATTATTCTCATATTAAAAATGAGAGACTTGTAGCAGAAAAAGGTTAAGCCATTTGTCCAAGATGTTCCCATTTGGAAAAGTGTAGAGTGGGGAACATAATTTAGGTTTAACTAGTTATAAATGTTATGTATTTCTAGCTATTTTTTCATAATTTTTTTTTTTTTCAAATTTAAAAACATTTTTGCTGTAGTGTTTTGTGAATGCTCATTGAAAGGGTCTTCTGGGATGCCTGAAATGTTTCATGATCTGGGTGGTGGTTATATGTAAGGGTTCGTTCAGTTTGAGAATGTTCACTGAGGTGTTCACATATCACTTGTGAGTTTTTCTTAATGTTATGTGTGATCAAGTGTTGTTTAAAAAGTACTTCATGCTGAATACAGAAAATATGAAAGACATAAGCACAAAGGGGGAAAAAGTCACAGGTCTTTTGAGGTTCCATATAAATTTTAGGTTTGTTCTATTTCTATGAGAAATGTCATTGGTATTTTGACAGGGATTATTGAATCTGTAGATTGCTTTAGGTAATGTGGACATTTTAACAATATTAATTCTCCAAATCCATGAGCATGGAATATTTTTCCACTTATTTGTGTCTTCTTCAATTTCTTTCCTTAATATCTTATAGTTTTTGGTATACCAGTTTCTCACCTTGGTTAAATTTACCTGTAGGTATTTTATTACTTTTGACGCAATTGCAAATGGGATTGTTTTCTTCATTTCTTTCTGATAGTTCATTGTTAGTGTACGGAAACACAACAGATTTTTGTGTATTTATTTTGCATCCTGCAAAATTACTGAATTCATTTATTACTTCTAATAGTTTTTTATGGAATGTTTAGGGTTTTTTGTTTGTATCATATCATCTGCAAATAGGGACAGTTGTACTTCTTCCTTTCCAGCTTGGAGGCCTTTCAATTCTTTTACTTTCCTAATTGCTCTGGCTAGGACTTCCAATACTATATTGAATAAAAGTGGCAACAATGGTTATTCTTCTCTTGTTCCTGATCTTAGAGGAGAAGCTTTCAGCTTTTCACTATAGGGAATGATGTTCATTGTGGGCTTGTTATATATGGCCTTCATTATATTGAAGTGTTTCCTTTATGCCCACTTTGTTATCATAAATCGATGTTGAATTTTGTCAAATGCTTCTTTTGCATCTATTAAGATGATCATGATTTTCATCCTTCATTTTGTTAATGTTACGTATTACATTGACTGATTTATTGATACTGAACTAGCCTTGCCTCCCTGGAATAAATCCCACTTAATAATGGTGTTTGATCCTTTTAATGTATTGTTTTATTTGCTTTGCTAATAGTTGTTGAGTTCTGCCTCTGTGTTCATCAGGGATATTAGCCTAATATTCTTTTCTTGTGGTAACCTTAACTAGTGTTGGAATCAGGGTAATGCTGCCCTTATAAAATGAGTTTGGAAAAGTTCCTTCCATTTCTGTTTTTTAGAAGAGTTTGAGAATTACTGGTATTAATTCTTCTTTGGATGTTTGGTAGAATTCACCTGTGAAGCCATGTGGTCCTTGACTTTTGTTTGTTGGGAGGCATTTGATTACTGATTCAAGCTATTAGTTTTTGGTCTATTCAACTTCTCTGTTTCTTCATGATTCTGTCTTGGTAGGTTGTATGTTTCTAGAACTTATCCATTTCTTCTAGGTTGTACAATTTGACCTATAATTATTCATAGTAGTCTCTTGATCCTTTCTATTTCTGTGGTAACAGTTGTAATATCTCCTTTTATTTCTGATTTTATTTGAGTTCTCTTTTTTTTCTTGGTGAGGCTAGCTAAAGGACTTATGGGTTCTAAAGCACTAAATTTAATTATGTTTACTAGTGTGTTAGGAATTTATTTAAAGGAATCATCAGATATGTATTCTATTAGAGAAAAAAAACTTTTAACATTCAAAACTTCTAAGATTACTTAAATCCTTCAAATAAAAAAATATACCATTATTGCTCCCTTGATACTCTGATAGGTCTGATAGGTAAGAGAGAAAGCAGCATGTTAAAGGAAAGATCAATGAACTAGCAGTCAGGAAATCTGGTTTCTAGTTTTGGCTGTGCCACTTGCTCAAAGCCTCATTGTGGACAAGTCTCAACTTCTTTGGACTTCAGTTTCTTCAACTGTAAAATGAGAAGATTGGGCAGAATTTCAAAGGCCATTTACAGCCACAATAATTTATGACACTGGTGATTTGGCCAGGCTTGGATCAAATTTTTATTACAATAAAGAATGAATAAAGCAGAAACATTCAATAAGTGGGAGAACAAAACTTGCCATCTTGATTTGCAACTAGAACAGATACAATGTGTTTCCTGTTCTTTCCACAAGTAGTCATGGGAAGGGAGGTGGGGAGAGGACAGGGGCAGGATATCCTTCCCTGGCATGTCACTCACCAGCCTATATAATTTTTTCATGGCCATCGGGTCTGATATCCCAGAAGTCCATCCCACAAAACGAAAAAATTACAAATAAATTATTATGGAGAGAGAATGAGTCCTTAATTTCATTTGCTATATTTTTTTTCAAGCGAGTTCCTAGCATTATGTGAATTTATAGTGACATAATTTCAGGGACTTCAGGGAAAGATAATATTTACAGAGAAACACCTTCAAGAACTTTAGTGTGCCTTTGGTAGGCTAATACTGTTGCCAGTTTGTAGGTGAACGGTGGACGAAACTGGACACGTGAAAAGGGAGAAATGCCTGGAGACCTAAGACATTTCTAGGGAGCAGAAAGGGACTTTGTTCTTTCGGGTAGTATAGCTTTAAGTCACTGTGAAGATTGATTATAGACTTGCCAACCTCCCTTTGATGACAGGAACTGTGTCACTTATCTTTATATCCCTAGCGACAGATATAACCGACAATTAAGTATTTGTTGAATTGACTTGAGCAAAAACGGCGCGGGCCTAAGGTAGGGAAAAGGAGACCAGAATAACATCACCTTGGAGATCTGAAACTTTTAAAAGATTTACTGCAAGATTAACTACAAAGGGAAAGGGACTTCAACGGAGCACTTTTTCAGATGAGATGTCAACCAACCAGAACAGGAAAGAGAGGTCATCAGAGTGCCTTGAAAACTGATCAGGCAACAGGTTTGAACCCCCAACTGAAAAAGAGGAGCGACAGCGATACGCAGATTGGCGGAACTGAGGAGTGTGTAGGGTCAGAGAAAAACCAAAGTCAGAGCCCAAGGGGGAGGCTGAAGGAACTCCGTCCAGGGGCCGGACCAGAGAAGCTCGCTTTGAGCGTGTTTCTTAACAGAACTATCAGCGAGCCCTAAAAGATGTGCAGCTCGGGCTGATATTTTGGCCTGATAACTTCCGTGTGTGTGTTAGCTTGATAACTTCCGTGTGTTTGTGTGTGTGTTGGCCTCACTTCCGTGTGTGCCTGTGTGTGCAGCAAGGAGCGCCACCCGCGAACTTCCGCGTGCGATGGACCCCGAAGTGTCGCCCTGCCGCGCCCCGCCCTGCCCCACCTGTGAGGAAACCTGCACTCCCGGAGGGGCGGGGCCCCACCGCCGCGGGCAGGGGCGGGGCCGCGGCGCGTCGGAGCCTTTCGCAGCCCCACAGGCCGCCTCAGCCACGCTCGCCGTCGCCCCGCCCCGCGACTACATTTCCCAGCAGGCCCCGGGGCGCCCGCGCGCCGCAGTTGACCCATTTCCCGGCCCGTCCCGGGCTCGGCCGGCCCCCGCGCCCAGGCGGCTGCTCCCTGCTGACTGGGGTGTGGGCGGGGAGCGGCGGAGGGAGGAGGAGGCGCTGCTGGCCGCCGCCGTTGCCTCCGCTGCTGGGCGCCTGGGCAGCTCCCCGGGTTTCCGCGGCCGCCATGGACGAGCAAGCGGGTCCCGGAGTCTTCTTCAGCAACAACCATCCGGGCGCCGGCGGTGCCAAGGGTCTCGGGCCTCTGGCGGAGGCTGCAGCGGCCGGCGACGGGGCGGCTGCGGCAGGGGCGGCCCGAGCCCAGTACAGCTTACCGGGGATCCTGCATTTCCTCCAGCACGAGTGGGCCCGCTTCGAGGTGGAGAGAGCCCAGTGGGAGGTGGAGCGGGCGGAGCTGCAGGTAAAGACCCTCCCGGCCTGGCCCTTTTTATCCCGCCTCTTTGCTCTCTTCCGCCCCGCCCCGGACCCTTTCCCCTCCCCCCTCTGCCCTCGCTGGTCCACTCCCCTTTGCTCCTGCCCATCCTACCCAGAACTGTCCCCTTCCCCCTTCACCTTTGCTTTAGGCTGACCCCACTTCCTTGACTCGGGTTCCCATTCCCGCCCTGACGCGTTGTTTACCCTCCCCGCTCCTTTTTTCTCCTTCCTTCTCTTAACTCTCTCATTTCAACTCTTTTGCCATCCCTCATTTTAGGTCTTCTCTTTGAGTATACTAATTGGGCTGACAGTAGTTTTGAAAGATGTCGAGCAAATCATCCTGTCCCAGTGAGTCCCATTCTAGGTCTAGAGACGTTCCCCGCAGTAGGTATTGGCAGTTGGCTCCTCTCTGAGAGGAAGGTGATCAAAGAAGACAACAGAAGTTGTGTCTGTGAGGCCTTGACTTTAGGCAAGAAGCTGACGTAGGGCGAAAGTGTAACTAGGAGTATCAGCTCCCTTCTTATATATGTGAGTGTTTTTTCTCTTTCCCTCTCCCTCTCCCCGCTGCCACTTTTCCTTTGGGTAGTTCAGATTCGTGGATTTTAAAATGAAGAACCTAGATGATCACAATCAGATGATGGTTCAGAGATGGTTTCCTGTTCTCAGAATCAAACACTTCCCAAGGATTAATTTTATGTTCAGTGTTTTGTGAAATTGACTTTCACTTCAAAAGGAACTAACAGGGGCTG
This sequence comes from Rhinolophus sinicus, assembly GCF_057876585.1. Taxonomy (NCBI): domain Eukaryota; kingdom Metazoa; phylum Chordata; class Mammalia; order Chiroptera; family Rhinolophidae; genus Rhinolophus; species Rhinolophus sinicus. The sequence goes on from NC_142502.1 coordinate 165,860,180, forward strand.
TAAAGTTGGTTACATTTCCTTGTATAATCTGCAAGGTAAAGTATATATCCAGGGAGGACCTATTGTGGGCTCTTAGAAGAATGAAAGTGAGGCTGATACTTTACGGGCCATTCTGAATTGGTAAATAGGTTTCAGGGGCTCTTCTTACAACTTCCAAGCCATGCACCAATTTCACAGGGAACTTAGCTATGAGTAGCCGTGCCTTTCTGTTTTACTGGCTAATCCTGTATGCTTATGAAATCTGAGTATACGTTGTTTTGGTTGGTGAAACATTTGTAGTTAAAATGCTGTTTACCCAGTGTGTCACTTTTTTTGGTAACATGTATTTTCCTTGGCACTTAAAAAAATGAAAAAGAGAAATCTGTTAAACAGAATCTGCTGGAATAGGATGCTTTGATACAGTGCAAGTGGCGATGGAAAGAGCAAGGGGACAGGTTATAGTAGACAGGGTTATAGTATGGGCCGTGCTTGCTGCTAGCTCTGTGACCTTGAGGAAATCCTTTAACCTCTCTGAAATTCAGTTTCTTCATTCAGTTGCCATAGTGGCAAATGCTATAAGAAAGATAAATCAGGATACAGGAATGGAGTGTGATAGGGGCAGCTGTTTTAGAGGGGGTGGTCAGGGAAGGCCTCTGGGAGGAGTGGAAGGAAGTGAAGAAGTAACCCACAATTTCTAAGATTCCTTCGGATTCTTTATTTCTGCAGTTGTATGTTTATATTTTTTGGTGGCTTTTTCATCCCTACTATTATGTTGCTTTTGTATCTGGTTTTTTGATAATTTGTAACTTTTCTTGTAGTGAATCTGGCCATGTCTGTATAGTAACCAGCAGACTTAAATGCTTCATTCAAATATTGGTAATTCACCTTTGTTAGCAGTGCATTCCATAAAAGACCTTGTGGATTTCAGACTTAAAGGAAGTGTTAAAGGCAGGTGTTAATTTTAACATTGTTCAGTTGTGGAACACACACACACACACACACACACACACCACTTACGGGGTTATTTATGGCAAATGTTAAACTTAAGGTAGGTTTCCCATTGGTACTCATCGTATTAAGGACATTACATTTTTACAGTATTTTTTGGTTTTTGGTTTGTGCTCAAGTTAAGAATCCACAGAGAAACTTTAAAAAATAGATCCTATTTTGCAAACAGAGCAAGTATGTTTTTTGGGGGGGAGAGAGTTTGCAGAAATCTATGGTTTTGATCCCCATATTAGCATTATTGAAACTATATTTTAAAAATAATTTCTTTACATTGACATCGTTAAATTTGAACATACTCCTTCATTTTTTTTTTTTTTCCGATTGGAATTTTCCTGGAAAAACAATAGGAAGTAAGAGTTGAATGAGTGATGATGAAATTTGGATCAGTTGGTGTCCTTTTTTTAAATTTGAAATCTCTTCTCAAGTCATTAACATCAAAGTCAACAAAAATTCCTTTAAGATTAAGTCTAATGTGTCCCTTCAGGAACCTGTCAGTCCTGCTTTTTCAAGTTGCCAGGTCGGAATTGTGAAAGACAATCCAAGCTCTCAGCTATCTACCTGGTCTGCCTTCATCACTTCCTCCTTCAGATCTTGGGAATAAGGAACTGGCCACATTATACCAAAAACTTGTCATTTTCTTCCCCTTTGCCCATCTTGTTAATAAGACTCTCTTTTTACTTTTCATAATGCCCCTCCTTCCTAACCACCACCATTGCAGGTGAGAGTAGGCGGTGAAGGAATGGTCAAGATTAGTGCTGAGGTTTATATTTGTGAAAAAACTTGGAGATGGGATACATAAAATTCGAGAGAATTTTCTGTGTGTGCTACAATGGGCTAGATGACCTCAAAGAAACATGTAGTCTAGTTGGAGTGATAGAACAAACAAATTGCATAAGAATTGGAGTATTTATTATTTGGGGGGTTTAAATTTTCTTAGAATAGCACAAGAGAGCAGCTAGCAGTGAGTGGGGAGAATAGCAGAAAGAAAGAACTTTATGAGACCCTAAGTTTCTCTGTATTTGAAAATTACTGACTTATGGGAAAGCAAGCATGTAAATAAAAGATAAAAATTATTGGCCCTAGATTTTGGTGTGTGTGTGTGTTTGTGTGTGTGTATGTGTGTGTATGTGTGTGTAAGTATGTAATAGGGGAGGCTCTGTTACTTACCTGGAAATGCTAGAACTGAAAAAGGTGTTAGGATTGAGTAGCTCAGGGCATGTGCTGTGGCGGCTGGTACTAGAATGTTTATGAATCTGGATTTTGGCATTAGTGATTCATATTTTCATTCAATAAATGTTTGTCAAGTGCCTACTTCATGGCAGGTCCTGTTTTAGGCACTGGAGAAACAACAGTGATTAAAACAGATCCTACCTGCATGAAGCTTGCACTGTGGGGGAAGACAGACAGTAATAAATAAATGCATTCATAAATTCTGGATGGTAATAAGTGCCATGATAAAGTGGAGTAAGTGGAATACGGAGTGCTTGAGAGGGTGGAGTGGGGAAGAAAGGCTTTACTGATAAGGTGCCATTTGAGCACACCTGAAAAGGTGATATCTGAGGAAAGAATATTCTAGGCAGAGGGAACAGTAGGGGGAAGAAAGTATGCTTGGAATATTTGAGGAATAGTGAGGCAAATATGGCTGGAATAGAGGAGGAGAATGGAAGAAACAATGTCCGCGGTGCTGTCTTGCCCACATTAAGAACTTGCTATTTACCTCAGCAAGAAGGGCAGTTATTGAATGTTTTGAGCAAAAGAGTGACACTATCTTTCAAGAGAACCCTTTGCAAGGATTCAGACTAGACGGGGTGGGGGGGTTGGGGGGGTAGGGGGGTGGAGAAAAGGGTAGAAGAGGCAGAGTCTCTGTAGAAGGCTCTTAATAATCTGGGTCAGAGAGGAACTAGGGTGGCAGTAATGAGATAGGGGAATATATATTTTGATTCATATTCAAAATATAATGGAACACATGTTTGAAGGTAGAACCAACAAGATGTGCTGGAGGGTAGGATGTGAGGTTTGAGAAAAAAGGGAGTCAAGTATGACTCAATTATTTTGAGCAGCTTCATGGGACTGTTGAAAAGATTTACTGAGCATTTAAATGGACAGAGTAGGCACTTAAAATGACAGTTTATTTTTTGTTATTATTATAACTATTATTTTCAGTTATAGTAAAAGGCAACATGGCATAGACCTTGATTTAAATCTTTGCACTGAGACTGTTTTATTTTATGCCAAAAATACACATTTGCCATAATTCTGACCTCTCAGAACCTTAGTTTCCTCATGTGTAAAGTGAGGGTAATAAACTACCGTGTGAGAATTAAATGAGATCTTTTAAAGTATCTAGCAGAGGCCTGGTACATAACACAAACTAAGTGCTGAATAAATAAATGGTAGCAAGTGCATGCTGTTAAATTTATACTGTCATATATCTCCTTATTCTCACAGAAAAGCAAAATCTTCAGTCATGGACTCTTCTAAGACTAGAGCATATCAGTGTCATCCTGGAACCATGTAGTCTAATATTCTCATCTGATGGTGGCACTGAGGGACATTCCATAGGAACCAGCCTCAAAACATTGATAATATACTTCAGATGTACTTGCTTTCCTTAATAACCCAATATGTGTCTGTTATCTTGAAATTTATATAAATTTTCTGAATTTGTTTATCTTAACCATGCATGACTTCTTGGGTAACAGATTGTACACATTTATTAATGACTTCATAAAATTAATCTTTGGTTTTATTTGGCCCTTTAAACTTGGAGCAGGTGAACCCCATTGTGGGTGAACCTCATGGTATAATTTTGTAAAGAGGTTCATTCTTCTTTTCTATTCATATCTTGATAATTTTATAATCTTCATATTTTGGAAAGACTGTAGAGGTTTTATTCTTTTGAAACATACTGTACTCTTTGTCACTTTAGTGTTTCTCAATTTTATCTGCAATCTTAGAATACTGGGGAGCTTTTAAAATATTAATTCCATGGGCTCTGCCCCAGACCGGTTAAATCAGAATTGAAGGAATTAGGGCCCTTGGCATTAGTATTTTTTGAGCTTTTTGATCGTCTTAATATGCAGCATGGATTGAGTGCCACTGCTTCAGTTGTTCTTTTCTTTTTTTTTTTGCATACATAGTTAGGTAACTTCAACACTTTTGTTAGTATTCCAGATATGGATGGCTTTTTATAGCATTTGAGATATAATTTCTGTTAATGTTTCTATTCTTTCTGATAATAGCTAGCATTTTATTTTTAGGCAGTAGAATATTATAATTTGAATCACCTCCCTCTGACTGAGATATAATGACAGAGTGATCTTTGAGCTGGAATGAACTTTGGAAATAATCAGCTACATCCTTATTTTACAGATAAAGTGAGGCTCAGAGAGAGGTTAAATGACCAAGAATGAAATAGGTTTTGTACAAGCTCTGTCACTTAAATCTCCAGATACCTTTACTTTTTTTTTTTTTTAACTTTTCAAATACATTATCTTGATCCTTACAACTTTCTGGGACCGTGTTTCCCCTAAAATAAGACCTAGCTGGACAATCAGCTCTAATGTGTCTTTTGGAACAAAAATTAATATAAGACCCGGTCTTATTTTAATATAAGACCGGAATAATACAATATAATATAATATAATAGTGGGTCTTTATAATGTAATATAATGTGGTATAATATAATATAATACCAGGTCTTATATTAATTTTTGCTCCAAAAGATGCATTAGAGCTGATTGTCCAGCTAGGTCTTGTTTCCGGGGAAACACGGGATAATCAAGTCTTATACTTGAAAAAGTATAAGACTAATCTGAGCTCTCAAATAAAGGTAGGTTCTTCAGAAAGTTTTTAGCATTTGCTTCTAGTAGGTTTCTGGAGGCGTAACCTGGACAGAACCACAGTAAAGCAGATTCATTGCTGATGCACATTTTGGTTGTGAATACTTTTGAGGTCCAGTATACTTCTGCTTCACCTTTGCTTTGAGGGTATAAGCCCTTTAGGGCCTTAGGGGGTATACCTTCTACTAGACTCCCCAGTCTGCATGGCCCTGGTCTTTGATTTTTTTGCCTTTTGGGTTCTGCAAGGCTGTCCAAACTAAAGTTCAGATCAGTTCTGATTGGTAAGCACTCAAAGGGCAAAAGTGACTTTTGTTCCCTCATCTCACTGTTCCCATTTTTCTTCAATTTTGGCCACATAATTCCTTACTATCTTACCAGCTTTGCTTTTTAAAATGATTGTAAAAATACTTTATCTAGAATTTTTAGCTGTTTTCAGTAGGGAAGTTGTTTCAAGTCACCATTACTTAAAAAAATAGTTATTTATCTTGCAAAAACTGACATATAAGGATGGCGCCAGTAATTATCTGGAAAGATATCATTGATAGCATTTCTTTATCAAGAGATGTGCCTATTTAGCCCTAAATGTTATTTACTATCTAAATCTTTTCTTTGAATTTCAGTGCTAGAAGGAGACCTACAATTTTTCTTCAAAATCTTGGTAACTTAAGCAGAATTTAAAACAAACAAACAAACCCCTTTACTAATCAGTCTTTGAAAGTCTTATGTTTGAAAGTCCAAATAATCTGGACTGGTTTCCCTTTGTCAGGCTGCTACCTACTTGACGTCAGCTACGTGTTTTGTGTTATGAATGTTATTGATGGTGTCCAGGTCTTATTTCTGGGTCATTAGAAATAAAATTGCCCTTGGGATCTTTGGAGTTTCTTCTTTTGGTGGCCATTTAGACAAAGCAATCTGTTGACCATCATAATTTGGCAGTGGAAAGTGTGGGTTATAGAGTCAACTCTATCACTTTTGGTTTATCATTTTTCAGGGACTCGTTTTTACTTGTAAATTGTAAATGATAATGTACCCACCAAGCAGAATAGTTGTAAGGTTTTAAATAGATAAAGTGTGCAAAGTATATGACCCATAATAGGTGTCCAATAAGTAGATTGCTCTTACTGGTAGAAAGTTCTATGGACAATGCATTTGATTATATTATTTATTTAAATCAAATTTTAGAAGCCTAAAACTAGTTTCAGTGATCCATTTGACACAGTACCTACTTAAATTCTCTTAGCCCTATTAGTAGTAGTTGTTTAAGGACAAAAAACTGATTGCATTGGGAGTAGGGGCGGGCCAGAGATGGCAGGAGCAAGTGGTAATAGTTTGTAAGCATTGAGGACTACAGAGAGTAATAGAGGAGAACTTGGAGTTTGGGCGAGAATCCTGAGGCGAGAGAGAAGTTGGGAATGGGTAGAAGAAAAGAGGAGACAGAGAAGGGAGCCGAAACAGACAGGAGGAAGAAACTGCACTGCACACATTAACCTGTTCTTCATTTCTCAAGTATGTATTATTTGTAGTCTTCATTTTAGCCCTTGTAGAATTCTAGGGCTAATGGAGGTAGCTACACACACGACATACATTTCCCTCTGTCCCTACCTCTCCCCGCCAGTATCTCTGCTCTTAATTTTCTATCCCCTTCTTTGGACTAAGAATATTATGCCTCCTGAAGATCTTAGAACTTAAGTCGTCTCATCCCTTGTTTTATCATTTAGGGCCAGAGAAAGAAAGTGATTTGTCTTAGATCACTGTGTGAGTTGGTGTAGATTTAGTTTAGAATGAAGGAGTCCTAGTTCACAGGCCGCGGCATTGTTCTCCATGTTAATCATCTCCTTTTATTGGTCCTCTGTAGCTGAATTATAATATTTAGGTGATTAAGTATGCTTTGAATACCTGTCATAATATAAATTCTTACCCCTTATTTCAAGCTTTTCTTCAAGTAGAATAATTTAGTAGAATAATTTTCTTCAAGTAGAATAATTTTTTAAGTGGCTCAGGAAGGTCTTTAACAGTTTGTGTTCCCCAAAAGTGTTTAACATTGTATCACTATTTTATTTTAATAATTTTATTTATTTTTGTGTAGGGAATACTGAAATAAAATGTTTATTTCTTTTTAAAAAAAAGTCTGCAAATTTGCATCTTTTTCAGCTTGCGCTGAGAGTAGCCTAATTAAGTTCTCGCTATATATTTTTAATAGTTTGTGCTTATTGATCATATATCAAATTTTGTGTGGTACTCTTTTGGGACAACCTTAGTGCTTTTAACCTTTATGATTAAAGTACCTTATCTGGACAAGAGGATGGACTATTAGAAAATACTGATATGTAAGAAGGAAAAGTTATTGTAGAGTTGGCTAGAAGCAGTATGGTACAAGAAGAATGAGTAGGTATTTTGTTTTGGAGATAAGATGGGGAGAAAAATAAAGGGAGTAGAAGCCCTGGAATTAAGGTGAGTTTTGGGAAATACTGAGTAAGGTTGGGTGGAATAGGTATTTCGGGTGTGGCGAATAGGTTCTTGGCGTAACTGCACTATAGAGATTCAAGGAAAGGGCCAGGGGGAGTGTTTCATTACTCTACACACAGGTTCCATTAGCACTCATTTACATGTGACAGAAATTGGATCCAGTACCAGCATATCTTGTTAGGAGAAATAAGCACGATGTCAAATTCCACAAGGGTGATACCAATTTCACCTGATGGAAAATTACAGCCCAGTCTGGGACTTGTTCTTCATTATTTTTGTTTATACTTCCTAAATGAGAAGGTTAAGCAGTGAGCAAAGGAGCCTAAATTACAGGTACAACTAAAACCTGCTCCCAAGGAATGTGAATTCATATAAAACCAGAAGGAGGGAATAAGGAGGAGCTTGTGGATCTGTGTCAGCCCACTCACTGAACCGGAAAAGGTCGAGTCAGTCAGGGCGGGTGGTACCATGGTCCCTGTAACTGAACCCAGTACTTTATCTGTAGTTTCCTCTCTTTCCTTTCTTCTCTCCCCTCCAGAAATAGTAATAATTTCATTTATTGGGCACTTACCACGTGCCAGGTACAGTGCTAACCACTTCACATGTATAATCTATTTTAATTTTTGAAAAAATTTATGTGCTAGGTATTAATAGTCATTCCCTAATTCAGATATGAGGAGAGAGAGAAATAATTTGCAGGAAGTTTGAATAATAGGCCTGGCGTGGTAAGTAGAAGGAAACATTTTGACGTTTTTCTTGTTCTCATGCTCTGAGTCAATGTACAGGGAAAGGATGTTTTCCTCTCCCTTGTTGTCTGGTGAATTTCTAATCATCTTCCAAAGATTCTGTTTACTTTCTGTGGGAAACCTGTCTGACCTCCAGACACAATGAAGCCTCATGCTCCCCTAACAGCTTGTACATACAAGACAGAAGCTTTATTATCCAACACCATCCAGTGGTGGTTGGTTGGGCAGTAAATCCGAAAAGATGGTTAAAATGATACTTTAAATAATTTAAGTTAAAAATATATAAACACATAATCATTTGCCAGTGTAAGACCAAGCCCACTGACCCTTCACTTTTTTTTTTTAGACTGCTGATTGGAGTTCTGCGTTGACAGTCTTGAATTAGCTATAATGTAATGCATTGTAATACATGTGATACAATAATATATAATACAGTTGTTTGTGATTTTGGTTTTGGTTTTCTGTGAGTAAAGCACTGGGTACAAAGTCCTAGATTTTTATGACTTTTCCCCCAGTTGTTTGCAGTTGTTTCACCCACATTTAATTTCACAGCAACATTTTTAGTCGGTCTCCTTTATTGTCTTATCTTTCTGAAGCATTCAACTTAGTCTTTCTCTTTATACCCATATTTTATTGATTTATATAATATTTAATTGAATTACCAAGTAACAAGTGCAACTGACATAGACAGGTTTGGGAGGAAATCCAGTTGACTTCTGGTGAGTTTGTACAACTCTACTGTGGGAACCAAAGTGTATGGGTGAACTATAAAGAATAGGTGTGAATAGTTTAATATGCCATGGGTTTTGTGCAGTGTTTTACAAGGACACTAGAGAATGCTGGTTAATCCTTAGGGTTGGTTAAGAGAGGATTAGTGATGTAAACTTCTGTATCTCAATTATACCACCCGTCTCATACTTTGTATGTTTGTTGCCTCTAGACTGTGAATCACTTAAGGGCGTTTGTATTTCCCTAAAGCCCAGCAGAGTGATTGGTACATAGTAGCTGCTTAATAAATGGTGCTTGAATGAATCATATATTAGATAATGTTTTACTGAATATGTATTAAATGTATATATATATATATATATATATATATATATATATATATATATGTATATCCTGTTTCCCAGCTAAATTGTGTCCTTAAGGACAGATCTTATGTCCCATACATCTTGGATATTTACAATGTTTGTTGTAAGTGTAGTGAATATACAATATATGTTGCTATATAGAGAACAGCCTATCTGTCCCTGTTGCTGCTAGCTAGTTCTGCTTTGGGACTCCCACTGGAAAGAGCCTTTTAGAGCAAGTCCTCTTTGTATTCTGTTGCGTAGAGCATTGCCCGGGCCCTGCCAACTCATTCTGACAGAGCTCATTTCGGGGATGCCACTGGCTTCATAATTGCAGCGTGATGTTAGCTGCAGCAAATGGTGCTTGGGAGTTGGGAGTGTTGGTTTGTTTTCTTCTCCCTTTGTGTGTTAAACATGGACTGCCAGGAAATGGCTTTGGCATCATATCTTTACAATCAGTAGGGTCATGTAACTTTTTTTTTCTTTTCTAAAGTTCATGCCTTCAAATTTTATACACGTTTCTTATTTCTTACAAATAGAAAGTGAATTGAAAGTTTAGCTTTTCAGATCCTCATTGCTAGCCAACTTAGTGAGACTAAGCATAAAAATGCTGAAATATGGAAATAGAGATCAGAGTTGCCAGAACCTCATTTATCGTTGAGAAGAAAAAAAAATGCTTTTGCTTGTAAAGCTTTTGTTTGGGACATTAGGTGCTTACTGAATATCTGGCATTTTCCTAGGCACTGGAGATGCAGTGAAAAACAGGCAGATATTGTTTTAACTCACATGAAGCTTATAATCAAGCAATAATTCTTAACTTCAGATAGACCTGAGTCCATGATGCCAGTGGTCATACCCACTTTAGCAATGCCGTTTTAATTTTCCCCACTTAGAAACCAACCACCAATAGTAACAACAAAATCTTCCTCTGCTCTCTTCTCCATCAATACTGTCACCCTGCCCTGCCTGCTCTTTCGCTTCTGTCTGTAAGACTGTACGTAGTTAGTACCTTCAGGGTTTTACTAGTCTTCTCTTTCTCTCTGTTTCCTTGTTCTCTTTCTCTTTTTTGGGGTTACTCCATTTCTCCGTCTGGAGTGATCTTGCTTCCAGTCCTCCATTCAGATAATTGTTCACCACTTCTTCTTTTTTTTTTTTTTTTTTTTTTCCCAGTAGTTACTCTTTGACTTGAGTCCTCCCACTCCAGTTGAATTCTTTTGTTTAGATGCCTGTAAAATTACATCTCTAGCTAGTCTTGATACTTTTCCACAGTTACAATTCTGCTTGTGAAATTTCTTTACCTGGATGTCCCTTGAAACTCAATAATCCTTTCTAAATTCTTCTCCCAAACCAAGTCGCCCTTTCTTCTTATACCCAACCCCGTGTTTACCTTTTCTAGAAACCTAGATTCGGCTTTCACTGAACATTTCACTCTCTTGTTCTCACTCTGCCAGCCATGCACCTGATGTTGTAAACTCGGTGTAATGTTTTAAATCCATTTTTAATTATTTAATTCCTAATATTACTGTTACCCTGGTCCAAACCCTTATGACCTCATATCTGGGTTACTGCAGTAGTGGCCTTCCTAATATTCTACTCCTGGTCTCTCCCTTTGCCAATGTATTCGATACAGTACTGCGTCTCAAGCTTCTAAAAATATTGATTTGTTCAAGACTTTTTTTTATTGTTTTTGCCTGTGGTAGATTTCAAATCTCTCCATGATTAGATTGTTTATATTTCCTACCTGTTAGGATACTCTTTCTAAACCAAAAGTGCAATCTTGCTTTGTACATAAGCCATGTCTACTTTCTTTTTCTTTTTTTAATCATTGCTCAAAAGGGTATGTCCTTCTATCACCTTGGAGTTTGTATTACTCTTTCAGATTTGTATGTTCTTTATTCAAATTTCCCTTAAGTCCCATTTCCAATACAAAGAGATTTTGGATACCGTTTTAGTGATTGTTCCCTTTTTAGTACTTGCTTTGTCATTTGGCACTTAGGGTATGCTACTTTATCTGTTTAGTTGCTTTTTATGAATCTGTTCAGTTAATTTAACAAATATTTACTGAGTACCTGCTGTATGCAAATGACTGTTCTGGGCATTGGGAAGATAGCAGTGAATAGCATGGACAGCCCCTGTCCTCTTAGAGCTTTAGCAACTTCCTCTGTACCTTATTTAAAAAAAAAAACAAAAACAATTTATTTCTAGCGCCTGTCACAGTATATGTTAATAATGTTGATGTTAAAATTGAGTTTAAATTTGCAAAAAGGAGCCCCTGGACTAATGATGCTCACCCCCACTCCCTCCAAAAAAACAAACACACACACACACACACACACACACACACACACACACAGACCATTATAGAGAAGGGGATAATTATTCTGTAGGATGAGGATATGTTTTGGAAGGTGGCTGTTGTCTTGGATTCAATAATATTTTTTAAATAGTAAGCCAAAATAATAGTGCCTTGGAAAATGTAAATTCAACTGTATGCCAGTAGTTTCCCATGAAAAGGATGCAACTAGAATAATAACAAATACAAGTCTGCTTTTAAAAAAAATGCTCATTGTCTTGGGATCAGTACTTACTCAGTTCTACTTTCCACACATCATCTTTAGTTCCATATAATCACAAAATGTTAAAGTCTTTCACTGTATAGTTGAGGTAACTTTTATAAGATTACACAGATAAGCGAAAGAACAAGAAGGAATTTCCCAACTCCCACATCAAAGGGCATTGAATTTTTGTGCAATGCAGTTCAATACTTGATATATATAGTTATGGTCCTGAATTACCAGGAAAAATTTAGTTATGTTCACTGGCTTTTTAAAAAATGAAGGTGGCGACTGAGGAGTGGGAATAGGTGTTTTTTTTGGGGGGGAGGGGTGATGAAAATGTTCTAGAATTTCATAGTGGTGATGGATGCATGTTTTTATCAATATACTAAAAGCCACTGAATTGTATACTTTAAATGAGTGAACTGCGCGGTACATGAATTATATGCCAATAAAGCTGTAGTTTAAAAAAAAATGAAGGTGGCAATTTATTGATCTTTCAGATTCAATATATATCAAGACTTAAATGATTTAATTTATCTCAAGCATATATGTCTAATAAGTCTTTCCTATTTTCTCTACTTTATGTTCTTTTGTTTTCTTTTCATACTGTTTGAATAAAAATTATTACTTTGACATTGTGACCTAATATTTTATTAGGAAATAGTGTGTTATGATAGTTAAAAGTCAGGTAATGATTAAAAGCTGATTTTAATAAAACCTGACTTCCTAGTTAAAGAAGCTATACTGATTTAAAAAATGTTTTTATAAGTTTGCTGTGATGTGTATGTGCAAAGAGATTTAGAGCTGAATCCCTTACTAGAAACGACCAATTTTTCTACAAAAACATAAATAGTTTTAGTTCTTATTTAGAATTCAGAGTTAAACTTAGATTTTATTTTTAGAAACTCTAAATTTTACATTTAGTAATATGAAAGAAAACCAGAATCGGACAGAGGTTAAAGTGATAAAAGCAGATTTTAATCAGGAACTATTGCAATAAGGGGGAAAGACCTCAGTGTAGAACGGGGCTGAATTCTGAATGCAACAAAGAAAAGTGGGAATTTATAGCCCGGGAGGTCGGTGGGGGTTTGGTGGGTGGAAGTTACTAAGAGGAAGTTACTTGACACTATTCTTGTTGAAGGCAGGCCAGGGTGAACAGACATCAGCTCCGGGAAGGTGGGTTTAGAGGAATTTGATCAGAAACTGAGGGTGATCAGATGTTGAAGGTGGGGGGTTCTTGCTAAACTGATTTGGTAAGCTTCTTGCTAAAATTGGGCAAAGATCGACCCAAAAGTTCAAAGATCAGGCCTGGTCCAGCAAACTAGGCCTGCTATATGTTTTGCCATATGTTGACTATTTTGTCAGTAGTCAACATATGGCAAAATAGTAATCATCATCAAAGATATAGTTATTAAAGCAATGTGGTACCCTTTTCTACCTATGAATTTTAGAAAATCAGTGGTAACACCCAATGGTAGTGGAGATGTGTTAAACTTTACTAACATACATTGTTGGTGGTATTGTCAGTTGACCAATATCTATCAGGAAACATAGTTTACTTTGATCTAGTAATCCTACCTGTTGCAGTCGATCCCAGAGAAATAAACAGAAAATTGCCTTACAAGTCTATATGCATGAAGAACATCAATGGCAATTTATTTTGTAATAGTGAAAAATTACAATCTAAATGTCAAACTATAGTGAAATGAGTATCACTTTGGAATGCTTTTGGCTGTAAGTAAACCCTGTTAACAGTGATACAGCAAATAAAGATCATTTTTGTCACAATTCTGGTGGTGAATAGTCTTTTTCTCTGACAGAAGCTGGTGCATGCAGCTGCTCAGTGATGACATAAAGAATCTAGGCTTTTCCATTCTTGTCCTCTGTCATCCTGTACCCACAGTGTGCTAACTTATTTTCTTCCCTCTTGTTACATTACGATTACAAGATTATTAGACAGTAATCCCCCTTATTCACAGGGGATGATATGTTCCAAGACCGCAGTGGGTTCCTGAAACTGCTGATAGTATAGTACTGAACCCTATATATAATATACTTTTTCTTGTACATACATACATACACTTTATGGCCTCTCTTTGGCATACCCAAATTGCCAGCATCACGACTCTTGTGCCTTGGGGCCATTATTAAGTAAAATAAGGGTTATTTGAACACAAGCACTGCAGTGCTGGGACAGTGGATCTGATAGCTGACATGGCTACTGAGTGACTAACGTGCACGGAGATGCTGGACAAAGGGATTATTCACATCCTGAGTGGGACGGTCTTTTCATTGAGAATGGTGTGCAATTTAAAACCTAAGATTGTGTATTTCTGGAATTTTTCGTTTAATATTTTTGGACCACTGTTGACTGTGGGTAACTGAGACTGGAAAGCAAAACCATGAACGAGGAAAGATTGCTGTAGTTACAGACATTAAGACATCAGTGAGAAGCAGCAAAAAGGTTTGCTTTCTTTGGTTTGGAGTGAGTCTCCTTTATCAGTGAATGATAAACTTTCCCAGAAGTACCTTCTCCCCATCTCCAGCAGATATCCGTATATATCTCACTGGTTACATAGGCATGTCTGGCCACAACAGAATCTTAAGACAGCAAGCATCTGATTTTCCAGAGTCTATAGTGGGAAGTTACAAGGTAGAAAGGGTTGGGAATGTGTATTTTGAGTAGCCAGCCCAAAAGATCTGCTACAGTGGTTAAGTAAGTTATGGTAAATCTACTTGCAGATCTATAATGAATGTCATGAAAATGGTTATAAAAACAGCAATAACACAAAATGCTTGCATAACAAAAAGTAAGCTATAAAATTTTGTACCACAGTTCCATCTATGTAGAGAAATTGAGAGGGAAATTAGAAGAAAATAATTCAAATGATAAAAATGGAAGCAAAAATAGAGTGTATCTCAACTGCTTTGCATACTCCTTTTTTTTTAATGGTGTGGAGGAAGGGGCTGGCTTTCTCTCGGATTGTATTTCAAAAGCAAAATAACAGATTCATAGAGTGTGTGTAGCTTTGTTAGCTCCCTTTTGAAAAAAATTTGCATTGCTACCAGCCATATAAAGATATATCTGTAATTCATCTGTTTGCGAACATTGGATTTTGTCATTTTAATTTACCTTTTTAATTTAACAGGTATGTACATGATGCATCAGAACTGACTTTTTTAAAACTTAAAAAAAAAAAAGTTCAAACTTACAGGAAAGTTCCAAGGAGAGTATAAAAAATCTTCACCCAACTTCACTAATTGTTAATATTTTTAACTCTGAATTTTTAAAAATTTTTATTACTACTTAGGCTCTGTAGTTTTCCATGTAATAGTTTATCATCTATATAGTTTCATGATTCTTCATCAGTCTTTCATTTGCTTTTGAGTAGAATCTGGATATTGTGTTGATAATTTACCTTTTTTTAAAGGTAAACTTTTTCTAGTTATTTCTCGTGTTCTTATTTTCTATTCTATTACTTTTCCTTTTGAGCATATCTTACAGTTAATTATGTAAAACATCTTGGAGTTTGAATACTTTTACTATAGGTATCTTAACTGATTATAGTTATTTCTTTAGAAGTCAGAAAGGCTTATGCTGTTTCTATAAGAGTGTAAAAAGAAGTATTTTTTTAAACCAAAAACAGTATTTTATGTAGATTGTAAGAGCTATGAAAAAATGGACTATGTCTGTGGTGAGGCTATCCTCCCAGTTCTTAGCACAGCTTGGTTACATGGTAAGCACTCAATAAATGAATGAATGGGTTTTACTGCAGTATGTTGTTAGAGTATGAGTGACTTTACGTTATTTCTTTTCAAAATATTCCTTTTTGGCCCTAACAAGTATTAAATCATGATCTTTCCCTAGTATTGTATTACTTCTGGTTTACCATATTGTTAGTTGGTAGAATAGTTTTAATCACTTTTTGAAATCTCTGTTTTGTTCTTTTTTTTTTTTTAAGATTTTTTTGGGGGAAGGGGAACAGGACTTTATTGGGGAACAGTGTGTACTTTCAGGCCTTTTTTCCAAGTTGTTGTCCTTTCAGTCTTAGTTGTGGAGGGCGCAGCTCAGCTCCAGGTCCAGTCGCCGTTGCTGGTTACAGGGGGCGCAGCCCACCATCCCCTGCAGGAGTCAAACTAGCAACCTTGTGGTTGAGAGCCTGCGCTCCAACCAACTGAGCCATCCAGGAGCTTAGTGGCAGCTGAGCTCAAGGTGCCGTGTTCAATCTTAGTTGCAGGGGCAGAGCCCACCATCCCTTGCGGGACTCGAGATGTTGAACTGGCAACCTTATGGTTGAGAGCCCACTGGCCCATGTGGGAATCGAACCGGCAGCCTTTGGAGTTAGGAGCACGGAGCTCCAACCACCTGAGCCACGGGAGCAGCCCTGTTGTTCATTTTTATTCTATTTATCAAATGCTTACTAAATAGTGATTTTTGCGCCAGATGCTTTGCTAGGCACTAGAGATTCAAAGGTAATTAAGACACAGTTTATATTTTAAAGAAGTTCATAGTATATTAATCACTTCAAACGGTACCCCTCAGTACCAGGCTGTATTAATATTTGATAAATTGAGTAGATATTTTTAATTTTTATTTTAGTCAAAGCAATATGGGCACACAGAGGTAAATAATACAAAGGAGCTTATGTTAAAAGACAGTGAGATGTGCCTCCAAGTATAATTCCTCAGAACAACTATTTTTAAAAACTCTTCATTGCCTTTTCTGTTATTTATTCATATTTCAAAACAATATTCTTATACTACTCCCTCTTTGTCAGTTTTAAATACTATCTACTAACGTCCATGGATGGTAGATGAGGGCTTAGCTGCATTATCCCTTTCACTTCTCCGCTCCACTTGCTATCCCCCAGTTATATACATAAATAATAGTCACTTTCGAGTCAACCAAATAATATACTGTGGTTGTTTCTTTTCCTATGCAACTTTTGGTTTTCCTGGAAGTAATAATTACCTCATTTTTTTCATGGTTTAATTTTCGTGGAACATTGCTTTACTTTTTTTCCCCATACTTCAGTAACCTTTAAACACAAATTTGTGGGGAAACTTACAGATAATTTCTCAGACCTCCTGAGCCCCCTTTTAAACTATTGATCTTGTTCCTAGAGTTTTCTGTCCTGCTCTAATGTGGGCTACATGCTATTTAGGCCCGTGAGCCAGTCCCTAGAACTTTCTTTTGCTTCCATCCATTATTAACAACTATTGTTTCCTGAATCCTGTCTTCTTTTTAGTTTGTCCTTTTAATGGTATTGTTAAGTCTCTTGAGAAAGGGTGCATGGGAAAGAACTGTTTTGGAAATTTATATTCTGAAAATGATTGAGTAAAGTAAAATTTATGATTGAAAGGAATGTTAGATAAGTAAAAATAACGGCACAGAAACTTTATGAGGAAAATTTCAGGAAACTCACTAGTTTGTTACAAGATAAAGGTAACTGTAGAGTTAACACCAGATTAAAATACCGTTTTTGAGTTGAACATCAGTTTTGTACTTGACTCCCGAGTTAAATAGGCATCCTGCTCTATTTTATTTGTGTTTATTTTTATATTCACTGCTTTTGCCTGTAACTCTGTTTCTGATTCTGGTTGCATACAACAAACATATGCTACCGGTCCACATATGTTTTATTCAGCATACATGTTTCATCCCCTTGACTATGAGTTCTGTGTATTTGTTTTGTCAGTGCTTTAGCCCTAGTGTCAGTAACTTTTCCTGGCACAAAGTAGATGCTCAGTTAATGTTGTTAAATGAATACATGTGAATGTTTGACATTTATGACTCAAAGCCTCATTTATTAGGAAACCCACTGCCTTGTGTTAGTTTTTTTGTATACGTATGTATTCTGGTCTTGTACCCCAACTAGATTGGAAGCGCACGGTGAGTAGGAACTTGGTTTTAATTGTCTTTCCTATGTATTCCCTACAGCAGTTTGGACGATCATGGATAATAGGTATTCCCCAAAGACATGATTGAACTGAATGAAAAATGGTTGATTTTATTTTCTTATCAGGATACTACTAAAAACACAGTCATAAACAAGGAATTTGGGAGAGACTCAAGAAAGCTAGTATGTACTTGCCTGCCAACTTGAGGCCTCTATGATTTCATGCTTCTGTGGAGTAAAGAGCTAGGATTCTGGGACAGCTCTATTCATTGCTCTTTAACAGTCTGTTTGCTTTATTTCTGGCCTTCTGATATGCCACAGATGGTATAAGTCAGCGATTCTCCAAGTGTTGCCCCAGAGTAGCAGCATTAGCATCTCTAGAAATGGAAATTCTCAGGCCTCAGTCCAGACCTGTTGAATTAGACACTGGGAGTTGGGGTTGGCCCAAGGAATCTGTGTTTTAAGAAGTCCTCTGGGTGATTCTGATGCTACAGTTTGAGGTTACCAAGTGGTGACACTGTCTTTAGGAGAGAGGGCTAGCTAGAGACAATGATTATATGCTGAAGAAAACCAACTACCGTGTTTCCCCGAAAATAAGACCTAGCGAGACCGTCAGCTCTAATGTGTCTTTTGGAGCAAAAATTAATATAAGACCTGGTCTTATGTTAATATAACATAAGACTGGGTTATATAATACAATATAAGACTGGGTATTATAATGTAATGTAATGTAATGTAATACAATATAATACAATATAATATAATATATAATACCAGGTCTTATATTAATTTTTGCTCCAAAAGACGCATTAGAGCTGATGGTCCAGCTAGGTCTTATTTTCGGGCCAACATGGTAGCAGCCTAAATTTAAGAGAATAATCCAAAACTTTTCCAAGGAAATAGGTGTGGTTTATAGACGGCACTATGATATAAAGCGGATTATTGAAACTTCACTGTATGCTATTCCTTATCTTAACTATATTATTGACTTTGACTTTTCAATTATTTCTCTTCTTATGTTTGAGTTTGAAACTGAGAACCTTAAAATAGTCAAGTTTTCTTGTATTTTTAGATTTTTGTAAAAGTGAGTATTCTTTCCCATAGTAGGTGACCAAGAAACGACTGAAAAGTATCCAACCCAAACTACTGTTTTATGTATTTTTCATTTTGAGTATATTTTTCAGTGATTTCAGTTTTGAGTTTTAACACTCTTTAATTTTAGAGTACAGGATAGTTTAAATGGTTTCAATAAATTAAATAGTACATTTGAAATAATTTTTATTAATTATTCCTGTGTGTAGATAAACCTGCTTACAAATAGCAGGTTATATTTATTATATATCCTTTTGACAAATTAGAATTGAAAATAATACAAAAATAAATTTCCTGTTTTCCATATAGACTTAAATCATAATACATTGACTTACTGTTTTATCTTTTTAATTTCTAATGGTAGGAAATGGAAGGCCTAATTTTAGATATATAAAAAAAAAACTTATAAGGCATCATAGAAGTTTTAATATTCATTTTTCTTGAAGTTGATTACAAAATTTTCTTTCAAAATATGTGTCATTACTATTAAGTTTACTTGTACAGATACCTGGAACTATGATAGTTTATGTTTTAAAAAATATTATTGTTTGTAACATGTGAAAATTTAACTACTTGATCAGATTGAATTACTTTAGTTTTGCAGTTTTTTGTTAAGATTTTAATCGCGTATTTTGATCTCACTTTTCTCAGAAATCTGAAAATTCAGCAGAGTTTACTGTGTGAGAATGTTGAGGTGACAGTACAGGCAGAGGCAGGATTTCTAAAACAGGTAGTTAAATTGTAGCTTGATGGTACATGGAGAAGTATACTTATAAAATAAAAAAGTAAGTTCCTGAATTCATCACTATTCCAAATTATTGGACAATATTGGAGGCTAGGAATATATTTGTTCTCTAACTAGTGATCTCTTATTTGAGAAGGAATTATGTTGTAGTGTTATACACTGTATTCCCCTGTAGATGTGCAGGAAGAACTTTTAAGGGGTTTTGGGACCATGCATTTTTGGTCATATTCTTGTTGCTAGTAGTACCCCACTACATTGAGTGTGTGGCTTGAGTTTTCGAAGTGGTGATTCATTCATGATCTTAGACTGTGTCACCTCGGTTTGTTTGTGAGAACGCATTCATCTTTAGAGGTACAAACCATTAATCTTTTAGTGCTCCTTTTTTCTCCGTTGTAATATTAATGAATTTGAATTGAAACATCCAAGGTAGAATCTACAAACTGGTGGCTTGTGAGCCAAAGCTGGTGAATGAGGTTTTTTTAGGCTCTAATAGAATTTTCAATTAAGAGACTTTTATGCATAGTAACATACCTATGGTACAGCATTCAAAAGGTATCACGGGGCGGGGGGGGGGGGGGATGGGATGTATACATTTAAAGGTAGGTTTAACTCCTATCCTTCTCTCTTCCAGCAACCCAGTTACTTTGTTTGGAAGCATTCACACTTACTACATACTTGTGAATCATTCCAGAGATATTATCTACACATAGAAGCATAATGATATATTTACCGTCCACCCCCGTTTTTTTCTTTTTTCTTTTTTCTTAAGAAAACCAAATGGTTGCAGACTACATACATTGTTTGGTGTCTTGGTTTTTTTTTCCATTTAGTCTGTCTTGGATATTGTTCTATATCAGTATATGTAGAGCTTTGTAACAATTGCCTAGTATTCCTTTGTATAGATGTATCCCACTTTCCTTCTATTTTCCTTCTTTTCTCCTTTCTTCCTTCCCTTCCATTTTTCCTTTTAGTCTCTTCTTCCCTTCTGTCTTCCATCTTCCCCCTGCCTTTTCAATTAAATAATCCAATTCAGACAATAGTATCCTGCCATATTAGGAGAATCTTTAACTGGGATTTAATCTTTATTTTGAAAGGGTAAAGGATTTATACCAGTTATGGTTTAGACTCAGTTTGTTTTTACAGAAGGCATTGACTCCCTTCTGTAATAACATGTTTTAAGACCTTTTGTTTCTAACTTTTCTGAGTAGAGGTTTCCATAGGAAAAAAATGCAAGAGATTCTTTCTTCCTCTATCTATTCTTACAGTTCTTATCAGGACCTAATTTTATTACAATTGTATTCATAATTTATTCAACCATTTTCCTGTAGTTGGACATTTGGATTGTACATACATTCTTGTTTGTATTTTTTTCAGTATATCATTTCACACGTGTAAATATATTTGAAGGATAACAATCTGGAATTAGAACTCCTACATAAAGAGTATTTGCATTTACAAAGTTGAGATTTATTGCCAAATGGTCGACTATAGTGGTGAAACTGATTTACATCACCACAGCCAACTTTGAATACTTTTCACCACCATATTGTATTGTTAAATTAGTGAACTTAAAAAAAGAATTATTGAACTTTATTAACCTGATGGGAAAGGGGAAATCTGATTACAATTTTAATTGGCATTTCTCTTATATGTGAGATTGAACATCTTTTTAATATGTTTGAGCCTTTTGTATTTCCTTTTATCAACATGTCCTTTGTTCATTATCTTTTTTTCTTATTAATTTGTAGGTACTCTTAATATATTTAAAAAAAGTAAACTTGTGATTTTTGATATGACTGTTTTCCTATTTTTTGACATTTGTTGAAAAAGAATTACGTTATTTCTCATGATAGTTCTTGAGCAACTTTTTTTTTTTTTTAAAGATTTTATTGGGGAAGGGGAACAGGACTTTATTGGGGAACAGTGTGTACTTCCAGGCCTTTTTTCCAAGTCAAGTTGCCCTTTCAGTCTTAGTTGTGGAGGGGGCAGCTCAGCTCCAGGTCCAGTTGCTGCTGCTAGTTGAAGGGGGAGGGGGCGCAGCCCACCATCCCTTGCGGGACTCCAACCAGCAACCTTGTGGTTGAGAGAACACGCTCCAACCAACTGAGCCATCTGGGAGCTCAGTGGCATCTCAGCTCAAGGTGCCGTGTTCAATCTTAGTTGCAGGGGGGCGGAGCCCACCATCCCTTGTGGGACTCGAGGAGTTGAACTGGCAAACCTTGTGGTTGAGAGCCTACTGGCCCATGTGGGAATCAAACTGGCAGCCTTCGGAGTTAGGAGCTTGGAGCTCCAACCGCCTGAGCCACCGGGCCGGCACTTGAGCAACTTTTTTATTGCCATATATAAACAGTTTATTTTTTGAGGTGAAATTAAGTAGTCTTTTCTGGCATTGAGTTTTGTCTTATTCTCAGGAAGTCATTCCTCACCCTGAGATTATTAAAACAAAACAAACTGTATCTTTTCTTCTAATACTTTGGGGTTCCTTTAAAATTTTTTGATCCGTTTGGCATTTGTTTTCGCATGAGAAATATTTTTCAGATGGCTGCCCATCAACATTTATTGAATAATTCACGTTTTCCCCAATCGTGCATGCAGTGTCACCTTTAGCTTTTACTAAATTCCTGTATATATTTGGGTTTGTTTTTGGATTTTCTTTACCACATCTCTACCTGTTTATGCATTAGTCCCAATTTTTAAATGACTATAGAATTATAAGTTTTAAAATGTTTTAGTGCTTTTAAGTAATTTGTTTATTCTTGCTTATTTTTCCATATGTACTTTAGAATCATCATGTAAGATGTTTTTTTAAAAACACTGTTGGTATTTTAATAGGGCTTTTATAATTTTTAAAGCTTAATGTAGGGAGAAATAAAGTCATATTGCGGTATTTTTTTTTAACTTGTATTTATTTTAAATGTGTTTCAGCAGGACCCATCAGCTCCAAGTCAATCTAGTTGTGGAGGGCACAGCTCACAGTGGCCCACGTGGGGATTGAACCTTGTTGTTAAGAGCACCACGCTCTAACCATCTGAGCTAACCGGCCGCTCCCCTGCAGTATTCTTTTTAAGAACATGGTTTTGCTTCTCGTAATTTTTTGTGCTTTTTAGTACCATTTACAATATTCTTTACATAGCTTTTATTTTTTTCTTGTAAGATTTATTCTAATCTTATAATTTTTGTTATTATAAATGGATTGTTTTCTTTAATTATATCATGTAACTTTTGATAGATGCCCATGGGTTTCAATTTATTATATTTTTATATGCAGCTACTTTACTAAAATTCCTCTTTTTAATAGTTTATTGGCTGTTTTCTTGGATTTTCCAGGTATCCACTCATATCATTTGCAAGTAATAGTAATTTTATATCCTCTTTTCTATTTTTAAACTTATTTCTTTCTTGACTAATAATATTGGCCACCACCTCCAGAACAGCGTTAAATATTTGTGGTGAAAAATGAGCATCCTTGTTTGGTTCCTGATTGTCAGTACTTCTAGGATTTCTTCATTATACATGATACTGGTTTTAAATTGTATTAGAGTCTTATCACATTAAGGAAGTTGGCATAGTGTTTAATTTAAAAAAATCTTATATATATATATATATATATATATATATATTTTTTTTTTTTAATTAAAGTTTACTGGGGTGACAGTTGTTAGTAAAATTACATAGATTTCAGGTGTACAATTCTGTATTACATCATCTATAAATCCCATTGTGTGTTTACCACCCAGAGTCAGTTCTCCTTCCATCACCATATATTTGATAAAAAGTCTTACGTTGACACAAAGGTAGCTAGGGAAGTACAGAGAATTTTTTTTTTCCTGAACCTTTTGAGGACAAGTTGCCAGCCAGTCTGATAGCCCGTTGCCTCCCACCAAATACTTTATGGTTTATTTCCTATGAACCTATAGTCATTAAATTCAGAAAACTAGCACTGATAAATTATCTAATCCTCAGACCCCATTCATGTTTCTTCAATTGTTTCAATAAAGTCCTTTTATAGCCAAATCCAGTCCAGAATCATACATTACATTTGGTTTTCATGTCTTTTTAGTTTTCTCCAATCTGAAACAATCTATCCTTGACTTTTATAACCTGATACTTTTTTTTTTTTTTTTAATTAAATTTATTGGGGTGACAATTGTTAGTAAAATTACATAGATTTCAGGTGTACAATTCTGTATTACATCATCTATAAATCCCATTGTGTGTTCACCACCCAGAGTCAGTTCTCTTTCCATCACCATATATTCGATCCCCCTTACCCTCATCTCCCACCCCCCACCCCCCGCCCCCGTTACCCTCTGGCAACCACTAAACTATTGTCTGTGTCTATGAGTTTCTGTTTCTCATTTGTTTGTCTTGTTCTTTTGTTGTTCTTGGTTTATATACCACATATCAGTGAAATCACATGGTTCTCTGCTTTTTCTGTCTGACTTGTTTACTTTTGAAGATTACAAGACAATTCATGTAAAATATCCCTTAGTTTGAATTTGCCTGATGTTTTCTTACGATTGATTTGAGGTTGTACATCTTTGGCAGAAATACCACAGAGGTATTCTGTGATCACCAAGGAATATCACAGATATTCCTGTTATTCCTTTTTGTTTGCCTTTTCCAGGCACCTCCATCTTCTTTGTAATCTTTCTCCCATCTGGGTATTGTGTTTTTGTCAATTTAACTATTTAACTAATCCAGTATGTGATAGGAAGATAGGAAAGGAAGTGTACTGGGAGCATAAGGAGATGGTTGATAGGCTGGGGAATGAGTCACAGTAAAGACTTTTGAGTATTACGGGCTGAAGTTTCAGAATCATCCAGGACCAACGATGGTGGTAGAAACACAAAACTAGCCGAAGGGTATAGACAGGAAGAAATTGATAATCAATTTTATTACTACTTTAATTATATGATCATACTGATTATTATTATTTTTTTTTAATTAAAGGCATTTTGAAGAGTGTATTGAATCCTATGCCAAAGCACTTTTTGGCCAAACAAGTTGGGCTGTCATTATCTTTTTGACAAGACTTTCATTTTTGTCAGCTTTAAATGCATGTATTATTATTATTTTATAAAAAAGGATCTCATTGCAGAATATATAATTTCAAGAGGTTTCTATGATCTTTAATGTAGATATTGTAGACAATTCATACCTTTTCTGTTGTGTATACAATTGAATTATTTTTATAGACAAATTATTTCAGTAAGATAAAAATAATCTTTTAATTGCAATTAAATTTTTACGAACTCATTGGGATAAGAAAACGTTAACAGTATCTGTATCTTGAAAGTTATAAGAAGCTCAGTGAGTTGGGTTTTATGTTCATTTTGGTACTGAAGACATAGAAAATAGTGTCATTCAAACTAAATAGAATTTGAATGGCTCACTCACTAAACGTTCGTTGGACATCCCCTACAATTTTTTAGGGGTGTGGTAAGGTTGCCATTGTTGATATAAGAAACCTCCAAACCTGTAGAGAACTTGAATGAGTTTATTTGAACCAAACTGACAACACTTGCGGGGAAGCAAAATCTCAATGGATTAAGAAAATACTCCAGAGACCTGCAGTTTTACATCTTATTTTATACATTAGAATCAAAGAAGGAGACGTAAGGAGGGTTACATGAAATCCATTGGTAGTAGATTAAGGGGGTGGGAGAAAGCAAAGTGGGGAAATCTGTATGAGACTGGATAAGAAGTAAAATGGAGAGAGACATACTTCTTTTACATTTGTGGACACAGGATATTAACAGTTAACATTTACAGCACATAGAGATGGTATGTGGGGTAACAAGATAACAATGAGGAGCTCTGTAGTCTCATGTTTTGGTGCTGTGGGTTGTGTCCCGAGGGTTCTGGGAATAGGATTACTCTGACATTCCACGGGTATGTTATCTTAGATGCAAAAAGGCAGTAGACAGGCTCACTTGAAGATTGACCTTTGTCAAGGCAGCTATAGGCCAAGGATGTGACTGCCAGCCATGACCTGCTTTTAGTTAGGAGCTTTTATGTTCAGACCATCCTTTGCGGTTACTTTTGGTCTCTGAGTTTGTAGTGCCACCATGCTGGCCTCCCCTGAGTTTGTCAGTCAGTATGCGGCCCCTTTTTCGTCACACCTTTAAATGTAAGTTCTTGCTTACTTAAATGGAAAGCACTGTAGAAAGGTAAATAACAGTGTTGTCTAAATTAATGTAATAAAAATGGGAGGGGAAAGCCTGTGGGAATAGTGAAATTGATAGTTATTCTTGATGGCCTTTAAATAGACCTCCTGCCCTATTCTTAGTGGTGTCATGAGTTACTTTAACAAGTTAGTATTTGCAGCATAGTTCCAATTCCTTAAGTGGAAGATATTATTTCAATCCTAAATGTCTTTTTAATTATTCTGGAGAGCAGCTTATTCCTAGCCCTCTGTTTTACTGAAGGCAAGAGTTTTACAGTTTGTTTCATATTCAAATGTAGGGTGTTTTTTCCTGAATAATTCTTTGGAGGGGCCAGGAATCTACACAGGTCCAATATCTCTTAATTTTTACTTTTCCAAATTGTACTTTCTTTTTTCCTGCATATTAAATATCCTAAAGGGGAGTGAGGCAAGGAAGCTGTATGTGGTTTGTAGGGGAGGTCCAGGATAAAGTCTCTCAACAGGAATCCATCGTGAAGTTAAATATATGATGAAGCTCTGAGAACTCTTTCTTTGAAAGAGTATCATAAGAACTCATGATTTTACTTATCCTCCTACCCCATCTTCTCTCTTTTTAAAAGAGAAAATCCTTCAATGCCTTGAGAGACAACATTTGAGCACACTATATTGTATACTTTGCCAATGTCTGTGTTTTGGTTGTTTTAGATTATAGACTCTTAGACAATAGGGACTATATATAACTTGTAAATTCCCTAGTCTGAAGTAAAATGCATACAGATGTCCTTTTTTTAAAAAAATTAAGCTTTTTTTAATCTTGCAGTTACTGCCTTTTTATATACATACACACTTAAGTAAAGGAAATGCTTTGTATCTAATGATCCTATCTTCCAAAGGTTCTGTTTTCAACTGAGTTTAAAAAAAAAAAAAATTTGGTCTGAACTGCGTTTTGTCTTTCTTTTTCCAGGCCCAGATTGCCTTTCTTCAGGGGGAAAGGAAAGGTCAAGAAAATTTGAAAAAGGATCTTGTGAGGAGGATCAAAATGCTGGAGTATGCTCTTAAACAGGAAAGGTAATTCAGTAAAGTGGAAGATAGTGTTCCCTTAAATATTGGAATAATTTTTGTCATTCCTAAAACAAATCCAAAGTTTAATACTTTATACTTCTGAATTCAGGAAATAGTATCTGTAATAAACATTTATAAATGGTTGTAATATGCTAATTTAATTTATTATTAACATTTAATAATGACTGATAAACAAATTTATGTGATTTTAAAAAATTTTAGCAACATTTTTTCCCTACCCTGTCCTTTCTTAAGAAACATGTACTTCCTGAACTATCAATATCCATTTCTTTATGGAATTGCAATAGTTTTTTGAGTTGTAAAGGAAATTTCTTTAATGCTTACAACGCTTTTCCTACCATCTAACATTATTCAATTTGATATATTTTCTTTGGGAAAAAAATTGCTCTGGCAGACTATGTTGGAAACCTTTTCATAGACTTTTTTGATATTTTGTTCCTTTGCTTTCAGCAATTCATCTCTCTCCAGAAACAAATCTTACCTTTCTATTTTGCTAGTGTCTGAGATACTCAAGTAACTAAACTTGGGTCACAAGTAAAGAATAATAGGCCATATATGAAAGTTCTAGAAGTTTTCATGTGACAAGTTTATTTACTTTAACGGATGGTCTTTGGATTTTATTTACTTATTTCGTCAGCAGTGTGAAACTACTTTGTTTTGAATACTTGATAGGTGATACTGAAATTCTCTATTTTGCTTTATTTTTGATGATCACATGCTTTTCTCATTATTTTGAGGTTGATGAATGGGCTGTTTGTAAAACTACCATATAATAGCATTTAGCAGATGATATTTATGAATACCAAGAAATAGATAAAACTTTATTAGAACTTGTGTTCATCTTTTTGTGGGATCTTTAAATGGCACAGAAGATTGAAAACAGGTTGACCTCTTAGTGAAAACTAGTTGGTTCTTTTTTTTAAGAAGTTGGTTGAAAACTATTGGGGATCACAAAACTACACTTTTAAAAGTAGTAATTTGGGAATATTTGAGATTTTAAGCTGTCTAAATCATAGGCATAACCAATTAGAGAGTAATAACATTGAAATGGCAGCTATTTATTAACTACTGTGTACCAGGACCTGACACTTAAATACTAAGTGTGTTACTAACAATTGTCACCCCAATAAATTTAAAAAAACAAAAAACTAAGTGTCTGGGTAGAATTGCAGAATTAAGTAGAGCTGTGATTCAGATCCCTCAGATCTGTCTGATTCTGAGGGCTGTACTCTTTACTAGTACGTTGTATTATACTATCTCGTAAGATGGAAGAATTGAAAAATATATATACTACAGTGACCAAGAATATTGTGTGTGCTGTGTGTGTGTGTGTGTGTATCCCTTCTCATTAAATATATTCCCTAATCTGTGCATCCAACTTAAGCACTGTGCTGGAGGTTAGTATAAACATAGGTCATAGTCCTGGTCCTTAAGGGCTTAGAGTAACTGGAAACAGACTTGGAAACCACAGAGTTGCTGTGCAGTCTTTGGGATCACAAAGAAGGGAGTGGTAATTTCTGTCTGGAAGATGGAAGTAGAAAAGAGGGAGTTAATTAGTGGAGGTGAGACTTGACCATCATCATGAAAAATAATGTGTTTGCCAGATAGGCAAGGTTCAGGAAGTAGAGAGAATCTGTTTGACATGGAATAAAGCAGTTTAGTGTGTTGACAAATTTGTAATTACTGTTTATGGAGGGTAGGGCGTTAGTTGTGATTTGATCAGCGATAATGGTAGAGATGGGCAAGAGGCAGATCATGCAGAGCCTGACTCAGGAAGTGAAACTTTTCTCTTACACATGATGGGGAATATTGAAAGTTTTCAAAAACTTTTTATTCTAAAATAATCTCAAACTAATAGAAATTGTAAGAACTATCTACCATTTACCCAGATTCACCAATTGACCACATTTTACTGTATTTACTTTTGTCATGCACACTATAGCATATTGTTTTTCCCTGAATCATTTACTACTTAGTTGGAGACATTAATTATGTCCCTTCCCTAAATTCCTCTGTGTATATTTTCTACGAGGAAAGACATTCCCTTGTATAATTACAGCTCATTGTCAAATTAAGGAAATTTAATGTTGATCTAATTCCATTATCTAACACAGCCCCTATTCATATGTTCCAGTGCTGATCTTTCTAGCATATTTCCCCCCAAATGTCCCAATAATGATCTTTAGCTTTCTTTTCTTTTTCTTTTTTTTTTTCTGGTCCAAGATCCAGTCCAGGAGTACATATTACATTTAGTTACATTTAGTTGTCATGCAGTTGCAAGGCTTTAAGCATGGGTAGTATGAAACAGATTTTATAAAGATCATTCTTCTTCAATGTGGGAGATGGACTGGAAAGGTCTGTTAATACAAGCAGGAAGATTGTAACAGTCTGGGATGAGGAGTAGCCACTGGAATAGAGGAGGCATCAGCTATGAAACATTTTAAATATAAAGAATCCATACAGTTTGGAAGATGGTGGGGTATAGGGTATGAGGAAGAAAGGTAATTCAAGAATGATTCCTAGATTTCTGGCTTGAAGTGTGAGTTTTGGACGTTATCAGTTGAACTAAGGATATGAATTAAGGGTTGAAAAGCAGATATGGGAGTGGATTAGTGACTAGAGAGGTATATAGTTGGGAATCGTTAATATTATGGGTAAAGTTATAGGAGTAGTTGAGACAAGCAGAACAAGTACTGTGGGAAGAGAAGAGACAGAAGCCACAGGAAATGGAGATGTTTGAAGAAAACGCAGAGGAAGAAGAGCCAACAAAGCACTGGTTGGGGAAGGAAGGAGAGAGCAGTACATTGGAAGCAAGCTAAAGAAGATGGGAGTTTGACAATTGCAGGTGCCAAACAGACTGAGTAAATTGTACACTGAAAACAGTCATTTGGGTTTGCCAGTTAGAGCTTGTTGGTATCCTTGCCAGAACAGCTTCAGTGAGGTAGTAGGAACATAAACCAGATCACGGGGGATTGAGGGGTGAGAAGGATTGAGATAAAGTGGAGACAGATATAGTAGCTTGCCTTTGGAGAACAGAAGAGATAAAGAACTGGCTGCAGCTGGGGAAGATTAAAAACAAAACAAACAAAGCAAACAAAAACACCAATGGGATTCTCCTGGAAGAGAGTCCCTGATTTTGTATGTTTTGAAGTTCATGAAATGACTTGAGATTATTTTTGATATAATGGCACTATTGAAGTATAATAAATTAAGGAATAAAAAAGTATTTCTTTGTGGATTAGAACTCTAAAACATTTCAGTCCTTTTCACTTTGAAGTTATTTTTCTAATTCTTTAATGCCAGGAATTTTTTAAAATTTTGGAACTCTAGAACATTTTATTCTTTTGATTCTGAAATTATTTTTTAATGCCTTAAAGCTTAAGCCAATTAAAAAATTGAAACATAAACACAGGGGGACTAATATCTTTTATATACACCTCTACGCCTCAAGTTAACTTTTTTGTCAGTCTTGCTTTATTTTGATCTATTTTAAAGTAAATTCCAGACATCTTGTCATTTAATGTAAATACCTCAGTAGGGATCATGGTTTTGAATCGCTGTGCTACAGATTTTCTAAATAGTCCCACTTAAGAAGATCCAAAATTATGTAAAACTGAATCTTTAAAATTACAGGATTACTCACCTAGCAATGAATTCATCAAAGCAATTTTTAAGTGATAAAATTTACAAAATGAGTAAATTTATATATACGAGCTGTGATTGAAAAATATGGTGAATGTTTAAATAAAAATTTATTGCAGTAAAAGACACATTGCCATTTATCCTCCTCAAAATACTCCCCCCTGCTTTGAACACACATATCCCGTCGTTTATGCCATTTTCTGAAGCAGTTCTGGAAGTCCTCTTTCGTGAGTGTCTTTAGTTGTGTTGTCATGGCTGCCTTGATGTCCTGAATTGATACAAAACATTTTGTTTTTCATGGTCATTTTGACTTTGGGGAAGAGCCAAGAGTCACTCGATGCCAAATCGGTGAATAAGGTTGATGAGGACACACCGTACTGCTTTTATTTGATAGAAATTTCCGTACCAGAAGCGATGTGTGACACGGAGCTTTTCTGTTGTGATTGAAAAATACAGTGAATGCTGCTGCCAAGCGCCATCCAACAGAAAGGCAGGCATCTTCAATATGGG
Organism: Rhinolophus sinicus; assembly: GCF_057876585.1. Lineage (NCBI taxonomy): Eukaryota > Metazoa > Chordata > Mammalia > Chiroptera > Rhinolophidae > Rhinolophus > Rhinolophus sinicus. Next base: position 165,890,972 of record NC_142502.1, read on the forward strand.
GAATGGTGCAGAGAACCTTAGTAACATTGTGTGACAAGTTTCAACTTGTTCGGTGTGGTCAGTTGGGTGTGAGCTACAGTTGAGAGGAGGTCTTTTTTATTTTTATTTTTTTAAAGATTTTATTGGGGAAGGGGAACAGGACTTTATTGGGGAACAGTGTGTACTTCCAGGACTTTTTTCCAAGTCAAGTTGTTGTCCTTTCAGTCTTAGTTGTGGAGGGCGCAGCTCAGCTCCAGGTCCAGTTGCTGTTGCTAGTTGCAGGGGTGGCGCAGCCCACCATCCCTTGCGGGAGTCGAACCAGCAACCTTGTGGTTGAGAGGACACGCTCCAACCAACTGAGCCATCTGGGAGCTCAGGGGCTGCTCAGCTCAAGGTGCCGTGTTCAATCTTAGTTGCAGGGGGCGCTGCCCACCATCCCTTGCGGGAGTCGAGGAATTGAACTGGCAACCTTGTGGTTGAGAGCCCACTGGCCCATGTGGGAATCGAACTGCCAGCCTTTGGAGTTAGGAGCATGGAGCTCCAATCGCCTGAGCCATTGGGCCAGCCCCAAGAGAGAAGGTATTTTAAAGTGTGCCATAAATCAACCTCCATTATGACAACGTTCCATGTCACATATCGCTTCTGGTATAAGGCAATTTCTGTCGAATAAAAACATCACGGTGTGTCCTTATCCACCTTATTCACTGGATCTGGCACCGTGCAACTTCTGGCTCTTGCCCAAAGTCAAAATGATTCAGACATCGAGGCAGCCACGACAGTGCAATTAAAGACACTCATGAAAGAGGACTTCCAGAACTGCTTTAGAACGTGACAAGAACAATGGGATAAGTGTATTTGAAGAAAGGATTAATGGCAATGTGTCTTTTACTGTAATAAATTTTTTTAAATTTAAACATTCACTGTATTGTTTCATCACACCTTAATTTTTCAGGAGTACACAGTGTATATAATCTAAGGTTTAGTCAGGAACTTCAATAGTGCAGAACCTCAAATTTTACATAACATATAATTCTGAAAAATTTTTCCATTTTTCCTCATTTCTCTTTTATCTGCACCACTATAAAAGCCTAACTACTCCCCTTTGTCTCTAATATTTCCATATTCTAATTCATCTTCCATGTCCATTGGACTCATTTTCTAAAACACAGATGTTATATACCTGTTTAAAAATATCTATTTTATTTCAAAGTTCTTAGTAAAACCTTTTACACCCAGGCCCCTTTTCTAGTCCTATATATACACACATATGCAGCCGGCAAGTGCATGCACACTCAAACACACCCATGTACACACACACACACACACACAAGTTAGCTGTTTTTTGACCCGCTTTGTATTTTCACACTTTGAGACGTTTAAGATGTACACACACACACACACACACACACACACACACACACACACACACAAACACACAAGTTAGCTGTTTTTTGACCCGCTTTGTATTTTCACACTTGGAGACGTTTAAGATGTTCCTTCTGACAAAAATACCTTCTACATAAATCCATTTGTCTGATTGGGAATCTACCGGTGTTTTGAGGTTTAGCTAAAATCCCATGTGTTACCTTCTTTTTGGTAGGTCTCCTTGACACCGCCTTTGACAGAATTAGATAATCACTTATCTGAATTCTTATAACAAGTTACATAACTCTTAGCTGTTACTGCATAGTGTGCTCTAGTTATTTATTTACATTTTTGTCTCGTAGGCATCTCCTTGCCTCACCCTTATAACTAACTACAAGCTGCAGGTTATTGCCAGCAGCCAGCAGAGTACCTGGCATGTTATGAGAATTCAATAACAGTTCATTGGATTTAATCAAATTATTTTTAACATCCACATTCATAGTGTGATGGGGCTGCTATGTTATAGTCCTAGCACATTATATCTAATATAGCTTTGAAACAAAACTATAATGGGACTTATTTAATACATTATAATTGCATAATTTTCATGCTGTTTTATTCAGTGAAGGGCAATTGGGAGGCCTGGCTATGTATCAAATGTATGGTTCTTAGACATGACATCTGCTGTTTAACTTGCAGTCAGATTTAGACAGAAAAAGATTAGGGAACAAGAAGAGTTGAAGTGTTAAAACAATAGAAGACAATGTGAGGGAGAAGGTATTTTAGCATATTGACTTCAAAAGGAATGTTACTATATTGAGCAGTTTTCTGTAAGTAAATTATTTTTTAGTGAATTTATTCAGTAGGGAGACTGATTTAAGGGAACACAGCTTGTAAACTGAGCAAGCAGTTCTTTACTTATTTTGTCTTTGTCTAATTCTTTATGAAATGTTAGTTCATTGTATTTTATTATTTTTGTTACATATATTGCATAGAATATATATTGTATATATGGCATAGAATATATTCTATTCCCTTTTTTGTATCTCTCTTGCAATTTTTCCAAAGACCACTAGAATGCACTATAACGCAGTATTTTGTGTTTGAAAATGTTTTTCTTTATATATATATATATATGTATATATATATAAATTAACTCCATACAATTTTATTGCTACTTCTATTCTGTCCTTAGGCCAGTTACTTTCAATTGCTGTTTTGACTTCTAGGTTCTAGGAGGTATTTTACTTTCTTATGGTAGATGAAATATGTTTCTGAAAAATCTGAACATTGACAGTGACATTAAGAATCTTGTTTACTTTCTGGTAACTGTGAGTTAAATTAATGGATATAAATCGTACCCTCTAATCAACAACATTATTACAAATACATTGAAATAGACTAGGAAATATTTAGTCTGGTGATGAAATCTTTGTTATTAACAGAAGTATTGGGGATAGAGAAAAAGATGTTCTAGATAATTTGGAACAAGATATTCACTAAAAATTAAAGAAAAGACATATGCATATGATTAGTTAGCCAAATAACACGAAATAGTCTCCCTTCTGCATCAGTTCACTGATTTCCCTTCCCAAAGAAGTCTTTTTAAGTGATGTCTTATGTATCATGTATCCTTCAGAAAGAGTCATTGCATATAAAATATAATAACACACACGTACAAAACACACATGTATGTAGTATTTTGTACCTTGCTTTTTTTACTTAAGCTTAGAGATCAAGCCATATTAGCAAACAAATATTCTTTTTTCTTTTTAATAGGTACATATTATTAATAAAACATTTTATCTATATGTAAAACATATAAAGATTAATATACCGTGTTTCCCCCAAAAATAAGACCGGGTCTTATATTAATTTTTGCTCCAAAAGACGCATTAAGGCTTATGTTCAGGGAATGTCATCCTGAAAAATCATGCTAGGGCTTATTTTCCGGTTAGGTCTTATTTTTGGGGAAACACGGTAAAAAATACTAAATGTATTTATACTAAATAGAGATACTAAATAATATGTAAAAATAGTAATATAGAAAATATACCACTTAAGAAATAGAACATCAGCTTTCTATAATTTTTATAGGTTTTGTTTTTAAGATTCTCTATACAAAACATTGATTTTTCTGTTGTAACTGCAAAATAATAATTGCAAAATAATATGAATTCCAGTACTTCTCACATTTGAGAAAATAATTTTCATTTTCTTTATACTTTCCTTGAAATATAAAAACTTCATAGTAAGTGCTCAATTAGTTTTTCATAAATAAAAAAATAACTTTCAAATTTGGCTCTGTTACCCTTTCACTACTTCATTACTTAGGTTTTCAAATTATTATTATTGTTGTTATCCAAGTGTCGTTACATTGAATATTTATTGTAAATGGCCTCAATATTTCGGGGAAGCAAACAAGTCAAAGTATACAAATACATTAAGTAAGTATGGCCACTTTTAGTTAACCTTGAAATTGTTTACCGTGATTATTTTTCTGGTCTCAGGTGGTTAAATCTCAGATGTTAAATCAGATTAACCAGAATTAATAACATTCAGATAATTTCAAAAAGAAGATAGACAAGAATTCCTGTTCACAATTCTTCCCGAGTCCTTCCTAAAAATGCAAAGGATACCTTGACCATTAAAAAAATTTATTCATTCCTGCTGGAATATCTTTTTCAACATTGATGATTTGGGCTTATTCCCCTCCCTCCTTTGGACTGTTCAATATAACGCATACTTGGCAAAGCATAATTGTCTGACGAGGCACAGTGTTACAGATGGTTTTTCTTTTTAAAAATCTCAATTTTGAGAAAGGTTAGTTTTTTACAAGGTTATGTCACAATCCAAACTTACCTCCTGCTTTCCATAATATAATTGTACTCTGGCAGTCCTCAAGAAAATATGAATACAACAGAAGCTAGAGTGTTAATATGGTTCATTAGTAATTACAGAAAGATTTATGGTTCCCAGTGTTAGTCCTGCGTTTGTTATAATAGCACTTGATGGTATAATAACAAAATGATAATGGAAGCACTTTTGTGTTACAATTTTGACATCCTGGAAGGCTGTGAGCCTTTGAAAGTTAGCCAGGACTATTGCATACTGATAACTACTCCTATTACATATCTAAATGTTCATTTAAATGTGTTTTAAGATGGTTTGTATTTTCTCATTTCTTTGTTAGAGCCAAATACCACAAGTTGAAATATGGGACAGAATTGAATCAGGGAGATATGAAGCCTCCAAGCTATGATTCTGGTAAGCTAATTTTAAAGGAAGTTTAAGTGAATAGAAAGAAGTTAATGTCCAGTATTTTGTAGCAACAATATTTATAACTGCAGTTCATTTCTAATTATTTGCATGTTAGTTAATTTTTATTTTTTGACCTACTTATCTTTTGGCACTAATCATTTAGTGTCATCTAAATCATTTTCCACCGCCTTCCTTCCTTTTCCCTCTTCCCTTTTCTGTTACTTCCCCATTTCCTGCTTATGTTCTGTGCTTATTGTGAGGATCAGTCATGGGGTAACATGCACCAGCATAACCGTGTCCTGCTGGGTCTTCCCAGTATCAGTGGGAAATGTGAGATGTGCAGTACAAAGTACATCACGCCCTTTAAATCCTGAAAGAAAGTGTACGAGCTATGGAGGGAAGAGAGCTCTTCTGTAAGTACAGGGAAATTCCTTGTCGCATAAACCCGAGCCCTCAGTTTCAGTTATATAATGTTTATAAGTAAACAGTGTGGCTCAGTATAGGAAAAGTTTGGTCTTTGAAATCAGATGTATGTAGTTTGACTCTGCCCTAACACTTTAAATACCTGTGATATTGCCTAATCTCTCTGAGGTTGCTTGATTCCTTATCTGTAAAGTGGGAAGAATTCTGGAAATAATTCCTAACTCCCAGGTTTATTTTGTTAGTATACAGTACCTAGTTAGTACCATCCCATCTATTGATCTTTCAAACCACCTATTTATCTTATAAATATTAAATATGTAATACCTGTCAGACCCAGCACCAAATTCTATGAATAAGATGATAACACCCTATTGAATTTTTATAGGAAAGATAAGAAAAAATGATTATAATAAAATGACAGGTATAATGGTAATAGGTTTTGTGTTAATAGAGCACAATAGCAGGGAAGCCAAATCTAGTCTTAAGTGTTAAAGAAGCCTTATTGCAGGAAGTGAGCTTTAAAGTTGACTCTGAAAGACAAGTAAGAATTAGTCAGTGAAAGTGGACTGACTAAATTGAGAGGTGGGAGAAAGGCAGAGTATTAGTGGTGATGTTTCTGAGGTAAGAATATGGCACGTTTGAGAAATGAAATAATGGAGTAGTATTGGGATGGAGGGAAGGAGTGTTTCTAGGTACAGGTAGAGAGTTGGGGGTGGGCGTATGATAAAATATTTTACAAGGGTTATAAAATATGTTAAGGAGTTTACAGTTTATCCTACAAGTTATGAGAAGGCATTTGAAGGACTTAATTAGGACTCTTGTGATCAGATTTGCTCTTAGACCTGGAAGACGGATTCGAGAGGAGCAGAATGGGACATGGGGAGACTGGTTAGAGGACTGTTACAGTCACGCAGGTGGATGAGGAAGGTTACCTTGACAAGGCTACTGACAATGCAGAGAAGTGGGTGTGTTCAGAAAGTCTTTGGGAAGTCAAGTCTGCAGGAAGTAGTCCTTGTTTAGATGTAGGAGATGAAAAAAAGGGAACATAAAAAATGACTCCCATACTTTTAGTTTGAAAAACTAGACCAGAAGTAGGTTTGGAAGACGGTAGGTTCACTTTTGGATTTATTTATTAGGCAGTCAAGTGAAGATGGCTGGTAGACAGATGGCTAGTGTCAGGTTGGAGGTATGGGTTTGATACGGAGATTGAGAGGCATCACCATATAGTACTGGTGGCACTCAAGGGCACTGGAGTGGAAAAGCTCATCCAGGGACCCTTGGTAGGGTGAGAAGAGGATCTAAAATGGAGCCCTGAGGAATGGCCACATTTAAAATACTGGTAGTAGAGGAATAGAAACCTGAAAAGGAAACTGGTAAGGATTGTGAGAGGAAAACCAGTAGAAACCATGAGAAGAGTGGGTTTCCAGAAGTAAGGCCCCTTCAGCATTACTGATTAGTGCCCAGAGGGCTGAAGAGTATCTCTAGGATTTAGTGATCGTGAGCAGTTTTAGGAGAGAAGTGAGAGGAGAAACAGAGACATAAGTGGAAAAGGAAGACTAAGTATAGTCAACTTTCAGGAAGCTTAGGTTGTGAAAGTGAAGGAGAGGGATTAGAGGGCAATAGCTGAAAGGACACATGGAATCAAGAAAGAGTGTGTATGGTGTGTGTGTGTGTGTGTGTGTGTGATATTTCTTAGAGGAGGAACAAATAAAAGGGAGAGAGTAGAGATATTCAAAACAGGAAGGTATCTGAAGAAGTGAGAGGGATTGGATTTTGAACATAGCTGGAGAATGGCAGGAGGAGCCTGTCTTATTGTTATCAAGAGAGAATGTAGGAAGTTAGGTGATGGATTTGTAGGTTTGAGTTTCAGTTTGGTGGTGGGTGTTTAATATAACTTTATGTATGAGACAGGATTACGTGCTAAGAGTGCTTCAGAGGTTTAAGAAAAGTAAAGAAAGTTTAAAATAATAGTGAACAGGAGGACAAGCTAACTAGAAAATGGTAGGATTGAGAAAAGCTAAGGGTCCAGTTGAAGTCTGATCATGCGTTTACATAGAAGCACTAAGCACTGGTCTGCAAACTTGGCAGCCTAGGTAAAAGGTAGATAGAATGAAATTAGGTAATAGTTGAATTCACTGAATTCCTGGAGAGACAAGGGAATAAGAAAATTGATACGTTGGCAAAAGAATGGTTGAAGTGATAGTCCGTGAACTAAAACTAGAGAGGGATGGAAGTGAAGACAAAAGGAGGCTAAATGGCTAAGAATTAGGGGATAGGCTATGATCTAGGGCAAGTCAGCACATTTTCTCTGAGGCCACATGGTAATACTTGGGCTTTGGAGGCCGTATGTTTGCTGTTGCAGCTACTCAGCTCTGCTGTCGCAAATGAAAGCAGCCACAATACATGAATGAATGAGGGTGGCAGGCCAGGTTGACCTGCACGCTCGCTGTAACTTGCCCCTGGACTAGTAGTCCCCAGTTAAAAAAGTAGTGAATTGGGAGTATTGGACCTGGAGGTTATGCTCACAGAGTGAGTTTGCATCGTGGCAGCTCTTGATAATGACAGGGAAGGTATGACGGCTAGAGAGGGTGGTGGTTGTGGAGAGGCTGAAGTGGGTCACCCACGTGAAGATAACTTCACTCAAGAAGGTGTAGGAAAAATTTGGTTGCAGAGGAAGTTTGTGAGCCTGGTTCTGACTTATTAAGAGACATGTAGATGACAGTGATAAAGTCAGGACTAGCAGAGGGTAGAAGTTGGTGTATCCAAATAGGGTAAATCTTAAGACATAGGGATTTTTCCATTCTTTGTCCATTTTGTATTTTCCTAAAATTAACAATCCAGACTTTTTCAGAAAATTTTTCACAAAAAATTAGTGTCCCCTCTGATTTTTTTTTCTGTTTTGTTCCACTTCCAAACATTCACATTTCTACTTTAGGAGAATATTAATCCAGGTTATGTTAAAATCTTTTTATCTTCCATATTTCAGTTTCTCCGATTTAATATTAGAAGCTAGATACTTATTACAATAGAATATTTGTATGCCTCTAGTTGAGATGTTTAGACCATTTACAGTTAATATGACTACTGATATGGTCTAAAACCACCATCTTACTGTTTGTTTAATCTGTTCTTTGCTGCCTTTTCTTTTTCAGATTTCTTTTGGATTAATTGGTATTTTTTATGATTCCATTTTATCTCTTTTGCTGACTTATTAGCTATAACTTGTTATTTTAGTGGTTGCTTGAGGGTTTATAACTTATTACTGTCTATATTTAAGTGATAATACCACTTCAAAAGTAGTATGAGACACTTAATAGCAGTGTACTTCCATTTCTCCTCTGTCTTTGTGCAATTGTTTTCATTTATTTTACTTCTGTGTATGTTACAAACCACACATTACATTATTATTTTTGTTTCAACAGTCAATTCTCTTTTAAAGAAATTTGAATACTATAAAAAGTATGTATTTCCAGTGCTCATCATTCCTTTGTGTGGATCCATATTTCCTGGTATCATTTTCCTTCTGCCTCATTAAGGACTTCCTTTAACATACCTTGTAATATGGGCTGCTGATAATGAATTCTTTCAGCTTTAGTCTGTCTTGAAAAAGTCTTTATTTTGCTCACTTGTGTTGTTTCTGATGAGATATCTTCTGTCATCCTTATTGTAGTTCCTCTGTGTAGAATATGACGTTTTTTTCTCTGGCTACTTTTAAGATTTTTGTCTTTATCATTGGTTTTAAGCAATTTTATTATGATGTACTTTGGTGCCCTCCCGCAATGTTTCCTGTGCTTGGGGTCTGTTGAGTTTCTTGGATCTCTGGGTTTATAGTTTTCATGAAGTTTGACATTTTTTTATCCATTATTTCTTTAAATATTGTTTTTGTTCCTCCTTCCTACGCTATTATCTGGAAACTCTATCAAGGCAGTAAGCTGGAACAATTATAGGGCTCACCGGTTTGCTTCCCTTCTCTCAGGGATCATTGTCCTTTTTTGTGTGGTGTGCAATGCCTTAACCATTGTTTTCTCTATTCTGTTTTTAGTTGTTTCAAGCAGGAGGGTAGATTGGGTCCCGTTACTTCAACTTGACTGGAAGTACCAGTCAAATATTTTTAATATTACCAAGAAATATAACTGTTACCATTTTAAAATCCTCACTTTTGTATAATATCGTTTTTTGAACTTGATAAGGTAAGAATGAATCTGATAGTTGATGACTACGTACTGACCATTGAGAGAACTGTGAGGTTGGGCTAAGTAAGGAAATATGGGGAAAATCAAGTTCACATGTGTAAGAGTTTTGTTTTGTTTTTTCTTCAAACCTTAGACTTCTTTTTTTTTTCGTTTTTTTTGTTTTTGTTTTTGGTAAATGTCAGTTGTTACCCAGGGATTTGGATTTTGTCTCAATGTAAGAATACATTTTTTAAAAAGAGTATAAGGATGCATTCTTATTTGATTTGGCTTAATTTATTTTTTATTATGGTACAATTTACATTCAGTGAAATAAATCTTTTTAGTGTTTTCACAAACACATGCAGTCTTTCTTGTTACTACTACCCTTTGCAGCCACTCTTCACTCTCTACTCTAATCCCCTGACAACCACTAATCTGTTTTCTAGTCCTATAGCTTTGCCTTTTTCCAGAAAGTCACATGGATTCCGGAACAATACACAATGTAGGCTTTTGATTCTAGCTTCTCTCACTTGACATAATACATTTGAGATTCATACATGTTGGCATGTGTCAGTAGTTAATTCTTTGTTTCTATTGAGTAGTATTCCATTGAATGGATGTAACACACTTTGTTAACATGACTGCCAAAAGTAGGCAGTTGAGTGTATCTGAAGAAGGTATATAGAAAGGATTTAAGCCTATTGTGATGGGAAATTAGATGACTTCAAAAGTTCTTTCACATCTGAAATTTTCACTTTTTTTAGAATGTCAGTGTTAATGTTCTTACTTGCTTGACTTAAGAAGGGGACATATTGGAACATACTATGTTATATGCACAGTTCCGAATTTGTGGGTCACTGGAAACAAGATGTATCATTTTTCCTTAGTACTGGAACCTTTGTTTTTGCCTTTAAAAAAAAAGTATACCTTCTGAAGTTATCCCAAAGTAATTTTCCTTTTTTGAGTTAACTAATCTCTCTTATCGCCCTCCCCAGCCCCATATAACCTACTACTATTTCTTTGGTGCATCACAGAGCTTGACCTAGTTATTTTAGGAGAAAAATGAAAGTGCAAGACCTAATTCTTATTTTTATTTACATATTTCTCTAATTTCTTATCATTGTAGTGATTGCATATGGAGGAAAATACGTGTGCTTTGGAGTCAAACAGACATGACTTCAACACTTACTCTATTTCTAACTTAAAATTAACCTGTAAAACTCATATTTCTCATCTTTAAAATGAGGATAGTAATAACACCTATCTTTTACGTTTGTAAAGATTAAAAGAGATAATGTGTATGTTTTTAATACAGCATCTGGAACATAGTAAGTAAATATGTAATAGCAAATACTCATAAAACAAATATTCCCTGTCTTTCTTGTATCTCCACTTGAATAAAGCCCTATAAAGACAATGGTTTTTTATTGTTTGATCAAGGGCTGATGGAAAGTGTGAACATTTTTGTGTTTTCAAAGTAGAGCCATAGTGTAGTTTGGAAATTCTTTAGTCCAGACTTAATCACAGAGAAGACTCTTTATCTTACCACCTTCTAGAAAATATTGAATTTAAAACTTTACAAGACCTAGGAGTTTTTCATTCAAAGAATGTCTTAAAAAGAATACTTTAGGTTTTCATTTAATAACTAGTGAAGGAAATAGATTTGGACCAAGATTATTTCTTATCTATCTAATATTTAATCAAACTGGCTCCCCCCCTCCCATTCCTGGGTATTTTGTTCTAATTCTGATATGCTGCTTCATAATACTTTTATTTGACTTTTATTGTTTGACTTGACTTAGATAGGTCTTTGTCTTAGAGGAAAATTCTAAGGCTGCCTAAAGATTCTGAAAATGTCTTTATTTTTGTTCTACAACTCTGAGGAGAATCCAGTAGCAATAATGTATTTAGGGTTTTCTTATGGAAATTTGACTTAAAAACAGAATTTGCATTGTCCTAAAATATACCTTGCAGTGCAGTTTTACATATTCTTAATCTTACAAATTTTTCTTGCACAATTTTTACAAATCGAGATGCCATATAATGTATATAACAAGTCAGTTTTATTATGATTTAATGTTTTCTAGATGAAGGTAATGAAACAGAGGTGCAGCCACAACAAAATAGCCAGTTAATGTGGAAACAAGGTCGACAACTACTCAGACAGTAAGTAACCCATGGCCATCGTAAAGAGGGGATGCGCATGTTTTCCTGAGATTATTTTTGTTTTGTATTTTCAACTCAATAGAATAATTTTATTTCTCATATTATTATACTGCTGCTGTGGAAAATCTTAATTGAATTACTGCTCCTTTTTCATATTAAACATTTCCCCCCCTGTGGTAGAATTTATTTTTTATTAAATATTAATAAGAATTATCAAGAATGAATTCTCTCCATAATTTTAGCTTCATCAAAAAGAGTACCATTGTAAGCTTCTAAGTTTAATTATATACTTAAATTTATAGTTTAAAGAATTCTGTACTCTTTTTTTTTTTTTTTTTTTAATTGGGGAAGGGGAACAGGACTTTATTGGGGAACAGTGTGTACTTCCAGGACTTTTTTTCCAAGTCAAGTTGTTGTTATTTCAATCTTAGTTGTGGAGGGTGCCGTTCAGCTTCAAGTTGTTGTCCTTTCAGTCTTAGTTGTGGAGGGTGCAGCTCAGCTCCAGGTCCAGTTCCCTTTGCTAGTTGTAGGGGGCACAGCCCACCATCCCTTGCGGGGGTCGAACTGGCAACCTTGTGATTGAGAGGACGCGCTCCAACCAACTGAGCCACCTGGGAGCTCAGTGGCAGCTCAGCTCAAGGTGCTGTGTTCAATCTTAGTTGCAGGGGGCGCTGCCCACCATCCCTTGCGGGACTCAAGGCATCGAACTGGCAACCTTGTGGTTGAGAGCCCACTGGCCCATGAGAGAATCAAACTGGCAGCCTTTGGAGTTAGGAGCACGGAGCATTAACCGCCTGAGCCACTGGGCTGGCCCCAAATTCTGTTCTCTTAAAAGTCACTCTTTTCTTTGTGCGTTTTATACATGAATACCATGTTTCCCCGAAAATAAGACCTAGCCAGACAATCAGCTCTAATGAGTCTTGGAGCAAAAATTAATGTAAGACCCGGTCTTGTCTTATATTAATATTATATTATATTATATTACACCCGGTATTATATGTTATGCTACGCTACGCTACGCTACGCTACGCTACGCTACGCTACGCTACGCTACGCTACGCTACATCATATTATACTATACCTGGTATTATATTATGTTATACCCAGTCTTATAGTAAAACAAGACTGGGTCTTATCTTAAGTTTTGCTCCAAAAGATGCATTAGAGCTGATTGTCCGGCTAGGTCTTATTTTCGGGGAAAAATGGTATACATGTTTTAAGATAAATCTAATTAGTTTTTATATGTAATTTTTCTGTGTTTTTAAATTTTCTATTTTAAATTGATTAAAGAACTTTTTGAATTTTCCAAATTTGCAAACATTGCACAATGTATGCTTTCTTCTACAAAATGTGTATTTGAGACTATAAAGAGGGAACAAAGCCGAGTTGAAGTTTAGATGTCAGGTGGTGGGGCTGGACCGAATCACCAGCTCAGTGGCTGGTCCTTGCCTGTCACATTTGAAACGTTTTCAGATTTGTGCCTCAGTAAGATGAAATTTGCTAGTTGTTTGGACTTTTGTGGTTTCTTGTGAATAGTTTAAATCTGTGATTTCCAAAGTGGATGCATGCCAGCCATTCTTTTTGATGAAAGGAAGAGAATATTAAAATGTCTCCTCATATCTATTTTTATCCTACTCAAAATTAGAAGAAAATGAGACTTCACTAGTATTTAATAAGTGGGTTTTCAGTAGTGCCCTAATTTTGGTTTTAAATATGATTTAGGCATTTTCCTTTTATAAATAAACAAGTGTTCTTAAAGCGCTGATCTTTTACTTTTTAATGAGTTGTTAATAGTGAGCAATCCAAGAGATATTTTCAAAAACTTTGAAAGACTCAATAATGTACCCCTTAAAGTAAAGGTGGCATTTTATCAGTGAATGAGGAAGTAACTATTTAGTAGAGCCAGCTTATTTATGGACAGCAGTTATTCATAATGTGATTTTTGTGCCAAAGTGAAGTATGTATCAAATGTTACTTGTTAAAAATGGAAAAACATAATACCTTTGTATTAGTTTACAAGAATTAACTGATTAAATTTAAGAAAATTAGAAATTTATTATCCAAATATTAATCAAAAGCTTTCTGTAAATATTGGTTATCTTGTCTATTGATGTTTTCTCTTTCCTCTCCTACAGTTGATGTTTACTTATGAATTAATGCCTGACATTTGTCTGTCATGTTTATTAATGACATTATTAATAGCATTTGCCTTTCTCATGTTCCTGCCACTACCAGTTTTGTATTTTTTGGTCATCTTTGTTGTTAATAGATATGGAGTACCTTCTGTACTGTATGTGTATTTCTTAGGGGAAATAAAACTGAGATTCAGGAGAATTAAAGTAACAAAGGAAGAAAGTGGCAGAAATGGGCTTAAGACCCAGTTCTAACTCTCAATACAAAGCCTATTCTCTTTTTTTCTGTACTGCTGCCTCTGTAACACACACACACCCGTGCACCCAAGCATTCCACATCCTGCAATTGAATTGTGGTCTTTTTTTTTTTTTTTTTTTAATTTTAGAGTTTTCCCAGGCTAGAAGCTTCCCTTCTGTAGAAGTGACTCTTTGGAATATACTATCTTCTTGCGGGTCATGGAGGAAACCATATATGCTAGAAACATGCTAGATCTCAAACAGTTGATCCAATGACTCTTTACATCAGAAATGTGAAAAGACTACTGGTTATAATAATCACTTTTATAAAATAGTGATTCAGTAGAATCTGAGAGTGAGTTTACTCCAACCATGCCTAGAAGAAAGAATGTGCTATTAGGTATATTAAGGAACAGCTTCTTCTTATGATAAGTACAATGAATGGTGTATTGTATAGTTCTTTGATTTTTCTCAGTGACCGGAGCGGCTGGTACTGTAGGAGACAGCTCCATCTGCAGCTGGAAGATAATTTATTAGCAAGTCATACTAGCATAGTGCTATACTGTTAAGTCTTATGCAGGCATGAATTTAAAAAAAATACTTTTAGTTAGATATGAAGTTACAGAATACTGATTCCAACGTGACTGAACTGTAGGATCCTCTTCATACACAGGTATCTACAGGAGGTGGGTTACACAGATACTATTCTGGATGTGAAATCTAAACGAGTGCGAGCTTTGTTGGGCTTCTCAAGTGATGTCACTGACAGGGAAGATGACAAAAATCAGGACTCTGTTATAAATGGCACAGAGGGCGAAGTTAAAGACACAGCAATGATTGGGTAAGTATTTTCTCTGTGAAGTGTTTTAGCTATAACTTTAGTTCTTATTAAATATTTTTGGTTTATGGATGATACTTATAATACTTGCACTTTTAGATAGCACTACAGAGTTATAATAAAGTTTAATAAAAATTTAAAATTCATTTGGTAAAGGAACCATATAGGGATTAGTTATCATTCGTGATTATCTTAAGTATATTTTTATTTAAGACATTTGCTTGAAATTTATGGATTTAATGTAGATTTTAATATTTTAAAGCTCACTCACTTACTGTTAGAATTTCATAGAAGATCTTATTTTGGAAATTCATTTCAAATTGGTAAGAATGAAATTTCATTCCTTGTGCCCCAGAAATCTTATATAAATACCTCAGATTCTTTATAAGTAAACCTTTTCTTTTGTTTACTAATGCTGTAAACTCATCTTTCCTTTGAAAAAGATCTATTTTAAATATATGTTTTTAATTGATAGAATAAGTGTAAAAAATTCAATAGCTGTCTGAAATAGTTTGTTTTGCTTTTTGGATCATGTATCATACAGTTGTATGTAATTCTGCTTACGTGAACATGAACAGTTAAATGAGGAGATTCTTCCTTATGGAACAAAATTTGGCAGGATTCCTAAAGAAATAAAAAGCCAAAGATTCTCTGAAAGTCTAAATATGATGTTACTTTAATGTATGTTTAGGCTGGAATAATGGTTTTAATTGAACTCTTTATATTTTCTAGTGAGAACAGAGTTTCTGTTTTCTGAAACATAAACTAAAATTATGAGATTTAGGTAAAGGTTCAAAAATATGACTTTTATAAACATGTCATTGGAGCCTTCTTAAATGTGTTTATTAACAATTCAAACTACATTCAATTGTTTTGATAAATGTGAGATGTTGGTTGTTTCCTGTGTAGACACAGACAGCGTAGGCATTATTCCTGGTTATGTTTTTACCTAAAGGGTTCACTTAAGTCATTGTAAAGACCTTCAGGAAAGACCACGCTAGTTGCCTTGTGTTTGGGCCTTGACCTGTCTTTTGACACTGAAAGGGTATTATTCTGTCTCTATCTCATTTATGTAGAGATGAAGAATAGGATGGAAAAAACCTCAAACAGCTCTCAAAAGATTCGAAATTTATGATTTATCTGTTTTGAAAATTATGTCCATAGTTGTGGCTAAATTTTTCATGAAAATGCCTTCTTTGATTTAAAACAGTTTTTAATGAACTGGAGAGAAAACATTCTGTTCTGGCCATTAGGAAATTGTTTACTGAATTTAATTTTAGGGAACTAAACTCAAATCTTACATGTTTGAAAAGTCAGTCATTTCCAAAAGTTTAATGATTTACTCACCAATAGGATCAAGTTTTCTAGTAATATTAATTTGACTGATATATTGCTTAATAACTTTATGTGCACATTTGTTTTTTTTTAACTCTAGCTTTTTGGAAATGTAAGATTGCATCAGAAAAATGACATTTACTTATTATTTTCTTAGTTACAGAAACTTAGGTGTCAGAAGAAAAGTTGCTTAGTGTAAAAGAATAGAGAAAAATAGCAACAAATATAAGAAAAATATTTTTTAAAAAGAATATATGAAGGTTGACTTAGAATCAAATACTGAATCAGGAGGGGGGGGAGTTCTTTACATTAGATTACCATTGATCTAAATAGATAGGATTACGAAGTACTTGAAAAAGTAACCTCTTCCTATATTGGTTTTCCAATTAAAATTCATGGAAATGTAATGAATAAGAATCAATGTAGTTCATAATATGATTTGAGAGATCATAATTAATATAAACAAAAGTTAGTGCAAGATATCATGGATTAATTTTTACATTGACTTTAAAACTTAACTGAGAAAGATGTACATGTTTTAAACCAGAAAATCCGAGTTAACAGATTCTGCCTCTGTGCTGGAAAATTTCAAATTCCTTGAAAATGCAGCTGCAGATTTCAGTGATGAAGATGAAGATGATGACATTGATGGAAGAGAAAAAAGCATCATTGATACTTCAACAGTGAGTTGGATAACTCAAATATAAATATTTTTAGGGACTATTACATAATACGTACTTTGAAAATAATCCATGTCCTTCAACCTAAACCCTTAACTTTTTTCCCCATGATTTTGGGGAAATTTAATATAAAAGAGTTTTTAGTATTGATTTCAAAATCAAGAATATTTTCAGTATAGCAGCTTTCTGTGAAGGGCCTCACTCTGTTAATTTATTCAACATATCAGCCTTTCCATAGAGTTGGTAAATATGGTAAATGCGTATGTTAAAACAATGCAGTATTATCGGTTGCTATAAGACAATAGAACTGACAGACCCGTTATGGTGCCTGATGGTGACTGGCATCAACTCTAATTGATGCAGCTTTTGTTTTTCTTATCAAGGTTGCTTTTGTAGATAAGTTTTGCAGACTTTCAGAACTCTTCCATTAAGAGTTCTTCATACTTATTTAGGGTTATTCTATAGTTTTGTTTAGTTCTTTATTATAAGTTTATTGACTTTCCCATGGTAGTTTCTTGGAATAACATGTCTCTAAATTGCTTCTTCTTTCTTTTCTTCTCTTCTCCATTCTGTCCCCTTCGTCCCTCTCCTTTTTTCCCCCTCTCCTCTCTTCTTTGTCCCTACATTTTCCCTCTTCTCCTCCCTTCTCTCTCTTATTCCTTTTTCCTTTTCTTTATTTTTGAGTAAAAGATGAGGGCATGCCTTGCTTTGTCTAGGAAAATGTTAACATTTCCTCTTTCACTTTTACTTCAGAAGAGGGAGGAGGGAAGTAAGGTAACATAAAGCAGGCTGGACTGAAAGCCAGAAAGCCTTGAATTGAAGTCCCGGTTCTGTTACTAATTATCTGTGCTTATTAATCCTTTAGGCTTAGTATTTTAGTTTATAAAATGGGGATTATAATACATACCCACCTTATTCCCAGAGGAGTTTGTGAGGAATAAATGAGACACTATATATGAAAATAATACGTGTAATTATAAAGTGCTTTCTAAGGATAACTTCTTGGTTCTTCTTTATGCCCTCTGCTTCCATCAGAGACTTTCAAATTATTACTTCCAGATTATTGTTTCCCTGGACCACTATTCACTTGTTTTTTGCTGATAACTGCCCTGCCATGGATATTATATGAACTTCAAGTGGTTACTCCCATTTTTTAATTATCCAAACAAGTAGTAATAGCATGTGTTTAATTTAGTAGAGTAAAAGAAAATGCCTAAAGTTGCATGATACCTTTTCTTTGTCCTGATCGTTGGGAAATTTTGTGCTGCCTTTTTTTGTGATACTGCACTGAAATATTATTTTCCTGTCAAAATACTCTATTATAGCTCAATGGTTAATAACTCATTGTGATCATTTAAGTTTTGTTAATCATTTTATCAGTTTAAACATTTTAAAAAGTCTATAAACTGATCGTTGTAACTGTTAAGTATAGTCTCACTAGAAATTCCATCCACAAGCTTGTTTCTTTTTAAGTAATGAAATATACAAATATCCTGTCTTCCAATTAGTATAGGTCATAGCAATTTTGTGACCAAGCAATGAAAGCACAGCTAATGTAAACATACTTAACCCCATTGAAACATTGGACTCAAAAATTCTTGTAGTTTTTTCAGGAAAAAAAAAATTTCTAAGCAAATAATTGGTTTCTTTGTAATAGTTTTGCTAATTTTTATGTTATAGTACATTAATTTTCACAGTTGCAATCTAATAGCTACATGCCAAAAGGTCTTTAAAAATCTAACTCTATGTAGCAATGAGTAAACATGACTTAGAAGATTCATTGCATTGCTATATATCGAGAGAGAATTAGCTGAAAATTACCCTATTAAAATGTTTAGTAGAACAGTGTTTTTTTAATGTTATTCTGTTTCTTTTATCAAAATAGTTTTCTAGATTCAACTAAGAAAATACAGAACCCTGAGGCTCTTACTAGTTGTCGGTTGTGTTTAGGCTATGATACAGCGCAGTGTCCTCAACAGCCACACATGCTCCTTCTCTCTTGCTCTTTGCCCTTTGCTGGAGCTTGATTGTTCTTTGAGTTACGTTGTGGATCATTTTTCTGCTCTCCGTGTCCATCTCTTGTCTCATGATCAACCTCTTCAGCATAATTTTGTTTCCACCATTATGAGCATTCTCATCATCTTGTCATTTGTTAAATGTAAAAATGATCTTTGAATTATATGTGCATATAAAGAGTGATCAGTTTTGAACTATATGAAGGATAAACTTCAGCAGCAACATTTGGTCTACACATTCAGACTCTTCAGGAGGAAAATGTAATGAGAGTAAGAATGATTAACTGTTGTTTTAGTCACAGTATGAAGAATCCCATCCCCATTTATGTTGTGCCTCTTCCAGTGGTTTTCAAAGTGAAAGCCCATCTCTTTTTCTCATCTTTTTAGCACTATGCAACCCGTAACTTTTTGTTTGTCTTAATTTCGTAAGTTGATTCGTAATCTCATTGAAGGTAAGAGTGGAGTAGAACCTTAGATATAAGGGAGGAAAATAATATGTGCTTATTACAACAAACCCTACCCATTCCCATTTACTAATCCTACTCTCCATTGGTAACCATAGTTCACTGTGCCTAACCATTACACACATCGAAGTTTTTGTGTATTTATTTAAATGGGATTCTTGATAGACAGCGATCTGCAATTTGCCCTTTATCTTCTTTCTTTATAAGGTCGTGTAGAGGAGATGAGGTCTACAAGCAGGATTTTTCCCCAAAGAATTAGTTTTGTGATTTACTACCATATTTTGTAGTAATAACTGATGTTGAAAATACATTCAGACTTTGAATTTAAGGTTCCAGATACTTCGTCTGTGTTTTCCCCGCCCTTTTAGTCAGGCATTGAGAACGAGGATTCTCTGTCTACAGGATGTTGGTGATCCCTTCTCATTCTATCTGGTGTGTCTCATCAGGGTCACGGAAATTCAGGGATCAATCCTCTAGCATAAAAGAAGGTGGATTGCCATTGCATTTGTATGTGGAAGTATGAAGACCAGTGCCTTCTGTTGGTTTAGCTCTTCAGAGACACTTTTCTATCTTAGTCTGGTTGCCCAGGGAAAAAATAGAATAGATTATTAGCATATGATTGGTGAACACTTACAAGAGAATACACCTTCAGCATGGTTTTTCTGTTCACAGTCTGTTAAACTGATTTTACCTTTTCTGTTTAATAGATTTGCTAGATGGTAGATTGGGAAATGCTGTAAACATAAAAGTATTTCTTGATTTTAGGGAAATATTCTAAATAGTTAAACCAATCATTCTAGCATCATTAAAGAATCCTTGATTTCTCCTATTCACTTTTTATATATACCAGGACAGTTAAGGAAAATTAGGTTTCATCTACTTCTATCGATAGTGGCTTCCTGGAGTGCTGCTGCATTGAGAAGGATTTCTGAAGCTGTATCTGGTCTTAAATGAAAAGTGCTGTGATTGATAAGTAATAGCAGTCATGAGCATGAGAACAGGGCCATACAAGGCAGCTAATTGTTATCTCTTGGAATGTATTTCTAGACTCTCCAGGCTGTCCCATTGATCTGTGTGTATTGAACCATTATAATTCTAACCCCTCAAAGTCCAGTGATAAAGTTTGACCAGATCATGCTATTTCTATTTTGCATGAAATGGAGAAGCTGAGAGGTCTGGAGAAGTTGAGATACTGAGTCCGTTTTATCAAAAGAAGCTGCAAACCAGGTGTCCTAATTTCTCTATGCTCTTGATGGTGGAGGTGACCAAAGTGGAGATGATTCATAGAGTATTGGCATATAAATCTCAAAAATGATCTCTATATGCATTAGCCTAAGTTTTAATATTCCAACTGGATTTGTAATTCCAGAGATATTCCTAAATATATAAAAAAGAGACATAACTGCCCTTATCATATTTGCTGTTAAATCACGTCGCACTCTGAAACATCAGTATTTTAGTAAAAATTTGAATATGTAGAAAGTTACTGGAGAAAATTGATGCAAAGTTGGGACAGTACAAATAATAATGGGAACCTTCTTTCCCCCGCCACAAACAGAATACCTTCTAAGTCTTGAGGTATGTGTTACTGAGTCTGTAGTTTTGGTGATTATAAGTTTTGTAAGGGGATGATGTAGTAGAATTAAAATTATCATGGTTATATTCTGAAAAACTCTTGCAATGTTTTATGAAGTGCTTTCTTTGGTTAGATTAGAATGTCTGCACACTGCACAAATTGCATCCAAGAAATGTAAGATTTGGTTGTGGTTCTTATAATACAGTATGTTAGGGATGTTTTTCACCTATTTGTAATTTAAATACATCTCTTACATTCCAGTGTTTTCAATATCTGATTCCACTAATTTATTTAAAAGAAATCAGCCATCATCGGACAAAGTTTAAATTACTACTTTTAAATATATAATGTATATCTTTTTAAAGGACATCTGTGTTTTCCACTGGATTGAATAGTTATTACAGTTATTTAACACAAATAAACACTTTCTGAAGAAAACAATAATTGGGTTTTCTCATTCAATGGTAAAAGGATACCATCTTCTTTATTTAAATTAATTCCGTAATGTATTTTAATTTAGCATATTTTTTCATTAGATTGTTAGGAAAAAAGCATTGCCTGATAGCAGTGAAGATCGAGATACAAAAGAAGCTCTAAAGGAGTTTGATTTCTTGGTTACATCAGAGGAAGGAGACAATGAATCTAGAAGTGCAGGCGATGGAACAGACTGGGGTAAGGAAGAATACTGGGTTCAACCAGAGATACTATGTAAATAAAAGCAACTAATAATTTATCAGGAGGGCAACATTTTGAAGAACACTTTACATATCTTGCAATGTTGAAATGTTGAACATCCTATGAACTTTTTTTAACTACTGTCACTTTTTGTCCAGGGTGTGTGTGTGTGTGTGTGTGTGTGTGTGTGTGTAAAGAACAACTGGTTACCTCTAATTGTTTTAAATATAAGCAGTACAGTATGAAAATAATTTGAATTAATGTACAGAATGTTTCTCTGTTTTCTCTTTTTAGAGAATCCAGGATGTCTTTAGCTTACAATCTATGTACTTTAAAAGCAGATAAGGTTAGAGAATCAGAACCTATTCTAATTTTTTCTTGGTGCTTACCTTTAGGAATTCTGATGGCGCTAATACCACTTATTTTCCTTCTTTGTGGCGAATATTTGAAGAACTATTTAGGGTAATTACTTGAAGTCATTGAAGAATATAATGGCTATTTAGTGACTGACATTTTTTTTTCCAACAGAACAAAGTTTTGGAAACCAGAGGAAGTTAAAGTGAAATGAGTCTCTCTTCTGTCTTTCTCCCTGATGAGCTTGTGTATCAAGTTATTCAGATATTTTAGGCAACAATTCTACCAAAATTGCTAGATCTACTGTACTACACTGAGGTCTTTCTTTGAGCAGTCAGTCATCTGCATAAATAATAATTGGCCCTTTTCATTGCCAATGTTATTGCAAGGGTAATTGGGATTCATTTTTCTCCAAAGACAGCTGCATTGTTCCTTGTTTAACTTCCTTTGTTTTAAGGTGTGAGGCATAGCCCTGAGTATTAGATGATACATGTGTGTACATTTTCACCTAATCTGCTAGGAAGTTACCAGGGAAAACATGAGTGACTGTTCCTACATTTAAGCTGTCTCACTCTTCAGTAGTGTGGTGGATATTTCTGTTTATGAGTATGAGTGAATGGACTCTTTCAGTTAATTAGAGGTTTCTTTATCAGGAGTTTGTCCTTATGTGTTTTAGGATTTTATAATTCTAATTCAAAGCATTTCACTTTAAAGCAGTTAGCAAAACTGGATTGCAAATGCTGTGTACGTAGTTGAATGAACATTTAAACCATGTTAAGTTCTTCCTTTATCCTTCCCCTACCCCACTAAAAAAGTGATTACACTTAGGTTAAGAATTTCCTTAGTTTCTGGCAAGTAAATATCTTCTATGATCTTCCATTGCTATTGTTATTATGGGTCTAGTTAAGATTATGATAAGGCTACTTTTTTTTTTAAAAGCTGAAGGTATTTTAGGATCCAAAAGCCACCCAGTTTAATTAAGACCTGACTAATGAAAATTAACATTCTTGATTGTTAGAATGTTAACAATTAAACTGGAAAAGAGACTCTTTCTACTATTGATAGATTATAGTTAGGTTGATAAAAATTTTTTTTTTTTTTAATTGTGTTTAGTATATTCAGAAGCCAAATAAATAGTTTTCTAAAACTGTGGATTAAAACCTGTTAAAAATAGATTACTGGTTATTCTGGTTCATTCTGGTTTATTCCAGTCATTCAACAAATATTGATCAAGTGCTGTCTATGTGGCAGATCTCCTAGGTGACAATCCCTCCTCCTGTTGTCCCTACAGTCTGCTAGTAATGGGATGCAGGCAGCAGGCAATTAACATGATAAATGATACGGTACTTCAGAAGGTGATAAATGAAATGGAAAATAGAAAAAGTATAATAGAGTAAAGGAAATAGAAAGTGCTGGAGTCAAGGTTGGGTGGAGGGACAGGTTACGATTTCAAATAGGATGGTCATGGTAAGCCCCATTGAGAGGCTAACATTTGAGGAAAAGACTTGAAGTTGATGAGGGAGTTAGTCATATGGTATCTGGGGGAGGAGTGTTGAAGAAGAAGAAATCCAGAGCAAATGCCCTAAGATAGCAGCAGTCCTGGTATGTTTGAGGAATTCAAGGAAGCTAGAGTGGGTGGAGCAGTCATTCTAATGTAGTAACCTAAATCATGTAGGGTAATGTAGACAGACCACTGGTGAGATGGGGAACCATGGGAGGGATTTGAATGGAAGGGTGACATGATATGACTTTTTTTTTAAAGAATTGCTCTGGCTGCTATTTTGAGAACCCAGAGCAACCAGTGTTGATAATAGACTTAGTGGGGAGAGGGGACAACTATTGCAGTAATTCTAGCAAGAGATAGGGTGGTTAGAGAAATAATGGGTAACCTGAGTAGTAGTCAGATTCTGGATGTATTTTCAAGGTAAAGAAAACATTTCCTGAAATATTTGACGTTGGGTGTGAAAGAAAGGGAGGTCTTTGGTCTGAGCAAATGGAACTATGGAATTGCTATCAAATAAGATGGGGAACCCTGTGGGTGGAACAGATTGGATGGGAGAGATTGGGAGTTTGGTTTTGCATGTCTGGTTTGGGATATTATTTTGACTTCCTAATGGAAATATAGAGTGAGCAGTTGGATATATGAGTCTTGAGTTCAGGCAAGAGTTCTGAGCTAACACGTAACATTTTATGGTATATAAATTATTTTACGAGCATAGTAAGTATAAAATATACAACATTCTTTAAGTATTCTTCTCAAATAGTGAAAATTAATGATTGAATTTCTTTTCTACTACAAGATCGGTTTCCTGTCTAAAGAATTTATAAACTAGCAAAGAATTTAGAAACTAAATTGTTTTAAATTTTGGATGCAGGTTGATTGACAGTTAACAAGTGCTCTTTATAAATCTTGTAAAATAAAAATGATTATTTGTTGATAAATACATGCCAAAAATATAAAAATTTTGAAATGAAAAGATCATTGAAGACTATATAATCTCTTAATAATAATCTTCTCTTGCTACATAAATTAATAAAAAAAATTTTTGTGATTCATTTTGTGATTCAATCCTAATCAAATTCAAATAATTGGATGAAAATGAGGGGTGTCAATTATAGCGTTTTGGCGCTTAATTTACTAAAAGTCACTCAAATCTTTCAGGTTCTTTTTTTCTATGTCTTTAGAAAGAGAAATTTAATAGTATTACCCAGGAAATTGAATTGTTCACTGTCTCTTATATACTACCTTTTGTGTGACATATATCTAATGAATAAGCAGTAACTTTTTTAAATTAGTGATACGAAGGAGGAAATAAATGGTTGTTATGTCATTCATTGACGTAACAGTGAATTGACTTAGAGTGTTCAATATTTTATTTAAAAAGGCTGTTTCATTTGTTTCACTCTGTTTAGAAAAGGAAGACCAGTGTCTCATGCCCGAAGCTTGGAATGTGGACCAGGGAGTAATTACCAAACTCAAGGAACAATACAAAAAGGAGAGAAAGGGGAAAAAGGGGGTGAAGAGTAAGTGGAAAACATTGTATCTATAAGTCATAAATCTTGCCTCTTCCATATCCCCCAATTTTTTTTCAATGTTTTCCTAAAACTACTTACTCTTTTTCTTTTCTACTCCTGACCTCTTTCCTTTTCACCTGCTCTCAGGGGTTGAAATTAAATGGTTTGCTATTTAATTATGAACTTAAAAAAAAAGCATAACTGTGCATATGATTATGGAATTATAGTATGTCCCAATAATAAATCCAGAGCCTCATGAGAGTATGGAACTCGGTATTCCAACATAGTGATAATTTGATTTTTTAAAAATATATGTGCTTAATTACAGTAATGAGTTTTCACTGTTGACAACTGTAGACAATTTTAAATCTCATCTAGTATGACCCTCTCTCATTCCACCAAAATTATTGCTTATAATTTCATAAATTGGAGACAGAAAGAAAGTTAATTTCTACCCCTGAATATTCTATATGTTCATAATACAGTTCATTTGCTCTCTCCACTATATGCTATACAGGGCACAGAGTCAAATACACAACTTCTAAAATTATTTTCTAATTAAAACTTTTGACCAATTTCATTTATAATATTACCAATTAGCTTTTTTCTTTTCGATAAAATGTGTTACATAAAAAAAACAGAACTAAAATGAAATTTCTAGCCCTGTGAATCATATAAGAGTATATACAATTCATTATGCAAATTATTAATAAAGTTTAGCAGTAGATCTAGTGAAGCATGTAAAATAGAAATACAAAAGCTTTCAAACATCCCTGAAAACCTTCTTACACACCTTTCTAGGAGGGCAAGGCTAAGCCATCTCCTTGTGTTTCTACTCTCTTTGACTATGTGAACATGGATCTCCCTTTTATGGCCATAGGAATTTCTTCCTTTGGGGTATTAAAGTGGTGTAAAGTGAGAATAAAATCCAATTTAGGGAAACGTGTTTAAGAGTTGCAAAAGACTCGAAGGATATACTTTTTCTTTTTTTATTTATTTTATAGTGGTCCTAAGCCTTATCAAAGACCAGTCATTCCTGCTGGGATAGTCTTTTACAACCTGGTAGTTACTGAGAAACATATAAATCTTTATTTAAAACATCTTAGAATTTACAAGTATTTAGGTTGAATGGATAAAATCAGTGACCATTATTGATGATGTCATTTGATGCCGTCTCATTATAAATTAAATCAATGTAAATATTAAAGCATCAGAATATTTTGTACATTTTATCCAAATATACTGATAAAACATTTAATCTGCGCAAACAGTAGTGAGGCATGATTTGTTACGGCTTTTCAGAACCGTGACAAAACCAGTTATACTGAAGTTTTGAGGAAATATCATACAAGAGGAAACAAGGAGAACATTTGAATTTTCAGATTGACTTAAAGTTGATAAATTTAAATCATTATCCTACAATAATAGATGTCTTGAAATGTAAAAGATCTTTAGGTTGGAAAGGGATCCAGGACTTATGTGGAATCCATCTACTATTACATTGATTATTCAGTTCTTGTCAAACATCAAGGCATCGCTGTAGTTGAAATTTAGCACTTAAGGTCTAAAACTGCACCATTTGACTGGAGTGGTATTCCTACTAAGAGAAGCTATTAGACTTCCTGAATCTGAGGATTATGATCAGTATTCAGGTATAAAGCATGTAGCTTTTTAGTGTGTCAAAGAAAAATTACAGGGGGAGAAATTTTAATGTCTTTACTGAAGATAGAGGGACTATATAGACTGAGGAGGTTCAGCACATTTTGTTTTCATTGACAGTTCATCTTATCTTGATTAATGGTAATCTGGGAACAAGTGAAGATGATAAAAACAAAACAACTGAAAGACGATAGAAAGAGAACTGAAGCAAAGCTTTGAATTGAAAAAATGAAGCATTAATTTATAAGCCACCATAAATATTTTATTAATTAAACTGTTTACTCATTGGAAAAGTTGAGTCCTTTTAATATGGTCTAGTAGAAATATTTCCAGTCAAATTGTGTACTCCAGTCATACTGTCTTGAAATATATTTCTAGGTATTAGTTAAAATTGCTTAAAAATAGTTGTATTCTTTGCTGGTATAGGAAAAAAACCATAACAGACTATGGGTAAGATTTTCCCATTCTTAATTAAACTTGTAACAGGAAAAACTACCGAAGATCTGTTTCAGCCTCTATCCTATATAAAACAGTCAAAACAGGGATGTGAGAGAATGAAGAATCAAGTTTCAGGTAAGTAATCAGGGCATGAGACTTCACCTCGGGTACCATAGCTTCAGGTTGTAAGGCAATGAATAAAAATTTAAATGAACAAACAAAAAGGAACATTATTGTTTAATTTGGTACATGGTAGTTTCACACTCTGTGGTATCTGTCTACATTTAGAGTAATATGCAAGGATTATAGGATAATATTTTTAATGGTCAAAATTGTACATGAACATTATTTCTCATGCAAATGGTGATATATTCTAGTAGCTTAATTTTTAAAATATATGTAAAATAGTCTTTTCAAGAAATAATAAACCTTTAAAGTAATTTGAAAACTTGGAAAATAATTACTTTTTAATATAGTACGATAGCTTTAAAGGTGAATGTTGGCAGATGTGAATAAAGTTTATGGTACCATTTTGATGCAGTTCGTTAATTCTATTTCCTCTTTTTTGTTCTCTTCCTCCTTTTTTGGGGGCTAGGACCCAATAGGTCAAAACTACAAGATATGCTTGCTAATTTGAGAGATGTTGATGAACTTCCCTCATTGCAACCATCTGTGGGTTCACCTTCCAGACCCAGCAGTTCCAGGCTTCCTGAACACGAAATAAATAGGGCAGATGAAGGCAAGTACTTAAAAATTCTCCAGCACAAGAAACTCTTGGATATACATATCTAAATTCAGTTACTAAAAAGGTCTCTCTAAGAAGAATTATATTCTACAAATGTTTGCTCTATGTATTATTCCCCAAATGTAGGCTTTCTTACATTCAGTGGGGTTTGATTCCAACTTCAATCTTTAAGACTGAAAAAGGGTGCATAAACTAAACAACCAACTCTACATTCTAGTTTAGAATATGTGTGCAGTTTCAGAGAAAGCTATAGTCTGTGTGTGCTACATACATTTTTATTTTAATCATTCAGAAGGCAGCACCACACATAAGAAGCATGACAGTCTGAAGTTCCAAGGAATCTTAGCTCTCAGATGCCCATTATGCTGCCCCTTGTTGCTCTCTCTTCAGCCCTTAAGTCTGCTGGCTCAGCAAGTGGTGTGTGTTTGCAGGTTTTACTTGGCCGTTTCTAGAGCATTAGTTACAATATCCCAAACAATGTGTATGATCACATCCAACGAGTCTTAGTCTTTTTTTTTTTGAAGAGTCGTTTGTATTTCACACCTGAATAAAATTATCTGAAAATGTTAGAAATGAAAACAAAACAAAACAAAAAACCTGGTTGAGGACCTAGTGTTATAGTCTTGCATGAATCATTTGGTAGAAATTTTGGTGTGAAAACTGCTTTTCTAATTTAAACAATTCCCTCAACATTAGTAAATGTTTGGAATTATTTGAAACCCCCCAGCAGATATATGGTTTGTTTGGGTAAAATCCATTTTTATTATTGCTGTTTTATTATGGTGGTTTAATTTATGCTTTACTTCATTCTGATATAGATTTTAAGTAGAGTTTCTGCTACTGCTATTTTTAAAAGCACATAACTATTTTTTCATTTCTTCAACAAATATTATGAATGAATCAAAAATTATAGGAATAAATCTAAAGCTGAAAAACACCTTGTAAATCTACTTTTCTGCATATGCTAATTAATACAGTCAGCTTGTTTCTCTTAAGAAAAAATTAATTTATTTCTTTAACAGCCAAAGTTTAAACTACTGAATTCATCTAGTAAACTCACAAATGTTTGTCATCAGTAAAGTAACCACCTCTAGAAAATTACTGAAAGACCACCTCTGACAGTTTGTCAGAATAATTTACGTTTACAAAAGGTGACATTTTATTATTGACCAAATTAAGTAAAATCTCTTTTAATTTGGCATTTTGCTTTTTAACTGGTTCTTCTATGATGGTGGCTGAAGGGATTAGATTGGAGTGTCCAGTGTTGTGAAGTAAGGATATTTAAATTGATCACAAAGTAAATCTGACATCGTAAAGTACAATTGGTAGCTAAAGAAAGTGTTCAAATGGACACTTTAAAAAAATTTCTTTGAGCCCTCCCCCATGGAGTAGCACGTGGTGGAGGCTTAGATGCATTCAAGATTTGGCTCCACGAATAACCCACCTCCATGGCCCAGGAAGGAATTGTTGCTAGAGGTGTAATGGACATTAATACTGCTTACAAGAGGCGCTAGACCACCCTCGTCCGTGATGGCCTAACCACGTGGAATTCGTGCAGCTGCCCAAGGCCTTAGGTGCCCAGCCCATCTTTGTGTACATACATCCAACTGCAGTGAACCTACATACCTCAAGTTGGTGGAGGCCCTCTGTGCTGAACACCTAATCCGCCTAATTAAGGTGGACGACAACAAGAAACTAGGAAATGGGTCAGCTTCTGTAAAATCCACAGAGAGGGAAAGCCCCGCGAAGTGGTTGGTTAAAGACTATGGCAAAGAGGTTCAGGCCAAGAATTCCATCGAGGAATACTTCAGCTGCAGGAAATGAACAAGTAAACTTGGCTTTGTTTTCTTAATTTCTTTGAAACAAACATTCTTAAATGAAATATAAAACACCTACAGAAAACTGCTGAAGTCACGGGTGTAGCTCAGTGATTTCTCACAAAGTGAACCAACCATGTCAGCACTGCCTGGGCCAAGAAGCACAACTTGTCCAGGGCCCAGGAGCCATGCCTTCTAATCCCCACTCCACCTCCCTCTTCAGAGGTAATCCTCGCTTCTAGCACCACGCACTCATTTGGCCTCAGATAGGTACATTTTACAGTTGTAACCATTTTTATTTGAAATTTCCTGTGTTCCTCCAGGTTATAGAATTAACAATTTTGTTCAAATGAGACCAGATATGTTTATAATTATGTTTAATATGTTTGATACATGTTTAATAGTTGATCAAAATAATTGGGTAATTAGCATGAAATATCAAATGAGGAAAACCTACTTTCATTGAGTCACATTATGTTTCTGTGTAGTGAGAAAGGACAATGGACATTAGATTTGTTTCATGTTTTACTTTTCTAATTAGATGATAACCTTTAGCTATGGTTAAGATATGGAAAAAGCAGTTCTTCAGGATTTTCTGCTCACTGAATTTTATTATGTTTAAAAGCATTTTAAAATTATCTAATGTAGACATGCCTTTATGAGACTAATTGTTGGCTCTCGAGAGGTTTTTTTATGTTTCTTTTGTCTTCTTTCAGTGGAAGCACTGACATTTCCTCCTTCTTCTGGGAAGTCATTCATCATGGGAGCAGATGAAGCCCTTGAAAATGAACTGGGACTTGGAGAATTGGCAGGCCTTACAGTGGCCAATGAAGCCGATTCGCTAACTTATGATGTGAGTGGTAGTTTCATTTTTGTTGTTTTTACTCATTGTTTTTAAATACAAAGTTAATTTTATAGGAAAAGATGGCAATAAAGAAGCAAAAGTTCACAAGTATAGAATTTGGTTCATTTTTTTAATCACAAACTTTGAAAATGTGAATATATTATAAAGATAAACAATAATATTTTTCACATCATATAGAGATTAAAACTATGGGGTTTACCTAAATCTGTAAGTCAACATAGCTTGTTTATTGGTTTTAGGTAAAGAATTCCCTTTTCCATTACCAAGTTTGGATTTTGTTTTACGTTTTAGGGCATCAGTGACTAATTGAAATTCATACCTGCTGAGGGCATTGTTTATCTTGCTTCTTCAGTACATCATAGGTATCCTGCTGAGAAGTGATTTTAGCTGTTGTTAGGCAAGGATATGTACAGGATACTTTACAGGTAGTAAGGCTGACCCATCAGTGATTTGGACTCAAAATCTTTATGCATCCTTCATGCATCCCAAACACAGTTGTTTTATAAATGCGTTTATAATTGTTTGTCATAATCAATTGTCAGAAAATTAGCTGCATATTTCACAAAGTATTTACAACCTATCTTATCTCTTCATTTAAAATCCTCTCAGTTTGCTTCTTGCTACTTCATTATCTTCGTTGGAGGATTCATTATAGTTCCTGCCACATGGGGGATGTAGTGTGGATGCCTAAGCAGACCAAGGATATGATAAGAAAGTACTCCGAGGAGAAACCCTCACCACTCATTCCATTTTCTGCAAATCCAAAACTCAGTCTCTGTGCTAAGTCATTTAGTAAGTGTTTTGGGTTCTGCCTCCAAAAACAGCTGAAATCCATATGCTTTTTACCTCCCATCCTAGTCAATTTTTTTTCTTTACCTGGAACTACTATAATAAGCTAATCAAAAGGGGCTCCTTGTACTCTATTCTCCACTTCTGTGAAACAGATTTTTTAAAAACCATTTCTATTTTCACTGTTTTTGTATCCTTATATTTACATCTGTCTTTTAAAAACACCATTTAGTTGACTTGTTTTTTTCATCGAACCTTTGACAAACTTTTAAATTGGAGCATTTAGTCCATTTCTTTTTAAAGTAATTATGATATCTTTGGATTTAAGCATGTCATCTATTTATTTCACCTATTCTATGTTCCTTTTTTCTCTTAGTTTTGCCTTTATTTGGATTGATTTTTTTTATAAAGAGACTTTTTTTTTAAACATACATTCATTTATTTTATTTTTTATAATTTTTTGGGGGGGAGAACATTGGGGAACAGTGTGTTTCTCCAGGACCCATCAGCTCCAAATCGTTGTCCTTCAATCTAGTTGTAGAGGGCGCAGCTCACTGGCCCATGTGGGAATTGAACTGGCAACCCTGTTGTTCAGAGCTTGTGCTCTAACCAAGTGAGCCATCCGGCCACCCCTGATTATTTTCTTTATTATTCGCCCCTTTCCCCCATTATTTGGAGTTTATACACTTCATTACTCTTTTAATTGTTACCCTAGAGGTTACCACACACATCCTTTTAACCCTGTTTGAAAAGCTCCCACCCTACGTATGTGTCATTCTTGTGACATATTTTATTTCTCTATACATTTATCTGTAGTCTTACATGAAGACTTGCCTTGGGGAAGATCTGTTTCCAGGCTTATTCATGTGGTTGTTGAAAGGCCTTGGTTCCTTGCTGGTTATTGGCTAGAGACTGTTTCCTCACCACATAGGCCTTTCTGTGGCTTCCTCCAGTGTGAATGCCCTTGAAAAGAGCGGGGGCGAAAACATCCAAGATGGAAGGCTTTATAACCTAATTGTGGAAGTAATTTGTTCCCACTTTGTTAATGCTATTCGTCACACAGAGCAATCCTGTAATGTGGAAGAGGACTACACAAGGTGTAAATACGAGGAGGTGGGGCTGATTGGGGACATTCTTAGTGGCTGCCTACCACAGTAAGACATTCAGTAGGAATCTGATTGTTCTTACATATGAAAACCTTTCAGCTCTTTAACAAGACAGATAGGAGTCAACTCATTTGTTCCTCCCACCTTCCTTCTCCCCCTCCCCGAGGATAACTAGCTCTAATTCTTACAGTAGTTTCTTGCATAGTATGTTTTGTCATCTCTTATTGCCACAATTGTGACATGTCCTATCCAAATTTTTCTGCAGGTTTTTAAACTTCTGGGTTCTAAATTATAGTATATATTGAGTGTAGCCTCTGAAGCCAGACTGCTTGGGTTTGAATCCAGACTCCTCCACTTACTAGAGGGCAAGTCACTTAACTTCTCTTTTCCTTACATGTCTAGTCTAAAGTGGGATAATGTTAATTCCTACTTCATAGAGTTGTGAGGATTAAGTGAGTTAATGCATGTTAAGTCTTTTGGGTAATATTCAAAATAATAATGCTCAAAATAGCGTTTATTGTTAGTATTGTGTTGGTTTTTGTCATTGTAATTATGGTAATATTTCTCCAGTGTGTTTCTAATACTTGTTTCACTGTTATTTACTTAAATCTAGCATGATTATTAGCCTTGGAGTGTGAAGAGTTCATACATGGTGCTAGTGTAAAGTCAAACACCAACCTCTTTAGCTTTCCTATGACTTGGAATGAAAAAAATAGTCCTTTTTTTCCTTTCAGTTGTTGAGATGGTGTTTCTATGGAAGAAGGCAACATAACCATGAGTGTATCTTACCAATGGAATATTTTTTTGTAACATCTGATTGTCTCTTCTAATTTTAACATTTTATGTTTCTGGTCTGTAAACTTTGTTGAAAATATTTAGTAGCTCTTGTTAGAAAATATTGGAAATCTCAAAAGTATGATGATATTCTATGATATTAACATATTTAAAGATAACTTAGTTTTTCAGCTCTTACCCTAAAATTAGTTTCTATACTATAATTTAGGTTGAAATTACTTCTCTTTTTTTAAATCATCCCAGTGAAGATGTTTTATGTTATTAAATTATTTGATACTTTTTTTAATATTGAATTGTGTTACCTGTTTCTTATAGCATTCATATTTCTTCAGAGAAAACCACTGTTGACATATTGCTAAATTTGCCTATTGATTTGGTTATTTACATTTAAAAATTGTTGTTTTGAAAGTTGCAAAAATGGGATGGTTTATTGACAAATCAGCAAAAATTATGTTGAAATATTATTTTTTTCCTCTGTCGTAACTAAATGTATAGTCATCCTTTTTTTGTTTCTTTAATAGATAGCAAACAATAAAGATGCATTGCGGAAGACATGGAACCCTAAGTTTACATTAAGAAGTCACTTTGATGGCATTCGAGCCCTTGCTTTCCACCCCATTGAGCCTGTTTTGATAACAGCATCAGAGGACCACACATTAAAAATGTGGAATTTGCAGAAAACAGCCCCAGCCAAAAAGTGAGATATTTTAACTATTTGAGTATTTTAATTAACAGATTTTCAATAGAAAAATACTCACTTTATTATTTATTATTCCCCAAATATCTCTTTTAGTTCTTCTTCACCATATCACATAATTTAGACTGTTTTTCTATTCATACTGACAATCGAATGTTAGGTTGGAAAACTAACACTTAGGGAAAAATGGTATTATCTGATGGTTTTCCAGGATTTGTGAATCCTGATTACAATCCTTATACAGTGTTTTAACTGTGTCATATTTAGGAAGGCTTTTCCTTTGTACTGAAATTTTCTACTGTTGTTGGAAACAGGTCTAGACATGTTTAATCATCAACCCCCCACCCCATCCTGCCCCATTGTTTACAAGGTTTGAAGTTGTGGAGTAGAAGGGAGGGAAGGCTGATTGGGAGGGGTGCAGGGCTTCTCTTTGATCTGGTCTTTTGACCTTGACCCTTGAGGTACTTTTCCATACCCACCAAGATGTCTAGACTAAAAGGCAGTGTTGTGGCCGTCATTTAACTGCTAGTCTTGCCTTGCCCCTTGGTCCCTCTCTAAGCATGGGCAGACATGAGTTGGTATAAACCCTTTATATATAAACCCAGGACTCACCAAGCTAGTCCTGACCCCACTTGTTTGGGTCTTTATTGAAGCTCCTCTCCTTTCTTCCTTGGGTCACATGGTCTAGAACCCAGTGTCTGCCAGCAAGGGCCCGTCTATAGTGTCAGGCATTTCTGTTTTTAGAAGAGTAGAAATGAACACCAAATGGATATTACAGAAGTTTTATTACTGATAGAGAAAGGCTATCTACTGCCCAGTTTAAAAGAGATCAGTGTCATTCCTGCTCTGAGTCATACATAGACTAGGTAAAATACTTGATTTATCAGTCTTTATCAGTTAGCTGGACCAGATCTTGCTAAAACCAAGTGAATCCTCATTTGGATCAAGTATCTTCAGAGAAAAATTATTTCTTGGTTATAAACTGTGCCTTTTGTCTTTCTTGTTCTTTGGTCACAGTGGGTATCACGTTAGACTAAAGAATATCAATGTGTTATGATATATTCTTGACTAAAATTTAGAAAAATATTGAAACAAGTTTCTTGCTGGTGATAATACTTGCACATGTAAATAATAGTGGCCTTGAACTTAAAACTTTGGAAATAACTTGAAGAGAGAGATCATATGCTTATAAAAAATTGCAATACAATGTAGAAAATGGTAAATACTTGACTTTAAATCCAGTTTCCATTAACAGTCATGGCCAGTTTAGGCACTGTAGAGTACTCATGTACTCAGTATTCTGTAATGAATGACCTGGTAACTTGGACAGTTTCTTCTAGTATCAAGGACACACATAGTAGCCCTCATAGAACCACAAGGACATTGAAGTACCATTTATTGAAATTCTATGTGCATGGTTCTGTACTAGGCTATTTTACTTGTAGAATCTCATTTAATTCTGTGAGTATTTGGTGTTATCCCTATTTTTTTGTTTTATTTTAAACATAGAAGAATCTGAAGTTCCAAAAGATTGAATAATTTGCCTAAAGTTTGTCAGTTAATGACAGAACTGGACATTGAATCCATAATTTATGATGTAACTCAGCCATACTGTTTACTACTGAAACTTAAGAGTGCTAAAAGTCCTCTCCCTCTCTGATTTAGGAGTACATCTCTTGATGTGGAGCCTATCTATACATTCAGGGCTCATAAGTAAGTATGTGCTTTTTCTTTTTTAAAATATCAACATCACTGTAAATCAGCCTGATTAGAATATTTTCTTTTCTTTTACTTATGTATTCATGTTACTTATTTTTATATTTTGTATTTAGTAGCTTTTTTAAAAAATAATTTTTAAAAAAACTGGCAGATAATATAATGTTAAAAACAAGTTTATTACTACCAAACAGGAATCCTTGCTGACATTAGATTTTGTTTGCATGATGTTTGAATGACATATATATATCTCTTTTCAAAGAAAGTTGAAGAAATTAGATTTAAATATTAGAAATCCTGACCTTTCTTCCCGTAAGGATAACTTAGATAAAAATATCCAAGAATTTTTTTTTTTTATTGTGATCACATATTATTTGCTTTTCTTGTTTCCATTTAAGCTTAAGGAATATACATATACATATTCACTTGATTTAGCAGAAGGATTAGCATACTTTTTGTATAAAGGGTCAGATAGTACTGTGTTTCCCCAAAAATAAGACCGGAACATATATTAATTTTTGCTCCAAAAGAAACATACATATTCACTTGATTTAGCAGAGGGATTAGCATACTTTTTGTATAAAGGGTCAGATAGTACTGTGTTTCCCCGAAAATAAGACCGGATCTTATATTAATTTTTGCTCCAAAAGAAACATTAGGGCTTATGTTCAGGAGATGTCATCCTGAAAATCATGCTAGGACTTATTTTCTGGTTAGGTCTTATTTTTGGAGAAACATGGTAAACATTTTTAGTTTTTTTAGGCCACATATTTTCTGTTGTATATTCTTGTTTTCAGTTTAGTTTAGCTTTGTTTTTCAACCCTTTAAAAAAATATAAAAACCATTCTTAGCTTAAGGACTGTTCAAAAACAGATGGCTAGCTGGATTTGGCCTACATGCCATAGTTTTTGGTTTGGCCGAAGAAGAAAAATGAACAATGCTTTGATAGTATTTTTATTCATTGTACAAAGCTGAAAAATAGAAGCCATTTGAATACTTAAGTATTGTTATTTTTAGTAAGTCCTATTATCAGATAATTTTTGAGACCAGAAATTGATTTGAATCTCCAGAGGTCCAGTGCTCTGCGTGGTGATGAGCAGCAGTGGCGAGCAGTGTTACAGTGGTGGTGCTGACGGGCTCATCCAGGGCTGGAACACCACCAACCCCAACATCGATCCCTATGACTCCTATGGTATGTGCATCCCCAAGGTCTGCAACCATAAAGTGGTTTCTTTTCACACAGTTTACATAGCATGCATACGGAGAAAATGAGATAGTTTAGAAAATAAATGGGTAAAAGGGAATCATGTCTTTATTTTGTTAAAAAGCACTCCTGTATTTAGGAACCAATTTGATATATGATGCTAAAAGAAAAAAGAAAAAAAAGTATTTATTCTTCCTAAAAAAAACTGTTTCCACCACCCAAAGTCTTATTAATTGGAGATACTGACTTTCTGGACACTGTTTTCTTTATCTTAGGCATCTGAACAGTACTTGGTACATTATTACTAATCTGCAGTCATAACTTATCACTAACCTTAATAAACAACTTTGAGGGAAAGCGCATGTTGGCATCATCTTCTTGATCAATTATTGGAGGGCAAAGAGGCTAATTACTTTTCAAGTCCATGGCACCAAAATATTTAAAAGTGATTAAAAATTAAGAGGTGCCCTTTAATCTTGGGAATACTACCATGAAATACAGATCCTTATTATAATGTATCACTAGCTATTACTGTAAATTTTCTAGTAAAAACTGGTTTAGGAATTGACTATATTGGTTTCCTCTTAAATTCTCAAATGGTACGAAGTGTCATATTTGTCATGAAACCATATTTTATTTTATCACTTTAGTTTAATTTTACCACCAAATCTAAGTAAAGATAAGAAATTTAATATCCAAACTTTTCCCAACATTTCTTTAATAAGCATTTAACATATGTTTTGTGAAAGGTGAACTTCCTCTTCCACCCAGTTCTCTCACAGATTTATCTGTTTCATGCTTTTCCATATTTCCGTTATCTGTGTACAGAGGATCGAACAGTTGTCCTCATCCTGTCCCAAGCCAACTCTTCCCTTTTTGCTCTTGACCTCATTCTCTCCTTTCCTTTGAGAGTGCACTCTCCCCCCGCCCCTTGCTTCCATCTTAAGTCTTACCCTCTTTGTTGTCTTTCCATCCCCTCAGCGTTTAAGTAAATTCAGCTATCCCCCTTCCTGAGCAAGGGGAAGCCTTTTCTGGCTCCATTTCCCTCTCTGGTTTCTGTTTAGTCTCTCTTTCCTTCATCATCTTTGTCTCTTTGATGGTATTGTCTAGAAAACACTAGTTACCAATTCCATGTCCTTTTCCTGTGCACCATCCCCGTGCTTTCTGTCTTCTGGTTATACCACTTAAATATAACAAGATTTTCAGTGACTACCTAATTGGCTCCAAGGGGTATTTTACAATCTTTATTTTACTAGATATATTGGCTATCTGAAACTGTGGACCACTCCATCCTTTTTGAAATTTGTCCACTATTGATTTTTTTAACATGTAACACTGACAGTTTCTGTTCTCTATTCTTAAACTCCTTTTATTTTTCTCATCTTAAATATTGACATCAAGGCCCAGATTCCAATCCATTCTTTACATTGTCCACATATCCTTTGGTAGATTGAAGCCACTTCTGTAGTTTTATATGTGGTTGACTCACAAATCTCTTCTTTAAGTCTCAGACTGCTTACAGAACATTTCAAAGTGGCTGTTTCCTAGTCCATAAATCCCCACAGTGTTATGTTTCCTCTCCCCTGTATTCTTTGTTTGTTGGTGGTGCTACTAGACTTAGTCAAATTAGAAACATAAGAATTCTCCTTGATTCCTTGTTCTGTTTTACTGTCTATACCTTATTAATTACCTAGTCTTTTTGATATCACCCTCTAAATATTTTTTGAATTTATTCCTTCTGCTTTGTCTCTTTTACCACTGCCCTCACTTGGGTCTTCATCATCACTCTCTCAGTCTACTGAAACAGTCCCCTTGCTTTCTTCTTGATTTTATCCTGCCTGTTTTCACTACAGTCCGAGTTACCTTATTAAATACTTACTTCACCGTTCTGCCCCTGGGGAACCCTTCAGTGGTTCCCTATTGCTTGGCAGATAATTTCCAAGTACCTTAATATGTCTTAGGAATCCCACCATAAAACAGTCACTCTCATCTCATTTACTTCTTGCCTCAAACTTCATACTTCTGTGATACTGAATTGCTTATAAATTTCCTCACATATTATGCTGTTTTTCCTTCTGGGATTTTGTAGGTGCTGCCTCCTTTGCCAGGAATGCCTTCCCTCTGTTCTTTGCCCAATATCTCTGCACTCTACGTGTCATTCTCTTCAAGAAGCTTTCACTCATCCCAGTTTCTCTCCATGTAATGGGTGTTTGTCACTATTATTATACTTATCACATTGTCTTTGGAGGACAAGGATGGCAGTGTGTCTTAATCATCTGTGTGGTCCCAGCATCTAGCATAGTGCCTAACACGCAGTGTGTCTTCAGTAATACTTTATGGGATGGCTGAGATACAGGACAGATCACCACCAGTGACATTTTCAACTTAACATCTGTGAGCCATCTTGAAAGTACCACTTCATAGAATCATTGTGAGGATTAATAATTAAAGTTTCCAATTTGACTTTTATCAGAAACAGTGTTAAGTGATCCTCTCCCTGCCTCTGTCCTCCCTCCCCCATGTGCACATCATTCATATGTAAGTTACTGCTCTTTGAGAATTTGGAGATTCTGGAGGCCTCAGTTCATGTCCATTATGTCAGAGGCCTGTTGCTCCCAGGATTAACTGCCATTCATAGTATAGTTGGGTAAGTGGCCTAAAGGAGTCTATCCAAAGTGCTGAAGGAGGTCAGAGGAGGGAAGGATCTCTGTTTACTTCCTCAGGGAATAATTTATAAATTTAAAATTCTCCATTTGTTTTTAATTATTTCCAAGCCTGTTTTTAATTATTGCAGCATTTCAGAAGAGTGATAGACACTAGGAAGCATGTTTTATACTGTTACCGGGTGCTTTTTTCCCCTCTGTAATCTAAGTATCTTTATAATTGGTTTTTCTTCTCCTGATTTTGCATTCTTGCTGTTCGGTATAGATCCTTCTGTTTTAAGAGGCCCTCTGCTAGGCCACACCGATGCAGTCTGGGGTTTGGCTTACAGTGCAGCACATCAGCGTTTGTTGTCCTGTTCAGCAGATGGCACTCTCCGTTTGTGGAATACAACTGAGGTTGCTCCAGCCCTAAGTGTATTTAATGATAATCAAGGTACCGTACTTTTTAAAATTATTTTGCTGACTCTTTCATAAAATTCTAAATTATCTAAATTATGTCTTATTATAAAAACAAACATACAAATAAATGGTTCCAAAAATTCTTACTGTTCAAATTTAATTTGAAGGGTTTTGAAGTAGTGACAATATATTTATTTGAATTTCCAACATATGTGTAATTTAAAAAGCATAGTAGTTGATAAAAGAGCACATCTTAAAATTTTTTTTATTGATATGAGTTATATGTAGTACAAAACAGATATTAAGGATACATTTTAATGAGTTTGATAAATGCATAACTCTTCATCAAGATACAGAACGTTTTCCTCACCTCCCCAAAGTTCCTGCATGCTTCCCAGTCAGTCTGCTCTCCCCATTCCCAACCAGTTGTGATTTCTGTCATCATAGATTAGTTTTGTCTCTTCTAAAACTTCATATAAATGAAATCATACAATGTGGACTCTCTGTAGCTGGCTTTTTACTCTCACTATAATTTTTTTGTGATTCATCCATTTTGTAGTTAAGTATCAATAATTTATTTTTATTGTTTAATAGTATTTCATTCAACCACAATGTGTTTATTCATTTACCTGTTAATGGACATTTGGATTGTTTCCAGTTTTTCACTATTATGAACAAAGCTGCTATGAACATTCATGTTTTTATTATATGTGGGTAAAGACCTAAAAGTAGAATTGTGTGTTTAACCTTATATGAAACTGCCAAACTTTTTTTCAGCGTGGTTGTGCCATGTTACACCACTGACAGCAATGTATGAGAGTTCTAGTTTGCTCTACATCCTTATTTACTAACATTTGGTGTTGTCAGTGTGTTTCATTTTGCCCAGTCTAAAGGGTGTGTAGCAGTATTTCATTGTGGTTTAATTTGCATTTCCTTGGTGGCTAATTATTTTGAGCATATTTATGTCTCTATTAGTTATTAATATATCTTCTGTAATATACTCATTTTTGAACTGTTAGCTTGCTTTAGTTAAATTTTTGAACCAAATGAAAAAAATCAGATTATATTTATATACACATGTCATTTTATTTTTTTATGTTTATAAATAAGCTCCAAGTTTTAGCCAAGCTTTACCCTATTCTAGGATGATAAAAATACCGTCTTTATTCCTGAGCTCTCATAACTTGTGTCTAGGTTTTGATGAGTTGCCTGCATCTGATATTTGCATGACTCTACCAATAACAGTTTGAATTTTACTTTTTAAATTCCATATTTTTTTTTTTTTTTTTTTTTTTTTTTTTTTTAAAGATTTTATTGGGGAAGGGGAACAGGACTTTATTGGGGAACAATGGTCAAATTGTTTTCCTTTCAATCTTAGTTGTGGGGGGTTCTGTTCAGCTTCAAGTTGTTGTTCTTTCAGTCTTAGTTGTGGAGGGCGCAGCTCAGCTCCAGGTCCAGTTGCCGTTGCTAGTTGCAGGGGGCACAGCCCACCATCCCTTGCGGGAGTCGAACCGGCAACCATGTGGTTGAGAGGACAGGCTCCAACCAACTGAGCCATCCGGGAGCTCAGCGGCAGCTCAGCTCAAGGTGCCGTGTTCAATTTTAGTTGCAGGGGGCGCTGCCCACCATCCCTTGCGGGAGTCGAGGAATTGAACTGGCAACCTTGTGGTTGAGAGCCCGCGCTCCAACCAACTGAGCCATCCGGGAGGCAGCTCAGCTCAAGGTGCCGTGTTCAATCTTAGTTGCAGGGGGCAGAGCCCACCATCCCTTGCGGGACTCGAGGAATTGAACTGGCAACCTTGTGGTTGAGAGCCCACTGGCCCATGTGGGAATCGAACCGGCAGCCTTCGGAGTTAGGAGCACGGAGCTCTAACCGCCTGAGCCACCGGGCCGGCCCCTAAATTCCATATTTTTGATGAATTAGAATTTATAATGATCTGGGCTTTTAAAATGAATTCTCATGTTGCCACTCTAAGCCCCAGGTTGAGGTGGAAGCAGCAAAACTTGTCGTACATACATGTTTTCCATTTTTTTCCTGAATAAAGGCCAGTATTCATATTATTTATTTATTTATATATGTGTATGTATGTACATACATGCATACATTTATTTATTTATTTATATTACTTATATTATATTTATATTATATTTATATTATTTGTATTATAAGCATTCATAATATTTATATATGTGTATGTATGTACATACATACATACATTTATTTATTTATATAGGTGTATGTATGTACATACATACATACATAAATATATATCTGAGTAACACATAAAAGATGTACTGAACAGGTAAGAATAATAAAATAGACTAGGGCTAAAAGAAACCAAAGAAGTAATCTCCATTGAATGGCTATGAGCAAATTCTTATTCTAATGTCAAGCCTTACTTCTTAAGAAAGTCATGCAACTACTTGTTTTGCTATATTTTAAGCACACTGTCAAGTAGACCCTCTAACTGCCATTCTCTCTGAATATGTTCTGACTTTTTTAGAATTGGGAATCCCTGCCTCTGTGGATCTAGTGAGCAGTGACCCGAGCCATATGGTAGCATCATTCAGCAAAGGATATACAAGCATCTTTAACATGGAAACTCAACAACGCATTCTCACTTTAGAATCCAACCTAGATACAAGTATGTATACCAAGTCTAAATAGTCCGTGTTTGGCTCAATTTTTTAAACTTTATCAAAATTATCACTACTGGAGTCAAGTATGAAAAATACTTGTCATTATAAAGTCTTCTGCCTCTTAAATCACAGAACACAGTTATTTAGAAGGATATAATGATTTACAATTGAGTTTAAGACTTGGGAGTAAAGTTTATGTACATTTATAACTATACTATTTGAAATAGCATTTGAGCTATTCCAGATAGAAGTCAAGTTTAATTTAAGTCTATTTTATATTAGTAATATAATTTGACATAGCTTAGTACTGATTAGAATATAAATCAGGTTATGCCTTTCAGAATCCAAAATCTGAGGCTTCTTATTAGATACAGGAAATCAGGAAATAAATAATTTCTCAGATTATGAGGAAGATATTACAGAATTTTTTTGGCTTGCGGCTCTTTTAACTATTGATTGCTTAATCCAGACAATGACTGTTTAGGTTGCAGTTGATAGAACTACATACACATATATTGTTATTTTAATTTGCAAACTAGCTTTAAAAATAATTATTCCATTCTTCATTCCATTTTGGTTTTCTTCATTTTCTCTTCGCAATCTGTTGTCCTTTGTGAGAATTGTTTGGAGAAGTAAGCATGAATAGAGCTTTGAACTATTTGATTGTAAAAGAGAGAGGCAAAAAAATCAAATTGAGATTATGGCATAGGAAAAAAAATTTTTTGCCAAGAAATATAGGTTTTTAGACTCTCAGTAAATTTAAAATTTATGTATATGACCTAAAGCTATAGTAGTAAAGTAAAAAAACCAATATGAAATTAAGAAGGATGTGAACATTTTTGGAATTACCTTCAGAGATTGTGGTCAATTCTTTAAATGTCCTGAGTGGTAAATGTTGATTTTTAGTGACTGCTACAAATTAATCCAACGTCAAGTCTGGTGGACGAAATGATTAATTGGACTAGGCGATTCCGTTTTTTTTCCCCAAGATGGGTGAAAAAGTCAGGCTATAGTCATCTGACTTTTTGCCTGATAACTGGAAGCATTTGCTGAAGAAAACTGCAAGAGTATTTTGAGCAAAGGCAGCACTATTAGAATAAGTTAAAATTATTTTGAGTTAAAATAATACGTCCTGAAATTTCCTAAATTATCAATTTGATTACTTTAGAGTTGTATAGAGCAAACTTAAGTTAGTCTTGTATTCCTTTCTACTGTGACTGCCCTTTAGCTATTTATATTTGGCTATGTTCTATTCTGTAATTTAGCAGATGCTGTTTTAAATTCAAATTCAGACCAAACATATTTCAAGAGAAAAGTGAATTTCATATAGAGTTTAAAAGGATGAAGACTTGTTAGAATCAGATTAAATTATCCTCTTTCTCATTGAGGTCAATTGTGGTTTCACTGTGATAAAGTCAAAGGTAATTGAAGCAGGTAATTGGGTACGTGTGAACCCAGTGAAAAGGCAAACCATTTGTAAGCTGCAAGCTGAATATGAACATTTAGAGAATTGTTTTAATTCATTGTTAGAATAAAGCCTGGTAGGCCTACAGTTTATGTCTAGTGTTCTTCGCATTTTGCCTACTTGTCTGATTTACCATCAAGTGGAAAAGCTTCCTAACAGGTATTACTAAATAAGAATTTTCATTTGCCTGCGTCCATCATTTGATTTCTGTTGTACTTATTATATTCTAGATCTGAAAGTCATTGAAACTACGTAAACTTCTGTCAGAATATGTGGGATATTTAAAATATTTGTATTTTGTTGTTATTCTCCTGCTATACTTTAGAGAGGGTATTGCTCAATGGTGTGATATTTCTGGAGGGGAAAAAAAAAATCCATAGGCAGAATTTTTTTTGGAGTGGGGGGTTAGCTTTTGATGGTTTCAAAGGCCTTCTACTCTACTTTTTTTTATTTTTTTTATTTCAGGTGTGCAAAACTGTAATAGTTAGACATTTACACCCCTCACAAAGTGATAATCCCCTTCCCCCAATCTACTACCCCTCTGACATCGTATATAGCTGTTACAATTCCATTGAC
Source organism: Rhinolophus sinicus (assembly GCF_057876585.1). Lineage (NCBI taxonomy): Eukaryota > Metazoa > Chordata > Mammalia > Chiroptera > Rhinolophidae > Rhinolophus > Rhinolophus sinicus. The sequence continues at coordinate 165,935,233 of NC_142502.1, forward strand.
TCTATTCCCTATGCTGTACTCCACATCCTGTAACTACATATATATATTAAATTACTGTTGACGTTCATTGTTATTCAGCTTCAGCTTCAGGTGTACAGCGCAGTGCCATAGGCTGAATATTGAAACTAAGCTCTTTACTTAGGACCATTTAAATTGAGTATAACTAATCCAAAGCTTACTCTGCATGGTCAAGTGACTACCTTCAGCATTGGGAAAAGACTATCTTCAGTTTTAAAGCTGTCATATTTCTAGGAAACATGAAAATCCAATGGAGCAGACTAATGCTACTGCTATTTTTAGCTACATTTAACTATTGTGACTATAAATTCATAATACCTATTCTAATATTAAAAATTATTATTAAACTCGTTATTTTGAAGTAATTTTTAATTTGCAGAAAAGTTTCAAAAGTAGTACAAGAATTCCTGACTACCTTTCACTAGATTCATCAGTTTTTAACATTTGCCACATTTTGTCACATTTACTTTATCATTCTCTGTATATGTGTATAATTTTAAAGTCTGAACCACTTAAGAGACATCATACTCCTATACCCTTAGATCCTTTATAAAATGTCATTCCTAAGAACAAAGACATTCTCTGACATAGCACATTACATGATCAAATTCAGCAAATTTAACCCTGACACAATGCTGTCGCCTAAGTTATGATTTACATTCAAATTTGCCAGTTGTCCCAATAATGCGCTTTAAAAGGACATCCTTTCCTTTCCCTGGGTCATGATATAATGATTTGTAAACTCTGACATGTCTTAAATTAGTGTTACCTTTATGTAGATTTCCCCCTTTTTTCTTATAAAAAGTATCTTAACAAAATCACTAATTAAACGTAAGTTCTTAATTATTGAGTTCCTTTTGATAAAAGGCTTTGAGGAGGAACTTTTGATAGCTTAGGTAGCAGTTTTGGCAGTTGTCTGATTTGTGTGAGCCATCTGGTTGGGATAGAAGTAGAAGTTAGAATAGGTACTTTGTCACAGAATTTTGGGGGAGTCACAACTTTTTCTAGACCTTTGTTCATTCACTGTGATATGGGCCAAATGACACGTCCTGGCCTGCCTGTCTCATTATATAGAGAGGATGCCAAAAAATGTACACATGTTTTAAGAAATGAAGAAACTTTTAATTGTAATACTCAGTATATACCAATAACAAAAGATGAATAAAAGTCACGTTTGACTTCTGCAATTACAAGAGGTGCTCAGAGTGGTTACCATCAGTGTCCAGACACTTCTGATTACGGCGAACTACTGTTTGAGCATAGATAGCATCTCTTAAAATGTGTATACATTTTGTGGCACCCCGGTATATACTTGAAATCTCTTGAAAACTATTAAGTAGTGCACAAAAAGTAGTATTGGAATGCTGACTATTTAAAAAATCCAAACGTGGTAGGCTGTCAAATGATGACCGTTTGTATTACAGTGAGAAAGAGAAAATTAAAGTGTTAAGATAATCTCTTTGTCATGTGTATCATTAGATAACCATGTGATAAAGAGGTCTCTATCTAGAAATAATTGAGATTTAAATTTGGGCATTATCTACATGTAATTAATGATGGAACTTTATTAAAGTAGCAGAAACATCACAGAACATTGTAGAATGAGAAATGCCAGTGGCTCTGTGATAAGCCCTAGGTGGCACCCATTGATAGCAGGTGGTGGAAAAGGAAATTCTAATTTTAGGTACCTCTAGATTTGTCAGTAGAGAATTACTCAGGCAAGTCTCATTTCCTAACATTGAAATTATGAACACAATCGCAGAATAAATGGACTAAAGAAAAATTAAAGTCACATCATTTGCTTTTTCAGCCTCTTAGGTGAGTTTTCAGTTCTCTTTTGTGTGAAGAAATAGTAGCTTTACTAATTTGTGTTGTCTTTAATTTTTTTCTTTTTAGCAGCCAACTCTTCCTGCCAAATAAATAGAGTCATCAGTCATCCCACTCTTCCCATCAGCATCACTGCTCATGAAGACAGGCATATCAAATTCTATGATAACAATACAGGTAAGAATTTATTAAAAATTGATTGTTGTTAAAGGAAAAAAAATCTCCACTATAAGTAGGTTAAGTTCAGTGTCTATCAGTGGTTTTATTGTCAAGGAATAGGCATTGAAACACAAATACTCTCTCAGCTCAGTTTCTGTTCATTCCATCCAAATCCATTGAGAGCTACTCTTCGTGATCTCATGTAGAATCATCTTGGTTTATTTAATTATAAGTACGTGTTATATTTTGGCCCCAGAGCCAAGGTTATCACTAGGAACATAATGAAAAATTCATTCAAACACCAATAAAAATGATCTCTTACTGTGAGTATATTGGGGGAAAGTAGAAACATGTACTGTGGAAAAGTAGAAGTAGAGGCATATGATCATTATATTTTATTTGAAATTGTTCAAGTTTTGAATAGCCTTAGTGTTCAGATTGAAAACTCCTGAGTCATTTGGTTTATCTTATTCATTTTTCCATGGACTAATCTTTTCTGCATTATAATACTGACTGTTTCATCCAGATTGATTTGAATTGGGGCTTTCCCAGTTTTTATTGGATTATATTTCACTAGTCTAACGGAAATTCATGAGGAGTTGCGCTGGGAGGAAAACACTCTGTTAGCAGCCATATTTACCTGAGTATCAGTTATTGGCTTTGTAAATATGTTGACTTTTGCTGACTTTGCTTAGCTGCAGGTGATGGGTAATTTAATATTTTTAAACTTTCTATATATTGTTTCCCCAAAAATTGTAGCCAGGTTTTCTCTCAACACCTTAGTTATTGTCTCAATCTCTTCTTCTGTTTCCACAACCCATGTAATTTGCCTATAACTAAAGGATGCAAAGTAAGTGATTAGCAGTGTCTAAGTTCTAGTTAATGAACATGACTTAAAGGAATATTTGTGTAGAAATTACTAACTTTTGTGATTCAAAAGACAAAAATATGATCTGGAATTTGAGCTTTTGTTTCTCATCATGACTATGGCTAGAGTGGAGAGGGGAGACACTGTTGTTTTAGCTGATGAAAAAAGCTCTTGATGCAATAAGTACACAGAGAGGTGTGACTGGAGAAACCAGTGTAATGTTGTAGTTGGCATATATTCAGGATGAGGAAAGATCTTAATAAAGAGTAACAATCTCTTTTTCCGAAGGCAAATTGATCCACTCGATGGTAGCCCACCTAGAAGCCGTTACAAGTTTAGCAGTTGATCCTAATGGCCTATACTTGATGTCTGGAAGTAAGTACATCAATTGTGCATTATTTGTTTATTCTTTTTAATTTCATGTTAATGTAATTTTTCCTTTCAATTTCTTTTCTTTTGATAATAGGTCATGACTGTTCAATACGGTTATGGAACCTAGAAAGTAAGACATGTATCCAAGAGTTCACAGCTCATCGGAAAAAGTTTGAAGAATCAATTCACGATGTAGCTTTCCACCCATCCAAATGCTATATAGCCAGTGCTGGGGCTGACGCACTGGCTAAAGTCTTTGTATGACAGAATGCATCATCCTCACCTTCTAGCTCTTTACAAATAATCAACTGCACAAAAGAGATACAGAAGACCAGGGCAAGAATCAACCCATCCTGCCCTTTCGTTCTGCTGAAGGAGCACAGAGGACATTTGTTAAAGTATAGTTTTGCAATTCGTATACTGTTTTCTAAAACTAAGGTTTGTTCAGGTTGCTGCAAGCTCAGCTGAATCTATGAGCCTGAAAACTGTTTCAAATTTCCCCCAAAATAGAAGCTTTTATTTCTGAGGTTCTAATTCGCTAGGCAGGCCTGAGCGAACTTAAGTTTAGTTTGTCCCCTATTGAGTAAAGAGGGCACACTATATGGAATAGTTAAATAGCATGGTGGCTGGGAATAGTAGAGGAAGAACGGGAAGTTAGACCTAGTTCTCCCCTGAGAAATCTTGTTAAACACAATAGTAGTCAAAACAGTAATCTTTACCATATCTATTGTACTAACCCCTGTGTGCATAATGACCATGCAGTGTTAAAATGAGTTTTGAATTTAGCAATCCTTTCAACTGTTCACATAAAGCACTTGGCAAAGCATTTTACTTACTAGGGGAAAAAAGAAATGCAATAATATGTTAAATATGTTATTATTTAGAAATGCTAAACAAATATTTAGTTTGTAAGCAGATTTCTATATTGTAATACATTTTGGAAAATAGATTTGGTACCATTCTAAAGTTTAGCTGTGAAAAACACTCATCAGTGTGAAGAGTAGTTGATAGAATCTGCTTTTACTAAAGGATTTAACTTATTCAGGTTTAAGATTCTGTTTATTTTTAAGGGCGAGCAGGGCATGTCTTTGTAATAATTTCTATTAATTTTAAAATTCACTTTATTCATGTGATATTTATATTATCAGAGTGATTATTTCATATTGATGAACTCTTAACTTTCTGGTGGTTGAAAAGATGGGAGTTATTTCCCAGTACTCTTTATCAAAACCCATATAACCATGCTTCAGATGATCTCTGCTCTTTCTTCTTTGTCTCTCATATTCAAATTATCTGACACCTATCAAAAATAGTTTATAATTATTATGTTTTAACAGTCCAAGGGGTATGGTTAACCTCAGGCAGCTGCTTTTGCAGATGTACTAAATAAAGCAAATGTTTTATACCCCAAAAGCCCTCCATTAGCATCTACAAGAAGAACTTCTTGGAAATCTGGATGGAAGACTTCAGTGCATATTGGATAAATAGCTCTTTCTTTCTCCCTACCCCTTCTCTATTGTTTAATGGAATACACAGCATGTTTTAATGGGCAGTGACTATTATTTCTAGGGAAAACCATATTTTAAAGGACCAGGGTTCCCTGGTCCTTGCCTGTGACTGAAATGTGGTCAGCTCTTAGGATTCCCATGACCTCATTCTCTGGATCTGGTATGTAGACCTCATTCCTACAAGTGTCCCACCTCTCCTCATGCACTCTTGTTTGCCCAAAATGTCAGAGACCAATCTAGAAATGAGAACTAAATTAATGCCCAACTTTTCAGCAAAATATGTATATAATAAACTCTCGGACTTTAAAAAAAAAATCCATATTATAAATATTTTAACCTTTTAATGTAATTCCCACATTCCTATCCCTTCATATTCCATTGTCATAACAGTCACACTTCTGATGATATGAACTCCTGGAAAAAGTATTCTGGTAGTGATGTGGATGAGAACTGACAACTTTTCTTTAAAATTTCTGCTTGTCTGCCTCTAAAATTCTGCAGTATACAGGCAAATTGTCTTTAAAGTTAAGGACCTGTGCTAAATTTACTTAATTGATATGCAGATATGCTTTAATACTTTGACACAGCTACCTTGTCATTTCATCTGTGCTTTGGTTAACAGTAGGCTCAAGGGACTCATTTGTATAATCAAATGAATTGACCTGAACATGTGCTACCGGGGCATATCTGAGTTACATACCAGGTGACAATTTATATTCCCACGCAGACACAGAATTCCACATCGTGATTGGTGAATTCCTCTTTCAGTTCTGCAGAGCAAAGAAGTGGCATTGCTAACCTAACATTTGTAGAAGGATACTGGAAAACTTGAGTCAGATGCCTGCCCGTGGCATATTTATGATGAGCAACTACAAAGCTATTGTTCTACCAGTTATTGCTTTAATTACCTTCCAGGGTCTTCAGTGCCTGCTTTACTTATGTAACTGAATTTCTCAAAACCAAGACCTTCTTTTTACCTGCATTTTATGCCTCACAGTTGAAATTTTTCTGTTACTGAGTGGAAAATAACCATGAGGTATGCAGACTACTGCAAATGATGGAACTGTTGAAAGTTCCTTAGGAAGCCAGTGCTGTGCCACTGGAGACTGTGTGCAGAAACAGACTTGTCTCACTAGCACTGTATGATCTCAGCCTAGAATTGAGCCAAAACTGTCTTCCAACCAGATAGAACGATCCATGTACATGTGTCTGCTTTTTCCCCCCTCAGCCTGTCAAAAATTGAATCAACATTCACAAAATAATATCATCATAATTCAAACAGTCACTGAAATGCTTTCATAGTGCTTAATTTGTAAATATTTTGGATGAAATGTATTGGAATAGTATGAAAATTAGCAGGAGATGTGGGTCCCTGCCTTATTTTCATATGCTATGGATACATCTCGGGAGCTTGCAGCACCCTTCTCAAAACTCGGCTGTTCTATGGAGCTCATTTGCTACTCGGACCATAGATAGATATTTCACATAAGTGATACAATGACCTTCAGTATTTTTCTATTGAACAAGTTTATCAATTTTTGCCATTAAACAGATAATTCGTTATGCAAAGTATTTAGCTTTTATAATCATTTTAGTTATGACTTAATGGGGAGGAATTGAGCTGCATCACTGATAATGAACTTTGTGAGAAATTTTTTGTTTATATGACTTTCATTCCTTCAGTATTCTTGCTATAAATTTCTTTTGGAGATGACGATTTATTTGAAAATGTCTAAAATGTATGTATATTTTATAAATATATATTATATATATTGTAAGAATATATATAATATATATAGACTATATATATATGTGTGTATGTATATACATATATATATATATATATATATATATATATATATATATATATATATAAAACCATAGGTGCATTTTACTGTTTTGTATTTTCATTTTTGGAGGTAGTGTACACAGCAGGTAATGATGAGTATGAGTGTTGTGCTGTTTGCTTTTACAATATAATATATAGTTCTAAATGTTTAAATTACTGTAAATACTATATTCATTATAGGCTAGCATGCTTATTTTAAAGACTGTCATTCTAGTTTATTAAAATCTGAATGTAAGAAAACTTGGCTATTCAAATGTGAATTGAAAAATATTCCATTCTCAGTACTCAACCATTTCCATTGAACATTCAGGATTTTTAACGAAACACATACCATCAAGAAGGCAATAGCTAGAGAATGAGAGGTGCCTTTACTAAAAATACAAATGCAGCCTTACAGTGAGGATGAGACTTGAGTTTGGGAGTGGGGATGAGAGAGAGAGAGGAAGAGAGAGAGTGTGTTGGCCAATCTGTGAAGGTCCTGATTTGTGACCGTCAATGTCTTTTTAATGTATCTGCTCAACTTCTAGGACTTCAGGGGACATTTCATGCGCTATCTTTGTGCTCTTCTCAGCACCGTATATACTTTCCAAGAATTTTGAATGTGAATTCCTAAAAATTTCAGTAGAGAAGGAAATAACTCGTATTTCATTATAGTCAAGTTCAGGTAAAAGGAGAAATTGTCGGTTCACCAAAATTATGGGATCTCATTAATGTTGGCTAAATGTAACTTTTAAAAGCTCACTTTTTTAGTACTTAATATATTTTCTCCTTACACAAGAGCATGTCATGAAATTCTTATGTAATGAAGATTCAGCTAGTAAAAATTATTTGTAGGTTAAACACCTGAACTAGTTAAAATTCCACCTACGAGTAGTATTTAAATGGCATCTTTCGTATCTACCTCTTTGTCATTGCTGCCATTTTAACTAAAGCAAATCTTTATGACATCTGAAATGATGGTTGGATGCAAATTAAAAATCTGTGTTGGTGCTTTTCTCAGGCTTTGTCATTTAAGTTAATATGGAGTTAAGATGTCACAAATCAGATTGAAAGACAGAATTAATTTTGGTTTTCTTTTGAAAGAACTGCTTAAAATTTATTATCAATGTTGATAGTTGAGATAGAAAACCTTGGGTTAGTATATATGTCTGTGTGATGTTTTCAACCAAGAGCCAAACTGTTACTGAATTTATATGGAAAGGGCTCTTAGTATAATTTTCTTCAACTTACTTTGTTCTTTGAAAGCTAATTCAAGGCTATTAAGTACATAATCAATCATTAATTTTATTTACTCAGCAGTTGCCTCCATTACTATGTTACTTGTTTAGTTATTTATATAATTATAGACCTTTAAGTGTTTGACACTGGCATTCAGGTTGTACAAAAGTAGTAGCTGACAGAAATTATATGTATATTTTTATGAAATGTATCAATTCCTAAAGTTCATTTTAGGGGAAGGTCCAGACAACTAACATATGTGTGTATAAAAACAAAGGACGGGTCATTGGTAAATGATTTAAATAATTTTTACTCTTGCTACTGAAGGTTTTTTTAATTGGCTATAGTCATTATCCAGCTGAATCTCCATGTTAGTGTAAGGGACACATAAGGTTGACAAAGCATTTAACAAATTGTGTCAGTTGTTTTTTTTTTTTTTTTTTTTTTTTAAACAAATATTAGGCAAAATGGAGATCCCTAGATCCCACTTATTTATTATAACAGTATTTCTAAAGTGGTGCTTGGGGGTCAGAATTTTCTGGATCTTTGCTAATCAAGCTTTAGAATTTGATTTAACTGGGACCACATGCTTACCATCCTTCTGATGCAAATTAGAAAGTTCATTTTAATTTAGATTAACTGTAATGTCTGCCTGGGTTTTCAACAGGCTGTGAACCAGTGAGTGCCTTGTTAATGCAGAATGATTTTTCCCTGGTTGTGTGTTAGCTCCTCTCTGAAAATGTTTCAGAGAATGGTGTTTTAGTTGACTTGTAGAGAGCTGCTAAATTTGGTGTTATCAGCAATCAGAAAAGTTCATTGTACCACATAACCTCCCTCCCTACTTTCTTCTCATTGTTTGGCTGAAGTTTGCCTCTTGTGAGAAACAAATACAACCCACCTTCTCCACAGTTTTTTCCAATCCAGATTAAAAGGTATCCCCTACACCCATCCCAAATATATGCTCTAATAAGTGTTTTTAGGAGGAACCACTTCTTTGTAATCCTGAAATCTATCGGTTATTTCATGTCTTCTCAACTTCAGTTTACTAGAGCTGACCTCAGGGCATCATCAGTTCAGATTCCTAAATAACTCCCTTTCTCCACTCTCCCACACCCCTCCAACTGGTGAACCCTGGACCAGATTGTTTGATCTTCAGGTATTTTAAATTTTAGTTATATCAATTAATGTAAATTAATCCAAATGCTAATTTTTGTGGTGCAAGAAGTTTCTTTTGTAAATTCAGGGTATGGATAAGCTAAGATATCCTTTTTTGGTGGCTCTAAGTGTATTATTTGTTTTTAAATAAAGTGTACAAATATAGATGATGTGCTACAGGTGTCTCATGAATTGAAATATTTGTCAGATTTGGAATCTAGTGGATTTGCACTTAATACAACCTGATTTTGTTATTTTTTTTGCGAGGGGAGGTAGTAGAAGGTTACAGAGAAATAAAAGGGGATTAGAGTAGATGTGAGTCCAAAATAATGACCCAATCTTAATTATTAATTGTAAAGAAAGCAGAGAAATTTATCATTATAGAGAGGTTGGACCTTTGGAAAGCCAGTAAAATTAAAATACCCCATAGATTGGATCAATAATACTTTAAGGGACACAGGTATATTTTTTCAAGTGTTTAGTTACATAATTAAAAAAATTATACACGCATATGTATATAATCTAATGTGTTTATTTTTTCTTTGTTTGGCTACTTAACAGACAAGCATAATAAGCTTTCCCCTTCCCCTTGATCCTTGAAATCAACACTATTTTTCATGGGCTTCCCCTGCTCAGAACTCAGTCTTCTCTTCCAGTCTGGACTCACAATACTGTATGGAATGTAGAAGGTACCTCTTCTGGTGTCCTTGAAACTATCCACTGTTTTTGATGTTGCGTATGCTGCTGTAGTTAGTGTTACATCCTAAAAATGTACACATTTTTCAGTGGTGTCAGAAATGTCCCTTTTGTTCCTTTTAATGAGAGCTGAGACATAATTTGCTTGGAGTTATTTTAAAGTAATCTAGCTCAGATGGTCAAGAGGAACTCCCAAGTTTTTCATGGATTGATGGAACCCTGGGGTCAGCCCAGGTTCAGAGTGGATTTCTGACTTGGATTGGGGTTCCAAGACCACCACTGAGGTTTTGAGGGGACCTAGAATTGTCACTGCACTTAGAGTATTCCCCAGGAATACCTGAGAGCCCGGCAGCACCCTTTAACCCAAACACTAACCATGAAGCATCTCTCCACTTGTTACTTCTCAGCGACACCTATCGCTTACAGTGATCAGGACACTGTGATTCTGTGCAGAAGCACCGACATGCAACTCTGAACACTGGAGTCCATATTTTCTGGAACACAGATTTTAATTGAGTGTATTTTATATACTTTCAAAACCATACAATCCCAAATCCACCAAACAAAAACTGACTCAGTTTACGTTTCACTTAGATCCTACAAAACCTTAAGCCCTGTCTTACTCCTGTTGTTATTAGACTAAAGGTCATGGTGATTTCGGTCAGACTTGATGGATCTGACTATTTGGGTGAACAAAATCTGCAATATCCTGCTAATAGGATTATTTCATAGAGAATTCTCTTGTCCTTGGTGATTTAGCCATTCACCTTACATGAAGACTGGTGCAGATGCTAACTCCACATTGACTTTCCCTCAGTGCCTCTTTAAGAGAGAATTAATCCAGTGAGGTAAAAGAGAGCCCACTGTAAAACATCTGTTAAATAGCACTTGGAGTATTAGAATTACTATTATTAATTCACGTGCCAAAGTTTTTCATGCCCTCATAAGATCCAATGCATGTACCAGGTTCCCAATCTGTAACCTCAAACCAAAGACATTTTTTAATTACTTTATATAATAGCATCATCAAATTAAGCGTAATGGTAAGGAAACCCATCACGCACAAATGAGAATTCCCAAACTGAAAAGTTTTCTTTAATTTAAAAAAAAAACTGCTCAGATAGCAAAATTTAATGTTAAGCATGAGTTGTTGAAATGCTTGTGATTTATATAAAATGTGCTGAAATGTTAAAGTATACTAACATCCAACTACTTTCCTATGGGAGTGGGACCAAGGCAGTAATTGTTCATAAACAAGATGAATTTACCTTACAGAAAAGAAATGTCATCAGAAATGGTTTACCTTGGGTGCTGGGTAACTTGGGTGAGGGTGTCGCGAAAGAAGAACCTCACCGGAAAGAAAGCAGCCAGCCCTGTGATCTGCGCCCACCACCCATTGTCTCCCTTTCTCTTTAAGTAGCCTGGAAAGATGACCTCTGAGGTCCTTTTGGCCTCTAAAAGGGAATGGTTCCAATTCTGGCTTGTTTGTCATTGGTCCGTTTATCTAAAGATGTTTAGGAAATATATCCGAAGTATCCTAGAGTCCCCCAGTTCAGTGTCAGACAGTGTAGTTTTTATTATATTTTAGGATATAGGCTATATTAACATAGGCTCAGGGATGTTGTGTGATCTGCACATGTCAGACTGAAGACTAGACGTGTAAGAAATACCTGTAGCCAAGTGATAATCTCATGAAAATTCATGACAGGAGACTCATTTTTATTGGATAAGTTCTGTTTTGAATGATTTTGACTGCTTTTAAAAGCATTTTAAACATATTTTTCTACAGACCTTTGAGTCTACATATTTCAGAATATCCTATTGATGGAATAATTCACTCAGTGTGTACTTCAGAAAAAGAACTCAGTGGTTTCACATATCTCTTGACAATCATTTATGAATAACACTCCTGACATACACATCCTGTATACTCAAGTGCTGTCTATTTAAGAACGCTTTTATATGAGGTAAATGTATCAGCATTTTGCTGACTGGGAAATCAGTCTTTTCGTACATAGCTTGCAGGTAAACATGGAGCCTTATGCATTTGATACATGTTAAAATGAATAGAACATTAAGATACAGCATATATAAGCATATATACCACATAATGTCGATAGCTGTGCCCCCCTCAGAGCTAATAAGGTTAAATTCTGCCAATTGCCATTCTCAGATTTTGAAAGTATGCAAGTTCAGCCAAAATACTATTTAACAATCAGTTCATTTAAGTGGAAGCTTTGGGGTTTTTTTTGTTTGTTTGTTTTAAGAATAAATAGGTATTTATTATATCCATGTGTGTTGATAATGGAAAGCTCAGAATGTATTTTGGGTAAAATTATGTGACTTCATTTTTTTTTTCTTAATTTTATTAAATTTATTGGGGTGACAATTGTTAGTAAAATTACATAGATTTCAGGTGTACAATTCTGTATTACATCATCTATAAATCCCATTGTGTGTTCATCACCCAGAGTCAGTTCTCCTTCCATCACCATGAAGCTTTGTTTTTTAATGAAATAGTATAGTACCTGTTCAGTTTCCTTGTATATCTCAGGGTCAGAAGAAATCAGGCTTTCTCTCAACTAAAACATGCAGATTTTCACTTATTCTTTTTGGTCAGCCTTTTAAACAAGCAAGACAATAAGCTCCTTATTTCTCATTGCTGTAGGATACACATCTAATTATTCCAATTAAGAAAAAGCCTGCAAACAGAGTTTTTTCAATTTAGAAACATTATTGCTTTCTGGAGGCAGAAATGATACTACTTTTGAACTTGAAGGTTATAGATCCAGGCAGATTTGTGCCCTCAATGTATGCAAGTTATATACAATTTGCCTCTGCAAATAAACACATGAAAGTTTTATTTTGTGTGACTTAGAAATGATTTTGGGAGTAGAAAGATTGGCAAGGAAGATATAAGTTTATTTCATATATTATCTTTCAAAATCTTGTGGATTTTTTAGAGGCATGGGTAGCAGGTAGTGTGCTGAGTTTTAGTCTGAATACCTTGGTTCTATACCATCCTCAACTCAGATTTTACATAAGTACTGCTCACTTGTCACCTAACAAAAGTTAACGGTTATTTGTTTGCTTCTGTCTCTATAAACTTGAGGCAGGGACAATGTTTGTTTTTCTTACATTCCCCTTAGCACCTCTCCTGGTACCTTACCATGTAGAAAGTACTTGATAAATATTTGTTGGTTGAGTAATCAGAAAGCATGTTTTTAAAGCTCTAAATCTATCCAGATCATCAAAGGCAAAGAAAAAAATCATCCCCGCCAGTCCTAGACGATTTCAAATGTATTTAGATCTGTGGAGTTGATTCTCTAAGATTGAGGTCTGCACCTTAAGTGGGGTGGGATTTGGACCTCACCTGGAAGGTGGCAACAGAATGCCCAAGGCAGCACCCCCTTTCTGCCACACTTAATAGTCCTGCCTGCATTGGCACTGAGCAAAGCATGTGGGGGGCAAGGACGTCTAAAATCTGTTACGGTGTCCCTTCTTTCCCAAACCTCCCCAACACCAACTCGCTGGCCTCTGATACTCCACGGGAGCTCCTCCACAGCCTGGAAACTAAACCTACCTTGGCTCTCTTGGGCCTAGACCAAGTCCACCACTCTTCTTGCGATCCTCAGGTGGCCATGCTATTCCTGACTGGCTTTTTTTTCTCCAAAGAGGTAGGAAGTTCCTCCAGAAGAAGCTTGTCAAGAAATGCATTCCTCCAGGAGCTGTGGAGTTGAGGAATCTGGGACGATATTCCTCAGGATGTTCTCAGGGCTACTTTTTGTCTTGAAGATTCAATGGTAATTATCTAAATGTCTTTTAACTCGCCTAGGAATAGTTCTGTGTTGTCTGGGTTTGCTGCTACCACTCCGGGCAGGGCCCCTGTGGTTTGCGGGCTTGATTAATTGCTCCAGGAGTAAAATAGTCAAGTTAGAGTAGATATTTATATTTAACAGTCAAATGACTAAATCCTTCATAGAATCATCAGCAGAGTAGTAAATTCTATGAGTATGAAATATTGAACTAAATTTTAAAATAATAATAAACCTATATGTTATATAAAACTATTATTTTTATTAAAATATGATTCCTTTAAAATCAACACAGCACAGAGGAAAGAACAGGATTTGGGCGACAGAGGACATTTGTTGTTTGTGAGACTTTAGACAAGCCAACTTTCCTGAGTTGTTTCTCATCTATGAAATGGGGATTATGGATTGACCTAATTAGATTGATTTGAAGTAATAGTTACAAAACACCTGATAAAATCTCAGGCAGTAATAAGCATCCAGCAAATAATTATTATTCACTCCCTGAATTCAAACTTTTTGTCATGCGGTTCTCTCACACTTCTGATAGCTTCTAGAATATCAGGATTTTAGGAAAAACAAGGTTTCAAAGAACATCAAGAGTGGCCCTAAAGAAGTTACACATAAAATATTTCCTCAATATTTCAGTGCCTGCTGTGTGCTAGACGGTTCTAGGCGCTGGCGTTCAGTCAGCAGTGAATGAATTGTTTACCTGCGGCAGCTTCCATTTCAGTGGGGAGGAAACAACAAATAACATAAGTAAAATACGAAGAATATTAGTGATAAGTACTGAGGAAAAATAAAGTAGGTAAGGGAGATGACTTGATGTTTCTTAGGTTATAAGAAAGATACAAATTAACTACAATTTGATACAATTAAAAGAACACAAAAGCAATAAATGAAATAATAAACATGCATAATGCAAAACTAATATCCTACCATACCATTTCACTTCCACTTCCCTTGTTAACATCCTGATATATGTATCTTTATTGTTCATACTAATACATATACACAAGTATTACATATGGGGTTTTGGCTTATTCTACCCATTACTCTTGCTTTTAAAATTTTATGTGTATTATGAGCATCTTACAAGTCTATACATACATAGTTTTCTTTTAAGTTTCTTAATATACACACAATCTTACAAATAAAATGAGAAGATTTTTTTCGGTAGGCCCGTTTGCTTTAGATAAATGGGATTATATATATGTATATATATAAATATATATACATATATATATTCATCTTTTCTCATCCAACAATATATGATGAAAATCTCCAAGTCTATGTTATAGCTCTTAGTTCATTCTTTTTTATGCTGTGTAATACTCCACGATGCTGACTTATTAAACCTCTTCCATAATCAATGGGCATTTACTTTGTTACCAGTTTTTTACAATTATGATTATTGTGCCTTTCCCAAAAAGGCTGTAACAATTCTATATCCGTCAGTAAATGTATAAAAATACTCTTATCCTTTATGCCCACTAGCAATAGCTATTATATCATTTTAAAAAAAAAGAAAAAGCCTCACGGTGGGTATAGTGATTTCTGTGTCATTTTATTTGCATTTTCCTGACTACTGTAAATCTGGACAATTTTTCATATGTACTTTGGTCATTTGGATTTCACTCAAATTACCTAGTGTATTAGTATTCTATAACTGCATAACAAATTACCACAAACTTAGCAGCTTAAAACAAGACCCATTTATTACATTATCTCCTAATTCTGTGCATTAGAACTTCAAGCAGGCTTGACTGGGCTCTCTAGTGTCCAGTAAGGCTGCAACAAAGGTGTATGACAGGCGGAGCTCGTCACTGAAGGTTCTGGGGAAGAATTCACCTCCGAACTCATTCATGTTGGCAGAATTCGATTCCTTGCCATTGCAGGCTGGTTGTAGGATGGAGGGCTCCGTTTCCTTGCTGGTTGTCAGCCAGGTGTTGCTCTCAGCTCCTAGAAGGTGCTCTCCAGTCCTTGCACATGGTCCCCTCCATCTTCAAAACTAGCAAGGATTCATCAAATCCTTGTGCTCAACTCTGTATTCTCTTATGCTACCAGCCAGAGAAAACTGCTTTTAAAGGGTTCAGGTGTCTAGGTTAGGCCCACAAAGAATATCTGTGTGTTAAGGTTCACTGCTTAGTACCTCTCATCACATCTGCAAAATCCCTTTCCCTGTAAATGGAGCATTGACATGGGAGTAACACCAGGGGCAAACATCATGGTGGTCATCTGAGAATTCTGTACCACAGACTCAGATGTTTACTTCTACCTTTACATTTAGCTTTTCATTTTTTTTCATATTTTTGTCCATGTTTGTATTGTGTTTTGCTTTTTATTTAGCTAGTTTGTAGGAACTTTTTGTATATTATATATATTAAGACTTTCTATTCTTGGCTGCAAACATTTTTTTCCCAACTCTCATAAATTGCTTGTTGGTCACATTAATAAGTACTTTTTCCACAGAAAATGTAACCATTTGGTTTTTGCTCTTAAAGTGAATTAAACATTTATATTTTTATTCACATTTTAAATTTTTATTCGTTTTTATTTTTTCATTCATTTTTATTAACATTTGTCCATATTGACACTCGTTTTAAAAAAATTATAAGTGCTCTTTGTATACTATATAACTCTTTCTCTTATTTGCAAATTTTCTCCAAATGTATAATGTGTCTATTAACCATATTTATACCTTTCCCATTCAAAATTTTATATTAGTATACAAGTATATTATTTTACAAAATAGGGACATTTGTGAATATATAAAAATTTAAAAGTATTCTGTATTAAGCTCTTCGCCCCTGGGTGGCATGTATAATCTCCTAGAATGACTTCTGCATTTTATTTTTGTTTTTTGTCGTCAGTGCTTTTTACATTTGTCTTTACTCCATTTGAAATTTGTTTTTATATATAATACAAGCTATAGATCCAACTTTACTTTCTTCCAGGTGGGTTGCCAGTTGTTTCAGTACCCTTTAGTAAATAAACTGTCTTTTCCCAATGAATTGAAATACGAACTTTGTCATATACTAAATTTCTCAATATGGTATTTCACTTACAGTTCTCTTTACATATGGCAATATCGTATGAATTCAGTTACAATTACTTGTAATGTGTTTGTACACAGTAACTTTATAAAATGGCCAGGTAGAGCTTTTTCCCACCTCACATTTCTGCCTACTGTTCTGTTTTTGTTTTTTAACCACCTTTCTTGGCTGCGCTTAGGCATTTGAAGTTTGTAATCATTTTATCTAGTAGGAGTTGAAATTACATTAAATTTACAGATTAATTTTGGGAAATTGAACTATGATACTGTATTCTAAGAGCTAAGAAAATTGTATCATTTTCTGTTTGCTGAGATCTTGTCTATGTCTTCAGTAAGATTAGAGAATTTTCTTCATTTAAGTCCTGTGTCCTTTTTTATTAAATGTCTTCTTGTTTCTTAGCGTTTTGGTCACTGTTGTGAATGGATTCTTTTTTATTCATTTTTATTTCTAAAAGCTTATTATAAATTTTAAAAAGCCTATTTTTTTCTGTGTACTTATCTCATATACAGCAAAATTACTATATATACTAAATAACTTTCTCATTGATGCCAGAACTTTTCCTTAGAGTCTCAGGATTTTTAGAAATGCAATGACACTCACAAAAATAATATAACTTGCTTTTTCCAATGTTTGACAGATTCTTTTCTAGAATCTTTCTTGTCTAAAATTCTAGTGTTGAGTGATAATGATGATAGCAGAGATGTTGAAATAGTTTGAGTAATTTTAGTTGAAATAGTTTGAGTATTTAGTTATTTAGAATATTTGTGTTTTTACTTGGTATAGAATCTTATCTCATTTGAATAACCTTTTTCCTGTTTTACCAAGAGATTTTATTAAGAATAGCTGCTGAATTTTATCAAATGATTGTCATGATCTTCTGGTATGGTCGTGTGTTGCTCTCCGTTCATCTGTTGACTGGCTGGATTATGTGCAGAGTTGCTAACTTTAAGCCACTGTTGTGTCCTTGGAATAAAACCTGCTCGGTCATAATGTGTTATTCTTTTCTGATAAAGCAGTATTTCCGTTGCTAATCTTTTATTTAGAACTTTTGCATGCATATTCATAAGTGAGATTACTTTATAGATTTCTCTAGTGGACTATTTTATTAGGTCTAAAAAATTGTGCAGGCCAGCAAAATGTGGAAGTAATCAGAAGTCTCACCCACTGTTGGTGAGAATGTAAATTTATTCCAACATATTGGGAAATCATTTGGAAAG
This sequence comes from Rhinolophus sinicus, assembly GCF_057876585.1. NCBI lineage: Eukaryota > Metazoa > Chordata > Mammalia > Chiroptera > Rhinolophidae > Rhinolophus > Rhinolophus sinicus. Next base: position 165,952,988 of record NC_142502.1, read on the forward strand.
ATCTACCAAAGTAAAATATTCATACTGTGGAATCTAGTAATTCTGGTTCTCAGCATACACCCAGTAAAATGCATACATATGTTCATCAAAAAATGTGTTCTAGAATGTTTATAGCAACACTATTAGTAATGGCCTCACAGCAGAAACTACCTGAAAATGTATCAATTATTGAATGGATAAATACATTTTTGGGTGTTCATACAGCAATAAGAATGAACAGTTTATAACTACATGCAACATATGGATGAATCTCAGAAACATGCTGAGCCTAAAAAGCCAGATGTAAAAGAATATGCTTTCCTTTATATAAAGTAAAACAGGCAAAACTAATCTGTGCTAATTCTAATGTACGCTCTATGGTCAAAAATGGTAAACATTTCAAGGAAAAGAAGTGCTCAGTTTGCACACTCAATTCCCCAGGCAGGTTAAAGGATGAGGAGGAGGAAATCAAGGTGGATCAAGACTGCGCAGAATCCTATCTGAAGATTCCTCCATCGGCAAATGAGGAGGTGTGTTACTCAGCTTCTGCGTTTCCATTACCTTTGGAAAGTAAGGACACCAGTTCTTTTTTTCCTCAAGTCTCATTGCTTTACCCAAACTTCTCTTTTTTTGGTGTCATTTGGAAAATTTGCAAAGTAGCTTGATTCCTGATATTATAGTCAATGGACAATTTCCAACCAATTTAGTGTATGTGCTGCTGAAGCGAGCACAATTTCCAACCAATTTAAAAATTCTTCCTTCCATTTCAAAAAGCAAGAAAATACAACCCAAAATGAAAAAATTGAATAAGCTGAAATGACCCAGAATTAATACATACGATAGAATTAGTAAACAATGACATTTAAATGTTATTATAACTATATTGATACCCCAGAAGAAAATGGAACATTTTAAAGTACTAAAAAGGAAAAAAAAAAAAAAATCCCTGTGCACTTGCAATTCTATACCCAGTAGAAATATCTTTCAGAAACAAAGGCAAAGAAATACAAGAGCCAAAAGTATTCCTGACTACCAGATATATTAAAGAAGGTCCTCCAGGCATAAGGAAATTGATACCAGATGGAATTGATATCAGCTAATAACAGAAAAAAACAACAACTTCTTTTTAAGTCACCATAAGTGATAACTGTTTAAAGCAAAAAATAATATACAGAGGTTACAAAGCTGTATAGGTAAAATATATGAGAACAACACAAAGACTGGAAGAGGGAAGATAGAAGTATACTGTTGTAAAGTTTATCCTATATGTGAAGTAGTATATTGAAGATAAACTGTAATTATAGATTTATAGTTGTAGATATGTATTATTGAACCTAAAGCAACCACTTAAAAAGGATAGCTAATAAATCAACAAAAGATACAACATACAATAATAATAATAATAATAATAATAATAATAATAAAATATCCAGTTAATCCAAAAGAAAACAAAAAGGGAAAGGGGAATAAATAACATGGCAAATAGTAAACAAATACCAAGATGGTATATTTAAACCCAACCATATAAATAACCACATTAAATGTTAATGGTCTAAATACCATAACTGGAATGCAGGATTGACAGATTAGGTATAAATAATGGACCTTACCTACATGAAATGCTGCATACAAAAAACCCACTTTAAATATGAAAGCTCAAATACATTAAAAGTTAAAGGATAGAAAAAGATACACCATACCAAAAGTAAGCTTCAGTGGTTATATTAATATTGGGCAAAATAGATTTCAGAGAAAAGATTTTCTCTGAATAGTATTTCTCAGGAATAAAAAGGTTCATTTCATAATGGAAGTCAATTCATCAAGAGAACGTAACAATCCTCAAAGATTATGTACCTAATAACAGAGCTTCAAATAAGTGGAGCAAAAACAGAGAATGAAGGGAGAAAGAAGCAAATCTACAATTATAGCTGGGAATTTCAACATTCCTCTCTCAATAATTGATAGGACAAATAGAAAAATCTGACTATAGAAGACTTAGGTAAGACTATCAACCTACTTGACCTAATTTATATTTATAGATCATTCCACCCAAGAACAGCAGGATATACTCTTTTCTTTCAAGTGCCAAGAACATTTACCAAGATAGACTACATTCTGGGCCATAAAACAAGTCTTAATAAATTTAAAAGGATTCGAATCATATAAAGTATGTTCACTGACCAGTGAAATTAAATTAGAGACCAATAAAAGATGTCTGGAAAATTCCCAGGTATTTGGAAACTAAATAACACACTTCTAAATAACCAAAGGGTCAAAAGGAAATTAAAAAGGAAAACTAAAAAGTATTTTGCCTGGCAAGGAAGTAGAGCAACAGTAACATTCGTTCATTGCTGGTGGGAATGCAAATGGTGCAGCCACTTTGGAAGGCAGTCTAGCCATTTCTTACAAAACTAAACATACTCTTAGCATACAATCCAGCAATCATGCTCCTTGGTATTTACACAACTGAGTTGAACGCTTTAATCACACAAAACCCTGCACAAGGATGTTTATAGAAGCTTTATTCATAATTGCCAAAACTTGGAAGCAACCAAGATGTACTTCAGTAAGTGAACAGATAAATAAACTGTGGTATGTCTGGACAATGGAATATTATTCAGCACTAAAAAGAAATGAGCCATGAAAAGACACAGTGGAAACTTAAATGTATATTACTAAGTGAAAGAAGCCAATCTGAAAAGACTACATACTGTATGATTCTATATGACTTTCTGAAAACTATGAAGACAGTGAAAAGATTAGTGGTTTCCAGGGAATAGCAGGGAGGGAGGGATGAATAGGCAGAGCATAGAGGAATTTTAGGGCAGTGAAATTATTTGTATGATACTGTAATGGTGGATATGTGTCATTATACCTTTGTCCAAACCCATAGAAAGTACAACACCAAGGGTGAACCTTAATGTAAACTGTAGTCTTTGTGTAATAATAATATGTTAATGTAAGTTCATCAATTATAATAAATGGTGGGGCTAGTGGGGAGGGGGGAAGGGAGTATATGGGAAATGTCTCATTCCTTCTGCTTAGTTTTATTGTGAACCTAAAACTGCTCTAAAAAAAAATAAGGTCTATTTTAAAATATTGGGGGGAAATGTATTTTGAACTAAATGAAAATGAAAACACAACATACCAAATTTGTGCAATGCAGCTAAAGAGTGCTTTCAGGGAAATTTATAGCACTAAACTCCTATATGAGAAAGTAAGAAAGCTCTCAATTCAATGACCTCAGCTTCCACATTAAGAAACTAGACAAAGAAGAAACAAGGAAAAACCAGCAGAACAAAGGGAATGATGAAGATAAGAGCAGAAATCAATAAACCGTAAAACAGAAAAAAGAAAATCCATGAAAACATAAGCTTTTTGTTGTTGGTTTTTTAAGAAAATGAAGAATAATAATAAAATGAAGTCTACTCTGGCAGGTTCTCTAGACAAGATCCTGCCCTGAATAGGTCAAGGAGGGGACTTGCAAAACTGCCTCACACCCAGGAAAAATGACAAAAGAGGTCTCTGGATAATGAGAAATACTACTTTCTTACATGCTGGTGGCTGATCTAATTCCAAAATCAACTAAGACCCTATGTGTTCTTCCATGAGGAAAAAAGCACAGGATTTCTTTGTTCTCCCAGGAAAGTTGTACTTACTTAGTGTTGTGCAGGGTGGCCTGCGGGGTCTCAGCTCCTGCTCCCCACATAACGCAGGATATGGTGAGGCCAAAAAGGAACACCCACGGAGCTATAGGTAGGGGAGTCATACCACTATAGTCTCATTGGAGGCTGGAGCCACACAACCTGCAACCTGCTGTCCACTTTTCCGCCTGCCATCCGACCAACTCCCCAACCAACACAGCCGCGGCAGTTATATCAGTGGCTAATTGGCTAACTGGTTACAGCTGATGGTCAATTAGCCACAGCTGACGGCCATCTACTACCCGCATCAGCACCTTTCCACATGAGGCCTGGAAACTGCTCTCTGGGACTCTCTCCCCACACCTCGTCATATGAGAAGTTCTGTATATACTTGAAAGTTCTAAAACAGTATTTCTTCAAATAATTCTTTATTTCTAACTTCACATGTCAGACATCCTTCTTTCATTTTTACTCCTTGCTATTCAGAATTTATAAATTTGAACCTTCTTCACTGTGTCACTTAATTTTGTTCCATGGCTTTTTAGCTTATTGCCTTTCTGTTTTCTTCTATGAGGAACAAAAATAACAGTTGTTTTTCCCAAAATATTGGTGCAAAATTTTATTGCATTTACTTAAATTGTATTTATTTAAATAATGTTATTCCTGACATGACTTGGGTTTAAACTTGCCATTTATCAGATATGTGACCCTGGGACAAGTTACTTAGACTCTCTGAGTCTCTACTTTCCCCTCTAAAAATGGTGCCTTCTTTTATCTCAATTAAGTTCCTTGAAGATAGTTCCAAACACATGAAAACCCCTCAGAAAGGCTAGTTTCTCCACTCCCTTGCCCCTCATTTCCACCCTGCAAACCCATGGCAGCTGCTAACAGTGCCTAGCCCATTGCGAGAAACCTCACTGTGGAGAATTCTGGACCTGGTAACCAAAAGCAACACATTACAAAGACCTCTTGGTTTAGAAACCTTTATAACTTGAATCTTTCCAGGTGATTTATTTAGAAACCTCCTTTAAAAAGAAGTCAAATGAAAGTAAAACTAATTTTCTCCAGTCCTAATTTTTTCCAGAAAATAAAGCGATTTATTTAAGAGAATTTATAGGCAATGCCATATTCATGAGGAAAAGCTAAGAAAGCTCCCTATAAATCCCCCACGTCTGCTTTTCAAGATGCAGCCTTGCTCCTTAAACCATAGAGGTGGGTAAATAAATACCAACTGTGAGAACAGACACTGACCCCTCTCTGCCTTGACAGACATCACTAATTGATTTTCGCATCTTTCTTTAAGGGCCTTGGCCTCAGCATCTCTCTTTGTATGGTGCTTCAGGCAGTCACTACTAGCTGATCTGCCCAGGCAAAACCTGTACACCATCCCAGCCCAGTCTTTCGGGGCACCACCCACACTGTGGTGAAGGCAATGTAATTGCAAACATTCATAGGTATGAAGAGAGAATTCTTTGTTCTGCATTTTGCTCCTTAGTAAGAAAAAGTTCCCCAATTACAGCTAGGGCAGTAACTAGGGTAGAACTCGACGTTGTTGTGGATATGCAGGATCCGGGGCATTCAGAGACCTATTGGGGAACACTGTTATGGTGGGGAGGGCTTCCTAGGGCATCTGGAAAAGGGAGCTGCTGCCAAGTGACCAGATAGTGTCTATGCAACAGGGATTACAGGCACGGCTGCGTGGGCTTGTCATTCTGTAACCGGTTTTGCAGGTAAGGACATAACACACCCAAGTGGATTAAGACGGTTTACTACATAGTCAGCTCCCTTGTCCCACAGGGCACTACCAAGCATAAGGGGCCAGACGACAGCAACATGAGTGACAGGGCAACAATTCTAAAGGGAAGTAAATTTACTTTATAGGCTACAACTGAACTCTAAGGAGGGGCCAGGTGGAAAGTCCTAGGCATCACTGAAACCATGGAGGCTGAAAAGAATGTTTTTTAGACACCTCCTACGAGATGGAGAGGTGAGTGAAAGTGGGCTTGTGACAGCGCCTCACAAACTGCCTACCTTGCCTTGTTCTTTGGATGATCTCGGGGCATTCCAACAAGACTTTGGTCATACTGTAGCTTAGCCTTGCTCACATGGCCTACGTGACGGTGCCAAGATTGCCAGAGTGCCACTGCAGAGCATGTGAACCTCAAGAAGGACTATATCTGCCAAGAGAGACTCATGGTTAACTAAGCACAAGTTCATAACCAGAGTCTAACAGCCATTGCTGACAGAGTCCTCTCACACACTCTGCATTTCAGGGAAAATCCACAGACTGAGCTATCAGCTGCCTGCACTGTGCTCCTGCCTTCAAAGTCAACCTTTATAAGGGAGTTCCTGGTATTGACTTTTAACCAAGAGGCTGAAACCTGCCCCATCCAATCAGAATTTCACAGCTGTAGTCTCATATGCATCTGACCAATCAGAGCGGCTCCATAACCACCAATCAGAATGTATGATTATGACGAATCAGAATTGTGTGATTTAGAGTCCTCATTTACATAAAAACGGGCCAATCAGGAACCAGGGCGGGAACTTTATAAAAAGTGCTTTCCCCTTTGTCTCAGCGGTGGGCACTTCTGATTTCCACTAGGGGTTGTGTTTCTTGGTTTTGCAAACTGTTCACCTGAATCAAGTGTCTCCTCTTTCCGTGCCTCAGAGTGGGAACTTTTGTTGACGAGCCATTTCACTAAAGTGGCCACCCCATTTTGCTCTGTGGAAGGAAGCGGATATGGGAAAGGTTTTTACCATGGAGTCAGGAGTTGAAGAGTGTATCTGACAGACCTGAACTGGCTTTCACTCAAGGTAATTATCCCAAGATAGAATTCCAGTTTGGTTAAAGAAAATTTCCCAGAGCAACTTGTTTCTAAAACGCTTAGTTGTTCTAATGTTCAGAGTCCCTTGAAAGCCGAAACAATTCATTAACCAAATACCTTCCCTTTAAAATAGAAAGGTTGGGAGAAGTTCCGCATTGGGACTCCTTCCTTTTCATCCGTGGGCTGCCCAAAGAGGTGCAGAAGGCAACTGAGCGCTTTTAAGTAACTTCCAAGATCTTGGATTCCATGCTGCAGAGGAGAAAACAGAGAGAGAAAAATATATAGGTGCAAAACGTGTGGAGCTGAAAATATGGGGACTGGAGGAAGAGGGAAATAGGGCTGAGGGTAAAGTAGCTGGTGACTCACAGGTGAGAAGAGAGAGGAGAAAACAGGGCGGGCAAGGAGGCTATTTTGTAATCAAGAGAGCACTGAAGCTGGAGTCAGGAGACCCAGGTTCCTGGCCCAGCTCTCCTTCCCACCTGCTGCACGACATTAACCAACTCCTTAACCTTTCCGAGTCTCACTGTCCTCATTTGGACAACGGAATACTAATTGAGGATGGAATGAACTATTAAAACCTGTTCGTCCCATAGCCGAGTCCTAATTATGATTGAGTTCTCCCATACTCTCTCAAATGAAGTATGGGAGAAGAATGGTTTTGAAATATGTGTTTATTTGGCAACATGAATTCTGTGTGTATTCAATACCATAGTGAACATAGTAAAGCTGCAGCACAGTTCATGGCACGTTGGGCACGTTGGGACTTCATAACTGATGTCTATGATTGGTTTCACTCTTGTCACCAGAATTTCCCTAGGCCTCTCCAGCCTGGAGTTGCAAACGAAGTCATTGGCTTGTCCTCACTGGCCTAGTGCAGGAGCAAGTATTTGGAGGGGTGGTGGGGTGGAGGGGTGGGTCTCTAAGGGATGTCCCAGATCTGCTCATAAACAAGCCTGTGGTCCTGCCAGGACAGTCTTGGCTGCCCATGTGGACAACCCCTGTCCCCCAAACCCCCAGGCTGCCATGGCTCCACTGGTATTTTGTTTCCAGAGATCTTTGCTCCCTGCCCAGGATCAGAACAACTCCAGGATGAAAGAGTTGATTTTCCATTTCAGGAGAATGCCTCCTCTCTGTAGAGAGAAACAGGCATGTGGGTGTTTCAGGCCTTGCATTTAGGTCATAGGAGCTGGAAAGATCCCCTGAGTTTCCACACTGCAGTTGTGCCCCAGTTCAATGAGGGTATTCTCTTAGGAGAAAACCAAATTACACTGCTACTTTGCCCTTCAGAAAACTTCATTTATTTTGCTTGGTGTGTATCTTAGACAGTCATTACCACAGTGGTTTGTAACCTTTGACTTGTCCCTGTTCCCTCTTTGGCTTTAAAATGCCACACAACCTCCCTATTGAGGGTTGGAAAGAAACTCCCTTTCACTCTGATTGCAAGGAGAACTTGGAGAGTATTAGGATATTTGAAAAAAAAATCAATACCGTAATATCAAGATGCAGGTTTACCGATGCCTTGGGGATGTCAGACCAACAATAATTAAAAGGATTTGGGGTCTTGTTTTGGTGTTTACATAGTTTCCATGGCTTCCAGACCCTCCCAGTCTGTGCCCTGGGCAGTCATGTAAAGGCTCTTTGTTGAGAACCTCGATTCCAATTTGCCATTAACCTGAATACACCCTGCTCACCTCAACGAAGTGTGAAAATAGAGGAGTTGTAGAAAGGAGCTATTCAGCTGGAATTGTGTTTTTTTATAAGAGAGTCCCAGCTGCCAAGCCAAGTATAGCATTTGCTTACTTGGGCAGCTTGTTTGCTACAGGCCCAGTTTGTGTAAGAAAGATGGCAGGAATAAAGTTAAGCTCAGTATTTCTCAATTACAAGACATTTTTTAAAAAAGAAAGAAAAGAAAAACAGCAAAGTCTGCATTGAAATTGTGGTCTTTCAACCTTACGTGTTTTCCCTGTGGATGGTTATTGAAATAGTACATTTCTCCTCAGTCAGGTCTTCATACTAAAAACTGAAGTGGATCCCAGAATCAGCACCTCTGCCTCCCTGACAGTCTGAACAGTTTTTAGCAGCTAATGGCCTATAAACAAGTGACATCTTGTAGCCATTGAGGTGAGGCCAAGAGAAGTGAAAGGGAGTCTTAGAGAGGCAGTCATTGGTTTTCTTGGGTAAAGCTTCTAAGCAAAACAGAGGAAGACTATTATTCAGCCGGCCTCTGGTTTTGCAAATTTGGGTACTTGAGGACATGCATGCATCAGCATTCAAGACAACTTGATGCTTCAAGGGATTTCAAAAGGTGATAATTGCAAGGTGATTAGCTAGAAAGGTGTGGTTTGCTGGTGGCCTCACTGAAAGAGACTGCATCTTGGGGCCAATCCTTCCTGGGAGGGAAGTTTCACTCTGTTCCCTCTGCAGGGTTCTTCAGCAACTTCCAGATGAAGAGCATTCTGGGGAAGAGTAGTGTGAGAGGCCTGCCTGGTTCTTCTGTCCTTCCTCCCCTTTCTGAGGCTCTGCTATTGCCCTGAATTTGGAATTCATGAGTTACTCCAGTGTCTGCCCCCCAAAGTTCCCCCTTTGCTTGAGCTACTGTGAATTGAGTTTCTGTGTTTTGCAACCAAGAGAACTTTAACCAACGCAACCTTCCATGGCCTGGCCCATGCCTCTCCCTCCAGTTTAATATCCTGATACCCCTGCCTCAAGTTTCACGCTGTCACTCTCTGTGTGTCACACCTTCATACCTCCTTGCCTTTGCTCCCATCATTCCCTGTGCTGGAACACCTTGTCCATCTTTCCTCATCTGGCTAAAAGAGACTAAAGCCAGCCCAGGAAGCCTTCCCAAGCTTGCCTGTCACATCAGTCAGAGGTTAGCTGTTTATGCGTGTCTTTCTCACACTAGCCTCTAAGTTCCTCGGGCAGGGACCGGGGATACCCCACTTCTTATCACAATGCCTGGCACATAATAGTGCTTAAATCATGGTTGTTGAATGAAACTGATGAAGGTAAATAGAAAATGGGATTTTCATTTCTTTAGGAAAAGTGAGAGCAGAACGTGAGGATCAGAGTTATCCTATGGGTAGATACTCGATGAGGATTCTGGTCCTAGAAAACCTTGATTGTAACACTCGTTCAGTAATGAACCTTAGAAGGGTATTCGAGAGAGTGGTGTAGTCTGGATGGAATTAGATCCTCTCTTCCTCTTTCTTCCTGAAATATCTCTGACTCGCGTTCTATCAGTGCCATTGTATTAGGGGTTGGCACGGTCAGATGACATGGGCATAGTCAGAACTAGGCTTAATTCTCGTTCTCTGTATTCTGTTTTCCTGATGATATGTGTCGATTGTGTCCCCTAATGAGAACGGACTAAAAAAATTTCTGGAAAATAGGTGGGGAAGGATTCTGTATCCAGACAGTGTAAGTCTCTCTGAGCAAGTTAGGGAGGGCTCCAAAGAAGAGGTGACATTTGGACTGAAACTTGAGGGATGAATAGGAGTTTAACAAAAGGATAAGGAGCCCAGTGTGTCCAGGGAGCTACAGGGACTATAAACTATAGATTCAAATTGCTCTTCCTAAGCGAGGGCAGGATGTCTGTCCAGCGGATCAGTTGGGAGCAGTGATGGGGGAAAGTGCAGTTTGTATTGGACGTTTTATAGACTTTTCACTTTGTGCATTTAATAGATCCTGAGAATACACTTCTCAGAATTATACATATATTTTAAGTTGTCAAGCTCACAGAGAACCCCCTCTGCAGCCACTTTGGTTATTTCATGTGCCACCATTTTAAGAAGCAAAGTGGTTAAGTACATAGACCATAGAGTCAGATTGCCCAGAGTTTAATTCCCATATCTGCTTCTACCAGCTCTGTGGCCTTGGGCAAGTTACTTGACTTCTCCATGCCTCAGATGCATGATTTGGAAAATGCGAATAAGTAATAATGATATCTCCCTCAGCAAATTATAGGGACAAAATAAGTGACTTCATACCTGTGAAGCCTGTAGAACAGTGCCCAGCGTGCAGCAAACACTAACTGTTAGGCACTGTCACGATTTGATTTCTCATGAGGTTGTTTGCAGTCGCCAGTCATGCACTTCATGCATAATCCCATGATATTAATTATACGATTTTAATTGTTCATTTGTGTGTGCTTTCCCACTGAACTGTGAATTCCTCAAAGGCATTAGTTGAATAAATGTCCCTTTCCGAAGTAATTGAATTCATGCTTTCAAGCATCTTTCCTACTTACTATATTTATGTGCTGGTAATCTAAGGGGAGAACTTTCCTTAGGATTCTGACTGGGAAACAACATTGTTATTTGGAAACTCCTCTTTGAAGCTGAAGAATCCCTGGACACAGAAATGGTTTTCTTTATACACCCAGGCTGATCCCCCAAAACTGCTGCTAGAAAACCTGCTTCATAGAGCTTTTGTCCTGTTCAAAAGGGTTTAAGGAGCCCAGAGAAACAAGAAATATTTGAACCCTGTCAGTGTGGCTGAAAATTTTTAGCAGAGCCTTGTTGCAAAGCTTTTACTGAAGAAACCTCTTTCAAAGGGCCCTAACTCCGAAGAGGTGAAACAATTGAGCGGAGTTGAGACAGCATATGCACCCAGAGAAGCTGGCCCAATATGCTTCTTGTCTGATTGGTTTGGTTGACTTGGAGGAGAAAGGGCATGGAAGAACTTTTCTGCTGAGATCACCTCAGGAGATTGGCTGAGTCTGCAGGACCCAGAGAGCTCTGCAAAGACTGGACCAGAGCCCAGAGGTATGCAGAACCAGGTGTGTGTGTGCGTGTGTGTGTGCGTGTGTGTTTGTGTGTGTATGTGTAAGATAGGGCTGGGGCTGGGGTGGGGGTTCTGACCTTCCAAGATGACAGTCAAGTGAATCCATAGATTGGAAGGCAGGAGATCTGGATTCTAGTTCTGTCCCTTCATATCTGCACAACCTTCTTCTGGCCTGGGTTTCCTTTCTGCCACTGGAAGGTTTGACCAGAATTGTCTCTAAGGTTCTGTTTCTAGTGTAAGATTTTAGTGCTGCCCCAGCAGTATGGGGCAGAGTTTAGGTTGCACAAGGTGGCGTTTGTATCCGAGCCTCCCACATCTCCCATCACAAGCAGGACCTTTATCGCCGAACTGCTCCGGGCAAACCCTCACCTGACCCAGCCCTACTCCCACCCCAGCCTTCCCACTGTGTCCTAGGGAGCAGCTCTCTGTTGTCAATGAGCTCCCCAAAGCCTCCATCCCTGCCTGCCTCCGCTTCCCTGAGACCTGGTTGTCTTCTGCAACTTCCCAAGTGGAAGCTGCTTGTGCTGTCTCACTCCATGGATTTCAGGCCTGGAGTGGGGATAGTCTGCTCTCCATCCCATTGCTCTTCCAATCTCCCTGTCTTCCTCCCGCAAAGCACCCCACTCCCTTGAAGATGTAGCCTCAGCCACCATCCCTGTCCCTACTCTCTTCTCCCAGCCCCCCAGTCACCTGCTCTCATTCGCTGAACATCCCAGAGCTGGGATCACTACTTCTCTCTCCATCCTGACTCCTGTCACTATCGTTGGGGACTTGAACAGCCACGCAGATGATTCTGATGATGCCGTAGCCTCTGAGCACTTTAACCACCTCACTTTCAACGATGCTTTCCTCTACACTTAAAGATTTACTGACAACATATAGACAACGGGCCCATTTGAAGAGGTTTCATTTATCTTCAAAATCATAATATCTATTAACCAGGGTGACCATACAGTTTATTTTCACATCTGGGACAATTTTGTGAATGAAAGAGGATATCAAAATCATTAAAATTATATTATTTGGGGGAATATTTACTTATTGATGACACATTGGTTTTCTGGTAAGGCCCCTATAAAGTAATTATATTCCAAAACTACTTTCCAAAAGAAAATGTTTCTTAAAAAAATTAAAATAGCGTGTGTGTAACATGAAGTGACACTGAAAAAACCTCTTTTATATCAATTATCTACAAATGCAAAAATACAGGCAAAATAATTGTTCCTAGAACTTATTTATGTTCTTAGCTGAATCTGTCACTAATGGTGTGTCACTGGTACCTCTGAGATCAGAAAGAATTTCCTTTTTGAAAATAGTTTTTGTATTTTGAAGTTTTTGAACATACCTGTTTGCAGTTGCCTTCAAAGTAAAATTTATGATTAATAAGTTTGATATTGCTGACACCTTTCAATGATACTTTTCTGTAGATCACAACATTTTAAATTGGTGATATATTCTCTGCCAAGTCCTGAGAGACTTGATGAGCTCTATGAACATTCTGCTAAATGGATATCTTCAATTCAAATTTTTTCATGTAAATATTTTGTCCCAAGTATTGACACAGGTGCCATCTTTTTGCCTTCATTCAGAGGAGCATGGCTCAACACACATGTTTACAAAAACTAACTTGTCAAATAGGTCATCTCTGTTTATGATTCTTTTAAACGTTTCTCAATTGCACAAGTCTTTCACATCCTAACCCATGAGCCGTTGCCAGAAGCTGGAAGTAAAAAGCGGAGTTCAACCAAACCCATCCTGGCTTGTTTTAATGCAACCATTAATAATAATATCTAGGTAATGAATGAAAAACCCAGGACAAATGCTAAACTGGATGGGACCCACAACAGGCATAAACAGGGACTCTCCCAGGAAACATCGGTAACAATGACTGCTTAGAGGTAGCTCAGCAATTCTCAATCCTGGCAGCACGTTGACATCACCAGAGAGCTCTACCAACATCCTAACGGCAGGTTCCATTCCCAGAGACTCAGGTTTCACTGGTATTGGGACGGGGCCTGGGAACCAGCATTTTAGTTTCCATGTGATTCTAATGTGCAGCTCGGGCTGAGAGCGTGTGTACCAGCCGAATGCACCACTTTTAAGCCAGATCTGCTTGGTTCTCCAAAGCCGTTCCCCAGCTGCTTCTAAAGCTAGAGACTGCAGGAAAGAGTGATTCAGATAAGAGAGAAGGAGGTAAATCAGGAGTCGCTATGCTGCTGCCCCCTTGGGTGTGTTGTCACCTTGGGCCAGTAGTGAGTGCATAGCAAGTGATCTGGGAGATGAGAAGAGCAGAGGGTAGCTCTGTCACAAATCCTGTGGCCACTACCCACGACAAGTCAGAATGATCACGTGTAATCCTTTTAAATATTTAATCAAGCAACTCCTGTATTGTCACGACAAACATGAAACTTGTTGAGCGTTACAGAGTTCTAATGAGAATTAAAAATTTTAAAAAAAACACCTCACAAAAGCTTTGATTAAGCCTGTTATAAGTGCTGTACTCTATTCTGAAGAGTTATTTTGAAAATAATTGTCAAAAGGTAAAATCCCCAGCACCCTCAAAAGGATGTATCACTTTGGCTCATTCTACAGAATTATGAGCATCTTTCTAGCTCCAAGTTTTGAAGGATGAGCCACACTGGCAAAGAATAACAACACTTCGTTTCCCAAGTCCTCCGTGCCCTGCTGCCCCGGATGCATTGGGTGTTGTCCCAGAGCCAGTCGGGAAAGCAGCATTTGCTGGTGCTTTTTTGCCTGCTCTTAATTCAGTTCCGAGGCTGTGAGTTGAACTCTGTACAAATGTTCTGGATGACCTTGGGGACAGATCTGTAGAGGTTGTCAAACTCGTCCACAAAGAAGGCGTGGTCCTTGGCCGGGTGAGTGGCGATGACTTCCAGCTCGTCCTGTGCAGCCCAGGCAACACCTATCGCATAGGTGATCACTCCTGCGGGGACAAAGTTTACATGAAGCAAATGTGCCCAAGTAAAGGTGCTGCTAATGAATCATGAACTTCCTGTTGCTCTGTGGGCTATTGTGTTTGAATGCCCCAAAATCCAAAATCAGACACGTGCCCCAAAGCATGCACATCCGCTATGTAACAGAGTTGATATAGTTGGGGTCTCAGAAAAGTGTATAGACTTTTGAGAGGAAAAAACACACAATGGAGCAAATGCATGGTAAGAATTTCATTTCGGGGAGCAGCAGAGGGGATGATATTTTGGAACCCGTGAAACTTTGAGTGCCATGCAGACCACCACATGGCAGAAGCCTGCTCTACCTGTGTGCCGAGCCAAACAAAATCTCAGTCTTAAATGCATCAGAAGTCAGTTCAAGGTCTTTTTAACTAAAATAGTGGAATTGAAACATTTTAGGCTTGAGGATGACTTTACAAGCCAGAGACTCCAAGCTCATTCCCAATACAGGAACCCTTGCACAAGGGTCTGGAGAGCGAGCCACCCAGCATTTGCTCCATCACCGCCATGAAGAAAAAGTTTCAAGATGAGGAAGCAGCCAACAGTGTTGAATGATGCAGGGAGGTCATAAAATGTGAAAACAAAAAAGTGCTCATTGGAATTAGGAAAAGCAACAACAACACCTTGGCAGCTTGGAGAGAGCAGTTTCATGGGAGTAGACGCCCAAGAAACCCAGTGAATTGCTGTGAGTTGAGAGTGAAAAGGGAATGACGATGTAGGGACAGCATGTAAAGCTAATCCTTTCCGGAAGTGTGCCTATAAAGGGAAGAAGGCAGGCAGTAACTGGAGCAGAACATGGCCCCAAAGGAAATTTTTTATTTTTATTTTTTAGGAAGAGAGAGACTTGAGGATGTCTAGATGCAAATGGGAAAGAGTACAGTGGGATTAGAGGGGTTGGACCGCAGCAGGGAGCAAGGTGCCCCAGAGAGCAGAGGACAGATCGAAAGACGAGACATCTATCTCAGTGGAAAAACTGGGAGACGGCCTGGTGTGTGGTTCCTGATTTGGGTTGGGGTCAGCAGGTACATGACCTTACTGTGTCCATGCCACCTTCAGGTTGGCCAGAGTGGGGTGAGCAAGATGGCCATGGAGCAGAGGGCAGAGCCTGGGGATGGACTTCCTGCCCAGGCATTTCTCCCCCAACTACCCACAGTGGCTCATGTCACCATCTCCAGCGTCTTTCCTGCTGCTTGGAGAGCCATCCACACCTCACATGGTCTACACTGCTTTTTAACTGTGGCTCATTAACTGCATTTAAGCTGCCAGTCTCTTCTCTTACCTCTCCGTTGTCTTCTTTGAATATTGCCTATATTCGGAAGATCCAGCTTTGGTCTTTAAAAGGCTGGCAGTGGCAGAGTAACAGCTTTGCTGCAGACTGGGACAAGCTTAGACTGACTCAGCCCACATTTCTGCTCAAAGATGGAAAGGGTGCCCTCCTCCCACCTCAACAAAGACAACGCAAACAGTGTTAGAAATTTGGTTTTTCAGATCCTTGCATCCACCCTTGTGGGAGAGGACCTTGTATTGGCAGTTCTGACGGACACAGTGCTCGTCGCCTCCATGTAATTTGCATCTGTTGGTCCTCGCTCATTAGAGCTGCTCCTGATAACCCTGAGATCTCCCGGGACATCTCCTCCAGTCTGCACTTCTCCTGATGAGGAGAAGCCCAAGGACACGCTCTGGGTGAGGCCCAAGGGAGGCACATCTACAAAACTAAGTGACAGTGGAGCTGAACATGAGCTGGGGTCAGATGTTCGGAGAAAGCAGGAGAGCGCTGGGCAGGAAGTCAGGAGCTGGCCCCCTTGGCTTTGCCCACTTACTTTGGAACTTTGGGCAGGTTTTTTCTGAGCCTTAAACTATCTTCGTTCTACTGACATGAGCCAGAGGGACATTGTGACTGCTGGCACACAGGCCATCTACCATCCCACCATTACGAGTACGGCCTACGGGGGCAAACCTCTGTGAAAGCTCTTCCTGAACCTGGTATCTGGTTACTTTGGTTTCCAGAAGCCAAAACTGCTGGTTTGTTTTAAGGCTTGTTTGTTTATTTTTACCCCTCTTTGTTTCAAGAAGGATTAAAAGCAGCTTTAAAGACTACTGAAAATCCTGCAAACTAACCCAAATTAAGAAGAAAGAAAACGGAAGAAAACAACCCTTGCCCTGAGTGAGTCTTGTTCACTAGTATTTATCTATGGGTCTTTGGTGTTCATTGATCCCTCGGTTCACTTTTATTATCCTCATTACTATTATAAGTATCGTTTGGGGTTTTCTTCAGGTTGTTTGTACTTTCATGATATTTTCTGACACTTTTCAAAACAATGATTATACATAGATTCCATGAACGAGGCATTGAATGTGGCTGATGTTCTAAACATTTACAAAAATATATTGTTCTTTTTTCATGGTTTTAAACTTTCTGTTGCCCTCTTACAAATTTTTATATATGGAAATATCTCTTTAAATGTTTTAAATGAAAATTTCTTTGAGGTCTCCTCCAAGCCCCCAACATCTGGTTAGCAGTTGCTTACAAAAATAGTATTTTTCTTTTAAACCATTAGTTTTCTTCAAATTTCTAACATAAGTTGGTGGTCTTCACTGGAGATTAAAATAATGAGTCCAATTCCTTTTTAATGTGCCACACCTTCCTGAGCAATGAATGACGCAGGCTGTAGGAGGTAAAGGAGGTTTGATGTCCCCTGCGTCCACAGGCCTTGGGTTTGTCACGACACTGGAAACTACCTGCCTTGTGCTCCCTGCCTTGTTCCTTCTTTGTTGCTCAGAGGGGCCTGCAGTGTTCAATTACACCCTCATACTCTCCTTGTGGTTTTGAACATTCTTTTAAGGGGTAGACAAAACCAATGCCTATAAAAGACAGTCCCTTCCTCCTCCCAGTGGCCCACCAAGGGGAAGCTCACGGCCAGACGGGGTCAGTAAGACCAGCTTACCCTTGTGATGGGCGGCCATGGCCGGTACTCGGATGTCATCATAGGACCTCCCGTCGGTGATAAGGATCATTAACTTCCTCTTGTTGGGCTTGGACTTCTTGAAAAGCTGTTCCAGCGCGTAGTTGATGGCGGCCCCCGTGCTGGTCCCCCCACTCCAGTAGCCCACTCTCTTGATGGCATTGAGGATGTCTGGCTTGGTGCTGTACTCCTCGAACCCAAACTCCAGCCGCTGCTCGTAGGTGTACTGCACAGCCCCGATGCGCGTGTCCGTGTCTGAAATCTCAAACTCTTTGCTGAGGTTGGCCACAAACTGGAGCACTGTGCGGAAGTTGCCGGTTCCCACGCTGCTGGAGCCGTCAATCACAAAACCGATGTCGGCGGAGTTGAAGCAGGTTTTGCTGCAGGCCAGTCGCTCCGTGTCACAGACCCGCTTTACCAGCGGCTGCACGCTCTTGTGGAGGCTGAACCAGCTCTGCACGCTGAGCGAGTAGAAGCCGTTGGTCCGGCACACGGCCTGGAAAACGGAGAGACACACACCAGGGTCAGGGGTTAAATTCAGTCGGTCACCATTACCCTTGACCAGGTTGAAGAAGCAAACGGCTCTTGTTTTCTGCAGTAGTTAGTTCTCCTAAAGCACTTTCTCCATCTCAGCTCACCCAGTGAGGCACTCGCTGGGGCAGAAACCCCTCACCTGGATTCACTCTGACTCCCTCAGCGGAGTCTCTGTTTAGTGGAGAACCATCCATGAAGCAAATCCAAAGGGAGAGGTGAAGCCCCAGTTACAGCTTCATATGTATGCCTCTGTAGATTCCTCAGTTCATTTGGGCTGGCAGCCAACCATTATCCGATTGGCACTGGTGGGCACCAGCGTGTGAGAGGATTAAAGAAAGCTTTTGTTCTGATTGGGAAAACAAGACGCACACAAGAAATAGCTACAGAAATGTTTCCAGAGCATCCCTGTACCCAGTAATCTTGTAGAGAGATTCTCTCATTTAAAACCCCACCCTCATCCTACAAATTGGAATTATAACCCCCTGTCATGAAGGAATGAACTGCGGGCCAGCTGGGAAGGGACATCCCTGAGTCCCTGAGACTGGAACATAGCTCTCTCTGCCTTTAAAACCCAGGCACTGTCCTCCAGACAACGCTGCCTCTGGGCAAATAGGAATATTTATTTACTTGTGCCCAAGCTTGTTCCAGAAAAAAATGTAAGGCAGCTGCAAATAAACACCGAGCTACCTGGTTGGTGTTCTCCTGGAAGGGACCAAGTAGTGTCCCGAAAGTGGAACATTTCCTCATTTCCTCCTTGCTGCTGTCTCTCCTGGGGTCTCAGAGAGAATCGCAGACCTGATGACTCCAGATGAACTTGTATAATTAAAAAATTATTTTAAAACAAGACATGACTTTAAAATGTCCTTGGAAATATTCTGGAATTGGTTTATAAAGGACTTTCCATGGACAGGTGACATTTGAGATGTGTGTTGAGTCTGAGCTGAATTCTAGCTGATGGGTGGAGTGGAGAGATTCCCACGAGGCAGCCTTAGGAAAGTCATGATGGAGACAGCCGTGGTACTGGGCGTGGCCAGGACACTAGTGGCTGGGGCATAGGCCCTGCGTGGGGGGGTCACAGTAGGTGGCTAGGAGCAGTGTTTGAGAACATGAGCTCCCTGACCTGGTTCAATACTACCGTCTCCTTGTTTGTCAGATTGGTTAATGTGCACTGTGTGTGCATACACGCACACGTGTGAGCGAGTGTATGTGTGCCCATGTGCAGGCTCCCGTGAAGGCTCACTGAGCGACCTAGTTGAGGTCTCTTGTGCTGTGAGAGGAGCCCGGCAGAGCCTCTGTGTGAGACCCTGGGGCACTGCTCCTCCCAGGTGCTGGTACTGGCCTTAGTTCACCAGGTGCCTATGGGGTTTTGCTTTGAGAGGCTAATTCCAGGTTCCAGATGTACAAGTCCCTCACTGGAGGTCCTCTTGCCTAGAAGTGAGCTTCACACCCATTTGAAGGAATGAGAAACTTGCCTGGATGGCTGTTACAACTTTGCAAAGTGCAGGGGATCCTTATGTTGGGTGGGTCTCCGTGCAGTTCCATACCTTGTTTGCAAAGTTGGGCTCTATCACGTACTGCTTCTCAGTTTCAATGGCACCTTCAATGGTGATGAAGAAAATGTTGATTCCTGACTCTCTTGCGAGCCTGGAAGCCTCCTCCACCTTGTCCGTGGGCCAGCCGTCCACCATCACCACGGCCACGTTGGGAGCCCCACCTCTGTTTCCATTGGCTTTGGAAAAGAAGTTCTTGGTCACAGAAGAGATGGCCCGGCCTGGGAGAAAAAGAAAACTCATGTTCAAAGTGATTATGCCAATTATAATGATAGGAATAGATCACAGAAGCAAGAAGAGGTCCAGAAACACAATTTCATTCCCTCCCTTGTTTCTTTGTTTGTTTACCACATTAACTACTTTTAAGTGTACAATTCAATGGTATTAAATACATTCACAATGTTGTGCAACCATCACCACTATCCATTTCCCTCGCCAGTTTCACTTTAAGCCCTTAACTTCTCATTTTTTCATCTTTAAAAACAAGTGTTAGGGACCAGCAAGCAGGTGAGAATGACTTCCATGGAAACAAAAGGGTCCCTTCCCTTCTTGCTGCCAGAACCCCACCAAGCCCCTAAGCTGACCCCATACTGTCTCTGAGAGCAGGAGGTGGGAGAAGTCAGCCTTGAGTAAGTGATAGGAGCCTCAGCTTGGCCTCCTGCAACTTGGGGGGAGCTCGGTGTTCCAGGAGCTGCTTGGTATGGAGGGCTGTATTCTGGGTTCACTGGTATCTTTTGGTCAGTTCCATACCAGGGGCACAGGTTTGGCTGGCCAGGGAAGCACTGCACCCACTAAGAGCTGAGAGACTGTTTCAGCCCTGGCTGTGCCGCCCACTGGCTGTGTTGCTCAGGTAGATCACTCCACATCTCTGGGCCTAGATCTCCATGGCAATAATATGCCACAACTGAGAGCCATGGTTGTGAGGTTTAATGAGCCTCCAGCACGCCTTTCCCAAGAACATATTTCACACCGTCCCTAAGGGTCTCAGGGAATGTATTGAGTCACCTGGGGTGACCAACTGTGTCAGTTTGCCAGGACTTCCCCAGTTTTAGCATCGGAAGGCCCATATGCTCCTGGACAAACTGGGATGACTGGTCACCCTATAGTCAGCATAACCGCACATTGTAAGGCAGAGCTCTTAATCTGGGTACTGTGGACCCGTGGGGTGTGGGGTGTGTGTGTGTCCATAAATTCCCTGAAATTACACCATGTTTTGTGTGTTTAAGTGTTTAATTGGGTAGAAGGGTCATAACTTTCAGGAGGTTCTCAATCTAAATAAAAGTTAAGAACAACCTTCTTAAGACTTTAGGATAAATGTCATTACACTCAATGCTTTGCTGGTTTGGGCCAGCATCCTGGCTCCCTGGCTAGTATAATCTTACCTGTCAAAGGATCAAATGGTTACACATGCAGTTGCTGGATAAATGTCTTGGAGACACCACATGAACTGGCTGTGTAGAACAGAGTTGCTAAGGGAAAACCTTGGCTGCGGAGAGCTGCTTTCAAAGCCAAGGCATAATTACCCCCAAGGTCCAAGGCATCCAGCAGCCCCCTCTTGCTTAGCGTTAGATGCCTGCAGACTGAGTACAAGGAGCCATAGACGATCACCTTGACCTCTCTCCATCTTATTTGGAGGTCATGGTCAATTAGTGCTCGACACACATTCCATCTACCTTTCGGCATGTGTTGAAAGCAGAGGCTAGAATTCTGAAAACTACATTGTTGAGACACCCTCATCGCCACCATTCTGGATTTGTTTTAGCTTCATGAATTGATGCATACACATGAGATTTAGAAGATGAATGTGAGGCAGAGACTGTACTTTTGATTCTGCTGTTTCTGCTGACAAGTAGGTAGAGTTTTACTTCTCTGGGGCAAGCTTAGCGGAGGTACCCATGTTTGGTCACTAGTTTTGTTGGTGTTGAGGTAAGGTGCAGAACATTTGTTTGTTTTGTGGGTGTGAATGGTACAGGCTTGGCGTGGTTTTAGAGCTGGCAGCTGTATCAGAAGCTTCCTGGTCTTGCCTGAAGCAGATTCCTGAAGAGATTGTGGTGGCAGAATTGAGAACATGATTTCCTGATCTTGGAAGCGGCGGGTACTTGGAGGTCCTGGGTCTGCAGGAAGCCTTTAGAAGCCATCTTTGAAAACTCAGGCTAGAGTTTGTTTTCCTGCGTCTGCTCCGTGCTAAGTAACTGTGACTCACTTCTCCATTTCCTTGGACTCTGGTGGTAGGAACAGGTTCCCTGGGAAGTAGACAGTCAACCCTCCCTATGCACCCAAAGCCAGATACCATTTATAAATTAATACAGTGGCATGGCTCATGGAGAGCCTTTGAGCTTGCTTAGCCTGAAATGCTTTCCTAATGCCTAGTCACCTCTGAGTGAACTAATAAAATGGAGTTTCTGGACCTGCCTCACTGAGGACTACACCTTGGACTTCTGGTACCTCACCTTCCCCCAAAGCTCAGACATCATTAGAGACTCAGCTCAAAGCAAAGAACCTGTGTCTCCTTGTACAGTCTTCACTATGACAGGAGCTGGTTAGACCAAGATTCCCAAGGGGCACTGTGAAGCTTCCTGAATGGAACTGGTTATGAAATTTGATGTTAAATAGTTGATGATTATCAACCAATCAGGAAACAGTAACAATAGCAGTCCTGCTTGTCCTGAAGAAAGCTGCTTCCCTGAAGAACCATGCATGCTGGAACTCTCCCGCCTATGTGTGGTAATGATTCTTGCCCCCTGAATCCATGACAATTCTTTAGAAAAGATACAGATATTTTATGAGTCATTTCTTGATGGATTATTATTATTTTTTTTTCCTCTTCCTGTATACAACATTAGAAGACAATCACTTAGAAAGAGAACCACGGTAGCAAGATAGAATGATCTGAATCCAACTGATCACATACCTACATTAGACAGCCCTCCTCTCTGGGTAATTTTCTCTATGGCTGCCTTCAGATCTCGGGAATTCATATGAGTCTTGAGGTTAAACTGGGTAGCAGGGTTGTCTCTGAAGAATTAGAAGAGGAAATAAAAATTAGGTGGGAAGTCATTACCTTTGGAGGAAAGCAGAAGTCATAGCCAATTCTTTTGTATACACGTAAGATAGAAGCTGCTTCAAAGCCTTAGGCTTTGGTTTATAAAATGCCGCACTGTAGATAGAAGTAGTGGTGAGAGGGGAGGACTGGGATACTCCACAATGTGTGTAGAGGAAAACGGGCTGGTTCAGGCCTCAGAAAGAGTGGGTTCTAGTTTTGACTGTGCCGTTTCCTAGATGTGTGACCTTGAGAAGTCATTTAACTTCTCTGGACTTCAGTTTCCTCATCTAGGTAAAAACAAAGATCATAACATTCATGTACTAAAGAGCAGGACTGTTCTCAAGTGGGATTTTACAAATATAAGGATGTCCCCAGGCTGCCCCAGACTCTCCTCTCCAAGAAGAAAATCTCAACTGTTAGCCACTCGCTGGGTTACCCTTCACACTGGAACTGCAACAGTGGTGTCCAGCAAAAGACATCCCTTCATCGTTTTCATTTTGTGGCTCCAGTGACAGGGTGAGGATATTTAAATCTCACCAGAAGGCCAACATCTATTTAATTGATGCCTGAAAAAGATTTGCACGAGAAGAGCTAGAGTGAATTAAGTGGAGAAACAGAATGAGAATCCTTCTCTAGAGAGGAGTTTCCTTGGAGAAATCGTGCGAACGGGCTCAGAAGCAGCTGAGCAGAGGGTGTGGAAAACCTGTCATGAGCAGGTGGAAGGTGTGCAGCGTGGGATGAGGGTGCTGTCAGGTGGGTGTGTGAGCCCACAGCCAGGATGTGCGGCAGTGCAGTAAAATCCCGTCTCATGAAGTGCTGACACTCAGCCATTGGCAGGGCTTTGTGGGAGTGTGACCTCTCTGGTCACACGGGGCCCCCATACTCCAGAAGAGCCTGCCTTTGGTTCAATGCTCTGATGCTGCCATCTTGAAATTCTTAATAATTTCTGAATAAGCGTTCCTGTAAATTATGTGGCTGGTCCTGGCTGCAGGTTACTATTCATACATCCCCAAGGAGAGAGAGAAGGAGACTTCTAAGAGCAGCCTTCCCACAAATACCAGGAGTGATTCCAGGAAGAAGCAGCTTTAGGCAATTTCAGGTGGGAATTCCAAGGACAGCTACAGTGGAGTCCTAGCAAATCCCTTGGAGGACCTGGCAGTGATGTCATCCAGGAGACAGTTCCCAGGACCTGAGAGGAAACATTGTCTGGCCCACTCCCTCCCTCCCTTGCTCTGTCCCTATTTTCTGACCTTCTTAGCTATCTCAAGTTGATCTACATCAAAGGAGAACTCATAAAGAGACTGGAAAGTTGCCCCTCTGTCTTCCATTGTATTAATGAATATAGAGGCATGGGCTGTTCTTAGACAAAACCAGAGCAGCTACCTTCAGGGAAGACAAAGAAAAGTTTAAAACAAGCTCAACCAAGGTGGATGTTGGGGCAAAACCCAACCAGGTGAAATGCCAACAGATGAAAACCAAGTTCTAGTTTAGGATTAAACAAAAACAAGCAAACACGAAGAAAGCAAACTCTAATAGAGAAATGTGGGCATTCAGCGGGCTTGTCCTTCCTACCAACCTACAGTGTGAAGCCTCATGAACTGAGGCTGGGGGAACACAACCCACCTGCAGGTGACAGGGAGGAGCTGTCACAGTGACATGGCTCTGTCACTTTCACAGTCGTATTCTTCTTTCCCTCTGGGCACAAGGGCTTGCAGGTTTACATGCTTACAGACCAATTTGAGTAAATGTTTTACTTGCCTCCTAGCCATCGAGGCTCAAAACCTGGACTCTATCTTTACTTGCTCACTCATAGAACCCATTATCAGTACCTGTCAGTCAAGTCCCATAAGTTCCTCTATAAACCATCACTCACTTTTATTCCCTCCTCTGTATTTCTATGGCAACTCTCTGAGTCCAGGCCCCCTTACTTCTTATGGCTAGTTCTACAAGTGTCTCGATGTTGGTCTCTGTGATGCCAGTAGTATGTAAATCTGCTAGAGAACCCATCCTCATATTCAGCCCTGACTGTAAAATTCCTCTGCTCAAAAATCATCAGAGGCTGCCACTGTTAAACTTCATATTTTGGCTTTCAAAGCCCATCCATAATTCAATTCCAGCCTGTCATATTCATACTGTTTCTCGCGCTCTCTTTCTCTCAGTAACTAGACTCAGAATGAGCTGCTCATTTACTGGTTTTCTAGCTTTGTGCTTGTGCTCATCAATTCCCTCATCTGGAAACCCCACATTATGCCCACCCTCCACGCTCCAGCTACCTGTCTTCCTGACCCCAGCCGACAACCTTTGTGCCTGACTCAGCTTTCTCTAACCCACAACACCTCGCAGTGTGTGGCACTTGCAGGTACTCTTTCTTCTCTCTTTTTCTGTCCATCTCTACCTCTAAAAGCTGATGTTCCCCAGGGTGCATCTCCATCATGCATCCCTCCTTAATTGATGCACTTCCCTAGGAGAGAGCATCAACTTCAGTGACCAATCACATGCCAAAGCTGTCCTGTGCATACTGGGATACTGGTCGGTCCTCTCTCTTGAATCCCAGATATATACAAACAATGACATCCATACATCTCCATCTGGAATGCACCCTGTGGTACCTGGGGGTGGTTCACAGACACCTCAGGTTTGAAATTTCTAAAATGAAAGTCATTTATCTTCCAAACCTGCTCCATCCAACCACTCATATTCCCTTCTGTAGTTCCTTGTCTGACTCATTAAATTATCACTCATTGTCAGTATGCATTCTTGACACCCTTTGACACCTTCTTCATCAAATGCTATATCCTGTCAGACCAACCTCTTAAATATGTCTTGCATCTCTCCCATCCTTTCTATCCTGGAGTTTGGACTTTCCTCTTCTATTTCTTGAACTAATGTTATAGTTTCCTCCCTGGTCTTCCTGTACCCACAGTGGGCTCTGCAGAGTTTGTTTTATCCAACAGGCTCTAAGTCCCTAACAGAGGCAGATTCACCAGGAAAACAATGATGTCTCTTTTAAAGGGCCTGATTTTGTATTTGTAACTTTATGTTATTTTTCTTTAAGAAGCCCCTAAATTGCATAAGTTTCAGGGTCCCTAAAGTCTGGATCTTTCCTTGGTGACCAAGGAATATGAACTTTCTCAGGGCCTAAAAAAAGTTGAAACAAACAAACAAACAAAATAACATTGGCTATATAAAAAAAAAAAATACACAAAAAACTGACCCTGACAATCATAAATATGTAACTGTCTACCAAACATAACATCACATATACTTCGTTAGTTGTGAAATTTTTAACTCATAAAACTTTCATTACACTTGAAAATGATTTGTGGGATAGATTTTTCTCACTTTTCAAGATTTCCTGATGATTGTGAAGAAATCATAGCTAATCATAAATTACATGTTGCTCATGGACAAATAATTTAAAAGGCAAAAAATATAAAATTTTGTTTAGAAAATATTGACAGAAAAAAGGTATTAAATGTGGAAATGAGTCACCTTGTCACCTCCATGGTGTTCCCCCAGAACCTGTGCAGGAGGCTGTCTTCAGGTTAATCGCTTTGTAGAACGATCGTTGATTACCTGTCTCTTTCTCATACTACATAAACAGTGGAGTCTCTGCTATTTTTGGTAACTCTTTAAAGTCACCACAAACATCAGATTAGCAAACACTGAGCCATTGCTCCTAGAGGAACCACGGGGTTAGGTTCCTGTGGGCCTCTGGTCACAACACATCAATAGATCAATACATAAACTTGATTTATGTATATTTCTGTTTGAAGATACCTAGTTTAATATGTTTCTTATAAATAATTAATTATACACCATATTTCTGTATAATAAAACACTAGCTGAGAAGGACTTAACATTTTCCTGATCCTGGGTAATGTTACCATAAATTGCTTTGGCTTTCAGCCTCACAATGCTATCCACTACGCTTTTTTTTTTTTTTTTTTTTTAAGAAATCAGCTGTCATTTCATGAATTCATGAGTTCAGTAACTTTTCCATACTGTTAATGTGTACTATAGATGTTACTTTAGCATTTTCCAGAGCAGACTCATATACAGATCAGCATATATCCTGTCTTTTTTTTAATGTGTCCAATTATTGATTCATTAACATTGAACTCACAACCAACAGCATGGTAACGCATGCTTAAAGGAAACTTACCTGACATTTGTATTTTCTCCATCAGCATATCACAACCTTCTTGCCCTTAGAACACTAGACTGCATTTCAACTGTACACTGGGGTGGGGGGGTGTGTGGTGGGGGTGGTTGGGCATTTTATTTGTTTATTTTTAAAAATTGAGACGTATTTAACATGTAACATTGTATTAGGTGTAGGTGTACAACATAGTGATCTGATACCTGTATATATTGTGAAATGATTACCAGAATAAGTTAATTAACATCCATCACCATCCATAGTTCCCATGAAGATCCACTCTCTTAGCAACTTTCAATTATGTAATACAGTATTATTAACTAGAGTCACCATGCCATACATTACAAACCCAGGACTTATTTATTTTATAACTGGAAGTTTCTACCTTTTGACTCTCATCACCCATTTCATTCGGGACCGTTTTAAATAGTGAAATCACCGACAAAAAGCACAAACATACGAAACATGTGGCACTAAACAGACTGTGAGAAGGGCACTTGTTTACAGTATGCAAGCTGCAACAGGAAAGCAGGGCACTGCTTTGTTTGACCTCAGCTGGGAATGTATGTGTGTGTGTTAAGTGACTCAAAAATTCCCCCCTCTGTGCATGTTGACAAATGACTGCAAATGTGCCATGAGTAATTGATTTTGGAGTTGCAAATAAATTTTAGCAAGTAGGTGGATTTGTAAATATGGAATCTGCAAATTATGAAGCTCAACTATAACCTGTTAGCGAACAGTGCCTGTGCCCTAGTCTTTCCTCGCTCTAGTGCTCAGCATACAGGGGATAAGAGATAAGTGCGGAATAAAGAAATGAAGCAAGCAAGCCCAGATGTCCTCTCCGTCTTGGATCACCCTGGATGGAATGGAACATGCTGCCTCTGTGCTCCATCTGTGCTGATCACAGTCTCCCCCTGTTACATCATAGAGGTGGACCAATCCATCTTCAGAGGCAGACAGATGAGCTATTCATATACCGGATTAAGAGATGCTTTTCATTTTATTTAATGTTATTTCTTCTAAAAGCATTGCCTCCCAAACTAGATGGTGAAGTCCCGAAAAACAGAATCTCTAGCACATTTATTGATTTATTTTTTAATGGGTCGAAAGGTTGGATCAGAGGACTCTTGAAGCTCTAATTGCTAAATTTATGGTTAGGGGCAAATCGCAGAGCTCACCCACCAAGGGATTTATAGGCAAATGTAACCAGACCATTTAGATGAATTTTACATCATGATCCCTTGCAAATGGCATAGTGCTTAATACTTGAGAAACACTCAATAAATCTTAGTTAAGTTGTACTGTAGTTAAATAATAAGAATGAATGTTAAGTCTTTCACCTGCAGACTGTGGCAGCTCTCGGTACCAGAGTACGTGGTATACTTGTATGTGTCCTTTTTCAGGATATGTGGGTTAGTGGCCTGACACCCTAGCCTGGCTACTTTTCAGAGATAGAGACTATTTAAAAAGTTCAAGGAGGTATACCGCTATACTTTTATGTCAACAACATTTTAACTTGTAATTTTATTACAAGATCTCATTAAACGCAAACAATTTTTTTTCCCTCTGCAATATCAAAGCTTTCCTTTGAAAATAATAGAAGAAAACAAACAAAGAGGTTTATAACTCAAGGAGAAAATATAAAATTGTTTTATGTTTGAAAGAAGAGTTAGGACTAATGAAGAGACATTATGGAGAACCAGAATTTGGCTGTGTAAATGTTCAAGAAGAACGAACACCTGTGGGACATGGGCACAGGTGATTCCTAGGAAGGCTGGGGGCCTGAGGGTAGGGAATTGCTGATGGTGAGACTCACCTGAGACATTTGTTAAGCTCTATAAGTTAGCGGGCTTCCTTCTGGAAGAAACTCAGTGCAGCAGTAGGTCTGGGTTGGGGTCTGGGAATGTTTTTCTTAGACAAAAGATGCAGGTGAACCTTATTCTCAGGAACATTGGGAAGCCCTGCATTCTAGAGGACCTCTACCACCCTTTTAATCTTAAGGCTTCCATTCGGTTAAAGCCCGAGTCTATTGGTTTACCTCATAACACTTTCAGTCACATGAAATGAGCCTCTCAAATGAATTTTTATGCCCATAGAGACTTAACAACGAATCATATTCCCTGTGGCAGAAACCTTTCAAAACTGTTTCCTTCAAGAAGGCATCATTTTAAGATTATAATAAAGTGACCTAATTATATTTAATTTAGCCTTTTAATTTTCTTAATGGCTAAAATGGGATGATTTATGGACTTAGTTAATGAAATGAACCATGCCTGTGAAATCAGGAGGATGTTTGCCCAAGGATGTGCTGGTGGCTACAGGTTGGGTGCTGACTTGTCCCTTGAGGGCCGTACCTGGCTCAAAAAGAAAATGATTCTGCCCCCAATCCCTTCAGAGGGCTGAGCAGCTATGTCCAATCCAGCCACCCTGTGGGGACAGAGCCCCAGAAAGTAGTTTACAGGCTCTCGGCCTCACGTGGAAAGGTGCTGGCTCGGGTAGTAGATGGCCATCAGCTGTGGCTGATTGGCCGTCAGCTGTAGCCAGTTAGCCAATCAGCCGCTAATATAACTGCTGCGGCTACGGAGGAGAGTAGAGGAGCAGAGTCGGGGAGAGTGGAGGAGAGTCGTCGGTCGGTTGGCAGAAAAACGGACAGCAGTTCTCACGTCCGGTGAACCCAGCCTCCAGTGAGACCACAGTGGTATGACTCCCCTACCTATGGCTCCGTGGGTGTTCCTTTTGGCCTCACCATATCCTGCGTTCTTGTGTGGGGAGCGGGAGCAGAGAACCCGCCTGGCACCCTGCACGACAAATGGCGCAGCGAGCAGGGTATGGTGTCAGCTGAAACTCTCCAGAATATATCGAGCAGTTTACACGTGTAAAAGCTTAGCTTCATAAGCAGAGTACGGTGCTGGCCAACGCCTACCGAAGCATGGTGGAGCGGTTTGTGCGTGTGAGAGCCCAGCTTTGGGAGGCCCATGAGGAGCGACACCGGGAACGGGAGGCACGGTCTGCCTGGGAGACTCAAGCCTCCAGCTGGCACATCACCCTCTTGGCCATGGACGGCATTGCGTTCATTTTGGTGATCTGCTGCGGCCTTAAGCTTCGAGAGTTGTGGACATCTGCCGCGGAGGCCTCCACCCACTCAGACACCTGGCACAGTGAGCAAGATTCCGACCAGGTAGGAATAGCGTCTGATTCTGGGCAGGAGGATGTGTGGCCCCCACACCGTGTATGGTGTTCATGGTGTTCAGTGGCCACTATTCTCAGGAGTGGGACCCCCAAGGAGGGGTGGGAGGACATGGACGGCTCTCCGGCCAGTGTGGAGAGACCCCGCAGGCTGCCCCGCACAACACACCCCTTTTGAAAAGACACTGGCCTTTCTCACATTTCCTAGGATTAGCGATGGAGTGAGGGACTTACAACCAAATTTCATTTTTAAATGAGAGTTTTTTGTATAATTAATAACAATAATTCCACCCATCCACCAGAAAGTTGAAAATTAACCTGCATACTACCTCTTCCTGCTGGAGGAAATGAGGACATGCAATGTGCTGACCTAGGAGGAACCAATAGGCTCTCAGGCTCGCGGGTCTATGACCACATCACGGGCTTGCTAAGTGCTGGAATGTGGAATGTCTTGGCAACAGAGCTTCCCAAACTCAGACATGCATCCAATCACCTGGGGATCTTGTTAAAATGTAGATTCTGATTCTGTAGGTCTGGAGTGAGAACTGAGAGCCTGCCTTTCTAACAACCTCCCAGATGATACTCTGGATTATACTTTAAGTTTAAGCAATGCCTTAGAGGATGCTGTAAGAATCAAGAAAATCAGCAGTGGAGCTGCCAGTGACAAGAGGAAGGGAGGAGAATAAATAAGTCTAGAGCCGGGAAGACAAAGGCTGAGAAAAGTTGTCCTCTAGGCTGGTGACCTGGGAGAGAGGGAAGGGGCTGGGGACACCGGATTCATTCAAGAACAGCACAGGCCAGGGAACAGTTATATCTTCACTCTCTGCTTGCACAATGGAATCACCTGGGGAGCTCTAAAAATTCATGATGCCTGGTCCCACACTCAGGAAAATGTTCATTTAATCCATCTGAGGTTCAGTCTGGGCACTGGGATTTTCAAAAACTCCCCAAGTGGTTCTAATGTGCATTGGGGGTGGTCACCCGCTTCTATGCGGATCTAGAGATCTAGGGAGAACAATATGGGGGGGAGGGTTGGGATAAGCCCTGTGAATATATGATGGGAGTTCAAAGGGAACATTTGAGTAAGTGGTGGAAGTCAAGTGCAGTCCTTGTTTTATTATACCGCTAGGAGAACTGCATGGTGGGGAGCAGAAGAAGCATAAGATTTTTGTGCAAATTGTATTCGCAGCTCTCTCAGCCTTGAAACTGTGCCTGAGGGGTGTGGCTCAGGGTTCACCTATCTGTCTCAGGGAGGAGAGAAGTGACACGGTGGGGTCTTTGCAAGGGCTCTTAGGCCCTAGAGAGCCCTTCCAGGCAGAAGATGGGATCCTGTTAATTCCCGTAAAGGCAAAGCAGACTGAGGGGGTGAAAAGAGCAGTGGGCAGGAGCTGGAGAGAGCTGTGTTGCCCAGGGGCACTGCCACGCTGTACCCGGGAAGCTGAGCAGTCCCTTCTCCTCTTGAGGAGTTGGGGATTCTCAACGTTGGCTACAGATTGGAATTACACATCAAAATATCGATTTCTGGCTGTTGGTCAGATTCTCGATTACTAGGTCTGGGGTAAGGCCCAGGCTTCAGCATTTTTAAAAGCTCCCCAGGAAATACCGATGTGAAGTCCAGGCATAGGCAGTACCTTCCTGCTCTGAAGTCCCCCTGTAGTGGTCGGATTTACATCTCCTGGGCCCCCTCCCTCTGTGTTTCAATCCTAGCCCTGCCTAAGTCCTAAGAGAATGCAACCAAATGGGCCTCTTGCCAGGTGTATTCATTTCCTATTTCTGCTGTAACAAATGACCATACACTTGGTGGCTTAAGCAATGCACACTTATTAGCTTCCAGCTTTGGAGGTCAGAAGCCTCCCTGGGCTAAAACTAAGGTGTCGTCAGGGCTGTGTTCCTTTGTGAAGGCTCTAGGGGAGAACCAATTTCCTTGTTTCTCCCGTTTCTAGCAGCCGCCTGCATCTCTTGCTCATGGCCCCCTTCCTCCGTCTTCAAAGCCAGCCATCACATCGCTCTGGTCATAGTGACATTACCTAACTGACAATAGCCGGGAAAGGTTCTCTGCTTTTAAGGAGTCGTGTGATTAGATTGGGACACCAGGATAATCTCCCCATCTCCAAGTCCCTAACTTGAATTGCACCTACAAAATCCCTTCTGCCAAGCGAGGAAGCAGATTCACAGCTCCCAGGGATTTCGACGTGGACAGGGCTATTACTCTGCCTTCCATACCCGACCTGACACCTCCCTTCTTCCCTTCCCTCTGCCTGTCCTGCCCTTGGTGGCTCAGCAGGTCCATGGCAGCCTCTGGGCATCCTTCCTGCTCTTTGGGGGCTGGAAGGGAGGCTCAGCTGAGTGCGTGACTGAGGGTCTTCAATCTGGGGCTGAGAATTAAGAGAAGGGAGATACATCCCAACTCAGAGCCAGTCCCTGAAACACAGGGCAACGGTCATGGACCCATGAGCAAATAAAAATCTATTTCATTTTTACACGGAAAAACACCACCGTTATGCTTTATGCTGTAACTGTTTTCCAATGTTGACGTCCTAGGGTTGATTATACTCATAAAGTTCAAAAGAACATGTGCGATTCTGTTCCATTTATACTGAAATTAAGGACTAAAACAAAATCATATTGAATGTCTAGAGGGTGTTTAGCACCTGTGGATCAGGTTGCAGCTAAAACGCAAGCTGCGTGGCCTCCTTCCTTCATTCTGTGTGCTAGAGTCCACCTAAGAGCTGCTTGCTCTGGCTCTTGTTCCTTTTAGGCTTTTAAGTGTTCCTGTTGCCATTAAGTGCAATCATGAGCCTGTTGGCTGTGCAGTTCTGCAGTAGAATGTGCGTGCCAGACAAGGGCTTGATCTTTGGCCTTTTGTTCAAGCAGCGTCTCAGGCTTCAGTTTGGTGGAAAGCTTCAATTATCAGAAGCTTTCTGGGCAGATGAGAAAAATCTCTGCTTTGAAGTGAATTGTATTTGACATTGTAGGGACTATACCAAGGTTTAATACTTGCCCTCTCCCCAGTGATCAGGCAGTCAGCTGTGTATTCTTGGAGAAGTCACCCAACTTGAGTCTGAGTCTGTTTCCTACTCCGCCTCTCTTTCTTACTGGAGACACGTGAGGATTGTGGAAGGAATGCTGTGGTTGCTGAAAGGTTAGCACAGTTGTGGGTTCCAAGAGTCTGCATGTGCAGAGATGGGGGAACATGGGAGAGGGAGCATGCCAGTGTCATAGTGGTTGAGGCTCTCCCCGGGGCCTGGACCCGAAGTAGAACTCAACAGGGCAAGGTGAAGTTACAGAGGGGCAGAAACCAAGAGCGTGGCAGAGGAGGATGCTGGTCTGCTGAGAGGAAATCGAGTGGACAAGTAGAGAGACACACAGATGCTAGGAAAGAGGGAGGGAGGGAATGACTGACGTCCGTCCTGTGACATAAGTTTCCTTTCATGTGGGCTAACAGGACTGGTTTTCTGTTTCCTGTACCCAAAAGATCTTTGTGCAGGATACTTAGGAATCAGGATGAAGAATGAACACTGCATTTTGTAAATCAGACCATTTTATACTTCTAGTATTTTTATTTCTTATTTGCCTTTTGTTCCCTGTGAACAGTTATTATGAGTCTTTTGAATTCTAATTTTAAAAGTCTACATTTAGACCTTAAAGTCTAAATCCTGACTCAGCTGTCCTAAGGAAAACCAAGGGAAGGAGTCTTCCGGGGGAGCCTTGTGGACCCGCGGCAGCAATAATGAGGTGACAAGCCTGCGAGGAGGGGACATTCCGAGGTACAGAGTCCTCCCTCCTTGATCAGCTCCTGCCCAACCTCAGCCTCACCTTTCACTGCTTGTTCTTGATGGGGTGGCCACTTCTTTTAGAGCCTCATTTCCTCGCAACAACATGAGGAGGTGCATCCAGGAGCTGCCTAAGGCCCCAGTGCGCTGTGATGCCCAGGGGTTGTAGAGGGGACAGCGGAATCCAGTGAGAACCCCAAAGGCCATGAGAGGAATCCGTTGCCCATCCAGCCAAGCATTGGCGCCTCCTGCTTTTCCTTTTCCTGAAACACAGGCCTCGTATCTCCATCTACCTCTGTCTCTTTACCCTTTCCTGCCCCACTGCCTCTCTCTCTATGCACCAAGACCATTTGGTAAAGAAACGATTGGAGGGAACCACCCAGACGAGGAAGCCAGGCAGCAGAAAGCAAAAGCAATTTCAGCGGGATACATGGATTTCCCTTTTAGCCCCTTTTCACACCTCGCTCAGATGTATTTTGTTCCTCTCATTCTGCTGGTGGATGCATCATCTCAGTGCACGTTGTCACTTCATTACTGATCATCCCACCTAATTGGAACCCGAGGCTGGAAGGGAGAGGGGGCGCATCCAGTCTGATGGCCCAATATTCATTTATTGGATTGTCTTCTGAGTACAGAGCGGGTCACTGAATTACAGGACTCCGGGAATGGCAGGGCCCTGATACATCATCCACTGTGCCCCCCCACCCCCATACTTTACAGATGGCAGCACTTACATGGAGAGGTTAAGTGACTCGCCTAAGGTCACGTGGAGAGCTAAGGCCAGTTTGCAAGACAGACTGTCACCAGCTCATTGTGCTTTCCACTCCACCCTGTGGCTGAAGGAGGGTGAAGATGATTGATTGGTTTGTACGATTGATTAGATTAAACGAAGGAAAACACATTTCCCTTACGTGCTCCAAATTAATAAGGACCCCGGGTGGAAAACAAGACTAATAGCAAAGGCATTTTTAGAAAGTGGAATTAGAAAGCCTGGAGGTAAACTATTTCCTGCAAATGGTGATCATATAAGGAAACCGTGGGGAAAAGGTTTTTTTTTGAGGGGAAAGAGTCTTTCTTGAATTGTTTTTCCTTCCCTGCTCCATTTGTTCTTTACTCCATGTTCTCATCAGCACACACACTCTTCTGCCATTTTTCTTTTCCTTGACGTATTTATCACCCTATTTTCATATTCTGCTATAAACCTTGGTATACACAGCTTTTAAAGCAGCTATTTTTAATGCACGATGACACACCAAGCTTTGGACCCCCCAGTAAAATTGACCGGGGACATCTGGCACTAAAACGCTTACATTTCCTCCTCGGAGAAGACTGCTATTCATTTGCTACCTTTAAAAAGTGACACAGGAATGAAAGTAGGTTGGCATTTTGAAAAAAGAAAACAATGACGAAGAAAACTTATTTTCCTATTTCAAGTTAAAATCTTCAAGATAGATCATTTGACATCGAGAGTTGGCATTTGTCGCAACTGGTTATTTTCATCTATTTGACTCTAAGTATAGACAAGTCAACTTTGCAGTCTGAGGAATAGGAAAAGGCTCTGTGTCAGTAGATTCATCTATTAATTTGTCTTCACAGGAATAGAAGATAGTATGAAATGTGTTATGGAAATTTCATTCTAAAAATACAAATGTTAGAGGTTCTTATGGAAAGTAAGGCATTGCTGTTGACTTCTTTTGACCACTCAAAAATAAATACGCGAGTTGTCTTTGATACAACAACATCAGTTAGAATACTGCTCTGGGAAATCCTCAGGAGATGTTGGGAGGGTCTGGAGACCCCCCGGATGTTGTCAGGCATGAAGGTTTTTACTTTGCGGGAGGAGCAAAGAAGCTGTGACAGTTGCTTTTGTGCAGAGGCACCAAGGTCTCTGCCAGTTTCCACTCGCAGGGTTCAGCTGTAGGTCGATGTTGTGCCCGACTGTCCTGTGTGGAGAGTGAGACAACTCTCCTGCCCCAAATGGTTCTTGGTCAAAAGTCGACCTATTATTTGAGATTTGTGTTTGCTTGATCTCTTCATTGTTTGTCAATCTTTGTGTATCGGTTTTAGGGAGAAACCTACTCATAGCTGAAATAAGATTGACTTATGATGCCAAATAAGAGAAAAGGTGGAGAGTGGATGTCGAGATGAACCCTCAATTTCTCCCCTCACTGAAATACGAAAATGGATTGGGGGCAGTGAGCTGGGTGCTCAACTGAGTGACGGGAACTGCTCCCCTCCCCACCCTGTCTCCCCATTGCCTGGTGAGCTTTTGCAGTCTCAATGCAAAGGCCTTAGGTTATCTGGAGAAAGCAAGAGTTCAACCTGAAGCACCATGTTGTCCAGGCCTCTTACCTCTAGGTGGATAGATGAGAGTGCAGGGTGTAGCCCCTCAAACAAAGGCTGTAATAGTCAGGGTGGAAAGGGGGCCACCTTGATCTAAGAAGAGAAAACTGACGATGAGAGAGGTGAAGGCCTAGCTCAAGGTCACACAGGTGAGCTAAGACTTCAACCCAGATTTCCTAATTCCCAAATAAATGTGTTCTCTACCAACCTCAAGTGTACAAATGCCATTCACTTACAAATGTTTATTAACCTGTCCTACCCGTCTGGAAATCTCAGATTTCTTAAATGGCGTCTGGATTGCTTCAGTTTCTTTCATTTACATTCGTATTAGGGAAGAGAATGAATTTGGGCCCTCGGATGTGTTGGCATGCTTTGTGGCACAAAGTTAAGCATGCGACAACATCACTTGGTTTCTGAATTCTGAATAGCACTTACCCATACTGCACAACACCCATCAGTGGGCCCGCAGGGCCAATGTCAAGAGCTTGGGCGATGTCAGCCAGGAACTGCTTCTGGATTCGGAATCGGCGTTTGCCAACGCTTGTGCTCCCGTCGATTAAAAACGACAAGTCAACTTTGCAGTCTGAGGAGTGGAAAAGGGCTCTGTTATTCTGGTCACCCCTCATTGCATTCCCCTGTGCATTCTCTTGCTCCCCAGAGTCCCCCTGAGAGTCCAATGGAAAGAAAGTACAAAGAAGTAGCAAGATGCAGGGTATATTCGTTTATGTATATCCATAATGGATTTCCTGCAGGCACGAAGGTCCTGGGCACGTGGACTAGTACCCCTTTAGCACGACTGTTTTAAAATTCGCCGTGTCAGCCAGTTATAGATTTCAGAAGCAGTGCTCTCCCCCCCATACCCCACCCATGCTTGGGAAGGCCTTCATTAAGGTTTCCTGGGCTCAGAGCATCTAAGGGCAGGTCCCCAGATGTTGGAATTCACTGAGATTGAGTCTCAGGAGCTTGTGGTATTTGCTCACATTCTAAGTGTGTAGAATTACGTGCTAGGTCTTTACAGAGATGTGAGAGAACTTGCGAAGCCAGTGCAGGGTGGGGGTGGGGGTGGCAGGTATTGTAGAAGGAGAAATTGATTCCCATTCTCTCCTTCACATCTCTGGATGAGGCAGCTATAGAAATTGTCCACATACATCAACAGATGTCACGACTTCTTTGTAGTTGTCTTAGATTGTTCCCCCCTTTCTTTTAGTTGTGATAATGACAAGGACACTTCTGGTTAGAATTGCTAGACCTCGACAAATACATGAAGGTCATGATGGAGGTGGGGAGGATGGTGGGGCTGCATGCTGTTTGCAACCTTGCAAACCCTAATAGGAATTGGTGGAAAACCACATCAAGTAATAGAAGTTGGTGTCTTCTGTACTCTTGGCTGAAATGATATTTCAGTATGATAAAACAGATTATTCTGTGCTGATCAGAAGTTCTTATTGGAAGGTATATAGCCCGTTGACTCCTGAAAAATGAGGAATGGATCATTTAACAACTGCAATTTCGAGACGAAATATTTCAAAACAGAGTTCTCTGGGGAAAACAAAAAGAGAGATGGTAAAGTTAGGAATTTCGGGGCTGGTGTATCCAAGAGGACTTGTGGGCTCGTAGTACTGCCCTTTGTGCATGGAGGGTGAGCTCGCCAAACAAGCCTGGATCTAAGTGCCACACGAACACCGGGAGGCTGCTCTGGGGCTTCTGTTCCCTGCGCTGCATGGTGCATGTGCCTGGAATCTTCCCGTTCCCCAGCAGGGGAAGCTGGGTAGGCAGCAAGCATTTTTTTTTTTGTGTTGTTTTTAATGAAAGCAAGAAATAGACATGAGTTGACACAGTTTTAAGCAGAATCGATGAGAACTATTTACTAACGAGTGATACTACAGAATTGGCAGATTAAGGAAAAAAGCTATATCTGAGAATGTGCCACATTATCTTGCCGTGGTTCATGGCGATCTGAACCACAGGAGTAGCCTGTGACAGGGACCTCTGTGGGCCCAGCTGACCCCACTCCATCTGCAGTGAGTTCATCAGCTCGTTAGCGGAGCTTGCAAATTTTTCCTTCCTGTCTGCCTGGACAGTACCTGTTGACTCTTCCTGTTCAGCTGGCTTCTCCTTGCTGCCCCCAAACTACCTGTGCCCAAACATGATCCTTGAGATGAAGATTGAAAGAAGCAAATAAATCAAGAAGTGGAGTTGAAAGATGCCACTAAACCTGGGATAAAGCAAAAGAGAAGCAAAACTGCTTCGTGGCTTCTCAGGTGGTTGTACCCCAAACCGCCTACTCCTTCTTTCCTTGGTCTGGGCTTACAATGTGAATTTTTACCAGCAGGTGGCAGTGGTGGTCTTTAGGGCTTGCTGCCCACTGGCACCTAGGGTTTGCTGGAAATGCGACTCCCAGGCTCCACCCAGACCTATAGAATCAGCCTTGCATCTTCACGAGATCTCCAGGTGATTCATGGGCACATGAAAGTTTGAGAACTTCTGAAGAGGGGTTTTCCTTCCAGATGTCAGCAGAGTAGTTCAATGTGCCTTTTAAAATGAACACTTTTGGGGGAAATCACTATTAATTAGATTAAGAGCCAAAGGGGATTTTCTTTTTAAATGAGTCAAGTACAATGCGTGGGATTTTGTAGCCTCTGTTTTGGTTCTTCATAGACCGTTTTTCCTCCTTATTTCTTACATCCTGAACTGTGTTCGGGATGGGCACGTTCATTTCATAGCGAGGTTTTAAGAAAGTGAGGTGTTTTTCTATTTACTTAG
This sequence comes from Rhinolophus sinicus, assembly GCF_057876585.1. Classification (NCBI taxonomy): domain Eukaryota; kingdom Metazoa; phylum Chordata; class Mammalia; order Chiroptera; family Rhinolophidae; genus Rhinolophus; species Rhinolophus sinicus. Next base: position 165,991,513 of record NC_142502.1, read on the forward strand.
TTCTCCTCACTCGCTAGCCTGATGACTGATATTGAGGTCACCTTTGCTCCCCCTTTCCCAGTGTTTTCATGACAATGGTTCCATCTGAGGGCATGTGCTCAATGAGACCTAGTGGCTTTCTCCTCTTGAGATGACACCATGCTGATCTGAAGATGGCAACATCAATACCACGGAGTAGGATTAGGTTATGAAATGTTTCGCGTGGGAGATTTATTACAGTCACAGAGGACTGGGGTTGGAGCACAAGGAAGAAAGGGTGAGATATATCGTCTACAGGAATCAATTTACCAATTTTCTTAATTGCTTTAGTTTTCTCCAACAAGGTACAATTTTACAGATTAATGCTTTGTGTTGGCCGATGCATTCATTAGGCCAGTGTTTCTTCACCCCGACAAGTATCAGAGTCACTTATGCAGCTTCAACAAATAAAGGTGCATGGGAACCACTCTGGGCTGTGCTTCTCAAGGGTAAACATGCAAAGGGATCACTTCATTCACTAGGTCTGGGGTGCAGCCCAAGCGTCTGCGTTTCTAACAAGCTCCCAGGTGATGTCTATACTTCTGGTTCCCAGACCACATTCGGAATAGCCAGATCTAGAGAGAGTCTGATTTAAGTAGGTATGAGGCAGGGATTAGGCATCTTTAATTTTTAAAAATGTTTTCAGGTGATTCTCACACACAGCCGGGCTGAGACTCACAGCCCATTTGGTGGCTGGCTGGCAGTGAATTTCTGGGGCAATTTGCATGTGCTCTCCTTGGCTTGCACACCCACCTCCCCCCTGGTTTTCCTCTTTTTCTCAGGTCCCTCCTCTCTGCTATCCTCAGGTGGTTTCTCCTCAACTGGTTTAATGTTCAAGCTTTTCAGGTTTCAGTCTTCTGTGTCTTCTTACACTAGCCTGTCTATTGAGGTCACAGTTTCTGTCCCCAGTGGTTTTGAACCATAGCTCATCACCTTCTAACTCTAAATTTCCGGCTGAGCTGTTCTTTCTGAATGTTAGATCTGGCTGGTCAACTCTCTATTAAACTGAATGTCTTGTGGATGATGAGAGACATAAACGATCTCCCTCTCTGAACCTGGTCTGTTCACCGCGGTCCTCATGGCAGTGACATCTACCCCAGTTACTCAAATCATTTTTAACTGCTCCCTCTCTTGTACTTCCACCTCTAACCTTCTAGATTCCTCCTTTATATCTCTTGTTGGATCTGCCTATTTCTCTCCATGTCCACTTCCAATCTGAGCTCTCTCTACCATTGTCTCCACTGGACCACTGTCCGTGCTGGCCAGCCAGGCTTCTCTCCTCATTGGCTCTCGTCTCCCCATTCCGTGCCACCCTGTTGCCATAGTGATGGTTTAAAAATCCGATCCTCTCCCCCACATGCACACAGAGCATTTAAATCCTTCAAAAGCTTTCTTTTCTCCTTAGAACAAAGTGACAGAAGAGAGGAGATAAATAGATCCAGGGTAGAAGAGAGGCAGGTTTGGGTGGGAGTGAGTGGGTGGAGAGGAGAGTGAGCAGATCAGATGTCAGAGCCACTCTGATCCAAGTAAGTTGTCAATTAACTTACTTGGATCTCCCTGGGATACTGGCTCCAAAGACTGTGTGCTTAATTCTTCTTTTGGAACAAATCCTGGAAAGAGCAGTAAAACTTTTGGTGATTTACAAGAACAGGAAGCATCTGGCCTTACCCCGGGGATGGGGACATAAAGGGTATTCACGCCCAGCTCAGGGGGCTTGGCTTACCGATAACTACGCTCATCCCCACACCACCCCCATCTTAAGACATCAGAATAAATATTTACGGACAACCTACTAACGATACATTACTTTGCTGCTGCTCAGGGGGAGCTGAAGTCAGAAGACTTGAGTTCTGTCCACTACTGCTGTTAGCTTATTCTAGTTGAGCCTTAGTTTCCTTGTTTGAAAACCTTAAGCACTTGGCCAGTGCCATTTATCCCTCTGTAAAATTCTGAAAATCTCAAGGTCAGGGCATGTGTGTCGCTCATCATATGAACCTTCCTGTGCCCAGTACATACAAGCCCTCAGTGGATAGTTGGTGACTGAGTCAGTGAACAAAGATGAGTGGGACAAAAGGAGCTGTTGGATGTAGCCAAGGGAAGAGAGAAGATATAAGTAACTCAAACAAACAAGAGGGGCTAAAATGCAAGCCCTCTGCGATTAGAGGTGAAGACGCAAAAGAGTGCTGTGCTTTTAGAAGCTGTGTGTGTGAGTTGAATTTCAGCCTGGGGTTTTCTTTAGAGGCCATTTACACGAGAGCTCAGATCACAAATACATACATCACTTAAGGAATTAAAGATGGTAAATAAGAATCCGTTTAAGCTGGGTAAGGAAAATGAGCTTTGCACGCAGAGGGAAACATGCAGAGTGTCCCCATTTTTAGGATGCCCAGAAGCATCCTCCAAGAGTCTCGGGAAGTGGAGGAAGGTGCTGGGGGCTCAGCTTGGCTTGGCTGCACTGAGCTTTCTCTTGGCTTGTTAGCTTTTCCAATTTGCAAAGCACATAATTTCATCTTCCCATTAAAGGTCAGCTTGCTCATCCCACTTACTCACAGTATTGAAAAAATTCACTTTGGGGGTGTAAAGGCGTGTGTCAGCCTGGAGCCTCTGAGGGAACTTGCCCTAGGCTCCATGTTGCAGGGAGGGGAAGAAATGCGAATCCAGAGGCCCAGTCCTGTCCTCTATCTCTGTCTCTCACCTGCCAGCAAAATCTGCCCTTGCACCAAGAGCCAGAAGACTGTGTTTATTGTTGGGGTTTCAAACCCTTAACGCAGTAAACAGCAAACAACACTCATTTGGGTGAAGGGAAAATCTGAATACCATTTGCAAAGAAGGAGGGGGAAATAGAAGGAAATCAAAGCCTCTCTAAATGAAGTGAGGGTCTAAACCCATGTTGGGGGCAGGGAACTCTCCCCGTTCTGGCTCTGTATTTGCTTTTCCCTTTTGTTATCCACTGTGTTCCCTTAGCCCAGGCCTCCCTGTGGGGGTTCCAATGTGTGCCCTTTGCGTGACCGTTAGATCCTAATATGGAAAATGAGAACTCTTAGGAAGGCGGCTTGGCTTCTGCGCCCCCAGCTGGATGATTAGTCTCCCCGGGTTTTGTAATCCTGTGAATCTAGTCATGGAATGGGTGGTTTAATTACCTGCATCTAAGAGGACTGATCCAGGCTTCCAGGAGTCCGTTTCCCCTGATTTTCAAAATTGAAAAGAAACAAACTTGTTATTTAGATGAAACCAGCAGAGGCTATCAAGTGAACCCCCAGGATGGTAAGAATGTTTTCCAGTTGTAGCAGGGAGTTCAGTAAAGGGACACGCAACCAGATTTATGGATGAAGCAACCTGAGGTGCATGGGGTTTTCTCATTTAAAGGTCTCGAAGCCAAAAAAAAAACAAAAAACATTTTCGCCTTTTTCTTTCTTTCACTGTATATCAAGTATCATGGAATAATAGTAATCATGGGACTCGAGGGGACCTAAAAGGTCATTCAATCCAAACCAACCCCACCTCCCAGCATGCTTCTACAACTTCCCTACCAAAGTGAGTGGGTGGCTAGTGCTTGAATACCTCCAGAGACAGGGAACTCATTACATACACAGCCAAAGTAGTGCATTCCATTCCTTCTTGAACGACTGAGACTTTGAGAAAATTTTTCATTTTATCGATCTGAAATCTTCATCCATACACTCGTCAAGCACCCATATATGCACAACATCACTCTAGGTATATCTGTCTCCCCCACCCATCTGTTTGTGTTTTCTTCCTTGGAACTACATAAAAGAAATGTGGTCCCTTCAGGGGGCAAGCCGTCCACTCATGTCCTGAGGCTCAGTTTCTCGTGGTGCACCTCAAGCAGAAGAAAGCGAAGTGGCACCTGACATTCTATGTGCAGTAAAATGGTTACTGCCCCCTCCCCTCAACAGGTATCGATAAAGTAGAAAGGATGGTTGGATTATTATCCAATAGTCCCTCACCTCTTTGTGTGTGTGGGGGGCAATCATGGCTGGGAGGGACTCAGAGGCCGCACAGACATGGTAGGAGGCCTCCTAAGGACCCCAAACTGGCTGTTTCTCTCCCTCCCTCCCTGCCTCCCCGCCCCACTACCCGCCCCCTCCCCCACATCCCCAGCTCAGAAAGCTGAAAGCAGAGGGCATCATCCACGCTACCATTTCTTAAAAGACCGTCGGCTTTGCTCCATGCTGGAATTACCAACACACTCAAAAGACGAGGTATTTTTCTTCCCACAATTAAGATGCCAGGCTTTTCTGAAAGGCACCCTGTGCTCTTGCACATTCTGATTTAATGCTCAGAGCTGAGTTTAATTTAGCTCAGCCATTCACCAGGTGTATGACCTTGAACAAGTCGCATGCCCTCTGTGAACCTTAATTCCTCTGTGAATAACACTAGCAGATTGGGTGAGATGATGGCCAAGGTCAAAATATGTATGATTTATATGTTGAAACATTCTGCTTCTTTAGTCTCATAACTCTGTTGCCACCTACTGGTAAAAAAAATATGCACTTTGCCCTTTCCTTTAAAAAAGGGTGCTGGTGACATCTCAGTTTTTGCCTAAGACTTTCAGCATCCTTGAATGTCACGAAGAATTAGAATGCTCGGTGTTCTCTTATTTTAGCAGCAGACTGACAGTTCCCTCTTATCCTGTCCTGGCCTTCTATTAGTGCCATTTTTATTTGTTTGGCACAAGTTTGGACCAAATCACTTTTACCCACAAGCTGAAGGCTGAAAAATATTTCCACAGCTGAGCCTTGGTGTTTTTGGACTTGGTAGTAATGAGAAAGAAGTAAATTTGTGAGAACATTTGTATTCTGGTGTTGAGGAGCAGTGGGTGGTGTAGGAAGAAGAAGTTAGAAGACCTGTCCAGTGTCTACCAAACACTAGCTGGGGGTTCGGGAGACTTGCCTGCTTTCTCTGATCTTAAGTTTTGTCCTCTGTGAAGCTGAGGTCATAAAGACTTGTGCTGCCCTGCCTCACATGGAGGTAAATGAGTACAAAATCACTCTGAAGAGTATAAAGCATTCCTAATAAACAGGGAATTATTTTGGGGACAATCCCTGCTTGGTCATCCACAGATACAGTCAGTAGCTAAGAGAGGTATTGGTTCGGAATGATTTCCATGGTAAAAGTGTGGAAACAATTAAGTGTCACACACTGACCAAGCTCTTTACATAGTTAAGTCACAACAACCCTGAGAGTTAGGTACCGCTATGGTCCCTTTTTATAAGCAAGGAAACTGATGCCCGGGGAGTGGCAGAGCTGCACTGAAGCCCAGCAGGCAGACTGTAGAGCTTACACGTCACCACTGCCTGCCTATCACACACAGGAAGCCATTGGTGCTTTAGCGTCTCAGGGTACTTGGTTAGGCTGTTGCCAAGCACACTACCTGTACCTGTAATGTGAGGGCCTGGAACCATCCCTGCTCTAAGACCCCCGTGACGATCTTTGCACTGGTTACAGCTCCTTCTGTTCCCTGCACACCTGGAAATCCCAAGTCGGAGCTGCAACACATGGCCCTTAGGACTCTAAAATTTTATGGGACAGAAGCCCAGGGGGCCCTTCACCTTTCTAGTTTCTCCCCAGTGACTCCACTGGGGTGCAGTTTTTAGGAGGAGGTGGCCGTCTGAGAGGCCACTAGGGAAATCTCTCCATGTCCCTTCCTTTGGCCTGGCTTCCTGCCTCGAGGGCTGCACATGTCCCTTGGAGAACTTCCTCTTGCTGTGATGAAACAGGAAGCACTCAGACAGCAGCTGCAGCTGTGCTGAAGCCTGATCACCACGCCAGCAGCCCATCACACAAGGGATGTCAGAGGAGGCTGAGGGCAGTCTGACGTCCTGGGCAGGAGCCGTCACCCCACAGCAAAGTACTGACAGACCCAGATTTACAAATGGGTCACCCTCCAAATCCTGGTGTGGGATATTTGCTTGGGATCTGGCAGCCTTTTCTCATAGAAACAATGTTAACTCCATGGTTAGGTTTCCAGGCCAGTGAAGCTTTTTGATCAAAAAGAGCTGATGGTACCGTGAAACCAGACAGCAAAAGGAAGGTTCAGAGGAAAAGTCACAGAGTGCTAACTTAAGTCACCAGGAGTACAGCAGGAGCAGCCATGCTAGCACAGGGGGCCCTGCCCCACTCACAGGGCCCTGGTAGGAGGCGGGGCAGGGTCAGGCAGTTGGGGAGCCTGCCTTATGTACCTGTGTGATTGGCTTCTCTCCATCTGCAGGAGCGAAGGGCTTTTGTGATGGGTTGGAGGTCTGCGCAACCTGGGGCTGGGAGAGGCCCTTACGCAAGGGCTTTCTGGGACTTTTGGGGGAGGGTCTGAGGTTCTCAGCGCAAAGTTGCAATGATGATGGCAGAGGGAGAGGACCGGTAGAAATGGGTAGGATTGGAGGGTAAAAAAAGAGCTGGGAGGATCTGCGTTGGTCAATGAGATAGTGGTCACTATTGGGAACATAAAGGTCATGAAGAAATGGACTCCGTTGGAGCTAGAGAACCAGAAGTGATAAGGTTAGAAAAAGGAAATGCGGTCACATGCTGAAAACAATGTTAGGTTGTTGGCTCCTAAAAAAAATAGGAGCTGGAGATCAGGTACTGGGCCTTGTTGCCAACCAGCCCTCGAGCCGTGTCTGATTCGAGTAGTGTGTCTGTGCTTTATCCTGGGATGGGCAAGTTGGGAGCATAGGCTGCCCAGGTCAGAGGCCTCTCAAGCAGACCCAAACCCAGCAGAGCTCCCTTGGGTGTCTGGACTGGCAGAAACTTTCTCTTTGACACAGTGGGAACACACAAAGCCAAGAGACATTTTCTAGAGGTTAAAACAACTGTTCCTGCCCCCAAACTCAGGTGACCTGGAGTTGAGCTGCAGAGGCCGGCAGTGTGTGGGGGGGAATGTGAGCAGCAGGCAGCCTGCCCAGGCTGCCATGCACTCCAGGCAGGTTCCCGGAAAGCAGCTCCTGGAGCGTCTTGCCTTTGGATACCTGAGGGGTTTCCACAGGGTCGGCTGATCTGCATGCGGCCAGCAGTCTGCTTTCTTCCCTTATTTTGCCCCCTGATGAAAGTACCCCTAGTTCAGATTTTCCTTGGAAGTCAGCCGAGCTCTCTGTGGTTGGCCCTGCTTTTGGGGGTTGCAGAGGAGGCAAAGATCCTGGCCAAGGGGACGAGAGGAAGGACTGCCCCATGCTTGGCTGCCTGAACAGTCCCTTGGGCCTGCTAAGGCCTAAAATGGCCTGGAGTCCTTGCCCTGCCCAGTGATCTGTTTCTGAAGCCCTTTGTCCAGACAACAGCATGCACGTTGGCAAAAGCGCAATCGTGAAGCTCTTAGAAGCTGCTAGCCCTGTCCAGGGCACCCTACGGGGCCCCTATTCTGATCTGGTATCAAAGCAAAACAGGACCTACAATCTCTAGGAATCTTTTAACATGTGGAGGACAGACAGGTAACCCCCAGCCAGAGAAACACCTGAACTCTTCTCCATGGAGGTCTGGGACCCCATCTTAGTGCTTTGCAGCTGCAAAGGGAATTGTGTATTTCTATCGAGTCTACCAGCTCAGGGCCCAGATTTCTGGAAAGCAACTAAGCTCACGTGTTTTCCCTCGCTAATCACGGCAGGTCTCAACAGCACCACAGAGAAGAGAACTTGCTGCATCCCTTTGCATTCCCAGTGCTTGGGACAAACCTTTAAGGAGCGCACACAGAAGTGAAGAAAGGGGAGCCAGGAAGTGTCAGAATTCACAGGAGAATTCCCGGAGGAGGGTGAATGTATTTCTATCCCCCATATCGTGGAAGTACCCAAGCAAAATCAGCTTTGCCCTTTCCTGGGAAATGATAAACATTTCTCTCTTTTACCCTAGTTCCTCAAGCATGAACCCCAGAGAGTATCCCTTTTCAGGTTTATAAGAGCCTAGTTACTGAATACTTGGGAATTTCTATCACAACCTCCACAAAATTGCCTCTAGGGAATGGCAATGAGTGAAAGCTTTGCTTATTTAAAGGCTTCCTTGCTTTTCCTTACAAGTTGGGCCCTTGAGCGGTATCTCTTGTTGGCATAACTGGTTTAATGCTCTCTGTCCAAATCTAAATCAAATGGCAAGGCTTTGGAAAGACAAACCCCATATAAACAAGCTTAACTTTCATCAGAAGCTAGAACGGTGAGTTTAGGTTCTTACCTGGGCTGGCGTGGGGGCTGTATTGGCTGCTTGTGTAGGCGATGGTGGCCCAGAGATCTGTAATAACATTTGACTGGTCAGAGCATGAATTTTAATCTAACTGTTCTGTTCCTTTCCATTATCTAACCTAACAAGACATCACCAAGGTCAGAACCAAGGTAACGTTTTTTGTCCTTGGGTGGTCTGAACCTGCGCCAGAGGATGCATTGAAATGGGATTTTTTTTTTTTTTTTTTTTTTTTAAAGGGGGGGATTTAACTCAAAACACCAAGTGAAAATTCCTGGTAATAATAACCCTTATAGTTCCCTTCTTTTACTAAAATGCTGTATTTCTTTATACTTCATTATTCTTACAATAATTCTCCTCAACTGTGCCACTCCTGAGGAGGTTAAAGTAATCTTTCAATAGAAATGTCATTTAACATTTCACAATTTGCTTAAACTGTGTTAAGATGGTATTGATGCAAATAGCATTAGCTTTCAGTCATTTTTAAAGGTACACAATGGGTTATCCTTAATTACTCTGGGCAACTTCTCTGAAGCAAGGTTTTAAAGGGAGGAGCGAGATTCTGTAAAGAGAGATGCAAAGTGCCTTTGAGGGGAATGGGGGCCATGTGAAAACCAGCTGAGAGAAGGAACCAAGTTTCATAGAGGGAAAAAGATAAGAGGTCATGGAAAAACCTCAGTTTCTCTTGCAACCAAATCTCTCTACTGTCAACTTTTTATTCCCTTTGTCTTTGTTCCCATTATTTGGACACAAACTCAAAATAGCTTTATTTTCTCTCTAATTGTAGACAACACAGACTCACTGTAGAAATATACACTGAGTGGATAGTAAGAAATCACCTACAGTGCAATCCCTCTATCCTGGTATGTAATCTATACTGGTACACAATTTTGGCATACAGTGTTGTATCCCTTTTTCTCTGCAATGTTCTCACGTACAGCACACAGTTACAAACATAAGATTGGTAGCTATGCTGTGTTGTAGCCTGCTTTTTGACCTCACAATCTGTCACAGGCCAATCTTTTCCTGTCAGTCAGAGTATATAGTCATCAAAATTTTAATAGCTATGTAGTAACCTCTTTAACTGTTCTGATGGACAATTGAATTGTCTCCATTTAGTTTTCTGTTATGAAGAACATCTGTGTCCAGGCTTCTTTTCACCCTTGCTTAGTAATTACCTTCGGATATATTCTTGGAAGTGCAAATGCTGGGTCATTTCTCCACACTCTTGCCAAAGCTAATTAGTAAATTGAGCATTGTGTGATCAATTTCCAATGTGAATTGGTGAAAATTGACATCTTGTTGCTTAATTTGGCATTTATTTTATTCCTGGTGAGGCTGAACATCTTTTGTTATATCTATTGGCGATTTACAGTTCTACCGTGGCTTGCCTGGTCATGACCTTCTCCCATTTTTCCTTTGGAATGTTTGTCTTACTATTTGTAAGACTAGATTTTAAGAACAAAACCTTCTCTGGACACCGTTAGGAAATTAAACTTTCTGAAATGAGGTAAATGTTGGTGAAAAGGGAAATTGCACAAGGAAGGGATGGGCAGTTATGGATGCAGGTCTCTTTCCTGTCCCAGGTTTCACCACTTCCTCCTCGGTAGCTGCCCTTGGTCAGAGGGTGGAGTGGTGTAGAAAGGTGAATGATCACCATGCCTTGCCACTAGGCGGTGCCCTGCTCCCCATCCTGGTCTATCCTGCCTTGTGGACACGATTCATCTGTTAGATCAGCTGAGGCAACCGTAACACTTCCTCAAATGAACCTGACCCGGAGAACAATGCCCGGCAAAGCCACTCCACCTTGTAGGCCTGTAGTAGATTCAGCTGACCCTGCAGCTGTGCCTGATGGGATTGTCCATTTTTTCCAGAACTCTTTCCTCAGCATATCTATGATTATGGTTCTCCAAGCTACCCCTTCTGGCCCTGGGATGCAGCTCTGTGGCCTCCTGGTTCCCGCTGGTACCAGTGTAGTCCTTAATCTCTCCTATGAAGGACAGTGCCACGCCAGCCCCGTGAGAAGCCTCTGCCACTCTGGATCTTGTCTCCTTCACCCCCAGCCTTGACTTGTTCCTCAATATCTTATTAGCTTTGCACATTCCTGGGTCAGTTAAGGGGCCATGAGGAGGCCTTGGTGTCCAGCCCCATCTTTCATGCATCCTTCCACCTGCATCAGCTCCTCTTCTTGGGCTGGGAGAGCCCCTGTCTTTTCCTGCTACAATGATTCTACTCTCTACCGGACTCCCATCCAAGTTCCTATGTCCTATCGGAGAGGCAGCTCTTGACCTCATTATAGAGGGCAGATGACTCATAGACCTCAAATGCAGGTTGCTCCTGGTCCAGCTACACACTTTTCAGGCGTTCTAAGCTGACAGGACCTGCTGCCGGGGTCTTGGTGGATGTGTTCACCTATGTAGCCCAAGATCCTAAAATGGTGACTGACACAGAGTAGGCACTCAATAAATATTAGTCGAATGAATAAATAAATTAGGTTTCACTTGAACACCCCCATCCGTAGCCACTGGTAAAATCTTTTGACTATAGTCACATATGTAAGAGAAAAAAGCTCTCCTGATAAATGCAGTAACAATAACTCACTTGTCTCTCAGCTCTAGGAGAGCTACTCTCATAATTGGCAGAATATTTTCAGCTCATTTGAAGAATAAAAGGAGTTATCTACATACTAAATATTATTTACTAAATATTATTTAATATAGTTGGGCTAAAATGTCACAGCAAATATCTATAGCCGTCTAATGCCTATTAAGATAGACATTCATGAAAGGAGGCTGGTTGTTACCCAGATGCGGGGAGAGAGGGACTAGGGGGACGTAGTGAGTGACTTCTTGGGTATAGGGTTTCTTTTTGGGGTGATGAATTGATTGTGGGGATGATTGCACAACTCTGTGAACATGCTAAAAACCATTGAATTTACATTTTCAATGGATGAATTGTATGGTACGCAGAAAGCATCTCAATAAAGCTGTTATTTAAAAAAAAGACATAGGCATTCACACATCAATTTTCACTTCTCTTCATTTCTACAGAAAATCCTTTGAGTAGGCAATGCAAGTTTGTAAAACTCCCCTCTCCCTTCCTCCCTCACCAATTTGGCTCCTTTCTTAGCAATTACAGTGTGCGATGCATGGAGTGCTTGCTCTGACAGTATTTGTCTAGCAGTCTGTGGGGCAGCGTGGGCGCGGGTGCTGGACCAGGATGAAGAAGGAACACTGATGGGCCGGGAGGCTGTCGTCCAAGGCCCCTGTCCCCAAGCCAGGAATAATGAAGCTTTGCCAGGTTGGGAGCCACTACTGCAAGTTGCTTGAGGTTTTCCATAAGCACAGGCCCAACTTGTAACAGGATTTCCAAGCTCCCAGTGTAGCCAAGTAAATATGCCACATGTTCAATTATATGTGTTATGTAAAAATTGATGTCTTCTAAGGAGACACCAGGAGCGAACAACTTACTCAACTGCTCAAAAATCTTTGAAAGAATCAAGGGCTCGAAAAGCCAAGAGCCTAAAATTAAGAAAAAAGAAAACTTCTGCCTAGGGGATCCCTGTCACTCAGCATCCTTCCTAACTGTTTATTCTTTTGCTGTCAGACATAGTGTGTCTGTGCTCCTATTAGCCTGAGTTGAACAAGAATAGGATGGTGGGGAGTGTCTAATGTGTTTCAGAAATCATTTTTATGGTATTTTTATTTGGAGATTTTATATCATAGCTTCTCCCAGGAGTTGTTCATTGACTGGAATAATAATAACCTCTATTTCATAGGATTTTTGGGACGATTAAATAAAATAATGCATGCAGGGTGCATGACACAGGGAATGTATGGACTGTGTGCATTCCATTATTATTTATTATTGGTCACAGTGGGAGCTGTGTCTAACTCCGTCTAATCTTGCCACCTATCCATGTCAAGATGGGGCAGACCCTGCTTCTGTGATACTTCATTGGTGCCTGGGGTGTTGGTTTATGGCACAAATGCCTCCTGCAAGGGGAATCACAGGAGGGCCAGGCTGCTGGGGTTCAAATCCCAGCTCTGCTACTGCCCAGTTATGTGACATGGAGCCAGTTTCCTCACTGCCCTTTTCTTTGGTTTCCTCATCTATACAATGGATTAGTCAAATTAAAAGTTATATATCTACTTGATAGGATGGTTATGAGGATTTAATAGGCTAATATTTGTAGTATGCTTAGGAGAGTGTGTAGCACATTGAAAGTGCTTATGTGTATTTGTTAAATAAAAAGATAGATAGAGAGCTAGCTGGACCCTGATATGGGGTGGGTGTGGGGTAGGGGGTGGGTGGGAGGCTTGCTACGTGGCAGTGATGTTTGCAAGATGGAGGTGAGGCTAAAAACAACAAGTCCTGGGCATTTTCTCCTTGAAAGAAAAAGTGGTGCCAGGTAGGAAATATTTAGGAAAAAATTGCTGAGACAGTAGTGACACTCCAATGGTGGAATTTTCCACCCCCTTGCCAGAGACCTTTAGAAATGAGGTAGACGCATATTATCTCAGGAAGGCTTACATATAAGCTGTTTAGAAACTAGAGGTTGGATTATCAATGAGCTCTTAAGGTTGTGTTTGAGGTAGTACAGAGATTAGTTCCATAAACTGGACTTTGGTAAAACCTGAACCATGACTTAAGAACTGGATACAAGTCGTAAGACAAAAAGCAATCAGAAAAGGAATACAAATTTTAGCTATCCGGTTTTTCCTAAAAGGATTGTTTTGGTTTTGTTTGTTTCTAATTTTTGAAGACTTCCGGGTGTATATAACTTGTCACTTAAAATAAAACAAAATTCAACAGTGTTTACGTAGAAACCTACTATCCTTTCAACTGAGCTTTTGTAGAAATGGGGATTTTGTAATGGGAAAGTTTCACATAATATCCTATCTTCAGAAGTATGATAACAACAGTCCTATTACTGAACCTATTTTAAGCCCCTTCCACATGGTTTGCTTCACTCTTAGCTCAATCCTAAATTATTATTATTGGGCTCAAGTTTACTACTTAAATCTTAGAGGATACAACCACACACCTCTGGCCCAGGTCTCAGGTATCTCCCCTAACCCAGTTGAAAAGGTGGGAGATAGGCACTGACACAGGCATCCAGACGGAGCTATTACTCTAAAACCCAATCTCCACTTCACTAGCAGGTGGACACATGCAGTCTACCTACTGACCCAGCTCCCGGCTCCTGTGGCCCACAGGCTGTGGTCTGGGGCTGCTGGTGATAGAGGCTGCAGATAGGGATGGCCTTGGCAACGTAACGTGGGCGGCTCCCTCTGGGGTCGTCCCTGGTACCTGCATCAGGGTGGCTGGCTGTGCAGTTGTCCCTGGAACTGATGGCTTCTGATAGGCTTTTGTGGTCTCACCTGTAAGAAGATGAAATTACACTGATAAAACAAATAAAATAGCCGGTAGGCTCTTCAGAAGAGAAATAAATGTTTGTTGAACACGAGTTATGAGCACAGAACCATGCTGGCCACCGTGGAGAGTGAAATCCACCTGTCCTAAAAGAATGTGCAGTCTGGATGGAGCAGTAAGTCAATACACAAACCAAAGATTAAATAACAATAAAGAACTTATATGACAGTTCAAACCATAGCGACAGACAAGGCAGAACGTGATTAATCACCAAATTAATTTTCCAGACACTAGGAACCATGGGTCATGCACATACTTTTTTGCTGTTTCAGTTAGCATTGGCCTAGGGATAGAAGGTATTCTCCGGCACTCACTATGACTTACTTTTAGAAAATGTGTTCTAGATTTCTAGTTTGGGGTGGTTCACGAGTAGTCAGCTAACTCCTCTGGGCTCCAGTTTCCTCATCTGTACAATGAAGTAATGGAACTAATTAGATTATAAGGATCATGTTGATTCTACTTCTAAACTGTGCTCTTTATCCATGTGCGATGATTTGGATTGCTTCCACAATTTTAAATGAGTCTCAATTTGTTACAACTCTGGGTGCCCTGAGAATATCTCTGAAGGTTTAGGGCAAGGGGGCAAGTGGTCCCTACTGGACATTGGGGACCGTGCAGAGCCGTGGGTCTGTGCCACAAGGAGATACCAAACAATCCCACAAGTGAACAACAGCCCCCCTCGCAAATGCCTGCTGGACCCCACGGGAGATAGGCCAGCTTCTAAATCTGAGCATCTGTATGTCGCTTAGGTTGCTGTCACAAATGACCACAAACCTGGTGGCTTAAAAGAACAGAAATGTATTCTCTTATAGTTCTGGAGGCTGAAAGTTGGAAATCAGTATCACTGGGCTGAACTCAATCTGTTGGCAGGACTGAGCTCCCTCGGGAGGCTCTAGGGTAGAATCTGTTTCCTGCCTCTTCCATTTTCTGCTGGCTGCTAGCATTCCTTGGCTTGTGGCCACACGCCTCCAATTTTTAATGCCGGCATCCTCAAGTCTCTGTCTGCCCATCTTCAGTTGACCTTCTCTTCTGCGTGTCTGTGTCAGTCTCTCTCTTATAAGGATACATGAGATTGCAGTTACGGCCTACCCAGATAATTCAGGATAATCTTCCCATCTCAAAATCCTTAAGTTAATCACATCTGCAAAGCTCCTTTTGCATATAAGGTAACATTCACAGGTTCCAAGGATGAGGACGTGGATGTCTTTGTGGGAAGGGGAAGATTTTTCAGCCTACCACAGCATCTCAGCTCTCGCCTTAACTCAGCTTAGGGTTGCTGTATCTTTGGTACACAGAACAGCAGGCCTAGGAGATAGATCTGTAATAATAAGGTGCTACGCTCTTCATGGGAACCATCCCACTTCCTGTTTGTAGAGCATGATGGGAAAATAGTGTCTCTCATCGCCCCAGACCAGCCATGTTCAGATCCACTGCTCAGCACGGGCACCTGCTTGTTTCCCCCGACACTGTCACCTTCTGCAGCAATTACAGTATTGACTTAGGAGAGCAAGTTAGCAAACAGCAGCCTGGTATTGGGTTGGAGTTTGGCCATCTGGTCTGCTCCTGTAGGCATTAGCCTGTCAAGGCAGGAAACAGATCCCTCATTTACCCTGTTTCTTGCTAACTGTTGGTTGCCTTTAAATCTGCCTGTAGACTGTGCCAGACAAATTGCTAAAGAGCTGGCAGTGCCCTCAGGGGTTCAGCCAGTCTTCACGCCATCCTTGGGCGAAGCTGAACCTGCGTGATTTATGACGTTTCCAAAACTTTAAAGGAATTGAGCTTTCATAACAAGTCCTAGGGAAGTTACTAATTTCTTTAAAGTACTCTTCTGTCTTACCCCCTGGTAAATGCTACCAGGCGTTAATGCCTCTTCAGGGAGACGCAGGCCCAAGTTCAACCTACTTCGTATAGGGCAAAGCCATTTAATAGTATCACTTGTATATTTTATGAAATGGGATATAACTATTAATTTTGAGAGAAGTATATAAATAAACTGACAATGCATTTTACTTGCAAATTATTCAACTACAATTACGTTAAAAATAAAATTTCTACTTGCAAATAGTAAACATTTTTGCCACTTTAAACTTAATTAGATATTGAAAATCTGAATTATCTTTTTTTAAACCATTGTCTAATTTTCAAGGTTTCTGAACAGCACAGTCTGCCTTTGCTAATATTGATTTTCTAGAGAGCAGATGAAATATCCTGGGGACAGCCATTTTTGTTCTTGTTTAGAACACAGACGCTTTCAAACATGTCCTAAATCCGACCAACAGAACCATCTCTCTGGTCTCCCACGGTCTTCCAGGGGCTGGTGTTTCTGCCTGCTCTCCTTCACGGAATAGGATTGTCTTTAGCAGAGACAGAAAATACTCTAAACTAACTGCTTCCAATTTCTTACTGAGCATAATGCCTGATGTGACCCAAAGTGAATTCTTCATGGGACCAGGTTCCCTTTGAGCAATTTGAAATTAAACCAGTAAAATAGTTTATTTGTACAACCTCAGTTACATGGAACTTTGGTCTCTTTTAAAAGATTTTCCTGGGAAAACATTTCAAAACTTCCCTTAGGCTCTTAACAGATTACTCGTTGGAGAAGGTGAAGAACAGCTCCAGATGACCAGCTTCTCAATGGCAGCAGGATATCCTCAGAACTGCCTATACCTGGTTCATTTTTAGGATCACAGTGGAGGTGTTAAAATGCAGATTCCAGGGCCCGATTCACAGAGATTCTGACTCATTGGATCTGGGGTGGGCCTGTGGAAATCTGACTTGACAACCACAGCCAGTGCCAGGCTGGACTCCTGGCTCCAGCCCTCCCCAGCCTGCCACTAACGCTTTCTGAACCTGTTCCCTTTGCCGTAACATGGGGAGGGTCAGACCCACTTTCAGGGCTGTTGTCATCATTAGACATGTCTATAAGGGACCCACACAGTGCTTTGCACATGGTAGGCACTTGATAAATGACAGTAGCTGACATTTATCATCATGAGATGCCTTCCCCTCCCCCAGTGGAAACAAAGCTTTCAGTAGGTGTCAAAGGTGAGATGACTGAAGGAAATTAAGCCAGTTTAGCAGCAATGTCTGGAGGTCAGAGTAATCGGGTTGGCTTTGGCTCTTGCCGTGCTAACTCAGAGTGACATATGAGGGCAGAAAATCTAATATTCACTGAGCATCCACCATGCGCCAGGCACTGTGAAGGCCTCTTGGCCTAAGCACTCATGTTTGATATTAATCACAATCCAGGAGGTCCATCCAAGTATTCTCATTTTTTGGATAAGGAACAGATTTTCCAAGAGGTCAAGAAACGTGGCTGAGGTCACACATACAAGAGGTAGCAGAGGCAGGATTTTGGCCCACACTTGTTCGATTCCAAATTCCATATTTTTTCCTCAAAAGGGGAACGAAGGGGAAGGCAAGTCATGAGTAGCCTCAAGATTCATACATGTTGGTCCTATCAGAGGATGGTCTCTCTAGAGTTGTGATGCAAGCAGTCTTAGTCTCAAGATGGTGAAGGGTGGCCTTCGTGGGTACAGGCAGTGAGGGCAGGGAAGTCAAACTTATTATCATAAACTTGGGCTTGAGTTTCTTCTGGGGCAGGGACAGTGCAGCTGGCCAGGGGGAGCCCTGGGGGTGGGGTAGGGGGTTGTTCCTGACACTCTTGCTCAGCAGCCTTGAATAAAAGCTTGCCCTTCTCTTGTAGCAGTGCCAGCTGCGTGCGTCCCCAGCTTCCAGTGAACTTCTATAAACCAACACTTACCTGTTTTTATAGCTCAGAGGAGCTTGAGGCTCTAGCCAAATAACAGCTGCCTGACTACGGTTGCTTACTGCCTGGGAGGGAACAGCATTTAAATCTCAGGAATGTTCACCCTCAGCAGGAGCTGCACAGTGCAAATCAAGATGCTTTCTAGTTTTTGAGTGAGAGAATTTCCTGTGGAAGAAGGTTCTTATGCTTTGCAGGGGGGTGGGGGGTGGGGATGTGGGTGGGGGGGGGAAGGGGGGAGGGCGTGGTCCTCTGAATCTGATTTGCCTGTTAACTCGCATTCACGGAGAGAGATTAGGAAGCAGTTTATAGGGGCATGATGAGACCTGAACATCTGCTGGCCCTCACATCTCCCTCTCTTCTGCTTCCTCCAATTTCTATAGGAACTTTATCATGTAAGGAAGAGTAGCAACCAAGGGGACGACCCTTTTCTGGTTCTCACTGGACTTTTTTATTTGCATTGGTGAAATTTACTCCATGGTGGGACTATATCTTTAAAGAGGTGTTCCTCTATCTTGAAGCTGGACAAGACCTCAAGTATCCCTTTTATGTTAGAATCCTTCAAGTTTAGTTCAGAGTCTGGTAATAAAAGACGCTCGATGCATGGTTCCCAAATGAATATATGAACTTAATTTTCCCCACCTAATAACTAGGAATGATCTTGTAATTGGGTAGTAATACCCGGTGATAGTGTCATTAAAGGTTGAGGTGGTTTGGTAGAGGGGACAAGTGACCTCAGCAACACTTGATGTCCTAAGGACGGCTGTTGCTCATTTTACATTTATATGTAAGAAAGACTGCCCGGCTCCCCTACACTCCTGCACGTCAGTGACTCGCCATGTGGGGGGACTGCAGGAAGCTGGGCCGCGGTGCTTGGGGTCCACAGAGAAGTTTTGGAGATGTGCTCTGCTGTGGAGAACGTACAAACCCAATGGGTTTTATAATCTAGGCTGTCATTTAGCTATAGCGGCTCTCCCCTGCACACCTCTGCCACCAGGGGTACCTTCTTGGAGGGGATATTAGCAGTGTTTGAGAGCTATAGGGGCCAGTTAGAAAGGTGCCCTCGGATGCGGAGTTAAACCTCTCCAAGGGTCAGCTTCTTTATGTGAAAATGCAGGGGACACAGGCACTGTGCCTCAGGCTCACGGTGTAGCAACAGGTGCCTGGCGCAGAGGAAACGCGCGGCCATTGACAGTTACAGAAGGTTGACAGAACTCTTCCTCTTGTCTGGATTCCGGTTAAGGCCCAAAGCTGAAGACAGAAGGCCCCATGATCCCCATTGCAAATGAGGAGAGGTGCCACTGAACTTCACACAGGTGGGGCCATTCGGGTAGAACCTGCACCATCACCAATGCCCCCTCACCCAGGTCAGTCAGCAGAAGGGAAGGACCTGAAGAAGGGGAAGGGTCAGCCGCCACTTGGGCAGACAGCAGTGTTCAGGGTAGGGCCCCTTCCCTCCCTTCCTCCATGCATTGCCCTCCCCAAGCCAAAGGAAGGGGCTTCAAAAGACTCACCCACCAAGACTACAGGGGCCGATGGGGAGGGGAGATAGGCCTCTCGTTCCCTACAGACCTCTCTGAGCAGAACCCACGGCCACGGGGTGCACTTTAGGAGCAGAGCTTGCAGAGAAAGCTTGGGGGAGTATTCTTGGAGTCTAGCTGTACTCTCCCTGTCAGGGTAAAAATAGGGGGTGCTTGACATGTGGTCCCTGAAGTTGGGATGCTTATTTGAACGTAGGGATGTTTCTGAAGGGGTAGGGGTGCTGCTGGAGGAGCTGAGGCATGCAGGGCTCAGAAGGTCAAAGGTGAATTGAGATGGGAGGAGAAAGGGGGCCTCTCCCTATCCTAGTTCTCCTCAGACCCCTGAGGGGAAGCGAACCCCAGCCATTCCCATGGCTCTGTGTGAAGGAGCTGCCCAGGGGACTACTGCACCAAGGGATGGGACACCTGACTCAGAGAGAGAGAGGCTGGCATAGATCTCTGGCCCAACAAGAGGGGGCCAGGACACAGCTGAATACTGCCTCCCTTAGCCCCAGGTATCCACACATATCACCTATTTAGAAATCACTGAGGGGGGCAGGTAGAAAAGGGTAAAGGGGGTCAAATACATGGTGACGGAAGGAGATTTGACTTTGGGTGGTGAACACACAATGCAATATACAGATGATGTATTATAGAATTGTGCACTTGAAACCTATGTAATTGTATTAACCTGTGTCACCCCAATAAATCTAATAATGAAAAATAATAAAGTCATGTGATACACGAAAGGAAGAAAGAAAGAAAGATAGAAAGGAAAGGGAAAGAAAAGAGAAGAAAAGAAAAAAAGAAAAGAAAGAGAAAGACAACAGAGAGGCCAGGGACACTCTCCCTCCATCAGCTGGCCAGTCACTTAAGGAGATGTCTGTCACCTAGTCCTCATCTCCGTGCCCACACCAAAAGAGGAAAGGTGATATCTCAGAAACAGTCCATGAGCCACCACGATCTGCTGCCAGCCTGGGGGGGTGGGGGGGCGAAACAGCTATACCTTGCATTTTAAACCCAAGCTTGTCTAGATTACTGGAATAATTAAGATGTCATTAAAGACATAGTTGGAGCAGTAACTGGGGGAAAAAATGAAAAACATTTCCTATTTGTATGCCAAGGCGACTCACATCAGGACTCTTTGTGTACACTGTTATTAGCATGAAAAACGACAGGATAATGGTATAGAATGAGGTTTCTGGAGCCATAGTGTCTGGGTTTCATTCTCAGCTCTGCTCCTTACTAGCTGTGTGGCAAAGGGCAAGCTACTAAACTACTCTGTGCTGCATTTTCCTCAAAGTGCACATTAGGGCTAAGAATGGAACGTACGCATGGTGTTGTGAGGGTGACTAAACGCGATAATCAGCTCTTGGAACAGGGCCTGGCACACAGCAAATGCTCGATCAATGCTAGCTCCTGTTGTTATCCTTAAACCACGTTCACCTTAAATACGTGAACAAAATCAACTAGCCCATCAACTTTCTGGAAGCAATGCAAAATCCTGTTACGAAGCGACTCACAGCTTCTCTTTGTGTGGGAAATCAAAGTAGCCCCAAAGACGCAATACTGCATAGCAGAGTTCCCACTTTAGTCCAGAAACCCAGAAAAAGGTATTTTCTTGGCCTGAGGTCCACCTGTGACTCCTTTGTAGCTCACATGAAGCTGGGTAGGCACAACCTCAGAGACACTGTATCTGTGGCCTGGGTTGTCACTCAGATTAGCTGTTTGCTGTTACGCCATAAACCACATCCTTCTCTGCGCTTCCCTTCATTTCATACCTGACCTTTTCCCTTTCAGCTGCCAGGGAATATTTCTGGGCAAAACGTCACATCATCTTCTAAAGGTAGCAATACAATAAAATTCAAGGTAACAGTCATTATGAATGAAAATGACACAAACACAGAGATAATCTTGGAATTGTAAAAACAAACAAACAACAAAACCCCCAAAATACGAAGCCTCACTCTTCAGCCTTAGCCGCCATCTCATCCCATTGATTTCTGTGCCCATGTTCCTGGCAGCTGTTAAAATATTACTGGAGTCAGTGGAGCTTGACCAGTTAAGATGTTAATTTCTACACTATCGCTTAAAACACAATATTGCGTGTTTATGAACTCCGAAGATTTAGATGAAATCACTCATGAACACTTGCCTGCTTTGGCAGCGGGGCTTTTAGGTGATGAATATGTAAGAGCCGATGGGTAGGTTACGCCCTTCTGGGGTTTACCTTCTGCAAAAGAGAGAGAGAGAGAGAAAAGATTTATTTGTAGAGCTAGAGGTTTTAGATGGTTCTGTTCTGATAAGCTGATTCCATCCTTCCAATTTATTTCTCTTGAGTTCAATAAAATCAGTCAGTCTCCCCCATGCTGAATTGTTGATTACAAGAAGAAAGTCAAGTGGCATTTTGTCTTCTGTATTGCCTGTGTTTTATTCATATTAGAAAGGAAGTAATAAAATCTCCATGACTCAGAGTTTAACATTAGCAACCCTTATTTTACCCACGAAGATGTGACATGGAAGCTAAGGTTTTCATATATGTGGCTCTGAATGTTTAATTAGGTCAGTAGATGGAGTGAAAACATTCCCCATGCTCTCCTTTAGATGCTGGAGAGCTCTGGTCACAGCCTGGCTATGTGGGAGTAGCTACCTCTCACTTTCATGGACCCTGTGGGGACCATTTGAATTCCATGGCATTAGAGAAACCTGAAAGTAGGTAAACAATCAGCCTTGATAAGCATTTGTTGCCCACCCAGGGAGAGAGAGTTGAGCTGCCAGGCTAGGAGAAGGAATGCTAATGTATATCAGGGAAACAATGGAGGCCTAAAAAGACAAAAACAATTAGATGATGGGGCTGGGTAAGCACTTCCAAGGCTGATAGGACTAATATGGCCTGAGGAGATTGTTGCCAGAGGCTTCCTCCACCAGCAGGTCAGGCCTGAAATTCCACCACAGGAGCTTTGTTCCGCAATGAAACAGAAAGTGTCTCTGGAATGTAGAATTCCCCCAAAGGCAGGTAATGTGTCTCACCTGGTAACTTGAATGCCCAGTGGCCAGAGCGGTGTCTGATATGTAGTAGATGCTCAGTAAATATTTATTCAAAGGAATATCTTAGTGCTTAGATCTCTGTTATAATTCAAACACTCTTGGGAGGTTATCCAATGTTTCCATCTAACAACGAAAACACTTTAACTCTCAACCTGAGGGAATATTTTTATAGGCTGGGGCTTGGGAGAAGATGGTGAGGAGTGTCATTTGGAGACCCCAGCGGGGTGGAACAGAATCTAGTGCACGATTTTGCCAAACATGCTATTGGCACAAAGGATTGTGGGGTCCTGAAGCAGACAGGGTCTCAAGAAGAGCTTGGGATTGGAAGTAAGAAAATATAGGTCTCTGTTTCTATTTTAACATTAACTGCCTTAATCTCTGAGGCTGTCATTTATTTTCATTCAGAAAATATGGACAACAATATGACACAAAGTTGTAGGACCTAATGGAAAAAAAAAGTTAAAATGTTTTGGAACTATATATTGCCATAGAGATGCAAAGATGTTATTCTAGTATTACCCACAAATGTCACTCAAAATGAGGATGAGGCAAAGGTTTGGGCTTACTTGAGTTACTTCATCTCATTACAGTCACCTGGGAGCAGAGCTTGGCATTTCCAGGTTTTCCGCCCTTATAGGTCTGCTCCAAATAGACAACAACTGAGGTTATTTCAGACCCAAGGAGGACACTTGGATGTGACCTCACTTTATCAACAGAGCGCTGCAGAGACAACATTTCTCTCTATTTCCTATTCTTCTCACATCTAAAATCCTATGGTTCTTTCTGTCTCTATGCAGAGGGGCATGAGCTTAGTTTTCTGAAATGTGAATCGAAAAACAAGTGGACTATTTGAGGAGGTACTTCTCTGACCTTTCCCATTCCTTCCGAAAGCTTGTGCTGACCCAAAATGTACATCCCCTCTCCTGCTCCCTCACCCCAGACCAAAGCGAGTTAACTAAAGGAGCACAGCAACATGTAAAAACTGGAAATGACCTAGATGGAGGCATCTGAGCCTTCAGAGGAGGATTCTGACACTATTCAGCGACTCGCTGGCCTTGAGCCTCTGGGGAGCAGACCTTGGCCGCCAGTCAATTGATACCCTTACACGGAAGTGCGCTTTCCTAACTCGCCCATTCAAAAGATACTCCTAGCCATTGCAGAAGCACAAATGTTTTATCACTGGCAAAAATTGTTTTCGGTTAAACGTCACTAGGTGGAATGAGGGGACATGGAAGTTGAGATTTATAGGGAATAATCTCAGCAGATTGATTTTCACTTAAAATTCCAAAACATCTCTACTCTCATGGAATTAATTTTTCTTTTAAACCTCTGTTGGGATTCTTGAATTGCAGACTAAGGACTTTAGATCAAAATACTCATATTTAGCCAGGAGCTACTTGGTAAACACTTAATGTGGAGATTATATTTCTCTCTATGTTCAACAAATTTGTATTCTAGACTTAGCATTTTCATATGGCTCTTATTCTGAATTCTTTGTTACAAGGCAAACCTCACACACAGTACTATGACTTTCCACTATCTGACTTAGAAACCAGTCTAATTTGAACCCTAAGTATGCAGAGAGGGGGAAATCTCTTCTTTATATAAGAATATTAGTTAATAAATGTGAAAGGAATGACAGAATTAGAACAACTATAATTTTGCAATTACTAATGTAATTTTTATGACAGCAAGGATCATCAATAGATGTAAAACCACTGGTGAAATTTATTGGAAACAAGCTATTCATGCTGTTTTGAAGTATCACCCTGCAGATTGCTTATTAATTAGAAGGTATCTTCACCGTGGAGAGATACTGCAAAGTGTACAAGTAATCAAATTTAGCCTCACCAATAACTGGACAAAATGACACTATGTGCCTCCTGATATGGTCATTGTGATAAGACATAATGGATGGGCTATGATACTACCTGTGTGGTATCTTTGCCAAAATATTTAACCTGAATCCAATCATGAGGAAATCACTGGACATGTTTGTGGTCCAGACTGTGGGACATACTGCTAGACAACTAGCTGGGACTTCAAAAATGTCATTGCCATTCATGACCAAAAAACGCAATGTGGTGAGATAGTTCCAGATTAAAGGACACTAAATAGACATGACAAGGAAATGCAGTGGATGATCTTTGATTGGATTGTGACTCCAAAAACAAAAGAAGAAGAATAAATTACTATTAAGACTGTTTTGGGGTAATTAGATACAATTGAATGCAAACTACTTATTAGATAATATTATTGTATCAATGTTAATTCTTTAGGCATGGCATTAGTATCGTGGTTATTTAGGAAAATGTTCTTGTTCTTACAAGATGTATGCTGATGTATTGAGGGATAAAGTGTCATGCTACCTGCAGCTTTTTTTTTTTCACATGGTTCAGAACAAAATATAGATAGATGATAGGTAGATAAATAAAGCAAATGTTGCAACGTATTAACAACTAGTGAATCCAGGTGAAGGGATTATAGGTATTCATTGTAATATTCTTTAAATTTTTCTGTAGATTAAAAAATTTTCAAAATAAAAGTTTAGATTGGGGAAATTCACAAATACTAAAAAAAGGGAGGAAGGTCATGATAATACTGAAATACTTGATTATCTTTCCACTGTGAAATCACAATAATCATTAGCTCACTGGCATCTTTGAAAAAGGGGAAAAAAGGTGAAAAATGAGTATCTACAAAAATCATGTGGAGCTAGATAGTGACAACTGATTGACTAGTGAAACAATGATTAAATAAGAAGAAATCTCAAATAAAATTGTAGCGTAGTTCTCTAAGAGCCTATCTCTATCTATTCGTTTACCAGAAATCTCGAGGAATAAGGTTCTAGATGTGAGATTCATTTGGCCTAACAAAAGGAGTAGTTCAAAAACCGAAGTTATTAAATGTAAGTCACTTAATTAAAAAGTTTGATTGGACTTACAGATAGCTGCAGTGTGTTTAAAATGAATAATTGGGGCCTTTTAATATTTCCAGACTTTGTAGTGATTTATCACTGTAATTATAATTCATTGTTTCATGATCCTAATTATCAGGAGAACTAATGCTTCAGATTTTTATGAAATGAGGCGGGCCATCAATTAAAAGTAACAGCACATTGAAAAGAGCACATTTCATCCCGTGAGGTCACTTAACCCAAGTGCCTGTGTGTAGCAGCATTTCCCCAGTGTGTAGACTTACCTGAGACAATGAAGGATTCTCTCCACCGTGGTAGGGATAAGGACTGGACACCATTGGAATAACTCCCTCTATAGCCAGATTGTCCCGCTACTTTCCGAACAAGTATTTTCCCTCCTGAATTATCAAGCACACCACTATGAAGAGGGAAAGAAAATTTTTGTTTTGAGGAATAAAACAGAGAAATATTGTTTGACATGATCAACGGATTATCCGACTAGCCGCCATCTTTATTTAGAGATACGACAGCAGCAAGATGAAGAAAAAGTTGACTTGGACCTGCAACCCACCCCCTAAGAATGGTGCCTCTGTCACATGGCCCGGCGTGTGACCTCCCAGGTTAGATGTCCTTCTTTTTCTTATTACAGGACCTGATTATTTAGTCAGCTGGGAATTTCTCTTTGCTACCATGCCTCAAATTTCTTTTCCTTGGTTTCCTTATTCCCACTAGTTCTTTTAAGTAAAACCTCTTACCTGACAATTTCCAATTTGGTTTTGTGACATCACAGAATGACTCCAGTTGTTTCAAAGGGTTATATGGCATTTTAAAATGCAAATTATTCCTTTTATTTTGGGCCAGGAAAGGAAGGTGTGCAGCTAAATTAAACGCATTGAAAAGAGTCTCCAAAGATGAGAATTGTTTCTTGACAGGCTTTTGAAGGTTTTAGATTCTGATGTGACAGTAACTGAAATATCTACCTCTTTCCTTCTATGGCAGGAGCTCCATTCTGGTTCCTAACTATCACTTTTACATTGTCATTTCCTTGCCCCAGAGGCTAAAATGGCTCCTGTGGGTATCTGTAATTTATGGCGCGGGGTAGCTAAAAAAATACTTAGATTTGTTCCTATCAACACCCTTCCTTTCCTCCAGGAATAAGAGTTGCCCTTTCCTGCTCTCCCACCTTTATGGTGAGTCAGAGACTTTGAATATTCAACTTCCCAATGACCCAGAAGGAAAGAAAGTGATAATAATGCTTGACATGAAAAACAGTGAATTGCTTTAAAATCATTTCCACATATGGTATCTGCCTAGGTCCTCTCAGCAAACCCATGAGTCATGCAGTGGAGGGAATGTTATTCCCAACGCATAGAAACAGGCTTAGACAGGTTGAGTGACTCACTCCAGATTTTGTAACTAGTAAATAGCAAGGCAGGGATTTGAACCTAGGTCTAACTGATCAGGAGACCTGGGTTTGTCCCACTTGGTCCCAGTTGCCTCTCAGGGTCCAAAAGCACAGGTACCTCCTGACTACAATAACTCCTCGTTCCCTCGTGTCTTTGCAACCCGGGTCTCTCTTTAATCAGAAGCTCTCAGAATCAGGTTACATCATTTCTCCCAGCTGCAGACAGGCTGGTCTCAGCGCCCCTGAAAACCACGTGATTCTCACTCCTGTGTCTCTGTTCATTCTGCTCTTTTTGTTCTGGAGAACCTGGTTCCCACTTCTGCCTGACTAGGCCTGTGTCACTGGGTCCTAACACCGCCTTCTCCACAGAGATTCAGACCCGGCTTTGCCAGGCCCCTTCCTCATGACACCTTAAAATCCTGTCTCACAACCAAGACTCTGGTTTTATTTGATCTTGTGCTACTTCCTAAAAGTTTCTTGAGTTAATTTCATCTCCCAACTAGATTGGAAATTTTTGTACGGAAAGGACAATGTACTAGAAGGACTCTCAGTGGTGAGTGAGCTCTGCTCCTACTGGCTTTTGAAAGTCAGTTGCTAAGGTTTTCAGGATTGTGCAAGCTGGTTCATTTCACGTTGGTAGCTTGAAATCAGCCATGGCGGGAGTATTTATACCACAAACATTGGTAAATCAGCAACTCCACCCTTTTTTGGAGAGTCAGTTGTTACACATTTACCAGCACACCACTGGCGTAGGCTGAAAATTCTCATTATTAAAAAAAGTTCTCCCATGGTCCCTTTCTTTATAATTAATGGGGAAAATAAAAATAACTCTCACCTTTTTATTTTCTCCCAGAGAAATCATCCTGCCCCTGGATTTATATTCTATCATATTGAAATGTATATGCAGCAGGCACTTGCTGTTGTTTAAGAGTCAGAAGCACTTTAGCTGCCACTTAGAGGGAGGGGAAATGGGGAGGGGGAGCTGTGCTGAGCTTCCCTCGGGCTATTTAAAGGGAATAGGGAGGGCCCAGGGGGTTCTCAAGCTGGACTGAGCTGCTGATATCCCTTGTGAGGGTTTTGTAAGACCAAACACCCAGACTTTGGGAAAGGTGCAGAGGTACACCTACTGCGTTCTTGTAAGATTTTTCTGGTTGCAGAAGAGAGTGAAGCCTCAATGGAGGACCTGGATGTCCCCAGACATTCTCCTAGAGAAAGGCAGATCCTGGGGAGGTCAGTGGTCGGTAAACCACAGGAGGCCACAGCAGTCCAAGGAGGTCAATGCACTGGATACTTGACCATCATAGGATACCGGAGGAGGGAGAGAGGGGCTCCTGAAAGGGGCTGTGGTTCCACTTATGAAGCACATGGGGGCAGAGCCGTGGTAATTTGCTGAACATGGCCTTGAGGTTTGCCTTCTTCCTAACCCAGATTCCAGGGGACTTGGATAAGCTGAGACAGCGTCCAGGCTCAGAGGAAAGGGACTTCCCACCACTAGGCCAGGTTTTGAATGGCTGTCACTCTTAGGAGGTCATCGGCTGAGAAATTAGCCTGAAGAGTGCTCTGCATGGAGATGGCCTCTGATTTGCCCCGTCTCAGAGAAATGCCTCCACTCCCCAGCACCTGGTCCCACATGAAACACAGAGGTTAGTTCAGGACAGGACTGGCCAAAATGTGATGTCTCAGTTATGTTCATTATCCCTTTGGTTTGAAAGGATCCAGGGAATCACGCATAAGACATCTGATTTTGATATATTGTATGAATATTAAATCCATTAAGCTGAATATGAAATCTGAATTTCTAAACCAAAGCATGCTCTCTTCAGTTTCCCTCTTCTGACTGGGGGGGACTCTGGCAGGACAATGACAGGAGGTGCCTCAAGCACTTTCCATTTATGTTCTCGGTCTTAAATCCTGCCTTCTAAAAACAGACTTCTGCTGTTGTGAAAAACAAAACAAATAGTATCCAAAATTCCTATGTTCTTCCTGAAGACTCTTCATCCTCTCCACTGAGGGTGGTACTTCTTTCCAAATAGTTTCCCACTCTAGCAGACACTGTCTGAAAAGCTACAAGGACATGCAGTTGTTCGAGTAGCAAATCTTGCTTTTTGAAACAAAACATTCAAGATCTTCTCCTCTGCCCTTCTACCCTCATCTGTATTCCTCCCAGCAACTCCCTAGATTCTAACCCAGCTGCTGGAATTGCTGAATCCCCGTCCTGGTCAATCCCTTCTATGTGTCTATCCATCACAAAGCCTTTGCTAGCTCTAGTGCTCCATAGTCCAAATCCCCCTCAAGTCCTCACTTTGTACTTTAAATAGTACTGGGACCCCTGTCCTTATGGAATGTGTCACCTGGGCTCTGGGCAATGGTGGACATGAGTTCTAATCCTGAATGTGCAACTAACTAGCAATGGACTTAATTTCCCTAGGCCTCAGTTCCTCTTCTAACACATGGGGTTGCTAACAATAGTCTCCTAGGGTTGAGATGATGCTAGAGGGAGAGAATCAGAGGGGAAGGGATTAGTTATCGTTATGAGGATATCTTTGACCAGGTGAAATTAACTCGTGTAGCTCTGTCCTGCATAAGTAACGTGGAGAGACAAGAGAGAGCCAGCAAGTGCCAGAGGAAGCAACTGCCAACGATCTCAGATCACAGTTGGGAACATACAGGCAACCTCAAAACAGGCTCAGCCTCTGCAGCAGATGCTAGCGTCTATGTAGACACAGGCTGGAGAATACTGAGTGGGAGAGCTGCGTGGGCAAGCACATATGTGTGTAAGGATGATGTGAGCATGCACACGTGTGGGAGGCATGCACAGACACACATGTATAGATTTGTACACCTCTTCCCTTTTTGCATGACCTTGATTTCAGAGTGCAAGCAAAATATTTGTATTCCATAGTCTGGAGTGAGGAAATAGCACTTAGTGTTTTTCTTGAACGTTCCACTCCTTATCCTTATTAGAGTCTTGGAATCCTGCTCCCATCGAATAATCAGTTAGCTCATCATCCCGCTGCAGTGCTAGGGAAAGGAAAAGTGTGGCCAGCCAAATCTACGAGTCATTGTTACATCTTATTTTACACAGATTTTTTTCTTACTGTCTCCCCAAATTTCAGAGAAGTTACAGGCTAGACACCCTGAAAGGGAATGAATTTTACATCTCCCGTTTCTCTGGCAAAGATACAATTGAACAGTCAACTGACTGATGTGCAAGTAAGGAAAAAGGAAAATGATACCAGAAGCCTGAATAATTCAGAAATTTCATCCAGTATCCGGTGGCTGAGCACTGCCTCAGGAGCCACATCTCAGCAGTGCTGGGTGCTGTTTAGGAGCACGAGCGCTGGACTTAGCTTCCAGTCCCTATTCTGATACTAAATTTTAATAGTGGGGCTTTAGGAAAGCTAGTCAGCCTCTCCACCTGTAAGGTGTGGATAATAGTAGTAGACACCGCATAGGGGACTTGTGAGGACTAAGTAACACAGGTGAGTTTCTTGACACACACACGTTAGCCTTATTATCGAAGATATTAAGTAAATATCCATTGGAGTGTTTTGACTCCAAGCCTAAGAAAAGGAGGCGTGAGAATTCTGCAAAGGTCACTTTGCCTCTCCCTATTTAGGAAGTAACTCAGGCCAAACCATGGCATGCTTCCTGTTCTCCTTCCTGGATCCCAAACCAACAACTGACCAAGCAGTGCCACCTTTCACCCTTCTCACTTTTCCTGGTCCATTTGTCTCCAGACATCACCATAGCCGTGACATTTCTTCTTCAATCTTATGGGCCTTTCTTAGTCACGTCCTTGTTATTTCCTTGCTCAGCACATACAGGGAAACACAAAAAATGCTTGACATCATCCTGAGCTTTGGTTTCCTTGTTATGAACGTGAAAGAGAATTCTTCTCCCCTCCTCATTAAGGTGTAAAGAGAAGTCGGTCCTTTCCACAAAATACTGGGAAAGGAGATCCAGGGCCACGCACTGCTGCTGCGTAATTCCATGGGATAGGGTTGCCAGGAGAAATACAGGACGCTCAATTAAATTGGTACATTTTTGTTGCTAAAGCAGGAAAGCCTGCACCGGGGCTCCCTGCCCACACCCTGATGCTGGCTGTGAAGTAGCTCAGAGCTGCCCACCTGTGAACTGCAGCGGCACACACACTGGAGTAGGATGAGTACACGTCTGTGCCGTAAACGTGGTATTTGGGGTCCTGGCATCCTGCTGGACACTTCACAACGAACTCAGGATTGATGATCTTTCCGGCTTTGACATCACAGTTTATCTGAGGCACATCTGGGAATACAAGATGAGGTCAACATTACCTTGTGGCATCAGCTTATATATGGGGCGACTTGCTTAGATCATAACTGTTCATTTATGTAATCGCAAAGAGCCAGAGCCTGGCTTGACCCTAGCTCCACTTCATATAATGAGCGCAAATATGTAACTAGGACACGCCTCAGACCAAAAGAAAAGCACTGACCATCCATTGCCTTTCATCGCTGAGAGCAAAAACAAAAGGCTTATTGCTGGGCTTATATGGACGATCAATTAATTGAAGAAGAGAACTCTGGGAGAAGACCTGCCTCCAGCGGCCAGAAATACTATCTTGAGTCAATGGCCGGAGAGCCCTGGCGTTTCAGATGCTCTGGAGCTAGCCCAGGAAAAGAGAAAACTCTCAGACGACCTGACAGGAGGATGCAAAGGTATTCCGGGAAAGGCTAACAAAGGAGCGTGGACGTGGAGGGCACGACTGGCCTGCTGTAGCACAGGTCCCATGCTGGAGCCTGGTGCAAGGATGGGCGTGGGTAGGGCCGGACCAGGTGCTCGAGTACTTGTATTCTATGGGGATGTGGGACGCTATGGAAGATTTTTGGAGAGACAGATAAATAAAAGCGATCTTTTGTCTTGGTCCCAGAGGATGGATCCTAAATCCAGGGTCAAGATGGGAGTGATCTTTTCCCATCTGCCTCAATACTTGGTGGAAAGCTGGGAACTCCACGCTGAGCATCCAGGGGAAGCTCATTTATCCTTTCCTCCTTCCTGTTCAGCGTTGTGAGTGTAATCTCCAGGCTAATGTCATCCAGTGCAGTAGGTGAGTCTTCTGGAGCTGAAAGCTTTCTTAGGGATGAGGTGGGCAGATGCCCTAGTGGCAATACCCACAAGGAGGTGTGCCTGCATCTTCCCTCAAAAACGGAAGGAAAACCTCCCAGATGACACTATAAGGGTGTCCTTCAAGTTGGGAATGTCTTTCATCCTAGGCCCCGTTCTTCAGAAGGGACTCTGAAACATGAGCACAGTTCAAAGAGTAAGAAGGCTCAGGAAGGGTCTGGAAACCACCAGATGTGAGGGATGGCTGGCAGAAATGGGTTCTTTGGCCGTAAGAAGGAGCGAATTTGGAGGCAAGTGATAGTTGTCTTCACAAGTAGGACTGTTGTGTGTTAAGACACCAGAGGGCAGAGTTAGAACTAAAGGATAGATTTTTATATGGAGGCAAATTTGGCCAAGAAGAACTTTCTAGTAATTGAAGTTGCCCTTGAAGCTGTGGACTGACTGCCTCATGAGCAGGGAATGGGCTGGCAGGGACTGAACAGTTAAAGAGGGGATTTTCCACATTGGGTGGGAGAAAGAAATAAAGCCCCGCCCCATGCTAAGAGTCTGTGATTACATACACGGATTCAGGATCTCTGCCAGGCCACCCACCCTCTCACTGAGTTACTGAGATGGTCTCAGAGTTGTTAATGGCTTCCAGCTGTATCCAAAATGCACACACTTTTTTTTTTTTTTTTTTAACCCTTAGATACCTGAATGGAACAGAGTTGGCCTTTCATTCAGACTGGAGAGAACTGACGTTAGAACTCCTGCTCTTTTCTTAAACACCCCTCCCAGACAATCTTTGCCACTCAGGGCTGGGCCAGCATGGAAGTGCTTCTCCTGGAGCCTGGGGGCTGAGTTTGATCACAGGCTAAAACAATTTGTGGTCTACATTAAGAAGTGGAGCCCTGTGCTTAAAACAGTTTTGTGGTTTCCTTCTCCCCACCACAGGTTGCCTCCTCTCCAAAGTTATTTTCTTTTTTCTTTCATTCTTTTAAATCCTGACATTCAAGGCTGCATTTACTATTTTGAGTCTTAGAGATTTGTGTTTTTGTTTTTGTTTTTTTTAAGGCAATTTGGGGACCGAAGATGCCACTGTAGGCTCTCCTTAAATTAGTTAATTGTTTGATCCCTGGGTGTAACTGAATGCATTCAGCTCTGCTTCTTTCTGCAGATCACTTCCCCACTCCCAAATGCATCTCCTCCCTTAGATGGAAAAAAAGAAAACAAGGAAAAAAAGAAAGCATTCTTTCTTGTTCTTAGTTATTTGAAATAGGAGGTGAAAACTTCTGTGAACTGGGGTTCAATTTAGATGTACCTTTGGCTCCCTAAGATTTTGGATCCCTGGCAGGCCAACCCAAATCTTCTGGAGTTGAGTAAATGGCTATATCTAGAAGCTTACTGCATGAGTATTATACAGTGATTAAACCTATTGAAAAACTACGGGCGCACACACAACATGCAGTGGGTTTTCCATGAAATAGTTGGTTTAAACAGACAAGGGGAAAAATGTCATGTGGGAATATTTTACTTCCTGCTAATCTATTCCCCACCCCTTCCTCTAAGGGGCATGTGTGTTTTGGTTTGGTTTGTCTTGTTTTTTTCATAGATCTAAGAAGTAATTTAAATAAGATCAGCTTTATCTGTGCCCAACCAGATTAGTGAAATTGGTGGATCAACTTGTCCCATGGGCCGGGGTGGGGTGGGGTGGGGGGGGTGGAGGGGAATGAAATGACACTAAGCACATGTGCTCATGCACTTTGGAAAAACAGGGTGCAATGGCAAAGTGTGGCTAAAGGGCAATTATTTCTTAAATTTGTACAGAACATCAAGTTGGAGAGAGTGAGCTAATTAAAATTTTCAGAATAATTGCCCAAATCACTGGACATTATAATGTCTAAATCCAACTGGGAAGAAGCAGCCATTTGCATCTTTTTGGCAGCTCTTCTTTGAGTATATGGAAGACATGGTTTATTTCTTTACAGTATCCTCACAGTTATTTGTGAAACAGTCTGTTGTCCTGTAACCTTCCAAGAAATCCTCCATCTACTTGAGGACCAAATTAAATGGTTTATCTTTGCATTTCCGCTGACTACTTTTGAGCTGTTCCATCTCACAGCTTAGGTTTTCCTTTTTTCTTTCTCTGTTGGTACTTAGGTTCATTTTCATATCTCCCTTCCCCCTTGTCTGGGCTATGTCTCAAAAGTGCAGAAATAAGACTTCCTTAAGAGAACAATGCCAAGCTAAGAGAACAATTCTAAGCTAAGGCAGCTCAAGAAGTATCAGTCTAAGGTCTGAGGGGAACAGGAAGACATTTGACAAATGTCAAACAGAATTGGGTGCTGGGGGGTGGTTTAGGGGCTGCTGTGCCCTCACTATTAATCTCAGGTGAGAACTTTTTAGAAGCCATAAAATGGTTTACTCTAGGAACATTTGGAGAAATTGAGGAGAGAGGCTCTCCATTCCTTCCTGAGTGGACAGTTGCTGGTGGCAGTAACGGAATTCTGGGCTAAAGTCACAGAGATCCCAGGGGCGCCCAGAACTACTTTGGTGGAACGTTTGCACACAGACCTGTTCCTTGGCCATCTGCTCTCCTCTCCCTCAGGTGATTCCTTAAGGTCACCTTGCCTATCATTTTTGTGAAAGAGCTCACATTGGAGCATCTCAGAATCTGCCAAGGATTCCTTCCCACAGGCCCTTGGCACCAGCCACAGGGAAAAGAAAAGAACCACTTGAACCCAGCTGGTTAGAATTGTGAGATAACCTTTAGATGCTGCTCACGGAAGTAATGTATCTGCTGCATTGATCTCAAAGGGTTTCTGAACAAAAGACCTCATCTCAGAGGGTTCCTGGGCAAAATGGGTTCTGCCTCAGCCACTATTTTCATGCAACATTGGAATCAGAGGCAGAACTGCAAATGTTTCTGCCCTGGGCTGGGTCTTCTGCCTGGTCTAATAACAGAGTGATTACTGGGTGATGTCAGTACAATCAGCCAGTGATGTAGCAAGCTAAATCAAACTGTATACTCTAGTTCTTATTTTGCCATTCATCTTTGCAATGATCCCAGGCAAGCCACATTGCTTCTGGGACACAAATTTCTTAATCTATTCGAGGCCATAATAAGTTTGCCTCCTGGATGTTAATGAGGAAGAATTATTATAATGTACAAGCACTTATGCATAAACAGTTTTGATATTAAATGATTTTGTTGGACCGTGATATTCCACTAGAATAAAATCCTATTTTAAGAGAATTATGCAAAAAAGGCTTGCCACTGCTGCCCATGGTAATTTTCAAATGAATGTTGTCTTGTAGACTTGGCTCGTATCATTTCTCATACCTGGAACCCTTTTCCTTTTATCTGTTTAAATGCTACTACTTTTTCAATGTCCCAGTTCCATTTATATCTTTACTCATCTATTAGAATATATAATCCACGAAGGCAGGGATTTTTGTCTGTTCTGTTCACTGCTGCTCAACAGACTGTCTGCTGAATGATCGAATGAATGAATGAATGAATGAAGCCAATCCATTAGCAAGTCCTGTTAGTTTTATTTCCAAATCTGCTATTTCTCTCTACCTCCACCTTGGTTCAAGTCACCAACAGGACTGTCAACACAATAGCTTCCTATCTTGTCTTCTTCCTTCCATGTTGTCCCAGTCCTTTCTGCGTTGAATAGCCAGTGTGATGCTTTTAAAAATGTAATCATTTTTCATCACTCTCCTGCTTAAAATCCCTCATTGGCTTTCTGTTGCCCTCAGAATAATGTCCAAGCTCCTTAAGATGGTTTATAAGGCCCTAAAAGATTTGGTCCCTGAACTTCTCTCTACTTAATCTCTTAACACTGTTACTTGGATGATGAAAAGGTATCAGCCAGCAAAGGCCTGGAAGAAAGAGCTTTCAGGCAGAAGTGAGAGCCAGGGCAAAAATTCTGATATGGGAATGGGCTTGATGGTTTGAAGAAGATACAGGAGGTCAGTGTGCCTGGAGCACAGTTAGTGGGGAGAGAGAGAGAGAGAGAGAGAGAGAGAGAGAGAGAGAGAGAGAGAGAGAGAGAGAGAGACATCCGTGACAGAGTCTGGGAAGTCAGCAGGGCTCAAATCACATGGGGACTAGACAAATTATTAATCCAAATATGACCAAGATGTCAACAATTGTTTTTGTTAGAACTCTTCAGGATTGCACAATATTCTTTTCAGAAGAAACTTCTTGACAAGCCTACTTGGGATAGAGGCTGAGCTTCCAAGGGCTTGCATGTGGGCTGAACTGTTCAGAGAGGCAAGGAGAAGAGTCTACTTGTAAAATGGGCTTGTTATATGGGAGAGGGAGGATGGGGCAGAGATAGTAAGGGAGAGAGCGTGAGGGTGGAATGAGGTGCTGGTGGAAGAAAATTTTGTGTTTCACAAGGTGACTCCTTCTGTTTATCCTTGAAATATCTGCAATAAAGGCTCCAAAATATGATAAAATAGCAGATGCAGGGAAGTTTCTTCGAGGAGCTAGTAAAGTAGCTAAGTCACAGGGCACGGCAGGACGGGAAGGCCATGGGAACACAGGAGGGGCTTGGTGGAGAAAATCATGAGGAGTACGTTGCAGCTTCTCCAGAAATCACAGGGAGAGCTCCAGACTTGGTGTTTACACAGATCTAACCTGACTCCTGAGGAGCCATGGTGGCCAAGCTTCCACTGGAGTGACAACCACTCTAGATGATGAAACTACAGCTTTGGTCAATAATGGGGCTGGATTTGAGTGCAGGTATGTCTGATTCTAACACTGTATTGCATTCTCGCCTGAGCCAAGCCTTTGTCAAGAAGATGCGCAGCGTCGGAGGTTAAAGAAATATTTTCCCTTGGTCATTAAATATTTCTCAAGGAGAATATATACAAGCAACAATGTGGCGAAATGTAGGACATGCGATGGAAATAGTTGATAGAGACAAACCTGGTAAAGGGCACTTGTCTCGGCAGATAACTCCAAGCTCAAGCCTTAAGCACTTCAAAAATTCTATAAAATTGGTCTTTCTAGCCGATGTTTTTGCCAGGTCTGCGAAAATACCTATATCCACACTCCATGGAAGGATGTTGATGAAGGAGTAATTGGAAAACAGTTAACTTATCTATGGCAACATAGCTTTTGGGCTATGTACAGAAGTTTGTGTCTCTAAAAATAACCTATTTTTAGTTTACGGAGGACTCTAACATACGGTTTTTTCACTTGCCTCTTACGGAACCCTGAGAGACATATTGTCCTCATTTTCCAGAGAGGTGAGTTGACTTGCTCAGGCTCAGTTACCAATTAAGTGGCAGAGTCAGGATCTGAACTCAGGTCCTCTGACTCGAAACGCAAAGCTTTGCTAACTACCTGGCTGCCTCTTCCATAATTAAGAGAAGGAGTTAAATTTCTGCTTCCCTACTCTGACCTCACAGGGCTTTTCTGTACTTGAAGATCACTGACAACCACCAGTGGGTGAATGCAGGATAGGTCTCACAAATAGGTTGTGTGTATGAGTGTGTTTGTGTTTGTGTGTGTGGGTGGGGGGGTTGTATGCATCTGCACATTTATCTCAAACACCTGCAAGGCAACGTGTCTAGTGTAATTTTCCTTCCATTGTTTTCCTGTTATTTCTGAGAATTGCTAGGGTAGAGTTTACTCAACTGAAAATCTGCAACACTGAGAGAATCTGCCTCCCTTTTCACGCACATATCAGAAAGAAGGCTAGAAAGTTAATCCTCTTCTGTTTTCCTGGTCTGAGAGGGGGCACACCAATCTGTATGGAGAACACACTGGTGTGGGCACCAGTTGTCTAAGAAGCAGGCAAACATTGGGGATTACTTACAAGTTGCTACAGCTAACAGCATGAGAACCTGCTCAGGAAGCCATGTGCAATGTTATATCAACATCCTACACAGAGCTGTGTATCTCTTCATCAGTGTCCAATACACGAAATAACCGAGTCCTACATGGCTGAGGTAGTACCTCTGGGAATTATCCCCCCTTTCAACGTTGATTGCAAAAACCTTTCCATGCCTTACAAGATATTAAGGTTAACTTATTGGAGAGAACTATGTGAATTAAAGGTTGTACATTTCACCCCAGGTTAAGACTATTTCAACAGACTTCAATGTAATGGAAATATTTCCGAATGTAGCTTCACTGCCTGTGGAGACTGTCTTGATGTTGTTTATCTTGTTGATTGTTGTCTTCATCATCTAGATTTCCTGCTCAGAAAACTCTCAGGGTCCCCACCCTCTAAAGAATGAAGAACAGCAAAGCTTCTCGGGCTGGCATTGCCTGGTCCTGACCCACCTTCCCTCTGTATCACCCATGATTCATCGACACTTCAACAAAACCACGCCACTCACTGTTCCCTGAGGCCATCTTCCACTTGCTCCCTGTGACATCTAGGCTTAGTCCACCTAGAAAGCCCTCCGACCTATCATTGCTTGTAAAATTTCATGTCCTTCCTTGGATGCTCTTTCAATGTGAATGCTATTGTAGAATAGGATTGTGTGAATCCTTGTTATTCTCATGCAGAATTTACCACATTTTGCTTTATAGTGGCATATTTGTTGTTATTTGTCTGTTCATCCATCCAAAAAATACTTGATGAGCACTAAGTGTATCTTCATGGTGCTTTCTGTCTAGTTGGGAAGGCAGACTGTATAAAAAAGTATCTTATAATAATCCATGATAAATGTATAGTAGAGGAAGTGTACCACACACAGGCACCATTGAAACTAGTTTTGTGTGTGTGTTGGCAACAGGAATTTGGTCCAGGAAGGCTTCCCTTTGCACATTGATTTTATCTTACATGAGATTGGATGCTCACTAACGTCAGAGACTTTGCAGGATGGACGGCCAGTAATGTGTTGAATGGAATTAATTATCATGGCTCTCACCTGTGTGACGCTATCTCATCTGAACCCACTTTGGACTAAGGCCATTGCTTCTGGTGCTCTTCTGGGGCTGCCTTATATGCAGAAAAGTTACTGAGATTTTACAACTTGATAGTTTTTCTCTCTCTAGTACACACACTCTGCCAAGGAGGGATTGTTCTAGAGTCATTAGTGGACATAATTTATGTGGAGATATATGATGGGTTTATTACAGTATAGGCTGAAAGGCTCCTGAGTTGGAGCAGACCTTTTTCTGAATGTGTAATCTACACATAAATGAAGTTGATCCTTAAAATTCAGAAGGTTTCCTGACGGCCTTAAGAGCAGACTGTTATGAACACAGCTAAATCTTTCAATCATTGTTTGTAGCCTTCAACAATTAAGAGAAATGCAGTCACATTTTGGTCATTTGTTAGAAACTGCCTGCGTAGGTGTGTGCTGACTAAATCTACCAATGAGATACCTCTGGATAAGGTCAGATCTATGGCTTCAAAACATACCAGGAAGATGAGAGCCTTGAAAAAGTCACCTCTGAAAATAAACTGTATAAAAAACTCATTTCATACGTACAATGACGCAAACTTTTCCGTGGACTCTACAATAGGTTAATTTATTAAAACATTAACTTATGTTTATTCTTATTGTATTTTTCCCTTTATTTTTTTTAAGAAGGTAGTCAGGCTTTCATGTTCTCCTACCTCGGGAGCTCAAGGTTGCAGGAGAGAAGACAGGGCTGCTCAACGACAACTCTCCCTCAAGACATTGGAAATTACCCTTTCCAAATCCCCCTTGTTTGAGGAGATTGGGCTTGGTCAGTCCAAAGAGTGATGAAGAGGAAATGGCTGTGCGAGACTGGGAAGGTGGGAGTGAGTAGGTAGCCCAGGAAGGGAAATGCCCCTGTTCCCTGGAAGCTGCCTTGGAGGAGCATCACCTCGGAGCAGTGCCTAGTATGGTAACCCTTGGGCTGAAAACTTCAGGCATGGGGCTTCCCCACCTCTGCTGAGATCCCATCATTTAGGACAAAATTGACTTGCCCAACTTCCAGAGATAACACAGGCTTGGACACTGAGTAGTGAAGGGGGACCTCCCTGAATGTTCTAGATTATACAAGGCATCCATGGGCTGCACTGGGGAAGGAGGAAGTCCCTGCAGTGATGGAAGTCCCTGGCAATGGGCAGTTTGGAATCAGACTTGATTTGATTTAGAAAATAAGCTGATGGGATAAGCCAAATGTGGTGGAGTAAAATTGCACCCAATACAACTGTGTACATGAAAGCAAAATATTAGCTTGGAATGAATGGTCATGTACAGGTGGGAGGAGTAGAGTTGTAATAATGCATCTTATCTTTGCTTTCCGCTTTGGAATTCCCCCCTCCCCCCACTGCCAGGTTATTTTCAACATATGCGTATACTACCTTTTGGGTCCAAAGGGCCCCCAATGAAGATAAACAATGCCCATGAGGGCCACTGGGGGTCATGGGCAAACCAAAGAAATGGAAAGGAGGAAAAGGTGATGAGAAGAAAAAGAAATGAAAAAGAAGAGGAAGTAGGGAGGAGAAAAAGAGACAATTACCCAAAACAACAGTAGACAGAAGAGATGCACTGGCATGGCATGTGGTCTCAGGCCAAGACGAGGGAAGATACTCATATTGGTTCCTCCTTTCCCTATTTTTCCCACATCTCTCCTACTTTATTTCCTA
The DNA here is from genome assembly GCF_057876585.1 of Rhinolophus sinicus. Lineage (NCBI taxonomy): Eukaryota > Metazoa > Chordata > Mammalia > Chiroptera > Rhinolophidae > Rhinolophus > Rhinolophus sinicus. Next base: position 166,031,480 of record NC_142502.1, read on the forward strand.
TTTGGTTAGCCCTTGATTATCCAGCACCCTCATCTGCCTCCAGGCAGCAGATACTCCATTCCTTAGTTCTTTTTCGCTTAGGAGGAGGCATTGGGAAAGTGTCTGGGGTTGAGTTTCAAATCTGGCTCTGCCAACTTTTTGGCACCACATCTTGTATAGTAGGGGTCAGTAAATTGTCCACTGACCAGAACTCTCAGATGGCCTCCTCCATATTTTGCCTTCAGTCCTCTGGGTGGCAAGGACTTTTAGTCTTGAATGAACACCGGTGAAAATTGAGGGCTGGCTAGGAGAGAGGTCAGAGGACGCTGACGACAATTGGTGGGTCCCCATCCCTCTCTCTAAGCCATTCTGATCTTGATTGTCTCTCAAGTCCACCAGTTCTCAAATCTTACTGGGCGTCAGAATCACCTAGAGAGCTTGTTAACACACAGATTGCTGCTCCCTTCCCCAACCTATAGTTTGAAATTTGGGGTCCATGGGGTAGAAGGTTCCAGGCGATGCTGATGCTGCAGGTCCAGGAACACACTTTGAGAACGACTGACCTAGTCCGTTTCACACTGAAGCCAAGGATATTTGTTTAAAGCCCGGCTTTTATGATTTCACTTTTCTGCTTAAAATGCTTCAGTAGCTCCTTGTAAGATATATTTTGAGGTATCAACTGTAAGAGTAAAATTATCAAGCTTTCTCTGTTCAGCGAAGAGGAGGGAGCCCATTGTCTCCCTGTCTTCTCCACTTAGGGTGTCTCCTTGAGATATAAAAGCCCAATAAAAAGCCAGGCTTTTGATCCTCCAATGCAAGATCTTTGGCCTTCAGATCCTCGGATCTGTAAACACTTACCTCCAGAAGGAGCTCAGGGGTCTCTAGGTTTACAGGGGACAATTGTGAGGTATGTGTATTTATCTCTCAAGGAGATAAAAGAAGTTGCAATTGTTCTGTCTTCCACTCTACTGTATACATTTGTGTGACAGTCTGTCCAGACTTGGTAGATATTTTCATCCCAACTGTACATGCATGTAAAACTGTAATGTTTACTCACTAATAAATTGTGTTCTGTCTTCATACTTTGGTACAAAGGGGTGTTTTATTGGCAGGATTGTTTTATTTCCCTAACACAACCCTACCCACTATACTCTTTTCTGAGAACCACCCCACCAGCCTACGCTGCTGCAATTATTATAGATTCTCCCAGGAATTTGGGAGAATGAGAGACATGGTCTACACAGAGAAAGAGGGAGAGAGTGAGGCAGACACACAGAAACAAGCAGAGGCACTGATTCCCGAGGCCTTTACATCTGGCATACAGTCCAGCTGCTGTCCCTGTCTTGGATTCCACAAGCTATTGCCCAAATGTCTGTTATTGCTTAAGCAAATTTTCCTTGGAGTTCTGCTAATTGCGACCAAAATAACCTGCACTGAGATACTGCCTGTTGCCTTCATGATGAAGTCCAGATTCCTGGACATGGTAACAAAGATCTTTACTACCAGGTAGCTGCCTACCTCTCCATCTCTTATCTCAACCCATTCACTTCCTATTCAGTTATATTTAACTACTTTTTAGCTCTTTCTGCATTTCAGGACTTGGACATGCTGTTTTCTCTCTGCTTGTAACATTCTTCTCATCTTTGCTTGGCCAATCCCTATTTGGACTTCAGATATCAGTGTAGATGTCTCACTTCCTCCAGGAAGCCTTCCAAGACACATGGCTTCTTCTCCATATTCTTGGAGTTCCTTTACTTTAGCTCCTGTGTCCTAGCACTTACATAAGATATCATCATTGCCTGGTGGCTTGTCTTTCTTCCTCCCTCAATTTTGAGCTCTGTGAGGGCAAAGACTGATTCTCCATCACTGTTGTATCGGGGGTCTAATGCAGTACCTGGTACTTGGGTGGCATCTAATAAATGCTTGTCAAATAAATAAATGATGTGCCTCCCTTACCCCCAGTCATCTACCCTAGTGGCAGGTTGACAATGATGAGTAGAAAAAAATGAAAATTACTTTGGCCTCAAGCTATAGACTATAATTTGGAAATACTCCTGAGGTAAAGAATCAGCTATCGCCATGGTCTGGGAATATCCTATTACCTTAATTGTATCTTTCCCCCCATTATTTAATGATTGTGCCAGAGTTTCTAATTAGAGAAAAGGCCTCATGGACTTATTGATTTAAATGTGCTGCATCACCAGGGAGATTTTGAGAATAAGGTTAGAATTTAGCATATCAGAAATTCAATCCATTTGAGATCTCTCAGAGGTTTGTCCTTGGGTTCATTTAGCACAGACTTTCATCGTTACTGAAAACTGTTGTCATGGTAATCATGGAACCTTTCATGATTTCTGTATATGAGTTAATGAAGGTACTGGAAACAGCCCAGAGGAATTCATACTTGGGTGTGCATTTGTCTCCATATTAACCCAATCATTGTTTTGAACACACATCTGCCCCTGGGCTGATTCTCTTGGCTCTTGGTCCTGACAGGAATAAATAAACAACTGATTCCTTTTTAGTATTTCAGGCTAGGAGGCTGTGAATTGTTGCCCTTTTGGTCTCATTTCAACAGGAAACCCCACATGGAGGGTTTAAAGGAGCAGAAGAGAAAAAGAATGGTGTGTGAAGCAAATCTCTTTCTTTTATTTCAAGTTATTAACGTTGCTGATTTCAAGGCACCTGAATGTAATATCTACAAAGAAGTTTCAGTTGTGGAGAGCACAGAACACTGACTATATCTAAAGCCTTTCTTTTATGGTCCTTTCTAAATATACCTTCTGTCAAGCCTCCATCACGTCTACAGATTTAGATCCAGATACTTCAGTGTGCTCACAACATCTGAGTGTGATTATTTCCCATCTATGTCCTGTCCTGCTAGTTATTTTCTAGTATCAAGTCTCCCTGCTTTCCTAGTAATAGAACCCCTTTCTTTTAGCTAGGCATGTGGATGCCTGAAATCATATTTGTCATTCTCCCTTCAAGATGGCCAAGGGTACTCCGTAGAAGTGGTATACTTGACTTTCTGGATTTATCCTTAAAGGGAGTGGGCATGTGCCATTCTTTATCCCTGCCTACTAACTGAAATGTGCCCATGATGGATGGAGCTGGGGAAGCCATTTTAGACAGTGGGTTGGGACCACACTGAGAAAAGCAGAATGACAAGACAGAAGGGTATGGGGTCGTGAAGATGGTGAACCTTTTGCCAAAGCCCAAATTGACTATGTTTACAGGAGAGAGAAGGAAACTTCTGTCTTTTTAAAGCAACTGTTATTTCGGATTTTCTGTTATCCAATCTTAACTGATATTACATCCCCAAATGAAATTTAATTTTCCTCTTTCCATTGATTGGATGTGAAACCTCCTGGGCTTTCTTGTGAGATTTACCTTCTGGTTCCAGGGCACACTGGAAGGTGGGCGGGTTTGCTGGACCTTGGCATTAGCCAGACTGAATATTCTGGTATGGGGAATTGAGACATCATTTCAATGGCAGAAAAATACCTACTTCAGCTTAGTCATAGAGTTGCCTGGTCTTTGTATGTGTCTTTTGAATTTTTCTAGTGTAGTGGAAGCACCTATCTTTCACCCTAAAATCAGGACTCCTATCTCAAATGCTTTTCTGAATAGGGTAGATGATAAATAAGAATCATTACTAATCAGTCTGAATGCAAAGTAATTGAGATAAGAAACAAAAACAAAACAACCTTCCAAATTATCTAAAGTATAAAAACCCTCCCCATGAGAGATACAAGCCTTCTGTCAGTAAGGAATTATAGTTTTACTTACTGAATTTAGGCCTTTTAATCTTCTTTGTCATTTCTTTATTTGAATGTACTCCAGTCACCAGCAGAACTACAGAAGAAAAGACGAAAACAACAACAACAACAAAAACCAATCAATATTATTTCATCTAAACACTTTCCCTTTTTTGACCCTTGTGTTTGCCTCACTCATTAATGTATTCTCACTGGTGAGACTGATTTTCCCTTATATTAGAAAATAAGATGTATCATTTGTATACTTTTCTTAGCCTCTATTGAAAGGGTCTTTCAGAAATACCTTTTGGATAACTGTCCTTTGTTTTGCTGTCTTTAAATTTCAACACACCCATCCTACCATCTCTATTTTCCAAAGGAGGGAATGTGATTTGTTTGTTCCTAGGGGTGAGTGGAATGATAGAGGCAGGATGGGCACCCAGACCCTGCTTGTGTCCTTTCCAAATGGCCAGAGAACTGAATGTGCATGTGTGCTTACGTGTGCGTGTGCATATGAGTGCAACAGAAGGAAAGCTGCATGGAGGGGTTGTGTAAAAAGCACCAGAGGAGCGCTGTCTGGGAAAGGAAGACAAGGAGAAAGGGGACTGGAGGGTAGAGAGAGACTGGTCATAAGGTCTGTCTGAGGTGTGACCTGAGTGTCCCTTGGTGGTCCATGTAGCAGCACCTGGTTCTGTGCCCCACAGAGGCCACCTGCAGATAGGCGAGCTTCCTCCTCAGAAACAGGAGCAGAACCTCAAGCAGCATTTGGCTACTGCTCTCCTCCAGAAAGTGCAACAGTGGGGGGAGAAGGGGGCCTCTTTATCCTTTTTAAAGTCACATTACCAGTTGGAGCCTTGTGCTTGTAAAAAATAACATTGACCAATTTTTTTCCTATTACCAAAACAATACATGTTCCTTGTAGAAAAATGTAAAAAAACAAAACAAAACAAAAACCCACACAAAAATGTACAGAAAATATAGTTGAACACAAAAGTATATTTTCAGCCTTTTTCTATATATGTATAGATGTTATGTATTCATATGTGTACTTTTAAACAAACATTTGATCGTGCTCATACTGTTTACAATGTTTTATAACTTATTTCTACTTAAGGATAGCTACATTTTTTTGGTCATTAAATGTTAGTCTCACAATAATTTTAATTGCCTGCAAAGTGTTGCACTATAAGCATGTATCATAATTTAGCCAATTTCCAATTTAACATAAATAGCTCCATCTTTGCAATGATCCATGACCATTTCTTTAAAATAAACCTCCAAATGGGATTTCTTATCTGAAAACGATTACCCACTTAAAATTTTGATATATATTGTGAAAATTTCTCATAGCAATTTTTTGTTGTTAACAATGTCTGAAAATGCTCACTTGTTTGTACTTATACTAATTCTACCAGTAGACAGAAAAGCAATGATTTTCCTTTCAAAGGGTTAGTCAATTCTCTATTCTTCTTCTTTCCTCTCCAGGTATTCTTTCACCTTACCCACCCAAAACTGGTACTGCTTTAACTTACCTCCATGTTAGCCCCTTTTCTGAGAAACCCACTTGGTGGATGGCGTTGGGACTCTGCAGGTGGACATGTGGCAATAGAGCATCAAAAAAGGCATTTTACTCTGTAATTTATGCGTTTGTTTTTTAACAGAACACAGATGCTCAATTTAGCCATAAATGGACTTCGAAATCCTTGAATTAGAAACTATCTTTAAAGTAAAAAGTGGCAGTGTCACCAAGTGTGTGTTATGAAAACTTTTTGTCTTATGATTCTCTAGCTACTCTGTGCCAATGATGCAGCTATAGCTACTGAAGTATCCCCAATTTTGACTACTAGCATTAGATGAGGCCTGGAAATGTGACATACCATGTCCTGTAAGAACAGAAACATGAAAGAGAACTGAGTGAGAACCAAAAGTCTAGCCAAGGAGAATGAAGGCGGACTTTTTTAGGTGTTATTTACTTCTGGGGTTTGGGTGGGTGTGAGCATCCTGGAGGTCTAATTTTTATAGTAGTTTCTGTGTCATTTAACTTTGTGCGAAGACCACATTTTCATGTTATACACAAGCATAAACAAGTAGAACCCCCAAATATTTTTTTAAACAAGTAGTAAATAAATATATAGAAAAAAAAGGTACAAGTAGACAGAGTAAGTGAAATAGTAATAAATTTGGGTATCCATTTTTGTGGAAAACCAAATCCTGTCCTGGGCCTGTATGTCTGTGACAAGTGGTTTATACGTCTCGGTATCATTAGGACTATAAATATCTCAGTAAGACCACTCCATCACTCGCATTTGCTCAGCCAAGGCCCTCTGGGCTGAAAACAGGCATAGCTGGTTCAGTTTTACAGCAGTGGTTTATAGTCATTCTCTTCAATGGTATACAGACACCCTCCCCTCAGCTTAGATGCTTATTAATTAAAGCTTCCCAGAGATCACTCCTCTAAGGGAGGGCTGGGCAAGAAGGCTGAAAATGTGCTGCTATCCTGCAGCAGGTCTCCATTCCGCATCTGCAAGACCTGTCTTGCTGTATTGGAAATGGTGACTTGCATGTTGAATTCAGGTGAGAGAAAAATCAGTCCTGTGTGTCTTTCCTTAAGAAGGCAGAGCACTGAGATGGCTCATTTCAAAGTACAAAGTGGAACACAGGTGTGAAAGCCAGTCCCTTCTGCGTGAATAATTATCCAGCTGCGGAGGCCATTAGCGTCTAGATGTCTTGAGGAAATTATGTCTAGAGGCCAAAGTTCCAAGGCAAGCATGAGTTCCCAACTCTGCAGCGATACTTCTCAGTTTTTAAGAATTCTGTGTTCCTGTTTTGAATAGCATGCCAAGTTCTCACCTTTCACTAGTAGTGCTCGAAATTTCAAAACAAATTAAATGTCAAAATTACTTTTTCCAATAGGAAAACTTCCCCCCACTTCTCTCTTTCCCCTCTAGTGTGGCCATCAGAACAGTCAAGATAGCTGAGGTGTAATTGTTTTCAAGTTCAATTTAAATAAATGATCAGTCAGATGATTCATAGATAGAGACCATACCGATGAATCAGCTGGAGACCGTGCTCAATCTCATGAATGATAAAAAATGTCAGCTAACGCAAAATCATGGGATATTTTTCCACATCACGTTAGTAAGAGTTGAACACAAGGTTAGACCTAATCCTGACATGGGTCTGGGGTTAGGGCTTCCCAGTCATTGTGGGTAGTCTAAGCAGATGGAGTCATTCTGGAAAACCTTTGGTAATATATTTCAAAGGTTCTATTCTTTGTCCTAGAATATATACCTCTAGGATTATGCCCCAAATTATAATCAGATAGGTAGGCAAAGATTTATGCAAAAAAATGTTCTAATGGCAATTTAGAAATAATGAAATATTGGAAATGTTCCAACAATAGGGACTCCTAAGCATTTATTACAAATGATATGTAGAAAGACCTTAAATGACATGGTATGTGCTCAGCTCTAACTTTAAGAATGATTCTGACAGAGTTAGAATATATGTAGAGAGAAATTACTGGAACGAATATACCGAATGTTAATAATGGTGAAATTATAATTTCTATTTTATATTTCTGTATCTTTCCCATCTATTGTATATTTTTCATATATATTCTATATTTGATACAATTAGAAAAAGCTAATGTAATTATTTTTAATGTGATCATATTGAAATCATATAGACTTACAATAATGAAAAGTGCTTTCTAAAATCTTTGGGATGGTTAATATGAATCTGTGTTCCAGTTTTCCTGTTAATAATGAGTTATAATCAGACCATTCACTTTCAAGAAAAGACATGAAGTGCCAGGACATCTAATCAATGATCAAATCAGTAAATACTGACTGAATACTTATGCGTCTGGAACTTTTATAGAAATGCTGCATTCTAGCCCCTAAAATTCTTGTTAGATCCTTTTAAAGCCCCTTACTAACTCAGGTGGTATTGAAAAGTACTCCCTCCCTGACCAAACTTTAGTCAGGCTCCTCTACGCCCTCTTTTCAATGAGGCTTTGACCTTGGGTTTCAGTGTCCATCCTTGTTGGATCTGCATTGCCCAGTCTTAGTTTTTAGCAAGGATCCTATTTGGAGAGAATCCCCACCCTTGATATTTGATCATCCTGGTGTGCATTTAGCAAGACTCGGTCAAGTTGCTTCAGCAAGAATCCCCCCACCTTTGATGTCTTGAGGAAATTATGTCTGGAGGCCAAAGTTCCAAGGCAATTATGATTTGCCAACTCTGCAGCGATACTTCTCGATTTTTAAGAATTCAGTGTTCCAGTTTTGAATAACATGCATGTTCTCACCTTTCACTAGTAGTGCTTGAAATTTCAAAACAAATTAAATTTTGAAATGACATTTTCCAATAAAAAACTTCCCACCATTTCTCTCTTTTTTCCTTTCTAGTGTGGCCATTAGTACAGTTAAGATAGAATCTTATCAAGTTGTTTCAGCAAGAATCACCCTACCCGCTTAGTAATCTCCATCCCCTGACCCTGGCAACCTCCTCCTTGGCTGTAAATGCCCACTTTCCTTGTTGTATTTGGAATTGAGCCCATTTCTATACTGAGGTCTCTTTTCCCCGATTGCAATAGTTCTTGATGAAAATCTGTTTTTGCCACTTTAACCATTGTCCTCTGGTTGTCCACGTGGCTTCCTGAAAACTGATTTATAAAGCAGATCTTTTTAAAGTAGTTCAAATTTTCCCTGTGCTTTAATTTGGTATTACATATCTAATGAAATCTCGAGCATCAAATAAATCGCAGTTTCCTAGCCAAGACAGGACAACATTCTCTACAACCACATAAATCATAACAATGATGCTTCAAATCATAGCATATAAAAGCTGGGAGGAGGCTTTGGAGGCCATCCCTTTACTTTATAGAAAAGAAACCAAGGTCAAGGTTTACATGTTGGCTAAAGATGCAGTTCTTCGGGAGAACTAGAATGCAGGTTTGCTGGCCATAGCCTTTGCCTCTTTCATTCCACTTGCTCCCCGAGAGGACAGCCAGTGATTATACATGGTGTTCCATGTATAAACAAACATGTTCTTACCCATAAGCCCATACCCATAAACATATCTAAACAAACATGCTTGCTCTGATATATGTTAATTAAACACTTAACATTAACTTGGGAGGGTTTTTGGGGGATCATTGGGTGACTCTGTGTGATATTGTGATTTATATAAATACATATTTTGGTCTTCTGACCACATTTCTGGCCATAATTCCAGCTCACAGCTTCCAAAGCCCTTGGAATTTCCTGAGCGATAAGAGCAATAGGAGAATCTTTTGTTATAATACTTGGTTTCTTGTCCTCAGTTCTTGAAATCACTTCAGAGCCATAAAGGTGAAATGGGTGTCTTGTGTTATTCATAACAGGCCCCTTTCAACCACATCTCAGTTTATGTTAATAAGATGACTTTTGGGAATACTCTAAAGATGAGGGAGCTGGTTGCCAGGGGAACCAGCCATGAATAGAGGGTTGGAAATTTCAGTCCCATTGCTTGATTTCCCAAGAGGGGAAAGGGGCTGGAGGTTGACTCAATCAGCAATGACCAATGAGTTAATCAATCATGCCTATGTAATGAAGCCACCATAAAGAAACAGAAAAAGACAGGCTTCAGCCAGCTTCCAGATTAGGGAACCAGAATGCTTCTGCGTGCTGCCAGGCCCTAAACTTCAGGAGGACAGAAGCTCCTTTGTTTGGGACCTAGTCCTGTATCTCTTCATCTGGCTGTTCATTCATATCCTTTAATATTCTTTGTAATATGTCAGTCACCTAGTGAGTAAACAGGTTTCCTGAGTTCTGTGAGCTACTCCAGTAAATTACTTGAACCCAAAAAGGGGATCATGAGAACCTCTGATTTATAGCTAGTCAGTCAGAAGCACAGGTGACAACCTGGACTTATGGTTGGCTTCTGAATATGGGGCAGTCTTGTGGGGCTGAGCCCTCAACCTAGAATCTGATTCTATTTCCGGGTAGTGTCAGAATTGAGTTGAATTGTAGGACACCCAACTGGTATTTGGAAATTGCTTGGTGTGGGGAAAAAACCCACACAATGGAATCGGGTCATCTTGTGTATTGGCTTGATACAATTCCAAATCCACTTATTTATGATTTAAGTTGTTTAATCTTTTTTTTTTTTTTTTTTTTTTTTTTTAAATAGCAAAGACGAAAAAAAGATCGTTTGTAGAAGTAAAGTTGTTTTGATGTAAAAATGAAGGAAATTGTGTTAGGATGTCATCATCTCATCTGTTATCACAGCAGCCCAGGTGCTAAGCGGCCACTCTGGGGGCTTATGGGTAAGAACATGTGGAGAAGCAACTATGGCAAGGGGACTTTTGGCTATAAATACTGAGAGTCTGTGAGGACTATTAGAGAGTTTTCGGTCTGGAAAGGCGTCCCTTTGCTGACCTAAATAGCTTTTTGAAGACCCTTGGAGCAATGGCTTCTGTATTGGAGAGGCTATTCCTCGTAGATGGTGGCAAAAGCCACACAGTGGCCCTGCAAAGATCACCCTACCCTCCAATACCAGCACCACCATCTCCTAGAAACATGCTCTAGCAACCAGTGACTTTCATTTTTGCACTGGCAGCTGTCAGTCAGCTGGTGGTTGGTTAAGCTGGCTCTTCCGAACGCTACTCATATAAAAAGGTACACCTCATCTAAACTTGGACTTTATTCCTTCCATCTCTCCTTGCCTGGAATGATAGTATAATTAATCTATCATTGCTTTGGAGTATGTTATTTCTTTATTGGCTTATTAAGAGACATTGTCCTGTATGTTATTGGCTTGTGAATTTCCCACAGCGAACCTATGTTAAATAAACAGCTGGCCAAGACAAATTCAATCTTGGAGCATAAATTGCTGCCCCAAACAAAACAGGTGCAGAATTGGAGTTGTAACCTTAAAAATCCAGCATCCCTGAGGATAAAATTTTATGTAGCAGTATTGCTTGAGAGCCTATGAGATGTGCTGAGCACTGGAAATGAGCAGGACAGCTTTTGGGGGGATCCAGACAAATGGCGAACTGCATGCTGTGCAGCTGTGAGAGGATTCGATGTGGGGTGCCAAGGAAGCACATAGGAACATGGTGTGATCAAATGGTGGGAAGAGGGAAACTGCCTGAAAACCAGTAGGGTTTGTGGGTGAGAGGAAAAGCATGAGAGGAGAGAGAATAGCATGGTCAAAGGCCATGCTATTACTTGGAAGTAAGAAGCGACGTGACCCTCAGGGGAATGGGAGGTCAGTACTTCCCAGGTGGCTGCTGTGGTAGCGCTGAGAGCAGCAGTGGACAGTAAGAGCCATCACAGGAAAAGATGTGGTTCCATTATAAAGACAAAGGGAAAACACTGAGGAGTTGACCTCACGAGAGTGGTGATGAGAAGTCGGCTTTCTGGAGATTAAGCGGGTGTGGTACAGAGTGAGTTAGAGGGGTAAGGATTTGGGGTGTGGAGGTTGTCACGGTACTGAGGAAGGGTGATGGGGGACTTAAGGGAATGGCCTTGGGATGGAGACAAGCAGAAAAATGGGAGAGATGCTAGGGAGGCAGACATGTGAGTGAGGACTTGGAGAGAGAAATGTGTGACAGGACTATCCTTTTCCTGCTTTGATTTCTTGCTTTCTGAATGAGCAACCCTGAGGGGAAAACCACAGAAGGGCAGGCTGAGGAAGGGGGGCGGGGATAAGACAGGATAGTCAAACCTCCCTTTGTGTTTCTGTGAGGCCAGAGACTTGGCAGAGTGTGAAACGGCCCCAGGGTTTGTTTTCTTTGTTTTTCAGTAGAAATCTTTCCTCTTCCTAACTCCCCTATATTACCCTGTGTTAGAAACCTACTACCCTGTAGGTTCGTATGGGACAGGGAGACAGCCTCTGAGAAGGGCAAGGTGGAAATGAAGGACCCTGTGCTTCCAAGGTGAATATTCCTTAGCAAGTCTGTAGTGAGTGGAGTCAAGACCAGAACCCACGTCGTCCCTCTGACTCCCAGCCCAATACTCCTTCCAGCAGGCTGAGAGCCCCCTTGCCTTCTGAGCTGTGTCACCTCTTTCTCTTCCAGTCCTCAGCTCTACCATGTAGGCTCCCTCTGCACAGACCTTGAACATTCTGACTATATTATGAGTTGAATTGTGTACCCTCCCCAATTAATCTGTTGAAATCCTTACTCTGACTACCTTAGAATGTGACCTTATTTGGAAACAAGGTCATTGCAGATGTAGTTAGTTAAGTTAGGACCTAGTCATTGTGGAGAAGTTTGGGCCCCTAATCCAATATGATGGACTAGTGTCATTATAAAAAGGAGAAAATTGAACACAGCACACACACACACACACACACACAGAATGCCATGTGAAGACAAAGGCAGAGATAGGGGTGATGCCAAGGAATGCTGACGATTGCCAACAAACACCAGAAGTTAGGAGAAAGGCACGGAACACACTTCAGCCTCCCAGCCCTCTGAAGGCATCAACCCAGCTGGTACCTCGATTTTGTGCTTCTGGCCTACGGAATTGTGAGAGAATAAGTTCTAAGCCACCCAGTTGGTGGTATGTTGTTATGGAAGCCCTACACACTGATACAGATTGTCTGCACTTCTTTGCTGGTCAGAGTTTCACAGTGACCCATGGGGTCACTCCACAGGACAAGGCCACAGCACAATGGGGTGACGGTGAACTGATTCCCCTCGGGCTTAGTGCTAAACCCATCAGCACTTTCCCCTCTTCTTGTGGACCTGCTGCTTCCTGAAGGCCTACCTGAAATTCTCCAGTGATAACGGATACATTTGAAAGGTTTCATTTCTAAGGTGTGAGTTGCCATTGGTACAAGTAAGGCTGTGTGAGTGATCATTTTTTTTTTTTTGGGGGGGGAGATTAAGAAACAAGAAGATCCCTAAATTCAGACCCTGTAAATATGCTATATCTGAAATATTTGTTAGTTGCTGAAGAATACATACAGATATGTGTGTATATCTGAGTGTATAATATGCAATATAGAGAGACACACCAATGTAATAGAATACTTGCTGTATATAAAAATTTATATACACATGCATCCTGAATTTGATCTACACTTAACATTCTCACTTAAACTTCTCTCCTACATGTTAATCATAAAAAGATACACTGAACTGTTTATATGCTCTGTTTAAACCTTTTCTTGGCAGGATTCTTTGGACCATAGGAGAATGTTAACAGTGTATCCAGATGCACATATAAAAGTACTTACCAAGGAACATTTCCATAACAGATGCCTTCATAGTGAGGACAACAATCCCCATAAATATCAAAACGGCGCCCTGGGGAGGAAGAAACAATAACATCATCATCTTTCAGCCAAGGGTTCTTTCTGAATTGGATGCTCGGAGTGTGGGGTGGGGCTGCTTCATGCTGCATTGCCCTCTGGAGTCAGGATTTAAGCTGCGAGCTCATGGAGATGGCAGGGGCTGGTGTGCTGGTACCGAGTCCATTCTTGGTTAGAAAACCTAGTCTAGCCACCAGCCTTCTGTTCTGTAGAAATTTGGTCTTTACTTAGAACCAAAGAGGAAATCACTTGACAGTTTCGAGAATATGTTCAACCAGTCTCAAATTATGACAAAAGCCACACTTATGATATCAAGAGAACATTTTTAGATTTCAAATAATTCGTTCATCATTCGTCCAATAAATATTTATTAAACTCCTATGAGAATGCTAGGTAACGTTATGTTAGGTAAAAGGTGATAAAAAATGGAATTGAAAAAAAGAATTCTTGGTCTTAAAAGGTGTACAGTTTAATAGAAGTGGGAAAACATACGTGGACACAGATCACCACACCATCAGAGAATGTGCAAGCCCCATAAGGAGTATAAGGGGAGTTTATAGAGCAGTGATTCTCAAACTTTGCTACATATGAGTGTCATCTGGGAGTTTTAAAGGACCCTGATGCCCAGGCTGCACCTCAAACCAACTGACTCAGAATCTCTTGGGTGTTGGGTGTAGGCGTTAAGCTTTTAAAAACCTCCCCAGTTTGAGAAACAGCAGTGTAGAGCAAAGCTTCCAAAATCTTAATGTGCCTATGAATCACCTGGGAATCTTCTTAAAATACAGATTCTAATCTGGTAGGTCTGGGGTCGTGCCAGAGATTCCCCAAGAGGCCAGGGAAGTTTAGAGGAAGGAGAGCTTATGTCAGCCGTGGGAATAAGAGAAAGTCTCACAGAGGTGGCAGCAATTGGGTCAATTTTGAAAGATGAACCAAGTTTCATAGGGGAGAAGTGGCCCAAGTGGCAGAACAATATCGACAGAGGCTCAGAGGTTGGGAAGCACAGTGGATACCAAGATGCTGTTGACTTATAGGGGGTTGCCCCCCTTCTCGGAAGGCTATGAGGAAACCTGCCACGGTTTATTCAAACCACCACTAATTGAACATATACTGTGACTCTATATTGTCTCGAATCCTCACAGTAAGCCAGCATGGTAGGTTTTATGATCCCCAGTGGGCAGATGAGGAAACTAAGGCTTAGAACAGTAAAATGTCTTGTGCACCCATGATGACCAGGAAGTGAGTAGGATTAGCATGGAGGGGGGATTAGGTGGAAAGGCTGTGCCCTGGGCACAAGCAATAAGGGAGAACATCGTGGGAAGTACAGACTTAAAGTCTGTCTGCTTTTTATGATCCTTATAAGCCAGCAATTCTAAACACTCCTCCCCTCTGGGGCACATGGCTTCCATTACATGCCCTCCCCCCAGGGCCCCTGCTGTGTGGCCTAAAACTGTCATTCACAGTCCTGCTCTCCTCTATGCTGAGTGGCAAGCCAGTAAACTTGCTCTCTGAATAAAAGCCCTGACCTGTAGTGTTTGTGGATTCCTGTGGTGTAAATCCTCTCACCATGGCTGATTTTAAAGCCACCAAAGTGATGTCACTGGATAGAGATTTGAAAGAGATAAACACTACCTGGTATTAACTAGGTCCAGTATAAGCTTATGTCCAATATTTAGATACAGTCCTATGCACAGTTTCTTAACAAAAAACAACTATTAGATGATAGTTGAGGTATTAATACAAGTACCTGATGCAATTAACTTAAACTGTTTAATATATGGAAGGTTTTGTTACAATGAAATTAGGCAGCAATAGTAACCCCTAATGGAACTGATCACTTTGCTAATTTCCAGCAATAAATGCAATTGTTAAATTTCCCAATTAAGGCAGTTGACCACTGGTTAAGTCATAGACAAATAATAGAAATTGAAATAAAATACATACAATCTACTTGGCAATTTGATACTTAAATTGCTGGGTCATATTTTGAAAATAGTGGTAACAAGTACAATTTTTTCTTTTTTTACTAACTTGAGATATTCCAGAACAACTAACACGTTTTCAGGCCTGAAAATTTAACTTTCCTACGGGATAAATGCACTATGTCCAGCTTCCCTTCTGGATCCACCTAACCAGCCCCACCAATGGCTGTTACCATTCAGCATTGCAACTTTCATCTATGAGTCATTTTTGACTTCCCTTTCCCTCATACCCACATCTTTTCTATTAGTCAAGCCTATTGGCTCTACATTCTTCTTCATATATTCAGAATCTGACCATTTCTCATCATCTTTACCATTGCCACCTGGTCCAGGCCACGCCTACTCTCTCCTTTGTTATTACAATTAGCCTCCTAACTATGCTGTCTCCTCCTTCCTCTGCTCTCTACCGTCTAAACAGCAGCCAGCACAATCCTATTTGAAGTAAATCAGTTCATGGCATTCTTCTGGTCAAACCTCTACAGTGGTTCCCCACTTTATTTACAATGAAAGCCAAGTCTATACAAGTGATTAAGACTCTGTATGGATTGGCCACCATTGGCCCTTCTGACCTTATTTCCCGCTATTCATCCCCTCACTTACTAAGCTTCAAATACATCAGCTTCCTGGATGTTTCTGGAACATACCTCTCACCTCAGGGTCTCTGCACTTACTATTTATACTCTCCCGGGGTGCCCTCTCCCCAGATAAAACCATGATTTACTTCTTTGTTCTTTCAAATCTTTGCTTAAACATTATCTTCTCTTGAGAATTTCCCTAACCACCCAGTTTAAAATTGTAATCCCTCTCCTACCCACCACCAAATGGTACCCCCTATCCTTTTTCTACTATCTTTTTTTCCCCATGTCATTTTTCACCTCTGACATACGCTATGATTTGCTTATTATATGTATTATTGTTGGTGTTCTCTACTGGAATGCAAGCTCCATGATGGCAGGGATTTTTATATGATTTTTTTTTTATGTGCTCAGTAAATATATGCTGAATCAATGAGTGAGGAATTAGGACTCTTTCCTTTCCCTAGGAAATAATAATAATAAAAAAGGAAACAAACAAAGGGAAGACAATCTTATGAATACACTAAAAACTACTGAATTATACAGTCTCAAAGGTGTATTTAATGTATGTGAATTACATTTCCATAAGTATTACTGATAGTCAACAAACAAACCAAAAGGGAAGATGGATTGCAGAGAGAAGTGCTCTCAGATCTGTCCTACAACTTTAGAAGACACAATGGACCTGACCTTGACATGCTGGGATGGATGAATAAAAAAACAAACAAAAAAACCCAGGATTCCAGGAAACACATGATCCCCAGAGGAGATATCTCCCCAGTGCTGACTCAACAGTAATGGAACCTGACCAGAATCATTCTGGTCTTTTGGAATCAGAATGTTTGAGGCTTCTTTCTTACCACTTCAGTTTCTTTCCTTGCTCAGTCCTTTTACTCACACACTAAAAATGTAAATGCGTCTTTTGACATATGTGAAAAAAATTCAAACCCTCTCTCAGCTTTTCAAGAAGTTGGGGATGAGGACAGCTACCAGCACTGTTAAGCACTTCTTGCAGGTGGTTCAATATCCCGAAATTGTGGGGTACATAGTACGTAATGCTGGAACCTTAATTCCTCATGTGCTCACCAGGGTTCTAACAAAAATGGAACAATGGGGGTTTGCAAAGGGTGTATTACTGATTCATAAATTTATGGATTGTGCCATGAGATGTAATATAGAGTCCTGAATATGAAGGTCTGGTGAGACAAATGAAGCCTGATTGTGAAATAAAAATACACGTTAATGCAAGTAGAGTAGCCAGCCAATTTAATTAGGTCCTTTATTGCCCAGAGTTAGAAAAGAGTAAGGTGGTAATAAATAATAGTATCACATATTTATATGGTTTTTCCCTCCATTTTTTTTATTGTGGTAAAATACACAAACATAAAATTTACTATCTTAAGTAATTTTTAATATTAACCATTTCTAAGTGTACAGTTTAGCAGTATTAAATACATTTATAATGTGCCATCATTACCACCATTCAGCTCCAGAACTCTTTTTATCTTGTAAAATTGAAACTCTATGGCCATTAAACAATAATTCTTCATTTTCCCCTTCCCCCCCAGTCCCTGGCAACCGCTGTTCTGCTTTCTGTCTCTATGATTTTGACTACTGTAGTACTTTATATAAATGGAATCATATAATACTTATCTTTTTGTGATTAGCCTATTTCAAGTAGCATAATGTTCTCAGGTTTCATCCATGTTACAGTGTATGTCAGAATTTCTTTTTAAGCCTTAATAATATTCCATAATAAGTAGATACCCCATTTTGCTTATCCATTCATCAGCTGATGGACACTTGGGTTGCTTCCTTCCACTTTTTTTATTGTGAATAATGCTGCTGTGAACTTGAATGTACAAATATCTCATTGAGATCCTGCTTTTATTTCTTTTGTGTATATACCCAGAAGTAGTATTGCTAGGTCAAATGGTAATTCTATTTTTTATTTTTTTGAGGAAACTCCATACTGTTTTCCAGAGTGGATGTACCATTTTATATTCCCGCTAACAGTGCACAAGCGTTCCAATGTCTCCACATCCTTGCCAACACTTATTTTCTCTTTCTTTTGATAGTTATCATCCTAATGGTATGAGATAGCATCACTTTGTGGTTTTGATTTGCATTTCCCTACTGATTAGTGATGCTGAGCACCTTTTCATGTATTTTTGGCCATTTCTATATCTTATTTGAAGAGATGTCTATTCAAATACTTTGCTCAGTTTTTAATCAGGTTGTTTTTATTGTTGTTGTTGAATTTTAGGAGTCACCTATACATTCTGGATATTAATCCTTTAACAGATATATAGTTTGCAAATATTTTATACCATTCTGTGGATTGCCTTTTTTATTTTGTTGATAGGGTCATTTGATGCACAAAATTTTAAAAATTTTTGTGAAGTCCAATTTGTCTATTTTTTCTTTTGTTGTTTAAGACTTTGGGTGTTATATCCAAGAAATCATGGCCAAATTCAATGTTTTGAAGCTTTTGTCCTATGTTGTATTCTATGAATTTTATAGTTTTAGATCTTACATTTAGATCTTTGATTCATTTGAGTTTATTTTTGTATATGGTGTTAAGTAAGGGTCCAATTTTGTTCTTTTGCATGTGGATATCCACTTTTGCCAGCACCATTTGTTGAACAGACTGCCTTTTCTCCATTGAATGGTCTCGGCACCCTTGTCAAAAATCACTTGACCATGTATGTGAGAGTTAATTTCTGGGCTCTCTATTTTATTCCATTGGTTTATATGTCTGTCTCTATGCCTGTACAACACTGTTTTGATTACTGTAGTTTTGTAGTCATGTGTTAAAAATTAGGAGCAGTCCTTTAGCTCTCCTCTTTTTTCCCCCCCAAGATTGTTTGGCTGTTCAGGTCCCTTGAGATTCCATATAAATTTTGGGGATTTTTCTATTTCTACAAAAAACATCATTGGGATTTTGATAGGTATTGCATTGAATTTGTAGATTGCTTTGTGTACTATTAATACCTTAACAATATTGTCTTTTAATTGATAACATAGGATAGGTTTCTATTTATGTCTTCTTTAGTTTATTTCAATAAAGTTTTGTAGTTTTCATTGTATGAGTCTTCACCTCCTTGGTTAATTAATTCCTAAGTATTTTATTCTTTTTGGTGCAAATGGACTTGTTTTCTTAATATCCTTTTGGATTGTTCATTGTTAGTATATAGAAATACAACTGATTTTTGTGTGTTTACTTTGCATCCTGCTACTTTGCTGAATTCATTTATTAGTTCTCAAAAATTGACTATGTAGTTTTTAGGATTTTCTGCATATTAAATCATATCATCTGCCAACAGCATAATTTTACTTCTTCCTTTCCAGTTTGGGTGTCTTTTATTTCTTTTTCTTGATTAGTTTCTCTGGCTAGAAATTCCAATACTTTGTTGAATAGAAATGGTGAAAACAGGTATACATCTTTGCCTTGTTTCTGATCTTAGAGGAAAAGCTTTCAATCTTTCACCATTGAATGTGATGTTTGCTGTGAGTTTTTCATATATGGCTTTTATTATGTTGAGGTAGTTTCCTTTTATTCCTAGTTTGTGGGTGTTTTAATCATAAAAATGTGTTGAATTTTTTCAAATGCTTTTTTTGCATCATTTGAGATAATCTTGTGTGGTTTTTCTCTTTCATTCTATTATCATGGTGTATTACATAAGTTGATTTTGTATGTTCAACTATCCTTGCATTCCAGGAATAAATCTCACATGGTCATGGTGTTTAGCTATTTTAATATGCTGCTGAATTCAAATTTGCTAATATTTTGTTGAGGGTTTTTGCATCAATTTTCATAAGGGATATTGTGTTGATAAGGAAAACTGTAGTTTTCTTGTAGTATCTTTGATTTGGTAGCTGGGAAATAGTGGCCTCATAGGATGAGTTAAGAAGTATTCCCTCATCTTCAATTTTTTGGAAAAGTTTTGAGAAAGATTGGCGTCAGTTCTTTAAATATTTGGTGGAATTCATCAATACTCTTTTATAATTCTTTCTGTTTCTATAATTTCTATAATTCTTACAGTTGTTGCTTCAGGGAAAAGAGAACTGGGTAAATGGTGATCAAAGATGGGAGCGAGTCTTAAAGTTTTGTTCTATTTAAATGCTTACCCTGTGCACATATGTTAATTAACCAGAATTTAATAAAATGGTTTCTTGGGAAGACTTAACATATACAGACAATGTTGATATGAAATGGGGAGCTATAGTAATTTCCTAACCCACTCTTTTCTCCTAGCTTTTCTTGCTCCAGGTCACCCTTTCTTGCAGTTGGAAAGAATCAGCTTCCTAAAGCACACCTCTGATTATGCATTCACCCTCTCAGAATTGTTTTTCATAGTCCACTCATTCTCCACAGAATAAAGCCCAAATTCCTTAGTGAGGCACTAAAAACTCTTCATGAAGTGGCCCAACTTACCTTTTAAACCATCTCACTGCAATTCTCTTCTGTAATCCTCTCTTCTGACCCCCACACACTCAAGGATTTTGGTCTTTTCTCTATACCCTGTAAATCAGCGTCTTGGCTCAAGCTCTTATTATTATTCTAGCTGGAATACCTTACTATAACTCCATGTCTGTCTCTCATAGCCTATCCATCTTTCAAGGCTCAGTTTATGGGCCACCTCTTCTATGTAAATCTCCCTGATCTCCTAAAGTCAAAATTTCATCTTTATTCATACATCCATTTAATCATTAAAAAAAAAATTGCGTGTGTGTTCTGAGCTAAGCAGAGAGGAACAAGATGCAGGTCCTATTATCAAGTTGCTCTGAGCCTTCTAGAGGGAGATTGATGTGCACGCATCGTAACTAACATTGATTGAGCACATATTGAGTGTCAGTTATACATTAACTCACTAAATCTTCACAGCAACCTGATGAGGTAAAATTAAGGCTGTTTCTTGCCTTAATTTTAGAGGTAAGGAATTGGAAGTATGCAGACATTTGGTACTTTGTCCAAGGTCACAAGGCTGGAAAGAAGTGGAATTGGAAAGGAAACCAGGCATTGTGAGTCCAGAGGCCCTGAATTTGCCTTCTACCACTTGACTTAGCTGTTTCGGATAAGCAAGCACACTGCCCTCATCTACATTCTGATTTAATTGGTCTGAGTTGGTATCAGTACTGTTTTAAAGCTCCCAGGTGACTCCATTGTGCAGCCAGAATTAAGAACCTCTGCTGTCGAGGATACAGTGATGGCAAGAAGGGTAGATGGTGAAATGGTTTTGGGCATGGGGATTAGAAGAGGCTTGAATTAGTTTAACTGGCAGGGTGGAAAACAATGAGTGGTGCGGGAAGGACAGGACACAGGGGACAGCATAACTTCAGAAATTGGGAGCTGCTCAGCCAGACTGGGAGATGAATCAGAGTGTTAGAGAGGAAAGAAGGGGCTATGTCGGCCTTGAATGTCATGCCTAAAGAATGTGAAATTGATCCTTTAGGCTATAGGGAGACATGGAAGGCTTAAAAATTATTTTTGCATTCATCATTTTTAATAAGCCCTCTAGAGGCTTACTTGAGCCACTCAGTTGCAGAAATATATGTCCTAGTTGATGTGTAGGGTTTATATAATGCTAGTGTTTGTCTGATCTATGATGCTACATGGGGAAGCACCTAACAATACTCTTTGTCCATGAGGCAGAAAGAGCCATTGTCCATCTGGAAACATTTAGTAGTTATGAGAGGCTTGTGCTGTATTTCCAAAATGCCAAGAATCCCTTGAGGACAGGGATCTCTGAATGGGGAGAGGCCACATCTGCAGCCTTGCTTCCCCATCTCTGTAAAGCCTCAGCTGGTTGTTAGTGGATGTGGGTTTTTCTGGTAAAGATGGAAGAAGGAAGGCTGGTACTAGGAGGGGCTTTTACAATATGGACGTGGCTTGGATCTGCATAGAAACTTTTACATAGGTCATATTCCTCTGGGCTGGGTCTCAAACATTGCATTTCCTTTTGCCATGACACCAGTGGTCACTATTATAATCCCCCAGGTTTCTATGAAGGAAAGAGAGAGAGAGATACAGAGAGAGAGAGAGAGAGAGAGAGAGAGAGAGAGAGAGAGAGAGAGAGAGAGAGAGAACGAGAACCAGAGAGGAAAGTGGTTTTTCTCTTATCCCTTATTTTTCTTCTCTTTCCAGTTCCTTCCAACAGCAAAGTGCAAGCCAAATAAGCAGGGAAGGCAAAGGAAATTTTGTATTTTCCCAAAATGTTGGCTCCTAAGAATGCACCAGGCTACTTAAAGATGTCCTCTGAGCCAGGCTATGCGGACTGGACACTGTTGCTTACCTAAGCAGAGCACTTTCTTCTGCCCTTACTCCTGCCGAATACAACCCCAATTTGGTAAAGGGAATAAATGTACGCAGAAGAAGCTGATCCATTCCCAGCTCCTAGAATGGGTATAGATTCCAAGTCTAAGCCAAGGATGGCTCTCTCTCTCTCTCTCTCTCTCTCTCTCTCTCTCTCTCTCTCTCTCTCTATATATATATATATATATATATATATATATATATATGTATATATATATGTATATATATATATATATTTATAATATATATAAATATACATATATATGTATTTTTATATATGTATTTTTCTTTCTTGCTGGTGGTTGCTTGAGTGTTTGAGCCCATCAGCACAGTGCCCTCTCCAAGGGATGGTGACTAGTTCAAGGGTGGGCTGTGTCGTGAGTTGTATCAGACAGAAAGACTTTATTCCTTTGTTTCTCAGGGAGAGGTTGCCTTGCCTCTCTTGTTGGAAATGAACAAGCTGTAAAGTCTTTCTGTTGTTGGAAATGAACAAGGGGGCAAGTTGTTCTAGGTATGCTGGCAGCCATCTTGTGACCATGAGATAAGTCAGTCTGAAGAAAAAGCCAACACAAAATGGAGGAGGGCAGCTAAGTGAATTACAGAGAAATGGAGCTGGAGCTTTGACTATCTTATGTCTGGAGGCTGGGCCCACTTCTTGACCACTGTGATGTGAGGTAATGAACTTCCCTTTCAGTTGGGCTTGCAGCCAAAAGACTATTCCTGACTTTCTAACTCATAGTGCCTATCCATATATTGATTTAAATTAGAGAAGATAGTAATAATAATAATAATAATAATAATAATATAGGTTTATACCAGTCTGCAGTGTGTTTTCTCAACAACTTTCTTATCTGGACCACCTACAAAACTCTTGAGGAAGTAGAACGGACCTTATTATTCCTATAATTCTGAGCAGTGAAGTGACTTGCCTAAGGTCACACAGCCCAGATCTCTATTTTAATTTTGTGCTCTTTTTACTATATCAAACTCCTCATGTAACTGTTACTGTAAATTCCAAATGATTCCATGATTTATTATATAACATTGTAAAATAGAAATTCCACATATTTGTATAGTACTTTTCACTTTTAAAAGCCTGGTTACACCTGTATCTTTAACCTCACACAACTTCTGAAGTAAGAGTCTCAAATATAATGCTCAGGTGCAGAAATAACAATTGCTGAAATTAAGTGACTCTGCTGGTTATGAGCTTATGGTCTAGCAAAAAAAAAAAAAAAAAAAAAAGAAGGATAACTTAAGTCAATCAAGATCTCCCTTGGGATTTTGGAATCGGGACCCAGAAAGCCTTGAAAACGACAGGAGCCAAGCTGACAGCCGTATGGGCCCTGAATAAGATGTAGAAGATGAGGGCAGAATGAGATGGAGAAGAGAAAGAGTGTGGCCCTGGGAGAAGCAACGAGAGCAGACGCCTTATTTTCTGGCTACTTCCCAGGTCCCATTTCCAGTCTGAAGGAGGTCCAGCTGGACTAGGTCTCCTGTGCGTGACATAGATGTTTCTCGGCCCTTTTACTCCAGCCAGTTTGAGTTGGTTTCTGATCCTTGAAGCTTTGATTAAAACCCTTTTCATCTTTGTTGTTTTACTTATCTCCTGTTGCCCTGAAATGATTCACAGTAAAATGAAAACACTTAAAATGAAAAGGGCACATGTGCTTGTCTTTTGGTAGCATCAAGGCAGGGGTTGGAGAGCTGTATCTAGCTCAGGAGCCAGGCTCTGGGAAGAAGTGTGACAAAGAATCTCATGAGCTGTAGCAGCCACTGAAAAGGAGAAGCAACCTACATACCTGGGACACTCTGGGAGGAAAAGAATGGGGGTGGATGACTTTGAGACTATGCTATAAAAGGGGGTGACCTTGAGACTATGCTATAAGAATGTGGAGTTCCTGATATGTTTGTGGTTATGGTTCACAATCATGGGTGATTTTGCTTCCCAGGAGTGATTTGGCAATGTTTGAAGACATTTTTGGTTGTCACAACGTGGGGTAGGGGATGCTATTGGCATCTAGGGATGCCCTAAACATTCTACAATGCACAGCATAGACCTCAAAAGGAGGAATTATCAGGCACAGCATGCTGATAGCGTCAGAATTGACAACCTCTGATTTATGAAAATGTTTAGCTCCAAATATATTTGAGATCGTTATGCGTATTGACATTTCAATCTAGGAATTTTCCATAAATATTATAGGTAATTTTTTTGATGACTAAGTAGTGAACTAGTCAGGATCCCTTTCTCCAGGATCCTTTTTGATCACCACATATAGCTAGGGCAAATCCTGAAGCAAAGGTATTCAGTCCTGGGTCATTGGGTGGATTAAAGAGCCCAAGCCTGTGTTCAATGACAGATATGTGCCTATGCCATTTGGTGCATTGATCTATGTGGCATGTTTCTACATGTCAGGAAACCAAAAAAGGAAAGCCTTTTTTGGTGCATGTGTTTCAGACCATCATTCTGTACCTTATTAAGAACCCGACATATGGTAATGTTTACCACATCCACCAAGGGCTCGACCAATAGTGATTTCTAGTGAGGCTGCAAACAGTAATTACGTTTCTGAAGTGGTAGTTTAGATCTTATATTGCCAGTGGGGAAAAAATACTAGTTTTCAGTCATGCCCCCAAATGGGCTCTAAAGAACTCCTTCCAAGAGTTATTTATCCTCTGTAATGGAAGGGGGGCACAAATAGCAGTAAACCTGGGGGAAGGGGTGAGGACCTCAGTAAAAGATGGGGAGAGCCATGACTGTTTCTCTTAGTTACTCTAGAAACCTTGTGCAATTTCAAAGATTCTCATGGAGCTTTGGAAGATGAATTTCTCTCATCCGAAGCTTCTTTACCTAATGGATTTGACACTGTGGATTAGCGCTGTCTCCTCCCAGTGAGTTTTCTCCCTTGGGCATTGAGGTTTGTGGTTGCCAAGGGGCTGTCCACTGTGAATTTGGAGTTGGGTATTTGCTTCAGTCTGACTGTGATCCCAGAGCCTTCACTGCCTGAACATTCTGTTCTTTTCAGTCTGCATTCAATTCTGAGGCACAGAAAAACACTTTTTTTTTTTTGCATTGGCAGAGCCTGCCAGCTGAGGTAGGAAGGAAGATGAGGGTGTGTCTGTAAGATCCATAGCATCTTCCTGTCTGCCTCTTGGTAAAGAGTGGGTTTGTCTCAGACAATAGGGTTCCAGCAATCCCCATGCTGCCAAGAGGCAGGCGTGGGGCTGTGGGTCAAAGCACATTCTTGAATCCTAGCAACCAGAGGCTTAGGGAAATAGAGGGTCTAGAGGAAGGCAGTGACTGTGGCTGAGCAACTGAGGGCTATGGAGGATTAAGTCCCAGAAATTGGAGGGGACCAGCAGAGAGAGGGGCATTTCAAAGCAGGAGATCCGGATCTCCAAAGGGTACCACACAGCCTCATGCTCCGGAGGCCCTCTCTGGACCCTTCCCAGCTGTCTAGTGGCCTGTTACACAGAATGGGATTGGTACCTTTGTTCTTCTTCATGGAAAGTTTTAGAAGTATAGAGGCCACTTCATTAATAATAACTACCATTTACTGAATGCTTGCCATATGCTGCACACGGCATATATGTGATCTTATTTAATTATTGTGGTGATCCGATCAAGTAAGTACTATTATGCCCACATTTTTATTAGTTGCATGTGTACAAAACACTGCAATAGTTAGACATTTATCATTTATACCCCTCACACAGTGATAATCCCCCTCCCCAATCTATTTATTATGCCCATTTTTTTAGAGTAGGAAATTGAGGCTTAGAGAGCCTTAGTAAGCTGTCTGAGATTATAGAATGAATATGGAGAAGAAACAGAATTCCATTCCTGGCCTCAAACATTTCACCCCATTTTAACACTCTACAGGATGGTTTCACCTTTCTTTTTGCTTTGACACATATATCCTGGTCTTTTTGAAATACTTGTTGACAATAGTTAAGACACACACTGTAAAATACATACATTGTGTAATAAAGCAGTCTTAGTTATAAGGTCAAGAGATTTTTTTTTTTTGAGTCATATTTGGGCCTGAACTCATTCACAGCTTTCTGTCGCTCACAAATGTTATTTAGGGTAAAGTGATGCACGAGGCATATTTTTAAGTTTAAGCAGGAGGAACACACCCATCTAAACAGACATTTGAGTGTATTGTAATTGACTGTGTAGGGATGTTAAAATGGGATAGCCCTTTGTGTCAGCTTCAACTGAGACTATGTGTTAACTACGTCCATGTTCCGAAGTGGTCGCGGAGCCTCCTCTCACTGTTGCCTGAAGGGGGTGGGTGTGGAGAGACCATCTGCTGAATGGGGGCAGGGGGAGGAGGAAGGAAAATGCCAACAGCTTTTCCTAAAGTCCTTCCTGCTCTCCAGTCTCCAACTGCCCTTCAGCTTCTAGAACCTCTGGTACAGTCTGGTAGTCAGCTGAAGAGCCTGGTTCTTGGCTACCTCCTTTGGAAGTCCAGCTTTTTTGCCCAGTAACCCCATTTGAAACTACTGAGCAGTGGTGTCCCTTGGGTTTAGGGCAGAATGGGCGGGTGCCTGACTCCCCGGTAAGATATCTACCAGACAGGGAGTAGCTTGTGGCAAATGAAACGACCTTGTCTGCGAGTCAGTCTGGTGTCCCTTTAGGTCTTGCCCAAGCTGGGTGCAGGGAGGGCTGAGGAGACCACAGCAGAAAACAGCTGGCGTTAGATCACCCATCGCTCAGGGGCTGAGGAAAGGACAGCAAACACCCAGCCAGAGAAGATTCTTATGTAACAGCATCCGATGACTGCAGGTGAGGGGTCCCCAACAAAATGGGAAGTGTCCCATGTGCACAAGAAACAGCTGTAAATTCCTGCCAAGCCCAGCGAAACTGGATGTCAGCTCACAACAGCACCAACTAGTAAGGCCTTTCTGTCCCCTTTACCTTTCCTGTCTGTGCCCACTGCAACTCTGGACACGAAGAGATTGTCATTAGCAGCCAACGGGAAGAGGGGTAAAAGCGCAAGGCAGAGAAAGAGAGAAAGCAATCACCCCCCATTCCCGTTGCAGAAAGCAAGCCTGGAGGTGAGGGGTGAAACTTGAAACTGTGAAGGACATTTTAAAGTTTTTAAATATGACCTAAGTATTACGTCCACATTAATGACTGAACTGAGATTGTTTGGGGATGTAATACGAGCAAGGTTTTTTTAAAAACTCTGAGCGTGATCTGAACTATGAAGGGACCTACTCAGATTTCATCCTGGGCAGAGGCAAGAACTGCCCACAGATAGGGTGTGAGGGGCAGTTGGGGGCATCTGGGGGCAATAGAAGCGCATTAGGATGGCTCTCTGTGTCTGCTTGTCCAAGTACACCCTGGATCTCGCCTCCTTCCCTCCCCACTCAGCCTAGCCCAGAAATGCTGGCCTCCCAAGTATGGTCCTACCTCAGGGCCTTTGCATCTGCTCTTCCCTCTCTCTGGGATGCTCTTCCCCAAGTCTCCACATGGCTTTCCCTGTGGCTTCCTTCACCTCTCTGTCTGTTCCAGTATCCCTTTGTCAGACATTTATCTGACCATACAATGCAACTCATCACCCATATCTCATTGCTCTATCCACACCCCTGATCCTACTATCATGTTTTTCACAGCCTAGATCACCACCAGACCTCTTATATGTATTTGTTTATTGTGTGCCCACAGATTGACAGCTCTGGGAGAATGGAGACTATTTTGTTCACCCCTCTTCCTAAGCACATAGAATTACAGATGGCACATGGC
Source organism: Rhinolophus sinicus (assembly GCF_057876585.1). Lineage (NCBI taxonomy): Eukaryota > Metazoa > Chordata > Mammalia > Chiroptera > Rhinolophidae > Rhinolophus > Rhinolophus sinicus. The sequence continues at coordinate 166,059,154 of NC_142502.1, forward strand.
AGTGACCCAATAAATATTTATTGCTGCTGTCATTGAATGTTGTCTCCGCTTCCCTAAATTCCTTTTACCCTTAGGAGTACCGATTTACTCACTGTATTATACAAGAAAGCCAGTCTGGGCAAGTTGACTTGTACCTTTACATTCAAAGTATGTTTTCTGTGTTTGGAACACAGAGGAGGGAATTCACTCAGCACCAAGATGCCAGTGACCTCTTCCCTGGGAAATTATACATTGGGTTCCCCTGAAGGAATAGATTTTTCTTTTTTTCTTTTTGAATCTGAGGAAAAGGAATGCAGAGACAAAGCCTGAAGGGCAATTTTTAGGAATTTTTACCACATGTCCACACAAAACTTTCACCTTTCTCTCACTGAGGGAAAAAATTTGAGAAATTTAGATTAGAGTCTTGTCAATGTAGAGACCCTTATCAGGGAAAGTGATTTTCTGCAGTCATCTGAGTCAAATGGAAGATTCTTTCTGTGACTGGCTGCAAACTTGACCCTAGAGTGAAGATAAGGGACACCTCTTCGGGACTGACTACTCAAAAGGCTAGATAATGACACCAGCTCCTTGGCATATCCCCTGAGAGCACGTGTTCCCAACATACTTGAAAAGCGATTCTCAATTCAGGAGACAATCCAAGAAGGACAGAAGTACCCTGTCCTCCTTCTCAAAACCTTCCATAGTCCCTTGTCTCCGCTCCCCTTCATCATTATTAGTGTGCTGTCTATACTTGTGAGAAAGAATAGTTTGCTTCGAAATTTGACTTGGCTTGAAAACGATATTTGCAGGCAGGGCAAAGATTAATTTGGTGCCATTATAGAAATATCAAGATTATGCATAATTTTTGCCTGATAGGTTAAGAGAGTGAGTTCTGGAACCAGAGTACTTGGGTTTCAAATTGAGCTCCATCACTTACTAGCTGTGTGTTCTCGGACAAGTTACTTAACTGCTCAGTGCCTCAGTTTTCTCATCTGTATAATGGGGATAGCAACAACCTACCCCATTCAGTTGCTGTTAGGATTAAGTAAATTAATATGTGAAAAGAGCTTAGGACAGGGCTTGGCGTATAAGAATAGTTCTGGAAGTGTTAGCAATTATTATTATTGTTGTTGGGGTGATGGTTAATCACGATTGCCGTCATCATCCTTGTCATTCTCATCACCATTCTTTTGCAAAACATGGCCATTTAGATTCTAGTTTAGGATTTAGAGTTAAAGCAACCAGTTGACTCTCTCTACATAAGATGCTGTCCACAGTCAGCCATGGCTTGCTTTTCGGACTTCTTGGTGAAGGGACCACATGGGTTTGTGACTGCCATTGATCTAAATTTTTCTAGGACTCCAGAAAGGGAGCAATTCTGTGGTTTTGTTCCTTCTTCCTCCGCTTAGAGATTTGTGAGGATCTTGAGCCTGTTGCCATGAACATCTAGATAGTTGTAGGACAATTGGGCCGATCAGTTGGCTGAGGAATGACAGCCAGCATTCTTAAAAAGAATTGATAAAAAACATCTAGTGAAGTAATACAAAGCAGAAAATGGGCCTAAACATAGTTTTAAAGCATAAGACCAGAATAAAATACAAACACCAGCATATTCTCTAAACTGAGTCTAAACCAAACTAATGTGTATTTCCTCTGTTCCAAGACCCTGCCTTCCTCAGGGAAGGATTTTGGCACCCGTGATCTCAGTTCACCTTTCTCCCTCAGGATACAAGCCCTGGAATGCGGGAATGGATTTCAGCCCAGTCGTCTGCCAGGTGCGGGGGTTGGCCTTTTGCAAGTTGCCACGTGAGGGCAGCTTTGGTGAGTCTCAGCTGAGCGCATCACCTGGTGCCTGCGTGCTGCACTCCTCTGGCATCCCTGAGCCCTACAGGCAGCCAGTTTCTAAGGAGTTCTTTAAGGTTTGCCATGTGTTGAGGAGAAAAAGTTTTCTACTTGATTAAAAACAAATTCTAAATCCAGTATCCACAACTGTTTGTTTTACGAATGAGGTAACCATAGGAAAAGGCAATCAACAAAACTGAAATAGTCATTGTTGCATTGTGAACATGGGGCTTTGGGAATCGTTTTGGCCCTTCACCTCCTGATCTGTAAACAGGAACTTAACCTAGATTATCTCAGACAGACACATTTGTGTGTGTGCGTATTTTTTTAATTAAAATTTTATTCTTCAGCTCCAACATTTCCATTTGGTTCTTTTTTATGCTGTCTATCTCTTAGTGGAGCTTCTCTGGTTCCTGTATCGTTTTCCCGATTTCATTAAATTGTTCTGTGTTTTCTTGTGGCTCTCTGCACATCTTCAGAACAAAATTGTTTTGAATTCCCTGTCAGGCAGTTCGTGTATCTCCATTTCCTCAGGGTCAGTTACTGGAGGTTGACTGCGTTCCTTTGGTGTGTCACGTTTCCCTGATTCTTCATGAGCCCTGTAGCTTCGCACATTTGAAGAAAGAGTCGCCTCTTCTAGACTTTATGTCCTAACTTTGGTCAGGAAAGACCTTCACCTGGAGGCGAGGGCACACTGGGGCGGGCAGTGATCTTGGGTCTCGTGGTGCAAGGCACCCAGCATGGAGGCTTGTGGTGGCAGAAAGGCGTGACATCTCAACAGCTCAGGCTGCAGGGGTCCACATCACCAACTGCATAGTCCTTGGTGAGCACTGCTGGGGATCTGCTGGAAGAGCTGTTGGGGTCTTCAGTGATGTCCCAGGGTCTCGTGGCTAGGGACCAGGGTAGGCAGTGGTGATGGCCAGAGCTGGTCATGTGTATGCACTCGGTTGCAAGAGCCAGCTGTAGCAGCCTGTATCATGGCAGGAGCGAGTTACAGACACACATGTAGTGGTGAGGGCCAGGGCAGCGGCAGGTGCACTAGTAGCTGTGAGGGGACACGTCTGTGGCTGCAGGGTCTCTCACCGCAGGCTGTGCACAGCAGTGGAAGCTGGTGACAGAGTTGGGCTAGCCGGGCACAGGGACACAGCTGCAGTGGCTGGCTGCAGGTAGGCCCAGTGCTGGAAGCTGGTGACAGGCGGCAGGGCTGGATTTGGGCTGACAAGCAGCTGTGGAGGCCCTGGCCGTTGGCATGCAGGGCTGTGGCTTAATTAAAATTTAACAACCAGCACTATCCCAAAAGCCATTTCTGATGACCAGCCTAAATTTCCGCCGGTCTGTGGTTCCTTTCTTGTCCCATTCTCTGCACTAAAAGAAGCTGTTCTCTGCTACTTGCACAAATACCTTTTGTGTCTGTAAAAAGTAGCAGATTCTCTTTGCAGTTTCTTTCGCTCATGCTAAGTGTGTTCAGGGGACCAGGAATTCCCCCACCTTCCGCAAACCACAGAGAGACACATTTTTAGGCAGCGAGAGAAGAACTTTGGGTTTCTCAAATTACAGACATTATAGAAGTTGCCTCTTGCTTATCATTGCTGATTGATTGATTAGCTCAGATACTCTAGATAAAGAGATGGTAATACATTTCTAATAATTATATTAATATCTCATAATTCCACAAATTTATTTGCTTATCTCATCCAAAGAGTTAATGTTTGAAAGTTTGAAGAGGATTATAACTACTTTGTTTCACAGCTGATCTGATTTCTTCATTCTAGTCACATGTAATAAAGAAAATATTTGCTAACATTTGGGTGCTGACAGTGTGCCAAGCCACAACCAATGAGGTAGGCACTAATAATAGACCCCTTTTAGAGGTGAGAAAACTGAGGCCCAGAAGGTCTAAGTAACTTGCCAAAGTTAACACATTTAAGAAGCAGCAGAGCCTCCGGCTTGACAAACTTCCAGAATCCATAGCATAAGAGGGCCACTTGACCTTGGCTTTGCCTGGAAGGCCTTACATTTATTTTTATTTTTAAAAAGATTTTTATTAAAATATAGCTAACATACAATATTACATCATTTTCAGGGGTCCACCATAGTTGTTCAACACTTATAGACCTAAGAAAGTGATCACCATCAGTCCAGCAACCCTCTGACACCGCACTATGTTATCACAATGTTATTGACTGTATTCCCCATGCTGTACATTACATCCCCATGACGTGTTTGTTTTATACCTGGAAATGTGGAGCTCTTATTTCCCTTTACTTCCCCCCATTTTTAATTTTTCAATTACAGTTGACCTTCAATATTATTTTATATTAATTTCAGGGACACAGCATAGTGGTTAGACATTTATAATTTAAAAAGTGATCCCCTTGACTAGTCTAGTACCCACCTGGCACTATACATAGTTATTATATTACTGACTATATTTCCTATGCTTTACTTTATATCCCCATGACTATTTTGTAACTACCAATTTGAACTTCTTAATGCCTTTACCTTTTTCACTGTGTCCCCTAACCCCCTCCCATCTATCACCCCAAGAAATTTAGTACCCATCTGACACCTACATAGTTATTACAATATTATTGATTATTCCTTATGCTGTACCCTACATCCCCATGACTGCTTTGTAACAACCAATTTGTACTTCTTAATTCTGGAAGGCCTTACATTTAAATATTTGACATTATTTCCACATAATATGTTCCAGGCAGTCACAGAGGTACAACAGAGAACTGAAAGAAGTCTTTTATACAACTTGGACCACACTGTCCTAAGTATACTATGGTTACACACACACACACACACACACATACACACACACACACACACAATAATGTTACATTTATGTAACACAAAAGTATGTTACATTTCAAATTTTTATATATTGAAGTCTTTAGTTAGGTAAACAGAAACATTGAAACCACAACATAGATTCTGAAACCCCATTTTGATACTTCTTCATTTTGTAACATACAGAATCTCAACAATAAAATTGGCCTGGCCAGGTCTTCACATTTGAGAGGTCTCAGTGCATAGAACTAAAGGATTAGGAAGGAACCTTAGAGACTATCTTGTCTAACTCTTTATTTCATACACGAGGAAATGGAGACACAGAAATGTTGAGTAACCTCCCCGAGGTCACACAGCTAGAGTGCCCTGCTACTGACAGACCAGTGTGCTCTGTCCTGCACCCACTGCTGTTCATACCCTAGTTTATGCCTCCAAACAAGCCAGAAGAGAAGCTGCTCAGGTGGGAACAAATAACAGGAATATCCTGAAGGCCAAGAAGCATTGATTTTAAGGCCAATGACTCCTTCCAATGTAATCTTTTTTTGAATATGCTCAGAAAAAAGCTTACATTTCTGTAGAACTTTTTCACATATCAAAACCTTTTTGGAACAGAGAATCAATATCGAGCCTCATGAGCACCCTGAAAGGGTGTGTGTGCAAGGATTGCTATTTCTGTTTTTCACATGGGGAGACAAAAATCAAGAAATATTACACACCTTTCCCAAGGTAACAGCCAGGTAGTGGCAGAGGTGTTCCTGTAATTTAGGGTTCCTGGCTTGAGATATTGCACTGAACCACACTGCTTTCCTGTATACAACATGTCTTACAGGAATTACAGATGAGAACAGCGCAAGCATTTTTGTTCCTGATGCTATTCGTAAACCATTTTCCAACCCTGTGTATTTTCTCTGAAAGAAACTATTCTTCATATGATCAGTAACTTGGCAAAAAAGGTAATTCAATCTTCTAAACGATATACAGAGTAAACATTATTTCAGGATAGATATTAAGCATTTCCAGTGTTCCTAAGGTGTTTCCTTTCAGTGGTGAGGTATAATAAGATATATTTAAATGAAGCTTAGTCTGGGAAACCAGCATATTGCAATTAAGAATGCAGCCCTTACAGTCTTGCAATTCTTTGTCTAAAGCCCTTTTACAAAAGAAGGTATTTTAATTCAATAAGTAAAAGACAGACACTTCCAGCTTTTCTACCAGCGGCATAGCTGCACTTGCAGCTGACACACACAACAGAGAAAATACACAAATATTGTTTGATCTTGCCTTGCTGCAGGGTGTTTTCAACTTTCAAGAGACTGAGGGAAAAACAACCTCAGAACTTTACCACCAAGACTTTCAAATTTGTTGCAACAAAATGTAATGGCAAAATGCTATTTTCTTAGCATTCACATATTTGAATAACCACCATGGCCAAGAATGGCTGGTTTTGTTTTTATAATAAACTCAAAGAGAATCTCGAATTCCACTCCGATTTGGAGACGGCAAAGATGCCGTGGGTTGTTCGGAGCAAACCATCATGTCTAATAATTCAGTCTGATCCTCTCTGTTTGGCCTGTGCTTAAGGCATTTATTTCATGTTTATACTGGTTTGACACTAATCATGCTTAAAAGAGATTTCATATCCTGTTTCCCTGTGCAAAGTTCAGCTACAATAGTAGACCTAACAATGCCAGCCTTTTCCTGGGCTTATCAGTTAAAAAAAACATTCAGCATAAGAAAACACTTGCAGTGTAAACAAGATACAGAATTGCACATCTAGCCACATTCCACTGAGATCTGTCTGAATAGAGAGAAGCGTAGATCCACACTCAATAATTTCTGTTTTAATTTAGCATCACTGTGCCCATTTCTCATATTGCCTTTGATACATTGTTATAAGCAATTTGTTACATTGTTATTATATTCCACACAGGAAACAAAAATATTAAAAAGGCAAGACAATAAACTTAACTGTACTTCAAAGTTCTACAGAAATGTCATATTTTTCAAGTAACTTTAATCATAATTGAGTCTGTTTAAAGATACAGTGAAAATCTTTCTAATCTTAGTACAATTGATTTATAGTTGACATACATAATATTTGTTGTTTACAAGGAGGTCAACAACCACTCACTCCCATCTCAATTCTCTTGAGACTGAAATTTGTACAGATTGATTACTTGGTCGAGGTATGTAAGTGTTATAATTTCTTAATGATAAATACAATTTAATATTTTCATAATAAGGAATGGAAAGCAAACTAGCTACATAGCTTAATAATTCATCAGACATACCTTGTTTGAAGAAAGCAATTTTTTTTTTCAAAAATTTTCCACCACACAGAATGGATATCCTTTTTTCCTTAAGCTTTTCTGCATCACCAATCCCATCCAAATTATTCTAAAGAAGAAACAAGGAGAGGTCCAAGCACCTTTTCTTCTCAGAAGAGCTAATCAAACATTCCCATCAACCTCTCAGCACTTTGAAAAGCACATTTTACACCACACACACACACACACACACACACACACACACACACAGACACACACACACACACACACACACACACACTCTCACTCACACACATTGCTTCTCATACTGGTTTTAATGCTGAATTAGGCAGTCCTCTTTCAAATTTCCACTCCCACTTGCTTTTTTTGGAGGGGGGGAATAAGGATTTCTAAATATTCTTTTCTAGCCCAAAGCACACATTTTCAGTAACCAAATTCTACAATTAGAAATTCTAAAACGTAAAATTGAAGCACCTAGATGAAATGAAAATACATAATTTAAAAATGACTTAAGCAGAGCAATTCAACTTTCCTTTCTTTTTCAAATGCCACTGAACAGCAGGATTAAACTACATAAAGAAAGACAACTGCAAACACTAGCAAGCTGATCTGACTGGCCTCTCACTTTCTGAGTGAAAATACTTACTTTTCCTACGTGCCAATGCTATTTATTTTATTTTTTTTTTTGGTTTAGTTCACTTCGGTCCTTTCTGCATTTTGGCAAGCTTAATGAAATGACTGTAGTCTATGCTGCTTGTAACAGGACACAGATAATAACAGTGGGAAGCAAAACCTGACTCATGCATGTTTCGATAAACTGATGATGGATAGCTCACAACATCAAGGAAATCTGCTGATTTTAGTTATTTACATATTAGTGTCATCAATTACATTGAAGGGATTCAGACCCCAAGTATGCATCAGCATGTCACAGACCATAAAGAAGGACATCTGGTGCTCCTTGAGATTCAAATATGTATCAGTATGGCAGAGCATCTTTCTACCAGCTCAGCGGGAGGGAGCACAGAGCCATTTCTCCTCCTGCTGGGGAATGTGCACTCACGCAGCCCAGGGAGGAGAATCTCCTCCACCAACAGACTCCCATCCTCATGTGCGGGCCCTGGGATTGCTCCTTATTTAAGATTATGGTTTAAATGTTATTTAATCTCCCCCCGCCCCTCCATTTGGTTCTGCATTTAAATTATTTCTCAATCCTGTTCCTCCTTCCACAAAATCCTGAGCTTAAAAGTCTATTGATGGTAAGAATGGTGGTGCCACATGGAGGGTGGCCTAGTCCACCATTTGAGTCAGGGGAATTTTGGATGAAATGGCAGTCCAAACAGAATTAATAATATAATATCATTAATATTAATAATAATGCCAATTGCCATTTATCAAATACTTACTTTTGCTAGGCATGGTGATAAGCTCTCTACATATCTCATTTAATGCTTAGAAGAATTTGGAGTGGTCAGTAATATTACTTTCATTTTACAGATAAGAAAACTGAGGGGTCAAATAGATTAAGTAACTTTTCTAAGGTTATCCAGTTGGAAAGGAAAGAACTGGGATTCAAATTCAAGACTATCTGACTTGGAAGCAACAGCAAGGTACTATATTAGGACTCAGAACTTTTCTTTTATTAGTTTAATTTTTTTCTTATGAAGAATAAAGCAGAATCAAAGGTACATGTATTGAAAAAACATATGAAGAGGTGCTCAAAGAGAAATGAAAATTAAAAAGCAAAGATGTTTGCAGTGATGAAAAATTTTGGAAATAGTGATGGTTGTGTAGCATTATGAGTGCAATTAATGCTAATGATTTGATTAATGTAAAATGGTTAGAATGGTAAGCTTTTTGTTTTATATATTTACCACAGATAAAAAATAGTGAAACAATATAAATTCCTTTTTAAAAAAAGCAATGAAACATCACTTTATTTTCATCTGATGAGCAAAAATTAGAAAGCTGAAAAATGCTCCTGGCAGACATGTGGGGCCCCAATGAGCTCTTGCTCATGTGGATAAATGTGACTATTTAGGGAGCTACCCAAAAGTACCTCGTCACACTGCGTGTGTACCTAGGACCCATGAAACGCCTGTGGGGTATGGTCTTCCATGAGCTTCTTGCCCATGGACATGAGAAATCCATCCCTGGAAAAGGAATGAGTTAAGTACGCACAGTATGAAATATTATGAAGCAATTAAAAGCAAAAGACTAGATGTGGGGTTTGAGCATTGATCCTCAGGCCAGCTCACCTAAGTCTGACTGTTGGTTTTAGCACCTGATATTTGGCAAGTAACGTAATCTCTCTGTTTCTTAGTTTCTTCATCTGTAAAATGGGAAAAATAATAAAACCTGTATAACAGGGTTATGCCAATGAAAGGAATAAATACTTGTCAAGTTCTTGGAATCTTGCCTCATATGAAGCAAGTACTATATACGTGTTTTTTAAGTAAACAAAATGTGCTACTGCATCCATTTTCTATTGCTGTGGAATAAATTCCCACTAATTTACTGTATCAAAACAACACCCATTTGTGATCTCACAGTTCCGCAGGTCAGAAGCCCAGTTATGGCATGGCTGAGTTCTCTGCTTAGGGTCTCACAAGGCTGAAATCAAAGTGTTGGCTGGACTGGGTTCTTATCTAGAAGCTCTGGGAAAGAATCCACCTTAAGCTCATTCAGGTTATTGGCAGAATTCAGTTCCTTGCAGTTGTAGGACTGAGGTTCTCGCTGGCTCTCAGCCAAGGGCTTCTGTCAGCTCCTAGAGGTCACCCCACTCCTTGCCACATGGCCCCCTCCACCTTAAAGCCAGTGATGACATGTTGAATCCAATTCACACTTGGATTCTCTCTGACTTCTTTGGTTGCAATCACCCAGAGAAAATGGCTTTGAAGAGGCTCGTGTGATTAAGTTAGGCCAATGGGATAATCTTATTCTATTGTCCATGGATTAGTAGCTATAACTACATCTGCAATATTGCTTTGTGCTACAACAGAGCATCGTCCTGCCCCAGGGGTGAAGATCATGGGCTCCATCTTGGAATTCTGTCTACCACAACTGTTGATTTAAAAAGACTTTTCTGAAGGAAAGTAAGAAACGGAATGACAAACATATTACGAGTACAATTCTGGGATGGTTAATTTCATGTGTCAACTTGACTGGGCCACAGGTCCCCAGATGTTTGGTGAAACTTCATTTCTGGTGGTGTTTGTGAGGGTGACGCTGGATGAGAGTGACGTTTGAATCTGTAGACAGAGTAAGGCAGATTGCCCTCTCCAGTGTCGGTGGCCCTCTTTTAATCTGTAGAAGACCTACATAGAATGAAAGCCTGAGTAAGAAAGTATTTTCTCTGCCTCTCTTAAAATTGGGACGTTAGTCTTTCCCTGCTTTTGAACTGGAACTATGCCACTCTCTCTTCCCTCTCCCGGGTCTCCAACTTGCTGACTGTGGATATTGGACTTCTCAGCCTCCATCATCACATTAGCCATTTCTTATAGTAGATCTACCTACCTACTATCTATCTGTCTGTCTGTCTATCTATCTATCTATCTATCTATCTATCTATCTATCTAATCTCCTATTGGTTCTGTTTCTCTGGAGAACCCAGACAATTGTAAATGCAATTATGAAAGTTAAAATATATGAGCATAAAAAAATAGGTGTCTTGCAAGAACACTTATAAATGACTGTGGACTCACCTGCCCCATGGTATGTCAGAGCCTCGTACTTGCTGTTCCCTAGGGCTTCTCTCAGATACATGCATGGCTCACACACTCACCTTCAGCGGGTTCTTGCTCAAATGTCACCTCCTGAGTATGCTCCTCCGTGGACACTTGGTTTAAAAGGGCACCCCCACACGCCCTCTCTCTCTTCTCTGTTTTGTTTTTCCTCAGAGTACTTACTATCCTTTAATAATATTTACTACTTAATTTTTCATGATGAGTTCCCTACTAGAATGTAGGCTCCTGTTTTTTTAAATCTGTTTTGGTCGCTGGTGTATTCCTAGCTCTTCAAACTGACACAGAATAGGCATACATACAATAAGTATAAATAAATGAATGATTCCAAGTACATTCGAATGCTTGCCTATGGTGAAAGAGAATGGGAGTGGAGCCTTGGGATGAAATGGAATAAAAAACATTAAAGCAAAATTCTTGGGGTCTTGTGTGGAAGAGTGATGATCGCGCCGAGAACTGACTCAACCCTCCACACACAAGACTGGTGGTAGCAGCCTCACTTACAAAACCATAAAGTTGGTAGCCTCAGGGAAATCTTTTAACTTCTTTTAAAACAAGATCACAGCTTCTGGGTACGTGGCCTTGAGCTTGCTACTTGGCATAAACTGAACTAAATTGTTTCTACTTGAGAACAGAAATTGTGACGCTTAGTTTCGCCTACATTGCTGCTTGAGATTCTGTTTTGATTATAAATAAATCACCTGAGGTTGCTCGAAAGCATCAGTTCTTTCCTAAATAACTGTTTGTCACTATACAACTTGGTGTTCCAGTCTTGTACTGTATTTAGTATAAAAACTCAAATCTCTTTTAGAACACTCTCTATTAAAAGTTTTTATTCTTGTCATAAACATTGAACTTGATGGCTCTTTAAAATACTGCCTCATTGTTTTTGATTTTTGACTCCAGAGATAGAACTCCAGGAAATCAATGCACTCTTCATATCACAAATCCATTCTTTTATGTGACTTTAAAAAAGGTCAGATGGCAATTTGCGAGTCTGATGAATGAGGTAGCCTTTTTAGACACTCCTGATACTTTTACTGTGGGGCAGCATAAAACACAAGAGTTACATCTTTCATATCACAAGCTCACTGTAACGTGTAAGGCTATATTGTGTTTGATGCTACATCAGTTTTTCATAGAAATATGATCTGCCTTGAACTCCTCTGTAACAGTTTTGAAACTTTTTCTCTGTGCACTTTGGTAGAAGTTTACTGCAGTGATCAGGTGTTATTTCAGTTTCCTGGACACTACTGAATGTCATTGCTAAAAACACATGTTTTGTGTAGTGTCGATGTGAATGGAAAATTTGCTAATATAATTGACATTTGTTAAATTTATGTTATAACTATCTGTCAGAAGCAAAGAGGCTATTAGAATAAAAGTGTACCTTTCAAAAAATTGATGGAGTCAAGTTGGGGGCATGGATAACTTACAAATAGGTAGACTGTAGGTAGCTAAAGAGATTTTGCCAAAGAATGTAAAAAAGCCTCTAAAACGAGACGGAAAAGTTGCTAAGAATATGTCAGAGGGAAAAATTGATTAGAGATTAGATAGGCGTTATTGATTATAATGCAAATGGCAAATTTAGTGGTACAAATGATCTAGTGGACCGGTAGAATTCATTTTCTTCCTTAGGCTATTAAAAAATAAATAAAAAGAATATTAGGAAGATTACTACTCTCAAATGCTTCCCTGAAAGAAATGAGCTGGAACCACTGTGTATTGGACAACACCCACAATATTCTAGGCCAAATTGACAAAGAAATAAATGCAGATAAATCACTGTGATTGCAATAGCACAAAAGAGATTCAAAGAGTTAGAGGATGATATTGGGAACTGAAGGTTATAATGTAGATCCCAGCATTAAAAAACGCTGCTGATCTGGCAGATTAGAAAAATATGAAAGTACCTTATTTAAAACAAGGACTCAAAATAGTTGGTGGGGGATTATAGGCCTTATATCTCCCTTTTAGGCTATGACAGCAAATGGAGTCTAAAATAAAAGATTGGTTCCCTGAACATTGTTCGGCTCGGGTTCTGCTGATCTAAGCTGTGTTGTGCTGTGCCAAGCAACTCTGCTTTTTCACTGTAGGTCTGTGGGTTGGCTGGTGAACCTCTGTTCTTTGTGTGTTTATTTTGGTGCCATTCTGCAGGTCAACAGCTATACAGGGAAAGAGCTCCTGGGGGCAGAGTCAGAAGAGGGCAATAGGAAATATGTAAGGTCTCTGAAGGCTTAGTCTTAGAACTGTCATACTGTCATTTCTGGCCCATTCCGTTTGCCAAAGCAAGTTTTATGACTAAGCCCTCCAGGGGCAGGGAACAAGACTTTACCCAAAAAGAGGCTATGGCATGGGTGTGGATGAGGAGAGGGGTGAAGATTTTTGGAATTCATACACTGGTATATTTTATCAAGGCCCATGCTTGTCATAGTGTCTTTCTTCCCATGCCTTCTGTCTGAATTCAGATTTCTTCTTACTGATAAAAATATTTAAGAAAATAAGAATTGATAGATACTTTAACATAATAAAATCAATGTGCCTTCATCCTAAAATCCATCATCTTACTTAAGTGGGGAAACTCTAGAGGCATTTCTACTAAGATCAGAAACTGAGCAAGGATACTTCCTATCTCGAGCACTATTCAACAGTGAAAAAAAAGAGCACTATCTCTATATACCAATATAGAAATTGATATAGGTGTGTGTGTGTGTGTGTGTGTGTGTGTGTGTACACACATATATCTCTTAGCTCAGCTTGCTGAGAATGCCTAGAAGCAACGAAACCCCACTACCAATGCGCATATGTAGAACAAAAGCGTGGGTTCTAAGTATCATTCTTCAGCAAAGGGGATCAGATATCCTTAGAAGATGCCTAATTCTAGGGCTGGGGATGGGAAATTACAAGATGTGCCTGGAACATTTTGGAGCCAGTAAGTGAGAACAATGACAGTAACATGTCAAAAGGATGCAGGAGCCAACCTGAAGGAGCTCCCCATAGTCAAATATGGGATAATTTGAACAACAACACAAATAATGATGTTAATGAATTAAAACACACAATAAAATAATAATTGGGGGTCGTGCTGATATAAACAAATAATTGAATAAATAAATAAATGGGGGAGAGGAACATCTTTTCTTTACACAGTAATTTCCACTAATAAAGAAAGAAAGAATGATGGAAATAGAAAATTACTGTTCAGCAAATAACAGCAGTGAGCAAAAAGATTATGTGAAACAGGGAATTTATGTAGTCTCAAAGGATCTACTCTGAAGGGATTGATTCATTAAATAAGGGAAAATAATATTTTTACAGTGAAAAAACCTGGAAGAGACCACTGAGCCTAGTGATCGCAGTTCACATTATTAGTAATTAGACAAACTGGCCTCGTGTGCCCCCTGACATAGTGTCCTGAGAAAAACGCAACCTCCCTTCTATGATGCATTGTCAAAAATGCATAACGGACTTTAATTATGAGGACACATTAGACAAATGCACATAGAGGCACAGTAGTTGTAGGCTAGTACTTTTCCAAAGTGGCAAGGGCACGAAGGGCAGCGACTGAGGACCTGTTACAGATTAAAGGAGACTAAGGAGGTAAGACGATCAATGCAACACGTGATCTGAGATCCCATCTGGGACCAGAGAAAGGATGTTAATGGGAAAACTGGTGAAATTTAAATGAAGTCAAAAGATTGAACTGTCATTATGTAAAATGTTTGGGGAAGCTGGGTGAAAAGGTCACACCAATTCTTTGTACTATTTTGACTACATTTTGTAGATCTGAAATTACTTCAATATAAAAAGATAAATTTATAAAAAGGAAAAAAGATAATGTAATGAATGGAAAATTGGATTAGAAATAGATACATTTTAACAGAAATAATATCAGATTTGTGTCAGGTGATTTATCTTCATATCTTTTGGCGCTTCCGTCTCGAACAAGTCATGTGAATACTCAGATTCTTCATTTGTAATAGAGGAAAATAATTTGCCTGACCATTTTGATTATCAAATGAGGTAAAGTTGATAAAAAAATAATCCTGTAATCTGTAAACTGCTGCAGAAATTATTATTAATGATAATTATTATATGGCCTTGTTCTGGACAAGATGAGTATTCAGGAATCAAATCCTTTTCTTAATATTTATAGCTGCTCTGGAAAAGATGTACATAGCAAATTTTACAGGTTTCCTATGGCACCCAACTGTGCTGGCTTGTAAAATCTACATGAATGAGAAGTAAATGGAAGCCAGGCCCTGATGGGGAGCAATGCAAGGTGATGCACCTGGAGATAAATCAAATTCCCGTCACATGCACAAAGGAAATGCTCAGGGTGCCTTTTAAACAACTCAGAAAAGGGGTCTGGGTCTCTTTATAAAAGGCCCCACGAATGCCTGCCCAAAGCCCAGGTCACACAGATTAACTGTTTCTCATAATGTTGGGGTCTTAAGTAGAAAAAGGTGGCAGAATACCATTTGGAAAAGCATGTATAGATGACCTAAATCTGCATGGAGGTGGCCAGCGTGGTGATAGTTATGCTGCGGGAAGGTGGTCCTAAGAGTTTCCATCAACAGCACAATGAATAGAACTTCTGATTGAAAGAGCGAAGTCTGAGGTGGGACAGGACTGAAATGGCATAAAGCCATGGGAGAAATCACAAAAGATCAATAGGTTTAACAGCATTACCAATAAAACAATACTATGGCTTCAAAAAAATCCACAGTACACTATGAAAGAATTTAAAGACAAAAGACCAAAGGGGATAACGTATTTGAAATAAATAGGATGAATGGTTAGTATTCATAAAATATAAAAATACTTAAAATCAATGAGAAAACCTCTAAAGAACCACCACATGGAAAATCAGGCCAATGATATAAGCAACACACACACACACACACACACACACACACACACACGCACACTATAAGTGGGCAATGAACATGTGGGAGAATAACCATTTAACCTATCTGGATCTTCAATAAATACAAATTAAAATGACCGAGAAACACCATTTTCAGCCTGCCAATTTGACACAGGTTTGTTAAGGAAAATATCCAACATTAATAAGGGTGAAGACCACTATTCTCACGTACTACTCATAGCAAGCAGTAGAAATTGGTACAACCAAATTTGTTATAACAATTTTGGAAAGCAATTTGGCAAGGTGTACCATGAGACCCCTCCCCCCAAAAATGTTTGTAACCTTTGACCCAATAATTCCCCTTCTAGGAATCTATCTTAAAGAGAAAGCAGAGACATATTCAGTTGTACTAGGTGTATTGTCATCCCTTGGTATCCACCGGGGATTGGTTCCAGGATCTCTGTGGGTACCGAAATCCACAGATGCTCAAGTCTCCTATATAAAATGGGGCCGTATTTGTATATAAACTATGCACATCCTCCCGTATACTTTAAATCATCTCTAGATTACTTGTAATACCTACTACAATGTAAATGCTGTGTAAATAGTTGTTATACTGCATTGTTTAGGGAATAATGATAAGAAAAAGCAAGTCCGTATATGTTCAGTACAGACACAGCCATCCTAGGCTTAACTGTGTAGCACTGTACACTGCAGCAAAAGTATAAGGTGGTGTTTTTCGTTTTGTTTTTTTAATATTTTCCATCTGCAGTTGGTTGAATCTGCAAATACAGAGGCTGACTATAAACAGATCGTTTATGCTGCATCCCTGAGCTGGAGGTTACCCAGCCCAGAGCTTGGCTCTCACTGGGGTAGGCTCGTGGGCGGGCCTTTTCCAGCACTCTGGTCTCAGAGCCTCTCCAGGATTCAGCACCGCCCAGTGTCCCCTGGGGTGTTCACTAAGGTACTCGGTTGTTATTGGTTCAGTGGCCGAGCGGAAAGCATCTGAACTCCCAATAGTTGGGGATAGGAGTCCAAGTTCTGCTATGTTATTTGAGTAGCTTTGTCTTTCTTTGACTCTAGTCTTGGGGAACACTGATAGTAATGGTATCTACTATACAAGAGTTCCCCCTTATCCGTGGTTCTGCCTTCTGGGGTTGCAGTTACCCATGGTCAACTGTAGTCTGAATACATTAAACGGGAAATTCCAGAAGTAAACAATTCATAAGTTTTACATTGTGAACCATTCTGATCAGTGTGATGAAATCCTGTGAGGTCCCGCCCGGGACATGAATGATCCCTTTGTCCAGCATATCCAGGCTATATAAGCTACTCACCTGTCAGTCACTTCCAGACATCTGGCTTAGTATCAGATCGACTGTCTCAGTATTGCAGTGCTTGTGTTCCAGTAACCCTTATTCTGCTTAATAATGGCTCCAAAGTACAAGAGCAGTGATGCTGGCAATTCGGATATGCCAAAGAGAGCCTTGAAGTACTTCCTGTGAGTGAAAAGGTGCAAGTTCTTGACTTAATAATGAAAGGAAACTACCGTATGCTGAGGATGCTAAGCTCTATAGTAAGAATGACTCTTCTATGTGTAAAATTGTAAAGATGGAAAAAGAAATTTGTGCTAGTTTGCTGAGAGAGCACATTCATGTAACTTCTAATACAGTATATTGTAATAATTGTTCTATTTTATTAATTATTGTTAATCTCATACTGTGTTTAATTTATCAATTTATCATAGGTATGTATGTATAGGAGAAAACAGTATAAATAGACTCAGTGCTATTTGCCGTTTCAGGCATCCACTGGGGGTCTTGGGATGTATCCCCATGAATAAGGGGTGGGCTACTGTATTAATAATATTTATGGAGCATTTACTCTATTCCAGGCACAGTTCTAAGCATTTTGCATATATGAATTCATTTAATCTTCAAGCAACCACCCCAATGAGTATCAATCATTCTAAAAATGAAAAAACGAGAGATAGAGCGACAGACCCCAGAGCCACATAGCCAGGGAAATGACATCAGGGTTTAAATCAAAGTGATCTCTCTCCTGACGGGGGATCAGGACAGGAAAAATACGTGAAAGAGATTGTTTAAAATAACAGAGCAGGACTTACACGTAAGGCTTTTTTATTGCTTGAAAGGTAGTAATAAAAGGACATAAGCTGGAGTACCTGCCTTAGCAGCATTTGCTGACAATTCTGCATTTAAAATTCAAATTAAAAAATGCTGATTAGATATAAAAATGAGTATTGACTATCTTTATTGTTTTAAACCGTTAGCCAGTTGGGAAGGAATGCCTTACTAACTGAGATAAAATGGGAAAAGCTATGCTTTGGGTGAACTTGTTTTCCCAATTTTCTGAATGCAAAATTTAATGCAGACTGGCGAGTCAGGTTTTCAGCAAAGGGAGGTGTTTCTGTGGCCAGATTTGTCTAGCTTTATTTCTTTCCACCCTTCTTTTAGGCTGAAGAGCTTAGTGTAATTTTCTAATAAGGAAAATGGCTTGCTTTCACATGTTTTGTGATGTATTAACATAGAAAAAGATTAATTAGCATAAAAGATGAATGACAAAGCACTTGAACTAAATGACTGCTAATTATGATGAAAGCTGGGCATAGCCACTTCATTTGCAGGACAGGGACAAATGAAAATGGCACAGTTAAGGGAGCATGAAGTTTCCAACCACGTAACCCGTGAGCAAAGGCAGGTATGCTCGGTTTCATGGAAGTGCAGAAACCTGGTGGTCATTGTCCAGCCAATGGGCTGAGTCATGGGCAATGGCGAGCTTACAGAGTCCGGGGTGGTGTATTTGACCATCAGATTCCCCGATTTAGCAAAATTCTGTTTAGAGATGCTCCCAAGTATTTCGAGACACTGCGTTTGTGACCTGGCTGGACTCAGCAGTTGTTAGGGTATTGATTTACCTCTTTGCTTTCTGACAATTTCTTCTCACCATCCTTTGAGAGCACCTCTTCTTCTGTCTATTACTTAAACATGACATTCCTTAGTGATCTAGCCCCAGCCTCTTTTCCCAGGTGCCCTTCTTAGTTTGTTGTATTCACTTCAATAGATTTAAGCACAAAGTAGATGCTGAATTCTTTCAAATCTTTGTCTCCGGACTCTCTCTCATAAGTTCCCCTAGCCGTTGTTCATCACCATCGTGATACTCCACAGGCACCTCAAACCAAATCCAGAAAAATCCAGAAAGGAGTTTGTCATTGTCCTAAATTCCCTGTCCTGATTTGCGGTGGCCCCATGCACCCAGCTCTGCAGGTCAGAATTAGAGAATTGTCCCCACTCTCATTCCAACCTCATTGCTCTTCCCTAAAAAAAGCCGTTTTTTTTTTTTTTTTTTTTAATTAAAGTTTATTGGGGTGACAATTGTTAGTAAAGTTACATAGATTTCAGGTGTACAATTCTGTATTACATCATCTATACATCCCATTGTGTGTTCACCACCCAGAGTCAGTTCTCCTTTCATCACCATATACTTGAAAAAAACACTATTTTTTATTGAAATGTGATTCACATATAAAATTCACCCTTTTAACGTGTACAATTTAATGGCTATTAGTATATTCAGAGTTGTGCATTTATTACCACAAATCATTTTCATCACTCCACGAAGAGCACCCCTTAGCCATTCTCTGAATCCCTCTTCCTCCCAGCCCCTGGCATCCACTAATCTACTTTCTGTCTCTCTAGATTTGCAAATTCTGGACATTTTATATGAATGGAACATACAATATGTGGCCTTTTGTGACTGGCTTCTGTCATGCATAGCATACTGTCTTTGAGGTTCATCTATGTTGTAGCATCTTCCAGTACTTTAATTCTTCTTATGGCTAAATAATACTCCATTGGGCTGATCGTTTTTGTCTGGAGAATTCTACACCTTCTTAACTTGTTTCTTTGCTTCTAGTCTTATCCCCTCCAGTAAGTACATTCTCTGCACAGAGGAATCTGTAAGCATACACCTGATTATGTCTTGCTTAAAATCTTTTGGTGGCTCCCTATTTCTTGCAGGGGCAAGTCTAAACTAACATGACATACCAGTTCTGCGATGCTCCACTGACCTGTCTAGACTCTTCCCCACCCCCCACCCCTCTCCTTCTGTACCCTGGGCACAGCCAGAGGGGACCATCTGCTCTGTTTGTTCTGTGTGTGGTGACCCTTTCCTGTCTTCGTAGGTGCAGCTCCTCTGCCAGGCATGTCCTTCTTCACAGACTCTGCCCAGCAAACTCCTGCTCGTCCTTCTCTACTTATATATCATCTCCATTTTGAGTTTCCATAGGACCTTGAAGGCAATTCAAAGCATGTGTCACTTGCTATAATTATTTGTGAATGTCTGTGAACTTGAACCCAGGAACGAAGTTTTGCTCCTCTCTCAATTCTCAGGGCCTGGTACAGAGCCTGGAATACAGGCAGAAATTGATAAGTGTTTGTTAAATAAATCAGTGCTTGACAATAAAAGAAACGTAATATTTTTCATACTCCTGTCAGTAGCTTACAAAATCATAAACAATGTGAATATTTTGGTCGGAGCACACGTGTCACAACTGGGGTTACTAAATATTAGGCTGTTCTGGGAAAATAAAAAGCAAAGCTTCCATTAAAAAGAATAAAAGTTTTATTTTCTGGGAATGGCTTAATTTATTTATCAAAAATTCACTAGACAATTGCTGACCACTCTATTTCACTCTGACACTACTGGCTCACGGCTCTCAGTAAATAACTGCTTTGTAGAAAGAATCTGTTTTTGACTTTCAATGTGCAATGTGCCTTTTACCCAGATGCCACGCATTTTGCTCATGAAATTCTTGTAGTAACTGAAGGCATGATCAATAAATGTAGGTGTCAAAGGGCTCTGTTGCCACACACTAAATTGAAGAACCCAAGATACAATTCCTTCTTTTTATAATAGGAAGTGAGGGGTGGACTCTCAGTGAATTGGTCAGCAGTCTACGTGTTGTTCTGATACTGAAGTTAATCCCACGGTTTGTGTGTGATATTTTCGAGGATTTAAAAACGATTTCAGTTTTCGTGATTTCTTGCTCTCTTTAATTCGCAGCAGCAGTACGAGGAAGTCCTTCTGGAATTCTCCATGGGAGATGGAATTGTAAAGTTAGCTGACTTGGCAGACAGGTTCACAGATATGTAATAGTCAAAGGCAGATCGTAGCTTTCACGCGCTAAGCACCCTCTCTGGTTTTGCCCCATCTCACTCTTCTCTAGCTCCTTTGCTGGCATTTCCTCCTTTGTTTTTCCTCGATTTGTTGGTGTCCTCAGGGCTCAGTGCTGGGCTCTTTTTCTCTATTTTACTCTCCTCCTAGGTTCTCATGGTTTTCCCTTCTTTATATGGCAATCACCTCTATTCTGCATGTGAGGGTCCTTACCCCAAGAACTAGACTTCTGATGCCAATGTCAGGGTCGGTGGTTTACTTGGAGTGTGGTCTCTTCCCCTTTACCTCGACAATGACTATTCTGCCTAGTTAGCAAATTACAATCGGTCTTGAAACCAAAAAATAAAGCAAAATTTATGATTTGAAAAAGCCATTACTTATCATTAAAGAAGATTTCTTATGATAAATTATTTTATGATTTCAGCATAGGAAAGCTCATTTCCTGCCACACACAGCCAAATGCATTGCTGTTTGTTTTAGTTTCAAGCTTTCTGGCTCTAAATTTAAAAGTGAACTCAAGTCAACCAGAGTGCAAATTCTCTGTGTGTGGCCTGCCCTCCCTCTTTCCCTAATTTTGTAGTTGGAAACACCTTAAAAGGAAGAATAACTCCCCTTTGGGCAAAGTGAAGCAAAAATGTAAACCACTCCTTATGCTATCTTGAATAAATGTATGTTTCCTATCATTATACTTCGTGGTTAAAAAGAGTAAGTTCTTGAGAGAAAATGGGGAAAAGAAATAGAAAAATATCAAAGCACATGCATAAGATCATAAAAATAGAAGAAGGACGATGTGAGAGCTTACTGAAAAAAATAAGTAAACCGATCTATTTCGTTCTTATGCCAACTTAATTTTTAGTATTTCTAAGAATAGGTTGGTAAGAATAAATGGCTTCCTCCATCACGCTTCCCAGTATCTACAGAATTCAGGTTGCTATTTAGTCGCCAACTCTTTGGACAATTAGTTCAATCCCCTAATTCAGTCCTCCTGTCACCAAAGTTTCCCTTTACTCCCCACGGTACAATTGCCGTCCTGCCCTCCCAAGCAGAAGGAGATATTCAATCTCTCTCTCCCCCCCCACCCTGCTCTATCTCTGTCCTCTCCCCCACACCGCCACATCTGCTCAAATGCCTATTTAATACTCTGGAAATTCCTGCAGAAGCGCCCATACATAGAAACTACAAACTTTAGAGCAGCTCTAATTACGAATCCCCGTGGGGTTGTATAAGGTTTGGGAAGGAGAAGGAAGGAAGGACAGTACTCAGGGAGTTAGTACTGGGGAGAAGCAGCTGATGTACTTTTTAAAGAAAAACTCTGGTTTATATGCCATCTTCTGGAAAAGGTCTCCATTCTGCCTACTTCCCAATTGCAGAGGTGGGTTTGGAGGTGAAAAAGGGAAGGAGAGGGTGTTCCTTTAGTAAGATCAAATGCGTTTCATTGTCTGGGAAACAACTGGTCACATCAGATTATTGTTCAATTTATCATTCCCATTTTATGTTTCAAAGCCACAATCTGTGAGGTTATAACCTTTGAGCTATATGCAAAGGCACATGAATACATCATGGAAGAGTAAAAGCCTCCCTCTCCCTGCTCTCAAAGACCTTGGCGGAGGCAGGCAGCATAAAGACAGGGCTGTAAAGCACGTGAAGTCTAAGGAGTACATGTGGTAAATTCCTCTGCAGAGACAATAGTGTACGATCAGAAAATAGGGCAATGAATACGACTGAGAGTGGATAAATCAGTGCTGAAGTCAACAGAGGTAAAAACAAACAAACGAATAAATGAAGAGGTGAAGGGGAAAGTTAGGGTACACTGAACTTTTTATAAGAATGGTAATTACTGGAATGTGGAGTCTTATAAGAAGGGTGAGGCAAGTAAGTCAGCTCTCTTTCCCTTTCTTTCTTAAAAACAGCTTTATTGAGATATAATTTGCATACTATGAAGTTCACTCATTTAAAGTGTACAATTCAAGGATTGATTTTTTATAGACTTGTGTAACTGTCACCATAATCTAATTTTAGAACATTTTTATCATCCTCCCAAAGAAAACCTAATACCTGTAAGTAGTCACTCCTATTCTCTCCTCCCCGTAGCCCCTGACAACCACTAATCTACTTTCTGTTCTCATGGATTTGCCTATTTTGGGCATTTCATATAAATGAAATCATATGATACAGAGGGTGCCAAAAAAATGTATACACATTTTAAGAATGGAAAAATCTATTAAAATTGTAATAATATATACAGATAACAAAAGATGAATGCAAGTCACGTTTGACTTCTGCAATTACAAGAGGTGTCACAGTATGCATCAGTTTTTCTTTCCTTTTATGGACAAATAAAATTCCACTCTATAGATGTGCCATATCTTGTTTATTCTGTCATCGGTGGATAGACATTTGGGCTGTTTCCACTTTTTCATTATTGTGAATAATGCTGCTGTGGATGTTCACGTACAAGTTTTTGTGTGGAGGCATATTTTCATTTCTCCTGTTTAGGTACCCAGAAATGGAATTGCTGGATTATATGGTAACCCTCTGTTTCACACTTTGAGGAGCTACCAAATTACTTTCCAAAGTGACTGCACTATTTTACGTTTCTATCAGCAATGAGTGAGAATTCCAATTTCTCCACATCCTTGTCAACGCTTGTTGTTGCCTGTCTTTTGATTGTAGCCATCCTAGTGGGGATGAGCTGGTGTCTCACTGTGATTTTAATCGACATTTCTATAATGACTAACGAAATTGAAAATATTTTCATGCACTTATTTCATGCACCTTTTCTGTCTCTCTTGCTACCACACATTCATTCATGATTCCCCAATCTTCCATCTTCTCTCTCTGGAGATCTAGCACAAAATCTGGATGGGCAGGGCCTGCATTGAGAGGCCATTTTCTGTGCTGAGGCTGCCTCCCAAGGAAACTCAAAGACAAGTTCATTACTATTGATTCTGAACCATTAAAATTACTAATTTTGCTTTAATTCAAACCAATAGACTTTTATTATGTGCTTTGGAGGTATTTATCCTCAAACTAGTGAAATATTATGGATTTACTGACCATCAGGCTTGACATCTAGTAGAGAATATAAATTAAGTCCATCAATAAGTATAAAATAAGGAAGAAATAAGTCAATATAAGAAAAGTATGACAGTGTGCTATGTATGGTTGAAGTGAAAACCTTCAAAATGTGCTTACCTTTGGCTCAGCAATCCACTACTAGAAATCTATCCCAGGGAAAAAATTGCATATTTCCATAAAAGTTCAGGTACAGGGATGTCTACCTAAGTGTTATTTCTAATTGTGAAAAATCAAACAGTTCAATAGATAGGTACATACATAAAAATAAATTATGATACATCCATAAAACTATTATGCATTTTATTTTAAATGTCTTACAAATATGTTTATTGTGTAACATGCAGAAAGTATGGGAAACCTTCAGGGGCCAGAAAAAAGAAAGAAATGAAAACCAGAGAGGTAAACAGGTGAACTAATGCTGCAGCTGGTCTGGGGAGAAGGTGTCGGGAGGGGCTGTTACTTTCAGTTACCTAGGGATTTAGGTTTTGACATTAACATGGGGACAGGAGACAGGAGTTAGGGTCTACTAAAGTACCCGACTGCCCAGCTATCTCCAGACTCCTTGAAGGACTGACTACCGCCTCAGGAGGGGGTGGACGAGAGAAACTCCCAGCAGTGGAAGTGACAGGGAACTCTGTCTTGTTAGCCTCTGGGTAGAAGAAATAAATTTATTTTGAGAATTTCTAATGATGGATCTCTAAATCTAGTAGGATTGGGGCCCAAATTATACTACCCGAGTTCAAGAGGAAATTGAAAAAAAACTTTCTCCTAGCCAGAGGCCCCAAGGAAAACTTCAGAAGAAAAGTGGTCAGCTCAGGGACACATGCTTGCAATGCTGATTGCACAGGTCACCAACTGATCAAGTTCAAGGAAGACAAGCACAGAACCTACAATTCAAGATCTGTTTCTTTTACTTCATAGATTTTCTTTCCTACATGATTCTTCATTTTTGAAAAGTCTGAATACAAGACCCAAATTCATTCTCGTCACTTTGATCTTTAAATGTTCCTTCTTATTTCTTTCTGGCAGTCTTGGAAATCCTACCACGGTTAAAGGGTAAGATCATGACAAGTATCTGTCAGGGAGGATGATTTCTGAGTGAAACTAAATGGGCTCTTTTTATTCGCTGAATAATAGCATGATGAAATTATCCTTCCAATCAGAAAATAGTTTTTTGTTTCGTTTTTAAAATTTCCCTGCTTATGTTTTCTTCATTGTTGACGTTTTGTGATTATCCCATTATTTGTAGTCTCTGGTACTCCCATTTTTTTATCAGCTTCTCCAAACTGTTGTCATCTATTTAATTAATTGCATGGCAGTTGGGTTTGGCAAATGCCCACCAGTGTATCCGTAATTCCTTGCTTTGCAGCATCCTCTCAACTTTTTACTGGCTCCATCTCTGCTGTCAGTTTCCTCTTAGTGTTTATAAATCTTAGCACATCCTGCTTTAACCATCATTATTTATTCTTTTAAAGGGTTAGTGCCATTGCATTCATGACTTATAAAAAGAATTGTGTTACTATCGTTGGGATCAGACTACCACCACTTTTGGGCTTTTCAGCTCTAGGTTTCTGCTGACTTGTATGTCTTCAATGACAGTGTCACATATTTTAATGAAAACTGAATTTTTTGAAGATGTGTTCATTACTTTAGATACTCATCTGACTGGATATTCTTGTTTTTGTTCTTACAGATCATTTTACTTCTAAGTTTTAATTTAAACTTGGAGGTAGTGTACTCCACAATAGCAGTCCTCTAGATTGCAATGAGGTGTAGTGAGAAGCAGGGAAACATGTCTTGTGAGAGTATTTAAGATCATGAGAAAAATGCATCTAAAAAACCAGAATATCCAGGAAAGCCATAAGGACTCTCCCCAAATATTAGGATAATGGGGGGAAGGGAGAATCAACAGGGAGAAGCTCTTGCTTTAACATGCAGAAGAAGATGTTACTCAACCATTCAATACCAGATGGACTAAACTGTAGATGAAATAAATACTTTTTGTCAGTTGAGTTTGAAGGATCAGGCAGAGTCTTCAAGGCCAGCGCCTCAGGCTTTTCTCCCTTTTAGACCTGCACCATATACATTCCATAATAGAAAGAAAAAAACAAGTGTGTGAATTATATACACAGTTCTCATAAAATTTAATTGATTTAATTATGAGATGGAGCTCGGAAATAGGGTGCCATTATATTTTATGCCCATTTTTGTCTCTTACCTTTAGGGGAAGAGAATTCTGTGATGTCATTAATGTTCTTTTTATGATTTAAATGTCCTTACCTTGGGGACATCAAGTGGAAAAATAAGACAGCACTTTGGACAGGTAGCTTTTCTTTTCTCTCTACTCTTTGAAATAGCCATTAAACTATCCAAGTTAGGAAATATGAAAGGTATTTGTTTCTAAGAAATATAAATTCATCTATAATATACATATTAATGCACTCATGGACATGATAGGTTCTTTGCCTTTGTCAACTCCTAAATAAATTTAATTATAGCTTCTAAACAGAGAAACTTCTCTTATAAAGAGAAACCATTATAAGAAAACAAAGCAGAAAGAAAAATAGCAAAACCCTGATTAACTGTCAATTGTCCCACAGTTCCACAAGGGGGCACTATTGAGTTTTGGAAGTTGCCCTTTCAATGGACAGAAAGGGAACCTTGATACAAATGATCACCTAAATGGCAAGGCTTTGTTTTCTTATAAATGAATTACATAATATGCATTTTTCTTAAGTGAAGATAAAACATCCTCACCAAATTGCTGAGTATATAATTGTATAATCTCACTTCAAAAGTGCCACCATCTCTCCTGTTGAATGGTATTAATTGGGCCTGACTTCTTTGGAGATGTGAACAAACACAGAGAAATTTAAAAATAATGCAAGTGGTGTGCTATATTAAAAATTCTCTTCTAGGTTTTGCATTTGTGAGTATGGAAAGAACAATTTCAGTCATTAGGTTATTTTAATTGTTCCAAGCCCTAAATCCCATCAACTTTGAGTCTTTTCAAATATAATGCTGTGTACCAATATTAGGTTGAGATGGTGTGATATGCAAATAACCTGTGATTTCAGGTAATTCGGTGAAGATAGCAGACTGGTTGCTGGCCATCGTGTATGGAGATGGAATGACTAATTTACTGGTTTTAGATTTTTTTACAATTGTTCTTTTGTCATCATTAATGAATGTACTTAGGGATGTATTTTTCTTACTGATATTTTTGTTTCCTCTTAGATGAAATATCTCTTACATAAGAGAGCAAGTTTGAAAAGAAAGGGGGGAATAAATGTTGTATGTAAAATGTGTTTTCATTTCTATGTATCACTTCAGAGAGGGGACACACGTATTCTGGTGGCACTTATCCATCTTAGCCTACTGGTAATATCACCAAACCAGTAATGAACACATTGCACAAAGACATGGTACATTCAGGTAGGAGGAGAGAACAAGGGAAAATCTATGCTGAGAGATAGTGCGAACATTTCCTAAGCCTCACTTCTTCCCATAAGCCTTTTCTAAGCCTCCCAGTCTTTACTGATTTTACAAACGTATGACACTTAGAGGCACAAGGAATTGCAGTGGACACTCAATCTAAACTTGCATCCAGTGGGATCTAAGGTATCCTAGAAGGAAAGCCACCTGGCTTCTGCTTACATACATTCAGGGAAAGACAGCGCTTTGTGTGCCAGAGCAACCTGTTCAAATGGCATGTGCTTAAAGGTCTTGTCCTTATGGGCTGGAATGGTTATATATCATTTTTATGTTGTTTACAAGATACTGGTCTCTGGGTGCCATCATAGCTGTAATAACCCTCCCATCTATCTCCCCTATGGAATGAGACCTCTTGGAAAACAGGACAGTGCATTAGTCATTATCATATCCCCAACACAATGCCTAGAAAATAACAGCCACTGAAGAAATGTTGGTTGCTGCATTAATATTTCTGGGGACTGGAATGGCTTGTGATGCCAGCCTTTCCATCATCGTTCTGTTACTATGCTCACCTGAGGAACAATGGAACTGTTCCTTAAAGAATATCACATGCATATACCAACTACAGCTGATTTTACTGGTAGAAAGAGCCAAAGGTTCCCCCCCACCTCCCAGGGATTTAAAGACTAGTTTGGATTATTAAAATTTGGCACTTTTAAAAGATGAAGGCCAAATTTTAATAATCCAAACTAGACTCTTTCTGGGATGAATATCAAGCTCATCTGTCTGTGGCTTCTGCACAAGGGATTATTCTCCTCTGTGAAGTTCAGGCTGCCTGAGAAACGCCTCACGTTGTGATCTTTGTAACACCTACCTTGGACGGATTTCTTTGGCAGTCTCATCATTTAAGCCTGAGAGCAATTCATTTGGCGCATTACCTCCTCCTACCTGTTGAGGGCACGTTTTCCATTTTGAAAAAGATTCCGCTTACTGAAGAAAAAGGAATGACAAAGTAGCCTCATAGGCCGGGCTTTTCCCAGTCACCAGGGAATTCCCGTGGAGTCACTCTGAGTTCTCTGAGTTTCTTATGTTTTTGTGTCTCCCCCTTTCATCTGCTTCCCTTTCTTTCCTCACCTCTGTCCTTCAGTCCTTTTGGAATTACAGAGGACCTTATGGGAAGATTTCAGTTTTTAGATGCATGTATTACTTTGGGGCCACATGCTCTTTGAGAATATCTAGACATCAAGTCTTCCTCCTCTTTTCTCTGATTTATTTAAAATTCTCTTAGGTTGCAAACTTATTATTTTTTCCTAATCGTAAAAGCAAATTTGGTTCACTGGCAAATATTTAGAGAATACAGAAGAGTACTGAGAATAAAATAAAACAATTTGTATTTGTATCCCTTGGAGGATTCCATTTTGCATTGTAGGGTGTGTGTGTGTCTGTGTTTGTGTGTGTGTGTAAGTGCTGAGAATATGCCTTGTATATCTCCTTGAGAATATGGATCTTTGTCTTTGGGGAGTAGCAGGATATGAGGCAACATAAAAAGGCCCATTCAACATTCTGTTTTCATATAAATATGTATAATACAAATATAATATAATAGGATGGTATTTTGAAGTATTAATTGATTTATTTTTTTTTCTTCCTGTACTTCTTTTACTTCTATAACATTTCCCCCAGATAGCTCAAGAGACAGGAGGCCTTCTTTGCTTCATGGGAAGCTATAATGGTAGAACTAGATAACAAAAGCTATGAATTCTTCGTTTTCAGTTTAAAAAATGCGAATCCAGGTGTGAGACTGAGGAAATGGGGAAAATATGTGATAGCCTCAACTATGCCCAATATCTTTCCCTCTTTCCAACACAAATATAGGGACATATGACAAAAATTATGTTAGGAAATAAAACAAAGGAAAAACTCCCAAAGACAACAGTAACAATAACAAAAATTATCAAGAAATTAACTTCAAAAGAAATGCACAGGACTAACATAAAGAAAATTATTATAAAAATAACTTAGGGTCAGATAAGTAGATAGGAGTAAATGTAGAGACATGCCTTACTACTGGATGACAGGAAGACTTAATGTTACAAAGATGTTAATTCTCCCTAAATTAATTTGTAAAGCTCATGCAAACCCAATCAAAATCCCATCAATATTATTTGCAGAATTTGACAATATGATATCAAAGACCAAATGGAAGAATAAACATGCAGGAATATTTAGGAAATTCCGAGTTGGGAGGGATGAGACAACTTACTCTACCACAAATATATTATGAAAATATAATATAATATAACATAACATAATATAACATAATATATGTTATAATATAGGTAATATAATATAAAATATATAATTGATATTATAAAATGTATTGAGTGTGCTACTGGTGTGGGAATAAAAACAGATCAATGGAACAGAATAGCGATCTGAAATAGACTCCGAGGTATATGGAAGTTTTGTTCCCCCAAGTTTCCTCCTACTTCGTTTACTAGCCTTCTTCTCTCTTTTCTCTTCACAACATCTGGAGTCATTACCTAAAACCATAATAGAGTTACACAAACTTTTGGCTTACAAGCTTTCAATGGTTTTCCATGCAACTGGAATTAAATCCATATTCCCACCCTAAATATCTGGCCCCACTCATCTCGCTAACCTCACCTCATAGCACATCTCTCCATGCAATCAGGACTCTGCTACACCGGCCAGTTTCCCCTTCTCCAAAGAGCCAAGTTCTTTTTCCCTGAGAACCCTTGTGCACACTGCCCCTTCCACGTGGTGTGCTTGTTGCCTGACTCGTTGTGAGGCTGGCTCAATCTCATTCTGCGCGCTGCAGCTTAAATTCCGTAGGACTTCCTGCAAGCAGTCTATCAGAGGAAGCTGCCCTGCATCTCCATCCCATCATTCTCTCTCTGCACATATTTGTTTCCTTCATAGCACTTTGCAAGTTGTAATTACTTGTTTCCTGCTCGTTATTGTCTCTTCCACCTCACTGTATCCTCCACTGCATGGCAGGGACTGTGCTATGCCCATCACTCTCCCTCCAGCATCTAGCACAGTGCCTGGCACAGTGGGCATTTAATTGATACCTGTTGAGTGAAAGAAGGAATGCATACAAAAATGAATAATAAAAGTAATTGTCAAATCATTGGGTTATTGAAGAATTGTTTGGGCAACAGAATAGCTCTTTGGAACAACAACAACAACAAAATAGCACTAACTTCTTATCTTCTTACACAAAAATAAATTTAAGGTTCATCAAATTTTTAAAATTTAAATGGTAAAATCATAACATTTTGTAAAGAAAACATAACTGAGTGTTTTTATATATCTTGCAAGCTGATACATTAGTATGATTCTATAAGATCTTGGTGATACCTTAGAAATTGCTTTTATTTTTAAAATTGTTTTAATTAAAATTTATTGGGGTGACAATGGTTAGTAAAATTACATAGGTTTCAAGTGTACAATTCTGTATTACATCATCTATCACATTGTGTGTTCACCACCCAGAGTCAGTTCTCCTTCCATCACCATATATTTGACCCTGTTTACCCTCATCTACCACCCCCTCCCAAAATTGCTTTCATCTTATGTTAAAAATTTCAAATCACTGTAGCTTTCTTATGTTAAAATATGTTTTTGAATTGATTATATAAAAACCTAACGCCATTAGCAACATCGTTGTCCCTTGTCTTTCAATGCACGTTGCTGTAACAGAGACCACCCCAAAGGCAATGGCTCAAACAAGAAGGAGCTTCTTTTCCTCCTTAAGACATTACTGAGCTAAGTAGCTCAAGGTTGATAGGTGACCCTGCAAACTCACCTTGCATCTTCCATTTCCTAGCCAACGGGAAGAAGAAAGCGTAAAGGGAAACATAGGCTATTTCATTCTACTGTCAATCCAGAAATTAGTCATGTGGACATGGCATGCATCTTTTTTTCCCTACTCCACTTACCAGAATATGGCTCTGCCTAGCTGCAAGGGATGCTGGGAAATACAATCTTTAGTTGGAAACTCTTATTCCAAGTTCAGATTCAGTATTTCCATTATTAAAAAACAAGGAGAATGATTATTGATGGGCATCTTGGAATGTTCTTCTCATTTACATTTGCCTTATATTAGTTTTAAAAATTAGTTTTATCTGGATTTTGTCCCTTCTGAAACTTGAAAGTCAAAGTTCACAGGGAGGGTTATACTTTCCTTGAGAGTATCATTTCACTCAATCTTTGTGAAAGTTTATTCACTCCATCTTGTGTTAGGAAACTCATTGCCCTTACGATATAGACTAATAAGAAAGTCAATATTTCAGTACCATCTATGTTCCAGATATTCATTTTCAAGCCCCCTTTCCCTCTTCCAAAATCACGTCCATCAACCTGATTTTGTTGAGGAAGGGGTTAGCACACTTTTCCTGTAAAGGGAAATATGGTCACACATGGTCTCTGTAGCATACTTTTTTGTTTGTTTTCTTTAAAATGTAAAAATTATCATTACCTTTCAGAATGTACAGAAACAGACTGCTGGGGTTCATTTAGTGCAAATGCCATAGTTTAAGAAATGGTAATGTGTGTCTGTATATTTGTCTTGAACAGTGAGGGAGTGGAAGTTAAGGTATCCTGTACCAGATGGAATGTATCAAAGAACTACCAGGGACATCTTGCTACATCTGAGCGATGACTGCAGATCTGTAACCCTGATATAGACATGTTTGCTGCTAGATACTGAGTTTGATGGCCAAAAATTATGATATAGTCAATATTTATATCATGTTGTATTTATATCAGGTCACCAGAATGAAAATAGCAGTTTGTCACATATATCTCAGTGTCTTTTTAAATGTTCTAAACATCAACCCATGTACACATACCTTTGTTAGAAGAATGCTGATGATACCCCAATAAGCTCAGACAATACAGCTGAGAAATAATTTTCTAACTCCTAACTTAAAAATATATACAGATTGCAATCTCTCTGAATATGCATTAAATCATTCACTATATGATGAATCAACAAGTGTTTATTGAACACCTATCATATATACCAGGCACTGTGCTAGACTCTGGGAATGCAACAATGAACAAACAAAATCAATACTCTCCAGTAGCGGAGCTCACATTGTAGAGGTGTGACATGGACAATAAATAAATAAGCACATTCATTTAAAACATGTTGGGTGCTGACACGTGTTATGAAGAAAAATAAAGCAGGGGGTTAAGGAAATAGATATTGTTTCAAGGGGCTATCTTAGAGTAGTCAGGAATCTTTATATGAGGTGAGAGATGAACTAAGTAAAAATGCAGTCAAGGCCAAGCTATGCAGGAATCTAGGCAACAAGTGCAAAGACTTTCAGTCAGGAGTGGTCAGGAAGGGGCCAGCTTTCTGGAGACGAGTGTGAAAGGGGAGGATGTTATAAGAAGGTCAGAGGGCTAATGAAGCCAGGTAACGCAGGGCCTTGTAATTCATTGTACGGACTTCGGATTTTATTTTGAGCGAGATGGATATGCTGTGGAGGGTTTTGAGCAAAGAAGGGTTTTGATCTGACTTTGGTTTTAAAAGGAGTACTCCAGTTGCTGTAGACAATAGACTAAGGGCAAGGGTAGAAGCAGGGACACTGGATGGGATGTTATTACAATTGTGCAGGTAACAGATGACAGTGGTTAGAATGTGTGGTGATAGGAAATGTAATTGTTTTCATGTGGCTCAGCACACAAGAGGTAGGTTTGTCTTTAATTGTATATATTTCTAATTCTGGCAGGATCCAGTACCACCTAATTGTCTATCCCAGAATAGGTGTTGTTATTGAATTTGCCAAAGCCTCTTTCAATGGAAAATACAGGCTAATTATACTAGGATTTATTATCTGGTTTATTTTCATATCTCAAAATCTAGATATTGTCATGTTATTATTACTAGTCAAGAGTCCTGGCTATAAATTAGGATGACTTCATGAGGCAGTGCTTTCTTTAATATTGAAGAGTTGATGGAACTCTATTTAGAGCCGAGTTATGTAGAACACGACTCTTTCAGCCATGGCTTGATTTTCAATCCTCGGTCTACATCATAGGATGGCTTTGTTGCAATAAGGAATGAACACAATCAAGCGTAACTCGATGCCTAACAATGCAAGGCAACAACTGTATATAAACAAAACGAAGCTCACAGTGGATTCTCAGTTAATTGTTGTGAATGACAACTGAGCAAGGAATTTTAGCATTTAAAAATTAACACATTCAAGTCCTGAAGATACCATAGTAAATTAAAGGACTATGAGTCCCCTCCAAATTAATACACTTTTCTAATTTGCTGCCAGGGAATGACTTAGGTGCAGAGTGAGTGAAGCTTATTGTTTCATCTCTGAATTCCATTTCTCTGCCATTTTTGAAGTTCACTTCAACACAAAGTTTGGATTTTTTTTTTTTTTTTTTTTTTTTTTTTTTGCTTTTCCACATTCCTGAAACTCAGTTACTAGTTGATCTTGGGATGGTAGCTTCTCTTAAATAAAACAACAAAAAAGGGGCTATCTTATCAACAATTTAGTGCCCGAGAGACAATAGTGTTTGATGACTATAAGCAAAGAATTGGGTAGATTGTTTTATTACATTACTTGGGATTGGTTACTTGGTTATTATTTTTCTTTTTATGAAAGGCGTTGAGGAACCACAATGATATCATCACCTCATACCCATTAGGGTGGTCACTATCAAAAAAACAATAAATACTGCTCCAAGAAACTTTTCACTTGACCTCCTACACAGAAGACAGAAGTTGGAATGTCTGATTAAATTGACAATAGTTTATTTCTAATTATAAAAAGAAACACAGTAAATAACAAGTGTTAGCAAGGATGTACAGAAATTAGAATCCTTGTGCACTGTTGACGAGAATGTAAAATGGTGCAGCTGCTATGGAAAACAATATGGAGGTTCCTCAAAAGTTTAAAAATAAGATCCATGTGATCCAGCAATCCTACCAGTGGTTATATGCCCCAAAGAATTGAAAACAGAATCTCAAAGAGATATTTACACATCCATGGTCATTGCAGCTTTATTCACAATAGCCAAGTGGTGGCCAAGTGGTAGAAGCAATGAAAATGTCCATCGACACAGAATAAAGAAAATGTAATACATAAATACAGTGGGATATTATTCAGCCTTAAAAATGAGGGAAATCCTGTCCAATGCTACAACATGCATGATCCTGGAGGATATTATACTAAGTGAAAGAAGCCAATCACAAAAAGACAAATAAAGCATGATTCCACTGATATGAAGGAATTGAGAATAGTCACAGAGACAGAAAGTAGAACGGTGGTTACCAGCCACCGTTGGGGGAAGGGGAAAAGACAATTGATGTTCAGTGGATGGAGAGTTTCAGTTTTGCAATGTGAGAAAGTTCTAGATATCCAGTGCATAGCAGTGTGCATATAGTTACCAGTAATGTACTGTGCACTTAAAAATGGTTGAGATAGTAAAGAAAAAAGACAAATGTTATCGAAAAAGTCTT
Source organism: Rhinolophus sinicus (assembly GCF_057876585.1). Taxonomy (NCBI): domain Eukaryota; kingdom Metazoa; phylum Chordata; class Mammalia; order Chiroptera; family Rhinolophidae; genus Rhinolophus; species Rhinolophus sinicus. Next base: position 166,093,897 of record NC_142502.1, read on the forward strand.
ATAGCTTTGATTGAAAATAATTCTGTCTGGTTTTAGGCAAATGTGTTTTAAGGAAATGAGATGCAGACTGTTGTCTATTAGATTTACATGTTTCATAGCTTTTGTAAAACATAAATGTCTTTCTCACACAGCCTTCTCTGCTCCCTTGTTACCACCTGAGTGGTTTGCATATGGGGAGGAATAAGATCCTTGAAATTGAATAAAATTATATAAATGATTTTTTTCAAAGGCAATGAGGAGTGATTGCTGATCTATAGAAATTAAGAATTTCTAGACAGTTAATCTCTAGCTCTCTCTGATTAAATGAATCTATTTTTGTACTTCTGATCTTTGCATGAAATAAAAAACCCTGAAGTTAGAGTGACTCAGAAATAACCTTAGTGAAGCGTTCAGTCAATGACCTAGTGGGTTGCAGGCTGTCCATAGACGTAATGGAGTGTAAAGACCTCTTGACAACAGCTGTGCTTGTGCTGGGGGCCCACCCTAGAGAACACATGCTACCTGTGCAGGGGAGCCCCTGCCTGTAATTCCATGTGGGCACCAGAACGTGATGAGCAAAGCTGAGGCTCTAGTGAGACCTCCTACCTTTCCCCAATGGTCATGAATTTATGTAAGTCGGAGAGAATTGTACACATGCAATTGTTGATGAACAGCAGAATTTCCAGCCAAGGATATTATTGGCCCTTAGTTGTCCTAAACTCAGGTTCCTGATTTGACCTCATTTGAAAATAGACTGGGTTATTCAGATGCTCAGAAAGAGTGACCATTTATTGTTATGGAATTTGTGAATTACTTTTTACCTCTATCAGGGCATGAGCCTTTAGGTTAGTCAATCTTTGACCTTGGGCCACGTGCTGCCTGTCTTACCCTCGCCATAGGGCCCATGATCTAATTTCAGAGGAAAAGACTGGAAAGCTGCCTCCATCTTGCTTCTTCTTAAATAGACCCAGATAACAACATTGTAATGGCTAAAAGAAGGATTATTTTTCTCATTGGTACTCTAGTTTTTAATATAGCAGATAATCTAAATTGTAATACTACACATTTTCCATAGATGAAGTACAATTATTTTTATTGAGAATGAAAAAATAGTGTAAACATTTTTCATTGCTTTCCCTGAATTTAATATTTTTCTTTTCCTTTTCTTTCCTTTATTCTTCTTTCCTTCCTCTTTCTTTCTTTTCTCTCACTCTTTCTTTCTCTTTCTTTCTGTCTTCCCCCCTCTCTTTAGATATCAACTGAGTCAGCTTGCATAGAAGTCTGGAGTTTGAATTCTAGAATCCAAAAATCCCAACTGGGCTGTCACTAGCTGTGGAATTCAAATAACTTCAACGCATATATTTCTCCTCTTACAGAATAAAGTTGGTGATTGTATCCCCCTTTTGTGCATGGCCTATAGTAAGCACTTGATAAATGTAAGCTACTATGTATTATTAATATTTTGGGGCCATATAGTATAAGCAACACCAAGAACAATTATTTGGAGTAGGAAAAAAAGGGAAAAGTTTGTAAGAACAACCAATAAACTAGATGATGGCGAAACTGTTGAGACAGATCTTGAAACTTTGTAAACTAGATACACAGGAAAAAACAGTGGGAAGTAGGAAAAATATATAATTTTAGTCAATGAGACAAGAATAAGACTGTTGCATTAAATGAAGAAAAATTAGTTCAGGCCATCACAAGGGAATTTTCTTGACCAGGAGCAACATTTATGTTGGTGAGACTGTTTGAGGAGATGACATTTCTTTGAAGTATGTCAGAGACCAGAAAATTTTTGAGCTTAAAGCTCACCTGGTTCAACTCAATCACGTCACAGGTGAAGAGACTGGGGTTCCGAGAGAGTAAGCCTCTTGCCTGAGGTTACACATCTCCTGATGGAAGAGCTTGACCAGAACACGGGTCCCTGACTGGATCCCAGGGGGCCATCACCCTGGAGCACACAGCTCTTGAAATGTAATCAGATCAAAAAGCCCAGTGAACTTTCATGCTGGAGTGAGAACAACTGTGCATTCACATCAGAAATCAGTTTCACACCTGGAATTCAAAGCATCTAGAAACATAGATCATGAGCCCTGTTTTACAAATAGAAAAATAGGAACAAAGATTGGCTCTCAAAGACTGGCTTTGTTGCCCAGCTTCAGGCTCCATAAATACACCCCTCATGCCCAGGCACACTGGTATATTAACCTGCTGCACGTACCTGCCCCTCATTCTGGGGCACCTTCCAGTTCGCTGTATATTCCACATTTCTGGGCTCCTTCATCATCGTCCCCTCCCTACCAAACACAAGATGCCCGAAAGATGAGTATTTTTTGTTGATGTTGCTCATAGCCAGATCCCCAACTTCTTGAACAGTGTCTGGCATATATTCTATGAGCAGTGAATTTTTCTTGAATGAATGAACAAAATTTGATACTCTGGGTTTCTCCCTCTAGCCTTCTGGACTGGCAGATGCATTTTGGACCGTGTGTCTAAACTCTGATTTTGCGACTTCTACTATATGTTGGTCAATGCCATGCTCTGCAACCTTGGGGTACAGGAGCCTGCCCTTGGACTACCCCCAGGATGCCAGGACACAACCTTTGGAGCACATTCCTTTCTCCACCCAAGTCTGACAAGAAAGAAGGTAAGACAGAGTACACCCTAGAAGACTGAACATTTGTATTTCAGTGGTGTAAAAGATAATCATCCAAACCCTGAACTCTGTTGATGCTTCACTAGTGAAGTCAGTGAGGTTAACTTTCTGAGAGAAGGAATAAAATCCAACACCCACGTAGATAAACACAGTGAATCCAAACCGAGCCCCTCACCAGTGGGCTCATCCAAACACCATGATCAAGGCTAACTCACCCTTCAGACTGGGTGGTTGAGGTTTCCTGTAGCCTGAAGTTTGCCCTTGATGTTCATTCAAAGCTTACTTCATCGGCATGTACAGACTGCATAATCACTGCTATCCCTGAGTTGGACAGCAAAACAGCTTTAGGCTTTTGCTTTGCTTCGTCAGCCTCTCTGTGAAGCAGTCTTCCCGTCCCCAACCTACACATGTGAACAGAAAACCCTCCACAAAGACTGCCTTATGCAGAACTGCTGCATCTCCTGACTCCCAGATGTTGTCACAAGTTTAGATTATTCTACCGGTCATCGGTCATTGGGTTGTTGGCTTAAGACGGGAAGTCTCAAGAAATGTTTTGTAAATAGCTTATTATCAGAGGAAATGTCAGCTGAGTCAGGAGCATTGTTCCTCAAATGGACCTGGGTGTTGAAGGATTTAATTAGGGTGCGTAGTTGAAGCAGGACAAAGGTGGTTTTTCCTTGGGGACCCATGTACTCTGTGAAAAGGCCAAAGTGGAAATGCTTACGCAATGACTTTCTTCCTAAAAATTCGGAGCACGTCAAAAATTCCCATTGATTGTAGTCTCACCATAACTCTGAAGGTTAGTAAAATTATGATGCAAATATGTTTCTAGGGCAGTTCCGTGTATGTCCATAACTCCTTTTATAGCAACGTATAGTCATTAGAAAAACAAAATTTGTTGAATACCATCACCAAGTATTTTCAAGGGCTGCAAATGCGAACCTTGTGCATTTGCTGGGAGAAGGAAGTATTTAGAGATATTGTGAGGATTTAAAGAATGATCAGCACACTAAGTCTTCCTACAGCTTCTATTTTTCAATTTCAACATGTAAGCCCTGAATGTTTCCACTTGTCTTGCCCTGAATGGAGAAATTTTATTTTAAATCTTTTATTATAGTGGATTTTGCATCTTCCCATCATTTCTTCTTTATGAAAGTAGATGCTATGTTATTTGGTACATAGATACTTATAACTGTCACATACTTGTTGTGATTTGGAGAGTCTATCCAATGGAACTTTCTGTGATGATGGAAATGGTTTCTGCGCTATTTAAATTAATTAAATAAAATTAACGATTCAGTTCCTCAGTCACGTTACCCCACATTTGAAATGCTCAATACCGATAAGTTGCTAGTGGCTACTGGCTTGGGCAGCATAATTATACAGCATTTTCTTTGTCGTGCTTAATACTTTTGGGCTTGAATTCTACCTTGCCTGATAGCAAACCCTTGACCCCTGCTATCTTTTTGTTACCTTTTGATTGGCACAACTTTGCCTAAGCTTTTATTTTTCACCTTTCTGCATCACTTTTTTAAGGCAAATCTCTTGTATAGAGCATAGAGTTGAACTCGGCTTTTATCTTAGGTTAATTAAAGCCAGTTACGTTTATTGACATAGTCCTTTTGTTTGATTTCACTTCTTTCATTTTTAAATACATATTATAGCTACTAGTAATCCCCTCTCTCCTTAGTTAGTGCGTATTGGTTTCATGTTCTGAACAAAATCAAATTAACTTGCATCCTCTTTCTTTACTCAACTCTCATCTGCTTTCCAATTTTAGTCAATAATATTATCTTTTGTAGTGTTTATCTTTGTTTTTCAGGCATCTACAATTCCATGTGGCAGCATTAAATGGTAGCCTGTGAGTCTCTCCAACTACTCATGATACAATTAATGTTATTCTACTTACCCCATTCTCTTTCCCCTTTTTTAAAATTTCCAAACCTACAGCAAAGTTGAAAGAATTTTTATAGTGACCATCCATATACCATCACCTAGATGCTATCATTAACAGATTATTATACCATATTTGTTTTATGTGTCCATCCTCCTATCCATCTGTCAATTCATCTCATTTTTTGATACACTTCAAGGCAAATTGCAGACATTAGTACATTTACCCTAAATACCTCAGCATACATATCACTAACTAGAGTTTAATATTTATTCAAAGTATTTTTCTTTTGGTGTAAAATTTATATGCTGTAGAATACCTAAATCTTGAACATATCTTTGCTAGCTTTGAAAATTGCACACACCCATGTAATGCAAACCCCTAACAAGGCATAGAACATTACCATTACCCCCAAGAATGTTCCATCATGCTCCTTCCGAGTCAATCCTCACTCATCTCCCAGAGGCAAACTTCTGATTTTTTTCCTGCCATGAATTAGTTTTACCTGTCTTAGAACTTCACAGAAATAAAAACATGCAGTATGTGCTCTTTTAGGTGAGGTTTCTTTCACTTAGCGTAGTGTCTTTGAGATTCGTCTGTATGGTTGCTTGTGTCAGCGATTTAGTCCTAATTGTTGCTCAGTATTTCATTGTAAGAACATAGGGCAGTTTGTTGTATATTCTCTTATTAATATATACTTTGTTCCAATTTGGGGGTATTATGAGTAAAGCTTCTGTGAAGGTTTTTGTACAAGTGTTTTGTACAAGTGCTTTTAAATTTTCTCCTTGGTCAATACCTAGAAGTAAAATGACTTGGTCATAGGGTATGACATAGGGAGGCGTATGTTTATACATAGATGTGTGTTTAGTTTATAAGAAACTTTTGACACCGTTTCCCTACTGGTTATACCATTTTATATCCATACCAACAATGTATAAGAGTGTGGGTTCTCCACGTCCTCACCAACATTTGGCGTTGTCAATCTTTTTAAATTTTAGCCATGATGGTAGATGTGTATGTGGTGTCTTACTGTGGTTTCAGTTTTCATTTCCCTGATGACTAACGATCTTGAACACTCTTCATTTGCTTACTGGTCATTTGTATATTTTATTTTATGAAGTGTGTTAAAATTTTTTTCTTATTTTAAAATTAATTTATTTGTCTTTTTACTACTGAGTGGTATGTTTGGTTATTTGATCTAATATACTGGATACCAGCTATTTGCCTGACATATATTTTGGGAATATTTTCTTCCAGTCTGTGGCTTACTTATTTATTTTCATAATGATATTATCTTTTGAAAAAGAGACATTTCTAGTTTATTGACACTTACCTGATTATTTAAAAAAAATATATAGTTATTGCTCTCAGTGACATGTCTATGAAGCTTTTGCCTACTCCTAAGTTACTAAAACATTTTCTTTATCTTTTAAATGCTTTATTGTTTTAACTTTTACATTTTGGTCCACAATCCCATTTTCTCTCTCCTTTTTCGCCCATATTTTGTTAGATGTGTTAGTTCTACAATATCAGAACATATAACATTTGCATATTATATTTCCTTATTTCCGAATTTATTTTAGTCCTATTTCTAAATATGTTTATGTTCACCACCAGTTCCTTGGCCAATAGTTCCCCAGTCATCTCATAGTTGGTGAAGCTTGTCCTCTAATAGGTTCTAGAGAAGGGTGCATGAGTATAATATTCTCTGATTCTTAGCTTCAACACTTGAGGGACAGATAGGATTACCACATTTCCCCGAAAATAAGACCTACCCAGACAATCAGCTCTAATGTGTCTTTTGGAGCAAAAATTAATATAAGACCCGGTCTTATTTTCCTATAACATAAGACTGGGTATACTATACTATACTATACTATACTATACTATACTATACTATACTATACTATACTATAATACCAGGTCTTAAATTAATTTTTACTCCAAAAGACGCATTAGAGCTGATGGTCTGACTAGGTCTTATTTTCAGAGAAACACGGTAATAGACCATGTTTGGTTCATACTTTCTTCCTTTGAGTGATTTTTTAAATATTAGTTATGTTTCACTGTTTATTTTCCAAAGGGATTTCAATTATATAGTCACTGGAAGGGAAATCCATTTATTTTAGGCTATTTTCTAAAGATATACACACAACAATTTCACCTTAACACTATCTTTAGGTCCATGCAAAGGACTGCTTTGTGGATTTCTTCAGTACTGAGGGTCAGTACAGACCACTCATTTATATAATTGGATTTCTGTGAGTTTTGAATTGGTGTATACCTGTGAAAGCAATAATAAATTTAAGGTACTATACAAATATATGCCATAATAATAGTAACACTACTCACTATTTTTATAGTGAGAGGATTATATATAAGAAGGCAGGGGGGAGGTTTTCCCTAAATAAAAGCTAGAATTTGAAGGCTAGAAATACTATGAATCATTATTAAGTTGATAACCCAAAGTTTAGCTAATTTTGTTTCATATATAAACTTGGGACCTAGATGTAAATTAAACCTCAGTTACTGATTCTTAGGAAATCTTTGAGTAATTATAAGTTGGGTAACAAAGCTGAATTCATGGGATATGCATTTTGTTCCCCAATTAAATCTTTCCATATTTGGTCCTTCCTTATTTAGCAAGTCCATATAGATGTATATGCGGAATGAGGAATCTATGATCTGAAAATGCATTAAAGACTTAAAAACGTCTCTCGAGAATAGTCAAGCATAGAGACTAGCCTCTGATCTAACTGGGTTAATAATCCATTGAATTTAATTTGCTTCTTTATTTATGTAATATGAACATCACAATATACTTTCCAAACACACACCACCTGATACAAAAATCAAATTATGTAATAACATAGAGGGAATTAAAAAAATTATGTAACTTAAAATATGCTGGAATTCTTACATACATACTTGTGTATAAAAGATTGAATTCATATAACACCATGTTGGCAGCTGATGAGCAAAGAATAAGAACAGGGGAGTTTTGAACCTTTCACATGAGGAAAAGGCCTAAGGTTTTCCCGAAGACAGTCAATCTCTGTTGACTCTGGTAAAAAACTAATTAAATGGAATCTTTGTGCTCAATGGAAATTTTAATTTAAAAATGGAAATCGATATGTTTAATGTTCCTTCTTATCAAAGTTATATGCTTCTAAAATATAAAAAATACAATTGTGTGTAGAATAGAAAGTGAAACACTCTACCATCCCCACTGCTGCCCCCATAACTGATCTTGTGCCACAGAGAAATCACTAATATTAATAACTTAGTGTTTTAGACCTTATATCAATGTTACCTATTATACATTTAAAAATTATATAATTTGTAAATATACTCTTTTTTTGCAGGAATAAAATCTGCAATCTTATTTTTTTCATTCAACATCATATCTTGTTTCCATGTTAGTTCATATAGACTTACTTTCTCCTTTTAAATGGGATTTATACTATTTAGCATGCCATTGTATGAATGTGCCTCAATTGAGTTAATTAAACTCCTGCTGATGGATAGTCATGTTGCTCCCAGTTTTTTCATATTATAAATCGCACCGTGATAAACATTCTTGTACATATATTTATCTACTAGGAGAATTTATTGTATTTTTTTAGAAGTGAAATTTTGAGTTGAAAAGGAATGGCAATTTTCAATTTTGATGTGTAATGCTAAATTGTACTCTTGGGCTGTTATGCGCCTCAGGACTTTGCTTGGCTTGGAAGATGACTAATAATAGAAAATTAAAAATTTAAGATATTGAGGCCACATTCAAATTAATATGTATTATTAAATCCTTATTTTTGTTATGAAAGAGATAATAGTACTTTTGAGAGAATTCAAGGTATTGATCAACTATTGTACAACATGCAGAGGCAATGAAATGGAAGAGATACTCCTCACCTTTGTATAAAATAGGGATAAAAGTACTTAGCTCAGAGGGCTGTTGTGATGATTTGACAAGATAACTCCTAGACTAGTACCTGGCACATAGTGGTACTCAGTAAACTATTAGTGCTATTTCTCTAAAGAGAATTTGTTCTCATAGGAGAGCCCTCTTTTAGCTTTCACAGCCACATTTTAAATAACTCCTTTTGGCTTCTGCTTTCATCAAGCACTTGTACTATTTAGTGTGAACAAGAAAATGTCGTGAAGTCTTTAAAATTGAGGAATCAAATTTTATGCTACAAAATACGAGAAGCTAGAGGTTACTATTCAAGGCAAAAAGTTGGGGTCAGGAGCATCTGACATATACCAAAGGTCAGAGTTTGCAGAGTGAGAGGTGCCAGCACACGCTCCAATGTCAGGAAGTGAAAGCAGGCCAGAGTCAACAAGCAAGATGATTCACAGGTAACAGGACACCCAAATTTCAGGAGTCATAAGAAGCCAGGGCCCTGACTCCACAACTATGGAAAGACTCAAGCCCAGAGCCAGCTCCGACCAAGGCACAAATCTGAAGTGCTGAAGTTCAAAGTAGCCAGCCAGGAGCCCAGGGGGACCGAAGAACATCTCCATGCCAAGGAGACTTGGCTGATAGCTATTTCTGAGTTCTTTCGGGCTTGTATGGGTCAGAGGGTCAGAAGCCAATCACAGAAGAGCTTATCTAGGTCCTCCAGATGCAAGTAGATGTGGGGCATCAGAAAGTTAGATCAGATAAAGGAAGAAGAAAGAAAGAATCTTTATGTGATATTGTAGCACACTGTGACGAAACCCTCCTATAGCAAAGCATTAGAAAAGCTACACTGCTTGTATTAGCAAGCCTTGCATCTGCTGTCATCTTTTGGGAAATGGAATGTTGCTGTATTCTTTCCTTTGCATTTCTAAAATAATTAAGTATCTAAAATTCATACAGCTTTGCTAAGATTTAAGCAATGATGGCACGAAAACCTCCATTGTACGTTCTGATTGTGTCTCATCCTTACCTGTGTTTTTTCTTGGAAGAGATTGATGGCAGGGGTGGCGTGGGGGGGTGGTTGGTGATGTTGGAGGGAGACATTGCTGTGTGCTGCTGTGAAGTAGATGGGGACGGAACATGTGAGCTATTTTTGAAGCATCTCTCTTGGCATAAGATATCTATGAAAATGTAAATAACTATCTTAGGCACATTCTCTAGAAAGCAGTGCCTGAGGCTAAACCTTAAAACATTTTATTGGGTAGTGTAATCCCATAAAGCAGGAGGAGGCAAAGGAGGAAAAAGAGTGGGTTATGAAGCTGGCCACAGCTTGATGACAAACACTGTTGATTGCTCGTTCTTGCAGGATGTCTTTAGAGAGGTGGTATGAAGCTATTATATCACCATTCCAGGGATGTAATGGATGAGAACTTTCCTCCAACTTCTGTTTCCAATTGATCAAAGTTTGCTCCACAGAGTATTATTTTCCCACACTTCCAGATGGCACCACCAGTCCCTCCATCAGCTGTTGGGGAGGCTCCATCCAAGACAGCAACCACGGCATCTACAGCATAAGCCACAACTGCAGGGCAAGCCAGAGTGTAGGTTTGAGTCAGTGGCACTTCCCACATCCCTGCCTGCAACATGCAGCCTCACAGGCGCCACTTGGGTAGGTGCCCAGTGGGTTCCACAGTATCACTTAGCTCAAAGCCCCCAGCATCTCAAGCCCCCATAGCAAGAGGGAAATCCAAGTGAGACGTTGGTTGATCATGTCCACAAGGGTCATGAGGGATTGCAGCATTGGCTGATGTCCCAACCACAGGAACAACGTGAGCCACTGCTTGGGGTCACCTCAGCCAGAATGTAAAGTATGTGTCCAAATCTGGAGTGGCTCAAATTGAGTCTAGTACTAAGATATTTACGTTTTTCATTACACAAAATAACGAACAATGCTGAGTACTTACTACACAAAGTACTTTATATATAATTTCATGTATTTAATATATATTGTTTCATATTCTATTTTTTCCCCCACTTAATTTTCTGTGGTGAAGATTTCTCCATCTCATTCAATATTATTCAAAAGTACTTTTCACTGGCAACAATATATTCCATAATATGGATGTATAGTAATTTATTTCACTTTCCCATGTAATTGAACACATTGGTTGTTTGTAACTCTCTGCTCTCATAAGTCATTCAGTGTGTGCAAGTCAGATTTGTCTAGTCTGTGTTATTATGACAAACAACCCTTAAATCTTGGTGGCTTAAAATAACAGATTTATTTTTCACTCACATAAGGGATTAGTGAGGGACCTCTGTACATCATAGTCACGTAGGGACCAAACCTAACAGAGCAGCAGTATCTCAAATGTCATTGGTCACTGTGACAGAGGGAAAAGATAATTCTGGAGAGATTCATGTTGGCAATTAAATGCATGGTGGAAGTGACACATGCCACCTCTGAACTCATTGGTCAAATTTAGTTGCAAGGTCTCACTCAACCACAAAGGAGCCAGGAAGGAAAAAGAAGCAGACATAGCAAACATTACTACGTACAACATGATTACAAACATTCTGTACATAAATCTTTTTTGTATTTTGCTACTATTTCCTTAAACTTTTATAGGAAAATTGTTATAACAGACAGTGTAAATATTTTTATATTATTGATGCATGCACTGGAGTTTTATATTTTGGCTCTCAAACCCATACTTGCCCTTTCATACTCTCCTCTGTACAGGGGGCTAGGAACTGCAAACTGCATTTCCCCGACTCCTTTACCGGCTGGGAAGAAGCCATTTCTTCCCCGTTTCTGGCTTCATCAGCAAATATGGGAGCCAACTGTAGGTGATTACAGGCGCTAGTAGCAGCCAGCCCAGAAACATCAACAGGATCATGGCCCCCTGGCTTTCTGCTCAGAGCCTGTGGTGGTACTTGTGAACTCCTGGTAATACTACCTTCTTCCTTTTGCTTCTCCAGCCCAAGGGGCACAGTCAGCTTCCTACAGTTAATGACCTCTAGGTAGCATCATCTTCCCCATTGGCTCCACCAGCCCTTCTACCAATTTCCTAATTAATCCGTGTACTATTAAATTCCCTCTGTCTAAAATGCTTGACTAGACATTTACTGATACAGCATATATTACCGGTTGCCCTCTAGAAAGTTTGTACCAATTTACCCTTAGTCTCAAAGTATTCCCTTTAACCTTCACCATAAAGAATATGTTTAATATTATAATTTGAAAATTATCTTCCAGTTTTATAGACACTGAATATCTCATTTTAATTTGTATTACTTTTTCACTATTGAGACTGAACTTTTGTTTACCAGCCATTTGTTCTTTCACAAATTGATCATTCATGAGCTCCACTGATTTTAGGGCTATCTATTTTTCACTGATTTATAAAAACAAAAATCTTTATATGTTAAGGACTTTCATCTTTTGTCTCCTATTTTTGTTTCAAATATAATCCCAGCTTGTCATTTGTGTCTTAATTCTGTATATGGTATTTTATAACATAAAGAAATTAATTAAAAAAATTAAATTAGTTCTGCTATTTACTTCCTATATGATTACTGCTTTGGGATTGGATTTTAAAGACCTAATTAAGGTTCACATATTTCCTTTGTAAAATATTGTTCTAACTTATTATCTGTTAGGGAAAAATTAGAGATTCATGGCTTCTTAAATGGTTTTCTTTTTTTCTTCTTGTTTTATATCTCTTCTTATCTGGGTAACAAAGGGCAAAGAGGATAGTACAGAGCCACTTCACAGTGAGGTGAGATGCTTCCCACAGAATCACAGCAGCCCAATTCTTACTGACCAGTGGGCCCCACCCATGATTCCAAATCTGATCTTTCTCCTTTGTCAGTGCAGCCCCTTCCCTTATCTCTATATTCTAGGTCTCCTATCTTGAAAAGTGGTTTTTAGTTAGTATATGGAGACCTCTTTTCTGGGGCTAAATCATGCCCAACAGTTTTAGCTAATACCCTTCTCTGCTGTTTTTTCCCGTGGTTTAAGGAGAGAAAATTGTGTGTTGAATGGATACGTATCTATAATTTATAAATATACATAGACGTATAAAATATATATGTATATATATGTTTTATATATATTTTTATATATACGTTATATATATATTTTTATATATGTTATATATGTGTATATATGTGTTATATATATGTATATATATATTACATATATATATATATATATATATAACATATATATATTCTACTCAATATTTCACTGGAGGATGAGTAATTTTTTCTACTCTATCAAGTTATTTTTTTTTTACTTTTATGCTAGAAATTACTTTCCCACCACAAGATCAGACAGCCATTGAGCTATCTTTTGTTAGTTTGGAGTTAGTAGCTTTTTCTCTGAGTGAATAGTGGTTGGGCCCTAGAAAAATTTTGTAGTAAACAGCAGTAGCTGGTATGCAAAAAATAACCTCGTATTCTTTTCCTGAAGTCTTTTTTTTATTAGGAAAAGCATATTTTCCAATAATCTGTTTCACTTAGTTTTTCCCCTAGGACTATTCTATGGGTCAAGAAATAAAGGGGGTGCTGGACAGGGTGTCTGTGACGCTACATTTCTCAGTATCACATACAGACACTTCTTCAGCACAATAAGAGCCTCACAGCTCTATCCCTTTAATCCAGGGGTTGGCAAACTTCTCCTGGAAAAGGCCAGATAGTAAATCTTTAGGCTTTGTGAGCCATACAGTCTCTGTTGAAACTATTCAGTTCTGCAGTTGTAGTGTGAAACGGTCAGGCAATATGTAACTAATGAGTGTGTCCCAATAAAACTTTACAAAAACTGCAAAAGCTGTTGACTCTTGCTCTAGTCCCAGCACCGCAGAAGGAGGCAATCTGGGGAATGTGATTAATGAACAATTTAATTTTGTATACTCACTTTTGTGTAAGTTAGGAATGCCGACCAACTTGAATCTCACAAGTTTGTTCAGTTTTGATGTTAGTCATTGCTGTTATGTGAGGTGGCTATGACCGGTGTCATTCATGCCTCCTTCCTCTTCCTTATAGGGTGTCAAGTTCACTGTCTTTCAGTCTGAGCGTTTCTGTGGTGGTGTGTTCTCTGTGGTACCATTTTGTCTTCGAGGTAAAGTGAAGAGTAATCATGAGGCAGGTCAAAGGCCTTGCCTAAGAAGTCACTGATTACTTCAGACCATGACAATCTGTTTATTATCACAGGTGGAAGCTGTCAGACTTCCATTAGTCATAGATGTCTCCTCTCCCTGATGTCCCTGTACTTTGGGAAAGCGCCAGCTATTTTCTGACAAGCTACAGTAGCCAGCTCCCTGTCATCTTTTAAGTACTGTACCTCAATAGTGTACACCTATCATTTCATTTTTCACAAAAGAAATAAATTGCTCAATATCGCCTTCGTTTATATTGTTCAAAGCAAATTATAGGAGTCTGCATTCTTCCACAGTTTAGATTACCTTCACTGTTAACATTTTTAATGCACATATACTTGGGAAGAGGAATATATATGATAGAAGAAATGTCAAGTTTAAAAACAGTAATTTACAAGCATCAGAATTGGACTCAGAATCTATATCAAATGAATTAAGCTTAAATCTTATCTCATAGTTATAAGTTATAATAGCTGCTTAATATTTTTTGAGGATTGGGTCAAATTAGTGTGAGAAATGCTAGAAAAATAGAGAATCAAGAAAATCAACCTTCCCTTTTTAAAAGTATCTGATCTCTGATCTCTACAGTCCTTTTAAAGATCTTCATCCCCCTAAGTGATTCAGAGAGTAAATCAGTGAACAGACTCTATACATCTAGTCACACTTGCACTCTTCCTTCCTTCTTTCCTTCCTTTTTTTTTTCTTTCCAAAAACTCAATTTTAAGAAATGGCCTTCAGTTGTAATAGGGTAAAATAAATATTAACTTTATTCTCATTTCTGAGGAGATTTCATGCTTTTAAATCTTTCTTATGTCCACTGTATTAGGGTCTTTCATTTGCTCAGACTTGTCATCAGGAAAATTCGGAGAAACATAAAAAATACTGACGAGTCTATCCTCTTGGAGAGTTAGGTGTATATAGAGTAATTTCATCAGCTGGACACCTGGCTTAAGCTCACCATGCCTGAGCCTAAGCTGGGATTCCAGCAAGTCTGGTCAACGGGGACCAACAGGAGACTTTCTGAAGGATGTTCTGAGGTGTCTCCTTGAAGAGAATTTGTCCTAAGCACAGATGGAGCCAGGACAAATGTGCTGAAGTAAATCCCAGAGTGATAGGGAAGGCATGTTTCTGAGAGCCATGAAATATCTATAATTCAGAGCTGCCACAGTGGCACTTGGTGGGCATGATGGGGCCCTAGGAGAAACACCTGTCAGGCCCAGAATCATGTGCAATATTCTGCCCCTGTCCTGGTACTTAGCCATAGCTTGTGTCCTGCAGATGTGATCCTGGTGCCAGCGGAAGCTAAAGGCTTCGGAAGGAAACTTGATAGCCAGGAGAAGCAGAAACTAAAAGGACTTGATCCTAAGCACATATGAGGCATCATCTGGCTGAAGGTAAAGGCAGACATGGTGTAGGCTTAAGACTTTCATGATGGTAAGTGCAATAAAACATGGGTTATTATTATTAATTTATACTTAGAATGTGGAACCCAGAAAAAAACAGAGTTGAACAGAACATAGATGACCTCTAGTACAACCTGCATCCCAATGCAGGATTCCTTTTGCTAGCATGCTTGGGAGATCGTCTCAGCTTAAATATGCTAACAGAGGGAAATCACTATCTTTAAAGATCTATTACACTGATGGATAGGTTTATGTTTTTAGAAATGTTGACATCTATAGAAATATCCAAATCTCAGAAATGCTAAGCATATACTATAGCCTATGATTAATTGGTAATATAAAGTGGGACACTTAAGAGAGAAATTATGACTGTAGACATATTTATATACATGTTTATATGCATTAAAATGTATTAGTATACATATTTTGTATACAAATAGGAGGATCTTATTAAACTTATGTATAACATAATTTAAAAAGTGTTATTCTTCCATTAATAAGACCAGTATTAATTAAGATATTACAGATAAAACCCTGAATCCCAGTGGCTACACAGTGAAAACTTTATTTTTCACTAACTTGAAGATCAAAATCGAGGTTAAATTTTTTTTTTTTCAAATAAATGAATCAGAGACCCAGCTTCCGTACATTTCACGGCTCTGTCATCTTAGACAGTGGTTTGAAAGGGCACTTTGCTTATATGCATTCAACCAGTGGAAGGGGAAGAAATGGAGGTTCATGTACAGGAAGTTTTCATGGGCTAAGTCTGGAAGGGGTGTGCATCTGTTTTATCTACACTTCATTGGCTAAAACTCATTCACATGACCATACCAAGCAAGGGAGCCTGGGAAATGTAGTCCATATGTGTGCCCAGGAAGAAGAGGAATTAGGTAGGAATGTAGGTGGCAGTGTCCACGAATACCCACCCCACCCCCGTTTGACTTGAATAAAATCATCCCCCATGACACATGTTGTACATACTGATGGATATTCCAGTCTTTCTCAGTTTTAACTAAGCCTTTAAAAATTGCATATTCGTGCATATTTAACTACTTGCAAATAATGGTAAATGTCAGGCCATACCTGTCTGATTCCACCTACCTTCTTGGTAGAGGACACTTGATTATGGGGCAGATCCAGACATTGTGAATCCTGAAGCTTGCATAATTTGTTGGGATCTGTTTAAAATAAAAATACAAAATTAGCTATCAAAGTAAATATTTAATTAGAGTGAGAAAACAATTATAACAAATATATTTTCTAAAAATGTGACAAATATCACAAACATTATAAAATCCAGAAAAACAACATAATATTGTAAAATAGTTAACTTTCTAACATTTATTTACAATACTTTTCCCTTACATTTGGGCTATTACTCTTAAATTACCTCTTCAGCAGACTGCAATTTTGTAACAACGTTTTCTATAGACAATAGAAAGAAAATTTAACTTTTCCTCTAACATAGTTTATAGAAGTATTTTCCTTTATTATTGATAGTTTAGAAAAGTTTCAGGTTCATGACTTGTAAGTAATACTGTCAGGTAAAATAATCAAATTTGGAAAAACATCTCAAGTTTTTTATATGAGCTCTAAAATTTTAGAGCAACACAAATGTTTTGTGCGGTGACTATTGTTTAATATTCCATGAACTGACAGCACCCTTTGATCGCTTTGCTAGGGGCTTTCCCAGGATTTTGTAAGTGCCTGGTGCAAGTGATGGTCCCTGCAGCCTAAGCTTCCTTAGCTTCTTGGTTATTCTACCTCTGTACCAGATCCTACAGGCAGGCAGGCTGGCTCAGTATTTCCTCATTTTCAAAGACCAGTAGTGGCATGGAGAGGTTGGCTACTTGCCAGAGATTACTCTAAACTTAACCCTTTTTCTGCCTGACTGAGTCTTTCAATATCACCTGATCGTGGATCCCTCTTCACCATGCTTTGCTCAACTGTGTGGATGGAGAGCCCAGTGAATCTGATATAGGTTGATACAGAATCCAAAACACAGAAGAAAGTTTTGTGAGTACTTTCTTCTGCTAATAACTTGGATGCAGCCTCAACATCTGCAGGCAGACATGTCCTCTAACAACCCCCCTCAGACTGATCCAATTCCAATAACAGTTCTAGTTGTTGGCCCTCCACTTTACCAGTGTGCCCATCCTATTAGAATTGGTTGGCTAGGCCCTGTTTAGCCTGCTTACTGTGTATGACTGTAAGATGAAGGTGAGGGGATCAGAAGTGGCTTGTTCATCCTTTAGGACCTGGCTTGGGTTAGCCAGAAAAGGCTACTTAGATAGGAGAGTTTCAAGAGTCTTTCTGAATGACAGTGAAAGTATTGAATAATTGGGAAAAGGCTGTTCTAAACATAGGGATGGCTTGAGTCCGAGTCTCATGATTTTGTAGAGTTGAGAAAGTCATAGGGAGCAAATGAGGAGAATGAAAGAATGGAGAAATAGATGAGAAAGTAGAAAGAGGTTAAAATAGTTGTAGATAAGGAAGGAGACAAATAACAGAAAAAATTGAAGGAAGGGATAAAATAAAGTTTGTACGTAGGGTGTTTAGGAAACGAATAATATTTGAAGGTTGTAGCTGAGCTGAATGAGTGAGAGCATGGATTTAAATTATACAACAGCATCCAGTGGTATGTCTTACCCATCATTTATTTTAAAACCAGGAATTTGCAAATTGTCAAAACAAGCAATATGATAATACAATTACCAACCATGAGAAAGAACTTGCTACGTACGATTCAAAGAACTTCAAAGCCTAATGAAAAATTCCAGGGGTATAAATGAAAATGTTATTATCCTATGAAACCAATTACAAGTAAGTTTTACTTTTCAAAAATAATTTGATTCATGTTTAACCATCCTTATTTGCAAATAAAATAAATATGTCCAAGAAGTTAGTAATTTGGCAATCCTTCTTTACTCTTCTGTCATGTTTGGAAGAGGTACATGCCATATTTCCTTATAGTAGATCTTTAGTTAAAGAATTTAACTTCAAAAAACTAAATATTGTTTATTTTATGTAGAGACTGGAAATGAGTCTCTGCTTCCAGGGTCATTTAACATTTATTATTAAACACGGAAAATCGATACCTGCTTCGGGGAGCATTAAAAGCAATGTCTTCACCTTCACCTGAACTGCACTTTCTCTCAAACTTCCTTTATCCTCCATGGCTGGTGTCTTTGGTCTCCTGTGATTTTCAGTAGCTAATACCCTCCACCCATCACTCTTTTATGATGAAACCAGAGATTTGGTGGGTTTTCCCCTTGATCTGTGACCTATTTAACAACTGCATTGCATCCTGATTGCAGCCTGGAATTTTGGAGGACTTTTCATTTAGATGGTCTTCATCTGTACTTCCACCCTCTAACACCTATTTCTACTTGGTATTGTCTGGATTTGAAATAGTGGTTTTAATGTAGACTAATTACCACTATGGTGGTACCAGCTGAACTCAGTGGAGATGAATTTTATTGTATTGGAATAGCAAAGTCCTTAAGCATTTATACTTGCATGAGTTGACGTTTATCAGGACGTTGTTTGCCATTGTTGTAAGAAAATGGGAGAGCATTGTGAATGGGCAGAAGGGAGTGGGAACCAGCTAGGAGAGATGAGAACAGAAGGGCTGGCACGGGGTCTGTCCAAGGTGGTTAGAGCTGAAGTTGTTGAGTACCGTGGAGCTGAGATACTGATTGAGTTGAATTTGGTTGAGTACAAGAGGGAAAAGGCTTCCTTTCCCCTCCCATCTTAACCTTTAAACATGCTCCATCCACTTTCTCCTCCCCACCTCTGGCTGGCGTCTTGGTCAGATTCCATGGCTTTTCAGCCAGTTTGAGAAATCAGAACAGTTTATTTTCAGGTAAAGAAGTCTTACTCAATGTAAATAAGTTCCATTTTTTAATCATGTCAAAATGTGTCTCCTCCCCTGCTCAGGGCTGACCTGAGAACCAGCAGCGGGGAGGGGTGTGGCATTTTTTTTTTTATTCTGTCTCCATCACATCCCCTCTCACTCTGCATCCTCCCCTCCTTCTAGGTTGAGGTCTCCTTGTCAATCCTGCTAACATTTTTTTGTGAGACCCTTTCAAGATAACTTGAGTCATGGTGACCTTCTATGGTCACCTTGGTCCCCATTTGGTCCCCAGGAAAATAAATCATAACCCTTGCCCACCAAACAGTGTAAGTGTGGGCTGCTTCCTCTTTTGCAACTCTCTCGGCCCTGTTCTCATGGGCAGCTCCTCCAGCCGCCTGCCTTCAGAATTCTCTAGGCAAGAGGAATCACTAGTTTGTAAGTTCATACATGCCCCCCAAATGCCAGTGGATGTACATCGGGCTCTCCCAAGAATTCTCTCCCAGTGTCGCACTCTGGACCCATGGGGGCACTTGG
Organism: Rhinolophus sinicus; assembly: GCF_057876585.1. Lineage (NCBI taxonomy): Eukaryota > Metazoa > Chordata > Mammalia > Chiroptera > Rhinolophidae > Rhinolophus > Rhinolophus sinicus. Next base: position 166,113,285 of record NC_142502.1, read on the forward strand.
GTCTGGGTCCCGCATCTCAGTAACCATCCTGCTAGAGGGAAAGACAATGTTTTCCTTCACACAAACTCTACCCATTCTTTGATTCTTGAGAAGCCCTCTCATTTGGCATGAGTTCAGTGCACCCTGACCCCTCTCAATATGGCTGGCAGCTCTGCAGCTCAATAACTCTAATCCTTCTTTATAATTTCTAGTTTTCTCTCCTATAGATGAGTCGTGGGGTACAGGGAAAAGTCTGGTTCTGCTCTTCATTAGTTAGGCACCCATTTAACATCCTGTTACCATTGTTTCTAGGAGAGACCAATATTCAGGGCTGACAAGGAAACCAGAAGAAGGAACAGAATCATAGTTGTCCTGAGCTCAAGTGGGGTACCCAATGGAGACTCCCAGAAACAATTAGTATGACTTTGGGGGTATATTAGTTTGCTAGGGCCACTATAACAACAGACATTTATCTCCTCACACTTGTGGAGGCTGTCAGCAGGGTCGGTTTCTTCTGAGGCCTTTCTCCATGCCTTGCAGGTGGCTGCCATCTCACTGTATCCTCACAAAGTCTTTTCTCTATGTGGGCGTGCCCCTGGTGTCTCTTCCTCTTCATGTTAGGACACCAGTCAGATTGGATTAGGGACCTGCCTCCAACTGCTTTGGTTTAATTTAATTATATCTTTAAAGACCTTCTCTCTAAATATAGTCATATTCAGAGGAACTAGGGGTTGGGACTTCAACATATAAATTTTGAGGGAAACAATTCAGTTCATAACAGGAAGAAAAGGCTGAGGCTGGGATTAGCTGGTGTCTCTGGGTAGATGTAGCGTGGCTGCCCTCTCCAGTACCACTCACTTGCTGAGTTTAGGCAGCAGCAGTGCCTGGAGTCCTGTCACAGGGGATGGGAATGCCCAAGCTAGTCCATTGGAACTCTCCATCTGGTGACACTCAGGGACATTCAGGGTATATGCTAATCCAGTCTTTCAAAGGGCAAACCAGTTCTTGAGTTACAAAGTTACTCTCTTTCTATAACATGGGATAAAAATGATCTTTCGTTAAAACAAAACAAAAAACCCCAAGAAATTTCCAAGACACCTACTCTTAACCCTCTAATGTCAGATTAGAAACTATTAGTTTACTTTTGTGTCTACCCTAGTCAAATCAATCAGAAAATTGAGCAATTATATCTGCATTTGCTTAAGTTATGTAAACAATGATCTTAATAGATTACATAGTTTTGCTTTAGTAGACCCAACTGGTATCTGACTTGTGGTTTATTTATTTAGATCCATAACATTTGATGAGGCTATTTGGATGCAGCAATATTGGTGTGGCTCTTTTGATGTCAAGACATTTTGACCACTCTTAAAAAAAAAATAAAGAAAACCCTGTAAAACTTACAGCTTTAAAAAATTATAATATGTGTAGAACAGACATCCTCACCCCTGAGCCTCACCCCATCTTAACCCCACTCACAATGAAATGTTTCTTCTCTAAAAGAAATTTGAACATCTCTGGAAACAAAACTTTGCGGGAAGAAAACAAATGAAAAACAAAGACCTGAAAAACTAAGTTCCAAAGGAGTAGGACACTTCAGTTTCAACGTTCATTCTTGTAACAGCCTCATCAGTGCAAGTTTTGGGGGAGTCCAGCTGATTCCATGGAATATTGATGAATGCTATGGTTCTCTTGTCTGAATACTCTTGAGACTATGGAAAATTTGGGACAAACATCCTTATAAGAAACTTGTATTAATAAGCCTGTCAGAAAATAGAATTTAATACACATGACCAATATTAAATATGCAACCTGCATCAGACAAAAAGTACAATCCATTTACCTCATCCAAATGTGATCCAAGCCCTCTAGTTTTTCTTCAGTTACAAACTCCTCTGAATTGTCTGCATCTGTTTTTCTTTTTGTAAATCTGGCAGAGCCTCTACTGATGCCACCTGGTCTCATGAATGAACCCTGTCAGTCTTCCAAAGTGTCACTTTCTGACAGCTTGTCATGCTCAATAGAGTTTTCTTATTCTAATTTTTTACTCATTACCCACCCCTCCTCAATCCACTGTGAAGTGGACTTACTGTTTTCTTGAAAGTTAGCCCTTGTTTCTCTTTTCTTCATCTTTTTTCCCTGAGTGTGCCAGAGAGATTTCCCATCTCCACTGAATTTCTTCTCAGAATTAGACTCTCAAACTTGTCTACAAATGACAACAGCCGATTTTTTAAAATCTTGCATTACTTTATAATGAAGTTAATTTGTATAATTGTAGTACAAAATACAGTTTCAATCAGAAGGTAAAATAGGAGATCATTAACAAGTTTACAATTCATGAACCATTACTACATACAGTGTGTGAACTAATTTTAAATGTCTGATTTCAAGCCACTTTAAATGAAATCAGATGTGAAATAAGCAGGACATATCTGTACAGGGCAATTCTAACAAGTGATACAATAAAGCCACACCTATTAGAAAAAATGTGGTTAAATATACATCATATGAAAATTACTATTTTAACAATTTTTAAGTGTAACATGGCATTAAGTACATTTATATTATGTGCAACCAACACCATAATCTATCTCCAGAATTATTTCATCGTCCCAAACCAAAACTCTATATCCATGAAACATTAATCCTCTTTCCGTTCTGCCCAGCCCCTGGCAATCACCATTCTATTTTCATCTCTATGATTTTAACTACTCTGGGTACCTCAAGTAAGTCGAATCATACCGTATTTGTCCTTTTCTGTCTGGTTTCACTTAGTATAATGTCTTCAAGTTTCAACAATGTTGTAGCATGTGTCAACTTTTTAAAAGCTGAATAATATTCTATTGCATGTATATGCCACATTTTATTTATCATTTGTCATGCGGGTGTCATGTGGGGTCTCTGGTCCCACTCCCTGCATAAGAACGCAGGATGTGGTGAGGCCAAAAAGGAACACCAATGGAGCCATAGATAGGGGAGTCATACCACTATATTCTCACTGGAGGCTGGGTTGGAGATACAGGAAGCAAGAGCCACACAATCCACAACCCGCGGTTCACTTCTCTGCCAACCAACCTCACTTGCTAACTGCAATCCATGCTTAGTAGCTTAGCCACGGCAGTTATATCAGTGGCTAATGGCTAACCGATAATAGCTGATGGCCACCTACTACCTGAGCCAGCACCTTTCCCCATGAGGCCGAGAGCCTGAAAACTGCTCTCTGGGACTCTGTCCCCACATCATTCATCTGTTGATGGACGTTTGAGTTTCCATTTTTTTGGTTATAAAGCCACACCTTTAAAAAAAATTTTTATTGAGTTATAATTTACATGCAGTAAAATGCATTTGTTTTAAGCTTACTGTTTGATAAATGTATACACCTACATAGTTACTATCATAATCAAGTGTCGTGCGGGGTGGCCTGTGGGGTCTCTGCTCCCGCTCCCCACATAAGAACGCAGGATGTGGCTAGGCCAAAAAGGAACACCCATGGAGCCATAGGTAGGGGAGTCAAATACTATAGTCTCACTGGAGGCTGGAGTCACATGACGTGCGACCTGCTGTCTGCTTTTCTGCCAACCGACCGACTCCCCTTGCTAGCTGCAATCCGCCATGCTAATTGCAATCCGCACTTGCTAGCTCAGCCACCATCTTCTTGCTAGCACCCATTTTTTCTAGCCTAGCCACAGCAGTTATATTAGTGGCCAATGGCTCACTGATTACAGCTGATGGCCCAGTAGCCACAGCTGATGGCCATCCAATCACAGTTGATGGTCATTTACTAGCTGAGTCAGCATCTTTCCACGTGAGGCTGAGAGCCTAGAAACTGCAATAATCAAGTTATACAGAGTATTTCCATTTCAGCATTCCAGAGGTTTTCCTCATGTCCTTTTAAAGTTAATCCTTCTACTCCAAACCATCTCATGCCCTGGTACCACTGATTTTTCTGCCACTCTAGATGAGTTTTCCTGCCTTTTTAGACCCAAGGAATCTTGGTTAGTAATGAGACAAAGAATTACTTTTTCATGTTTACAGTAATTAGTACTCTGTCATGTTTACAGTAATTATTTAAAATCTACAAAAGCACCAATTAACATTTTAGTTCAGACTTTCTAATCTCATTGCTCAGTCCCATTAAATAGCAAAATCATTTTTCTCATGGGCATCTTCCTTTGGGCACTTTTATAGATTGTGTTGAATGCCAAGGTTACTATTGGTGTGTAAATATAAATTGATTAAGAAAAGTGATTCAAATCTTGTTTTTGCAATGGAGTTTTCAAAGTATCCGTGGTGATAAAAGGTAATTTGCATTTAATTAAAAGTAAAAAGCATCCTATATGGAAAATTTGACTAAAATTAAATTCTGAGACCACTAAAGTTAACCCAGTAGCAATTCATTTGTAAAGCATATGAAAAATTTGACAGTGTTAATGTGGGAACAGAGTCCCAGAGTGCAGTTTCCAGGCTCTCGGCCTCACGTGGAAAGGTGCTGGCTTGGATAGTGGATGGCCATCAGCTGTTACTAGTTGGCCATCAGCTGTAACCAGTTAGCCATTAGCCACTGATACAACTGCCATGGTTACGCTGGTGGGGTGGTTGGCAGAGAAGCAGACGGCAGGCTGCAGATCGGATCGTGGCTCCTGCTTCCTGTGTCTCCAGCCCAGCCGCCAGCAAGAATATAGTGGTCCCCACCCTCTGGTCCCCATCCTATGGCTCTGTTGGTGTTCCTTTTTGGCCTCACCATGTCCTGCATTCTTGTGTGGGGAGCGGGACCAGAGACCCCGCATGGCAGTTGCATTTGGGTCCTAAAAGTAAGTAATCCTCATTTCCACTAACACATATACACACAGCACCCAGATAAATGGAGATCTAAAATAAGGAAAAAAACCTCACAATGTAGCCTTAGCTGTGTACCTAATTAAGAGATTCTGAATCAATTCGATAGTTTCTCATAACTTTGCGTATGTAGTTAAATACCTAGAGAAAAATAGATCTTGGATACTTTTAGAGCATCATGTTAATGTTCACATAGCTGAATATCAGCTGAGCTGGAATGTTTTTTTTATCAATCCCAAAGCTTTTAACCACTGAGTAATTACTTCTAGCTATTGGCCAAGTAGAGCTCAACATCTGCTCCCTTCATGGTTTCATTGGAAACAGAGGGAACAATGTTGCCTTTAAAGTAATTATCAACAGTTTCATAGGTTAAATCATAGAACATTTTGTTTAACATGGGACAAATCATTGAAATATGAGACAACATTCATTGGCATAGTAAATAGGAAATTTTGGTATTAACATGTATTCTTGAGGATAGGTTTCCGTGCTGTCAAGATATGGATCAAGCATACTGGGAAAACTCTTATTTTCTATTATAACTCAGGATTTGTTTTTCGAAAGATGAGTTGTGTACCTAATAAAGTATGTGATTACTACAGTCCAAAGAGATAATGCCTATCAACTACTGTAACCTTCGACCAGCTCAGACTGGTCCTATTCTGTTTAACAAGACCCAGAACCAAAGTTTAAACCTTGGATACACCACTCATGAGTAACATTTGTTATCCCTTAAAACTCCACCCTGAATGCTGGGTCAGGAGGACAAGATTTGAGCCTTTCCTCCTGTCTTCTTGCGAACCCATTCAGAAATAAAGCTCCTTTCTTTTCTCAAAAGTCAGTGCCATAGTATTGGCTTCTGTGTACATGGTGCAGCAAACCCTTGTCTGGTAACATTCTGTGGGGACAGAGCCCCAAGTGCAGTTTCCAGGCTCTCAGCCTCACGTAGAAAGGTGCTGGGCTCAGGTAGTAAATGGCCATCAACTGTGATTGGATGGCCATCAGCTGTGGCTAGTTGGCCGTCAGCTGTAACCAGTGAGCCATTGGCCACTAATATAACTGCTGTGGCTACGCTAGCAGCAAATGGGGGCTAGCAAGAAGATGGTGGCTGAGCCTGCAAGCAGCACAGCGAGGGTTGAGAATTGTGTGGCTCCTGTTTCCTGTTTCTCCAACCCAGCCGCCAGCGAGAATATAGTGGTATGACTCCCCTACCTATGGCTCCGTGGGTATTCCACTTTGGCCTCACCATATCCTGCGTTCTCTTGCGGGGAGCAGGAGCAGAGACCCCGCTGGACACCCCACACGACCCATTCCTAGGTATTTATTGCCTTTACATGTTCACATTCCCTTATAATCATACTTTTGCCCCCAATTTTTTTTAATTGGAAAATACACATAACATAAAAATATCATCTTCACCATTTTAAGTGTACATCTCAATGGTATTAAATACATTTATATTTTTGGGCAATCATCACTACCATCCCTCTCTAGAACTCTTTTCATCTTGCAAAACTGAAACAGTATACCCATTAAACAGTGACTCTCCCAATCATACCCACTTTTTATTTCGTATAAAGGGTTTCCTCTGAATCTTATCTCTACAACTACATTGTAAGCCCCTTGTAGGGAGCAGCCATGTATTACTTATATAAAATACACATATGGTACTGTTAGGCACTGTTCTAAGTACTTTGCAAGTATTAACTCATAATTATTTGCAAGCATTAACTCACATAATTATTCATGTTTGTATGTTCCAGAGAGTCTAACAAGAACTTTGCATGTGGGAGACCTAAAGTATTTGTGCAGTGAATTTCGGTATCACTTAAGCATTTCCAACTGATTCTAGTTGGGAAGGTACAAAAGGAGCAGGTTACCCTGGGGAAATGACTTCGTGCATAATATGACACTAAGTCACAATTTTAGAGAAGCCCTGTATTTTAGCCACATTTAGGCCACGTTTCAACTAAGGAAAACTAAGAGGAAGCTACTCCTGAGTGATAGAGACTATAAGAAGTGACTGAACTCAGTTAAGGTTTTCCTTTCTACAGGGACCCCGGGTCAACTCGGAAAATATTCGGGAAAAGGGAAGACCCTAGGCTGAGCAGCCCAGGACAGTTCCACGCCAGGGCGGCCCAGCGGGGGCGGGGCCTCGGCGGGGGCGGGGCTCCGAGGGTGGGGCCTGACGGCGGAGCAGGGCGGGGCGCGGGACGGCACCGGGCGGCGATGGCGGCGGACGGGGACTGGCAGGATTTCTATGAGTTCCAGGAGCCGGCCCGGAGCCTCCAGGACCAGGAGAACTGTAACGCGAGCTCCGAGGCCGGGGCAGGGCCGGGCGGGGAAGGCGACGGTTTTCCGGCGCTGGCCTGCAGCTTGGAGGAGAAGCTGAGCCTGTGTTTCCGCCCCTCGGGTCCGGGCGCCGAGCCCCCGAGGACGGCCGTGCGGCCCATCACCGAGTGCAGCCTCCTGCAGGGGGACGAGTGAGTGCGGGCCCGGCGGGGAGCGGGCGGGAGCCTCCCCAGCCCTCACCCTGCCCGCTGGCCCTCGGTCCGCAGCCTCGGCGGGACTCTGGCCGCAGGCTCCTCCCCTCGCCCTCCTTCCGCCTCTGCCGGCTCCCGCTTCTCCGCCCCTCCCGGCTCTTCCAGCTCCCTCCCCCGGGCTTCGGGCCGCTGAGCGCTCTGCGATTTAAATCCCCAGCTCCTCTGCTCCCCTCACTCCCTTAAACCTCCTCCAGTGCTCTCCTCCTCCTCCTTTCTGGAAACCGACCCTTGTTAGGTTTAGAGGGGAGCCTCCTTGTACGGAGCCCGTAGTAAGAGGCAGCACCACCTCGGGCACAGGTTTAGCGATTCATTCATTCGACCAGCATGTTTATTAAGCGCCCGGTACGTGCCAGAGGCTGCTTTGCGCTGGGAATACCGAGATGACAGCCCCTCTCAAGTAGGGCACAACCTAGGATAGGAGCTAGATTTGTAAACAAATATTTGTCTGGGTGTGGCAAATGCTTTAATGGATATATGTAAAATTTAGAAGATTTAAAAGGGTGTGAGTGTGGGGAGGGTGGGGAGAGTCAGGAAAGACTTCGTAGAGAAAGAAATGGGAAAACTGGAACCTGACGAGTGAGTGGGAGTTTTCCTGGCAGGTGAAGAAAGATTTAGCATTCTAGTTCGAGGATGTAGCACGTGCAAAGGTAAGGCTGGAGCAGCATTTATGCTACAGGAATTTATTAGGTCGATCTGAAAACCCAGGTAGAGCGCAGGCCCCCACAGAGGCAAAAAGGAAAAGATCTGGTTATTAATAGCAAGGATCTACTAGTTTGGTGGGGGACCAGTGCATAAGCAGGTAATTATTAAAAAATCAAAGTGCAATGATACGAAGTTCACAGGCGTGTATGAGAACTGGGGGAAGGAAGAGATAGAGTTTCTGGGGGCACTTTATTTAACCACTTTGAACCCCAATTATAACTTGGTTAAATAAAGGTGGTAATTGTGTACCAAAGTATTACCTCAAAAAGCGGATGAAGAAATGGTGAGAGTGAAAGAAACTAGCATAATGTAATGTAGGGGGAGAGGAACCCCTGCAGAGGCTGAGAGTGAAATTAATGGAGTAAACACTGAGGACCTGGGTAGGGCTGGGTTTTCGGAACATTGCTGGCATGGAGATTTTAGAGGTTAGGGAAGAATTCTTGAGAGGGAAGGCTCCACGGGCACAGAATGGGGCTTCTAGTGGGACGGTCTCCTTTGCTCTGTGCAGCAGATTTATCAGGAATAAAGTAGGAAGCTTGAGAAAAGGGGCTTGGCTTGGCGATGAGTGCCTGTAAACATGGCTTAGCAGTAGTTCCGGCCCATTTTTGCTTGGAGAGCATATCTTTTCACTGATACCTCTGTTCTGTGTTGAGGCATAGAGGGAAGATTTTATGATTGGATTTTATACACACAGATAGGCATGCAGTCAGTGGCAAAATATGACATTTCTGAAAGTCTATTTCTGAAAGAGAAGGTAATGTTTTATATACTAGATACCCTCTGAATATGTAGATTTATATACTCTGAATCACTAGACTCAGGACATATTCTAGATTTAAAAATTATATTACGTATTTGGGATTGATTGTACACAGATAAAGTTATTTTTGCTTTGCCTGTACTGTCTGGAAAGTAGTATAAATCATAGGTTGATGTAAAACTTAAAGAATTTTGTTACCCTTGACAATGGTTTTTAGTTGATGATATGTTGGTAATGTGTGTCGCTTGATTTGGGAATGCATAAGAAATCTCTCTTTTCCAGGGCCTTCTCATCCCCGTTCTGTTGCACAAATCTGCACTCCATTACTATATAGAGTCCCTTTCTGCTCCTTCAGAAAGAGTTGAAATTCTTTCACTCAGATACTGCCTTTCCGTAGGGCGTGTTACTTAACTTCTCTGAGTCCCAGTTTTAGTTTTGGTTAAATACAGGGATGGTACTTATCCGCTAAGGTTTTACTTTATACGAGTCTCTTGTAGGATTTAGTGTCAGCAGGACTTTGACCTCCTTGGAACAGAGCTATCTTGCCAGTTGTTTATGACTGTTTGTAACACAGTATGATAAGGATAAAGGCAATTCATGTTTTGACTGGAGAATTCTAGCAATCTTTCCCTTTAGTTGGCCCTGCCTCCTTCCAACTACAATTGTTCTGACCTTGGTGGAGGTAGAGGACGGCTGATTGTCCTTCCCTTTCTTGGAATATCAAATTCGGGCACGGTCACTTTTCTAGGTGAAGTCGTATTCTGCTCCATTTGCCCTATTATTACAGCCTCATTTAAGAAGGGGCAAACAAGTAATTCCCCCAAACTCTGGATTGTCTTCACCTACTCGAATATCCTACTCGAGTTCCTGACCAGGGTTAGGTATGTAGTCAGTTATTCAGGATTTAAAAATCTTTTACCCAGGGAGGTGTAGGGCAGAAATGCAGCAAGGTTAGCAGTCCAGAAGTGTCGTTGGCATGTTGGCATTAGAGGAGATTATGATTCCAACAGAGAGGGCAATAGGAACGAGCCATGCATTTAGGGGGTTTGCAGGTAAACAGTGTTCTAGAGCCTTTGGGTTCACATTTTCATTGAGGCTACTGTGTGTTCCAAAGCCAGACATAATTTTAGGATTTTTTTTTTGGCAGTTGTGGCCCCATTGCTTCATCTCTGTAACACCAAATCCCAGTTTATTAAATCAAGTATGTTGCTACTTTATTTTGAAGCTTGCATTCCTATTTTTGTGCCTCTAGTGGTCTTGCTTTTCTGTCCTAGTGGCTTACAAACTTAGGGAAAAAAAACACCCCACCCAATTATTTAAGGTTTATTCACAATTAGATACCTGTTATAAATGTTAGGTTTTTCCTTTTTTAATGACATGGATATGTGTAACTCTGTGTAATATTTACTTTTACTTACCCCAATTAAATTTCATCTCATTTACATCTCTGAACTTTTTTTTTTTTTTCATACAATATCATGTTTTGTTATACTGATTATTACTTTGGTACTGAAACTTGAATTTTGGTCATGAAATTGGAGTTCATCTGTCCTTATCTGGTGTGATTTAGGACTTTCTTCAATACAACTCATTTAAATGAATGCTTAGAGTAATAGAGCTAGGAGGAATGTCTGTTTCTTTTGTCCAAGCCTCTCTTTTTATAGAAGGTGGCAAATACATAGAGAAGTTAAAGGATGCCACCAAAGACTCATTGCTTAAGGAAGAGTGGAGATGAGAGTCCGTGTTTCCTGACTTTTAGTCACGTGTTCTATTGCCCTCCCCCCTAATGCTGTTTGGTGTTAAGGTGGGATAACTGCATTAGATATAACCTGTATGCATTAGATATAACCTCCCTTCCTTTCCCCTTTCATTTTATCAGTCTTAGTTCTTAGCCTATTATATTACAGATTAGATATTAAACCCTGATCTCACATTGCAACTGAATCCTTTCTCCAGAAAGGATAACAAACCTTTGGTTAGAGAGAGATTATTCACTCTATGAAATGGTCTACATGTTTCAAAGTTATAGAAGGAAAAGTGTACAGCTCAGTGTATTTACTACCGGTGTGGCTTGGGAAACATTATTTAACCTCCCTATGCTTCAGTTTTCTCATCTGTAAAATGGGAATAATAATGGTTCTTCATAATGTTTTTGAGAATGCAATGAGTTAATATATGTAAATTGTTTAGAATAGTGCCTGGCACATAGTACAGTGGAAGTGTCAGCTGTCAACTTTGGGAGAGTTTTCCATTTCACTTCACCTTCCCTCAGGACTTCTTGTCAGCCCAATTATATGATTTTCATTTAGCCTTGTTGATGTTTTTCTGAGAAACAATAGACCTTTTATTTATTTGTTTATTTGCTTTGATTTTTTTTTTTTCTTCTTTCACTATAGTACTGGATATTTGTTTAGTAAAAGACATATAAGATGTTAATTTTCATGGACTGTAGTCTTCTTCTTTTTAAGGATTTGGAATGCCCTGACAGATAATTACGGGAATGTAATGCCTGTGGACTGGAAGTCGTCCCGTACCAGGACCTTGCACTTGCTTACTCTCAACCTGTCAGAAAAAGGGGTAAGTTAGGAAATGAACCAATCATTTGTCAATAACTGATTCTGATAATGAAACTAAAAAGTAGCATTTCCAAACTTGTAGCAATTAGTGGCCCTCTGTTGCCACAGTCAACTTGCTAGCACATTCCTCTAATTCTTCCCCAGCACATGCTCCCTTTCTTATGTCTAGCTAAGTTGCTATCACCTGTATTTAAAGGTGAATGACCAGCATTTTTTCCAGCTTAAATAATACAATTTTGATGTGTTCAGTGAGAATCCTAGTTGGTTAAAATAAATATACAGTCGTGCGCCATTTAGCGCCCGGGATATCTTCTGAGAAATGCATTATTAGGCGATTTTGTCGTGCAAACGTCACAGAGGGCACTTACACAGACCTAGCTGGCAGAGTCTACTGCACACGTAGGCTGTATGGTAGAGCCTATTGCTGCTAGGCTACAAGCCTGTATGGCCTGTTATTGTATAAAACACGAGACTAAATCAAACACAAGAGAAAATGTTGCAATCAAGAGACACAGTAAGCATGAGATGTATGAGGCCTCTGCCTGCATAACATGGTACACTTTTTACAGCATACCTTCTTTTTTTTTTAAATAGGAAGAGTACACTGCAAAATAACGATGAAAAGTATAGCATAGTAAGTACATAAACCAGTATGGTAATCATGTATTATCATTATCAGGTATTACGTACTGTACATAATTGTATGTGCCATCCTTTTTTACGCCTGGCAGCACAGTAGGTTGGTTTACACCAGCATCGCCACCAACACCTGAGTAATGCGTTCCACTGTGACGTGACTAGACGGTGGGAATTTTTCAGCTCCATTATAATCTTACGGCACCACCGTGGTGTATGCAGTCAGCCGTTGGCTCAGGTGTTGTGATGGGCACATGCCTGTGTGGAGAGCACTGGAATATCTGCAGGGTAAACTTTCTGATGAATTCAGTGACTTGGCATGGTGCCCAAAGACTGTGTTCCTGTGAATATTGGGGTACCTTTAGAAGACATTTCAGTGCTTGGCTTTTTCACGTGTTCTCAGCTACCTGAGGCTGCTCTGTTTGTCTTGGTATTGTAAAGTGAACATGCCTTGAGTGAGAAGTGTGAGCTCAGGCGATAGGATAGGAAGGAGTCAGCAAAGGGAAGAAAAGGGCTTTACGTGGAAAAGCACAGTGTTTAAAGCTGATGAGAAATGTAGCTAAATTATGTTTCAGGGCCTGATAATTTTAAGTTTCTCATCAAATAACTATAAACTCATGCTAGATATTTTGGCATGCTGTATATTTCATTAGTATATTTGAGCAAATGCTAGGAGTTTAATATAGTAGGGCTGTCAGTATTTGAAATGGTATTGTTAATGTTTTGTGAGAATGATTTTTTAAAATACCTGATTCGGAAAAGCTTGCTGACTATTATTTTCTAGTAAAATACAGAATTCTGACTGTGCTTCCTAACATTCTAGTAGATACAGAATTCTTACTTTTTGTTCCAATTGTTGACCCCCTTCCGCTGTCTTATAGAGTGACCTGACATACCTGTAGTGAAAAGGAATACCACAAAATAACCTTATGCTCTGTCTTCTGTTTATTTAGACCTTAGCTATCATTTTGAAATTTAGTTCAAGTTTCCGTTACGCTCTGAAGCTTCCTATTACTGTTTTAGCCTTTGCTGATCTCATGGAATTGCATAATTTTAGAGTTGGAAGGGACTTTAAAGGACACTTAATCCAACCTCTCACTTGGTGGGGGGGGGGGAATCCCCACCTACTGCATATCTGACAGACGTCACTTAGCCATGGCCTAAATCCCTCCACGGAAGGAAAATGCACTTCTCTCTGTGGGAATCAGTTACACTGTGGGGGTATGAACACCTTACAGCACTTACCATCCCATAGAATTCAGCCCCATTGTCTCCTGGGTGCTCGTTCCTGCAGCACTTTGTCCACGTCTCAGGTCACGGCCTATTTCTCTTATTAAGCATGTTTTTGGGTCTGTCATTAGATTGTGACTTCTGATCAGTGTCGTTGTAGTTGTCTTTTTAGTAACTACCACTGCGCCTGGCACATAGTGGGCACTAAGACAACTGTTTGAGGAGAGAACGAGTAATCTTGTCAGACTGTAAGGTCAGAGACCATGATGGGAAATCTTTAAAATATATATATATATTCTATATTATTTAACATAGTGCTGCATTGACAATAGCCAGTCAACGAGTACTTTTTTGTTTGACATATGAAAAAATAGCGTAGGAAAGGTCTTCTTGTATTTTGAAAGGGAAGTATATTAGCAGCATGAATGAAACACTCTAGTGCAGTTTCACTGAATAAAATATGTGTCTTGTTAGATTGCCTTTTGGAAAGTTACTCCCTTTTCCTGTCTTTTGACTACTGTTTTCAATGCCAGAGCAATGGTACAGTTAGGGTCGTGGTTAGTCATGACTTGGAGTTTAGTACGAGTACTCACTGTGAAAGCCTTACCTGGAAAACTCAGCAGATGAAAACAACCAGTGGTCATCTGTGTATCATCTGTCTATCTTGACACAACTACCCAGGTGATGAATAGAACTGAAATTAGAATTCTGTTCCTTGGGAATGGGTAGCACACATTAAATTCCTGAAGAATAAACGGGCAACAAGGAACTATGTAAGAAGCAACCATATTATTCTATTAGATAGCATATAATTGATTTTTTTTTTAACCTGGGCAAGGTATTGTATTTATTATTGCCAACTGTGTGCTCTATTCTTTCCATAACGGAACTATGCAAAATTTACCTGCTGGGAGCACTCTTTAGATTGTTCCAGTTGTAAAACAGGGTCTATAGGAAATTAATTTGGCAAAGGTAGAAGAAATTTCTTTGACATTGGGATGAGAAAGACATTCAAGAAAACCATAGTTTGCTAGGTTTCAGTTTTAAAATTTCCTTTCATTGACGTTTAACCTGGCACACTTATTTCATGGGCCTTTTCTAGAGTAAGCCATCTAGTACAGTCCAAATTCTTCCATGGGCACATTTTTTCCATTTGAGGCAGCTTCAGTTTCATGGAGGGAAACAGCAGCTCTGTATCTAACCCTGGCACAGGAAGGAGTGATGGGAATGCTTGGAAAAGACAAGGCACATTGATGCCGAATGGGAGAGTGAATAATGAGACTTATGACAGCCAAGGTTAGTTTTCAAAGCTCGAAAGGGATTCCAGCTCTTAGCATATGCCATCTCTGTGGGGAATGGGCTTGGCTCCCTCTGTGGAAAGATGATCTGGGATCATTATTTCTGTTGTCATGGAAATTTATTCTCATGGCTTGCTGGTATCAGTCATGTGTTTTGGCAATAGCTGCAAACCTATTCTAAATCCAGTGCCTTTCTTGACTGTGCTTATATAATGGAATGCTTCTGAATCATTGTGCCTTAGGAGCAAATATCTCGTATGCCATTTTCTTCCTCCTACCATGAGCATTTTTTCAAGGACTTGGACTTTATGTACCTTTATATCTTCAAGAGTAGAAACAGAAAGAAGATAATAACATCCTCCTTGGGATTAATTTTCAAATAACAACTTTTATTTGTCTAGAAGGGGAAAAATAAAACTATGGTCCTCACGTTACAATATAGAAGAGTGATTTGTGGGTGTGTGTTGAAATCTGAGGATCAGCAAAGATAATTGTTAGGTCTTACTTCACCTCCTTCATACACCCTTAGGATCATATTGTGGAATTTTTCATCTCTACTTGTCCAATCTTGAAAACAAACATTCTCTCATCAAGAGCCTATCTCTTGACCTTTCTCCTTTCTTATTAAGAGGCTAACTGTCACAATGTGATTTATAGATGATGTAATACAGAATTGTACACCTGAAATCTATGTAATTTTACTAACAATTGTCACCCTAATAAATTTAATAAAAAGAAAATAAAAAGAGGCTAACTGTCGTAGTTTAAAAAGTAGACTAGAACTATCAGACTTTACATGAAAATGCAGCCTCTGCCCTTCTTACTCCATGTTTGATTTCCACCGACTAGAGGCAACCACTTTGAACTACTTCAACTTTTCTTCTAACAGATAGCATACTCATAGCATTTTACTTGATTTTATTTTTCAGTTTTAGACTTGATCCATTTACTTTCTACCCAGAGGATGAGGGCTTAGCTCTCTCATCGTCTTCCCTCCAACCACAACAACATAACCCTCACAAAAACATACCCTTCCCCTATCTTCCCAATGTAATTATGTCACAATATTTGGTTAAGTGATTAATCAGCACTTTTATTTACTATTTAAATATTGACACTTGGCCCATTTTAGTACATTATGATTAAATTTTCTCTTGTAATTTTTTCCCTTAGGGTAATAATAATTGCCTTTTTGTGGTTTATTTAGTTTAGCTCACTTATTCAGTCTCAGCACAGCTATAAAACTCATTTTAGTAATTGAAATACACTAGGTAGTCTCTCTCCTCTTTATCTTTCTTTCATGCTTTTCTTGATGCCCTTTGTCGTTAACAGCTCTAATCTAAACTGATTACTGTCTAGTTGAGTTCCACAGCCACCATTCTGGAATCTTCACTATTATTACAAGAATTCTGTTCACCTCTTTCTTGTGTTAGATCCCATGTCTGCTTTCTTTTTGGGTTTCCTCTTGGTTTTAATGGAGCATATTCTGCAGTAGCTTTCTGAGAAAGGGTGCATAAGAGGTAAATCTCTGAGGAGTTGAATGTGTAAAAATTTCTTTATTCTAAGTCCCCAGCTAATTGTTAGTTTAGCTGGATATTAGGATTCTAGAGTGGAATTAATGGAAACAAGGGAATTACATTGATTGTTTGCTAGCTTCTGTTGTTGCTATTGAGAATTCAAGGGACATTTTGATTCCTGATCCTTTTAAGGTGATGGTTTTTTTCTCTCTGGGAATGTTTGGGTTCTTTTTCTTGCACAGTGTTCTGAAATTTCATGATAACACAGAAGGTCATGGCCAGGCCTTTCCAAGGCTGATGGTGCAGTGAGCAGTAGACAAGGAGGTATGTCATCACTGTGGTACAGCATGGAATTATACCATGTGGGAGTAGGTAGACACTGGAGCGCTCAGGCGGCTCCTCTCCCAGCCTCCCTTTATGAAAGGCAGCACACCAGTGTTCCTTTGCACATCTCACCTGCAGGTTTCTCACTGTGGGTTGTGTTCACCGTTAAACTCTGGGTGCTCCCGTATGAGGAACTAAGGTAGAAATAGAGACCTACCATACTCAATTGAATCCTCAATCCCATACACACACATACACACACACACACACACACACACACACCCTTTGCATAGGTAAGTGAAATAATTTTCTCAGGTAAAATACTACTTTTAAAATTATATACTATCCAAGAGACATACATGGTTGCTATTTATATAGTTCCTTGATGCCCGTTTGTTCATTGTGAACTCAGTGTGTGCTACTCTTTCCTGAGGGATGGAGTTCTGATTTCAGTGCTAGTTGTCATCTGAATAGTCATGTCACGTTAGTTAGGTAACAGATGGACGATCACTTGTCCGTTTTAATCTGCTGAGTTTTCTAGTAAGGTTTTTACAAAAAAAACCTTTGGCAATCTGGCTGGGAGACAGACAGCAGAATCAATGCCCGGCCCTCGTGCTCCCACCTTCCAGTCTCCTGCTACTGTCCGCCAGTGGTGTTTAACCCACCTGGAAGTGGAGGCAAGGGCATCCTCTGAAGTAGTCCATAAAGGTCAGCCTCCTGGGGCACAGAGCAGAGTGGAAGACAGAGGTGAGGCAAACAGCAAATCTGCAGCACAGTTAGGTTCAAAGATGGTTTTGGAATGCAGAGGTATTTTGTTTGGAAGAAGAGATGCTCAACTGGAAGGGCTAAGAGCGAGCCTCGTGGACCCTCAGTTCTTGTTTGCCAGGGAGTTGACTACTTATCTTTCACTCTGAATGGTAGAAGTTAGTTTGCAAGCAACTAACTTTGTTTTCTGTGGAATTTTAATATCTACCAATCTGATTATTAGATGAACTAAATAACATTTGCTGTTTACCCTGCCCATTACTCTTCCCCCCGCCCCATTCGCTATAATTCCCTACAACTTCCTGACCAATGCCCTGTATTTTTGTACTTACCAGTCAGCTTTTATTGCACTCTTCCTCATGGAAAAAACAGGTAAGTCTGTGTCTGTGCTGGGCGACAGGAGATCACGCAGCACCTTAGCAATTTCATGTTTATTCTGTATTCCTCTCATTTCTGTATTCCACCTCATTTGAGGTGAATATGTAAAGCACTCCACTCACTGCCTGGTACGGAGCAACTGTCATCATTTCTCCCTTTGGAGGGAAAGTCTCAGCAGATGCTTCCCTCTGTAGTCTTTACCCAGACACTCTGTGTTGTGATCAGAAGGTACAGCTTTTAACTGTGGGTAATTTGGTTGTAGATAAGTGACAGTTTGCTCTTCGATACGTCAGACGATGAGGAGTTGAGAGAACAGCTGGATATGCATTCGATCATCGTTTCCTGCGTTAATGATGAGCCCCTCTTCACTGCAGATCAGGTACAAAGGAGGAATTCATCAGTGAAAGGAAAGGGGAACCTCGGGCTGAAAAACGATTTCTTATTGTGGCAATAAGTGATGGGTTATTCGAGTTTACTTGTTTTTCTTATATTTTCTGGCTTACTGGTTAGCTCCTCCACCGAGAAGAAAGTCTGTGTAATCTGAGGGCGATGAGATGATGTTAGTTGGGAAGATACTCCAATACAGGCAATTTTCCAAGATAAGCATTGTTAAAACAGTACAGTGAGTTACTAATGGAGGTTTATTGCTTACCCCAAAATCAGAAAAAAATAGTGTCAATTTTCTTTCTTTAGATTTAACCAGATGTGGGCAAACTGCAGTATATCTGTGCAGAAGTTATCTAGTTTCTCTAAAACCTATGTAAAAATCATTAGCACTTACTAGAAGTACATATTGTGTACCCTGGAAAGAAGTGAGCATTATTCCTGTGGAATGCTCTCATAATGTCAACCTTGTATTCATTTAAAACCAGTTGAATCAGCTTTCTCATTTTCTGAATACTCTTCCCACTTCTGCTGTATTGTCAAAATGTGATGCAAGAACTTCTTCCTGAAATAAAATGTCCCCCGGCTACGTGGACTGTGAATTCTACCACACTATATTTTTAGGCTGGAAAAATAAGGTCAGTAAAGAGATACATTATGGTAAAGTTGGGAGGAGTAGGTTAAAAATGGGTCATTTTGATGCTCCTTGGTCATATTTGTGGACGGCTTGATCTAGGCCTGCGAGAAGGAGGTGCTTCAAAAGCAAGGTAGTAGGTTAGAGGGCTAAGTGGGGTAGAGCATGCTATTCCAGGGGAACATGCGGCCCTGCGAATTCATTGTCTCGCCAGTAATCTGCCTGAATGACACAAGTTACCCCTGCTTTTAAGAGTTGGAGAAACCGATTTCGTAGCCCACAATGGTGTCTCATTTTACTGTTTTGCAATGCCTATTTTGGAAAATCTTACTAATGAACATAATCCCAACCTCCTCCAGGTTTACTTTTGTTTTTCCTTAGTACAAGTGCTACATGTTAAGCCTGCTGGTACCTATTGTACTTTTTCTACTAATTTTTTATTTGTTTAAACTCTTAGGACTGTTTTTTCTAACTATTGAGTAATTTTAATGGTTTTCCTTAAATTTTCTTTGAATTTTATATCCTCAACTTTTGGAATCAACTTTTGGACAAGATGCTATTGTAAAATTTGAGCAACACTGCATATGACAGTAGGTTATTGTGTAAAAGGCCTATGTATTTCTGAAAATTCCCTGCTTTGCGCAGCTTTTTTTCCCTCTTTAAACTCTACATTTTAAGTAATTTTTGAATATCCCTTTATCTTTCATTGAATTAATATATGAAAATTGTTTCCTACTGTTAAAGGAAGATTTTGCTGCCAGAGAGGTAATTTCTTGCTTCATGTAGTTTTTTTATACTGTTGTATTTTCTAAATTTTATGTCAGTTCAATTAAATTGCTTATATTGAATGGTTGCTGTGGTACGTGGTAAATTTTCTGTCATTTGCTTTCATTTGACCATAACTATGATTTGGTTCTGGCATGTCTGAAGTAAATTATATGAGGTATGATTGAAAAATATGGTGAATGTTTAAATAAAAATTTATTACAGTAAAAGACACATTACCATTAATTCCCCTTAAAATATTTCCCCTCACTTCGAGCACACTTATCCCATCGTTCTTGCCACTTTCTGGAAGTCCTCTTTCATGAATGTCTTTAGTTGCATAGTCATGGCTGCCTCGATGTCCTGAATCGATTCAAAATGTTTTCCTTTCATGGTCATTTTGACTTTGGGGAAGAGCCAGAAGACGCACGGTGCCAGATCCAGTGAATAAGGTGGATAAGGACACACCCTAATGTTTTTATTTGACAGAACTTGCCGTTCTAGAAGCGATGTGTGACACTGTTGTTATGATGGAGGATGAAGACACTCATGAAAGAGGACTTCCAGAACTGCTTCAGAAAGTACAAGAACGATGGGATAAGTGTGTTTGAAGCGAGGGCGAGTATTTTGAGGGGGATTAATGGCAATGTGTCTTTCACTGTAATAAATTTTTTAATTTAGATATTCATCGTATTTTGTGATCACACCTCGTACATGTGTGTGTAACACCATTTCTCAGACATTGCAAGATCTGATAGGACCTACTGAATCATGGTGGACATATTAAATCATATTCTGTTGAACTTTGTGTTTGGTATATTGTAAAATTTTTTGGATAAACCATGTTCACTCTTACCATCAAAATTTGCTTATTCAGAACACCCACCCCTGCACACTGCTGGTTAATGGAGAACGCAGTGTACTTCTACTCTGCTTGGCTCTGGTGAGCGCTGTGTTACAGATGGATCATTGCCCCTCTGTATGTGATTAACAGTGCTATGTATATTTTGGAAGGTTATTGAAGAAATCGAAGAAATGATGCAGGAATCACCGGACCCAGAAGATGATGAAACACCCACACAGTCAGATCGGCTTTCGATGCTTTCCCAGGAAATTCAAACTCTTAAGAGGTCTAGCACAAGCAGTTATGAAGAAAGTAAGAAACCCTACTTAAATCAGCACTCTGTGTCCTTTTTTGTACATCTCAAACATATAGTGTGACTATCTCCAGAAATCTTTGATTCTCACAGGCTGGTTGCATACCCTTCCCTGGCCCTCCAGTAATACTCAGGGCATATTTTTATCGTTGCTCAGGGGCCATGTCATATTCACTTTGAATCCTGTATTAGTCAGCTTGGGCTATCGTAGCAAAGTACTGAAGGCTGGGTGGCTTAAACAATAGAAATGTGTTTCCTCAGTTCTGGAGGGTGGAAGTCTGGGATCAAGGTATCAGTAGGTTTGGTTTCTTCTGAGGCCTCACTCCTTGGTTGCAGATGGCCGTCTTCTCGTGGTCCTCACATGGACTTTCCTCTGCATGTGTGTGTATCTGTGCTAATCTTCTCATTTTATAAGGGCATCAGTCACATTGCATTAGGGCCCACTGTAATGACCTCTTTTTAGCTTAATTATCTCTTTGAAGACCCTTCTCCAAATAGAGTCACATTCTGAGAGACTGGGGGTTAGGACTTCAACAATGTCCTCTCTCTCTTACATGAGGGGAAGTGCTGAGAAGAAACTGAAATGGGGCTTTAGGGATTATTCTTCCCTCTCATCTTCCCAGTATTCAATAAAATTCACACATTGGGCATATGTCATTAAATGTGTATTTAGTTTAATTCTTTCAAATGGACTTCTCTCTTCAGAAGTGTGCCAGAACCCTGCTAAATAGCCTGTGATGTTTTGTCAGCAGGTACTTTCTGTACGTCCCCTGCTTTTGTGTTTATTCTTTTCCTTGTACAAGTCTTTCCTTTTTCAGTCTTGAGTGAAGTATTATTCATGGGATGATTGATTGATTTAGACAAGTAAAAACATTTTGTTATTCTTTTCTTCTCAGCCGTTTGAGATATAACTTTGCCCACCTACCCCTACTCACCAGAAGTTTTAAGGGTTCTGTGATCACGACAATTTAATTGCTTAGAAGATCATTTTGCTCTTTGGCATAAAACACCCTGTGGTGCTTGCTTGAAACAATTTTGTCTTAGTGTCTGCTGTGCTTTGCTTTTGGTCACAGGAGTAAAAAGGCTCTCCGTATCTGAACTAAATGAACTACTGGAAGAAATTGAGACCGCCATTAAGGAGTACTCTGAAGAGCTGGTGCAGCAGTTGGCTCTTCGAGATGAACTGGAGTTTGAAAAGGAAGTGAAAAACAGCTTTATTTCTGTTCTCATTGAAGTACAGAACAAACAGAAAGAGCACAAAGAAACAGCCAAAAAAAAAAAGAAACTCAAGAATGGCAGCTCTCAAAATGGGAAGAGCGAGAGAAGTCATATGCCCGGCACAGTAAGTGATGTTTTGCAGGAGGCATCGCACACTGGAAACAGTTTCCATGGTGATCCCAGCACTCCAGGCCGGTAGTGGGCGGGCCAGGCCTACATATGCAGGAGTGGGGTGCTTCTCACCAGGCGCTAAAGGGGTTTTGTTCAACCACTGTGCTCAGCTCCTTCAGAAGGGTGTTTTGTTGATATACCAGTTATCTGGATAATTCAATACTGAGATGTTTAGGAGGGAAGAGGGGAAATAAAAGAGGAGGATTTCTTAAAGAAAAAGAAGCTTTATAGCAAGTGACCATTTTAATACACCAAAATGTTAATAGTGATTTTTTTTATGTTTGGCTGGTGGGCTTATGAATAGTACTATTTTTCTTATTTTTGCTTATCTCTTATGAACTGTATAATACAAAATTAGATGGTGGCGCATTTAGAGGTAGCTGAACTGTGCTGAGCCTAAAAGCACGGATTGATTTGTAAGTAGCTTCTTCCTGGTTTATCAACGAAGTTGGAATATGAAGATGTCAGAGGCAGTTAGGTGACATCAGCCATCTGGCTTCGTACTTGATAGACTAGAATGTCACTGACTGGTGAAAACAAGGTTAGTATATTTGAATCTTTCACCCTCTTACAAAGTTTTTTGTTTTCCACTTTTTAATTTTTCTTAAGTGGTCCTATTAATGGCAGTTGATTACAGTTTATCATAAACATTAACTGTTAATTACATGAGATGCGTTTCCTTACTGACCCTGTGGCCTTTCATCTTGCTTGGACCAGTTGAGACCTTACATTTTGCCACCTTCATCTTGTTTGTATGTGAAGGAACGTTGATTTTATTTTTAGGGTGTAAGGGTTAGACAGAGGAACCCATTTTTCTAAAGGGCACATACGTTTTTAATTTATGATATTGATAACATGGTAATACAGATCACCACAAACCAGCTGTTATGATTTGCAGTAATATAAATCCTGCCTTTTAAGTCGATTTGTTTTTTCTAAAGAATGTTTGTCAGAGAAAGGGATCTCATTAACCAGACTCTGATGGAATCCAGGAACCAGAATGTAGTTCTGGGTTGCTGGGCCACCAGTGAACATTTAATACAAACAAAAGGAATCTTACCATTTATAGCCTATTCATTGTACTGTTTTTGGCCTATCTGTAAATGGATGTTTTCTTAGCGTAATGTCCGTTTGTACATAGAAAGGACATAGCTTATAAACTGCCTTTGAATAAGTTCTCAGATAAGTGGTATAAAATGTTTCTGAGAAATGGCAGTATTGATCGAATAGGTGTCTATTTAGTCACTTTCAGTGACTACTCTGGAAAAAAAAAAAAAGAAACACCAAAAACCCAAAACATTTGTTTGGCTATACAGTCCTGGAAAGTTTTCTTTAAAATATCAGGGGCAATATATTGTATCTCGTATTTTAAAACATTATATTTAAATTGCCCTGTTATACCAGTGCGATTAAATAAAATGCCTAGTTTAAAGGTCATAGCATGATTGGTAATTTCTGCCTATCTGCTTTTAGGGATTACATGTAAATCCTCCATTTATTGGTGTTAACACTTGGCTTAAGAAAATAAATTTATCGGTATTGGGGTTTAAAGGCTTCTTTTTGTAACTCTTGTATACAAAGGCTTACAGTGGAATTCACTGTGTAATTAATTTTACACGGTATTTATATTGAGAAATGGCAAGGTAGCATTTAGGTCTTACTTAAACCTTTTTTAGTCTTGAAATAGATTCATAGTAACAGTAATTTTTTTCACAATATTTGGACTTGTGAAGTTGCTTCTTGAATTCTGATTTATTTGTGTGAAAACCTTGAATCAGGCTAGTAATGGCTTTGGTAGGCTTGTGATACTAGTTCCCTCTAGCTTTCTCAAGCCTAGAATATTAGAGAAAGACTGTCTCATCTGTGACACAAGGAACCTGAAACTTACGATTCTGCAAGTGGTGGTAGGTAGCTCAAGAAAACAGGTGCCAAAAAGTATTACCTTCCCAGACATTTTATGTAACATGCAGTTTCGGCAAGGCTTGATCTCTATGCCTTAGCTATCATCAGTGATACCAATTTCTAAAAATTGGTGACCTTTTTGCAGATATCCTGCTAATCTGGTTTCTAATGTTATTAGTCACTTTTTTCTTTCTACCTGAGACATTTTTTGTTCTGTTAGCAGGACTTTGACTTTTTTCTTAAACGTGGAATAATGTCCTTCCATTTTTCCTTAAGCATGTTTCATTGAAACAAAGCTTTAATTTGTAGTTGGTATACTATATCCATAATTGCTAGCTTATTTTCTTTGGTCTACAAATACTGTAGTGAAATATCTGGGTGGGAATAGAGCAGAATCAAACTCTTCAGGTGTTAATTTTGGAAACATGTTTTGTTTCAAACATTTCTGCAGTGAAAAAAACATTGGGGTCTTAGGGTTGCTATTTAGAGCAGAAAATTTCTTTGGGGCATGAAAATACTATTAAATATGGAAGAAAATATTGAGTGTCTTATTAAAAGGAAAATGTTATCTTGATTTGTTTTAATTTTTAAAATAATCTGCTACGTGTTGGCTAAGATAAAACTATGCATTTATTCAGCAGATATTTGCAGAGTGTCTTCCTTGTGCCAGGGATGTTGTAGCTCCCGAGGTGAATAAGGGGCAAAGCCCAGGGCCTCCTGGAGCTTATATTCTAATGACGGAGACAGGCGATAAACAAGGAAAAGAATGACTAGACATTATAATTTCAGGTAGTAATAAATGTTACCAAGAAAACAGAAGGTTGGGTAAGGTGCTTGAGTAGTGATGCTATTGGGGAGCTATTTCCTGATTGGCAAGGCAGGCTGCCATGTCCTTTTCCAGCTCTCCCTTTGGAAGGGAGGTTGGAGGAGGCTGAAGAGAGCAGAAAGCTTTCTGTCTCCTTTGTCTTGTTGTTCAGCATCTGGAAGAGCAGGGGGTGGGTGGGGTGGTGGAGGGGTGGGGGGGCGGGGTTAGAGACTGGAATGGTTGAAGGGCAGTGTCTGTTCATCAGTGTGGTGACTTACATGCATTTCTTTGAACTGACTGTGCTGTTTTGGGCATTCTGCTTCTGTATGTATATGCCACCGCCTTTTTGTGGCGTGGCCCTCCTTTCTTGCTTCCCCTGTCCACTTGGAGGATTTTTTTTTTTTTTTTTTTTTAACACATCCTTCAGAATCATGGTCAAGCATTGTCTTCCTTTTCCAGAACCTTCCTTGATGATTCTTCCAACAATGCAGAATTGACTACTCTCTCCTTCTTTTGGGGTTAGTATTACTCCTCTTAGCTATTTCTGTTAGCACTGTCATACCATATTGCAATTTTTTTGTTTTCATGTCTATCTCTGGTATGGTTCCATAAACATAGGAAATGTAACTTTATTTTCCTGGTATCATTAGGTTCAACTTTAGGTAGCTAATAAATTTCTGCTAAATAAATCCCTCAAAGAAAGATAAACTTGCAAATCTGAATCAGATCTTCATGCCAGGTGCCAAACCCATGGAGGCTGAATAGAATATTAAGAGCTTTGGGTTAAGAGCTATATTTAAATCCTGCCCCTGCATACATACCCTCTTGAGTTTTGGAGGGATTAAATGAAATAACATATATAAGACTAGCATATATCCTGAGGAAATGCTAGTTATTATATGTCCCAACTGCCTACTAGACTTTTCTCCCTGAATTATCTTGTAGGAATTCTAAATTTATCCTATCAAACCAGTTACCATTTTCCTGACGTTGTATTCATTTCTTGTATTTTTTCTTTTGGTTCGTGAAACTGTAAGTCTACATTTACTGAAACCCGTGGAATTTCTATGTCAAAGCATATGTAGTTTTAAAAGTTTTAAACAACTAGCTTTCCAGATTGTTCTACAGAAATATAACCCAGTAACAGCATATGTGAGTGGCCATTGCCCCACACCTCCAACCAGCAACCTTTTAATATATACTGATCTGATAGGTAAACAGTGGTTTGAACTACTGACCATTTGTACTGTTTTGTGAGTTGCCTGTTATGTCACGTTTGAGATGTTTTTCATATTTATTGGTGCGGGTGCACTGGCTTCTGTATCCCAGTACCATACTGGGTTGTAATCATTGGCGTAAGTCTGTCCTGGAAAGAGGGCAGGCTTCCCAAAGGCTGATTTGCATTGTGTCCCCAGCACCTCACCTAATTTTTGGTACTTAATACATGTTTGTTGAATTGAAACTCACTGTAAAGGAGATGGAATCCCAGAGGTTTTGGATTTGTAGTATATGAATTGTTGTTCTATCAGGTTTTTGTTTTTGTTTTTTTTCTTCTGGCGATCTCCTGTTTATATTGAACAGATTTCAGAGGTCATTGAATTTCAGTGGCAGTTCACATGAGTTCAAGAACAAGTTGAAGTACACCAGTTCTGTTTTAATTGAGTAGTGGTTGTCATCTCAAGTTACCTGAAGTTGTAAAGACATTGGTGTTTACCTGCTTAGCATACCTCAGTAAGCTTACGAGCACATATGGCTGAAAGTGGACATGCTTCCTCCTTTAGAATTCAGTAATGTTTTCAAATTAAATGTCATGTCACATATAAGGTTGCTTATTCTATAAGTTTGGGGTTGGGAACGTAGGAATCTATAGTATCTTTTCTGTTTGTCATAATCACATTGAACTTTCAAAAGAAAGTTCTAGTGTGTTACACTCAGCCACCACCAAAAATGTATAATTGTTTCAATCTAATCTGAAGTTTATTCTGAAAACTTTTGGGATAATAACAATCAGTG
Organism: Rhinolophus sinicus; assembly: GCF_057876585.1. Taxonomy (NCBI): domain Eukaryota; kingdom Metazoa; phylum Chordata; class Mammalia; order Chiroptera; family Rhinolophidae; genus Rhinolophus; species Rhinolophus sinicus. The sequence continues at coordinate 166,139,878 of NC_142502.1, forward strand.
ACTCAGTTATATAGAGAATTTTATTCCCTCATTTATTCCTTCTTGGGTGTTGGGGAGATAACTGTTTAAAGATGGGGGAGAGTTTGGGTTTGGAAAATAGATACTCTTTTCTTGTATATATTTTTCTTTCACAGATATATTTGTCCATCTGTCTTTATGACTCACTTAGCTCATATTATGACTAATAGTCAATCTGTTTTGTTTCTTTTTTATGCCAAAGTGAGCTAGTAATAGTTTTTCGTTTAATCTTGACCAAAGCTGACTTTAAGGTAAGAGAAATTTATTTTTATTTAGACAGCTACTATTAGTTCTTTCTGAAGTTAATTAATGCTAGCTCTAAGCCTAGAAGAGGAACTGCTCTGACACAACAAGTTGAATTTCAGGCTTTTGTTTAAAAAAAACATGGACCTGGCTTTATTTCCCCCTTCTTTTTAATTTGAAATTTAAAAATTTCACATTTGCTAGAATGATTTAGACCAGGGGTTGGCAACGCAAATTACTGCTTGGGAGCCAAATTGACCCTCTGCCTGTATTATAAATAAAGTTTATTACAACACAGCCATGTCCACTTATTTACATATGGTCTGTGGCTGCTTTGGTGTTTCAAGGACAGTCAAATGGTTGCAACAGAGACGTGTGGCTTGCAAACCTAAAGTATTTACTATCTGGGCCTTTATAGAAACAATAAAAATTAGATGAAAAATAAAAAGATGTGAACTCCATTTAAGTGAATTTGTGTAGGTAAAAAGATCACTATATTGTGACTAATTATTAAAACATGTAGCCTTGGTTTAGCTTAAGGGTGTGTTGAGTTGTTTCTGTCCTCAGGGCCCCGTCCAGCAGCCTGAGGGGTGCCTCCAGATGGTGGTACCTTGGCTAGTCCATCTCCACGCCACTTGCCACAGGCACCCTGCCTAGCAATAGACTTTTGTTCTGTGTGTGTCAGACCCCTCGCAGCTAAGTGAAGAGAACCAGCAGGTAGACCAGTTGTCTCTAGATCTGGGGACAAATGAAAAAAATGAAAATATTGGCATTCCCCCGGGCACACTATTATACATAGTGATAAGAGGTAGTTTGAAGGAGGTAGAGGGGAAGTAGAAAAAGGGGCTGATTCCTCCTCCTTTTCTAAGTGGTTGTGCTTGAGAGGATTGAACAGCCCTGTATACATACTCAAATGTAAGTATTAACACATTTTTCAACAATAATTTGATGGTGCTAGTGATAGTAGTTCTGTGCATTTTTCTTTGTTTGAGAGAGCATTCCTGAAGGTTAGTGTTAGGACTGTGAAATGGAAGGTCACTGTAGGGTGGAAAGAAACTTAGATGTGCCATGTTTATCGTTTTAATTAATTCACATCTATGGATTATAAAGTATTTCAGTTGTGGAACAAATTTATTTTATGAAAGATAGAATTGCCTAGAGACATATATGGCCAGTATTTTATATTTTATCATTATCTACTGTTTGTTTTCTGCAAGGATTTTTTGGTGTTTCATGACCCAGCAGTTACCGTGGTAAAAAGCAGTCTGTTCTTGACTCCTTCATGTTCTGGAGAGTTTTGTTAATTGTTAATATAACACAAGTTCACGGAAAAGCCATAGTATGTCAGGAAATTGTATTATTATTATATATTTAGCTTAGAGTATCCGTAAATGTCAGGAAATAATTTATAAATTTCCAAGTTATTTTACTGGCTCTGAAAATGTGTAACAATACTTAATTGTCATATTGTTAAAGTATATAAAAAATTAAAAAGATCTTCAGATACAAAAAATTAAATTATTTGATACTATTTCACTTAATTCCTACCTTTGAAAATTTTCACATCTTTCTGCTCTGAGACTGAACTTACAAAATAGTTTAATAGTCAAGACATTTTCAGGTATTTATCTGCTTTGGTATAATTTATATTTTCTGATTTACTTAGGTCTGATTTTTAAAAATAATTATTTTTGTAGAATTTGCATTTGACTGCTTTATAGTTCACATTAAAATTATTTGAAGAAGTGTCAAAATCAGTTTTTACATCTTAAGTAATATCTTAATTTGAATATTTTTACTGGTAATTGTTTTATATTTAAGTATTGCTTTCAATTCTGTTTTTCTCATATATTTTGTCTTGATTATTTTAAGAATTTTAATTCATTAAAAAATGAAAACTACTGTCTTATAAATTAATTTTGAAAATCATGTCATTCAAACTACTAAAAATGATGTGATTTATAAAGAATAATTGTGTTTGAATTTCACTTTGTTTTTGAAACCTTGAGTATAAAGAATATTAATGGAGTAAGAGCATAGGTTAGACTAACAGAACTAGATGAAAAACATTTAATTGCTTTGCCTAACCTTTTTTCTAACATTGGGCTTTTTTGAGATTTTGAAAAGATTTCTTGGTTAGTTAGAGATCTGTGCCAGTTGTTGTCAGATGAGGCTAAAAATTTGGTAGCAGAAATAACCTGAATATCCTGGCCTCCTGGTTAGTTTTGCTTTTTCCTGTTTTTGATCCTGCTTTCTGTGAAATTGGTTGACCTGGTGAATATATTGTGCATAGAATGAATTGACGTGTTTAGAACTCTAGAAACTAATTAACAGAGTACAACACTATATCCGATTCTTGTTGCTTTTTAATTTGTGTAGCGTATTCTAGCTCTATTCTTTTTATTGTTCAGAAAGACCTTGAATTACCTAAAAGTGTTACTTGTTTTCTGTTTAAGCTTTTTGGCTGATTTCTATATTCAGTTATAGGCAGTAGTGTCTTTTCTTCACATTATCTTCAGCCCTTAAGCTAGAGACTATGATCAGAAATTTATTATTTCTCAGTTGCCGTTTTATTTCTATGAGGAGACTCTGGAGAAAAGTAGAAAGGTATGCTTATTTCTGTATGGGAGCTACGTCCCAAATGTTATTCTAGCCTTTTTTAAAGGAATACGGCCCAAGTATTTTTTTTTTTTTTTTTTTAATATTGGCTGAATACTTTACTAAGCGCTTCCCATGGATGGTCTCATGTAATCTTCAGAACTACCCTACAAAGTAGATATTATTATTGCCATTTCATTGATGAGTAAATGAACGCTCACTAGAAGTGTTAGATCATATAACTGGTATGTGTTGGAACGAGGATGTGCGGAGTTACACAGAGGTGGGTGCAAGGACCCCTCGGCACCCTCATTTTCCAGTTCTGAGTTATTATGCAGGACTGGGCTTGGAGGTCTTGGCTCATTTCTTTGTGTTCTTGCAGATTGTTATAGAGTTTTGAAAAATCTTCTGTATCTTGTTTACACTTTGTTGCTCCTTGATTTGTTTTGAGAAAAGTTTCTAGAGAATGATTATGAGACTTTTAATACAGGGAAGGAAATAGTCATGAGACAGTTGTGAGTGTTCTCAGTATTAATCATGTGATTGAAGCCCTGAATTCAGTAAACCCCTGGCCCCGTCCCTGCCCGTTACTTTGGCACTATTTCAGCAGCGAGGGGAACAATAAAGTGAATACTGTAATGCTTAATCATTTTCCTGCTTGCAAATGGGCTCATATCAAAGATTCCATTCTGAGAAGGGCATTTTATAGAGCTCTTAACTCCTTCATAAAGATCCGAGGGGGAAAGGATGGATAGGTGACAAAATAATTTTAGGCTCACACAGTCTTCACCAGCTCTTCACTTTGAATTTCAGCATTTGGATTTTATGCCTAAAATTTGGAAATGGTAGATTACGTGAAGGCAGGATTGAGCTTTCTGACATACCTAATATTGCAATTGCTTATTTTAAGTAAATTACAACAGATCTTTATTTAATGTCCTTCAGTTCACTGAACATTCATAACCCTGAGACTTAGTTCTGTCAGTGCTTTGATATGTCTGCCATACTTCTCGCTTTCTTCTACCCTCCCTCCCCCTTTTTTTTTCCTCTCTCTCCTGCTCTCCCAGTAGAGAAAGTCTTCCCTCTGGCCCAGTTTAAGTACCATAAGCACCTAATAACACCCATCTGCTTTCAAGGTTGTAGAAATAGTCTTTCCAAATGAGGTGAAGGTTACTGAAGAGTAAACTTGATCTCTGAGGTTTTAGCTTTTCAAAATTCATTTTGCCTTCCAAAAGGGTGTATTGTTTTTTGGAATTTATAGGGCGGTTGTAAAGCGGAGTCTATTGTATGCTGTTCCGAGCTCTTTTCCTGTTTCTTCCTTGTCTCATTGCCTGGTCATCCCCATCCTTGATCCTTCTAATTCATTCATCTTCTACTTGCGAGTCTTTTAATTATCCCAGGGGTTTTATATGTTTTAGTCACTCTCGTTTTACAAACCATGCCAACACAGTGTATTTTGTCTTACTTTAGAAATTTCATGCTGACTTCCTAGACCAGGTTCCTCAGAGGACTTTCTCAGAAGTTCACTGTTTGCTCCTTTGGCAAATAACTTTATATCTTGTCATGTCATCTTTCTTCTGTTCACCCTCAGCTGATTTTTGCCTTGTAGCTGTTTTAAAAAAAATTCTGCCCTGAACGACATCAAGAGGCCTCATGAGATGGTGATCACAGGCCCTAAGACTCCTGGGCTCTGATCTTCAGAGTGTTACACCTTTGGCTTAGCAGACTTACAGAGCCTGCTGTGACCCAGGCACTACACAAGTCACTGGGAGGGAGAGAGAGTGAGATCTGGTCTTTCTCCTTCCTCAAAATGTGCTCATTTCCTCCTCACAAGGAAATGAAACCACTGGAATAGGTATTTCTGAATGTATCTTCTGGCTGTGCAGTTCTGTCATTCTAGAGCATTTATATTATAGCCTTACGTGATCTCATAGTCCTGTACTATTGTGTGTGTGCATATGTGTATGCTTTGGATTTGTCTCCTTAAAAAATAATGTATCTTGGTTGAATTAATTCATAGATTCAGACTCTACAAATAAGACCTTTAAAAATGATATCATTTTAATCATCTATTTTACAGGTGAGGAAACAGGCCTCGGCAGGATTAGGTACTGCTGTGTCATATCACATAGTTAGTGGCAAAGCAGGAGAGAACCCTGACCTCTTGATTTCTACTTTGACATTTTTCTATTCAAGGTGACTGTCAAAAAATTTTCTGATTCCGAATACTTTTGACTAAGGTGTGATGCCTGGTATTTCACTGGTACGGGTAGTAATTGCTGAAGAAACGTGCAATTTAAGCTAATGACTATCGATCATACGCCTCTTATCTGCTGGATGGGCTGTATTTTGTGGGCATACGAAAGAAGTAGCTGACATTCTTTCTGTCCTTCAAGATTTTGAGAACTGAGTTGAATTTATAAAAAAATTACCTAACTAAAATTTTTTTTCTGCTGTTTTTCTTTGAAACACTTAAAAAATCTTAGGTTTTCTCTTACTACTGTTAGACAAACATATAATGATCTTTAATTATGTGCCAGCATGGGTGTTAAGGATACGGTAAACCCCAGCCTCCACGGCGTGCTGCCTGTGGGCTGGGGATCTGGATGACAGAACATCCACTGTACGCGATGCAGTGAATCTCAACCAGGCCAGTTTGCCCCCCAGGAGACATGAGGCAATGTCTGGAAACATTTGTCCTTGTCGCAACTGTGTGGGGTGGGGGATAGTGCCACTGGCATCTGGCTCAGTAGAGGCCAGAGATGTCTCTCAACATCCTGCTATGCGTGGGACTGCCCCCACAACGGAGAATGATCTGAACCGAAATGTCAGTAGTGTCAAGGCTGAGAAACCTAGGTCTAGTGTGGTGATTGCTCTATTAAAAGTGGGACCATGGTTTCAGTGCTTTATGTGCCTGGCACTGTCCGTGGTAGAGGCGTGTGCACGTGACTATTGCCCCTGTTTGGTTTGGGGGTCTGGGGAGCCTGAGCTGAATCCTGAGGACAGGAAGAAGGAGGCGGAGGGGCATACTGAGCAGAGGGCATGGAATGGGCAACCACCTGGAGGTGGCAGGGACCTCTGTGGATCTGCAGGTTGCTCGTTGTGACTAGAAGTGGAGGGAGAATGCTAGGAGGAGAGAGAAGCAGTCAGTCCAGAAGAGGGTGTGGAGGTAGCAGAGTGGAAGCCAGAAGCGGATGGCTTTGTATGCCATTCTGCAGCATTTGGTGTTTATTTAAAGGCTGCAGGAAACCAAAAAGAGGTTTTAAGTGGGTTGTTGTTACATGTTCAGATTGTGGAAGGATCACTTGAGTGTTTCAGAGAGAACGAATTGGAAGGAGACAGATAAGGAGTTGATTCAGAGGCGGTGCCACTCATGCAGTAAGAAACGAGCCAAGGAGGTGACAGTAGGCATGGGCAAATGGTTAAATTTCAGAGATATTGAGGAGGTTGAATCTGTTGGTTCGGGCACCAGGGAAGGGAGGAGTTAGGGTCGGGTCACTGATTTTGGACTTGGGCAAGCACAGTTAGAACTCATGTACCCCTTCCCCGAAGGGAGCTGTGCGTGTCTCGTCAGCAATGAGGGCAGCCAGCCTCACGGCAGCGTCTCTGGGGGATAGCTGTCCTTACATCAGGTCTGGATGCAGCCGCCATGCTGCCAAGGATAAGCCTCCCCAGCACATCCAGTACACCAAGATGGAGAGAGAAACAGGGCCTCTGCAATACAAACTTCTGATTGGAAGGAGAAGAGAATGGAAATACTCGGTAGCTACTGTTTCACAGCTTGCTGGAGAATAACAGGACCCCTGTACAGCTGGCCGCGGAATGAACTCTTTGGTCGGCCAGTTTGGCTGCTTTTGGTTTTTGTTGTCTGAGAGGATCTCTTTTGTCCGTTGTTCTTTGTAGCTCATCTGGGAGGGTGTGTAATTCACGTTTCAGCTCAGATGTCACCTCCTCAGAGAACTTTGCTCTGACCTCCCAGTAGAAAGTAGGCATCCAGTTTTTAATTGCCATGTCGTAGCTTTCGGCAGGGCACTCATTATGTGCAGTTATCTCGTTCATTTACTTGTTTTACTTTTTCTGCCCCTCTCACACTGGAATGTCAGCTCATGAGGGTGATGCGTTCCCTCTGAATCCTTAGTACCTGCAATAATATCTGGCCCCATACCGTTTTTGAAAGAAGGAACAAATGAATGAGAGAGGGTAGTATGCTGAAGGAGTAACAGGTTTCTTATGTTTCTTTTGTTTGAGTTTTGGTTGGGGAGAGGAGGGTGAATTCAGTTTTGGATATGAGTTTTAGGACTGTTTAGGTAGAGATGTCCAATAGGCCACTACACATACAAGTCTGAAGGTCAGGACGTACTGGATCTGCAGTAAAGGTAGTGAATGCATACTGAGCCCCTGTGACGTGCCAGGCTCTGTTCTTACAGCATTTCACTGATCTTAGCAAAATAGAGCTGTAGCTTTATGGAGGCAGAAGTTGAAACTGTTGAGTGGAACGTTCAGAGTGTGCATGAGAACAAGAAATACGGACAGGAATCCTGGGCAACACTGGTATGTGAAAGATGAGCACAGAAAGCAGCAGCTCGCAGAAGCAACCAGAGAGGCAGGGGTCCTGGGGACAGTGTAGTGTCTAGGAATCCAGGGAGCAGGTGCAAGGAGAGCTTCCTGATGTCTCATCTGAAAAGCGTCCACGGACGTCAGTGTCAAAGAAATGGGAGCAGCCGTTTCAGGGAGCCATGGGGAAAGGAGTGAGGTTCAGGGTTCGAGAATTTATGGATGCCACTGGGAAAGAGCTAGTAGAGAGGGAGAGTTTGAAAATGCAGTGAAGGGAGAAAATTGTTCCTGCATGATTCCTGCGGGGGAAGAAGTGGGGGAGTTGATGGCAACTGGAGCTTTGGTGGACGAACATTCTCAGCGTTCTCAGACACATCTTTTAGTTGGTTTCTTTGTTTTTCCCATGAACCTTTTGATCTTCGTGTTCTGTCATTTTCCCTGTGGAACAGGTGGCAGTAGAACCTTACCCGTTGCCATGTTACTTGCCTGCTCAGGACGCAGTGGGGCCTGGTTGGCCACAGGTACTGAGTCGGCTGCAAGGACAGAGGTTCCTCTGCTTCTTTCACTAGGATCAGCCGATAGTTTTGTATTTTTCCAAATTACTGTGGCTTCACACATGATTGCATTTTCATTTATTTCACTAAGTTCTGGTTGCATAAAAGTCGTCTTTCAGTAGTCAGGCTGCCAGTAGTTGAAATGGCTCAGCAATATTGACAACTGCACATTTAGTAAGGAAACCTAAATTACATATACCAGGGTTGTCAAAAAAATGTATACACGTGACTCATATTCATCTTTTGTTATCGGTATATATTACAATTTCAATAGTTTTTTCCTGTCTTAAAATGTGTATACATTTTTTTTGGCACCCTACATGTGTATGTATGTATCTGTCTAACTTAGGATTTTAAGAATTTGCATCAACCCTTTTTTTTTTTTTTTCCCCAGGAACTGGAATTAGGTTTCCAATTGGCAAAGTAAAAAGTAAAGATAGTGGTTTTAGAACATGTTCTTCAAACATAAAATATACTTTAGTATTTTTCTCTATTGCTTTTGAAAGGAAACATATATTTTAATAGAATATTTTAAAAGTGAGCTGACTTATTTATTTGAAAAAGTTTCCCATAATTTTTATTGTAGATTGTAGAGCCTAAGTAGTCATTTCTTTTGACAGTCTGTTTTAAAAAGAGTGAACAAATTACATGATAGTACATGAAAAATCTAAAAAAGTAGTTATCTGTAGGTTTTACTTTTAAAACTCGTCTACTTCATCATGGCAATTGTGATGCTGTCTGCAGAGTGAAGCATACTCACTCACGTGTCTGGACCACACCTTTGGTTCTGGCTTAGACACGGGTGTGCAGATCTGGGAAGGGTGGGATGGGGAAGAAGGATGATTCACGAGAAGCATCCATGTCCTGGCTCCCACAAGATGATAAAATGTGGTATCAGGTTTTCAGAAATACCACTGCGTGTGTGACTGAACAGATTAAAGAGTAAACCTCCTTCAAAGATTAAACCTCTAGGTGTTTCTCAACTGTCTGTTAGGATTTCTTTATGCTCTTAAAATGCATTGAAGACCTGAAAGAGCTGTTGTTTATTGATCGATATTTACTGTGTTAGAAATTAAAACTGTCAAAAGTTTAACATATAAAGTCATTTAAAAATACAAGTAAGAAACTCATTCATGTTTACATAGTGTATTTTTATGACAAATAACTTTTTTAAAAATTTAGTGAGAAAAATGGTATTGCTGTGCATTTATATCAATTTCATTAATATCTGGTTTAATTGAATTCAGCCAGATTCTCAAATCTGCTTCTGTATTCAATCTGTCATTTGGATTATTTCATTCTAAGTCATTAGAGAGTGCACGTAAAAGAAGGCAAATTATGTCTTAGTACTTCTAAGAAAATAATTTTGATTCACGGACCCCTGAAAGGGTTTCTGGGACCTCCTGGGTGTGGGGGTGGATCCCTGGACCACACTTGAGAACCACTGGGCTAAACTGGGCATTTCTTGAGGGCAGAGACCATTGCCTTGGTTTTCTTTCTCCTATTCCTTGGGACCTGGTGAAATTATTCTTTGCCTTGAATCCTCAAATATATTTAACTAATTCAAATTTCCCCTATAAAATTCCAGGGAAAGGAACCATCCGGTGAAACAGGACTGAACTTCCTTTGCCAGGATGCTTTTGCCCTTCGTTAGTCATAGTCATAATGCCCTTCGTTAGTCATAAGTCCTTTGACTCAGCAGCCATAGAAGTGCCATCGACCCTTTTCACAGTGTCTGGTGACATTGTAGACTGGCGACAAACCAAGATAAGATGTTTGGAAAGAAATATTCCCTTTTTAGTACAGTGAATTCTAGGAAGTCTTGGAGGTTCCTGGGAGAAAGAAGCTAGAATTGTTTCCTAGAAACGGTGTGGAAAGTCTTTGCAAAAGTTTTCGGGGCTCTGGCTGGCACATGGGATCTACTGAGCTCTTCAGAAAGCATGTGTGTTCTTCCAGTTCACATTTTCGGCATCAAGGCAGGGGCAGGTGGCCTGAAGAGCCAGTGAGAAGCAATAATCAGCTTTCCAAGTAACAGCATTTCATTTGCCAAACGTTATGTTAATGTTCTCAAAACTTATGGTAGAAATATGCAAACTTAGGCTGAAAAATATGTGTATTGCTACTATTAAGACTTTCAATAAAATATAGGTAAATAGTATCAAAAGATGTCTTAAAAATTGTGTGGTGCATTTTGCATAAAACAGATATGTGTACAACTTATAGTGTTTACATTGGAGCAAATTTATTTAGCATTAGGAAAAATCTTCATGAACAGCATAAAAGCAGTTGCTTTTGCATTTGACTTGCAAAGAAATGGAAGCAAAACCATTTTAAAAACAGCATGAATTTGTCTGCTTTATCTGAATGAGTAGTGGCATTTTCTAACTGCTTGTCTCTTGGGCACATAAGTCATCGTGGTATATTCTTACTAATAGTCTTTGAACTTCTTTCTCTGTCATTTCTTCCGGGCCGTATATTGCTGCCTTTAGCGCTTCAGCATGGAAGGGATCTCAAATGTCATTCAGAATGGCCTCCGCCACACCTTTGGAAATTCAGGTGGAGAGAAACAGGTGCTCGGTTATTCTTATTTTCCTCATTCTCTGCTTTTTCATTTTTTGTGTAAGTGAAGGGTCTGAGAGCTGGCAGTTTTACTAATTTACTAAGACTTGCTTAAAAGAGAGAAATCAAAGTTTATTATATTTATAACCTTGATATTGCACAGAATTTCCTTTTAGGAAAAAGTATTTTTCAAATTGGACAATCAAGTAAATGCATTCTTTATACATGTTTCAGAACTCCATTTTCCACTCTTACCTTTAAACAAATAAGTATTAACATATTTACATAACGAATTGCATGTGTAGAATATATAATTGAGAAAATAATTCAACTAGAATATGCTACTATAATTGTAAAAGTTTAAGAAACACTATCTCATTTTGGGGGGAAAAACCAGCTGTTGGCATCTTTTTAGACTATAGTTCTATAGAGTATATCTTATTTGCTTTTAAATGATATTCATCTGTTTTTAAGATACATCAATCATGTAGTCAGCAAACTCACTTGTCTACCAAATAAGGCATAACACATTATTTACACAAAATCACACATGGATATGAATATACAATCAAATGTATAGCAATTTGTTTTTTATTACATTTTTGTGTAGTGATTTCAGGAATATTAGGAACATAGGAAAAACAGCTACATTGAGTATGCTTAAAATTACTTTTCACAATTTGAAATTTTCACTTCAAAAAGAACTCTTCAATTTAGTGCTTAAGTGAAGATTGAGAAATGTAGAATATAGCTTGTAGGCAGTTTATCAGAAGAGGGCATTTGAGCTGAGGGTTTTTACTGCAGGGAGTTCTGTATTCCTCAAGAAAGGCAGTAATCGACATTAAAGAATCCTGCATAAAGGGGCTCCATGAAGGGCTGGTTGAATTTTTTTTTTCTTTTATTCTGGCGCTTCTCACCTCTCTCAAACTCACATGATCGCAAAATAACTTGCAAACTGACCCAATAATGGGAGTGGGCAGGAAAGCCTGAAAGTGTAGCCAGATAGCCTGAATGCCAAGGGTGGCTTCCTGATGCTTCTCCAAGACGCCTGACACACATGCTATTAGTGAGCCCCCAGAGGGCATATGTCTGGCTTTTGGTGTCTTCTTTACAAAGAAACATATACAGTGATACAATTGGGCATCACCTTGGAGAGGTCTACACCAAAAAGATGATGGAAAACTAGGTTTCTTAAAGATTGAACAATTCGCTTTTTCTACTTTTCTGAACCTAGGGATCCAGTTATTGTTAGGTAACTTTTTCTTGTTTTTTTGATTATGAGTGGGATAAAATCACTCAAAGAGGATTAGGAATAGAGCTGAGATTTAGGGCAGAGGCTAAGTAATGGGTGAGGCTAAAGAGATTCCAAGGAAAAAACAGTTGATCTCTAGATGAGCATATGCAGACTACACTAAACTATGCATTTTCTTTTTTTTTGGTGGAGTGGCTGGAATAGGATCTGAATAATTTTTTAGATTGTGCTTTCATGGGACATAGCTCTGGGACATAACTGATACTTGTGAGCTGTTACACTAATCAACTACGTAGGCAAGCAGTTTGTCTTAATTTCAGACATGAATTTTCATTATTCATTTCCCTTTAGGCCATTCTCGCTTTCACTTTTTTCCTTTAATACCTTTAAACATTTATAACTACTTAGGTAATAATTTAAAATAATAATGATAATAATAATAATAATACACCTCTAAAATTATTTGGGTGTGTCTTGGTTTCTGGAAGAGGCTGGTATATGCTTCTAAAGTTGTTAAGTTATTCATATAATCATTTTGTTCAATCAGAAAAAAATGTTCTGAAACAGTTATTTGGCTGTGGAAAATTATTTTATGCAGAACTGTTACAATTGTTTTTAGTTAAAACTACTATTTTAAGATGTTGAAAAATATGTAAAGAGAATAGATAAGACTTCACTTTAAAAATGAACAAATCACCCTCAGTTCTACTCCTGTGAAATTTTCAATAACAGAAAGGTGAAAAAAATGGATATTTATGTTGACATTGGGCTTGGATGAAGCAGATAGAAGTGGGTAAAGAGCTCCAGCTGAGACAGTAAGATGTTCGTTACTAAAGTAACTCATGTTTTATGTTATAAAATTGAATTTCTAGCAACTGGATTTAATTTTTGCAGATAATTCAGATTTAAGTGATGCTTTTTTAAATTTTGACAGTACTTGACAACAGTCATTCCTTATGAGAAAAAAAATGGACCACCATCTGTTGAAGATCTTCAAATATTAACAAAAAGTGAGTAAAGACAAAATTAAACTGTTACCTTATTTACTTTTGCTGATTCTAAATATGAATTTTAGTTGGCTGACTGTTGCTGTTATTGTTTTGTTTTGTTGATTTCGGATAGTAAATGCTTTATTCTTTTGATAATGAAACTGTAAATGGTTATAGCATCAAACACTAAATCCAGAGTTGATTTATATTTTTTTGATTTTCTTCCCTTTTAAAATATTTATAAGCTGAACTTCTGGGGGAAAAAAGTAATTCTCCATCACCTTTTGTATATTTAAGAACATATCCATTTATCAATAAATAAGGTGCTTCATGGATCTTATATAAATATGACTGTCAATAACTGATTAGGACAGATTTAGGAAAAGTGTGGCCTAAACTACTTTTTTGTTTTGTTTTTGTATGAATATAGAACCGAAGACAGTAGTTACAGGTAGAACATAAAGTGATAGTAATATTTTAAGAATATTCATTCTGAAAATATTTGATGAAGGCCTACTGTGTGTCACGCCATGTTCTGGGCACCTGGGATATTTTAGTGACAAAGCAGACAAAAATACTCCATCTTCAAGGGGCTTGCATTTTAAAATAATTGGTTAGACTTCAATATCCATTATATTGACTATCTCTTATGACAGCCATAAATGAGCTTGAATTCAGGTTCTGTCGTTGTTATTTATGGGTCTATCTTTGGAAGTCACTTACCTTCTCCTGGTCACAGTGGAAACTGAGGATAAAAAATTGCTCTATTTACCTCATAGTAATTAAGTTAATGTATGTGTGATTTGGGGTAAGTCCATCACTCAGCCTTGTTTTTCCTGAAGGGATAGGGTCTGCTGATCTATTAGGTTCTTTCTAATTATAAATATTTGTGATAATTGCTAATTAAAGGGGGAACTCAATGAGAGAGCATCACATGAATATTGATGATGACATCTATTTTGGAAATGAAGGACGTGGCGGCATGGCTGGGGGGGGGAGCCAAGGAAAAAAGCGAATGTCTCATGTACTAGCTGCCTGCCTGCTAACCTGACGCTTTTATTCTTTCCTTTGGTGAAAAAATACTTGCACAACATTTTGTACTTAAATATGAATAAATCAAGTGATGCCAGCCAGTCTAAAATAAAGAATTAAGAGATTAACTGTGGCCTGCCCTCTAATTTTCAGGAAGAATTTACGAAGTTAGGAGTGTTCAAGATCACACAAGGTTAATTACAGGGTTGTCTCTTAATTCCCAGTCTACTGTACTTCTAACGATGCTGGCTTTGGTTATGTGATTTTATATAGAATTGAAAACAAATCTAAAATGTGATTGGAAGCAGAAATACTGAACGTAATAGCCCTGTAAGTCAGGAAAATAAATACTGCCTACAAGCCAGGAATTACTGAGAGAACTCGCCTCCTCAGATCAGGGACAAACACTTACTTGGCCAAATCAAAGTCCTAATTCCACATCAAAATGTCCTTCCGCCGATTCTTAGATGGGGTCTTTGTAGATGGATACAACTTGGACTATAGGTGAGTGAACGTGTGGAAGGCATGTGAATAATGTCTAAGCGAATCGCGTTATGAGGACAGGACTGGTTGAAGGCCGTAGATGGAAGGATGCTCTTCACTTGGAAAGGCAAGTGGGTATCTCCTGAGAACTCTGGGGAGACCCTGAGCCTCTGCTATCACCACCTGTAGATGTCAGCCCCCAGGGAGGCCCTGTGGACTCAGTCCCAGTGTTTATGGTTATGTAGCCGTCCTGGTAAAAGCTAGTGGAGGTACAATAACAACAGTAGTTAAGAATTTCGAATGCTGTTAGTTGTATTGATAATGGCTAATGCTTACATAGCACGCATTTTGTGCCAGGCTCTATTCTAAGTCCTTCACATCTGAATTAGTAACTGAATACTCACATCAAGCCTCTGAGACACGTTTAATTATCAGTCTCAGATTACGGATGAGGAACTCGGTGCCCAGTGTGGTTAAGTAACTTGCTCACAGTCCCACAACTAGGAAGCAGCAGAGAAAGGATTTAAACCCAGGAAGGCTGACTTGACAGTTACACTGTGTTGTATTGTCGTTATGTCTGGGAAAAATAATGAGGCATTTTCCCCAGGATCCTCTGGAGAAAATTTGAGTTGTCAGTCACTGCAAAAGTGCAGTTTTGTAGATGTATCTGTACCTGGGTGGTTTAGGGTTTTTTTTTTTTTTTTTTTTTTTTTTTTTTTTATGACTCTAATAGTGGCTGCTTTTTTCGATTTTGTCTTTGCTTAGAGATACAATCGTCACGTTCCCTTTAGGATGAGGCTGATGCACCCAGGTTCCTCAGTAGTAGACAGGAGGCGGCCCGGCTGGTGCTGCTTCATGGGCGCCTGGTCTTTCCTTTAAAAGTTTCCAAGAAGGCTGGCAGATATGCTTGTTGGAGAGTACAGCGAACTCTTCATTTACCTGAGTTTCTCCAGCTTGTGATGTCTGCAGCGCTGAGGTCCTCCTGTTCCCCACAGTTGACAGAAGTGCACCTTATGGGAACTTGCTGTCCAGTCTTTATGACAAAACTGAGAATCTGTGCAAATCACTGGGTTTCTGTTGCCTGCTGCCACTACTTGTTAAATCAGGGAAATCACTCTCAAGTAACTGGACTGTTCTTACCTGGTTAAGGACTTATTCAACTAAAACCAATTCTTGAGCATTTGTAGTTATATTCCCTTATCTAGAAAACAATAATTTGCCTAAATTGGTTATACTACATAATTAAGGCTACAATGATTGAAATGATATTTTTTATCTGAATTTGAAATTGTTGCCTTTTCCTTATTTTATTTCATAGTTCTTTGCGCCATGAAAGAGGACAGTGAAAAAGTTCCAAGCTTATTAACTGATTATATACTAAAAGGTGAGTTTTATAATGGCTTATGTGCAATGGTTGGGAAGTTCTGGGTAGTTAGTGTGTTGTCTTGCTAATAGATTAAAAATAATTTCCAAATGTACAACTTTTATTAATTTCATTTGTATAGGATGAGGATAATGGCTTCATTATGCTACTAACACTATAAATTATGGTTATATAAAATTTAACTTTTATTTGAGGCCCTGGGCTAGAAACCATTTCCACAGCTGAATTATAAACTTTGAGGAAGGCAGTGGAGAAAGCATTATGAAAATGTTACCATAATTAGGAGTCTCAGTTGTTGACACCGGGAAGGTTTTGAGAAGGGTGGTCTCTGCCATCTTGGGGCCAGTTGAGAGAGAGGAGGACAGATCGGTGAGGATGGATGATGGAGGAACAGCCAAGTCAGTTAACAGTCCCCAAAGCAATATAAAAGGCATTGGTGCCGGGACCTCCAGGGAGGGGCAAAAATGAAAAGAATGGACTTTCATGAACCCAGGACAGTGAAAAATGAGCAATAACCTTAGGAGCAAGATCAAATCACACAGGATGGGAATAGTGTGAGGTGAAAGAGGATTGTTTGAGAATTCAATGAGCTCGCCTACTTGGCTCAGGAAAGAGGAAAATTTGGATGATAAAGAGGGGAATTGAGGAATTTAATTATAGGCAAAACTAATACTTTTCAGTGAAATTACTTTTTGAAAAGTAGCAGTTATTAATGTGACAGATTTTCAGAGCATCCGAAAATTCATCCTGTAGTGTTTGATCCAATTTTGAGAACAATCCTCTTCTGGTAACATTTTTCTTTTTTGGGTTCTCTCATCTCCATCAGTTGTTAGCTGAACATAGGAAGATTGGGATTTCTGAGATGTCAGCTAACTCGGATGGGACTATTCTTCAATCCTAGCTTCATAAAGAGGGAATCGTAGTATATACCCTGTTTCCCCAAAACTAAGACCTAGCTGGACAATCAGCTTTAATGCGTCTTTTGGAGTAAACATTAATATAAGACCCGATCTTATGTTATGTTCTATAAGACCCGGTCTTTAATGTTATAGTAAAATAAGACTGGGTCTTCTATTAATTTTTGCTCCAAAAGATGCATTAGAGCTGATTGTCCAGCTAGGTCTTATTTTCGGGGAAACACGGTACATGAGGAGCTCAAAGGGTCACCTATAAAAGACTCAATGGGGAGCCAGCCATTCGTAGTTAACAGAGAGTAGAAAAGGCTAAGTGACATTGTTTTTGCCTAAGCTTTGTTTTTCTGATGGAAGACTTTTTCTTATTACAAGCTGATTTTTTTTAATACTGGACATCTTTGTTTGCTTTTGGGTTGTGCTAACACTGGTATGAAAACTGGATTGTTCTTATAGATGTGAAACAGGAATGAGATGTCTTAATTTTTAATAATAGTGGGTCCTGAGGGCACTGCCACGAGGGCCAGAGATAAAATGAGCTGAAGCATTCTCTAGCTTTTATCAGTTGACTGCATGGAAGAATTTTATGACCCAGAGAACAGAGTGCTCTGGGGGAAAGCGATTTTTAATTTTTCCCTCTAAAACCCAGGACGTAACTGAACCTACCCCGCGTGCCTTAGGGAAGCAGCACCCATCCTTCTCATTTTGTTCCATGCTCAGGCCGCTGGCTCCAGCCCGCGAGCCCGGGTCTATCTGTACCATACCTGCTTCTGATGAGCTGCTTGTGTATGTGTGTTGTGGTTTTGTCTTGGCTTTGAATTTTAAGGAGTGGGTGGAAAAGAAGCTAGGGTTCAGTCTAAAGTGGTGACATTATAGTCCAAGGAAATGAGCGGGGAGTGTAATGCTCAGACGTATTCAAGTGCATGGGAAGGTGAGGCTGTGTCGTGATTTCAAATGGTCCTTTCCACCCATCCTGGAAAGCCACAGCCAGTTGACGATTCCTCTCCCTCTGGGACCAGTATTAGAACATTTGCCTGGGAGGGGGTGTTGCTCAAGGGAGAACTCGTCCTCCCTTTTCTTGGTGGCTTTCTCATTGCTGTTTTAATACCAGTGACAATGGCTTGGCTGCCTGAATATCCCACCTTAGTTTTAGTGTGAAGGTAGAAAAGTGCCTTCACTTTTGGTCTGGGGAACATGGGATGGATGCTGTGTGGGCTACTTAAGCTTCTCTTTCTTATACCTGCTTAATTACCCCACTTCAGCCTGCGGCCACCCCTCCCCTTAATAGTTCTACCAAAGACAAGCAGTGCAGTTATGGCTGCCACTGTGCTGACCCTAGATAGGAATAAAAATGGTCACCTTTCTTTGAGTTCACCAGGGAGCCTGTGTGCTGTCACAGACCTCATGGTATAGGGCTAACGTTCTGGGGTCCTGTTCTAAGGGGCACCCTAAGAGACATGGCCTTTGGGATCTCATTTCTGGGCAATTCTAGTAAAGGTCTTGAGAGCTTTTCATTGTTGGATATAGCCTTTTAACCCCCCCTCCCCCTTTTTAAATTGCTACTATAAATCCTTGCATTAATACTTAGTTCTCATTACTTAATGGTGTTTTTAAATGTATATGTGAGATATATGTAAAATGTAAATACATCTTGTGTAAATGTATTCAAATATACATTTCTATTTGTTTTATTTTTCTTGTTCTAGTTCTGTGTCCTACATAGGGCACCATCACTTCAGGAGCAGTTTTTCAGGAGTTCTTTCGTGGACTACAAGCTAAATTTCCTGTAGCATTATTTTGAAAGCTGGCTACCATTACCTTCCTGCTATTGGAAACTCAGCACACTTGAACTTGGGTTTGTGATTCAGTATTAATAGATCATACCTTCACTAATTCTTTTTATTATGAACCAAGAGAAATACGGCACTATTTTGAATTCTACAGATTTTTTTTGTTAAATACTAACAATTAAGAACTCTTCTCCAACTTTTGTAGAGTAAGGGGGAGTAATATTAATCATGCATGTGCAGTTACAGTTTTCATTAACTGACAATATGCCCATTTGAGTTATGGCTTTCTAGATCTAAACTACATTGAAGAATGGAAGTAAAGCATTGAGAGATTTTTACTATAGTTATCCTTAAGTGATGGCAAAAACCAACACTGATTTTTATAAGAGAATTGTAGTATAAATATCACCTACCAGTATTGTCCAGAGACTGAAACGTACCAGATGTGGCTGTTTTCAGAAGAAGCAAAACCAGAATGTGTTATCTTAGCTTAATACTTGTGAACATTGAAACTGTTGGCGATGCCTGGTTTTAGAAGTTGCTGTGTGTTTTACCACTGTTCAAATTTTAACCATTACGTTGCCATTTACTTTCAGAACCTTGTACTGTTTAACTTTAGATGTTTGTGTTTTGTTCCATGTGTCTGTGAAGAAGTGTCCTTTCCTTTATGGTGCTTAAGAAACTGAATGCTGCAGCATCGCCCATTTCCCATCATTGTTATATTGTATTCATGCCTGTGTGTTTTCCTAAAGTATTAATTCTAGACACAGCTACTCATGGGTACATCACTAGTCATGAACCCATTGCTAGTTGTAATCAAATCAATGCCATTTAATAAATGTTGGGAAAAAAGGTAATGTATGCTTGAGACCTTTATTTTTAATGATTGTTCTTCTCTTGCAGTGCTAGATTCTTCCCCTTACTATTCCACACATTGTCCATCACTAGAGGCTGTGAGCTGGTGAAACACTGATGGTAAAGAAGGGAGAGGGACTTTTCCAGGTCGCATGGAGCTACTGTGCAAGGACAGAAATCCTGCTCTTTCCCAGGTCTGTGAGACACACACAACAGCTGTGGTAGCTTCCTCCCTTACATAACATGAGTGGAGTAAGAGTCTGTATAGCTGTGTGTGACCCTTTCCTACGGTCACAAGAAGCTATATAGGCTGACAACCTGAAAACAAAAGGACAGTTTGTCTTTCTAATCCCAGATGTGGAATCTTTTTGAAAATTACACTGTGGGATTTAAGAATCAAAGTGTTTATTTGCTGCCAAAAACTAAATTGCAAGCAAACCCCTACAGCTTTGTTTTTTGCAAACAAAACAAACTGTAGAACTACAGTGCACTGCAAGTGCCATAGATCTATTTTATTCTTCAGGAAATTATATTTGTTTTTCTTTTACAAGAGCACAACAGGAACCAAAGTAAAAGAGTAATAGATACAGCACTCAGGATAAATCATATCTTTAAAATAATAATAAAAAAATTTACACCTTGTCCTATATCCTGTTAGTATTTTCATAATATGGCCATGATTGAAAAAAACAAAAAGCAAGCATTTACAATTTTTCTTTTTTTGCTAAAGACTTTTTATGCCAGGAATGGATTAATTGTCAACAAAATTTTATAATAATCAGGCTGATGTAAATCTATTTTGGTAACATCATATCATTAACAAATTTATTTTGGAAATAGATAAAAATATTGCCCCTTGATAATAAATCTTTTTTTTTTCTTTGATGCAAACAGCTAGAACACCTTTTTCTTTTTTTTTTTTTTTTTGACATTCTAAGACAAAGAAAATGGTTAATCTTCAGATTAATAAATTAGGTCATTATTATAATAAATTAATTTTTTTTAAAGTTCAGCAACCTCTGTCCAAGTATTTACAACAATACTTGAAAGTTCCTTTACAAAACAGAACACATTTTCTTTTCACATTAAGCATACTGGGTATCTGTGTCTTTCACAACAAGCATTTTTAAAAGAAAAAAAAAAATCAATGCACAAATGGGTAATTAGTATAAAAGTGCTAAGAGCTGTTTGAAAAGTTAACACTATAGTATACAGTCAGTTATATTTGAGGCAAACTACAACAAACTTCCAGCTTATTATGGACAATATTCCAGTAGTTGTTTCAAACAGTTGTTTGAAAAAAAAAAAAACCAAAACAAACAAAAAAAAAACCCAGGAGCTGATTAGTGATACAGATAAATTGTCATCAGTGTCTCTGGCCAGTGAGCGAATTGATAACCAACTGAACAAACCCAAATGAGGAAGAAGATTTAACAAAGGAATACCTCCTCCATAGCAGGGCTGGTGCTGACTGCTCAAGGTATGTGAGTACATGCATACTGTCTCACACACATCTTTCTTTCCAATGAAACTGTAGGTAAAATGAGATTTTGGGTTACTCAAAAATTTGTAAGTGGTCAAAAGCACTGATATGAAATGCCTGTTTCTTTGTTCTGGTTAAAATCTCATAAAAATACATTCAACAGGAAAACATAAATTGTATGTGTATAAATATATATGTATATATATATTATATACACACGCACACAAATACTTTTTTTTTGAAGCATAAGATAGTTACATAAATATTCCTATAATTGCTAAAGTTTAAAGAGGCATATTTTTTTTGAGCTTCAACAAAGGTGCTTGAATAATATACAATTAAAATGAAGTAGTTTCTATTTTGTAGAATCAGTATATAATAAGGAAAAAAAAGATCCCCAAACAGTCTTTTTTAAAAAAGGTTTCATCTTAAGCTAGAGCTTCAACAAAAACTATGAACAACCAACGATATAACAGAACAAAGCAACAACAAACAATGAAGCATCGCCCCTGGAAATACCTGGTATCCTTCACCCTCTCCCTCCTTCCTGCCACGCTGTAGTCAGAAAAGCTCCAGTGCTCACATCAAGAAATGACTAGGTCCTTCCTGTTCATTGGCTGACTCTGCTAGGAACTGGCTGATTGGCTTGGAAAAAAACGAAAGCAGCAAAAAGTATATAACTGTATATATCCTTAATAACCCGCTTTAGAGAAACGTTGCGCTCACATTTCTCTTGCCTCCTCACCGCCTACTGCAGCTGTGACTATAGCAAAGAAACTTGTGGCTTTAGACCTGGGATGGCTATCGAAAGGTTCGGATGCGCTCATCTGGTAGTTCTAAGGTGGTTATGGCAGCTGGATTGCAAGGCCTTTTTTTGTTTTCTGCTCGTTCAGGCCTGAGCTTTGCCGCAACCAGTGCAGTCTTCAGAGCAACAGGAAAAAAATATCCTCTGCGCCACTGAACTGCTTTTATTTTACTGGATTTCTCCCCGAGCCAAGCTGACCAATTTGTCTTCCCAACACCACCCTCCCAACCCATTTCCCCCAACCAAACTCACTGTCCCCACCCCCAAATATCTCTACAGCTATATTACAAGCAAACATGTCTTAGCGACTTTACAAACTTTGGTTCTAAGAAAACACTTGGTCAGTTATCTTGAGGAAAAGTGGGAATGCTTGGTCCTGCACACTGCTGTAGAGGAGAGCCCGTCCCGGTCAGTTCTAAGCGCTGTACATCAAGTCACAATCCAACACAATCCACTAAGCAAGTGCACACATTCTACTGGACTTAAGAGCAGATTTAGTCGCTGTCTGTCTTCTAAAACCTCGTCTGACTTGCCTTTCTTCACACCGTTTGGTAGAAATTGTCTGCCTGTAGGTGGTTCTGTTTTTGCATGCTGTAGAAGCCACTGAATCTTGCATCTGGTTCAGCAATTCTCAGCATTCTCTGGGCACTGTCCCCTTGGACTCGCGTTCCTTTCTTGCAGTCCACAGATACCAGCTGATTATTTAAGGAAGAAGGCTGTTTAGTGAGAAGAGGAGAAACCACAAAGAATTAGCTGCTTTATGTATCCCAAATTAACACAAATTTAGTGCCTAAGTCAAGTGGGAGAAGAGCTTCCCAGTACACGGATGGGCAGACCTGGTGGAGTTTACATTCTGTTCTAGTACCAACTACAGTTTCATGGGGGATGCTGACAAACTGTTTAAAGATGAACTGTCAATAGATTTTATGTCAAAGGAGTGGATGAAGGAACTGAGGGGGGAAAAAAAAAAGACTGGTAAAGTGAGTGACATAATTATTTTCAAATCCTTGAAATGCAGACTAGTGTTTAAAAGGGCCTGGAGAATGAGTATAAGTTACCAGATACGCAGATTTTAAGATAAGCAGACTATTTTGAATCACTCAGGCTGTGTAACAGCATTACAAGTTGGGCCGGCCCGCCTGTATCTAGTCCCTCCACACACTATGAGTGGGTCCCTTTTCTCAGCTTTGCAGTGGGGACTGTGTCTTGCTTAGTCCTTGCCCGTATCTTTGCTTCGGTCTTGCCTGTATCCTGAGCCAGCGTGGGCCCTGCACCTAGGCTGTGCCTAGTGCATACTTGTCAAAAGGAAATCAGAGGCAAGACAACCATCTGTCAGAATGTTATAGGCAAGGGTTATCTAGATGGTAAATTGGATTAAAACAATTATTTAAGCTGTTTTCAATTCTTAAGGTTGTATGATTGATTTTCTTACAAAAAAAACAAAAAGAAAAAAAAAACAAACTAAATGCAAAAGATAGAAATTTAGGTTGGAAAGAATCACGATTTATTTCCCTTAATGAAAATGAATTTTCTTGCCTGTGAAAAATAGGCAGATTCGACAACAAATACATACTTTCTCCCTCAATATGAAATCTGCTTCTCTTTGTATCTCATCTACTATTACTTTACACAATCTCTTCATCTTTTTCCACCTTTCCCCTCTCTTTTTGCCTCGGACATGTCTCCCCGTCCTTTGGACTTTTGTACATGCTCATAATTGTCCAGCTCTCTTCATGCCTCTGCTGGGTATCATCACCCTGCCCTTATGATTTCTTTTCTCTCCCAATTCTAAGTTGACAGATCACTGAGAAACACCAGGTGACCAACTTTTCATTTCTCATATAAACGACGATTTAGGAATCAATTCAGAGGTACTTGTTTGTTTGAAAACTTTAAAGTAAATCCAGGAAACTGGGTCTGAAAAGTCAGGATTCATTAACCAGTGGATGATAGGTAATTCATCCAGCGATTGATCCAGCCCTGCGCAAGTACTAGACATCTGATTGATTGCTACAGCTTGATGTGTACTTGAGGCTCTGAAGAGTAAAGTAAAAATTGTCCTGGCTAATATAAAATATATCAAACAATTTAAGGAAATAATAAGCATGCAAGCTTTCCTAGTTTGATCAGTCAAGAGACTGGCATTTTTTTAGGACAGTACCTTAGTTGGTGTTCGATACCAGCAAAGCAGAGGTATCCACTGTTTCTTCTGATTGATGAACAGGAATGCTATTATAATGGAGAGGACTATGATGATGGGAACCACAACAGAGGCAATGGAGTCCAATGAAGAATCTTCACCTGGGTGCCGTCTGTTAGTATCTCCATAATCTACCTGGAGGTGACCCACATCTAGGAAAATAAACATTACAAGCATTTATTACCTAACACCCGATTACACTGTAAATAGAGAGCAACAACTTGGTTTTATTGCTTTACAGTACTTTAAGGCTAAAATACGATGAAAGTCTAATGTGGATCCAAAAAGAGGACAGAGCTCTTAGGGACGGATGTGAAAAAGGAAAGATGAGGGTTAATAATTGGGTAGGATGATGCTGGTTTGCGCTCGTCAAGAAAATAAGAAAATTCTTAGGAAGACTTTAAAAAGTGACTAAAATTAGACTAGAAAAAAAATTTTGATTAATATTAACCTCTACTGGCTTCTAAGATTTTAAAGCAGAAACATTAGCTTAGCTCCCAGCTTAGCAGCAAATAGGAGACTAATAGCGAAGACTGATTACCAGTGTAATAATAAAAACAGTCAGAATGAATGAAAAGCTTGGTTTTTTGGTTGCTATTCTGATTTACTGAGCTCTAAACTTTTCATAAACTTGCTGAAAATTCACTAGGCCTATTCGATCCTTTTCCTGACTTAGTTATTAATACTCTGCACAGGGGACAACATTTAACTTTGCTCTTATGAATGAAGGTCTGTCTGCTCCTTGTAATCATCATTCTTGCAATGAAGACTGCAGCTAGAGTTAACAAGGTTAAATATATACCAAGCAGGAACGCTCCCTGGAAGTTTCCCTTTATTTTGTTTCAAATAAACCACTGCAGTCAGGTTGTCTAAATGCATCAAAGAGCAGGTTAGTGAAAGATGCGGGATTCATACAATCAAAAAGAGTTGCTCCTAAATTGTTTTGGAAACTCGGCTCACCCAGTTGCACAGCTTTGCGATAGACTGTCTACCATTTAAGAATCAGATTTTTATGAATATGCTGCTTTGTATATGTGGGGGAATGGGAAGAAGAGAACCTTCCGAGTCATTTTAGCCAATGTAGATGGTAACATTTATAGGAAGGGAGAAAAAAGAGGAACATATTTATCAGCATCAAGAAAAATGCCAAAAGTAAAAACATTTTATCGAAGAATTCAGGCTTTAAATACACAGTGAGTAAAGGAATGAATTTTTGCCTTACCACATTACAAATGATATTGGAAATGATTTTAGGGAATGTATGCCATACAAGAAGATTGTTGAAAAGGAAAATCTTGGTGAAAGGAAAATGAAGCTTCAACTAAGGTCTGTTCAGCTGAGGTCTATTGACAAAATTCAGTCATTGAGTTCTGTTTTAATGCTAAAAGTGGGGCATAATAATTTAGCATTGAGCTTCCTAGCAGCCAAAGGAAAAAGAGAAGTAAAGTATCAATAAGATTCATAATGTCTTTAAGATTAAAGCCAATCTGTTGCTTAGGAGAAGCATACATTTTCTTGCTACTGATACATGAGGAAATTTCCCTTCAGGGTCATTATAACACAGATACTATGTAATGCAGAAGTCTTCAACAAATTACAATAAATAAGGTTGTTCTTATGACCAAAGCCCACCCTCTAGAACAGTGTGTGGCATAGAGTAATCACAGATATTTATGGAATGAATGAATGTAAACACAATGCTAAAGCACCATTCAGTCAGAGGAATTATACAAGGAGCCAAAACACTGGGTCCAGGAATTTGGCTCTCGGGTCATTTGGCTTGATCTAAGCATAACACTATGAATCGCTAAAGTAACAGACCATTAATCTCTCAAGCAATGAATACTGCTTCTTCCAAAGGAAATATTACAAAAATTGCATAGCAGTGATGTTGAAAACGTCCTTGGAGTAGCGAGGAGGCAGTACTGAGTCATGGCGAAGAGCAAGATTATACTGTTAGGCTGGTGCAAAGGTAATTGTGGTTTTTGCAATTTAACCTTTTAAACCGAAATTACTTTTACACCAACCTAACATTTTGATCAAGAAGTCTACTTTTATAGAGAAGGCAATATGGACAGGAATGCCCTTGCTTTACCACCTAACTACCAAGAGACAGAATAACATCTCTATTATATGCAACTGAAAGGACAGAGCAACAAAAATAAAGCATGGAATAAACCTGGTGAGGGGAAAAATCAACATGTAATAAATCGAAGTCTTGTGGAGTAAAATCTACCCAGATGTAGAGGGTAACCTAATGCATAAATGCTTAGTACAGAATCCACAGGGACAGTGAATAATTTATTACTACTCTGCTTATAAAGTTTATTCACACATATAAATATCAGTGATGGCTTAGAAAGTCTACTAAGGACAAAGAACATATTTCGTTCTATTACCACTAAGTCTCTGAACATGTGTGTGGGGCCAGAGGAGGCACTTTACCCAGTTGTCTGCAGACTTACTTTATCATTCTGGGTTGTGAAATATGTTACAGCCAAGTCTGTCTTCTCTAGAATAGTTATTTGAACTTAGTTGGACATGCCATTTAAAAGTTATCCAAAGGAAGTTTTAAAAATTAAAAAAACGAAAACAAAGTAGACCCTCCAAAAGACTAGACAGATTTCAGTTCACTTTGCACTTACCTCTGGGGAGATGGATAATGTCATTTTCACTAGGTGTGGGCCACATGGGAACCTCTGGGTCAATCTCTCCACGATGATTTGTCTTCTCAATGGGTATATTGGTTGGTTCTGGGACATACATTTCTGAAAAAAGGGGATATTTTTCATGAGAGATGAGGGAGAGTCTACCTATTGCTGGCTTTGTTTCCTCAATCCAAATGGATGGTGCATTCAGTTCAACACGATCCGTCCTGGGACATGCAAGATCCAGATTTTGCATTTATATCATTAATGTCAGAGCATCACTAGCTTTGCAGGAGTGGGACACATATCTTATTACCACTTAAAAGGGGAGAAAAGATTTTCTTGTCCACTGGGGTCAGGTACTCTGCTTTTTCATGTCAAATGGATTGATGGCTCTATAATTTTGTGCAAGCATGAGATTGATGGAAATGGAAGGATTTCGTTTACTTTCTATCAGCTAAATATTAGACTTGAATAACTGTTGCTCTTTAATCCATGAGTGTTGAATCATTTACATGTTGCAGGAAGTGAAAAGGTTAAAGCATCTTCCACTGTGCATTTCTTAGCCATTTTCCCTCCAGTCTCTTCCCCGAAATAGGAATGGGGTATGGACAGACCTCATGAGGTGCTGTCTGACGTAAGTCTTAAGTTTCTGCTATGTTACCTCTGGAACCATGTGGATTGGAAATTGATCTTCAGTAAATGTATTTTCAATCATATAGACATTTGATCCATAAGACACTACAACATGAAACAAAACTGCCTTCTGAGAAGAAGAATATTCTCTACCCCACATATCAGGTTTTTTTTTTTTTTTTTTTTTTTTTTTTTTTTTTTAAAGTCAACTTCTAAAAGGGACCAATGCAAATGTTTAAAGCTTACCTTGGCTCCTACAAATATATTTGTATATCCTTACTTCATCTGGCTAACAACTAGCCTAACCTTTTTTTAAAGAAATAATTCTTAAAAACCTCTCTTTTCGAAATGCAAGAATAAGAGTCTGCATCAATCACATACTTCCTATTGGCCAGATACTGTTAAGATGAATTTGAGAGAAGGGAAACATGGTAGAGAAGAGAGTATCTGCTAAGCTTCCACTGTGAGTTAACTAAGTACCTGTCAGGGCCATAAAGTCAGAGAGGTTAAATACACCACCCAAGGTTATGCATCCAGGAACTGCAGAGCTGGGATTCCAGGCCCAAGTCTTCCCATTGTCCCCAAGAATAAAGTCACTTGGGCCTTAGTACCTCAGTTTTCTGCTTCCTTACTAAAATATAAGGCCTCAGACATGGCAGGAACTAGATGGTCTTATAAATCCGATGAGTCCCTGAAAACTATATATAGAGTTAAAGTGAGAATTTACTGAAAAATGTTATCATTTACAGAAGCAAGGGCCTGAGTACAAAGCAGTGAGTCTCAGACTTTTCTCAGGTGTGAACCTGATTCACCCAAAGAGCTTATAAAATGTGCTGATTCTCACAGGTCCTCATTTGGTAGGTCTGGACTGGGTGGTTCTGGGGTGGGTATTTCGGGAGATGGTGTTTAGCTCGCCCACTGAAAAACCCTTAGATGTGGTTTCCTGGAGGAATTTGGGAAGAAAACTATCTTGACACTTCAGTGAGCTCTTTAAATACCACAGCACCCCTGAGCCCTTCCCCTGCCTGGTCCAATGAGCAGTGTTGAACCTTCCTATTGCATCAGGGCAAACCTGCCACTGGCTTCTGAGGCCTCAGTAGCAAAGGCTAACATAAGATCTATTCCACCAAACCTGTGACATTAACAGCTGAAGCGCAAAAACCTCTGCAGAGGCTCTCAGACCTTGGATCAATTCAGTTTCTCTTCAGGGTTTTTCCTGGGTGAGAACAATGGAGAACAGTTTTGAAATTCTTCTGCCTCCTTCCTGCATGTGAGTAGGTTTCAAGTGAACCCCTGCAAACAACAGAGACTCAACTGTGTGAGTTCAATTCCCATAGGTGCTTAGAAAGGCTCTGCTTGGCAACAGCAGAGAAAGTTAGAAAGAGCGGCCTAGGATGGAAGGAGATGTCTTCTTGAGTGGTGAATTACCTCACCATTGATCAACAAGTATTTCCTGAGTTCTTCCTATGTGGCAGACACTGGTCTACATTTTGGGGCACAGCCATGATCAAGACCAATCCTGCCCTCTCCAGGCTCTCTTCCCGACAGTGACCTCTCATCATTCAGCAGCTTCTGGCCTGTCCTGTGTATCAGTCTGCTCCACTAAACTTAGTTCAGCTCTGATTAAAACACACCCACACCTCCTTTTTTTTCCAAATCACAAAAGACTTAAAAGTTCTAGTTCCGTGTCCTCAAATCTAAAGGGAAATGACCCTCTCCCCTTAATTTGAATTTAAGAAGGAGGCTGCTTCTGAGCAGTTTAGCCAAAAAAGGATCTACTTTTCTGGGAAAAACTGCTTGGAGAAACAAAAAGAAGTGTAGGTGCTACTGTGTTTCCATGACTGGACCCAGGCCTTCCATGGCCAAAGGCTGCATTCAACGCCAACTGTAACATAGACCCTTCTGCGATTTACTATACAAGAGCCCTTTAGAGCTGCTGGTGTTGTTAGACAACGGGGCCAGAGAAGTGACAAAACTACATCCGGCCAGGCCACACGGGTCACAGGTACATGCTCACAATTAAGAATTACTCCTGTGGTCAGATTTGATCTGAACTTCTGAGAAACCCAAGATGACTTCCTTTACATTCAGAGGCACCTGGTCAGCTGTAAGAGCCACCTTCTTCAAAATGTCCTTTTCAGGAATGCTGAGGCTCACAAGCTGTGGGCACCACTTTTTTGGAGACAGAACCTGAAATCTACTTAGGACCAGGACTCGAAGGTCTTCTGCTAACTAGCTGCATAATTCACGGAACTTTTCTGAGCCTCGATTTCTTCTGTAAAATGGGACAAGCACTAGCCAGTCCCAGGTTGCGTACTCCTATCTGGAGACAGCAGGAGGGGAAAGTGCTTTGTAAAGGGTGAGGCTCTTCAGAATGGTAGCTGATACGTCCAGAGGACAAAGCGGGCTAGCATGAGCTCTCCAGATGAGAAATGGAACCTCGCAACTTCAGTAAGGAACCTTGGCTAAGATCACAGTGCACCAATGAGAGAACAGGACAGGAATCCAGCCTTCCTGGCTGGCGA
Organism: Rhinolophus sinicus; assembly: GCF_057876585.1. Classification (NCBI taxonomy): domain Eukaryota; kingdom Metazoa; phylum Chordata; class Mammalia; order Chiroptera; family Rhinolophidae; genus Rhinolophus; species Rhinolophus sinicus. The sequence goes on from NC_142502.1 coordinate 166,169,397, forward strand.
CCCTTAAACATAAAGTGGCAGCAGCACGACTGATGGCACAATATGCTGAGAGATAAGATGGAGAAATGATTCATTAAGAATATCAGACGCAGAAAGAAGAGTGACAGAAATTAAATTTCAATCTAACAGTAAATCCTAACGGAGAAGTCACTGGAGAAATGTCCAGTAATGAACAAGGATGTCTGCACACTCTATCAAATTCACAAACCAAGGAGAGAGAATCTTTATCTCTATTCCTACCACCACCACCACTACCACCTGGATTAGGTTCCTTATTGTCACACACCTGGGATGTCTGCACTGCGACTTCCAGTGGCCTGGCCTCTGGTCTCTGCAGGGTCTCTGGGTAGACCCTGTTGGTCTTCCCAAAGCACCTCTGTGATCAGGTCATTCATCTGCTCAAAAATGAGCCTCCTCACTCCCAAAAGAAGGGCTCAGTTTACACTCTTCATTTGACAGTTAAGGCCCTAAAAATCTTGGCCAAAGCGATCTGTTTTGTCTTACCTCCTGAGTTCCTGCTACTAGAACGCTCTTTTCCAGGGGCATTTGGCCTCCACCTTTGCACCTCAGGGTCTTTGGTCAGATGACCCTCTTAACGCCAATAAGGAGAGCCCACCTGTGCTTCAGGGTCTAGCTCAGGTCCTTCTGGGAAAGCCTCCAAAGGCCATGCTACTTCACGGGAAAATCGTAATTGTGAACTGAGCACTCACTGTCTGTAGCAGGGCTGTACAAGCACTGTCTCTAATTCACGGTCTGTTTCTCTCTCGGAACCACTCTAATTCGACTCTGCCTCCACCACGGTACTGACGGGGCTCTTGTCAAGATGATTAGGAAAATGCGAAGCGCCCTTCAGTCAGTTCCCATTTCTCACCTGACGGGACCGAACGGCACTCCTCCCAGCCTCTTCCATTTTGTTTCCAGGTCAGTTTCCTCCTGTGTCGCTGGGGCTCCCTCTCCATTTCCTTTCTAGTCCCTCCTCACCTGCCCAGTGCCCCAAAGCTTGGAGGGTCTCTGGGCTCAGTGCTGGGCTCTCTTTTCTTCTCTTTCAACACTGACTCCTTGGGTGGTCTCATCCAGGCTCAAGGTTAAAAAAACCACCTATAGCTGACAACTTGCAAATTTATAGATCGATTTCCAATCTCTCTTCTGAACTTCTGATTGGACATTTATTACTGTCTATTCATGATCTCCACTTAGATGTCTAGTGGTGATTGCAAACTAAAAATGCCCCAAACCAACTGATTTTTACCCCCGAGCTGCAACTCCATGGTTCAGTCTAAAAACATTCTAGTTGTCCTTGGCTTCTCGCTTCCTCTCAGGCCCCGCATCTAATCCAAATCCTATTGTTTCTACTCTTAAAACATAATCAGAATCTGACCACTTCTTCTCCACCTCACAGCTCCTACTCTGGTCCAAGCCATCATCCTCTTCCACCTGGATTATTAGGAAGCCTCCAAACTGGTCACTCGGCTTCCACTCTTGCCCTCCACACCGAGCTGCACTCACCCAGCACCAAGAAATCCTGGTGAAAGGGAAGCCACATCATGTCACTCCTCTGCTCAAAACCCTCCAAAGTGTCCACCTCACTCTATCAAACCCTACACTCACCCACGAGACTACGAGTTTTGGCCCACGGCTACCTCTCTGCTTTCCTCTTATTACCTTCCCTGCTCTCTGGGTCCCATCCACACAGGCTCGCTGCTTTTTCTTGAACGTGCAAAAGCATGTTCCCACCCAGAGCTTTTGTCCTGCCTCTGCCAGGAGCTTCTGCCTCTTCCCCACGATTCCTGTGATTCTTCTGGGTCTCTTTATAAATGTCATCTTCGCAGTGAGGCATTCCCTTATCATCCTGTAGAAAAGAAAACCACCCGTCCCCAGCTCCCTAGCCCCGGCCTCACTGTGTTTTCTCCGCAGCCCTTCTCCTCGTCTTGTGTGCTATTTACTGCTTACTTATTTGCTGCCCGTCTCTCTCTACTAAGCTCCGTGTGGATGGGGACTTTGATTCGCTGCTGTCTCCCTAGTGCCTAGAATAGTGCTTGTGCATAGTAGGCATTAAATGAATCTTGGTTGAATAAATAAAGTCAAGTCTCACCATTTATACCACTAAAACCATATTACTATGAAATTTGGTATGAAACTTGTTGACACATAGGTGACATGCACTAGATTAAACAACTCTAATGAAAACTAACCTATTTTCCCTTACTCTTCTCACTGAAAACACTTCAGGATTTCATTTTGCCCCACGTACACACTGAGTGACAAAACACCACATAAGTGAACCTCTCACTCTCAATCAATACCTCAAAGAAGGTCAATGAGAACTAAATGAGGAAATCCAACTGAAGACTCTGAAAAGGGGGGGTTAGTCTCTGGACCTGGCAGAATATTCCATCCGTTTTAGGAGATATTCTTTAGAAGTACGCAATTAGGGCTAGTCTGTGCAGCACCTAAACAAAAGGCAGGTGTGTGCAGAGCTCAGTGACACTCTGGGTTTAATGGTGGTCCCGTTTTACAATGCGCAGTATAGGTGCACTTCTCAGCGTGACTCCTAGCTCACTAGACGACAGGGGCAAGGTTCTCTAATACGCGGCAAGAAAACACAAGAATCGAGCTGGAGACGGAGAAGCCCCCGACTCACTCAGGACTTCAACTGGCTCTTTGAGTGAGCCCTCTGCTCTCCTCAGTCTATGTGGTCTGCACTGCCTGTGAGGTCTGCATGCTCAGGGCTGTAGATCTGGGACCCTGCCCAGAGGCTGTCCTGCCGAGGGCTCTGGTCCTTCGTCACTGGGACTGGGGCAGAAGATGAAAGAGCTGCTTTGGCAGGAGACACTGACATGGAACCTAGAAGGCCTGGGAAGGATCTGGGAAGCTGCAGGGGACGCAGGTTTGAAACTAGGAGGTGGATTACTGAGTGGAAATGATGGATGGGAGGGATGTGGGGAAAGACACAGGCATGGGTTTCCACAGCAGCAAACTGGGGTTGTGCTCTGCGGTTATGCTCTCCATGGAAGAGATGAAAAGTTCAGCAAAGCGCCTGACAGAAGGCTGCATGGGATGGTGTGGATACTGCCGGAATTGATGAACTGAAAAAAGACCGAACCAGACTGTATGCTTTAGAACTAGATTTTGGTTCTGATATATGTATTCACTTTGCAATAGCTATTAGGTGCATTTACTACTATGTCTGATCTTGCACCTTTTCCACTAGGCTAGTCCAACAGATAGGGCTATTCAGCTAGGACAGGTGTCATGGACAGGTGTCATTGACAGGTCGGTTATAACCATCAGGTGTATTACCACTCAAGTTTAGAGGATGCAAGTCAGAGGAAGCAGAGCATTGAACCCAAATCAGGCCCTCACCTGGGTGGCGAGTCTCTCCAGTTACCTCCCAAGTCTTTGTACAGGGAGACTTCAGGGGACTGCTTGGGCCACATGAACTAAGGCTCTGAGTCTGCTCTAGTTTCACCTTAACTCAGCATTACAGCTCGCAAACTGGCAGGACGGTGGCTGACATACCTGGACACATTGGGCAGCAACTTCCTTCCACATTGATGGGCTCGACGCAGGGCAGAGGGGGGCAACTGACAGTAGAGCAGAGGGTCTGGCCCTGCAGGCAGTAGCAGTGTGTGCAGCTGTCGATGTCCCAGCGCTCCTCGTCGGCATAGGCCTTCCCACTGAAGTGGCACACCACCTTCTTCGGAATTGTGTCTTCTAGGGAAAAGAACAGCACACAGTGGAGTTGCATGACGTGACATAAAGGGAAACCGCTTCGTACAATCACACTATGCTTTAGATTTCCAGAATTTGGTGAACCTTTTGTTTCCCCAGTCCCATTACCATTTTCCTCTGTTCCGGAGAAGCTTCAGAACTCTCATCTTGTGGCCTGAACCTGTTCCAGGGCCACTGAGGCTATACAGGGCTGTAACTGTTGCAACCAGCTGGGCATGATACCCACTGGGTGAGTGTCATTAGACTGTCATCACAAAACACACAAATTCAATCATTGCTATGGCTGTTGAACATACCACGTGGGAAAACTAAAACTGAAATACAAATCGGTAGAGACATGTTCAGGTTTGGTTCTACATGGAAATAGATTTTAAAAAATTAAAAAAAAAAAAGTACAGCTCAGTCTGTTTACGGAGACAATTCAAGAAATTCCTTTCAGGGGGCCGGCCCAGTGGCTCAGGCAGTTAGAGATCCATGCTCCTAACTCCGAAGGCTACAGGTTCGATTCCCACATGGGCCAGTGGGCTCTCAACCACAAGGTTGCCAGTTCAATTCCTCGAGTCCCGCAAGGGATGGTGGGCTCTGCCCCCTGCAACTAAAATTGAACACGGCACCTTGAGCTGAGCTGCCGCTGAGCTCCCGGATGGCTTAGTTGGTTGGAGTGCTTCCTCTCTCAACCACAAGATTGCCGGTTCGACTCCCGCAAGGGATGGTGGGCTGCGCCCCCTGCAACTAGAAACGGCAACTGGACCTGGAGCTGAGTGGCGTCCTCCACAACTAAGATTGAAAGGACAACAACTTGACTTGGAAAAAAGGCCTGGAAGTACACACTGTTCCCCAATAAAGTCCTGTTCCTCTTCCCCAATAAAATCTTAAAAAAAAAATTAAAAAAAAAATTCTTCAATGTTGTTTTTGTAAATGATTCAGGGGAATAGTAAGGAATGATAATGGCATGTCATGGGGAACAAGTAGGGGTCCTGGGCTATCCTAGAGGGGGAATTAGCATTGAGATAACCTTTTCTTTCATTTTCCAGTGATGCTGGATAGATTTTCCTCTCATCAACAAAGACATTTCTGCTTTAAAAACCACTTCATTTCATTTCAATCAATTTTTATCAGTAAACTATGGTTTTTGAGAGCAATGTATTTTAAGAGCTTTACGCACACGAAATCACAGCTTACAAATAGGCAGCTCTTCTTTTTTCTCCATTTTCCCTTGCCATTCTCATTTCCTCCTTCCCTTGATTGTTCCTTTCTCTTAGTGCCTTCTCCGGGTTTACCTAAACTAACTTACCAGCGGTCCCATTTTCTCTCAAGCTCAAGAACGATGGCTCAGAGTGAGGACCAAGTGACCAGCTAAGCAGAGATGGGGCAGATTGATGTAGAAATGTGGGGGGCACAGCACTTCCTTGTCACTGGACAGGCCAATAACTGGAGGACTCCTCCTAATCCGGGGACATTTTATGCTCAGATTTTAAAGGCAGCTCTACTCACTGGTCACTAGAAAATGGAAAACTGTAAGGGAATCTGGAAACCAAATTCCTTAAGAATGGAGTGGTGGCTTTGAATAACAGCTGACAGATTTAGATTCCTTCCTGTAATGGAAGGAAGGGGGTATATCAGCTTTGTTTTTAAGAAGAGAACCCTAGACTATGACAATATGGAAGACTACATGAGGTAAGGAAGACGCGGATACTGTTCAAGGGGATGTGATATGGGCCTAGACTAAGGCAGCGGTGATGAAGAAAGAAAGGCAAGGCTAGATTTCAGAGGTATTTCTGAGAAACGGCTATCAGGGTATGAATAATGAGGAAAGGGAAGGCATGAAGGAAGACCCCGTTTCTTGCAATGGGAGGCTAGGCAGAGATAATTTCAGTATGAGTCATTTTCCTGCTTTAAGAAATAAACATTTGGTGAGCTTGTCATGGACTTGGTCAGGCCATATCAATCCACTGCAGAGATTCCAGTGGATCAGAGCTGCAGTGGTTGACCCTCAAACTCTTAAGCCTATCTGCACACAGGTCTTTTACCTCCTTGGTTAAATTTATTCTTAGTTTTTTTTTTTTGTTGTTTTTTTTTTTTGGATAGAATTGTAAATGGGATTGTTTTCTTAACTTCTCCTATAGTTCATTATTGGTGTATAAAAATAAAACCGATTTCTGAATGTTAACTTTGTGTCCTGCTACTTTACTGAATTCTTTTATCAGTTCTAATAGTTGTTTGGTAGAATCTTTAGGGTTTTCTATATACAGTATCATGTCACCTGCAAATAATGACAGTTTTACTTCTTCCTTTCCACTGTGGATGCCTTTTATTTCTGTTTCTTGTCTGACCGCTGTGGCTAGGACTTCCAATATTATGTTGAATAAAAGTGGTGAAAGGAGACATCCTTGTCTTGTTCCCCATCTTAAGGAAAACGCTTTTAGCTTTTCACTGTTGAGCAGGAGCTGGGGGTTTGTCATATATAGCCTTTATTATGTTGAGATACATTCCCTCTATTTCCACAATGCTGAGTTTTTACCTTAAAACTGGATTTTGTCAAGACATGGAAACAACCAAAATGTCCTTCGATAGATGAATGGATAAAGAAGTTGTGGTATAGATACACAATGGAATAGTATTCGGCGGTAAGAAAAGATGATATAGGAACATTTGTGACAACATGGATGGATCTTGAGTGTGTAATGCTGAGCGAAATAACTCAGACAGAAAAAGCAGAGAACCATGTGATTTCACTGATATGTGGTATATAAACCAAAAACAACAAAAGAACAAGACAAACAAATGAGAAACAGAAACTCATAGACACAGACAATAGTTTAGTGGTTACCAGAGGGTAAAGGGGGTTGGGGGGTGGGAGATGAGGGTATGGGGGATCGAATATATGGTGATGGAAGGAGAACTGACTCTGGGTGGTAAACACACAATGGGATTTATAGATGATGTAATACAGAATTGTACACCTGAAATCTATGTAATTTTACTAACAATTGTCACCCCAATAAATTTAAAAAAAAATTATGGGAAAAGAAAAAAAAACAACTGGATTTTGTCACACGCTTTTTCTGAATCTATTGATATGATCATATGATTTTATCCATAGTTTCGTTTATGTGGTGCATCACGTTAATTGATTTGCTGATATTGAATCAACCTTGCATCCCAGGAATAAATCCCACTTAATCTTTTTAATGTATCGTGAATTCGGTTTGCTAATATTTCATAGAGGAGTTTTACAACCATGTTCATCAGAGATACTGGCCTATAATTTTCTTTTTTTTTATAGTGAGTGTCTTTGTTTGGTTTTGGAATCAGGGTAATAGTGGCCTAGTAAAATAAGCTTAGGAGTCTTTCCTACTCTTGAATTTTTTGGAATAGTTTGAGAAGGATAGGTGTTAATTCTTTGAATGTTTGGTAAAATTCACCTGGGAAGCCATCTGGTCTGGGACTTTTGTTAGTTAGAATTCTGTGATTATTGATTCGATTTCGTTAGTAATAATAGGTCTGTTCAGATTTTCTGTTTCTTCTTGATTCCATCTTGGAAAGATTGTATGTTTCTAGGAATTTACCTATTTCTTCCAGATTGTCCAATTTGTCGGCGTATAATTATTTGTAGTATTTTCTTATAATCCTTTGTATTTCTGTAGCATCAGTTGTTACTTCTTGTTCATTTCTGATTTTATTTATGTGGGTCTTCTCTTTTGTTCTTGATGAGTCTGGTTAAAGGCTTATTGATTTTATTTTTTCGAAGAACCAGCTGTTGGTTTTACTGATCTTTTGAATTGTTTTTTTAGACTCTTTTGTTTATTTCCACTCTGATCTTTATTATTTCCTTCCTTCTACTCACTTTGGACTTTTTTTTTCTGTTCTTTTTCTAGCTCCTTTTGGTGTAAAGTTAGATTGTTTGAGATTTTTATTTTTTTAATTTTTTTATCCTGTTTCCACTGCAACTGCTAAACACCTGTCTGGTGATATCCCTCCACTGATAAAGAGGCAATAAGGCTAATCAATTTATTAGAGCATCAAATCCAGAATCTTAGACAGGGTAGCAAAAATTAATGTCTCAACCACTGCCTATTTTTCCCAGTCAGACTCCAATTTTTCCCTGAGGTAGGATTCTTATGAAGATAACGTTGTTGCCCAAGCCCACACAGTTAGTGAGTGGCAGTTTCAAAACTGAAATAAAGCCTTACAGATTCCCTGTCCTAGCCTCTGTTAATGATTTTAACCTACCTGAAAATCAACACCAGGTTTCTGATGTTTAGTTCCTTTGATCATAAAGGACACAGGTTCAAATTTTGCTAACGTGCCTTCCACCACTTCATCCCAGCTTCAACCACAGCCTCTGTAACTACCCAAATTTTGGTCCACTATTTAGTTTTACTTGAATATTTTCCCTGAATTAAATAATCTCCATTGTCAACTGTAATCCCCATTCAGGTGTCAACTGATGGTCCTGGACGCCAATTCAATGCCAACAGGAATCCCCAATTTGGGGTGCTTGGAAGAAGGAAATTTTATTTCATTCAAATAGCTCAATTGTGATGCAGTAGGGCTGTGCAACAGCTCAATAGTGTTACAGATCAATTAGGAGACAGCACAGCTGTGAGGCGGCCCTGGGGTAAGATGGCCCTGCTCTGCTCAGTTCTGCTCTGCTCTGGTCCTGAGACAGCTTTGGTGTTCCAGCTCCAGCTGGGGAAACTCAGTCTTCAGTCTCCAGTGGAAAGGGAACGTGTGTCGAGAGTTTTCTTATTTCTTGAGGTAGTCCTATATTGCTATGAATTTCCCTCTTAGGATTGCTTTTTGCTGTGTCCCACAGATGTGGGGTCACTGTGTTTTCATTTGTCTCAAGGTATTTTTTGATTTCTTCCTTGATCTCATTGTTGACCCATTCCTTGTTTAGTAGCATGCTATTTAACCTCCATGTGCTTGTGTTTTTTTCAGTTTTTGCGTTTTTTTTTTTCCCCTTATAATTGATTTCTAGTTTCATACCATTGTGGTCAGAGAAGAGGCTTGATATGATTTCAATCTTAAATTTACTGAGACTTGTTTTGTGGCCTAACATGTGGTCTGTCTTGGTAAATGTCCCATGCGCACTTGAAAATAATGTATATTCTGCTGCGTTGGGGTGAAATGCTCTAAAAATATCAATTAAATCCATCAGATCGAATGTATCATTTAAGACTGCTGTTTCTGTATTGATTTTCTATCTGGAACATCTATCCATTGATTATCCATAGGTGTTAAAGTCCCCTACTATGACTGTATTACTGTTGATCTCTCCCTTTATGTCCATCAATATTTGCTTTATATATATTTAGGTGCTCCTATGTTGGGTGCATAAAGGTTTACAAGGGTTATGATCTCTTGTTGGATTGATCCCTTTATCATTATGAAATGTCCTTCTTTGTCTCTTATTATAGCCTTTGTTTTAAAGTCTATTTTGTCTGATATAAGCATTACTACCCCAGCCTTTTTTCGATTCCATTTGCATGCAAAATTTTTTTCTATCCCCTTACTTTCAGTGCCTTTCGATCTGAAGTGGGTCTCCTGTAGACTGTGTATGTATGGGTCTTGTTTTCTTATCCATTCAGGTGCCCTATGTCTTTTGATTGGAGCATTTAATCCATTTAAAGTGATTACTGATAGGTACACACCGATAGTTATTGCCATTTTATTATTCATATTTATTTTTATTTTTTTCCCCTTCTTAAAGACGTCCCTTTAACATTTCTTATAATATTGTTTTGGTGGTGATGAACTCCTTTAGCTTTTTCTTGTCTGGGAACATTTCTGCTTTTGATTCAATTTCACCTGAAAAGAAAAGATCTAAACAGAGGCCTGAAAGCACGGAGTGAATTTTGGCTGACGGACGGAACTTGGTGGCTCCTATTTCTTACATGCTCACTTCCTCATCTCGATACACCACTTCCTTCCATGGCACATTTGGGTTAATCTGAGAAAGCTCTATCAGAAAGTTTTAGAAACTACTTGGTGTAGGCGGAGACACGGCATCCACTCTATGCAATTTGAGACTCTAAATAATAAGTTAATAAAGTCACTGCAGTCTTTGGGAGAAAAGAGCAGAGTGTAATTGACAGTACATATAAAAGCATTTTAAGAAGTTAGGCTGAAGAGGGATATAGAAATAGAGACATGGGAATACCTAACTAAAAAATCTAAACCGTTTATATTTGGCTATCGAGTGGGCTGTGCCATTTAATTTGGACTGTTATATTTATCACTCCAACTGGTTCGCTTACGCTGACAATGGCATTAGTTTGATTCTTCAGTACCTCATAATAATCATAACTTCCTCTTACTGAGTGCCTGCTATGCACTGGGCACTGTGCTAAGCATTTTACATATATCAATTCCATTTGCTCTCCATAGCCCAATGGGACAGGGTATTATCCAATTCTACAGAAAACCGAGAAACAGGGAGGTTACATCACTTGCCCAAGATGCACAGCCAGAAAGTGGCAGGGTCAGGACGGGAACTAAAGTGGGTCTGGCTCCAGTCCCCACACACTTTCTGCTCGCCGTGTCCCCAGTGGGATGACTTCAGGAAGGGCCATGTTCCTGCACAGAGATCCACGCCACAAACAACAGTGGTTACTGCTCAAAATATGCAATGACTCTGGAAAGTGGACCCTTAGATTTCCTATTCCTTACATTTGTTGGGTCTTAAGGTCTTTGTCTTCAAAGGTAAATTACCCTTCAACTGAATGCATCACACATCTCGTACAATCCTATCAAGGAATGGAGATAAGGAAGTTGTTATTGAGGACTCATGGTCCTTCTCAGGCAAATCTCTCCCACTTCTCTCTCTCTTTGTCTCTCTCTTTCAGAGATAGATCAGAGTAGAATGTTTCAAGGGAAACATAAAGGAAAACATGAGGTATGACACAAGTATAATAAGGCTTACTTTTAAAACAAACGTATCAGGAATTATATATCCAAACAAATGTGATCCTCTTCTAAGCAGTCACTGTAGAGGGCTATAAACATATTCCAACGGTACTGCCTTTGCTTCAACAGCTTTGGAATTTTCCTTTCACCATGGCATCCAGACTCAAGTTTTGAAACACGCAAAGAAGATGGTTACTATTTTATGGGCACTCCTTGGTTTAGATCAGCTTTGGTATGTTGTTTCCTTAGCTCTGGCCTCTATCTTACCCATCAGATTCGGCTTGAAGTGACTTTTGTTCTCTTTTAGAAACAAAGATCCTGCTAAGGAATGGGGATTTGCTTCTGCAAACATACCCCAAGTGTGTGTCAGGAGCCTGGACCACTTGTGCTATGAGGCTCCTTCAGCGGGACATTTAACTCATGGATGTTCAGACATGTCTTATCTTTTTTGGATTCAAATATAAGCAGCTGAAAGTAAAGCGATAGAAAAATATATTTCATGCAAATGGAAATGAAACAAAAGCTGGGGTAGCATACTTGTATCACATATGACTACAATGAAAATATGCAATGTCTGTTAGTGTTTTTTGTGTGTCTTTTTTTCGTTCATTTTCCTCGATTCTGGTTAATAGAAGAGGGGAGGAAAAAATGGCCAGAGCTGGAAATGTTAACTCCTTTCGAGCTGAACTTTCCAACTGTTTAAACTTCCATTTTACTTCTTTTCAAAAATAGAAAAGAAGCCTTAACAGGCTATTTAAACTCGGACTATGCCTTTCCTCCTGAGCTGTTTTACCAGCTATATTAGAAAGCTAATTAACAGCTGGTGAAAATCTACGATCTAGAATTTTGCTGTTTCCTTCCTTTATAAAGATCCAACTTAGGGTTTCAGGAATCACTGATGGAGTAGCTCAGGTCTTGCTCTGAATCTGACCATGATGAGGGATATACATTAGGCTCTGAAAAGAAAGCATCTTCAGGTCCCACTAACCGCCATCAACCTTGCCTTTCCTCCGTAGAAGCATATAAAACTAAAATCCACTTGAACTTACGTTTTCAATTTCTGCCAGGAGACAACTTTCTTATATAGAAACTTTAGGTTCTAAATCTGGTTGTGGTGGTCATGATTGCAGAGTCTTGGCGTGGGAGTAACTTCCTGGGAGGAGGTTAGGCAGCTTTAGAAATTGCATCAGTTCTTTCAAATCTCCAGTGTACTATTTAGAGTCCTGAAAAGTAATTTACTCTGGGCTCCCAGTGGCCAAGAAACTAAATGCGGCTCTTACTCTCAGAATAAGTCCCACCACAAAGTAATCCAGCACAGGGGTGTAGTGGGGTGCTTGTTCATTTGACCCATCACTATGGAGATCATCATTCTAAACACAGGATGCAGTTGTACCCAAGGCAGATGCCCTCGGGGAGATGCTCCTAGATCCAGACAGTCTCAACAGTCTTGTGTGATGCCAGGTCCAAACAGATATGCCAAATATTTTGAAAAGATGTGCAAACTGCTGGCCCTGCTAATAACATGATACTTCAGTTTGGTTTCTTAGGTTTGAGGGATTTAAAGAAAAACTTCAGTGAAATCCCTTAGGCAGGTGTAAAAAAGTACCAGGTACATGATGGGTAACATGAGATTTAGAAAAGGGAGTGGGAAGGGCAGCCAAGTCTCCCCACTGACACAGCTGACTTGGGTGAGTACAGGGGAAGTACTTTTTAAAAGTTTAGCTTATAAATGTAACACTGCATCACGGCGCTCCTTCTGTAACTCCCGCAAAGGAATAAAATGCTACTTGTATCTTCTATTTTACTTCCTTTTAACTGACAGACACTAAAATCTCTGGCCTGTGATATCTTCATTTCTGCATCTCAAGTTGGGTGCAGGCTCAGCACAAACTCCACGTTTGGACAATAAACAGAAGGTGTGTGCCTCCTGTTCGAGAAACCTGCGTTAATGTTTTTACACAGAGAGGAGACAAACAGAAATCGTGGCAAATAACTTGCAGGTCACTAAGAGGGGCACAGAGACTTGTAAGCATGGGAGATGACGGCTGATTTTGAATATGCTGGCTCACTGGACCGTCATAGACTGTAAAAGAATGTGAAATTGTAACGGAATTGAAGTCTTGCTAAAAGTGATGCAGGCAGTCTAGACAATTTTAATGAGGCAAAGAGATGTAATACCTAGTAATTCCATCAGCAAATAATTATAAAGGTTTTTGGCTAAAAATGCAAAAAATGTTTATTGATTTAACTGAAAACTTGAGTATTTTATCTTATAACCTTTAGCTTCTAAGAAATAAAACATCTGCTCTTAACTCACTTTTATAAAAAGAAAAAATGGAGACAAATGTTGCCATGAAGGCCAACTCCTATCTGTATATAATGTCTTAACTGCTGTGACAGCAGATCTGACCACAATTTTAAGACCTTCCTTGAAAGTCCATTTTTACTTTATTTTATTCTATTTCTTAGGATGGGAGTCTAGGTCTCCTTAGAAAGGCCAAAAGAGCCTTTCAGGTTTCTTCAACATACTAGAAGGAACAGGTAGGAACACAGGATTCCCAGTTAACAGGAATTATATATTTTCCTGAGTTCCATGAACAAAAATCTCACCGAACTGGTAAACACAGTGACGTGTGGCTGATTTCTGCTGCAAGCAAAGAGGTCAGAATTTCTCAGCAATAGAATTTAATCCTTGAATTAAGCGTCTATTATGGGATCATTTTATACACTGCATGGATAGTTCAAGGAAACATTCCATTTTCAGCTTTAAATGAGGTCTCATTTCTTACAAGGCCTGCAATCCAAGGTGTACCTATCGGCACATGGAGATTATACACAGAAATCCTTTTGAAAATATAATGTAATCTAAAAGGCAGGCGGGAACAATGAAAGATCAAGGTGGCCCAAACAAAAAGGAAAATATAACATGTCCTTTGGGATTTAAAGGAAGCTATCGATGTAAAATTCAGAGGATAGAACCTTGTTAAAACCTTGAGGTGGAAGCCACTGGACTTGCCAGAGTGGACAGTTTCTCCACCTATAGGAGATGGTTTATCCTGTCACAGCCCAAGTGTCAGGAATACTCGGCCAGCCCCACCAGATGGTCTCTAGCCTGACTTCAGATCTGATTGCATTTCCTCATGAGAAACGTAATCCTTGTAGAAGGGGTCTCTCCCGAACCATTAGAGGGTTCAAAATCAGGGTTGGCCTCCTGGACAGAAATAAGAAGTGACAGGCACACAACTAGATCTCTCTGGAAACATCAGCGCCAGCCTGCCTTCTGTGCAACAGACCTCTTTACAATAAGAATGTGGGGCTGGGAGCCCAGATAAAGATGATGCCACTCAGAGGTCCCCCCAAGTGAACTAGGACAACTTGAATTTCTGCTTACACAGCCAGGGGGCCTGAAAAGGATACTGGAGTGAGAAGAGAAAGCTGCTTACGGACGAAGCACGATGAGATGCTTCCTGGGGTGTAGGGCAAGACCTAAACAAACTGAAATCAAACACCGTTTATTTTTGCAGTGACAAGTTTAGACCCATTCCGAAGTTAGTACAGTGCATGACAACCAGGATGCTTTCAGTCTTACACTCTAAACAATACACAGAAAAGCACCCTTCTGGAGGGAAAGCTTCCCTTCCCTTTTGCTTAAATCACCTCCGCAATAACTGTGACCACCGGGGCTCCAGTGGGGGGGCCACAGGAACCGAGAGCTCTGAAGAACATGCAGGAAGCATGCCAGGTCTCTTCGCCACGAGAATCTGCCCTGATGATAAATGCCAAGTACTCTGTTTCCAGGAATCACGGCGGAGCATGTACAATAAGCTCACAGACTCCCCAAGTGGGACTAGCCTCCCAAACAAAAAATAAAAGCACTCCATTCTCTCTCCCGTGGTGACATCCAGAGGCATGAATGGACAGCGAATCTCAGAGGTTTGTGGGCAAGGAACTGCCGCAACACGGCCGCACGACAAACCCTCAGGAATCACGCTGTTCTACCTGGATCACACTGAGGCCATTTCAGCTAAGAATGTGCAGGACACAGTACACCACCAGAGTGCTACCTGACACACCCTTGTCCTTCCAAAGCCCGTCACTGGATGCTGTATCCAGGACTTCCTCCTGCAGAAAGACAGGTGCTCTTATCTATTTAAAGAGAATGACCAGAATCCATTTGATGCATGTTACTCCCATCAGCTGCACTGCACGTCAGAAGAGCTGTAACTGTACTGAACCAACAGGCATTCACACTGCGTGTAACATTCATAGGGTACTTTCATCAGTGTGTATTATTAATTTTCACAGTACTTTAGTGAAGTACAGGAATATATATATATCACTGAGACATAGCAAGAATGTGGCAGAGGTGGGCTCAGAACCCTTGGGCTCCAAAGTAAGTTCTCCTTCCAATACACACACAAGTTTTTAATTTTAAGAAAACACACCGGAGAAACAGCTGTGAAAAATCTTCCAATGAAGATGCCAGTATCATAACATTATGTCTTAAAAATGTACAACATGTCATTCCATGGGTTGTATATCTTAGAGATGCTAAATTAAATATTTACTATGTTTGACTCCTGGACTGAGTTAAATACATAATGATCAACAGATGCTCCAAAGAGACACTATTTATGTTTATCTCTAGGAAAAGATACCTAAACAAATAAACATAAACCTAAGCAAAAATGAATGCTGTGTAATAGTCTGATTTGATATAAAGTGTAGACATTGCCCCTAATAAGGAGAAATATTATTAATCATTTGCTAGTTGAAGATCACTATAGAGAAGAAATATAATTACACCACCACAACTGAGTGTTAAGCCAGCTTGATTCCAAGTGGAAGTTCCACCTCAAATATTAATATGAGATATATGCTTTATATATATACACACACATACATACTCACATGTGTGTGTGTGTGTGTGTGTGTGTGTGTGTGTGTATATATATATATACACACACACACATATATACACATGTGTGGGTGTGTGTGTGTATATATATATATAAAATATATATCGCATAAAAATAGCTAAGCTCTGATTAGGCAGATATGCAACCTGTAAGAAAATAATTTTTTCATATATGATCTATAACAGAACTCATTTTCACAGCTCCTTAAAGATATGAAATACTTAAAAACATTTAAAAGATACTACCGTGTTTCCCCGAAAATAAGACCTAACCGGAAAATAAGCCCTAGCATGATTTTTCAGGATGACATCCCCTGAACATTAGCCCTAATGCGCCTTTTGGAGCAAAAATTAATATAAAACCTGGTCTTATTTTCGGGGAAATATGGTAGATGATTTGCAGACATGAAATCAAAGTATCTTAACTTTGTTCACATCAAGTTATAACATAAAAACACGTACATCACACAAAAAACTGACTGCCATCTAAAAATAACTAACCTTTGACAAACACTTCTTCAGTGAGAAAGATGCAATGACTCAGGGATTTCCAGCCAACAAATATCTGACCTCAAATATTTTCTACAATAACACATGATTCCAAATAAATAAATACTTGCCAAATCCTAAGTTTCAAAACAATATTCTATGCACTGAGTAATATTTCCGACTTGGCCAACACAAGTGTTGCTTCCTCAAGAATAGTCCTGCTCAATTAGACTGGCTTGATCAGGGGACACACCTGAGCAAATTAATTTCCTACTTTAACAGGTATGACGCAGCAGCAATATGGGCTTGAAGCCCCAATAAATTAAATTAACACGTTGCGTACGGCGGGGTTTAAATCCCTCATGAAGATTCTCGTGATCTGTACGCAACGTGTTAAGAAGATCTTTATGATCAAAGTAGGGCTCTTTCCTTATAATATCTGACCAAGAATGATGGAACCCCTGGACATGGTGAGCTTCCACTGGAATGCTGATGCTTTCCCTGATAGAAGCTGCTAGAGTCTGGCCCTCAGCAGAAGCATCACCAGCACAAATATCGGAGAAGGGTGATGTGACCAGGGCAGCACCCCACAGGCACACTAAGAGTTGCTGGCTTAATTATTTGCTGTCCTTCGGGTTTGATGGAATGAAGATCTCACTGAAGTACTGGAAGGTCCTAGAAAGGCATGTGGCATGAAGTCAGTGATTAGCCCTTGGGTGCTCTCTTGCATGGTGGAGTGTCACTGTGAGGTATCGTTAACAAGGAACCCCATATCGAATCTGTAATAGCACATTAGAATTCCCACCAGACCTTTTATCTCCACCTGATTTATACCGAAGTTACCTTTTGATTCTTATTCCCATTCTTTAATCCATCATTACAGTCAAAAAGCCTATGAAAATAAAATCTAAGTTCATATGTGTTTGTATAGGAAGTTGGTATATAAAAAAATTAGGAAAAAATTCATATGTATTTGTATAGGAAGTTGGTATATAAAAAAATAGGGAATCAGATGTTCCATTAAACTGATTGGGTAATTACTACTTAGTGTCTTTCTAGTACAAGGATGAATTCCCTAATGATGGGTATTAAAAGTAATTAGACAAAGCTGTTCACTTTTCATAATTAATCATCAATCCTATTAATTATGTCTGTATTACACAGTCTATTAAATTAGCACACATAATATGAGGCCTTCATACATCAAAGAGAAGCATTATCATGGCACATTAGTGACTTGATAATTCAGCTGAAAGGAACACGGAATATTCATAATTATGCTGCTTTTAGAAGGACCGCCACTTTTCAATTCCATTATGGTAACAGATAAGGATACTACACAAGGTGCAAGCAAGCAAGCTTTTGTTTAGAGGTTTTATCACCCAAAGAAGTCGTATTAAAGGCAGGTTTGAGGTGGTTAGAGCTCTGTATTTGACTAATTACGGAGGATATTCATGCAGGAAGGAGTCCTGTGGCCGTGGTGCGGTCAGATCTGCAGGCTGGGGTGAAGCACATGTGATCCTGGGAACAGATCGTCCAGGTTAAAAGAAGCTGGGATCAAACTGAGAAAGCCTGAGACAGGAGACAGTGCAAGCCCTGGTCCTCAGTGCCCACTAGAGAAACCATCAGGTGCTTTAGGACACGCAGAATGATGGCCTTTCCATCTTTTCCTTTGCTAGGTGATCTTTGGAGGGTGATGGAGGCTTTGACACTAAGACACAGGGGTGACCACCTGCTGGGGTGCCCAGGCTTCCTGCCTTACAGAAGGGCCAAGTGGACGGGATGCTGAGAAGAAACAAACATGCCTGGAGAGGCGGAGGGAGCAAACTGGAGTCAGAAAATTCCCGTATCACAGTCATTAACTGAACTTGACTTCACATGCATGGACATACGAGGGGAGAAAGGATGAAGGCGAATCTAGCAAGGCTACTTGCAAAGTAAGTATGAGTATACAGAAAGGGCTTCACGGCTATTTCAATAAAACAACATGTCTGAGGCATTAAGTTGAGTGAGTGAAGAGCAGCACGCAGTTTTGTTCATCAAATGCTAAGTCTCCCCAGTATGTTCCCCTGAAGGTAAGTCAGAGGGTTATGTGATACAATTATACCTACGTCAATTGGGGGAGGGTTGGCTGTGGAGGGAGATGGAACAGAAACAAAATTTCCACTATACAATTATGAGCTTATATGAACAATTTAGTAAAAGTGCTTGCAATTTAACAGAATCAAAATCACAAATGTGGACCAAATTAGTATTTCCTTCCCTACACTAAAAAATGTATAGTCTAAATGATGCAGCAATTGTAACAGGAAATACGAAGGCCAAAAAAAAAAAAAAAGAAAAAAAAAAAAAGAAAAAGGACACAGAATACTATGATTTGCAGATTTCTTTGCATTAGTTTGAACTTGTTAAATTTGTTTTGTGAGAAAGAAATAATTTACTATTCTCATTTGGAAACAGATTTACTAGGTGAACAATTTACTGATTACAAATTTATCAATTAGTAGCAAAACACAACAGGAACTTTTATCTAAACAAATTATTCTGAGAGTTTTGAACACGAGAGATTCACGGCTGGATTTTTCCCTCTGAAGGTAAGACAGAATTCTTAGGCCTCCTGGGCTGGGCCCTAGTTTCCCAAGTGTAAGCCAAGCATCCCTGGTTGATTCATGAGCTGTTTCTTTCAGTACTGAAGTTTTGATATTTAAATATGGTGATACTGGCTGTGCATTCCCTACCCCTCACCCCCAGCGTGAAACAGGGGCCCAGGTATACCTTTCATTTAGATCTTACCAAAGTCAGTTCCAGTTTTTGTAGGAATTTTGGTCAGCACTTTGAAAAGATAAGTAGCACTAAGTTGGATGCACGCCTTGATACGTTTTTGGTCCACTTAGGAGCTACAAAGTTAGAAGCTACAAAGCCTGTAGGTATTGTAGCAGAACCCACTGTCCCTGTCACTAAAAGGCAGGGCAACCACATGTCCCAATTTGCTTGGGACACTCCTGGTTTAGAGTTGTCCTATCATAAAGTATTAATAGCCCTCATTTTACTCTCAAGAGCATCATAGTTTGAAGAATAAATTACATAGATGGTCAACCTACTAAAAGAGAATCCAACTTTCAAACATAAATTTAAATACTCCCTGGCCATTACACTAAGAAAACCGAGCTCTGTGAAATTCCCGAGAGCAGATATTGTGTTTCTAAAATATCTTTCCATCTCTTGTATACCAACATGCAGCATCATGCTCAGAGGAAGCGGGCTTCTGTCTAGTGGCCAGAGATCACAACTACGGAGAGGGGGCCGTCCTGCAAAGCCTGAGTCATGGCTATTAGGCACCAGAGTGCCATTCATTGGCTCATCTATGGGAATTGCTACAAAGCTCTGTGGCCAGAAGAGCTCTCCTTTTCCTCAGGTATCTTCCCAAACATACACAATGATTTATATCTCAAAAGCACACAAAAGTCTCTAACAATAAATGGACAATACCTGCAATTAATACAGCTTGCCTGATCATTTACCTGCTACTCTGATGAGAAGTTCACTATCAGATTGAAATACGTCACTGTCTTTCACGTGACTAGATACAAAAGCAACACAGGAGAGGGAGAACCTTGGGAGCAGGGACTGAGTCGCTATTAGAGTTGCCAGCTATCTGAGCCTTCTGGACTCCAGAACAGTAGCTGGCTTATGTCAATAGGAACAGTTCTGTTACAGGTGTCGGGCTGATATACATAGATCCTCTGCTCAGGGATGTATCTCCATGGATCCCAAGGACAGGACTCTGTCAGAGACTCAGGCCTCACTTTGTGTTCTTGGGCTTGGGAGAGAGACAATTGCGTGGGTGAAATGGAATCAACTGCCAGCAGACAGAGGAATAATGGGGAGATTAAGTTAGTATTTCGAATTTATCTGATCTCAAGGCAGCAGCAAGCTTTGTGCATTAAGTATACTCTAATACGGGACACGATGTTTCTATGTGGAACAAAAGACCACTCACTGTAAATAACAGGGTAGAGAAGAGAGTTCTGATGTTGAAAATCCTGAAAGCGCGAAGCAGCTCAATAGAACATGACAGTGCTGTAACATCAGGACATTCTGAGAGCATTTTATTCTTAAAGCTTTATCTTGGGAACACATCTTCTGCAGCCTTCCCCTGCCTGCTGTTACTACTATGGCTCTATGTGGCACGTCAACCAGAAGAACAGATTTCAAAAATATTAACTGATCTAGGCAAATGGCTGTCATTATAGATTTAGTAGCCCCCGGAAGAGACGAAGGATTTTTTTTCTTGGTCTTACCTATGCAGTAGGGACAACACTGGCCTTTTCTCAACACAGGTCTCTCACAGGATACTGCAGGGCAAGACTCCGAGTAACAGCTAATTACGCTATCCATGCACACGCAGCTGGTACACACGTCAGGTTTCCACGACTCAGCTGCCAGGAATATATCCCCTTCATCGTTTTTGCAGTAACTAGGCACGCTGTCATTATGGGACGAGGAAGGCTGGAGAGGTTCATCTGGAAAAATGAACAAGAGGTCATCAGGGAAAAGAAGATGCTGCAGGCCACCAAATGTGCAACGTCATGAGTGTGTCTGTCTCATAGAAAGCTCTCTCCGTCACCATGGCTTGGTGTGCCATATTCCTCTAACAACGGCTCAGTAATGCAACAGGCATGCTGATTCAAGTAGAGTCTTGAGTTTTAAAGCAAAACAGCAAAGACCACAAAAGATCTGTGGCAGCGATTCTGTTAGTTGCTTGCATAATACCTGCCCTACTCGTCCTCCTTAGCGTCACAAAATCCTGATTTTTTGTGCGGGTGGTTGAGGGCTTGGGTCACAATGCGTGTGAGTCAAACAGGACAATCCTGCTCCCTGCTTTTCCAGTCTCCCTTGCAACTAGGGGTAGCCATGTCACCTGGCTGTGGCTAACGGGACCTCCTGGCTAATGAGGGGATTTCTGGGAAAGCTTTCCCTTTCTTCAAAGAGGGGCAGATGTGATGTGACTGCCATCCTTCCACCTTCTTCCTGCCTTGACTCTGAGTGAGTTGCCTGTAGCTGTAATACCCTTATCCTACCTGTAAGAGAAAGACCTTGACATCACTACGACACGAAATTAATGCTAACAAACATCTGCCTCCAAACTCCTTGTAACGTATGCAAAAGAAACCTCTACCTGTTTAAAAACTACGGCTGAGTTTTCTCTTACTTGCAGCTACATGTAGTCTTACCCAGTCAATACTCAGAGTTTCACTGCACCAACCAACCAAAAAACACCTACATGTAATATTCCAATGTTCATGCATTCACATTCATGGCTGCAAGATGAGGGGAGATCTAAATCACCCATAAGGACGCGTCCTCAGAAAAATCTTCTGCAGACATTTGTGTCTTCGCTATTTAAAGACTTTGACCAGAGGGTTCTCAGATCTAGTTACCACTTGACACAGAAAAGAATGTCACTAGAAAACCCAGATATCCCTTTGGGTCTAGTCTTCCACTGAAATTACAGGAAAAGTGTAACCTCAAGCAGAAAAATGATTCGGATATAACAAAGAAAAATATGTTGGTGAGGTTCCTAGATTAGAAATCTCACAATTGGCTGATGTGAGAGGGGGCACAGAAGCACAGAGGGGACGACAAGCGTTCCAGGGGATACAATTACCACGATGGACACAGCTCTTCAGAAGCTGCTCTTCTCTTGTACACAGATATCATTTTTGGACTACCTCAGAGCACAAGTATCCGAAGATTAGAGATGGTATTTTTCTAGATGTACAATATACCATTGGTCAGAGCTACTGTTGAAATTGTGATGTGAAGAAATTAATGTTTAGAATTTTAAGACTTACCGTGTTATCGCTGCAACACAACTATAAACGGAAAGTTCAGAAAGATCAATTATAGGGTGGGTGACTGATTTTAAAATTTAGATATCAGACAATACTCTTCTTCACCTTTGTCATATTGGTATGTAACAGGGAAAGGCCTAACATTTAAGATGAGGGCTCTCGTTGACGTATCTCTCAAGCTCTATGTAAGCAAAAGAAGAATCGCCCAGGTTTAGGGTCATAAAGGAGAAGTCAAAGCCAGGCACGCAGGGTGCTGGGTCCACTCAGGAACCATGGGGAAGAAGAGAGTGCCTCTGCACTGTTTGGCCAGGATCGGAGGGGCCTCTGCACGTGCACACTTGCCTTGAGACCGGCTCTAAGAAACCGTGCTTTAACATACTCAGGAGACCCATTTCCAGGGAGCTCTTCATCTTCCTCCGCGCTGAACTTCTGAGCCCATGCACGTGTCCTGCTAGTGGTTGTGGAGAAGTCCTTTCCCCCACTCTCCCTCCTCTAACCAACTCTTGTTATTTGTCCTCAGATGCTAGTACAAGTGGCACCTGTGGCTACTTCCCACTTTAGTTAAAACCTCCTGGGTTGTATGCGCTCTTAATTATTACCTTTCCAAGCACTTCTCTCCCTTTGTCATTATTTACTTAAATGTGGCATATTGGATTGTTTGGCTGTTCTTTTGGATTACTGCTCTATTTATTTTCATTAATCTGGGGAGCCCCATGGCTCAGTACAGGCATTCTGTAAGTATTTGTAAAAGGAGTATCTAAATGGATATAAATTCATGCTCTCCATTGAAGGGATCACTCAAAGTGGTTTCTACCGGGAGGATGGGAATAGTCAGGGTTGTATATTAACAGACTCCTTAGCAGGGCTTGCATCTGAATAAAACAGTGAGAATGATAAATACAGAGTGATAATAATAATGATAAATATATCGTAGGGACTAGGTTATGCATATCCTAACAACCTATGAAGTATCTTATACTAGAAAAGGTGTAACACTAAGCTTCTCAGATCAACATGGCTGCTAATTAAATACACCAAAGATTTGGTATGAAGATGACAACACCTCGGCAGCAGTGCATGATGACAACAGCAAATAATGTGGCTGTCCCTACAGGTTCATCTGATGTGGCTCAAAAAATATTATCAGTGTGAACCCATGAAGAGAATGGGCATTGACTGTGCTGGATGGAAAGACAGAACAACAGATTCTGGCCAGCTGACTAGCTAAGCCAATGTAAAAAGCAGTAATAAAATACAAGGGCTTACGTTTTACTGAGTAGAAATGCCCTAAGAATATACACTTGGAAGGTCAATGGTTACTGATTTAAGTTGAAAAAAAGACTGAGCAACAACAAAATAAAAGTAGTGTGCTGTCAACTTGTTAATTTTATATGTACAAATTAAATATCTTTTGAGAAAAAGTCATATATTCTAGTGTTAATGTGAAGTGCTACTTTCGTTACAAAACCAGTAACTTGGTTTAAAATACGACAAAGTCTGATTATAATGTATTTGTTTCATGACCATAAATTGACCTGCTAAGGCAAGATTATCTGAGAACAAAAAAGAAACAAACAGTAATACTCTGTACATGTGCAGTGCTAGTCACTTAAAAGTGCTAGTTACTTTTGGATCTTAACTTGTTAATCATCACAGGTTTGAGGGGGTGAGCCCTATGCATATTTTAGCAACCCCCCGTGCTTCACAGTCTCCAAGTATATTTACCATCCTTACGTATTTCAAAGAATTTTATTAACATTATTTATCAATAACTGCTCTTCCCATTTGTTAAAGACAAAGATGACTTTTCACCTTAGCAAAATCATCTCAAATAAACTGGTGCAGCATGACTGTCTCTTCCTGAGTCTGAGAGGTTGGGTTGAACAAAAATGGCAGAAAGAAACAATGGCCCCTTTTTTCCGTGAAGTCACGTCAGGTGCAAGGCATACTGATTGCCTAAATATGTGGTCTATAGAATGAAATGAATTTAGGGAGCAGGTTGCCAGATGTTCCTGCCTGGCTTACTGGTGACTGGGTTTGGGACACCCCTACCTGGGGCTCAAGCTGCTAGTCTGCAGAATGACAATGCCTGAGATGCAGCCTTCCCCTCCACGTGTCCCAGGGCACAGCGCTGGTTACCTGTACACTGCGGGCAGCAGGAGTCCTGGGTACGCGAAGGGTTCTGGCAGAGCAGCGGCGGGCACACCTCTGTCTCACACAGCACCCGCCCGCTGTGGCAGGTGCACTGAGTACAGGAGTCTATGTTCCACGTCTCTCCTTCCACAAAATACTCTCCTCCAGGGGCGTGGCAAATGGAAGGGGTGCTGAGCTCTGGCTTCTGCACCACGAAGTCATCTGGGGGGGGGACACAAAATCAAAACACTAGAAGTTATTCCTCGGCAGTCACACCAACTCTTGAAGAACCGGGTGCTTTGAAGGACAGAAAAGATGAATTGACCATGGAGTACCTCACTCTGTTCTTATCAACAGAATAGTGAAGAAAAGATTTCATGCGTAGAAATACGAGGCCAGACCAGAATAGTGTTAGGAAGTGAGTGAGGTTCAAGTGGTTCGAGTTTATGGATAATAATGAGAGAATCCAATAAGAGAATTAAATTACATGGAGAAAATTCCTTCTGTAGAGATAAGAACAGGGTCCTCGTAGGGGATTTCTGCAAATGTATAGAAATTGTCTAGAATGATGACTTTTTTCGTTTACTGAAAGCTTGCTATGGTCCAATTTCTATGCTAAGTGCTCAACGTGTGTTATTTCATTTATTCCTTATATCAACCTTGCAAGGTAGGTACTGTTATCCTATTTTACGTATGAGGGAATTGAGGACTCAGAGTATTAAGGGCAGAGAAGGGATTTGAACCCAAGTCTATGCTTATTTGGGTCATGGATATACCTCCAGATTAAACCCAACTTCCAAATGCTCTGTGCTCCCGTCTTCATTATCTCTGGGACCCTGAGTACTTTTATGCTTGAAAATCCATCCTGCTGTTGAGCAGGCCACACCCCAATCGAGACCAGCTGCCAGCAAACTGAGCAGGAATGCTCTTGCAGAATCAACAGTCTGAAAACCCTCACCTGAGATTAAACATTTATTTGGCGATAGCATCATCAAGAGAAGTGAATGCTCAGAGGCTGATGGTAACTATGATTTCTTTCCCTCCAGGAGAGGCAACTTTGGCCTCTCGGTGAGATGATAATGATAGAGAGGGAATTTGATGTTGAAAATGTCTAGAGGTACTGGGAGTTGCCCTGAGTTGTGCTGGGGAAATGAGAAGTATGAAGACATTACGCATTATTTGTGTAATCCAAATTCAACAAGCATTTCTAGAAGGTGTTGACAGTGTGGAACCCTGCCGAGAAGCAGTCTGGAGACATCAGGACCAGCTCATGCTTGGGGCTCAGAGGAGACTGGGTCCCAGAAGAACTACCCCATCTCTGCAGAGACTCAGAGCTGAAATCTCCTAAGAGTTCACAGGCTGTTACTTTGAAAGGGGTGTTGAGCACAAGAGTCAACACTGCTGACATACAGTGGTATAGGCTGATTTCCAGTGAAGGAGATAACTTTTAAAATAGCTCTATCTTAAGGGAACTTGTAAAGACCGGCACTTTGACTGAGAGGGCATATAACAGAAAGCTGACCTTGGCCAATGCTTGTATTACTAAGCAACTGGACCAAACTTTCCAGTATATGAAGAAAGTAGAGAGGAAGATGATCAGAATGAAAATTGATCTGGGGCAAGATGACCAAAGTGCCTTTTTCGTGGTTTATAAACAAAAAATGATTCCAAAGAGCATCAATAAAGTAATGTTGGAAAAAGACTCCCTTATTGCTTTCCAAAAGGACTTAGAGAGGATTGACAATTACTGCCCTTTTAAACGCTGACATGTAGAGAAGTGACCAGGAGAAAAACAATGTGTGCTTGCAGGTCTCATCTTGCTCACAATTCCCTTTGCTCCATATATGTACCATGTGCCTTAGGGAAAATATGAGAGTGGCCGGAGAGGTGGAGATAAAAGAAAAACTGAAATGCAGAGGATGAAAAAGGAAAAAAGAAATCTAAGAAACAGTATCATTCTATCAGAAAAGTTTAGGAGCTGCTCACTTAGCCCAGGAAAAAAAAAAAAACAAACACCAAAAACAGCTGATCATTCAATGGAAGAGGGGAGAAAATATTCTTTCAAGTCCATGGATGTAACCATACTGCGGTCTCTAGTCAGAAGAATCCATATGTGGTAATCTACTAAAGATATTTGGAAAAAATCTACTTACACACCCACATATATCGATGTATATGTATTTTTATACATGTGTATTTAGATATTCATACACCCATAAAAACAAGTCAATAATTTTGGTGTGTGTTTGCATTAGTACTTTCCATATCTCTGTAATAGACAAAACCAGTTCTGGTTCCACTAACTTTCAGTGCTTAAGTCAAATCTGTTCTTAGCAGTATCTTTGCATTTCCACCAGTCTGGCTCAGTCTTCATTGAATTCATGTTTAGTGAAGATCCAGATGCAGCCCTCACTCTACACACTTATGTTTCTAATTAAAGCAAGGGGTCTTCATTGGAACACACTTTTTTCTTCCCCAAAGAGTCATGACAGAGTTCTGTCTCATCAAACCGCTCATTTATTTTGTTTCAGTGGATGCTAGTGGTTTTTCATATTTAACTAGCAAAACATGTGAAAAAGGAAATAGTTTCGATACAGAGCACATCTGACTAAACTATGGGGAAGAAAACAAAACAAACACTGTAATCTGGTCCTCTATAGGGATATGAGAACTGCCTGTCGTTTTTATCCCTTAATAGTTATTGAGGTTGTAGACTCTCGAGCTGAAAGGACTTCAAGTATCCTTGAAGGCAGATCCTGGCCAGCCATGCTTCCCTCCCACCTGGGCTGCTTTGCTGCAAAAGGACCAGGCCTCAGGTTCTTCACTGCACCCACTGCATAAATGGACTCGTCCACAGGGAGATACAGGACCAGGACTGACCAGAGAGAAAATAATCATGACTCGAAAATCTGACAGTATATTTCAGTTTTAAAAGAAGTGTGATGTGAGAATGGGAGACTTCACTTCTCCCTGGCCTTCCAGCTGACATACTAGTTTACTTTGGGTAAGAGAGTTCATCTTTCTGTGTCTGTTTTTCAAATGAAAAACAGCCTAAGTTTTCCCTAACTCAAGTTTTCCTTGACTCAAAACAGCTTGCACAGAGGAAGAAATACTAAATATAAAATTGTGTTGAGCTCTTTGGATAAAAAGCACTTGATGAGGTAGTACGATAGTAATTACAGTTATTGATAACCATAATTCAGATCCCCAGGAGTTATATCTCTTCTGCTCTTCTAGTAACTTATCTTGATTACCGTCACTATGATTTTGAATGTTTTGGATGTGTGGTCACTCTAAATTTCCCTATTTGGCAAGAATGCCAAATATCCATTAATTTAAAAAAAGAGTAATAGCCACAGACTTCAATAATTCTCCCTCTCCAATATTACTTTATAAATAATGAGCTTTTATGGAATAAAATTACCACCACTCCCCTTCAGTTAACTAAGATATTCAGTCTTAATACACTATCTGTAAAATGGCAAGCTGGAATTGAAGTACATAAACCCACAAACCTTCAGACAACTGTAGCTCAAAGACCGATATAACTGAGTAAACCATTCAAAAATAAGGAGGGTGGTTTTAGAGCTTTAGAATGTTCTCTGGTCTTTGAAGGCTAATCACTTCTAGCGCCAAGCTGATTTTGTGGCTGGCGTTGACAAAAACCACGGAGAGCTGAAATATGTTCCGGGGTCGTCCCCTGCATTTCCCCCAGAGTCCCAGATGGGATGAGGCCCTGCGAGGCAGAAATCATTTGCTGAGGGAGCGCACAGGATGGCAGCCAGCTTTTACCTGAACATGAGGGGCAGCACTGTCCCGGATGAATGGTGGGGTTGCCACAGGCAGGCACCGGGCAGGTGATCAGAGCACACATTTCCCGTCCATTGTAACAGTAGCATTCCCGGCACCCATCATGCCAGCTTTCCTCATTTTTGTGATGATGGCCATCCATGGACAGACATGTGCCTGACAGGACGGGTGGCCCAGCTGAAGCAGGGACCTCTGGACAGACAGAAGGCAGCCTTGGTAAAAACGTAGCTACGGCACATGACAAACAGCCCATTATGTCCTTATAGGTAATGCTACCCAGCCTCCAAAAATCATGTCTCCAAAGGGACAGTTCATTACATGGAAAAGGCTCATGAAAGAAGTTAATAGGCTCTCAATTTTGAAAAAAAAGGAGAACTGGAAAAAAACCCTGCAAATACACTTCTGTCCTATTGGTGGGCTTCTAGTGTATTTTTACTCATTTCACTCTACTTTCTCATTACACATAATAAACAAGCATTGGTTTCATAGCAAGGGTTACACGTTTAATATATGCAGAATAATCACTCCAGAAGTCACCCAATGGGGACATTCTGGGCCCCTGGCAACTAATGGATTTTTGTCCAGCAGATCATCTGAAGCAGTGATTAGATCTTTGTTTACTCTGACCTCTTGAAAACACCATTAAGGTGATAACTGTCCAACTTTGAAAAAAAACAGAACAAACTTGAGGCATCTTTTATTGCTTAATCTGTGGATCATGCTGACAACTAAAACATACTGGTGTGGGCAGCTGGGCCAGAGCGGGTAAGCGCAGAGGTGGTGGTCAGAGAGCATGCTCACACGGCTTCAGGAACGTCCTTGGAGTGGGAGGTCCAGGCAAAAGGTATGCCCGGGATTTGCCCCTATACACAGCTCTAGGCTGCCATGTGCTTAATCAGCAATTGTCTTCATTCTCACGCAAAACTGTGTTACCATAAAGTACATGAGCCAACTGTTCATCCACTCCTATCCTCAGGGGCTTTGAAAAGGGATCTTTGCTGTATTAACTGTATCCATCCACTGCGGGACAGAGGGAGACTCTATGGAGGTCAAGATAAAGATGCTTTAGGCTCAAGTTTCTGAGACAGTAAAACTGAAGAGCTAAGAAGTGATTCATTTGGTCAAGGTGCTTACCCATTATATGCTTGCTTTAAATTCTATGGTGAGCTTTTGTTCTACTGAGATGCCAGGAAAACAGATAGCCCCATAGGAAGGGACAACTGTGTCACAGTACAGAGCAATCACGTAAACTGTTTCATTTACATGATGTCCTTCTGTTCTGTTTCTGTGTCCCCGGTTGCTCCGAGAGGGGGAGGGTCATGAGTTCACACTTACCTCTGCATTTGCAGATAAGACAGCCATGACTATCTTGCTGGAAACCCAAGGGGCAGATTTTACTGCATGGGAGCTCTGGGCATCTCTTACAGCGACAGATGTCACAGCCGTGCTTATTCTTCCTGGATAATTAAAATTTTGTCAGAGGTCAGAAAATCCAAGTCTCAAATAATACCCAAAGGATCAGACCTAGGGTCACTGAAGTGATGGCGAGCTGGAGTTTAAGTATATAAGCCCACAGACCTTTACACAAATGTTCAAAGGTCAATACAATTGAGTAAACCATTCAAAAATAAGGAGAGTAGTTTTAGAGCTTTAGAATTTTTCTGGTCTCTGGCTAATCATTTACAGTGTCTGGCTGATTTTTGTGGCTGTTGTTGACAAAAACCAGACCTAGGGTCACTGAAGTGATATTATTATTAAGCAGAATGACTTGACTTCTGCTCTAAAAAACTCCCGGAGTGATGTGTAATTAGCTCCCTGTGGTCATGACCACCCCACTCTCCCCCCTTTCCCTCCCCCCCACCATGGCCAAGGTTTAGAATTGCTCAAGTACTTATGTGCTTCTGGGATGTAAATGTCAGAATCCCAATAACGTAACTGTTGATTTAATTACGGTAAGTGGTACTACAATATAAAAGGATGAATGTGTAATTCCATGAATAGAAGGATATACTGTTGGTCATTGTTGGAGACTAGCATTAGGGGCAAAGGTCCTTCTTTTGTCAGGGCTACAGGCTTCCTACCACGACCATGATCTGTTAGAAATCTCAAATACTAGTAAAAATTTTAATGAGATGGCTACAGAAACTTATAGAAGATAGAAGTTAAGGACCCATAGACCTGGAATGCAACACAAACATTGATAAAGAATAAAAGCCTAGAGAGGTCTTAGAATCAATGTCCAGTAGTTACTTCACTACTTAGAAAAGAATATCCATTGAACAATGCTCCATCCGTGGGGTATGACCAAAGCATATGGGGTGAAGGAAAAAGGCTGGATAAACTTTTTTTTTGTCCTTTAATAAGCTACAGTGCCTAAATGTTATGTTGATCATAAAGATAAAATTAAACAATTCATTTTTTTCTCTACAAGAATGATACTGCCTGTTATAAAAGGAGCTCAAACTTTCCTTTGCTTTTCTGTCCATTGGCCACAGGACTGAGTCCTCTTTCAGGCTCAATATCTCGTTTACAGGAGCAGTTACTATACCCTCAGGTTTTATCCCAAGTAGCCCTAAGTGGCTGTTCAACTAAAAAAAAAAAAAAAAAATCCCTGTTCTTTCTCATCTTGGACAAATTAAAAGAAGGCAGCCCTATGGGAAACCCTTGGTAAACCACTGCCCACGTGACAATTAAACTACAATTTGCTAGGTGTAATGGTCTACTTGTTTATGTCAACACAACAAGAGCAAGGAATTAAATGACTTATTCATACCCATGTCATACACTGTGTCATTTTCAATACCTACAAAGGTTTTAACTGATTTGTTTGTTCGCTCATTTATTCGTTCATCCATCTATCCACTTCTCCCTCCTTCCCTTCTTCAAGCATTTACATACAGTAATCATCCACTCAGCATGTGTATACAAGAGGCACCAACGGCTGCCTTCATCCTAATACTCCCAGATGGTATCTGGCCAAGAATTCTCCTTCAGAGGCTGTCCTTGAAACACAGCTACTGTTCTGGCTGATGCAGCACTCATTTGTCTACTGTGGTGCACTCGGTCCTCCGTGAATATGCTTACTGACAGGCATACAAAGTGAAATCTACATTCCTCAAAGAGATTTCTCTCTGAGAGGAAGGTTGGAATTGAATGCTGCCTTGATTCTGAACTGTCATAATACTGCAGCAAGTGGTGGGAGTTATTAATACTATCATGATAATGCTTTATTCTACATTTAGCAGTTAAGCTAAGCAATAACTATACAATTATTGGTATCATAGTCATATTTTAGGATTAGGAACAATGATGCTTTATTAACTTACTTGCGACATTTTTAAGAATGTTTCCAACTTACCCAATTAAAATTAGAATTAAGATTACTCCCTCCCTGCTAAACTAGAATTTCCAAGTAGAAAAATAACGATGACTCTAACACAATGGGCAAGAGATGATGGATCTAAGTCCCTTGTTATTGGTAGTATTACATAAAAGTATCAAATTGAAAAGGCAGAAAGACTAAAACGTAAGGGAACCAAGGAAAGAATGATAAAGCAAGATTCTGAGAGGTAATTTATTTTAAGGGATCAACTTGATATGGAGGCAGAAACAGATGGTAATTCAGACACAAACAAATAAGTGTGAAGTGTCTATTCTCCCTACCCCCTGGAATAACATGATTTCATGGGTTTTGGTTCAATCAAGAATATTTGAAAATACAAGTTATGGTCCTTAGCTCCAAGAAAATCCATAAAATCTACTGTTACATAAAGAAAAAATATGAACTGTAGATTAGTACTAAGGTAAGCAACCAAGGCATGGCAGGTAAGGCTGCTCAGTATTGCAAATGAGTTCCTGTCAACTAATCTTCAGTATGGATTAAATAAGTTATTAAAAGGAGTCAATGGGACAGTTGTGAAAAGTGTAACACAAGACTGGGGCCTCATGACAATTCCATTCCCCCCTCAATGTCCCAAGGCCCCTGCTATGGGGAAGCTGCACGTTAACAGGCCTCAAGGGTAGTGTCATAACAAGGACCCACCTTCATCAAAGAGAAGAGTAAAACTCGATTCTTATCTGTGGAGACACCACCCTTTCCCTGCTTTCTGATTCACCTAACAAAACAAGCACAGATCTTCTGGACTCAGCACACCACTGATTCATTCACCAAGTTAGAGACAATGAAGAATAGATCTTCTGAATTCAGAAATACGTACAGGTATCCAAATGGACAATACTTGTCACAGATTATGGGTCTGCACTTCTTGGGCCGTGGACGGCACTGACAGATCTCGCAGTTGTGGGCATCAGTTAGGAAACCGAAGGGGCAGTCCAAGCTGCAGGCTCGTTTGAGGCCAGTACACAGTTCCTCCCCTGTGAAGACACACGGACACCATGTTTCTTCCAAAGATGAACAGAACAGAACACATCGAAGCTTCAATACCTTCCCCTCGTCTTCCAACCTTCCACAGATATGAATTTCTCAGCTCTACCATAGCATTAGGAATGGTTAAAAATCATAGTTCGTGCTATTTCAGGGATATCACAACCTAACTCCATGTTTTGATACTAATACACAAAATAAAGTCCAACTCTGAAAAACAGACTTCTGAAGTATACTCTACTTGGGTGCTGAAGAGCAAGCAGGCTGATGAGACTGAGTGAAGTTTGTCATGAAATTTGTTCTTATTAGTCACCTCAAACTACTGATTAACTACTTATTGATAAAATGAGAGAATTAGAAAATTACGCCTAAAATGTCATTATCTACTTTGTTTCTAGTACATGCCCATAATGCATGTTCTTAAATGTTCATAAAATGTTTACTCTTACAAGTTTTAGATGTTATCATATAATACGGCATATTATATGCAGCATAAAAGATGTCTTACCCTTTCTTTAAAAAGTACATTTCTTATAACATGATAAAAAGTGAAATATTCAGTGTTTCATTTAGTGATTTTTTTTTCCTATTGCTATAGGTATTTGGATACACTTAGTTAAATGACTAAAATATGTGTCAAAAGATATCTACATTAATGTTTAACTATCCACTGTTTGAAATGTTTAAACTGTCCCGTTGGTCAGTTTTAACTTATTTCGTAAGGGAAAAAAAGAAAAGAAGCAATGGGGAGTGGCAAAAGAATCTACTAGACATATTAGCTTAATAGAAGTCTTCTAAAAAGATTTTAAAGGTGTGATATAGGGATTAATAGCATAATATAGGGAATAAAATGTTAAGGTGAAAAAAAGCGTGCTCCGTAATATAACCAAAGCAATTTGAGACTTGTCTAAATTAACGGCAGAGTTTGAAAGACAGATTCTGATGGCAAAAGTGGCAATGTTTGAGTACTATTCTGCATGGATTGGTAAGATGGGGAAGCAGAGACGATTTTTGTTGGAATACTAAATAATTCTTTATTGTATTTGGACATCCTTTAAGCACAGATATTATAAATGATGCATTAAGTTGCTAGGAACACATTTGTCCCTTCCACACAGGTTTTATAATCTAAAATAAAACCTTAACTACCACTAATAGATGAAATGGGCTCATGTTTTACGCAAATATTTTAAGACAGCATCTTTCATGCCTCTTATCTGGTAATACTCAAACATTTAATTTACTATTTTCAAAAACAGTGTGATTTATGGTACAATTTTCTATGTTGTCATTATCAAAAACCTTTGAGTACATGTAGCTAATATAACCTCATAGGTCATATATTACACTGTGAAGCAACTAATTACTAATTTGCATCCTCAAAAGCAAAATTCTAAATGGCTCATTTAAAAATTTGTAATTATGTGACTTGCAAGGTCATTATTTTTTATCTCTCTACCATTTTTGAGGGAATGATGAAAAAGGGAAAAGATTTTCATAGTCACATTTCTTTCTCTGATACTGAGATCTAAGTTGTGAGCTCATTTTCCTATTACAAGAATTTTAAAGTCACAACACCGAGTATATTAGGTTGGGAAATAGATGAATTAAAATCACTCTAAGAACTTCCCGGAGTCAGCATCCTTGAAGCTTATGGAGTCTGTGCAACGCTGTGCCTTAATTTTTCTAGTCCCGTAAAAAAGGAGCATTTCCATAGACCTTAACCTAGCATGGTTTTCAACCTTAAAGAAGACTGTTGCATCACTAAGTTTAAAAAATGTGATAAAAACTAAATTTGTCTTTAACCACCTCTGCTTTGCAACAGAAGGGAATTTCAAACAAAGGCTGCTATGTTTAAACAAAAATAAGGGCATTCACAGACAGCAGACAGGCTATGCCACCCAGGGTGGGGTGCTCCCATGCTGCTCTGACTTGGAATTGCTCATCCGCATGCTGTGGTCTGGGCCTATCCCCACTGTGTACCCCAAAAGAAGGGGGCTCTCTGGTGGGGACGGGGACCTATTTTTTTTTATACAGTCCAGAAACTATCCTGGTGTTTAGCAAGGAGTGAGTGTTCAATAAAGATTTGCTGAATAAATGAATCAATCAATGTTCTTGTTATTTATTCCTCCACTCTCATCTAGGCTGCCATATTAACAGAAAAATAATAGGATGAAAAAGCTTACTCTGCTAGTACTGAAAATTTCCAAAAATACTGGTACTTACTAAGCATCTAAACATACCACCTCCTGGCTCAGAAATAGAGAACATTAAAGACCAACTATAAGGCAGTCCTAGATCCACGTAACAATTATGGACTTTTCTTAGGATAAATATATCATCAAGGCAAACATTTACATAAAGAACAGAATAGACAGATTAGAAAAATCTCATTCATACATGGGTGGGGGGTTATAAGTTTGTTTGAAAAGCTTCAGTACCTTACTTGAGGCAACCACAGAAAGAATGGTGGCTTTGTGTTCATAATTTTTCAGCTTTATGACTTGACTGTGATCTAAAAATGCTTTCTAATCCATGGGGGTAATTTCCATTGAAGAGAAAGTGATAAATAATGGCAACGTAAGGAACTCTACATTATGGCTGGTCATATAGCTGCTAGGAATAAACTCTGTATACTCTGGAGAAAAAAATTTGTTTGTTCCTAGGGCCAAGCTGTGGCACAACTGTACGGAGCATCACTCACGCTTTATTATAAACGAATACCATGTAACTTACGTAGAGAACACAACGCACAGGTGCCCCTAGAATCCTGCTACACCTCTTTGCTGCATACTTCCCACTTGGGCACTGGCAAGTCCCACCAATCTGCTATCAGTTAAGAACACCATGAAGTTCCTGAGACTATTAAATAAAGAAATGCAACACTGCAAACGGTGGTCTTAACCGTGATCCTGATTAAGTGTTCGAGTTACAGTGAAATGAAAACGAGGAGCCTGCCTCCCTGTATTTGATGCTGCAACCTTCTTTAGGTGCTTGATTCAGATATATATTTCATGAAAAATACGAACGCATCTTCTCCCTGCTACCATTAATTTTCTATGTCTTCATCAGTTTCTAGATAAAGCATTATTAATTCCCAGAATTATAGAATGTTAAAACTGGAAAAGAAGCTACAAATAATCCAGTCAAATCCACTTGATTTAAAAATGTAGAAAAATAAGATGCCAAAAGATTAATTCATATAGGTATCATTTACTACATATAGTTCATAAAGTAAGCTAATGTGTGCTATGTCTATTTGACAGAAACAAACATTTTTGGTTAAAGAGCAATGTTATTAATAGTTTGTACCAACAGTGTTAGGTTACTAGTAGCTTGTTTTAATTTTTGTTGCTATTTTACTTAAACATTTTCTACCACATTTTTAAAATTTTAAATATGTCCTTGAGAAAATTTAAAATAATTTAAATTTCTCTGTAAGCCCGTGATGCATTACTTTGCTTAGCAGTGTTGTAAGAATGGTATTTATTATAGATTAAAATAGCAACAATACAATATATTCAAACAAAAGAATCCTTTGTCATGTACTTTCCATGTACTTTTGAAGGGTGTTATTTCTACTGGGTTTTTTTTTTTTTTTTTTTCCAATCTTAAATGTGCTTAACTTTTTCAATCTGTAATGTGCTTAATTATGTTGAAATATAACGATATTAGCATATTACCAATATCACCAACATTAGTCAAGGATAAGGTCCATTTTTATCTTTTTCATATCCCTAATGTTTAATATATAGTAGATACCCAAATGCTAGATAAATGAAAGAGAAAAAAATGAATGAGCAAACAACAAACCAATGAACAAAAGAGAAATATTTACTTGGTGCTGGTCTTATTTTAAGAAATCGCCAGTGGTCTATATAAACAAGGTCTAATCCTTAACAAAAAACTTAGGTATAAATGGTTAGGACCACTGCATGTGAAACAGGCTTTTGGTGCAATACAGAAAAATAATGTAAGGGAGAAATCTAGACAAAAATCAATACTTATCAAGTAGCCGCAATGGGAAAAAGAACACAGTTATGCCATCCTTCACTACAAGGAGCTTTCTTTTTTCACAAAACTGGGTAAAAGAGAACCAGAATATTTAAGAGTTAAAATTAAAAGGTAAATGGAAAGTTGCTGTGTGACTATCCTCAGAGGACATGAAAAGCGAAGGCAGGTTAGTGTTGGAATAAAGGAGGGGAAACTGGGGGCTTTCCACGTCAACTAGCTTGGGCTGACTCAGAAACGGATCTGTTATAAAACAGCTATCATGTAAACAATTACCATATGTCAGGGGTAACACTAGTTTTGCATTCATTTGTTCATTTAGTCTTCAAAATAATCCATTAATTAGGTATTATTATCTGTGCTTTACAGATGAGTACACAGGGACCCGGAGAAGTAATCTGTGATCACCCAAACATAGGTCAGTCTGATGCCAGAGCCTGGGAGGAGAGTTAGGTACGTACAGCCACAAGAATCTGACAACCAAAGATCTGGCAGTTTGGTTTAATCTGACTCATCTCCCAAAGGTATGGCTTCCAAACCGGTGAAATAATCAGGATTGCTACTGGGAGGGGGTGAGAGTACAATGCTCTACGACTAGATGTCTGATGATAGAGAGAAACTAACAAATTCCAGTTAGTATTTAATTATGTTTCTAGGTATATGGTGGCAGTGAGATGGCAAGAGACAAAGCTAGGTCAATAATCTTAGTATGATGAAATGGATACATGGTCAGAATGCCAAGACCTCAGGAGGAGATCTCATACAAGGAATATGTCCAGTGGCATCCCTGATTCTGATAGTTGGCTGCTCATTCAGTCAGCCAACATCTGCTGAGTACCGAGCACAGCCCTGTGAGACGGATCAGTAACTTCCGTACTCTGGTGTAAACGAGTATCTGGGTTCTCCCACAGGACCAAAGTGTTCTCTTAATAGAATGTACTTGGGTACATTATAGAATTTGGCTTAAAATGATGATATTTTATTAGCATGTTGGGTACAGGAGATTTTTATTTCTTAGGGCAGGTCTTGTGTTTTATTTGTCTTTATGGCATGAACACCTACTATAGTACCTTGAACTTGACAGGTGCTTATATATAGCAGGCAAAGGAAGAAAAGAGGGAGGAGGGAAGAAAGAAAGACTAGATATCCCTAAAATTTGCAAAAAATGAATGGCTAATATTTTATATGTAAAAAAAAAAATTGCTGACACAAAATGCAACAGTCTCCTGTACATACTTCATGCTAATGCAATGAGGAGCAAAGCAGGTAGAATGTGGGAATGTACATTTTACAAAGCCACAGGATGCAATACTAACACAAAGGGAGGCAGAGCAGACTTTTCCTAACAGTCTCAATTTGCCGAAAGCTAGTGATATGTTTTTGACGTGCTTTGATGACAAGTGATGGAAATGCTTCTTTGACTTTAACTACAAAGGGCTCAGGGGGTCTTATGAAAGCACGACCATGTGGCCAAAATATTAGTAACAGCAAAGCCCAGGTGAAGGTGGCTGGTGGAGTGATTAAGCACAATGAAGTCTATATTTACAGACTTCAAAAAGTTCAGGAAAAAAAAATGTAAGTGCACTGCTCGGAAAGGATGTAAAGCTCAAGAGAGATGAGAGGTGTTAAAATATGAACTCTTCGTAATACAATCACTAATATCTTATCAAAAAACCAAAGTTGGCCATTTAAATAAACACATGTGGCTGCCAAAGCAGCTCCCTAATGAAGTGGGGTTTCCATAGGGAGCAACGAGAGGCAGATGGATAGGTGACAGTGACTGGCCCACCTCTGCAGAGAAGTCAGTGTAGGAAGGCAGGACAGCCCCCGCTAGATGGAGGCCAATGAAAAATTGAAAGATGGCAATTACCCACAGCCACAGCAACAGTTTTACAAACTGTTTTAGTACTAACTCCATCAGGCAGGTAGCGTGATAACACGTAATTGAGAAAACTGACTTACTCGACTCCTCTTTTGTATCTGTCTGCTTCGTGAAAACATTCTTACAACAGAAAGTGTTGACCAATTAAGGTTAAGAGGAATACAAAGCCCAAGATAACTGATAAATCAGAAAGTGAGCCTCTATCTCCATTAAGTAATTCCAAGTCCCGGAGCCCAGGATAATTATACCCAGAGGCTCACAGAGAACCTGCTTATTACAGACGCATTGTCTATGTTTGGAGAGATCAGAGAGAATGCAAAAAGAGTTCAGAAAGCTACAGGAGGCCAACTGTCAATTCTAAAGGGACAAAGGATTCTAAAACTACAGAAACGAAGCTTGACATTCACCACTGGAAATTCTGGAGGAAGAATGGTTAAACAGGTGGTTTGTGACACGGAGAAAAGAAAGCAACAACCACCAGGAGCCAGCATAGGTTCATGAAGAACCAGCCATGCCCCATTAACTTCACCTGAAGTTTAAAATGGGGTTTCCAGCAAAGGAATGCTGCAACTATCATGTATTTTGATTTCAGATAAGATACGAGCCCAGGGTTTCAAGACTTCCTTGTGGCGATGGAGCTGACATGTTGTTTGCTAAATAATTCCACCAAAGGAGTGAGGATTAGGGTCCGATGTTATTCAGCAGGAAGGGTCTTTAGAATTACAGGGATCTGCTCTCCATTCGATACAACTTAATTTTAGTTCAGTGTTTTAGATGGGGACATGTAAGTTATGCTTATTTAATATAAGCGGGAGGAACAGATAAAGTATGAAATCACATTATCAAGATTCAAAAACATCCCAACTAGTTGGCAAATGGCATGAAACTCTCAGGATAATTTCTATTAAATATGGCCCTGCATTTCTAGCATTGAAAAAAAAAATCAGATGTTCAAATACAGAATGGATGAGAACCATTTAACAGTCGCTAATATTTAAAAAACAAAATCAAAAACAAAAACACCACATCTAGTGGATCTAGCTGCTTATAAACTTATAAGTATAAGCCAACAGAGTGTAATTCAAAGAGCTAATTCAAACTTAGGCCACACAATAGTACTGCACCGATCAGACAAAATTCTGGAGTAGTTTGTTTATTTCTGGGCCACATTTTTTTTAATAAGGACAATGATATACTGTGTGTTAAAAATGGAAAGGACCAAGAAACTTCCAGAAACTATGTCACCTGGGAAATGGCTGAGGGGACTGAAGATGTTTACTTTGGTAGAAGAACTAGGGGAATTCAAAACCATTTTGAACAAATTTGGGGTTTGTGTGTGTAAGAAATACAATACACTCTATCAAGTTTCAGAGGTCATGGCCTGGGGACATGATTGGAATCTACAAGGAGGAGAGTTAGGATCAACAAAGTGAAGGACATTCTAAGGATTATGCTGCCATATATGGAATGTGACATCCTCTGGGTGGGTGCCCTCCTTGTCACTGGATGGGACCCGGTCAAAGCTGTTCGAGAGACCCAACTGGGTGGTTGGAAAGATATATTTAAAGCCCTGAGGGCTTGTACCCACAATGCAGCTGGATATCAAGGAGCATCTGAAATCAAAGAAACGAAGATGAAAACCAGAATGAAGGAGCAGCTCTTTTTCCCCAAATGATGATGTATTTGTTTGTGTTCAGTATAATTTTTTTGTTCTTCTTTCAGGTTGCTACGGGAATGTCAGGAACAGGAATGAAAAAGATATTCAATCACATAATATGCTTTGATAATATCGTATTAAGCTCGGGGAAAAAAAAAAAAGTCTTCTGTATACTTACTGTTTTTGCACTGACAAGTCCGACACCCATTGTGATCAAGTTTGAAACCATAAATGCAGTCCTTCTCCACCAGGGTGCAGTTTGACAACTCCCCACATGCAGGTGGATCAATTGTGATGTAGGTTGGTTCTAATAATAAAAAGAGAAAAAAAAATCAATGGAACATGATTATCTCTTAGATGCTATACAATCTTTTAAATCCCACACTACAGTAAGTTATAAAAACTAATCAATAATTTTCAAAACAATAATTTCAAAGTACAAATCCTAAAACTTTGTACTTTCATAACGTCTTTAACTTTATGAAAAAGAAATATTTTTATTTAGATTTTTGACAATCCTAAATCTCTATTTGTTTATGTTCGAGCAACTTACACATTTTTTGGTACCCTCACATACCACTTCTCTGAGGGTCACCACTACAGAAGCAGATTAGAGAGGTTAAAATGAACTCCATTTAAATTGTTAACTGTTCTTCTATTTCTTCTTCCTGTTTTCTGTTTACTTTTTATAATAATCAAGACACCGCTTTCAATTATCTTGCTCTCCATTGAAATCTGTAAGCATATTTTATGAAGTTAATCAATCAGAGATGTTTAGGAGACTAGTTTGAAACATCTGGATTTCTTTCATCTTTTACGTGACAGTCCTTCAAGTATTACAGATGATACAACGGGTAACTTTGACAAGTAGCTTATACTCAGGGCCCAGCGCTTACGAAAGGGGCAGAGTGAGATACAAGCATTTGGGAGGAAGAGCCAACAGCCATTCTGGGAAAAAGCGCATAGAAGAAAGCAAGGTAGGGGTGATGCTTTACCTTCCTTGCCAGGTTCATAACGAAGACTTGTTCTAGGCAGTAAGAGTAATTACACACTTACATGTCTATACATAACGTTCTCAGTTCTCTTCATTACTGCCTTCAAACTTCGTGACGCTCCAATGAGATCGGTGCCGTTCTTATGTCCATTTTACAGATGAGGAAGCCACTATATTGCCTTGCCCAAGTTCACTGAGTTAGGAAGTGGCAGACCCAAGATTGCAACCCCGGCATTCTGACCCCACGGTCACACTCTTAGCTTCCGTGGAATACACAGTCCACTGCAATGGTACCTGTTTCGCAGGGCACTGGTAAGGGATGGTGTAGATAGTGTCTGATTGTGGTTAGGGCTCTGTCAAAGGGAACAGAGACACCACAGTATTTCTGCAGTCTCTTTTCAACCAAAGGATACCATGAACTTCTTCCGAGTGAGCTGGTGGTGACAACATCTTTTGATGAGCTAAGTACAGAATGTCTCTACCTATGTTTTCATAAATGGAAAATATGAGGTGCAGACAGGGTAACTGGCTTATCTAAGTTTACATAGCAACCCAGTAGCAGGCTGGGAATAGAACTGAACAGGGGTTCCTGTGTCCAACACTCTATCCATTAGTCCGCACTGTCGTCTCAAGTTTCATCTCCCGTTACCATGGAAGAGAGACCAAAATAAGTGTTTTAGCTGCCACTGCTAAGATCAAGAGTTCTACATTTCTATCCATCTGCTAAAAGGGGCCAGTGATTCAACTCTTCACAGGTAGTAGGCAATACAACTTTTTAAAGAGATGTTTTGCTCAGCATTCTCCCAGTAAACATACGTATGAAGAGGGTATATAGCACATTCTCTATTTTTATTACAACACAGTTTGGAGAATATCTCCCTAAAATTTATATATACACTTTCATTGCTATAAAATTTCTAATTTCCTTCAATGACTAAAGTACCCTTTCTGACAGATCAAACATCAACAAGTAGCTTAAGTTTAGGCAAGTAGTACGACATAATGGATTGAATACAGTAGAGCCGCTTTCCTACATTCTCTTAAAATTTACCATAAGCATCTTTCGTTTTGAAACCTGTATAGTTCTTTTATCACTACTCTTATTAGCCACCCAAAATAATGATTCTATTTCAATCGTCGGCCACAAGACTGCCAATGTTTTGTCAAAATTATTCTAAGCACAAATTTAAGACAGAGCAGAGGGCCTGTAACATGTTTACGTGAACCACACTACAGATTATCCTATCGAGGAAGGAATTAGGACTACGTCCTAGAGAGTTATTAGAGCGAGGACCAGGAATGGATTCTGAACGTCCAGTGCTTTAGTGAATGGCTTACAGGTATAGAAATGTCCTGAGCTTATCTGCATAGACCAAAACCTTGTGCTCTTTACTGATAGTTAAGTGTAAGAGAAACTTTTGCCTTCAGAAGATATATTATGGAAAAATAAATATTTAGGCAGACCACACTGACACTGAAAAAGCGTAATAATCATAGGGCAGTATGGAATTTTACTTTCACTGAATTCTAGAGACTTAAAGAGAATTAGTGATGTAGATGCTATACGGGGTACATATTATGATTATTGGTTGGGATTAGGATTATGACCTTTGGCTAGAAAGAAAAATAAATAAATAATTGGGTTTTTTGAGGATGTGAACAGCCCCACGCTTCATCCAAACAGCTGCTTCAGCTAGGTACAGTCACACACGTACACAGCACCTGCTTCTCCAGAATATACATTCAATATGTTCCCCTATAACATTCAGGATAACAGCTTTTGCTCAGTTTAACAATGAAAAAAAAGTACACAGAAGGGCTGTTTAGTAGGTGCTGGTCCTACAATGCTGCATTGTAAATATTTTAGGTAAAACAAGTCCTATTGGATATCTACTAGGCCTCCGACGATGTGTAGCATGCAAGAATCAAACAATTACCTTGCGCTTCTAAACTTCTATCTCCCCATTCATCTGTGAATGTACATTAGATGGAAGAAATTGGGAACTATATACATTTTGAAATCTGACTCCCTCTCTATTTAATACCAAAACACAGAAAAACTCAACAGAACTCACAGAAAACCTCGAAACTCAACAAACATTCATTCATGAAAATTACCAATTTACTCTGGAACTATTCAATTCCCCATCAACAGCTTAGGCTAAACACAACAACGCTCATTGTGAGCTATTAAATATAAATATAAGTCTAAATTAAAAAGAAACAAAAACATTTTAACACTAGTCATCTCATTTTATTGTATTTAATAAACAAGTGTTGTTTTCCTTTTCAAACACAGACTGGAACAAATTTTAAAAGCCTGTTGAGGGTGATGCATGTTTTGGGGGTACTCACTGCTGTTGTCCTATGTCACTGGAGTTAACTGTTGATTTGTAATAGACAATATACAGGCTACTAGATGTCTCCTAACATTTTATCTGAAGTCATACATTATATTCTATTCCCTTCAGCATCCTCTTAACATTTTAGTGCTTGGTTTCCTACCATGTTAGGCCATATCTGTATTAGATTTCTGTAAGAACAATATTACCACAGAAATAGGCAACTATAAATTATCTGGCAAAAAATTTTGGTATTCCCATAAACAGATCTGAGTTTGCTTTCAGTCCAATACATGAATATGTTATCTCAGACCCGGTCCTATTATTATTAACATCAGGGCATTTTTTTTTTTTTGAGAAAGAAGTGCTATGAGAATACTAAAATTCAATTTCCTATGCCAAATAGTGAACTCCAAAGTGAGACATATTTGATACCATCCTGAACTAGAACATTTAAAATCAACATGACATTTACAGTCCTTCAAGAACAATGACCAAGAGCTGGCTAGATTTTTCACATAGTTTTTATCCAAGGAAGAAGTTCTCAGTGGGAGAAGAGATCATTTTAAAGAATCCAGAATCATGGTACCATAGTATGCTTGTTTCTAAACCAAATAAATAATCTTGAGGAAGTGTCAGTGAAATATGGGAAATGTGTATTCTGCTTGTAAGAGCATCCTGAAATTTGTGGATCCGGAATTGTTACCATCCTACACTTTCTCTAGTCTATGAAACAGTGCTTTGAATATGGAGAATATCCTGCTATGTTTTGGTCCAAAGGCCAGAAGTTTCTTATTTAAATCCTACATTCCGTGCTCTTATATTACTTAGGGTATGGTACTAAAATGATACGCCAGAGAATACATGCCTTTCTAGAATGATGAAGATGATGCCGTGTCCTTGACAAGTTTGGTGATTAGCACTTGAACTGAGATCCTGCTAAGACTTTTGGAAACATCAATGCATCACTGTATATGATGCCTGTTGCTTGGAACACAGAAAATTGTCCCCCTTTAAAATGGTTGGGCAGAGATGTGTTAGTGGGCTTCTTTCAAAGGTGAGATAAGGTCTTGCATGGCCTCATTCAGGAGAATGAGGAAAACGCTTGCACAACGGTGGGGATTTGGTGAAGGGAAAGTCAAACTGCTTACAGGATCACCCTGAAATTCTCATCTTGTATTGAATCAGCTGAGGAATTAAAGAAATACCTTAATGTCCTCCAAAGGAAGAAGGCTTGAAACTGCAGGAATTCATTGTCTTTGGCTACAACTATTTCTAAAGGGAACCCTGGAACAGCTTCTTTGTGGAGAAGAATTCTAGAAATATTTTCTGAGCCTAGAAGCAATAAAGAACAAAAACGGGTGTTTGTTATGTCTACATCCAGTATGCTGTTTCCTACTCTGCATCTGAGCGGGAATCACGACTCTCCTCAACCTGTTGTTTTCTGCAGTGATTTTTAATGACTCGCTCAGTACCTTACACTGTCCAGAAGAGCTGTTTTTACAAGAACACTTAGGATTGTGTCAGGAGTGCAGATGTTCAGCCTCCAATTCTTATCCCATGTGTTAGAGAACAAAATTCCGGAAGGAAACCTATTATAACATGCAGTATTTAAACACATATCGGCTCTTTATTTCACATTTATTTAACATTTTGGGAAGAATATCTCTTCCATATCCTAGGAAGCCCAACAAGTCCCTTATCAGTAAAAACATTTCTAGGAAAACATACTTTTTC
Organism: Rhinolophus sinicus; assembly: GCF_057876585.1. NCBI lineage: Eukaryota > Metazoa > Chordata > Mammalia > Chiroptera > Rhinolophidae > Rhinolophus > Rhinolophus sinicus. The sequence goes on from NC_142502.1 coordinate 166,214,253, forward strand.
AGGATTTAGACAGTGTTAGACACTAAGTTTCTAGAACCACACTGATATTTAACAATGACGCACGAGTATTTCCTAGGAGCAATTTTATCTATTCAATGGGGATATATTAAGGCACTGCGATCACAATTAATTTGGTCAAGAGTATACAGTTAAAGCAAAAATCATTATTCTAACATCAAGGCCATAGCTCTTGACCATAAAATAACATACATTTGATTATTTAGAAAATATAAATGTGTTAAGCAAATCTAAGCTCTCTACTTTCTTGCTTATTATTTTGTTTTATGGAAAAGTCTCCAAAAAGGAGAAAGGGAAATAAGAAGTTGAAACTCAAATTCAACATTTTAAGATGTCAATTTCAAGTTTTTAATATCAGTGCTATCGTCATATTGGATAGTTTAACATGTTTGGGACAACAACAGAACAAAAAAGAATATATTTTGACCTTCGGTTATTTTAAAATGTGTAGTAATAATGTTAACTTGCTTCTGAAACAATTTATATAATCATTGTTTTTTTAAATTTCAGGTAGATGGAGCTTAAACGAAAATGTTAATAGATGCTTTTAACTTGGTGACTCATCTGCATTAAATTACCCCACTGAACTTCTCTGGTTTTGAGTAAATGCATACAAGGTTCTTCTCACTACCTTGATTACTATGAACTGTTTATCTTTTGCAAATAATACTTATTATGTCCATTGAGAAATATGGGAAGCTCTCTTTCTGATTAGCAACACTGGAAAGGCTGATAGCCAATTAGTAGCTCTTGAGTACCGGGCCGGTAATTCTGGAAAAGTACACTTGTGGAATCATACAGAGCCATCCCTCCTGGGTCTGTCTGCAGAACTGTCAGGAGGGTAAGGTGGTCTGGGTCCAGATTTCCATTTTCTCCGGGAGTGCCGTCACCATGCTGGGGTCTGGGTGAGTGGCAGGTCTGGAGGGCCTGGCTGCGGGTAGCAGCTATTTATCAGCAGCCTTGATTCCTACAAACCCATACCAGTACCTGGGCGTGCGCACACACATGCACGCACACACATACACACATGTTCATGAAGAAAAGTCTTTCAGGAAAAACGTCACTATAGGCAAATGTCTAAAAAAAAAAGTAGTGTTTTAAAGCAGATACATTCTTGCATTTCTTTCACAAGTGAAAAAAAAAATTCAAGTAGAAGATACATGAAAGCTTATCCCTATCTGTCTCTTAGTTCTCTTATTACCTCTCCTTTTGGACATGAACAATGGTTTGCTACTTTATGTAGCTGTTCTTTATAAATTCACAAGCCTGCTCATTCAATTGTGAGAGACAAAGATGAACAGTTATCTTCTCTTTTCAGACCTAACTCAGGACCTTACTTCCTTAATATTTGTTTGTTTGTTTGCTTGTTTGTGTGTGGGGGTGGTCAAGGCTGGACTTGGTTAAGCCATGTAAATATCTAAGGAGAGGGAAAATTCCAAAGCTTCACTCACTTTATATGGCTAAATATATCAGGACTCCTACAGCCCACCAGTTCCTGGTAGCCTGTCCAGGGCCATAAAACTGAAGATAAAGTTGGCCAAGACAGAACCAAAGGAGATAGCTAATCTTTTTTATCATGTCTTCATATGTCATTCTGTTACCGCAGCTGTTTTTCAAATGTGACCATAACTAGTCAAAAAACTATTCAAATAAATCACCATATTGTCAACATAATTGTAGGCTGGGAGGAGAAGTACTGTAAAGATGAAATTTTCCCAAATGAAGCTAGAGGAAAAACTCTATTAATGTAGACAATAAGAAAAAAACAAATTGAGGATACAAAAATTCCCTAATCTGGAAGTGGGAATTTCCATGGGGTATGAATGTGTATTTGAGAAGGTCTCATTAAGTCATGGAAAAATATCTCCTACAGTTGGAGTTTTCAAATTCTTTCAGGCACTACACATTTAGTTATCCTTTTTTCCTTTGTATATATTTCTCATAACAACACCTACATCCTTATAACTTCTAAAGTACTTATCTCAGAGCAGTTCTTTATTTAAAAATGAATGGTGTGAAAATGTTCCCAAGATTTGTATTATTTTATGGTCAGATAGAGAAGCAATCATATATTTACTTTAGACCTATTTATTAACTTTATATGCTTTTTCCAAGGAATCTTGGCAGTTGGACATATTTTTCTTCCTTTACCAATCTCATATTTAATAGGAAAAGACAGTAGTATGATTCTGAGATTATTATTAAAAGACCACAAAAGACAAATTAAAAAAACTTTTTTATATAGAGTAGGATATCTTTTTCCAGGAACTCAGCTTGAGAAGAGCTCACAAAATGATTGGATTCCAAGAATAATCTGGAACTTCTATACTTGTCTTATGTCTTATTCCTTTTTTTTGGTTAATTTCCATACAGAATGTATCTTGGTAAACTTTATCTGGAAATAATGTGCCATACTTATAAATATATGTGTATACGTATATTTTAAAAGCTATGTTCAACTTGAGGGTGTCAGGTAGTCAGAATCTGGTATCTTAACCCAGCGCTCTGAGAAACAGCTGAAGACCAGCGGGGAAAGGTTCTCGCATGAGGGACAATAGTTTATTCATGGTTTATAACATCAACACCTAGCACAGTACTTAGCCCATAGTAAGGTTTAATGAATGAACAAAGGGGAAAAAAGACTTCTGAGCACCTAAAGTCGGGGTACATTTTTGATGAAGAAGGGCCCCCAACTCAGTATTGTCCTGTAAAAGGCTGAGTGTCTATTTCCTAACTGGGAGGACAGAACAGTAACTTCCCAAGCTCCTCCTCACTGAGGCAGTCCCTTGCCAATAGTAGGTATCGAAGCAGCAAGCTATTATAGATCAGACGGCTATTGTGAACCTGACATACTTCATCGTGAAAACTGAGTGAAAATCCACACACCCAAGCAATCCAAAATGAGACAGTCAGGTACCTACAATGGGTGAAATTCCGATCTGTATCTCTGGATGAAGAAGGCACGAAAAGTACACAAAGCACTGTGAGTCTTCCAAAATTCTTAACATAAAATCTGACCCTCCAAATTTCAATTACCTGGAGAATTCACTTCTGTGACTGCCTCATACCTTGATGGTGCCAGGTGAATAAAGCTTTATTAAAACAGTCCTGAAAATACCTGGGCACTCACTCAATTCAGCAACTCATCTAGTACTGGATGAAGGATGGGCACTTTTGCTGACTGCTCAGCAAATTTACCTCAGGATGAAGCAAAGACTGGCAAGAATCAGAAGGAGAAGAGAGGAGTCGGGAGCAGAAAGTGCATGTGCTGGTGACAGTGTCTCAGTGCCTGGCACTGAGGAGCCCATGCATTTTACTCAGTGGGGGCGTGAGTGGCACTGGTCCGGGCCCAGGGCCCAGATGGGAATGTGACTGGGCAGGAGGCAAGCGTGAGGGCAGAGGCCGCTGGGACAGTAGCTCAGTGCTCTGAGTGGAGAGTTGCCTTACGTGGAGGAAACAAGAATGGACCAGGGGAAGCAGGCTTTTCCAGAGGTCAAACAATATGGTCAGAATTCCAGGCAGAGGCTCAGGAACAGAACCTGGATCAAAGGCTAGGCCCCAAATGGTCAGAATAACAGTAACGGGATCTCAGCAATGAGAATGGAGCCAGGAGCAAGAATGGCTTTTGAACCTGAACCACGATGACCAAGTACATTCATATCCATGGCTTTATTTTCCTCACCCTGTCCCTTCTCACGATAGGGATCTAAACAGAAGCAATGCCAAGGACACGGACTTGGAGACGTTAAGCTTTAGCTTGAATCCCCGTTTTCTCATTATCTTACACGTGATGCTGAAACTTTCTGGGTGTCTATGAAATGGCAATACTCATTATTCCTACCCTGCAGTATCACTGTAAGGCTCAACTAAGATTGTAAAGAGGGGACTAGTCTATAAATTACAAGGGTTATAGGAATATTACCTGTGGCTGTAATTATTGTAACAGTGATGCTGCCTTCTTGGAGCTACAACTGGTCTCAGATGACGGCTGAGTAAACGAATTATGTGCCCTTTTGCAGGCCTCAAATGCTCAGCTGATAAATGCTTGACAACTGCTTAGCATTCTGACCCCTGTCCATTGTAACTTAAGCATCATTTTCTATCTCCACTGATAACATGAAAAGCATCTGGGATGTAGGTGGGTCCATGACGTCCTGTCATATGGTCTGGTAAGCTTTGGAGCGTGTTAGTGACCAGCCACTGGCGCCTTTCACATTTGCTGAGTGACAGTCTGATACCATTGTTTCGCATTTCGACTGTGTCCATGGTGTCTCAAAGAGAACAGAAATCTCTGCGTAATCGGCTTATCCAGTGTGAGCTGAAACAATGATTCTGCGTGCCTGGCCGACCCCGTTCTTCCTCTCATGGTGGGGGCCTTGTTGGATCTTTGGGGCTGAGGGCAAACTCATCACAGTATCATTGATACTATTTTGGTAGCTTTACCAGTAGTTCTGCCATTCTTAAGGTGAAAGAGGACCCAGAAGACCCATCTCTGAGAGCTGTCTTTGGTCAGCACATCTTAGCTTCGGAACGTCAGTGATCTAAAACTTACGTCAACCAGAAGAGAGAGTTCAACCAGGACTTTCTTAACAATAATACTGGGAGAATTTCACTAAGATAATAACATCTCAGTGTGTCTGTCACAGCACTCTGAAGCGCCCCAGACTGAATTCATCTGGCCTAAAATCTCCGTGGAACCTTTTTTACACTTGGTTCCAAGAAAGCATTAGAGAGGCAGCCATGGTACTAAAAAGAGCTGAGCTCGCTTATCCCTCTCAACATCCACGGCCTGAGGCCATCCCCAACTGACAGCTTATTATCTTTGAACAGTTATTTTTTAACTTCACTAATAAAATAGAGAGTCCCTGAATTATTCCAAAAAGTGAGCTGATATGTAGGGCCCTAGCTTTCCAATTAAGGTGAAAAAGAACACCATCTCGTTTGTGCCTTCCTACTAATGCCCAACCTACCGGGTGGCCTGACCACAGGGCAAGGCACAGACATAGGCAAATGGTAGGCACCAAATACATACACAGGCATTAAATCTACCTTGTTTGATTCCAAAGCAGATCCAAGGCAGCCTCAAATTGCACCATGTATGTACACCTTTTTAAAGTGATGAAACGGCAACCAAGGTAAATTTTAAGTAGAAAAGAATACGCTGCGGCTAGGGAAGAGGTCAGCACCCAGGGTGCATGCCTTAAGATTCTGCCTGGTCGGGAAGGTGGCTTACAGACCCAACTGTCAGTTTGTTCCAAAGGTGAAGGGACCCAGAGCACTATGTGACTCTCAGGATCCCCAAGGACCAAGCACTGGTTGGCCTTAGAATTTTCCTGGGGATTCTTAGTCCTGAGTCACAGTGGTGCTGCAAAACAAGAGCTGGAGCCTTGAACTGAATCTTACTTTCAATTGGCGGCTACCATTAATCTCTGCGGTCTCCAATGGTCAGGATACTTGAATTGGACTCTGTTTCAAACAAATGCGACAAACCAAGCTCTCCGACATGAGCATAAAATTCACTTGATATGTAACTAGGTATCCTGTAGATATAAATGGTAAGTAAAAATTTGGTCGAACTGCTAATTCAACTCCAAAGCAAAATCGTGTAAAATGGAACGCATCGCCATCTTGTGTTTCTGACAAATTACAAAAAGTGCTAACTGTTGATGATCGCTCATCAATGATGGTACGATTCCCGGACAAAGATCTGGCACTGATGAGTCTCCTGGTAACAGATTTGCCAATCTGCATGCTGACAGATATAGTAAGCATTTGGGAATCTCGAACTGAGAGGCTGACATGTGGGTATGATCCAGGTCCCTGCCATCTCAGCAGCCATCTGTGATGGGGGATCCATAAATGGGCAAGGGACAGGACAGTCTTCACTAGACACTTTCCTTCCTTCTGTATGTCCTGTTATTTAGTGATAATATTGTGGCAGACACTTCATATACCTGCATGACAGTTTATCTTCAACAATCAGATGGACACAGCACAAATAATACTTCTAAGAGGGCCTTTAAAAACAATTCACTGGGTTAATACAGCTAATGCCAACCCTCGTGTATTAATCACTGTGAAATCATTTTGCTCTTCTAAGAGAAATTTAAGGCTATTCAATGAAACAGTTTAAAATGGTATAATCACAAGTCGGGTTAGATAACTAAAATATTAGGAATTCATTATACTGGAATCACCACCTCTTTTAAGAGTTATTTCCATAGAAAAATTACTTTTATTTGAAAATATGTTTGAATGGAGTATCTGCAATTTCACAAAAATGTTGTAATATAATATATGACCATTTAAATACATGCCTCTCACCCCTAAAACCATAAAAAATAAGATGTAATTAACTGATTTTTAAAATAATAAGCACACCAGAAGTTATACTTATAAATAAGTGTTATTGCTAAAAGCACTCACTTTGGGAGGCAATATGCTTGGGATAAAATGCTGTTCATGTTAAAATTCTGCTTGAAACTTCTCTTCAGAGTTGCTCTCAGAGCAAATTACTATGTCACAGAAGACAAAGTGCCTTTATTTTACTGTCACTTTTTGCTTCCTCTGAACAATTTCACCCAGCTAGGTCACTCCCGTTTTTTTGTTTTGTTTTGATTTTTAAACTCTTTATTTATTTAAGTGTGTTTCTCCAGGACCCATCAGCTCCAAGTCAAGTAGTTGTTTCAATCTAGTTTCTAGTTGTGGAGGGCGCAGCTCACACTGGCCCATATGGGGATCGAATCGGCAACCTTGTTGTTAAGAACATCACGCTCTAACCAACTGAGCTAACCGTCCACCCGGTCACTCACTTTTTTTCACCAGACTTACAACGAGAATGACTTTTAGTTCCTAGACTCTGACAAACCTTTAAAGCCAGAGGTTTACAAAGCTAAAAACGTTCAAAAGGCTGTGCTGTGAGCTCTAACATCAGATTCAACAGAGTGCTACCAAAAATATTCTGAATGATTGTATTTCTACAATAACTGTAGTTTTCCCATATAATTATTTTGAAAGGAAGACCACTTCACGTGGATATGGAAATCTTGGTATGTTTAAAAATAGTTTCATTACTTTATAGTTCGACGTTTTGTGGTGGAAATAAAACAAGCTTCATATGAAAAGTGCTGTCAGGTGCTTTAAATTCAGGTGTGTTGAGACTAATCCATTCCTTAGAACTGAGGCAAACGGAGGAGAGAGGTGAAGAGGAGGATTTTAAAATAAGATGGTCTAATACAGCCCTGGTTAGGTAAAGCAGAACAGGTCTTGAAAGCTAGATAATGTGATTACTGCTTAAAATGTTAAATTCTCTGAGGTTGACAAAAGCTAATAGGAAACCAATTCTGCTATTTCTGGTCAATGGCTGTACCAGAAAAAGATGGGATCTTTCTTTTTAAAGTCCACAAGCCTTTTCTGAAGGGCATGTCTCTTAATAACCTTCATTAACTTCTGTTTGGTTGCCTAAGAGTTGTCTCTTATCCAAAAAAAGTTTAACACAGTCTCAGTAGAGACTGTGTTTATTTAAGTTTGTTGGAAAAACATTCCTATCATTTCAAGAATGACTAAATATTTTTCATTCACATAGTTGGCATTCCAGACTATGTTTTCCTGCCTCTGTTGATTAGATGAAAATTAGCAGGCCCACATCTGAACTATTAGCTTCAATTACTATCTTAGTAGGAAAATTATGAGAATCCCAGCAATAATGCCCTTTTAGGTATGAGAAGTGGAGAGTAGGGGACATAAAGAGCAATCTGCTCCCTTGCAGGCCACTTCAACAGGAAAATACTTAACAGCCGGGACTACTGACTACTGTTAAAATCAGAGGCAAAGTGTGTTTCAGAATCAGCTCTGATCCTGTGTTTCAGAATCAGCTCTGAACAATGACATTCCAATGTTATTTGAAATACCTAAAGACATTTTCAATTACCCGAGAAAATCAAAATACTGTGAAATTCATCCCTGAAAAATCTCTGGTGCTTAGGATAAAGACCTAGGTTAACACATGGTCATCTGCTATGCATCTGTTACTCAACATATGACCTTATTTGGACAAGTAAAAAAACAGACTGCTATATTTTAACTTCCATTTATGGAACTAGTTTCCAGGACTCTTAGAGTTAAAGGATGGAACAACATGCCTAAGAGTCTTTGAGATATTACGAATCTTTTATTACTTTTGCACTACTAATAATAGCACAGTATATGGCACTGAAGCAATACCACCCATAAACTGAGTTTTGATCCCTGTTATGTACCAGAATGTTAATACCATGTGACCCTGTGGCATCTTTGACTTTACTGCCTCTAGGGTCAGCCAAACTATGTTTGACTCCTTGCCACAGAAGCAGTAGCTTAATCATCTGAGATACTGTTCAGTGAGGAAGTCTTATGGGCAGGGCTGGAAAACATTTTTTTCTTGTTTCAAGGAATTCCCACCCAGATATGTGCCTGGTACAGACTTTTCTGGCAGCCCGGTAGAAACGTCATTTGAAGGGAGGCTAGATTCAAACTGTATCATCAGTATTTGTGGGAAAGAATATAAAGCTCCTCCACAATTAGGATCGATGAGGAGGAGGACAGTGTATTTGGCAGCTCACAGACTTCCAGCCCTTTAGAGGAACACAGCATGCCATCTATTGGGTGACCTGATGTTGAAGTGGCTTACTAAATCCGCGTAGGTCAAGAAATGCCTAACACCCTCTCTTGAACACTGTCCCAAGTAGGACCAGAATTCCTCAGGTAAGCGATCCAAGAAAGCAAGGTGGCAGGAAGAAAAACAGTTGATTGTCTGGTTCAATCACATTCCATCCTAATCCAGAGAATTAGAAATAAGCCAGGCACAGGAAATCTCTTAGTCCTACCCTTCAAGAGTTGATTAAGTCTAGCAGAATTATTAGGCCTGCCTGAAATTCAGCTCAGTTGCAGAGAGCAACTCTGCAAATAACACTCATTTTCAGTTTTTATTATAGAAAAAATTTAAAAAATACTGAAGTACATAGGTATGATGGACCCATTACCCACCATTGACAATCTACAAATAAATAACTCTTGATTTCCTGTCTGAGATGGGAAATGGATTTTGCTTTTGTTTTAGAGAAACAGAAACAGTAGAAAGGAAATTACCCATTCTCCCAGCCACAAGTATGGAGTTTATTTACTGGCAACCCAAATCATAATACTGAATGTTACCTTGTAAAATATTACCTCTATTTTCCTAGTTCTTGAAAAGTGATACTCTTGGTGGTTGGCTCTGAAATCCCCCAGGTCATCAAAACCATGAACTCCCCCCAGCAGGAGACTCTGCACATAGTAGGCCTGGAGAACTCTCAGGTCACAGCGGCCTCCTGCGTGGGATCCAGCCACAACCCAAGATGAGACGGCAGATCAAGCCTGACATCAAAACTTCTAAGTGATGATGAAATTCTTATCTCTTGTGTCATCAGGTGTCGTGCGCAGCCAAGCTGGCCTCACACCTGTCCACATCTCTTGCATTTTTCTTATTGACTCATCATGGGCATGTCTCATACATCTTGCAATCAAAAATTCCCTCGCCAACACCTTATCTTACTTTTAATTATAAAACAAACAGATTTTTTAAAATGGAAAATGGCACTCTGTCCTTAGGGTTCCTCTGACATTAAGAATTAGCTTAGGCAGCATTTATACCTGATGTTATTGGGGGAAAAAATAGCAAATTAGTCTCAATACCTAACTGTGATGTTAAAAGAAAAATTCTTGCATGTATAAATAGGTGAAATAACAGGCACCTACACACTTGCAAGGCATGTCTCCAAAGCTGTATAGTAAATGCGACAGTGAGCATTGGTCTTGGAGGGTCTGGGAAAGTCCCACTTAAACTGTGACTCTGGGTTTTAGGGGATAAACTGAGAGAGAATAAACCACACTTTACAAATCAGTCTTGGAAGCCCCATGGCTACCCCTGGTAGGGAGTCGAGAGCGAATGGTTTATCGGGACGGTGAGCAGTCAATCTGAAGCTAATTGGGCCACTTGCCTCTAGACATTTGGACCCATCATATGCCAAACACACTTTATATGACACTCTGCTTTCTGTTCTCAAAGTGTGTGTTTTCAAATACAAGCAATCTATCATTATTCCTTTTTGCAGCTATCAGAGGTCCAAACGGCCATCCGCATTTAAGGTTCTGGTGAAGAAACCCTGTCAGGATCTGCTGCCCGACTCAGCTAAGGAGATCTGTAAGAGGAGTCTGGTTGTGATTTCCTATTCCAGTCTTTACCTAACTCACTCACTCATCTTTTATTCATTAACAATTTTTGAGCACCTACGTACATGTCAGGTGCTGTTTTAGGGATCCAAAAGAATATGGTAAATTCCTAGCTTAGGGGAGATGTGTAGCCTCTTTCAGGCTACTGGCCAACAGGGGGTGCAGTACGCTGTTTGTCTCAGAGGCAGTATACCTGCAGGGTCCAGAGCCTGGGCTCTGGGGACACACTGCTCTGCCCCTTTTGAGCTGTATGATTTTGGGCAAGTTACATGACCTCTGAACTTTGGGTTCTGTGATGGTAAATTAAGATACAGCATCTGCATAAAAGGGAAATTGTAAGGCTCACATGAGCTGATGCTCTTGTAGCACTTAGGCCTGGCTCATAGTCAGTGGGCAAATAATGTTAGCTTCCGTCCTTAAGGGCAATAAATAAGATGATGCAAACGGTGCTAGATGCTGAGGAAGATACCTACTATGTGCAGAGACTCCTGCTGGGGGGAGTTGATGGTTTGGATGACCTTGGGGATTTCAGAGTCAAGCACCAAAAGCATCACTTTTCAAGAACTAGGTGCTGCCCCCCTTTTTGTTGGTAGTTCTTAAAGGAGATAGGGCATAGCTTCCTATCTTAAACTGTAAACTTCACATGCAATTCTATGCATTTCCGTCTTAGCTCTTTAAAACGGCCAGAAAATAAAGATAATATGTGATTGATGAACAAGCAGAGAAAAGCCGGTAGATCAAAACCTAAGACTCCATTTGCAGACGTACAGACCGGGATGGCTTATCTGTGTACCTGAATTGGGTGTTGACAATAACTTGGTAAGACTTAATCATGAGAGTACTTAAGTGCCAATTTAAAAAGCACTTAGGTACTTGTGAATCAAGTTAGCTGTCAAGTAACAGCCTGGTCTGTAAGGGCCCCCAGGCTCACGTCCCCAGTTCTGCAGGAGTAACCGAGCACATTATGTTGTCACTTGGAAGGTATGTATCTTTAATAACAACAACAGCCACAGCAAGGTTCTTCCTCCCTGCAGGTCCTAACACCCCATATTTGGTGATGTGGTAATTTATTTAGAAAAAGACTCTAAAACCACAATCCTTGTGTGGGGTCCTTTCATATAATTTCAGGCTCTGACTATGTACCTTGGGTCTACAACTGATAGGGTGAGGGCCAAAACGTGTTATGCAATTGTGCACAAGGAATTTGTGTACAAACTGCATAAATACCAGTGTTTCTGTTTCTCTGAAAACAATTCTGGCTGATTGCTTACTTATTACACATTGACACCTTGCTCTTTTCTTATTTCATCTGATCCTTCTGTTATTCTGAAATCACTTAAAATATGCTATCGAATAACAGCTGAGAGAAATATTTTCAAATTGTTCCATAGACTTTCTTGGAGCCTATAAACTAAGTAATACGATTCATTCACCTTTTATTATTTCATAAGTTTTTTCTTCTTATTAATGATACATAACTTTTTAGTATCATTATCTTAGCTGTGCACTTTTTTGATTCCACACCAAAGGAATCTGTCTTCCTATTACATCTCAAAATGAGAGGGTTACTGGAGGGCAAACACAATCTTTTATGAAACTCATTACTTAATTAAGCTAAAAACAAGAAACACAAAATAAATTAGTTCTCTGAGAACTAGACAATGGAATCTCCTGAAAGGCTTGATGAACAGAGAAGTGCTAGAGCAAGAACGTGACAGAAAGGAACTGGGACCAGCAGAACCTCAGAGCATGAAATCAAGATGCTGATTTCTGGGGAGGTAGAGGGCTCGGCCGGGACACGAGGCTCGAAAAGCAAACCCAGGATATGTTCCAAAGGCATCCTTTCCCTGAGGTCCCCAAAGTGGGACAAGAGGGCAAGTGGGACATCATATCAAAAACACCTGGAGTAACTGTCAAACTGCAAATGATTTCGTCCCCAGTCACCCCACTCCAATCTCTCCCAACACAAGTCCAAAAGCCAGAGATGAAGAAAGATTAATAAGGGAAATAGCAGTAGGTGCATGAGTGAACGGAGGTGCCATTCAGGAGCAGGGTTAGCAGACAAAGTGTAGCTGAATCCGACAGACTTCAGTTTACCCCAGCTCAGCCACATAATGGCAACTGACGTTGGAGGAAATGAGCTGAATCTCTCTAAACTTTAATTTCTTCATCTCTAAAATGAACTGATCAGGCCTCCACCACAGGGTTGTTGTGAGGATTAAATGAAATCAGGTACAAATATAAAGCACTGACAACAGTACCTGAATGACGACATTCCTTGTCTGCTGCTTTAATTTAAAACAGCCTAAATATTTTCTGTGAAATTAACTAGCTGTCCCTTATTTATCTTCCTGTCCAATGCTATATTTGGATTATGGCAGGTTCTTAATAATTTTTTTGGAATTAATGGCTAAAACTATCATTCTTGTCTCAAACAGTGGAAGATTAGATTACATCTCTATGCGTATGTTATGACACCAAACTCTAAGTGACCAAACTAGCATTCATTTCCTACCCAAACATCTATATGACATAAGAATAAATCAGTTAGTTCCATACACACACACACACACACACACACACACACACACACACACACATTCTATTCACCAATTGCTTCCCTTCTCTACTCACCATGATAATATGCTAATGAACGCAAAAAAATGAGTGTAATGGGATTTGCCTTCCCTCCATTTATTTTCAGAGGAAAGGACTTATTTTTTGTTTTTTGCAAGTTTTTTTAGTCTTTCCATTTATGACTCAAGACTTGTGAGGTTAAAGGGTTAGTGCTTACTGGATTACATATTTCTGCTTTTAACTTTTCTTACATTATCATGCACATAAAAGTACTTACATATTTCAAGTTGACCACAGATTGTCCCTAATTCGTAGGGCTATTCCCACCTTTATCTGCTTCAGCAAGGCACCCTTTCTCGTAAAGCCAACTGTGCACCATCACACGTAATTCCACACACTCCTTTTTCCACGACTGAAACGCTGCCTTTGGGGAGTGGGAGGAGTACACGTGAGGGGTGGGTTACGGCCACAAAACTGGTCATCTGGAAGCTATAAAGCTTTGCAGTGTGGCAGCTGTGCTCTGTGTAGAGTAATGGCGAGGGATTCGGTGATGTCAACGGAACCAAAGTGCTCTAACTTAAATTTTTATATGATTTTTAAGGTCTTTAATAATGCTAACCCCCCAGAGGTTAATCAGACAAATGCTGAAGTCTGAGTTTATGAAAACTGAGGTTTTAATAGGAGCAAAAGACTTCTTGATAGAGGACTGAATCTACTTAACTGAAATTCTGAAAAGAGCTGTCAGTTCCTTAACAGTTGTTTTTAAATATTCTTGAAGGACCCATGTTCAACAGAGATTAATTTTTGACTCACTTTAGTTCACTTTACTATGCAAATGTGCTTCTTAATGACGAATACTCTCTATTGGATCTGTCAGTATAAATAATCAATCTCTTTTCTGCACTAACAGACATGGACAGAGGACTAAGACTGACATGAGTTAAGTGTACAAAGAATCCTCCCAAGATGGGAGAAATGGACTGAAATAGAGGTTGGGACATAAAGACTCGTTCAGGATGCCTCAGGCTCCTGTCCATTAAACAGGATGAGACACAGTGACTGTAGGTAACCAAGACATAAGTAAAAGCCTGAGAGGAATTGCAGAGCCACGGCCATTATGATAGGAGAAGGAGAATGGATGTTCAGAGTGAGAGCACTCAGCAGTGAAAACTGCCTCTGATGGTTGCAGGTTTTTCTTCCAGCTGCCAGGACTCCTGGGCTTATGGAAGTAACTACAAGTCAAACATGCTATGCTTGAGTCTTGGGTCTTATTTCCCATTTTATTTTACTGCACTGATTTTTGGATATTAATTAGACGTGAAGTGAACTGAATTAAGATGTATATATTCTTATACCATGAAGTGTTCAGCTAAGCATATTTGCAGTGGTGAAATAGAGGCCACACAATTCTCATTGTCAATTTGCAACATTTCCCCCAAATGATTAGTTGTGGCTGCATGATAAATTTACCTGCAACTGGTAACAGCATGAAGCAGACATTATGCCCGAGGAAATAAAAAAAACAAACAAGAACATACTGGTAGGAGCTTATTCAACACGAGGCATTCGCCAGGGATGCATTAGAACCTACAAGTTTTACCTTCACACACAGGGCAACACTCCCCAGGCACTTTGACCGGATTCATGCAGCTTTGTCCGCAAGCTGTTGCAACGCAGTGGGGCTCTCCGTTGATGCACTGGCAGAACGTGCAGTCATCTTCCCGCCACCGGTCTCCATGGGCACGGATCTGACCATTGGCATAGCAGCCAGCAGGATTATTAAAAGGATACACTGGATCTAAATTAAAATGTGAGTTCACAGTAAGATCAAGGGCATTCTAAATCTTCTCTTTGCCTGCACCTAGAGACATTTTTTTCCCAGGTTCTAGCGCTCAGCACTTCTTTTCTAGCTGTGATCAGCAGAAGCTCAGGATTACACGAGGTGTCTCTAGGGGGACATGCAAAAGCAGCTGTCATACTGAATTTACGTCCACCCATCCTGAGACTGCACACAGGACAGGGAATCTGTGGCATAAAAACCAACGTACAGGTGTTATCACTTCATAAAGCTGCACAAGTTTGGGCACAGAACTGTGGGTTGGCAATTAGAAAACTCAGGTCCATTTCAGGCTCTGACAACGTCTTCAGAGTTGTCGATTTACATGTTAATCACATCGCAATTTCACCACCTGTAAATTGGAAAGACTAATGCTGCCTTCTACCTTAGAGTGATACTGTTATTTCTCATTTCTAAGACTCTCTTTCTTGCTGCCTGGAGGCCCAAAAGGACAACAGTGAGGAGTACAGCACGCTCTCACTGTGGCCTTCCTTGTTCAGGACATGGCTGGTTTAGACATGCGATGGGTCACTGCTTGTGCCCTGGAGGGGAGAATATATTTCTCCCCATGAGCTGGGCAGCCAAGCGGCAGCTGAGGTTGGGGGACAAAAGTATTGCCAAGTCCACTGTAAAATAAAATGTTTTCTGAGGATATTGACCAGGACATAAATACTGCATACAAAGTCCCCAAATATCGTTATGAGAGGAACGAGATAAATTGCTCCATTTTCTTTTTTGGAAACAAGTAAAAATCTGATCTCAACAATCAATTGCTGATGTGCCGAGAAGAAGTCCATGCAGTTTTGAGTTCGGCCCTCTTTATTCTAAAGAGGTAATTATAGGGCGTTATAAGAAAATTAGAGGCCAAAATTTAAAATCATGCAGTCACCGCTTTAGAAAGGCAACACGCCAGAGACGCATGGGGCCAAGAGACCAGAGTTAGATACGAGTTTATAAATTTCTTTATAAAAAAATATTACACTGCATACTTCATTTCTACTTTGAGCCTGGATCTGAATTCCTGGAAGTGAGACATAACCGGATCCATGCCCAGACAACTCATAATATGATTATTACGCAGAGGTTCATATCTGTGTTTTTACACCACCCATTGCTACATCGTTTCAGAGATTATTACAAACTGGGGGCAGCTAGGGAACAAATCAATGGGAAAGGTGAAAAGTTTCATGTGGTTTTTAAATATTCCAACGACACCTAAAAAGTGAACCACCTTTCTCCTACGTTGGCTAAAATAATTTCTACCAGAGGAAAGGACTTCACTATTATGCACAACTGTTGAACGTTAAGAATGTAGTTTGTGTACCTGAAACATTTGTCAGATCTTCAATATGATGTGGTAAATAGAGCTCACAAATTGAAAAAGATTTTAGAAAAACAGAAAAAAGTACGGCACATGGCATAGCATTTTCAGGTGCGAAGATGAGGGCACAGTGAATTTCAGGCACGAGACTGACATGTCTGACTCCAGACTCAAGGTCCGCGGCCCAGTCACAAGAAGAAGGTTCAATGACTTCCAAGGGGGAAAACAGTGTAGTGTGTACAGATGAGAGACACAGTCAGGCAGGGGGTATTGTTCCTGGCTTCACTGGAAACTCAGACTACTTTTCTGAACGTTAGTATCCTAATCTCTAAAAGCTGTGGGTTATAGTGAATGCAATTCCGAGTAGCATTCTGAAATGTTTATTCTTTCTGAATACCAGACATGGAAGGGTAGAGCCTGTTGGAGGAACATGGAACTATTACTTCTTGGAAGAGGGGAATATAGAGAAAGCAGTTGCCTGAGAGCCTTCTACCCAGGGCCACACCTGACACGTGGCTGGCCTTGAGCCAGGGTCACCGCCATGCCACAACATGACCGCACCTCTCACACCACACATCTTCATCGGGGGAGCAGCAGGGTCCTGCCCTCACCTGCAGGGCCATGGGGACTGGAAACGAGGCAGGGTAAGTTCTTCTCTGAGCTGACTGGTTGAGACCGTCAGTGCCTAGGGCTGGCCTGTCCTAGCCAAGCAACCCACAGAGAGTAGGAGGTGAATTCTGATGTCAGGGTGAACAGAAGGTCCCCAGGACTTGCTAAAGAACTGCGAGAGCTTCAGGGGAGGAGCAGAAAGCACTTCTGGGAAATCGCATGTGGACACAGGTGACCTGTTGTCGACACCAGGGCATAACTTCCCTTGGAAAGTATTTTCACACAGTCTGCCTGGCATTATCAAAGTCCTAAAAGACAGACCACTATATCATAAAAACAAACAAACCAACCAAAACTCCTTCAATATTCCTCTATTTTGAGGTGAGACTGATTAGGTCAGTTTTGATTCCAAAACTCTGAGCAATGAATATTCTTATTCATCTTTCATTAAAATGGGTCAAATATATGGTGATGGAAGGAGAACTGACTCTGGGTGGTGAACACATAATGCAATACATAGATAATATATTATCGGAAGCCTATGTAGTTTTGTTCACCATTGTCACCCCAGTAAATTTTAATTAAAAAAAAAAACTTTAATGAGCACTTTCCTTACCTTCACACACGGGGCAGCACTCCCCTTCTGGCACATAGTACCTCTCGCAGTTCAGCTCACCACACTGGGCAGTGAAGCAAATGGAAACACCCGCTTGGCATCGACAGAACCGACAGTTGTCCATTCGAAACATATCTCCATCATTATATTCCACATTGTTGAATACACAGGCTGGCTTTGTTTCTGAAAGGAGTTCAAATAAACAAGGCGTATTCAAAGTCATTTTTGAGTGGTGTCCTTTTATGCTTTTCAAACACAAAATTCTGCCTGATAGCAGGGGGTTATATATAATTTGATGGAAATTTACAAAACTTGATATAATTTTTTTGTAACCGAAGCAATATAACAATGTAAAGCAAAATAAAACATAACTAAAATGTTACCCTTTTCACCCCGAGGATTCGAAATCCCCTTAGCAAAATCTACACTGACTTCCCCCTACTTCAAATAAAGGGAACTAGTTGACCATGAAACTCACATATCTGATACGTGCTTTAAAGAGATTACATTTGTTTTGTTAAGCTATTCTCTACCTCAAATAAATGATCCTGTCTTCACATTAGATTTTGTTCTGCCTCAAAAAATTTATCTAAGGCTTTTTGGAGGTGACATCCTTCTAATCCTCTAGTGTTCTCTCCTAAATTCTTTTTTCTTTCTACGCGCTTTAATAATTTGTAATTATAAAGGTATCTGGCCTTTAACAAAACTCTTTCTACATGCATTACTTCATGTAATCCCAATACCAAAGGTCTGATGTAGATATTATTATTCTGAGTTTGGAAATGAGCAGATCCTAGGTAATTTGCTCAAAGTCACACACTTAGCAAATGACAGAGGCTAAAAAAGTAGCTCTTCAACTGAAACCTTGTGATCTTTCCATCGTGTTTGAAGGTTATATTCTGCTAAGAACTCAAAGCCCTGCATTTAGAATTCTCATCATGAGAGTAATGATTCAAAATTTTTTCTCTGCCCTGAAACTCTCTCCCCAAAGTCATTCCTTAATTTTGGTTGACTTAAAAGAACTCCCATCAGAGAAAGATATCACAAGAAAAAGAAAACTACAGATCAATATCTCTGATGAATATATAAATCCTCAAAAACAATACCAGCAGATTGAATCCAGGAACATATAAAAAAGATTGTATTATATGCTATGACCAAGTGGGATTTACTTCAAGAATGCAAAGTTGGTTTGATATCCAAAAATCAATTCATGTAATATGGCATGTCAATAGAATAAAGACCAAAAAACCATATGATCACCTCAACAGACACAAAAAGATCATTTGACAGAATCCAATACCCTTTAAGGATAAAAATTCAATTAACTAGGACTACAAGGGAACATCCTCAACTTGATAAATGGCATTTATGAAAAACTCACAGCTAACATCATACTTAGTAAAAGACTGAAAGCTTCCTTCCTAAGACCAGGAAGAAGACAATGACATCCACTCTCACCACTTCAATTTAGCATTGTATTGGAGGTTCTAGCCAAGGCAATTGGGCAAGAAAAAGGAAAAAATATTCAGATTGGAAAGGAAGCAGTAACACTATCTCTAGTTGCAGATGACATGATCTTGTATATATAAAAAAAATTCTAAAGGATCTACTAAAAAATTATCAATACTAATAAACAAGTTCAACAAATTTTTCAGGGCACAATTGCAATTCAAATAAATTGTACATCTACACACTAGCAATAAACAATCTGAAAACGATGTTAAGAAAACAATACCATTTACAATAGCATCAAAAAAACATTTAGTCATATATTTACCAAATGAAGTGCAAAACACGTACTCTGAAAACTATCAAACATTGTTTAAAAAAATTAAAGAAGGCCTAAATAAATGGAAAGCCATCCCATGCTCTTGGATTGGAAGATAACATTGTTAAGATGAAAACATTCCCCAAATTGATCTACATATTCAATATAATCCCTATTGAAATCCTAGTTGGTTCTTTATAGAAACTGATAAGCCAAACCTAAAACTAATACAGAAATGCAAGGGACCCAGAATTACCAAAACAATCTTGAAAAGAATAATAAAGTTGGGGGATTCACACTTCCTGATTTCAAGACCTACTACAAGTAGTACTGGCATAGGAACAGATATATAGTTCGAAGGAATTAGTTCTGAGTTTAGAAATAAACTCTCACATTTACTGACTTTTCACAAAGGTGCCAAGACAATTCATTGAGGGAAAGAATAGTCTTATCAACAAGTGCTGCTGCGGCAATGGCTATCCACATGCAAAAAAAATGAGAATGAACTGCTATGTAATCAAATTGTATACAAAAATTAACTCAAAATGAATCATAGAGCTATGATCTAAATGTAATAGCTACAATCGTAGAGCTCTCAGAAGAAAACAGGAGTAAAGCTATGTTGACTTTGGATTAGGCAACGGTTTCTTAGATCTGACACCAGAAACACAAACAACAAAAGAAAAGACAGTCATACTAGACTTCATCAACATTTGTGCTTCAGAGAACACCATCAAGAAAGTACAAAGGTAGCCCACCGAATGGTAGAAAATATTTGCAAACCATATAAAGGAGTTGTGTCCAGAATATATAAAGAACTTTTATAACTCAACAGTAAACAATAACCCAAATTGAGAAAGGAGCAAACATTTGAATAGACATTTTTTTCCAAATAATATAGAAATGGCTAAGAAGCACATGAAAAGATGCTTAACATCATTAGTTATTAGGGAATACCAATCAAAGCCACAATGAGACACCACGTCATATGCTTAGATAACTATAATCACAAAGATATAAATAATAACAAGTGTTGATGAAGACTGGAGAAATTGCAACTCTGATACATTGCTGGTGAGGATGTAAAGTATAGCTGCTTTGGAAAACAGTTTAGCACTTCCTAAAAATATTACATACAGAGTTACCGTATGATCCAGCAATTCCACTCCTAGGTATATACCTAATAGAAATAAAATTATACACCCACATAAAAACTGGTATACAAGCATTATTCACAAGAGCCAAACAAAGAGGAAACAACCTAAATGTCCATCATCTGATGCATGGATAAACACAATACGGTACATCCATCCATATAATCAAGTATTTCTTGGCCATAGAAAATAATGACATTCTGACACATGCTACTATGGGAATGAACCTAAGTTCATTATTATGCTAAATGTAAGAACCGAGTCACAAAAGACCTACGGTATGATTTTATTCATTTGAAATGCCCACAACAGGCACATCTGCAGAGACAGAAAAGCAGATTACTAGTTGCCTAGGGTTGGGGGCTTTGGGAGGAAATGGGGAGAGGCTGCTAATGAGTTTAAGAGTTTTGGGAGGGAGGAGTTGATGAAAGGGTTCTAAAATTGATTATGATGACGATCATACTACTCTGTGAATACATTAAAAACACTGAATTGTACAACCTCCTCTGCCCAACATTATTTCTTAATATGTCACCTTGCATGTTCGAAATAGACTCTTGCTGCATTTTAATTTGAGAATATTTACATTTGTATTGTACTTAAGGACAATGAACTTCTCATTTGATTTTGTAAAAATCCTGTAGAGAAGACAGAACAAGTACTAATATCCATTTCTTCAATGAGGAAAATAAAATTTACGATTAGGTGACTTGCCTAAAGTCACATAACTAGTGTGAGATGCGCTGTGTGTGTATGTGTTTCCACAGGTGTTAAACATGCATGTTTGAACCTCTTCCCCGGTGCTCGCTGGATGTAATACTTTTTTGGGAAATTAATGTTATGTTAAAAAAAATCATTGTATTATAGCTCAGAATCCACTTATATACATTTAGCTATACGAATCTGAGCTGAGATTGGAAGAATCTGGGCGCTGTTAGATGACAAGTTCCAAAATACAGAAAACAGTGCTTTTACAAATCAAACATGCACGCTGTGGAGTGAGGCAAAATATTGTACTGTAACAAAACACTCAAACTGTATGTAACAAAGCATCCATTCAAACTGAACAAAAACATTTTATAAGCCAATCAACATGAATTATTTAGCTGCATTAATCAACCACATCTACGATTTGGGTGAAGCGACAAATGTTGGTGCAAGATTTGAAGAAGTCAGGAGGGAAGATCCTGGTGGTGATAAAGCTGCTCCAGATGAACTTGTGTTTATGGTAGGGTGTGCAGAAGCTTAGGACGAAGTAGATGGGACGGATGGGAAGACCCGGGCAGCTAGGTTTCACTAGCTAAGGCACAGAGTACAACGGAGTAGAGTTTAGAGAGATGGAGAGTCCCAAAAAGTACGGCCTAGAAAACACCATGAATTCTTTAGGATTAAAAAAGAAAAAAAAAACCATCACATAACATAATGAAATTCCTGTTGATGCTCAGCGAAATTTATAGAGGGTCTTCAGAAAAGTGCATGATACCAAGGCTGGCAGTGGTCTCTGAGGAGCAAAAACCAATTACTCCTTCACCTGTCGGGAATGGATGCGAATCTCCAAACAGCGTGGAGATTATCACTACCTCCCCAAGGGGACAATTTAAATGAATGTGGAAAAGAAAAATATCACGAAGAAATAATTTATTATATAACTTGCACTTTTCAGTGCAAAGATGCATAAAAGTATCTTTTTAGAGTTTTTTTTTGCATGTGTTTTGTGCCTGCCAGTTTAAATTTTATGTTTCTAAATTCTGGAATCTTCTCTTCTGTCTTTAATATATTCCACAACGCCTGAAAAAGAGCTGGATAGTATAGACTGTTAATAACCTCTACTGGCTGCCAAATTACACTGATTGGCAGATAGTGACAGGTATATAATTTTAATGAAGGAAAATAATGAAATGAAGAACTTCATTCACATCAGATGTGAAGATAAGTAAATAGAGTTCTGTTGCTTTTTCTTTTCAATCTCCCAGTAGAAAAACGGCTAAAATCTTGCCTCTGGTCTCATTTCACTGAGGGGTGAGCTGTATAGGAAGCCAAGTGGGTAGACATCATAAACCAAAAGAGAGACAACTGTATGGCAGATGGAAAAATGTCAGAAAATTTCTCCGTAAGTCAATAGCAAATCGATTTAACCACAAAGACAGGGTACATGGATAGAAACCTTTTCTGTGAGGGGGAAGGGAGAGTGTGTGCACTGCAGTACACCAATTCTGCCCAGGATAAGAGAAAGGGAATGATATTTACAAAGGATTGCAAAAGACTGTATCACCTTTAAGCAAAATAAGCTTTGTAAGACCCCTAGAAACAGGATGGGTGCTCAATAAAATGCATATTAAGTGGAATATTTCTTTCAAAATGCCATACTTCAAAGTGCCAGATTTTCTGCATTACTGGAGAAATAAAATGTATGTGCCTAGAAACATTACTGAACATTATCGCTCTGAAGAGAACGGGTTCTCGATAGATGTTTTTGTACTTAATATTTTCTCGTTAACAGACTTCAGGTATGAGTTTTCAAACAGACTTCAGGTATGAGTTTTCTAAAATTTTACACAAGCATCAAGCTGATTTTGGGTACGGCTCTCCTGGGATTGATCCATTTTACATGTTAGTGTCTGATGTTAGAAGAGTCCGTTATTGCCTATGACACTTAAATCAAAATGTCTATTTTATTTAGATTTTTGTGCATATATATTGGACATATCTAAGAAACGAAATGATCATTTTCAGAGTCTGTGCCTGAGATTGCAAACCCTAATGTCTCCAGGAATGAGAGGTGGGCCAGTGTAAGACAACAGGGTGTATTGGGACAAAATGGAGAACACATGCCCATCAGAAAGTAAAGGCCGTCACTCAGCTCCAGCTGAATGATGATAAAAATTTTGTGGGCTGGAACAGACATGGAAGTGTTTTTTGAAGGAGGTCGGGGATTGCTGTGAAGATCATACTTCTAAGGTGGTGATTTTGATGACTTCTAAGTTTATATAAATGGAGCTCAAAAATTCCATCTGTTCCTTTAGTTTCTAAACAACCGGATTCTCGTTCAACCAACACCTCACAAGACCTGCCTTCAGCCCTCACCAGAGAATGCAGTCATGAACCGTCACAACCTGGTTTGCAACTCTCCCGAAGCTCTACCAACACCAAAACAAAATGCAAAGAAACATAGTATTTATGGAGAATGTTCTCTCCATCTGTTCATCCAGGTGAATGTTTTTCAAAACTCAGGAGTTCTTAAATTCTCTGTGCACATGTTTTAATCTTTAAAAAAATAACATAAGCACACAGATCATCTGCCTGGCAGCTTAGAAACCGAGTGCTGTCTCCATTTCTGCATATGGGGTTATGTTAACATTCATTCCACTGTCCTCTGAACTGGGCATTCTAGATCCCTTCCCATGTGTTGGGGAGTTATCAAAATCAAGAGACAATGCTCTAGGCATCTAGGTTCTAGCTGTGCGCCAAGCTGACCTCTGAGGACTGTTTTCACTGAGTTGCATTTTAATATTTTGCGTTTGCTTTTTATTGAGGAGAGCAGCCACAGGAAACCAGTTTCTGCATTTGTGGTATTAAAGATACTGAGGGCATCATCTGCTGCATCATTCATGGCTCTTAAGCTTCCACATGAGAAGAGCGCTGCCCTGTCCAGTGGGCTTCTTTTCTCTAAAAATAAGAATCGTGGACCTGACTCAACCTCTCTTTTCACTTTGATGGCCAGGAAGCTGGGAATCTGCTTTGATGTTTAACTCCCACAGTTAGACAGATAAGACACTTACGGCCTGCATACAGGCACTTTCTTTTTGCTTTTCACTTTCAACTTTTATGTACAACTCTATATGATTCTGATTCTCTTTTATCACTGATATTTTACCACTATATTATTGTATCTGTTCTCACTGTAAAATTGAATCAAATCCTTTCTGAATAAGCAAGGCTTTACACACACACACACACACAAAATAAAGCTCTGCTTTTCTAGGTGATGATGATATATGAGTGTGTGTGTGTGTGTGTGTGTGTAAACATGTATGTATGTATGCGTATGTCAAAAGAAGTAAAATACAGACTTTGAGACAGATGTCTTTAAATATTATTCTGTAGGATTATGAAATCTTTATCGTATTACAGTTTCTAGTCTCACCTACAACTGACCGACTAATATAGTAATGGAGACACCAGAACAGGACAAGAGATAAAGCAAAGATCACCCAACAAGTTTACAGTAGCCAGAAAGAGGCACCACCAAAAACATGGACTGTGGTTTGTTGTCCCAACATGTTCTCATGGCAGATGGCAAGTCCTGTTCCTAACGTCAGATCTCTGTAAAAAGTGAGACTATAAACAGGGGCAGGCTCTGAAGATTAATCCAAGGCCACTGAGGGGCGGGGTGCTGTCATTAGCTGTCCGAGTCACACCATATTGGAGTGAGATGTAGAGTAAACAACCTGATAAGAAAGGCATGGCACTTGAATTTCTAAAACCAGGAAGTAAGGAAAGAAGGAAGGCTTTCCTCTTTGTCACCCAGAGGACACAACAGCAAATTGTATTACTAGAGGTGGTATTTCCAGGGGACAAATGACGTAAGCTTCAAGTGTAGGGCAGGAAAAGGTGGAGGATTCCCAGAGTAACCCCTCTAGGGGCTAGTGTTAAATAGCCACCTCTAGAGGGAACGAAGATGGTATGAATCGGATCACTCAATTGCTCAATCCATAAAACCTGGGTGCCCTCTGGGAGACAGACAATATGCTAATATCCAAAGACACAAGGACAGACTTCAAGTCCTCTGGCAGTTCAGACTCTAAGATGAGACAGACACGAGAGTACTTGCCAAGCAATGAGGATTAGAAGGAAACACATCTGAGATGCTGGGAGCGCAGGGTAAGACTCTTTCTGTCTCAAATGGTGCAAGTTCAATATTCACGGACTATCACCTACAATTAATTAAACAGCAGTGGTACCAGAGGAAAAAAAGGTCTGCTTGGCCATTTGCTGGTGTTTAACAGACATTACTACTGGCTGGATGATAATGTGGGTGGGGAAAAGCCCTGAAAAGACATTTATTTATGCACATGGAACCTTTTCGGTACTTGTGCTTGTATTCATAAGGACTTTAAGTCAGGAAGCTCACTTCTCTCTCCCGATCCCCCTGGAATATCCAGAACAGTGTGTTTGGATGTGAACACGAGGTGGGAAAACAAAATAATAAGACTATTTGCGCTTGAGGTACAATTCCAAGTGCTTCACATATAAAACCTCATTTAATTTACTGCTATTCACTCCATTTTACAAATGTGGAAACTGAGGCCCAAGGAGACCAAGAGCTGCCCAAATTACACAGCTAGTAAGGGGAGGAACCAATTTTCAAACTGAGGTCATCAGGTTCCAGTCTATGCTCTCTCTTAACCACAAGTCATACTGCAAGTATTACTTCAAAGCAAAACAAAACAGAACAACATGTGGCCACTGGACTAAAATCTACAGGGCACAATGAAACAGGACTCAACTGTTGCGGGGGAGGGGCAGCTTGACAGAAGGGCAGAAAATCTTCCAAACTCTAACTTCTTATAGGCAGTAGTTACTATGGATGTTTCCGTATCTATAATTTTGTTGTATTTGCCCAAATCCATCTTCGCTTTCCTAGTGAGCCCAGGTACTGACTAAATAATGCTCTCTAAAATTACTGGCACCTCACTTGAGTTTTATTCTGTGTTTTTCTTCTGAAAATTCTGATAGACGGGCATGTATTAGGTTCTCCGCCCTTCTAGCAGCAAAACTCAATAAACACCCTGTCACCAAACATCAAGACCTCTTATGACAGGTGAAAGGGAGAGGTGGATTCTATTTGAAGGAATCTTGTGACTGGAGAATCCTTTTTCCAGCTAGGCCACAAGGTTCAAGCTGAAGGCAGGCCAATGGTAATAAGGCTCAAGCACTAGCCAAAGGTGTCCTAAGTAGGAAAATGCTAAACTTAGAGGAACAGTGTCTTTTCCATTTCAAATCGCAGCAGCTCCAATGCGGTGTAAATTCCATAGGTTATCTTGCGACAGTAATGGGATGAGGGGTGAAAGACAGGTGGAATATGATTATAGGTTCCATGACCCTTTACTTGACTTCCTAAAATTGCTGGACTACTGAAACACAGCTGACTATGATGGTTTCATGCAATCTGCTAGTATGTTTCTAAAATTCTCTTTCTGATGGATGAATGATGATTCCCTAACTTTCTTTACTGCACTGTGGGATCATAAGCAAACCTTTCTGAGTGAGTTTCATCAAGTCCCTGAGTATATTCCCTGCCTTACAAAAGGCAGAAGCAGCTAGATTGAACCCTCCCTCCTCCTCCTGCACAAATGTACACTCTCTGAGAACAAGAGAAACCCCACGTACCATTAACACATTCAAAGACATCACAGCACTTTCCAGGTGTCCCATCTCCACGAGAGACTATGCGGGGAGTGGATCCCACCTCACACACGGGGAAACCACATAAGCCAGAGAGACACTCGCATCTGAAACCAA
Source organism: Rhinolophus sinicus (assembly GCF_057876585.1). NCBI lineage: Eukaryota > Metazoa > Chordata > Mammalia > Chiroptera > Rhinolophidae > Rhinolophus > Rhinolophus sinicus. The sequence goes on from NC_142502.1 coordinate 166,240,926, forward strand.
AGAAAAGGGAAGGAAAACCCCATGAATAAACAACAACATAGAAGTCGGGAGACCACAAAGTGGCTATGGCAAACTAACTCCACTATATGACACTGTCCTGTTTTTCTGGTGTCACTGGGGAATGGGGGACAGGGGGAAGGGGTGTTCCCTAATATAATGTATATTCCACATAACCAAGGCTCATCTCCTTAATATACACCCGGATTTTTAACTTTAACCATTTCACAGAAATATTCCTAAAATGCATTACTTTATTTCTTACTTCATAAACCAGTATTGAGCATAACATTTTCTTGATGACTCAGGGCTGTTTCTGTAGGCATACATTACTACGTTATTCCGTAATTCAGTGACACTTGCGTGGAATGCCCTAGAATGAGTACTCCTGCATTCAGTGGGCCCAGGCTGCTGCTTTGTTGCTGAACTCAAGGTGTTTTTCAGAGATTTGTTCTGACTCTTCTTTCAACTATTAAGTAACTAGCTTTTCAGTCTCCGTGTGTGTGTGTGTGTGTGTGTGTGTGTGTGTAGTTGTGTCTAGTAGCACACCCTCATCTTGATCCATATTAATTAATTTATAATTGTGTATATGGAAGAAACAGATTCTGACTGAAGGCTGAGGAGCTCTTTATAAAGAAAGGGCATGAGCTTTAGTAAGTGGACTCTGGAAGATGATCTTAATTTGGGGACCTTCTAAGCTATCTATGTGCATTTCTCTCTCCATGCATGGATGAGGTGTTCCAGGAACTGGAAGCTCGCTCTGCTGGCTCTGACCCTTTGCTTCAATTCTGCTGTGAAACCTGCCTAAACATAGAAAAGTAAGAGGCCGGTGAAAAGAAGAGGAGGAAAAAATGCTGTTAACTCCCGGGCTGGTCTGTTACAATGAACTAGGAGGCAGGCAAGAAGCTCAGGGCTGCAGGGTGTCAAGGTGGAAACGTAATACTAGGAAGGAACAGCTAGAGTCCTGCTCTGGGACTTCCCTGGGGATGGAAGTGTCCCTCAGTGTCCTCAGAGGGAGACTGATGGAGATGACTAAGGGAGTCCCCAGGTGGACAGGAGTGAAAGGAAGCATCTTCAAAGGAGACATCCTTGCAGCAGTCATGCGGGTAGTTATGCACAGTGGGGCTCCCAAGCAGCGGAAGTTAACATTCCCAGAAGGGAAGAACTAGTCACTTGTTCATTAATTCTGTTTTATCTCCTCTTCTTATTTAGTCGATTGTTTTGTTGGTGTATTGTTCTTTGGATCATAAATTAAAATATGCTTGTGGTCCACAAGAACCACAATAATCAGGCCCAGAGGTTTAATTACATTTATCGTTAACTGTAGAACTAAAAAGGAAACAACTTAAGTTACAATTTGCACCAAAGATCATTGAAGCCACGGAAAAGGTGTGAAGGACCTCCCCTGAGGCTGAGGCTGCCCTCTCAGGCTTCTTCCATGTGGGGTGATGGTTATATTGGATTTCTAGAAGAGGATGTTAGATAATTAAGGTTTTGCTGCAGTGGTATTTCTGCCCGTGGCTTAAAAGAAATGTTTGCTTGTGTTCTGTGAGCAGAGCTGGGAGCTCTCAATTCATAATCTGTATTCCTCTAGGACAAGCACCTTCTAGAGCTGAGTAAATATGAACTAGGCTTTTAGTCCTTCGTAAGGTGGTCCTATAGTCTCTCCTCTCTATGTGCTCAGCTACTGCAGCATGAAGCAAATAACCATAACACTGTGATATTACAGTGGCAATATACTGTTCATGTTTATTGCAACTGACACTCTTAAGTATTCGGAGGCCACACGCTGATCCCAATATCTGGATGTGATTACAATGAACGCATCCTCCAAGAGCAGCTGACTAACCTTTTCTTCCACAGCTTCTGGGATTCACATTCTTGCCTACTGATGTGTTCCAGCGAGTCATTCTAATTTAAACACCAAAGAACATACAAACAACCGAAAAAGACCTCTTCAGATGTTGTCCTTCCACCCTTCAGCAACTGAACACATACGTGCCCCATTATGTGCCAGGCTCTCTGCTAGAGATCATGCCAACCTGAAAACCGTAACTAAGTCGCCCTACGTCTTCTTTCCCCCTTTTGCATTTGACCTATTTCTCAACATTCAAATATTTTGTTTTCCTAGAGGCCCACAAAGGTTGCCCCAGCATGTTGCAAAAGACCTGAAACTGTATACAACTGCCTATGAAACCATGTACAGAAGAAAAACGCTTTATGCTTTATGCTTAAGTTTTACTTTCAAAGCAGAATGACTGTATATTAAAGATCCAAAATTCGGACGCCCTGGTTTTTGCAGGCTGGCCTCCTCCAGCATTTTCCCTCTTCTCTGCATCTCCCTTGGCAAGCCCTCGTGACCTGTTGCCATCTTTTGACTTCTCACTGCTTCCTCTGAACCTGAGATTAGCAGATTTTAAAGACTGTTGGCACATAATAAAGGAACATATGAAGGAGCCAGAAAAGGTGTAAATCTGGGCTCACGTCAGATATCTTATCAAGCAACTAGCTACTGGGTTGAAACTTTATGAAACTGCCATTATTTTGCAGGTAGAAAATAGTCAAATAGCAGTTTCATATAGTTCACCACAATACAAGTTATTTTTTGACAGATATGTCTTCACTCACTCTGTCAGGTAACAAATGAGGGAACTCTCCCCAACATGACCTTTGTATATGCCAAGTTATTTCATTACGTCCACAAATTTGGTGAGTTCAATATACTTTTTAAAGTCTTTAATAAAATCATTCTTGAATCTCTGGAAGTAAGTATTCTTCCCTTTTACAGATGAGAGCAGTGAGGCACCCAGCTTCATCAACTGACTTGAAGTAAGATGTTCTGTCCTGTAGGTTTCACTAGAAGAGACCAGATTTTCTTCTATCAAGTCACTAAGAGGAAATGCTGAATTACAGAACTGAAGCATGCAAACTATACCTTGTTCTCACCACCTGTTTCTCTTCATTTCTATTCTTTTGCTGTCCGCCCCTCCCCACCGCCTACTCCCCGCCCTCCTACTATTTACCTAATGCCTGGATAAAGAGCAAGCAAAAGAATGGAGAAAACATGGAGTAGTGGCAGGGGAAGCAGACCAACATGAGGACGAGAGAGATACTCCTTAAATTGATGTCACCACTTATCCCTCACTTCCGAAACCCTCCGTCCCTCAATTTGTAGGCTCTAACGTGGTCCCCGCTCACCCAAGTCTCTCCTTCTCCCAATCCACGCCACATCCATCCTATCGCTTAGTTCCTGTACTTCCATCATCAGAAATGTTCTATTACTTCTCACGGAACTCATCATTTTCTCAGCCTAGCATTCAACACTCTCCGGCCCACATACCATTTTTCCAGTTCTCTCGCAGTATTTCTCTTCCCTTTCCTTATGGTACAGTCACACTTCTCCAAACTAGCCCTCATGTGGCTGTCTTTGCACTGCTCACCCTATTTCCTCCTGACCTTCCTTCTCCAGCCGTCATCTCCAGCTGTCTGTCTAGGTACCATCTGTTTTTCTAGGCCAACCTCAAATAATAGACCCTCTCTGAAACTTCAGATACCATAATTTTCTTAAGGCCCTTCTCTCATTGTTTTGCGGTGATGTAAATACTCACCCATCCTTCCACAGGCTCTCTTTGTATCTATTGTGTATAGTTAGTTATTAACTAAAAACTTCTTAAATGAAACAGACTGGAGATGAATAAAAAAGGGATACTATTAACTAAACAAGATAAAACAGAAACAAAAGGTAAGAAAGAAAGCACTAAGATTTCTAGATTGTTAACTCAAAAAAGAAAAAAGTACTTAAGGCAGAGCTAGTTGCATGATAGCTTGAAACAGTAGTGCTGAGCGCTTTTAAAATTTCTTTTAAATAAAAAAAACAAAAACAGCTTCATTGAGATATAACTCACATACCATAAAATTCACCCTTTTTAAGTGTCCAATTCAGTGCTTTTACGTTAACAGGGTTGTGCAACCATCACCACTACCTTAGAACATTTTTATCACCTCAAAAAGAAACCCTGCACTTTCCTTGCCCCCCCGTCCCCTGACCCTGGCACCCACTAATCTATGTTCTATCTCTGTGGATTTGCCTATTCTGGACAGTTCATATCAACAGAATCGTACAATACATGGGCTAAGGTCTTTTTAACTTTAAACAAGAAGCAACCTGTATTTGCAATCTGTCAGAAAAATCAAACCTCTAATGTTATATCCTCAGTATTAAGATAATGATCAATCAAGGCAGCATATTAATAAATGTTTGCATAATGTAACCACAGCTGCAGCCGGTGGGTTGGTTAAGCTTTTTTCTCCGGAGTAGGTAATGGATTCAGCTTCATGGGTCTCTGAGTGGCCCAGCACAATGATGAAGACACAAGGAAATCATCTGAGCCCCTAGAGGGCACTCGGCTCCTGAGGAGGCCCACGCCGGCTGGCTGTGCGGGTGGAAAGGCAGAGCATACTTATGCTTTCCCTTCATGTCACTGCTTCCTGGGCTACACAGACAGTCCCAGGCGAGCCAGAGGCGAGAGTCCTGGCACAGCTCAGAAGGTGCTTCAAATCTGGCCTCTCCTTATCTCTCAGCTTCCAGATTCTACTGGTTCCTCCATACGCCCCGCAGATGAGCTCCAATGGCACTCTGCCGTTCACTAAATCCACCCACCCCTACCCCTTATCACTCGGTGCCACAGCTCAGATGTCCACTCCGCCTCAAATCCCTGCTTCTCTTTCGCCCCTGGTGAATTCCACACAGCCTTAAGACCACCCACCCTACAAGGCCTTCTCTGATCAAAAAGCAACCAGGATTAATGTTCCCTCCTCTAACCCTGAATAGTACACAGGGGTACCAAACTCTTGGAGTACATTTGCTCATCCTACAAAATCAAAATCCTACTGTTTCTCCTGGGAAATCCTCTAGTGCAGGGGGCGTGGCTTATTTGTCTTGTAAGTGAAACAATGAATGATAAAGGCACCAAACTACAGTATGGAATAAACTGTTTTCACGGCTAGTAAATCAGAGGCGAGACCATGCACTGTTTTTAAAATTTTTATTTTTATAAATTTTAGACTGAGACCTACCAGACGCAGTGCTTTAGAAAATCAGTGTGTGGATGGTGGGAAAGACTATGCAAGCTGTCTAGAATGTAGATTCCAGGGTGCTAAATACAAGATTGTTTTTCTGCATGTCTGGGGCAGGGCTCCAGAATCTGTCTTTATAATAAGCTCCCAGGGAATTCCAATAAAGGGAATCTGGGACCCACTTTCTGAGAAACTTGCCCCTCGAGGCACAGGATCTCAGTGTCCAGTTTAATTTTCACTTTCCATTAGAAAAAGCCAAGTACAACTAGTTTTAACATTTTAATGAGAATTAGTTTACTAGTAACTTTACTAGAATTATTAGCACTTGCCCTCAAACAATTACAAAGAGTCCTTCCTGCCTGAACATGGCTGCTCAGGAGTGACAGACGCATGGAATGAAGGAAATGAACCACTTTATTTACTATCCAATACAATCATCCACCAGAAAATGTGTGACACTCGCAAGCCACTTAAACTCTGGGACCCTCAACTTTCCCATCCAGAAAATGAGATGGTGGGACCATAAGAAGCTTCCTTCTAACTATCAAAATCCCATGATGTTATGACTGCTGTTCCCATTCCCATCACTGCACGATCTGATCCCAGCTCATCCCTTCCTGTTGCTTCCCAGTGGCCTGCACGCTGGCCCTGGGGCATATCACAATCTCATACCCGGTGTTTGCCACTGCCTCCTCCTCCTCACCAAGCACCTAAACTTCAGACCCCACTCAAGATGGGGCTTCTCTCTGAACCTTTCTGGGTGATATATTTTTTTGCAAGTGGGGAGTATACTTATGCATCTGCAACTCATGTTTTTTCCTACTAAAGAAGACTGAGCAAGGCAGGAGAAGAAACACCATGCCTGATACCAGTGTTTCCACATCACTAGGCTTGTCTTCGTAACTAAGTTATGGCTTCATAACTAAGTTGACGAGTCAATTGTTTGGCCAGAATGACTGGAGAAACTGTAAAGGATGGACTGCACAGGTTGCTAGAAGACGCTGTGGGGAGAGGAGTCCTTTGTCACTCCCTTGCCATTTAGCAAAGCACAGACAGTACCCCTGGAAGGTGCCCCTGTGGTGGGCGCCACACAGAGCTGAGGGTAAATGTTATCCTAACATCCCCCTACAATAGACTCCTGCAGAAGAGGAAATGTGGAAGCAGCAAACCGTCACACTCCTCATCCTCCCCAAGCAGACCCATATCCTGGTGGGAAAACAACTCCGTGAGACCCTCTGCAAAGGATATCTCCCAATAGCGGATGTATTCCACATATGAACTGAGTGCTTCAGCCCTTCAGAAGGGGACAGTCGCTGTCTATAAATCAAAAGCTACTCTTTATAGGTGGGAGGGAGGTCTCCCTTTTGTCAGGAAACAAGGATAAATGAGGAATTAAAAGGGCCAAGTAGTTGTACTACTCGGATTCCACACTGTATTAATGAAATAACTGCCAGGAACAGAAATGACAATGACACATATAACATTCCTATTCTATAAAAAGTAGCCTTCAACTTTAATTAAATCTGATGCACTATCTTTCTACTAATTAAATTTCTTAACTCTTTCTAGGGATGTGTATAAGTTTAAAAAAACAGGCTGAAAATAAAACATCCAGAAAGAAATGGGTTTCCCAGCCAAGGGTCTGACTATCCTTACGGAAAACTGTACTCCTCCTTATGGAAGTTTCTTAGGGTCATAATTTTTCTCATGTCTCACCATGAGAGATTTACTACTCTCTGAGTCACAAACCTTCTTTCACCCTTCCTCAGGCTGATTCCTCTGTGATCTCCTTGCATTCCACACCCCCCCTCCCAGGCAGGGAAATGTGTGCGTTAGCACAGCAAGCACACAGCCCACTCTGAGGATTGTACACTTCCTTCCAGCAGCCATCGCTCCCCTTTTCACAGTGAGCTGTGACCTGTACAACCACAAACAGCACATTCTGCACTTTCCCTGACAATAGCAAAATCATTCTGCATTTTTTTGTTGCTGTTGTTGTGTTTGTTTGCTTTTTCCTCCTCAGGGGGAACAATTGAAGAATATACTCCAATGCAAGACTGGTATAAACTGAGGGCTATTAGGTAAAATATTCCTTTGTATTTCCTAGTATTAGTAATAATAATAAAGTGCATTGTAAGCCCTTAATAAAGTGGTCATTACAGCTTTCCTCTTCCTCGCTTTCTCAAGAGGCAGATGATTACGGCTCCCTCCTCAGGGCTGGCATGTGGCTCAGGAAACTTAAGGTGTTAAGTTAAAATAAAAAGTGGTACAAATTGTAGGGAAATGGAAGTTGTAAGGCCACGTGGTTCCTATATGATTTATAAAATCATCTTCTAGAACCACGCCCCCACGGGAAGTAGGTGTGGTGCGGAGAAAGCAGTGGCACTGCACACATATTACCACCTCGATATGATGGGCTAGTGAAGAGAACTGGGGAAGTTCCGAAGGGACGCAATCCTGGCAGCAGGAGAACTGGAGGCACAGAAACACCAGGGCCCATGGCCCTGCTGAAAATCTCACAACTGGGATCTGGCAGGCTTCCCAAACCTCACTCAGTTCAGCCCAACACTCCAATAACAACCAAGTCCCAGGAAAGGAAGGCTCTCCGTCAAAGCCACTGGCATTGGCTTTCGTGGTGGGCAGGATGGCCTTCGAGAGTAAAGAGGGGACAGGAGTGAGAGATGCATGGAGAACCAGTTAGGAAAAGACAGCAAAAGAGAAAACTGGCACTTTGCACTCTGGGAAGGAGAAGGAGTGGGTTTGGATGTGGAGAGTAAGTTTTAATATAGCAACATAAGGTATTCCCATTTCAGAGCCAGAATTGTCAACTGCATTAGAAATGCATGCTTTGGAACCTCTTCAGCTTATGCATGAACATGCAATTATTTCATACCTATTTGCTGAGCGTGTACATGCAGTAGAGCACTAAGCCGAGTGGGGGTTGGGAATACACCGGGGCCTGGCCCTCAGTGTAGGGTGTTTAGTCGAGGAAGGTGTCTGATATATAATCACAAATGAGAGCACAATGGGATGTGGATTACTCTATCTGCTCCCTGGGGCTGGCGAAAAGCAAACAACAATTACCATCAGGACTGACCTTCTATTTGAAAAGCTGAGCAACAGATTTGAGTGGCGCAATGGGCTGCCTGGGCTGCTAACCCTCCTCCAGACCCATCTGGGCCTGAGCGGGCGCTGAAACAGATGACGTGAAGCAGGTGTCCACTTGGATCCATGGGGGCTGTCAATTCCCAGGCCTCTCATCCTTGTCATCAATGCAAAGTGCAAGAGCCTCTGGTCTCCTCTCCCCAAGGGAATGCACGGCCCCACAGGGCCTGGCTCTGCCTCCCAGGGACTCATCCTTCCACGCCACCTTCGCTGTCCTCCCAACCTTCCCTCTGCAGACAAATGGAACACCACCTGACCATCATCACAGCATACATCACTCACATCTGTCCTCATGCTTCACGGGCTCACCCTGAAAACACTCTTTCCTTGCAACTGCCTCCAGTAAGACTGCAAACGGCCCCACACTCACTCATTTGCCTGGGCTGGAAGGGAGGTCAACATTCTGCAAGTTGACCTCTGGCTAGCCGCACGCTGTTGCTTTCCTCTCTCATGGAAGCCCTCCTTCTCTGTGGCTTTACTTTCCACCCATTTCCTAAGAGGGTCGAGTTTCAGAGAAGGCACTCTAACATCATTTTCAGGGTTGCGATCTGGCCACTTACGAGCGATGTGACCTTGGGCAAGTTACATCATCTCTCTAAACGTCAACTGTACCACACGTAAATTGAGGACAGTTAAAGTATCCATATCTCATAGGGCTGCCATGTGGATGCAATTAGCTGATCTATAAAAAGCACCTAGAACAGTGCCGGGAACACAGAAGCACTCAACACCTATTAGCCATTTTATGTAATTGTAATTGGGAAGGACTCCGTGTCTATGCAGACAAAGCACCATGCTGACCTCACGTGAGCTTTTGGAATCCAGTGACCCCTCTACTTCAGCCACTCAATCCTATGGCCACAATTCTCTAACGTGTCTCCAGTCAAACATCCTACTCGCTGATCACAATGGTTCGTTCATCCTTCCAGTCCTCACCTGCCCATGCTCTTACCTCACTGACTCTTCATTCAACCTCACTGAGACATCTACTCCCCAGATCTTTCCCTTTTCTCCTCAGTCTGGGCCTTGGCCAAATTACACCTCCTCAATAACACAGCCTCCATCCATGGTGTTTTGTTTGAAGCACCACTTCACGATGTCTTTAAACTTCCTACCCTTTTAACCTCCATTCATATCTGGTCCCTTGACCCCAACCTAAAGTTAGTTAAACCCAGAGGTGGCAAACCTGAACGTCTTCAGGAGTCGGGCAGGAATCCTGAAAGAGTACAGAGATACTACAGGCAACTCAAGAGGGTCTCGGCCCTCTGAAGGGGTTTCGCTATTCCTTCTGTGTAGAAATGAACCGTCAATGTTGCTGTACCTTCCAAATGCTCCAGAGAAGCCAGATTTTTATGTGAAGCCTCTCAGTTTTTAACTCTTGATAACTAATTGAAAGACGGCATACACACACAAAAAAAGGCAAATCAAAGAAAACCTGCCTTGGGGTCAAATTCAGCCCCAAGGCTGCCAATTGCAAACTGTGATTTGAACAGATCACTTCCTCTGTGCTGATACCCAAGCTGCTGAGGGCTGCTAGGGAAAAGCACACTCCTGGCAGTAGCTGTTCTACATCCTCAGCACTAAGGTCCCTCACGTGACGAACAGACCTCCATGGATCATTTTTTCCATGATGCTTTTTCTGTCTAGAGGCACAAAGGTAAACAGTTGATGTGTGTGTATGCACATGTGTAGGGCGATGTGAGTGGACACAGATTGCAAAGTGCCCACTTCACAGCACGAGGGAGTAGGGGTGGAGGGAAGGACATTCCAGGAAATGGGAAGAACCTACTGCAATTTACAGAGGCAAGAAAGAATACAGCGTGTTTAGGTTGGAGCAAATGGTTCAGTCCACCAGGAGCGTATTATGCGTTGGGATGGGTACAGGGGATATTGTGGGGGGACTTAGGAGAAGAAGCTAAGTGAGGCAGGCTAAGGACGCGTAAAAAGGGATATTACATGCATATCACACTCAGAAGCATCTTTCATTGAAAACAATAAAAAAAAATCTTAAACAAGCAACAAAGTCTTGCAAAAGAGGTGTTTATCAGAGGAGAAAACCACTACTATCATGAATCCTATTTTTCTTGAATCATAAAGACAGATGGGATTTGTGCTAATGTTTTAAGCTGCAAGACACATTAGAAATTTAAATCAATGACCACAATAGCTTAGAACGCTCTTTCCTCTTTCTCCATCTGGTGAACTCTGACTCATTCTTAACAACTCAGTTCAAAAGTCAAATTCAGCAATTTCCCAAATCAAAATTTAGTATCTCTTTGCTCTGTGACTTTACTTTTTTTTTTTCCCACACTTCTACTCAAGTACGTAGCACTTTAAATGGCAATGATTTACACATTTGCCTTCCCTTAAGTGTGTAAGCTCCCTGACATCAGTAACTATGTTTTATTCTCACCAGGGTAGCACAATGCCTGGCACATGATAAACACTCAAATATTTGTTCCCTGAACAGACCAAAAACACTACAGGGTTCTCATGCTAGGACTTGCCACAGATTAACTATAAATTTTATTAAAAGTATTTATTGAATACTTACCTGCCCTAGGCACTGATGAGAGAGAGAGAGATATAAGATGCATCCCTGTCCTCAAAAAGTACAAAATCTGTCGTCTTAGGAAGTGTTGTAACAACCTTCAAGAACCTGAGATGTCTCTATGGAAGTCAAAGCACTCGATCATCTCATCACAAGACCTATGACATACAACTTATATCCTTTTCAAAGGCAAAGTCAGGAAAGGATCATTTAAAATGTATTTGTCTGTGTGACACAGACTAACGAAGCATTAAGTCTAAGAGAAACTAGCTGTCTCCACCTCCAGGGTGTCAGTTAAGCAGCTAAATGTATACTGGGCAAACATAACCCCAAACCCTCTGCAAACTGTATCTACAAAACAATGAGAAGCCCTGTCACTTACATACAATGTAAAGGTGCAAATGAAGAGTAAAACATATTCCCTGAAAGTGGGGGTGCTTTTGGCATTTCCAGAAGAGGCAGGATGTTAACATTTCAGATTTGCGTATTAGTGGTGTAAATAACTTCACAAAACAATTTTGCTGAACTGTCTGGAGCTGTTGTTGTTTGCCGGTGTCTTGAGGATGATAATACCAATGAGGGTGGATGAGGAAAGTACCTCCTCCCCCGAGGTTCAATATTATTCATGTGGTGGGTGGGTCTGCTTGTGAACTTTATTGAACATTTAAAGGAATTCATTTGCGTTCCTGTCTTTCAGTGACAGTCAGAGAGCCACGCATTTAGAGTCTGGTGATGATGGCCAGGCCCACTCAGACCAAACTCTAAGCCACTGAAAGCCACTGAGTGAGAGCCTTGAGCTTTGAGTTTTTCAGGACTCAAACAAATATGAAACAAGAATAGATACTGGTCAAGTTCATGGTGAAACATAAAAGACAGACATAGGGTACAAGTACAGGAAGTGCAGGGCTTCCACATATGAGGTGAGTTACTGACAAATTAAAGTCTCTACTGGGGAGATAGTTCACGTCTAGTAGGCAAGGCTTTACTTCTAGGAAAGCATATTTTCTTCAATCTGGGGATATGTCCAAAAACAACATGGGATTCCTACAATTATTTTGTTTTAAAAAACATCAGAGTTTAATATAGACGCTAGCTTTTTCAGTTATGAGTTGACTTGCTCTTTGGGGCCAAAAATCACTGTGACAGAGGGCAACAGAAAGATGTTCTTTTCTTAGTTGAGAAAGAAGGGCTTCAAATACTTTTCCAAATTTTTTTCTGCATGTGTTTAAAAACAGAGAGAATGCTACCATGATAGCCTGTCAAGACTCAGAAATGTTTTATATCCATGCTATGCTAAGGCATATTTTACATATTGTGTAATTTAATTTTATTCATTCCCCAAAAGCAGCTGGATAAATTATCCAAATTAAAGGAAACAATCAAAAAGTGAACTGAATTAGAGACATGTGTCTACTAACAGATTAATCTTTAAAAATAAAAGCTAAATCTGTTATTAAGTGCCGTCGTCCACGAGACAGTGTCTCGGGAACAGATGAACGTGATAATTACTTACAAGGCTCTTATGTGATGATGTCCTTTTGAAAAATGCATATTCAGGGAGAATTTCCACTGGCTATTTAAGTAGGCATTATACAAGCAACTTAATTACCCAGCACAATGTTAAACACATAAGGGTCTACAGTAATTATTATTTGATGATTTCAAGAACGTAACACTGTCTCAAAAACCTGAGGAGTGCTCCCTGAGCTATGAGAAGGAACGTGTCAGTTCCCAAGCCACCCTCAGGAAGTTTCAGGCTTTGACGTGTGTGTCCTGTTGGGTGGATGTGCCTGTGTGCCTGACCTCTGTGTAATTCCCACCTCTCGCTCCCACCCCAATACCCTCCTAAAGGCTTGAACCAGCAGAATGATGGGCTGAGACTCTGGAGATAAGAGTCCACTAAGGAGCTCTGGAAAGCTCAACCACTCAAACGTAAGTACATTACCAAACAGAAAGTAAAAGGACTCCTGACATTGTCACACCAAGACTATTACTCAGAGGCAAATGGATTACTCAGACATTAATGGAGCAGAGAAACAAGAAAATCTGCTGGGTTCTCAGTAAGATGGGAATTATAGGATTCCAAGATTTGAAAGTAGAGGTATAAATAGGGCGTGATAATAAAAATTATCGTCAGTTATTCTGGGTGCATGCTTTTTTGAGGTCCTTCATTTCTTAGTTTGGACTTGGAACTGGCACATCATTTGACAGCTTTGTCTTCAATTCAGTTTTCATTATTTAGTAGAAAGTCAGTCTATTCATTGATTCTTTGCTTGAAGGCAGATTACTCTCTTTGTATATGTGCCCCTCTTATCACCTTCCAAAGCTCTGGAACTTTTCTGAAACTGGCAGTGGTGATATTTGCTAGGTGCTGAGTTTCTTCAAGCCTGGGCCATATCTTATTCACCACCATACCCTATCCAAAGCCCCGTGTTCTCTGTCTTCCATGAGGTCCCCGTGAGTCTTTGCCAGTTAACTGAGAATTTTCAAATCTGCACCTTGTTTTCACTTACTGTAGCTTTGTGGTTAGATTAATTTTCATTTAACTCAAGTACTTCTGAAGGGAAGGGACAACCTGCCAAAGATTCCATTCTGCTGGCCTCATCCAGTATGAGTCAATTTCAGGCTGTGAATTCTGGAACCCCAGAAAGTTCCTTTCCTAAACCTTTACATCTATTCACACAAAACAGTGTGCTAGCAATCTGCTAAGATTATGTTATCATAATATAGCACCAACAAGACAAATTTTCTTGAGAGCACAAAGAAGCCAGGATTGAGGAATGGGAACTAATCACCCTAGATTTTCACTTGAAGCAGCAGAGTATGAATATCTAGATGTTACAGTGAAAGTAAAGGAACCCATAACCTTCGTTCTGGTCATGGCCTGTATATCTGACATATCTCCGATACAGTGGGGTTGGCATCTTGCCTTTGATCTTACTTCCCTTCCTGGAATTACAGAGTTTGGAGCTGTTATGATATGACAGGTATGAGTTAGAAATTGTCTTCTAAGGTCAATGTCTTGTAAGAGAGAAATGAAATTGAGACTCAAACAACAACAACAAAAAGAAACTTAATTCAGTGCATTGCTTTTCATTTTAAGAGGCACAGAAAGAGATGGTCCAAAGTTAAGAATTTAAAATTATTCCGTGTGTGTGTGTAAGTTAGCATGAAATCCAGAAAAATGCAGTCAGTATACGGAGGAGCTACATAAAGAGGAGTCACAGAGAAGACAAAGAAAGACAGAACCTCAGGGAAAGTAAAGTGGCAATAGCTGGGAGGAACAAGTACAAATGTGGGTCCAGAGCCAGCAAGTATAGCACACAGCATGTAGTTCATGCCAATGAATGTGAGGAGGTACAAGGACACAGCACATACCACGCTCCCCGCAACACACCCAACAAGGGGGGCTAATAGGCAGGGGGTAGCCACGTTCTATTAGGAAGCAGTTTCTAAAAGCCTTATCTTATGCATTCAGCCTTTGGCCAGATAGTCTCTGCTCCTGCTATAAAAGGGACTATCTATTTATAGATGTAAAAAAAAAATAAAAAATGTATCTGCAAGATTCAACTGAACATTGACCAACAGACAAGCTATTTTATTAAATTATCACCCAGCTTTCACAATTCAACCAATGATGACTACCATGGTTTAAATCATCAATCTAATAGTTTGTTTATTTCACTTTTCCTAAGTTTTTTGTTTTCTTTGGAAAAAAAAACACCAAAACAAAACAATTACCGTAGTTCTTTTATGACTTCCTTTGGACTTTCTCCCCTTCCTACCACTATGCAAACAATATATTTCTCCCATTATCTTCTGAGTCCTGGAATTTTCTAAAATTTTCCTTCTCCTTTCTTTCCCAGGAGTCCTGTCAGCAGCAGCTTGGGTTCCTTCCCCCCCCCCAAAAGGGTTTTGGGAAAGTCAAAAATGTAAAGGTAGAAATTACTTCTGAGATCATCAAATCTTTCCTCCTCTCTTCGTCTCTCTCAGATGAGGAAAGAGACCCAGGGGAAGTGAGAGGTTTGTCCAAATTCATGCAGAAATGGGCCTGGCTTTTAGCACTCTACACCCTCGGGGTGCATGTTCTCTCTGCATGGCACTGGCTGATGTGTGGAGGGGTATTCTATGGCTGCTGAACAGTTTCTACACACGTGCTTTGCTCACAGACGACAAGAACAAAGGAAACGGTAGGGTGTGGAATGTTAGGTCTCCTGAGTGATGGGGCCGGGGAGCAAGCTCAGGGGACAGGGCTGCCTGGTGTGGTTTGTTCTCACACAGCACAGCCTGGCTCTGCCACTCACCGGGAAGGACCCTTCAGGCTCATGATGCTCCATGTCTGAAATGGGAGACCCATACCACCTGCCTCCTTGGGGTGGGGGATGGGGGTGGAGAGTGGGGGTGGGGCCAGAGGCAGCACTATGGTTCATGCTTGTCTGCATTCCCAGTGAAACTGCACTTACAATCTAATGTGCTCAAGACAGTCTATAAACTGTTGGACGAAAACCAAAGTCACGTATTAGTCAACATTTCAGCTAACAGATAATCTAAAATGCTTAACTGTTTTGGACGAAGAAAAAAGTTTAAAATGTTTCTGAATCTTGATTTAAAAATAAAATAGTATTTTCGCATAGTGTCTCAGAAAGCAGGAGACATAAATGTTCCGGATATAGGTTCTCAAAGAGAATCAGACCCTTTGGTCAGAGAGAGGCTGCAGCCAGGAGGGAGCTTGGGAACCAGGCTGGCTGCACTATGCACAACTCACGAGTCACCCTATTTTAAGTTTTTGAACATTACAAACAATGACTTATTTCCACTACAAAATAATCAGATTGGATTTTTTACAATAACTTTTAAGAAATGCATGTTTAACAGAACATTTCAGAACAAAAAGTTTGGGACAAATCTCATTAATAGAAAATTCAGAATGGGTGACTGTCAGTAACATATTACATTCACTCATCTTCTTAACAAAAATATAAAAATAGTTATATAACAAATCAAAAGACCTAAGGTATTGAAAAACTCATTTGACTTACCGTGAAAGTGAATAAAGGTATTACTGTCGAGATTTTAACTAGTTACTGTCTATCTACCCTATAGTTCTGTATGTAAAAACTCTGGTGAAAGATTACAGAGGCAAAGGGAAGACTGTAAAATTGGCACACACACCGGAGACAGCAAAAAATGAGGAGTGTAGAGAAAAGAAATATTGTGATCTAGGAGCTATCTTCTTGAGAAATACCAAGCTGGGCTGAGGTCTGGGCTGGCTGACACAGGAATGTGGGATACACAGATGTCCAACCATACCTGCTGGGTCCATTTTTCTCAGACAACCATTATCTAATCAAACCTTATAGAGGAGCATTTCTATGCAACATCTGTGAAAGGTTTTGTGTGTGTTTGTTTTTAAAATTGACCTGGTTTCATTAGGCAGATCGTATGGCATCCCAAAATGGCATTCCCTGTTGTGTGATGAGAGAACACCTCGTTTCCCTAGGGAGTCTCAACATTCCTTAAGCAGAGGAGTTAAAACTAATGAGGTGGTGCCTCTGAGGCTCCTAAATCATGTGTCGACTGACTGACTGGTAAGTGAAGAGAGAATTAGAAAGGTAGCTGCTGAAGTGAAAGGAGCTTAATGACCAGGTTGCCTAAATTACACCTGAGGACCAGAGCCTCAGGGCCAGAAGAACATTAGCCTCTGGATAAAGGTCACACAGCTGCGGTACTCCACAAACTTTGTACCATCAGAAAATGGTATCTACGGGACACCTATTTGGATAAATGTTATGGTGGATCAAAAAGTGGCCACAAATTCTTGGCAGCTTCTCCCATCAAGAGATGGAATCTCTCACCCTAGTCTTTGAATCAGGGCTAACCTGCTGATTTGCTTTGACCAATAGGATGTGGGAGAAATGATGTTGTGTGACTCCCATGTCTTGGTCTCTTAAGGCTTTGCTACTTCCTCTCTCACCTCTGACATCATGTAGAGAAACCCAGGATGAAAGACCCAACAAGGGGTGAGAGGCCCTTCCAGCCACCCTAGGTAAGTTCCCAGAAATGTGAGTGACATCACCTTAGATCATCCAGCCCCAGATGACCTGTCAGCTTAACACAGGTTTATGAGAAATAATAAATCTTTGTGTTTTAAGCTACTACATTTGGGGGTGGCTTGTTACATAGCAATGAGTAACTGAAACATACGTATATTGTGTTAATATGTACAATGCTGATATAAATAAATATGTTGGTGAGATCTAAATTCATATTCATTGATAATTTCCTGGACTTAAAAACAACAAAACATTGTTGTTTAAAAAAACAAAACAACAACAACAAAAAAACAGCAGTAGAGAGCACAGGGCTTTGAATCAAAGAACCGGGTTTGAGACTTGGATTTGCTCCGCCATGTACCAGAGAACAGTTGTGATTTTGTACAAGTCACTTATTCTCTCAACCTCTGTTTTCATATCTATAAAATCCTCATGGCCTTAGATGATGATAAGATTAGAACAACAAACGTGAATGAATGCTCTGTAAACAGCAAGGCACATTACACAGTTAAGCTGTCATTGTGACTGCTACCTACATGTTACTTACCAAGAGCTTTTTATTTTTCCTTCTCTGCAAAGACATCGTTTGGATCAAGGTATCTACCCTAACTTTCTGTGCTGTAAGTTTCCTTTCTCATGAAGGTGTTTGTATACACACATGCATAGAGCACAAAGGGACTTCCAAAGACCAGAAGGTGTCATGAGCGCATGCCCAGTCCCAGTTTTACTCTTTGTCATCATGTAGTACTTAGGTCCAGTGTCAGGCCCAGAGCCACTCTCGCTCCCTTTCACCGTCTCCTGATGGGAGCTGCCACACAGCTCCCATCATATTCCAGTGCCAAGAGAAAAGGAGGAAAAGAAGTGGCAGGGTGCCTGGAAACCTAAACTAAGCTGAGGGAAGGAAGAATTAAAAATGGTTAAAAGCTAATTATATCACACATAGGAATGATGTCTAAACAGGATGTAGATCAGGAGGACAGACAGCAAAAGTGGGAAAATGAAGGATGGGACACTAAGGAGAAGTAGAGAGGCAGCAAAGAGAGGAGGAATAGCTTAGACTGAGAAAAGGCAGAGGGAGGTCAGAAAACTAGTACTTGTCAGGGATAGAAATGGAAAGAGACATCCGTGCGTGAAAAGAACATCTAGAGGGTAGTGTCTGTCTCTTGTGAGAGCTCAATTTATGTGTGATGAATGAATAACTGAATGAATGAACTGAAAACAGACAACTCAAAAGAAAATTCACACACTGAGCAAGGACTCACCCAGCAATAGGGCAGTTACAGGCCTGAATGGGTGAAACAGTCTCACTGGGAACGGCAATTCCATCTGGATGGGCATGAAGGAGGAAGCAATTTATTCTTTAAGATGAAAGGGGGAAGGTCCACAGGCTTCTTTTCTAGTCCGTATAATAAATCCCCACAAAAAAGGAACAGTTGCTTTTACCTAAGGTAAATCTCCACTGCTAATGTTTAAGCTATTTCTCCTTACTTTGTCCTGGCTACAATAAGGGCTTTTCCCCCTGAATTCTCCACATCATCAGTTTTGCTCTCAGATGGCTCTAACCTCCTAACAATGCTCTTTCTAAATATGCTGGTAAAGGTCAAATAACCGTAACAGGATTTTGCATGCTCTAAAATGCTCTTTTTTACACCTAAATATTATGCTCTTAAAGAGCAAACCTTTGACATGGACCACACACAAGAATAAAGTGTCTTTTTTTTTATGCCACTGTCTTCTCATAAAATACTACCACTCTTACTACTATTAGGCTCCTTCTTTTTATTTACATTTTCACATGGTTGTTTGGGTTTTTATTTTCTTGTCAAATCAACCTCCTTAGTAAGTGGGAACCTACTTACTATGCTAAACTAGGTTAAGCCATATAGTCTGAACATATTCTGTACTTAACCAGTTCACTCAGTATTAATGCATACACAGAGAAAAAGAAAGAAAACATAATTCCTGATTTCAAGAAACACCCTTTAGTTGGTAAGACAAGACTTGATGCATGTAACAGTCAAAGAACAATGCAAGGAAGTACATGATTAATTGGTAACATGGAAAGAGATATTTGGGGAGTTCCTAGGGAGTGGGACGGGTGTTGGTTGAAGCACGAAGACCTTGTGAACAAAGTGGAATTTAACTGGAATCCTGCAGAATGACCAATATTAGAAAAGGTGGAAGGGAGAGATAAAGGCATCGTGTCCTTTGAGAGGTGATGAGAGGTGAGGCTTGGTGCTTGGAATGGAGGGTTTCTGAAACATTGAAAACTGAACCATAAAAAAGGGGCTTGGGGAAAAACTACCAGGGTTTTAAAGTGAGACAAGGAGTAGTATTACCGCCCAATGGCAGGAAGATAATTTTTCTCCTCTTCAAAATGTAAGTCATCATGACTAAGAGTGGGCCTGTTCATTCGTTCATTTATTCATCCATCCCTCCACCCACCCACCAATAAATACAGGTTGGCATATTGCATCAAATCTGAATCTAGGTATAGGAGGCTACAACATATTCTCTTTCCTTGAGAATCACACAGAGTAGGAGACACTGACCAAAAAAAGCAATGATTTCAATGTATTATTAAATACATTGTGTTATGATAAAGAGATACATGGGAATTAAATTACAAGGGATCAGAGGAGGGATACCTACGTCATCCTGGGGGACTGAAGGCTGAAAATACTTCAAAGAGAAGGAAATGTAGTCTTGAAAGAGGATTAAAAGTTGTAGAAGGGGGGAAGAGTCCACTGCAAATGCAAAGGCACAGAGCATGAAAAGGGAGGGGGCCTGATTCAGGTGGGAACCAGGATGAATGTGGAGAAGGGGCAGGGGGTGAGTAGGGGTCACCGACTATCTAAAATACAGGAAGCTAAAGAGCTGTGAGAACATACCCCTTCCCTGCCAATAATTTACAGTGGGATTTTGAATGACTTCCTTCTCCATGTTTTCAATTTCTTCATTTAACTGACCACTCTTAGTTCTGAATGCCAAAGTCAAAATTACGTCCATACAATAATAACCATCCTGAGGTTTATGTTTACAGGACTCACAGAAGCTTGGAGATAAAATGGAAGGCATCTCGTTGAACCTCCCTTCCAATGTAACATTTCTGCTAAGCATTCCTGGCAGGTGGCCATCCAGACGGAAAGAAATCTCTCCAGCTCCAGGAGCTCAGTCCATCTCAGGAAGCAGCCCAATTCATTACTGTACATCATTGGTTGTGAGAAATTTTTTTCTTAAACTGAGAATAAATATGTCTTCCCGCAGCTTCCACCCATTTTGACCCCCTAGAGTGACTGAAAAAAAACACACCTATTGTGCCTCCTACATGCAGATGGTACTATATTACATTTATAACAGTGAATTGAGGGTTGTCCCTTTTCCTCACTGAAGGACTTGTTAATTAACAACTGGCTGAGCTTTGATTAATTAGGTTCTCTAATATAATGTGCCACATTCCCTTTCATGAAGACCTTGAAGGGACATCTGTTACTGTTAGTAATGCTCCATTTTCTTCCTTTACTGATTAGTGATATCTTATGTTTGCACAATAATTCTCCCTTTTCCAAGCAAGCATCTTCACATAAATTACCGTATGGTAATGTCTAAGAAAGTGCCTACCGCTGCTATTATGTTGTTATCTTCACAAAAACCTTTGTATTTATTTTATGATACACTGTAAAAAATAGGGCGAGTCCCATAAAACATGTCTGTGAAAACCTAGGGTTTCTGACAAAACAAAGGGCAAGAGACGTCAAAGAACTGATGTATTTTAAGAACAGAAAGAAGAAAAAAGTAATTATCAGAACAAACTCCAATTAGGGACAAATAAATAATACTTACTTTAACCAAGGACCATGTATTTTCCTGTCTTAACATTTGTATAATCACAACTACTCATGCAACAAACATATATACTAAGTGCCCGGCACTGGGACAAAAGAGACAGCGTGAAGTAAAGCACTGTTTTAACTTTGGATATTAAATGTAGAGCAAAAGTTGAAAGAAATGAGATGATTTAGTGAAAATGATGTCTTGGTATCCTAGGAAAGATGGAGAAGTCATGGCAAGGAAGAGGGGAGAGCACCTCAGTAGGAGAAACAGAATGTCAACGCCATGTTTCTAAGCACGGTCTTCCCAAAAGCCAAGTGTGAAGGGTAAGCTGTAAGGCGGTGCTGTGAAGACTGTCAAGGACAGACCCTGGAACCTCTCACATTCCGGAATAAGCCTGGTCCTACAGGGCTACGTGGATGTTCTGCTACTATGACTAAAATGAAAGCAACTTTCCCCCCCATCAAACCAAAGAGAGATGTGTTTGTTACTCCAAAGAGCATTATAAAAACTTAGACTCTTCTTTGCTTCACCAAGTAATAAGTCTGGGTAGATGTGTGATGGCAAACGTTTAGGATCCCTGGGGAGCACTTCTAGGACACTTGCAGGGTTTCATCCCATTGGACCCAATGGTACAGCACCTGTAAGATTCACTGCAGAGGCTCCAGTGACACGCCCACTATGGATGGATACCCCACTGCCTCCCTGGCTACATACCGGGGGCCGTATTTGCCTGGATCGTCCTCAGCCTGCAAAAGTGCAAGGCACCCTAACAGGAAGACCTTGTAGTGACTTAACCTGATGACTCCTGGTTTTGATCTGAGGAACCATACATGTAAATACCACGTCCTAATAACAGTTCAGTGACTTCTCCACAGAAACAGGAGACTATGAGCTTTCCCTAATACTTGGGGAAAATAAACCGCATGCTGGAAACTGTGCCTCTCATGATGCTAACACTCAAGACAGAGGAGGAAACTTGATAAACTGATGACAAACCGACCTTGTTGGCAGAGTGCAGCAGCCATCCGCTGTGAGTCTGACTTGAGTTTCGTAGCTATCCAGGGGGCACACGGCCTGCTGAACGGACGGGCACTCCACAGTGCTGCAGTCCACGCTGAACACTGGAAGGGGCAGACAGAGGCACCATTTACTGTGACATGTACTGGCATTTGGAGTCCCAAAATGAAACACTGGCTCTGGACACATTTCTGTATTGCCCTTGCTCCCAGAAACCTTGTCCTAGCACTGGTATTTTTGTTTCACTCAACGTTAGAGAACTGTGATATGTCCCAGGTCTTTTGTGCAAGGAGAGCAGGGGATAAGATATTGAAGCGTTAAGATGAAAACTCAGAGAGACAGAGAATTAAACCCATGGTGGTTCTGTGGGTGGAGGGCGGTAGTCAGCCAGAGTCATTTCTGACAGAAGAGTTCAAGAGAGGAACAAGGGATTGTTCTACCTGAAGCATTTATCTGGCAGGTGAAAGAAAATCTGACCAATGGTTAGAAACCTGTAAAGAGGAAATCACCACACGAGAAATTCTGCCACAAGAAGAGGATGTTAGAAATCATTTAAAGAAACAGCTGGGACATAACAAGGAATCCAACATGGCACAGGTGGCAAATAGTTAAAGATGACTTAGCACATACTATCAAGCCAATGGATGAATGGTGGCAGATGGACGTGGAAAGATTAGGGCTGATTGTTTCCGTATAAACCATCTGGCATTTTGATGCATACATGTATCTAAAAATAACTTTGTTTTATGATTGTTTTTAAGTGTAATACTTTAAAGTGACAGATATATCTGCAAATGAGGGCTATGACCTTCTCTAGGCGAATGAAGCAGGTAGCCACAGTACCATAAATTTTAACCCCACCTCCCCCATTAATCATACTTGGAAAGAAGGAAAAAAAAAAAAAAAAAGAAATGAGAAAAAGACATGGTCCCTCTCTGGAGGCACTTCTGTACCAGTGGATTATCACCCTGGTTCTCTGACGAGGCCAGAAATAGCCAGGCTGCCATTAGCCCAAAGTGGCAGGCGTGCAGTGTACTGATGAGAACACCCCATCTTTGCGTGTTTGGAGAGGCTGGGGTAGCTGTAGAGGTCATGCTCCCCTCGGATGCAAAGGAGCAAGGATGCTCAGACAAAGCTCGTGCGTACCTGGTTTGCACTCATACAGGTCACAGCACTCTCCCGGCTTCCCTGAGGCTTTTGACACTAGTATGTTCAGGTATCCAGGCTGGCAGACTTTGCGCAGACAGCCCGCAGGGTCGCACACGCAGCGGCTGGGTAAGGGGCAGCACTCCCCAGGAGGAGCATAGCCCTCGATCAGAACAGAATCTTCAGGACAACGCGGAGAGAACTGGACTTCACATCGGGCCTTGGAGCAATCTGGCTTCTCTTCTAAATGGGAGAGAAAGAATTTAGCACATGCCCAAGGGCAGTGTGGGGCACTGTCATCAGAAGTGCAGGACTCCGGATGATCTGTTTACTATGCAAGGAGGAGAGGGGCAAGAGAGATCTGGTGGAAACCCTCCAGCTCAGCTTAGCCAGCCATGAAGACCTCTCCTGAGATCTGCTCGTGACACCAGAACGTGAGGCTGAGGTTGCCTCTGTCTCTATCTTCCCACTCACTTGTGTTGAATGATCAACATTGTTCATTGCATTGACCAAAATGAAGAAAGGCAAAGGGAAGATGCCTCCATGACCTGGAGAATCTGAAAACTGGACTCAATCACTGGCTACATGAGAGATTTTTGACTTTAAAAGGAGTTTCAAGGGCTGGTCTTTGAAAACACTGCACGCTTAAACACCAAAATAGACCCACAAATAAATTACGGCCACTCCAGGGACTGGAGACAACACGCATACTAATCAACCTCCAAGCTCTGAATTTTGAGGAGATGAACTTAGTGAGATTCTATGATAGAGAATCTTAGCAAGATGCATAATGAGCCAAATTCCCATGTAATTTCCCTAAATGACATCTGGTGTTTCTCTCTCTAGCAGAGATCCATCAACTGTACCTCATTCTCCTTTCTCTAGTATTATGTATTGATCTGTTGCTGCATCTCAACTTTAAAAATAAATCAAGCAAAGTCCTAGCTTCTGGAGCCCTCGGTCTCGTAAGCTTTTAAGAAACCTACACCAACATTAGGTCCTTGAGGAAGAGACTATATAAACCAAAAGCACATCCTCAGAGCCCCATGACCTTCGGGGAAGTAAGGGAGAGAGTTCAAAAAATGTTGGGTGAAAATGGCATCGTGTAGTGTTGGGGTACAGTATCATAAGCTCCGTCTTCCCTAAAGTAAAACCCACACAGAATCACATAGCAGGGTTACACCCAAGAGGTCACCTAGTTTAGTCTTCTCAACTAAAAATTTTAGTCACTTTTGTAGATAAAGAACTTGAAGCCCAAGAGTTCAAGTGAGCTGCCTAAGGTCAGCAGTAAAACTAAAGCAAGGATCCAGGCCTCCTACTTGCGGTTCACTTAGCTCTTTGTATTACAAAAGTAGATCTAGTTCCAAAACCAAGTGTTCCTTGGGTTGTTTTCTGCCGTAATTGCTGTATCTTTCATTTCAATGTCTAACCTTCCTTGTCTAATTACTTCTTGTCTAATCAACCCATAGTATAGAAGAACCTTCATACTCATAGTTCTAGTCAATTCTTTAAAAAAATACTTATTGAGCACCTGCTGTTCCAGTGACTTGAGATACAACATAAAAAGAAACACAGATTCCCTGCTCTCAAAAAGCTTATAATGCAGTGGAGGGTGACAGAAAATAATAAGCCTTATAAATCAGCAAACTATATAGGTAGTACAGGGTGGTAAGTGCTATGGGGAAAAAACAGCAAGGGGGAATTAAGAGTGCATGGAAAAACTGGAGGGGCAGCTTCAATTTGGTCAGAATAAGCATCACTGAGAAGCTGACATTTGAACAAAGACTTGAAGGAGTGAGAGGGTGGGCCATGGAGATGTTTGGGAGAAGGGCATCCAGCAGAGGGCACAGCTAATGTACCCCGGCATGTCCCAGGACGAGCAAGGGGGCCTGTCATGCAGGGAGGCCTGCGGGGTCTCTGCTCCCACTCCCCATACAAGAACGCAGGATATGGTGAGGCCAAAAAGGAACACCCACGGAGCCATAGGTAGGGGAGTCATACCACTATATTCTCTCTGGCGGCGGCACTATACTCTCACTGGAGGCTGGATCCACACTGTCCGCAAACCGCCATCCACACTTGCCAGCCCAGCCGCCATCTTCTTGCTAGCCCCCATTCTTTCTCTCTCTTTCTCCTCCTTTCTCTCCGTAGCCACAGCAGTTATATTGTGGCCAATGGCTCACTGGTTACAGCTGACGGCCAACTAGCCACAGCTGATGGCCATGCAATCACAGTTGATGGCCATTTACTACCTGAGCCAGGCACCTATCTATGTGAGGCCGAGAGCCTGGAAACTTCTTTCTGGGGCTCTGCCCCCACACTCCTCCCCTACAGGCTCTCGCCTCACAATCTACGCGACAAGCGTCTTCCGCGAGGGGCCCTGTGCGAGGAGCCTGGGGGTGAATGCAATATCCTGGACACAACTAGGCTCTCTGGGCACAGCCAGGGTTTCTCAGGGCACCACCAGTGCTTCTGGGCACGGCCAGACTTCCTGGACTTCTTAGGGTACCACTAGTTTCCCCGGGCACAGCTAGGATTTCTCAGGGCACTGCCACTCTCTCTGGGAACAGCCTGACTTCCTGGGCACAGCCAGGGCATCTTCAGGGCACAGCCAGACTTCCTGGACTCAGCCAGGGCTCTCAGGGCACTGCCACTCTCTCTGGGAACAGCCCGACTTCCTTGGCACAGCCAGGGCATCTTCAGGGCTCAGCCAGACTTCCTGGACACAGCCAGGGCTCTCAGGGCACTGCCACTCTCTCTGGGAACAGCCCGACTTCCTGGGCACAGCCAGGGCATCTTCAGGGCACAGCCAGACTTCCTGGACACAGTCAGGGTTTCTCAGGGCACTGCCACTCTCTCTGGGCTTCTCAGGGTACCCTGCTGGAACAACAGCGACTCACAATCAAGGTGCTTACATATTCTCAATGGCGGCCAGTCAAGACACAAAAGCAAATATCCCCCAGTTCCACTAACAACAGTTCCCAAACAAACAGTCAAGCGGTCCATTAAATTAGGGATGGAAGGCAATTCCCCATAGTCCATAGTCATTCACCAGGGCTGTCCTGGGGGTGAGGGACGACCTTGACCTCACCCTCATCTCCCACGGAGGACTCAGCAAGCGTTACCTCCTGGGACTACAAGTCCTGCATCCGGGCTGCCCGAGCAGGAACCTCCCGGCCCACAGGGCTGCAACGACCCCCGCTCTCTCCGGCCTGCGCTGGTCGGGGAACCGTCCACATCCCTCCACCTCTCCACGGGGCTCCATCTCTCCAGCAGCTGCATGGCTTTTCCTGTGCTGGTGGGAGAACCGTCCACATCCTCCCACCCCTCCACGGGGGTCCAGCTCTCCGGCAGCTGCTCCTCCTGGTCTTCCCGAGACCGAGTGTTCATACACACAAACTGCTCCACCACTCTTGGGAGAGCTTTGGCTGGCACCGTACCCTGCTCGCTGCGCCATCTGTCACGCGGGAGACCCTGCTCGCTGCGCCATCCGTCATGCAGGGAGGCCTGCGGGGTGCCAGGCGGGGAGGCCTGCGGGGTCTCTGCTCCCACTCCCCATACAAGAACGCAGGATATGGTGAGGCCAAAACGGAACACCCACGGAGCCATAGGTAGGGGAGTCATACCACTATATTCTCTCTGGCGGCGGCACTATACTCTCACTGGAGGCTGGATCCACACTGTCCGCAAACCGCCATCCACGCTTGCCAGCCCAGCCGCCATCTTCTTGCTAGCCCCCATTCTTCCTCCTCTTCTCTTCTGCTAGCGTAGCCACAGCAGTTATATTAGTGGCCAATGGCTCACTGGTTACAGCTGACGGCCAACTAGCCACAGCTGATGGCCATACAATCACAGTTGATGGCCATTTACTACCTGAGCCGGCACCTGTCTATATGAGGCCGAGAGCCTGGAAACTTCTTTCTGGGGCTCTGCCCCCACAGGGCCAGTGTGGCTCCAGCAGGGCAGATGGAAGATGCACATATCCTATTTTCATATATAACCCCAAGCAACTGTCTTGAGAAGAGAATGCAATTAAGGAAAGAAGAATTCCACTCTTGGATCCCTGTCAGTGTGGGGAGAACAAAGCAAAGAGCTGAGGAGAAGATGCTGACTCTTGACTATATGAGGACTGATTGAGATAGAGAGTTTGTAAAGTGCACTCAGTTGGCTTATCTGGCTAACACAAACACATGGTCTCATAATTAATACGAGCTCTGTGACTTCAATTGCAAATAGCACTTAATTTCTACTCTTGTTAATGGCCTGTAATTAACTTATTCTGCATCACATTCTATTATCTTCTTGTTGTGCAAAATACTTGGTATGTATAATGAGACTTTTCAAACCTATGCTTCAATAATAAAACATGTTTTCATTAAAACCCAGCATATTAGATTTTCCAAGTTATTCTTCTCTTTTTATTTCTTTTAACAGTCCCAACATGGTCACCTATTGATGTGTGTTTTGCAGTTCAATCCTTAAGAGATTTATTTACTTCTAAGAACTGCCTTTGTAATAAAAGTGAGATAAGGTAGGCTGCCACAGAAACTGATCTACTGCTGGAAAGGACTTAAGAATGTTAAAAATGAGGGTTGAATCTTATTAAATGCTTTTCTTACTTTTCTCACAATGATCATTATTGGCTTTCCCTTTAATTTACTAATATAATCAATTAATAGATTTTGAAACCACCCTTGTTTTCTTAGAATAAACCCTGTTTCAAAAGATCCAGCCAGATTTGACTTTGTAACATTTTAAGACGGTTAAACATATAAGCTTGAGTAATATTAATCTTTAGCTCTGTCCTTTGTGTATATGTGGCAGCCTCATCCAGTATTAGTTTCAGAGTTACATGAACTTTTTCAAAGAGCTTTACCTCTTTCTCTGCTGTGAAACATTTTAAATAACACAGGAATTATCTATTCTTTGATGTTTTCATAAAACTCACCTGTTAAATTATCTGAACTCGGTATTTTTTTAAAGGGGGAACAGATGGATTTCTTCTTTGGTTATTAGATTATTCAGGTGTTCTACCATTTTAGAATCATCTGTATTAACATATTTTAGTAAGAATACTATTTAATTCATTTAGAGTTTTCAATTCGTTTTAGGCTGTATTGACCAAGCTTTCTTTTTCTGTAGTTTATATGTTCATCAATTCTAAGTTTTTTAATTTCTTCCTTCTTTGTCTTTCTAATTATTTTGTTTTTGTTTTTCTCTAGTGTTTTAAGATTAATGCTTACTTAGCTTGCTTCTATTTTATTTTCTTAGAAAGGCTAATAATTTTAATTATGATTTTAATACTTTAGCCAAATGTTGCTTTGGTTACATTCTAATTTTTGATATGCATTAATCTCAGTGTAACTCATTTCTAAATAATCTATAATTCAACTTTGATTTCCTCTTTAACGACTTAGAAGAATGCTAGTAAATTTCTGCAGGTTTTTTTGGCTTCCTTTTGATTTTTAATTTATAGTTTCACTGTCTTGCTGCCAGAGAATATAGGCTATACAAATTTCTACTTCTGTTAAATTTTTGAGTTTATGTTTTTGTTTTTTTGGCATGTGTGTGTGTATAAATGTGGCCTACGGCCAACTTTAAAATATACTGATATTTGAAAAGAACATGTGTTCTTTGTTTATTGGATACAAACTTACAAATCTATTAAATCAAGCTTCTTAATTATGACAGTCAGATCACTTATATCTTATATTTTTTAATCTACTTTTTAAGAAGGGTCTATAAAAATCTTCCACTATGAACCAGTAACTTCTCGTTGTATTTCTGTTTTTACTTTAAACTTGCAAGGCTGTGTTGTTCACCTCATGACTAGAAGGCATAAGATTCAAGACTGTTATACTGACTTAACAAATTGTAAAATAATGCTTTCAAAGAATTTAGATTTCTAAGATCTATATCTTTCTTTTTATTTTGTAACTGCTAACTTCCTTAGCGTTCTTCTTCTCTCCTTTCAACCCTCTATTCACCTTTCAATAGATTATGCAGAACCCTCACTCACTCAGCATCCTTCCCTTCCCCCAGTCAGTCAGCAGCCTGTCACTTAAACCCAACCATGGTTACCATAGCATCAGGAATTGTTTTCGGATACCTTCTTTCTCAGCCTGTTCCTAAATAAGTCTTCCAGTAAATTTCATTTAGCCATCTATGTCTCTATTTCATCTCTCTTCCATGGAGAAAATGAGGGGAAAACTACAGCTACACCATGCATTTTCCATCATTTAGAAGGCTTTTCTGACATTACCTCTGAATTTTTAATTTTATCCATTTGAAAAGAAGCCTTTCCTGACTCTTTCCCTATGGTGTCTAACAAATCTATATATAATACTTAATTTAATTAACAAGTTTTTCAGTCTGGTTGCCCTGGCAACTACTTTGCATCTGGAATCTTACAAACAACAACAACAACTGCCCCATACATAGCAAGACTAAAGTGACACTATCACTTGAAACAGGTGCAATTAAGGGAAAATAGGCTGGTTTCACCATTTTAATAATCTTCCTATAAGAGGTTAGCCCTTAAAATATTGACAGGGTCACCCAGTATTAAAACGATTCTTCAATAATAATGGAACGTTTGTGTCAATCCTATCACTTTAGCCTGTGTGACTGCATGTTGGCCATTTGAAGACCTTTTCCAGGTCTGTATGTCAACAGGGAATGTACCATCATGATCTACAGGTAGCAAATGCATTCAAGAGTTTTCTGCTTAAACACGGATTTAGCTAAAACTAAAGCCAAATGAAAAAGTACTAGATGGCAAGAGAAAAAAAGAGAAGAGAAAAATTAGATTGCTAAATTCTTATTATATCAACTTAATTTTTGTAGTTCCACACATCTGCCACTGAAATCTTCCCCCTCTTTCAACAGCACTTAAAATGGTCACTTCAAAAAATAAAAAAGATACGCGGCACACTTACTAATGGAAAACAGGTAACAAAGAAAGGACTAGTAAAATTTATAGGCAACTAACCACAAAGAAGTCAATGCTGCTGAGTACTGAGTCCTCTCCTGAAACCCATCCCAATTTTCACACATGCACGCAAGGAGTAGGGGATCATTCTAATTCTTGGGAGTTCCAAGTACAGATATTTCCAGGGACCCCAAATTTGATCAGACCTGATATCACCGAGTTTAGTGGGCAAAGCACAGAATAAAGAGAGGAAGAGCCTGCTGTCACTGCGGTCCCTACACCTCATTCTGGGTAATCTCCCTCCTTTATAATCTGAAGTCCTAGAGTAGCCATGGCATCAACCTAGGTAAGGTATCACAGGGGTCACTTGGTGGTCCTGGGAGACAAATATGGTACCAGCTGAGGTGCAATCTATGAAGTCCTCTCCAATCCTTTTTTCACTCATTCACTCAACAAATATTTACTGAATGACTTCCATGTGTCAAGGGTTCCAGGCACAGGGCTTAGAGCGGGAAATGAAAACAAAGTCCTTGCCTTCCTGGATTTATAATTCCAGAGGAGTTAGACAAGCAAACAGCCACAAAGCATAATGCCAGGTGGTGATTAATGCTTTGAAGTAGAATCAGCAATGTGGGCGTATTGCATTAGCCAGGTGGGGGAGGCTAGGTCTCTCTGAGGATAGGCACCTACACAGAGACCTGAATGAAAGAAAGGAGAAGGCATGCAAATAAGGGGGCAGGAGTGTCACAGACACAGGGAACAGCAAGCATAAAGGCACTAAGGCAAAATGAGTATACGCTCCAAGTACAAAAATATGCCTCACGACTACTGAGAAGAATCCTAAACTAGTATAATTCACCAGTAGAAAATACCAACAGACATAAGACAATATTTTGACGGATAGCATTTCTTCTTAAGGATTCAATTCCCATGACCATGCTAGAGAAATGAAAACAATCTCTCTTAATTGGGTACCTTCTATGTGTGAGGCATCATGCCTGTGCTTGTTGCCACACCCCTTTGCACTCCCATGTGAAGAAGAGATGACATCTTCATCTCTACTTGGCAGAGGAGGCATAGAGAGGCTATGAAACTTGGCTAAGGTCACAAAGTAAGTGGCAGAGACGCCAAAGCCCATAATCTTCCCACTAATTCCCAATGCTGAAAGCAAAAGAAACATCAACTTTTCTAGTCGGCTTTCCAGGTGTTTGCATGGCTACACTTCTGCTCATATGTAGAATGAAACATTCATTTGCAAAGATAAAGAGGTTCAGGGGCTTGGGTGAGTCCTCCTCTCTCTTGGGTCGGCCACCCTCTCCATCTCATTTGCTCCCTGGCCTTGAAGACATCACATGATAAGAGGAAGAGCCTTCTTGTACCCAGGATTATTTTGTTCTGAAAAACTTCTATTACACATGCAAGGCATATGTCATCCCTCTGTTTTTAAATTTAGAGACTGACTCCTTTAAAATTACACTGTGAATTCTTTTCATTCACATTCCACGATTTTATCATAACCTTTTTTGGCAAGCTTCGCGGTGAGGACTTGTTCCACACAATCATAACCCCGAGGGGAAAAATTAGGCTTGTTGATACAGTCCCAGAAATATTTCATATTTCAGCTCGTTCAGAAACAGCAGCTGTACTTTCCCAGCACTTTCTTCTACTCAGATTTTAGGATTTAACAGTGATGGCATTTACACAGAGCCTTTTCTTGGTGGTTTAAATTGTTTTCAATTACCTAATAAAGTTAGTTTGCATCATACTAGAATATAAATTAGCCAAATATAAAGAAAAAAAACTAAATGATCTGTAAGACCACAACATGTGATAGTTCAGTGGTTTTCAACACTGGCTGTGCATCAGAATCATTTACAAAGATTTTAAGAATACCACTGTCTGGATCCCACCTTAAATCAATTAAATCAGAATTTCTGGGGGAGGAGCCTGGGAATTAACATTTGGCTCAGCCGCTCCCTGGGTGATTTTACTGCGTGAATAGGGCTGTGAATCACTGCGTTACACCTCCAAGCAAACTGGGAAACTGTACAGTGAAATTCTCTATTGACAACTGAGCTTCGCCAAGAGTATGTTCGAACGGCAGCTGGTCAAATGCCAAAGCAGCACTGAGCCTTCCAGCTTTCTGCCTACCAGCAAGTGGTCCACGCTGTATGCTGAGCCCCATCACACCGCTAGGAATCTCCCAGACCACACATCTTTTCTATGCAGGATGTTTTGAATTGGGTTGAAAATGATGCTTTAGATTAGAGCTCTGCTACCAAAGGGTGGACCCTGTACCCGCAGCACCGGCATCACCTGGGAGCTTGTTACAGCTGCAGAGGCTTGGGCCCCAGTGCCAGACCTACTGCCTCAGAACCTGCATTTTAGCAAGACTCCCAGGTGACTCTGCTGTATCACAATGTTTAAGACAAAGTGGTCTAGAGTGGTGGTTCTCAAACAGTGGGCCACGGACCAGCTCATGAGCATATCCTGGGCACTTGCTAGAAATGCAAATGCCAAGGCTCCACATCAGTCAGACCTGCAGAAACTCTGGGGTGATGCCCGATAATCTGTTTGAACAAGCCCCCCCCCCCCCCAAGAGATGCTCATGCACGTGACGATTTGCAAACCATAGTGCTAGAATAATGATTCCCAACCCTGGCAGCACATTGGAGTCCCCTGGAGAGCTTTAAAAATCCAGAGTTCACCCCAAAACTCATTAAATCGAATTCTTGGAAGTGGGACCCCAGCATCAGTATTTTTAAAAGTCCCTCAGCTGACTCCAATATGTAGCCAAGGTTGATTCACTGTTCTAGCTGCCCTCCCATCCCCAATTCCCCAATACTCCATGCTCCCAGGGGAGTGGAAGCTGCTTTAATTCTTAGGAAACCTGAATCAACAGGTTCTCTGGAACCTTCTTGGACAAGGTCAGAGCTTCCTGGGAGGAGTGAAAAGTGCTGAGAGAGGCTTATGGGATCCACCTCTGGTGGTAAGTACTGGGGTAGAGGGAAGAGGGGGTGGGAAAGCCGGATTCCAAAGGTGTGTGTATGCATCCTACTGAATTTCAAATCACAGTTTACAAAAATTTATTAGAATTTTGAGCCAGAGACATTTTATTTTATTATCTGTTAATTCACACCCAGAACATGTGCTCAATTTACTCCCAGAGGGATTTGCCATTCAAATAATTACATTTATATATTCATACACAGTAACAAATTTTCAAAATGGAACAATGTTTTAAAATCTGGCAATAAAATAAGGCCGAAGGATAGTCTGCATAAATGGACAAAGAACTGAAGATTAATTTCAAAAATGATTTTCACCCAATAAGACTTCTCTGAATACCTGCCCCTGCTTTTTTTTTGCCATAAACACAAGCTCGCAAAAAAGGAAAATTATTAGAGAATGGGACAAATGACTAATGAGGAAAACTTGAACGAAATTTGTATAGTCAGTGCAGCAACATCTTAAGGGAAATCTTCACAACGGCTTGAAAATGTCATAAAGGCATAAACACTAGAAATGAAGAACTCCCCAGGGTGGTGCTTAAACGGAAGGCAACATCCATTATACAACACAAACAAAGCCTCTATTTTGCTGAGTGATTCTGTTACTCTGGGTGGGTCACTTTCCACACTTTAAGTTTTCCTCCCTGAGGAAGGGGTGCTGCAACTTGGTTCTTCCTTTGTGTAATGACAACATTGATTTGAAAAAATATGTCAGATTTTAAAGAGGTGAGAATGAAGGGTCTGGTGTTCCTCATCTGCAAAATGAGGGGCTGGCACTTGTGCATGTGTTCTATGCATGTCCTCCAGCCAGAAGTTCAAGCCCTTCCTATGCAATCAGGTTCCAGGGACTCCTCGGCCCCTGAGGAAGACCAACCAGTGGTTTCTGAATTAAAGAAGTCAATTCTTTTCTCCTAAAACTCCAGTGTTTGTTAATGCTGTCGAGTTTCAGGAGGATCTTAACCTGACTTTAAACAACAAAGAACAGTAAACCAAAGGTACTGTCGGTAATATTGGCAAATAGATTCTTCAGTCCCAGAGGTGGTCTTTAGTTAAGACTTTAGAAGGACACCAAAGAATATTATGTGTTGATGTGAGGTCTTCTGAGGTTCCTGAAAGTGACTACACTTAAGCGACTGACAAGATACATCAAGAATAAGGAGAGGTTGTGGAACAGCATGAATGAAGGACAGGGGGAGAGATGATAAAACACTGCACTGCTGGGTCTCTGCTGAGGATAGTGGTCCCCAAAAAAGAACAGCCCCTACTGAAGTATTCAACTAGTAGTTCTCAGGGGGGTTTGTATGTGCTGAAGAAAATCCATATGGATAAAAATAAACAAGTAGATTTAAAAAAAAAAAAACAGCTTGGCCATTTATTTGTTTCTTTCTCTTCCTTCTTTTTTATTGCTGTTTTACTGGAGATAAACTAGTTGTTTGTACCACGTACAAGCCATTTAACAGAGGTTACTTTTTGGCTAGTTTTTTTTTTTTTTTTTTTTTTTTTTAATGGGACTCAGCATAGCTACTGGTTTACTATAAAAGTTTAGGAGCCAGAAAGAACTATGTTAAAATCTTGGGTTTTTTACAACTAGCTGTGTGATCTTTGGCAAGTTTCTTGACCTCTCTGTGTCAGCTTCCTCAGGGTTGTTACAAGGGTTAAGTGAAATAATATATATTGCAGGTGCCCTATGGCTGATACACATGCATCTAAGTGTCCAACACATTCATGATCATCACTAGCATTAGTTACTAGAAGTTGAGGCTTTGAGTCAGACCTAAGAATACTCATACACTCATTTTACACAGGGCATAAAAATACTCTACAAGACTGTTTTAGAGATTAAAAGTATATACATTCTTCGATATTACATAAATATTTTATATTTGTATATGAAATATTACATTATAAAAATAAAAGAATATTTCATATATTTTATATGCATGCATATATGATATCCATACACACACACACACACACACCTACATACAAATGTACACACATACAGGGCAGTCTTAGACTCTCCCTCCAATTTTGTTTTAAACCGACTGCCCAATATAATGCCTAGAACCCAGATGTGATAATTAAATGTTTGCTATTGTTGATAAAGGTGAAGTTGATTGGGAAACACACACACACACACACACACACACACACACACATATATCCCCATACAAATAGTCATCTTAGCATGCCGAAAGTTTACAAGTACTGTTTCTCTGTCAGCTTCCACTGCTTTCTTGATTAATTCCTTAAAAAACCTAACACTACTTTTTGCGAGAACAGTCTTTGCTCTTTCCAGAGAGAAGGAAGGACGCTGCCTTATACAGATAGTTTTCCCTGGAGATTCTTCCCCAGCTCTTTTTGCATTCAAGATGTGTTGATGGGCCCAGCGTACAGAGTTATCACATTAACAAGATGGCAGATAATGGTAATGAGTGCCTCCCCAAACAGACAAAGGCCTCCTGGCATTTACACCTATCCAGTTAAGGCCTTCCCTGGTGAAACAGTGCTTCTTCATTGCCAACCACTTCTGGTGGTCAGCCTCTCTCAGAACAGCCTCATTCCCTTCTCAGGACTCTTTCTCTGAGGCCTCTCCACCCTTCTGACCGTTCCCTTCAGCTCCAGCACCAGCACCAACTTCCTAATCAGCCTTGCCCTGGGCCAAGCCCCTGAAAGGGCCCCAGGTTTCTATGCCTTCTTTGTACTCTTTGTGTACCCACGGCGCAAACCCTCGTCAACCACCACCGCCAAGAGGGCACCCGGAGACTACAAATATGTGAGCTGCAGCTGAGCAAAGGGATGTGTTTACTTTCCATCCTGAACTACAACTTGACCTGCAGCAAAAACAAAAATACTGCAATGTGTATTTTTTCCCCAGAAATGATAATTATAGTACTCCAAACATTTTTCAAACTTCAACTACCAAAATGGAAAAGGCATTTCAAAAAATAATTAATTAAATAGGCACTTACATTCTTGGTAGCCCTTACATGGAAATTTTTTTTTTTTCCCCTTCCTAGCCATCAAAGGGCTTGGCTCCTGGCTCAAAACTTTCCTCCAGGACAAGGTGGGGTTCAGCCTGCCGAGCTGAGGGGGAGATGGCTAAAGAGCCCTCCCTAGTCCTCACAGTCTACATGGGTTTTAGCTTCTGTCCCACTTCAAAAATACCAGTGATTTAAGAATCACAATTTGTGTGGGGGGTGACAGAAAGGTGCTTTCGGCACATCTGGCTGATGCTATGCCTGAACCAGAAGCAGGAGGCCAGAGCGGCCCCTGGTACCAAACACAGGACGTACAATATTTAGACCCCTCTCAGAGTATCATGTAAATCCCGGCTCATTTTCACTCCTCTCTCTCGACAGAAGACTTCCTCACCTCATTCTCCACCTGGCCCTTTCCCTCCAGCCAAAGTTTTTCAGGACCCAGCCAGTATTCCCATCAGGAATACTGTAACTCCATTCCACTCCCAGGCTTTCCAATACTCTTTAGAACACTGGTTCTCACTTGAGCGTGCTGGAGGACTTTTTAAGACTGCTGAACCTCTCCTCCAGGGTTGCTGATTTAGTTGAGCTGGGCTGGGTCTTACAGATGTGCATTTCTAACAACTTCACAGGTAACTTACTGATGCTACTGTCCATGTACCATGCTTAGAGAACTGCTGCTTTAGACCATAGCTGTTTGAATATTTTCGTCTCTTGTAAGCTCTACCACCATCTCTCCTCCCCGGGCAAATCTGCTTCTCCCTGTCTCTGTATGTCTCTCTAGATAGGTAGTAGAGCTGACGCCGGGTATAAGAGGGCAGTGACATGCTGGATGAACTGATGGACATGAACAACAGTGATCCCAGCCAATCTCATCCTCTTCTACATCAAATAGCAACCCATATGGAGCTACCATCTCAGGCATGAGATAAAATTTAAGTGCCGCTCATGAAGAGAGCAGGCAGATTGCTCAGACCCATATGCTGGGTGGCAAGGAGAAGTTAGGGTTGCTGCCAAAATGAACACTGCTTAGTGTTGG
Source organism: Rhinolophus sinicus (assembly GCF_057876585.1). Classification (NCBI taxonomy): domain Eukaryota; kingdom Metazoa; phylum Chordata; class Mammalia; order Chiroptera; family Rhinolophidae; genus Rhinolophus; species Rhinolophus sinicus. Next base: position 166,277,727 of record NC_142502.1, read on the forward strand.
GGCTGCTCCCGTATTTCAGGGATGGTGTTTATTTCCAAATATTTTCAAATACAACAAAGGACATAGTCATTCCATAAATCAGTCTCACCAGATGAATTAAAGGGGACAAGATAGTTTCTGATGAACGAATTATCACAAATTTGTACTGCAATAATTGGGAATTTGTGGTAATTTGGAATAGGAGCGTCATGAAATTTAACTTGACAGGTATTATGGGGACCAGGCTCCACAAAGTTGCTTGACGTAAGTTCCTTTTATTTTATTTTATTTTTTTTTGTGACCCATTATGTACTGTGTAGCTCTTGTCCATATAGTATTCCAACCAGTGGGAAGACAGAAAAGTGGAAGGGAAGGGCACAAACCTAAAGGGCATACATTATTGCTTCTGCTCCCTTCATATGGTCAGGACTTAGTCACATGGCCACATTTACCTGCAAGGGTTTCTAGGAAATGTAGTTTTTATTCTGGGTGACTCTATCTCCAGTTAAAATTTTGTATCTATGGTAGAATAAGGGAATGGACACATAGACATATGGACAACAAAAAAATCTTTAAATAAGTTTCCTAAGTAAATACACTATATAAACAATTGAAGTATATTGCCCTTTGAAGAATGAAAATTAAAAAAGCATTATGAAGAATCATTTGAAAAACACTTAAATAATCAATATATGTGCTTCTTACCAAACACCCTACATCAATATGTTAAAAGTACCAGGAAAATTCTTATTCATTTAGAAACTTCACAAATATGTAATAATCAAATACCAAGTATGAGACACTAATAAGTTGTACATTTTAATAGAACATGTGTATATATAAAACCCTTAGCCATCAGTGAGCCTGGATTTTTCCATACTTATGAACTTTAAGCAGACAGCCTGGACTTCTTTTGAAATGTTCTATAACTCAAAATTTTCAACAGATTAGTCTCATCCTTCCTACAATTAAGGTATGAAAAAAATGGATTGGAGATTTGAAAATTACAAGAGTAGAGGAACTGATATGCTTGCTCTTGCGTAAGTGTGAGAATGGGTGTATTCATAGGACTGACTTGTCAAAGAAGAACAGTTTTCTTCGTCAGAAATTCTCTGAGCTCTAACGAGAGAAAACAGTGGCCTAGACAAGCCAAATGTCTTGCCCAAGGGTCACTCACCTAATGAACGCTGAGGCAGGGTCAGAAGCCAGGTCTCCTACGGAACAGAACCCTACACTGGCTCCACCAAGCCACGCAGGTAGCATCCTAACCTCATCCTTTGGTCTGCGGTCTGCATCTTTTCCTGATAGTTAGTCACCTCTCTCATAATACTTAACATTGCTTAGATTTCAGCTTAAAAATTTGATCACAAAGCTCCTTTATCATGAAATCAGCTGAACAGAGAAACCAAACCCAACCCAAAGTAACCCATTCTAAGTGGAGTGACTAAGAAAGGTCAGAAGAGCAATCTCTGGTCTTAGGGTGGCTGTGGTGCTGTCCACCACCCAGGTGCTGATAGGCCGGCTACACACTCACACAGGCAAAGCCTTGCCCTCTGAGACTCGGAGAACAAACATACTGGGAATGGGCAGGACGGCAGGCCTGCCACGATCGACTACAGGGACCCTGTGTGTGCACACCAAGAACCGTGGGTCTGGGGACCCCGAAGGAGACAGCTCCATGCAGAATACCCTCGGGCCTCACACCACAGGGTTTCTCTGCAACAACTTAATCCCCAGGAAGCAGAAGATGGCATTGCTCCTAGTCCATTCAGAAGAGGAAACCCAGCCATAGAAAAGTGGAAACTCTAAGACGAGAGGAGCTGGCCATGCCAGACAGGGTCTCTCAGCATTAAAGATGATAGCAAGCCTCAGGTGGAAGCCAAGTATCGCTTCCAGGGCCTTGGCTTAGTGTAGCCTGTACCTCTCAGAAACCCCTTCATACTGCCAATGCTTCCTCACAGTTTAAGCTTCTTTGCTCTTCTTGATTTTATGGTGGAGTTGATTTATCTGGACATCTGCACCTGGTGATGGCTGAAATTTTATTGATATGCGTAACCTCTGAAATTTAGACCCTGTCCTGAACTGAGAGGATGCTCCTGCCTGCCCAGTCTTGTCAGAGCACCGTGGATCCCTTGTCTAGCAAATGAGGCGAGAGCCAGCCTTCTTCTTCCTTCTTCATGTTCTCCTGTTCCTTTTCAGACCGTTCGCCTGTTGTGAAGGCACACCTATCCTCACCCCTTGGAAAGCCGCGTTTTAACATTCAGGGTTCATGTTAGTGCTATGCTTTGTCCATGTTAGGAATGCGAGTATAAAAAACCTGCGTTGGAAGGGGAAAGGGAGCCTAATAGGGGAGAGGGTTGGATATGCACATGGGGGAAAGGTAATCCCACAGCTGTTCTTTAGTGATACTGGGAGCTTATAGGCTGGCTGTATGTGAATTTTTTTTGTCTTTTTTAACAACAGATCAAGAAACCATCCTTCCTCCCTGACTTACTGTACTGTGTCAAAACTTCAGAATCTAGGGTGACTGTTGTCCCAATTTCTTGTTCTACTTGGAGATACCACCGTTTCATTGCCCTCCCTATTCAAGATGATGTCTTCCGAGGAAGGTAAGTGATCTGATGAGCCAGAAATTCTTTTAGAAAGCAGAGACTGTTTGATATAAATGGCTATTGATATATGCTAGGAATTTTACCTGATCTTAAAGCTTTAAACAAGAGATCTGAGACATCTCAACTGATCTGCAAGATTAATGGTATAATTTAAGAGGGTTATTCAGTCACCGTATCATTAGTGCACTTCCTATAAAAAAAAAAAGCTGGAAATATAGTAGACTAAGGATTTCCACAAGAGAATTGCCCAAATCTTTGCAAACTCTCTAATTGGTGCATCATGCCATATATTACAGTTACCCAGAAAGTGCAATTTTACATGTTGGCCAGTACAATCATAGAGGTATTTCTAGGAATCACTCTTCCTCATTTTTGTGTCATGTATTTCAGAGATTCAATCTACTGCCAAATACAGCATACCGGCTTTTTAATTTGTCCCAGATTTCTGTTTTCTGTTAAAGAACCATTACTTCCACCTCTTTACTCCTCTTCACTCTTATCACCAGCCCTAGCAGCTGGATTTCTTTTATATAGAAAAAAGTTTTCACCAGTTCATGACTTCCTACATATGTGATAATGAGCTAAGAACAACTGGGCAGTTGGCTTGTCACCAGCTAAGTGATTTGCTCCTGCACTGGTACTTCGCAGCACACCTGATTCAAATTACAAATTACTACAAGTCACAGATCTTCTGGGTCACTGTTTCATGAATAATTGAAGTCATGACTTAAATCAATGAAGTGCACGGGTCTACTGTGTGGATTTCTGTGAAACGAATTTTGCATAAGTCGTGGTTGTTCGTATTTCGTAATAACCACATACCTACCTCTTTCACCCACTGCCCACTTAACAATGCATTCCGAAGGCTCCACCTCATCTGAGCCTCGGAATGCAGGGGGCTGAATGTTGGGGAAATAAACGAGTGTGTCTCCAGAAAGCCTCCTTTTGAGTCAGGGAAGGATTTCTCACTTAGCAATTCCAAGGACACTGTGGGATCTAATTTCCACCCTTCATTATGTCACCGTGAAGTAAAAATTATTAAGAAAATGATTTTTTATTACATTGGAAAATAACTTAGACTAACTTCTAATCACAATTTAAAAAGAAGCAACTTATGCTTAAACTGCCAGAAATATATAAAGCTGATTGAGTTGTTCGAGTGAGTTTTAAGTAATGAATCAAACAGCCACCTCCACCTTTAACACTATTCCTAGTGAAATAGTTTTAAACAGGAAACCTGCCCAGCAATTGCTCTTCTGACAGTTTCTGAACAAGCCTACCTGATGGCTGAGATCTTACTGTCTGTGTGTTTAATCCCTTCAATGCCATTTTGTAAATTGGAAACCACATCATCTCTACATTAGTCAGAGAACCAAGTGGTATTCATTCTTCTCTTTTACAAATGTTTCTGCACAACTCCGCAGCCCACAGGAAGTGTGACACACGGTTTCCCAGCTCCACAAACTCACGACTGAATTTGGAAGAAAGAGCAGAGCACCAGCCAGCACAATCAGGCTCTGTCAGGGACTCGGTCCTGAGCCTGTCACTAACTTCTATGTGATCCTGTACAGTTCTTTTTATCTTTTGGACCTCTATTTCCTCCTCTGTCAATGGGAAGGTTAGAAGGTGCTTGATTTCTAAGGTTCTTTCCCCTCCAAGAAGCAGAGAACAATACAGAAAATGATATACAGCAACACATTAACAGTAATCAAAGACGTGCCCCAAGGCAGGATGTTATTTAGTGGCAACTGAGTGGTAGGGACAAAAAGAATGGTGCCTTTAGAGAACAGAGAGTACTGTGCATGGCAGCTGTTGAGAAAGCTTCATGGAGGAAGTGTCATTTTTATCAAGGCCTTAACATAGGATGTAAAGCAGGTGTGGTGAGGAAGTTTGGAGCAGAGGATGCTAGCAGAGGATGTGGTCCATGTAAGAGTGATATGTGATGGAGTACACCAGTCACATTCCCATACACCCCACTTCCCCATGACACACCCACAGTCCTACTGCTGAAGAGCCCACTACGCCATTCCCTGCCTCTGTGCTTTCAGTCTGAGGTGGTCATCCCTTCCAATGCTCTTTGCCCACACTCGCCCAGCCAGCCAGCCAGCCAGTCAGTCACCATCGACCCATCCAACATTCATTGAGCACTTATTACATCCTGGGCACCTTGCTAGGGATTTGGAGACACAAAGTTGAAAATACATAATCCCTGATCTCAAAGAGCATTCTGGTCATTTTCAAGCAAAAGTCATCTTCTCTGTGACACAGGCCTTTACCTCTGTCTCCCCCACAAGTTTGATTCCTTCCTCTAGTCCATTTTTACCGACTTTGTACATATATCAATTTTATTAAATGTTCACATTGCATCATTACTTACTTATATTCACATGTTGGCATTTCAAGATTTGAGTCTTGTACTTCTTTGTTTCCCCACTGCCCAACATAATGCCGAGACGATAGCATGCAGCCAATTAACTATTACATCTCTCACTAATATCCCCTTACTACTCTTGGTGTCTCTAACTCTTCCTGCCTATTTGCCTATCTCCATCTACTTACCTACCTACCTACCTACCTATCTAGTTGTACTCCTTATTACTAGCGTATGAACCTGTGCAAATTCTCCTGGCCTCAGCTTCCTCATATGTAAAATTAGGATAATAAATGTCTCCACCTCATTGGCTTGTTAAGAGGTTTAAGTAACACATGTTAAGAGCTTACACTAATACCTGGCAGACAAGTAAGCAGCTCTTGTTAGCTTTGATTATCATTAGTTGCTGACCTTAAAATAGTTACAAATTGTTCCAGGATCTTTTTATAAATCATGGAACCAAATCAACAATGCAAAGTCAAAGAATCAAATGCTACAAGGGCAAAGGACTTTAAAAAAAAAAAAAAGAAAAGAAAAAGAAAAAAGAAAACTTAGCACAGTAGTCAGGTAGCACCAACCCAATGTAAGCAAAAATGTACCAAGTTCACAAAGCCTCCCTGTCTTAGCTACACAACAACAGCAAAAGGCTTGGACACTCTAATAAGTGTGTAATTATTATCTTGCTTTAGAAATGTCTGTGCACAGTGAGCTGCGTATTAGTGCTATCATGCTGCACTTCGACCAGATTGATTTTGGTAACAAAGAAACCCTGTAAAATTGATACAGTGCTGAAGCAGCTGAGCAGAGGGTGTGTCTCAAGGTATAATTAACTTTATGGACTTTTCAAAGGTCTCCAGATCCAGCATGATAATTATTTTAAAGAGTTAAGAACATGCTGTATCAGAAGCCTTAAGAGGGCATGTGATTCCGTGAGTCCTGGCTGCCTCTGGCTTAAGCCCACCCACCCTCCCCAACATATGACACTAGTTACCTTAAAAAGTACAAGAAATTTCTCCAAATCAGTTCTGAAAACAAACCGCCTACATTTGTTTGTAATTTTTAAAGGGCTATAGTGCACTGAAATGAATTCTGAAGTATGCAAGTATCTCTGATTTACACAACTAAGCCCACAGTCAAAGTTGTAGAACACTCCTGCATGGAAGTAAGTCCTTTCTGACCCACCACTCTAAATATTGTTTCCATTACATATACTATTTATATGCTGAAAAGCTCCTCTGAAAGAAACTAAAAAGGGCTTAGATTGGATAATGCATTGCAGTATTTCTGTAACTAGTCCTTGAGTCTGCGGCAGCTGAGAAAATGTGACGAGGAAAGACAACAGGCAAGAATCAAGAGAACGAATGTTAGCCCCAGACCCATCATTAATTCAGCAGCAACAGGATAGATCCTGGCGAGAACAACCGTTTCCAAAGTACTAAATGGAGCACTTAGGGGGTTGCGGTGATAAAACCACACAATAAAACTGGCATCATTAAATTTGGAGGGAAGAAGCAGGGAAGGGACAGTAGATAATTTAATTCATGAAGCTGACTTATACCCCATTATTCAAAACTTTTTTACCTCAGGTATCACATCGTATGTAATGTCACTGACAAACCAAATCTTTAGTATCATAATAGCCTCTGGAGCAGAGCTTACCCCTTTCCACATGAGTAAACTACTACTTACATTAAGGGTGAACTGGAGGAGAGAAAAATAGTGAAATAATTTGTATAGCATAAACTCTGGTAGTTACTGTGAGCAAAGCTTCTCAAACTGTTTAGTTACCAGAATCCAACAACCCTTTGGATATTCAGAATTTGAAATGGCACTTACAACCATTCAATTACGCCTGGGAAAAAGGTTTACCCAGCCACCTTCTATTTACTGGAACCTCTGGTAACTAGCACAGGCATATCACCACACAGATAGTCACACACCAACTACAGTTCAAATGAAAAAGAGAGCTATTAAAGTATCCTTAAGTTCTTTTAGAATTAAAAAATACTAAATTAAAAAATATTAACTATATCTTAAGTATAAGATATGGCAGTAAATAAAAGGACAAAGCCTAAGAAACAAAATAATTGGACTGACACATACATTTAAGTCATGCTGTTCTCCAAAGTCACCTTAGGAAGTTTATAGTTACTCCAATTCTTCCATTTCTCAATACTTTAATGTTCTTTTTGACATTTTCTTTAAAGACAGTTCATGAGATATACAATAAAATCAGTCTCAGTGCCTAATAGTTCTAGGTTATGTTTCAGCAAAAATAGAACTCCCTAAAGTGCTCACCTATTTTATTAATCAGACGTGACTCCATGTGCCTTTTGGCTATTTCCCAAAATAAAATCCAACTTCAAAATGAAAGTTTGCCATTACTAAAGGCATTCAAAAGAAAAGTGCTACAAACACTCAAGGCAACTAAAAATAAAATTGAAAGGGAGGGAAGAAGGGAGGGAGCGGGGAAGGGAAGGAAAGGAGGAAATTAAAAACGTTCATCCTTCATGCAAGGGTAGCCTCACTAGGACAAGTACATGGGTTTCCAATGTAACAACCGTAAAAAGAGACCATCTTCTAAATTTCAAAATTTGTTTGAAATGGTCCCCACCTAAGAACCTCAATGTGAGGTATAACTTACTACATTTTATTCTCCTTTTTTTTTGCCAGTTGGTAATTCCCTTTCCCAGAGTAAACAGGGCAATATACTCACAATCTGATTGAACTGTTAATACCTTCCGATTATTTTTTTGACGGAAAGTGGAAAAGAAAGAATGGGGTTAGAGTGGGGAAAAACAAACAAAAAACAGCAACTGTGTCCCTATCTAGCCATCGTGTTAAGACCAGAAAAATGACTAATAGAATATAAGCACTGAAATTAAATTTCTGTTTACAGCTCTCTGGATTTAATAGTAGTTACGTAGGATCAAAAAATTCGATGAGAACACAGGTTTTTACAAGGCTAGGGCAATAAAACGTCCTCTAAGCTGATCATGCCGAGCTCTCAGCTACTGATGTTAGACACCATGGTGCTCCCAGGATCTCCAGTGCCTTCCATGGAATGAGGCAACACTGGCAGGGCCGGAGGGATTCGAGAAGGGAAACATGGGATGGTCGCAGCAGCTTCCTAATGACTGAAGAATGAAGTCCAAATCTGAACCACGGCACTCGAAGTCCTTGCTATCTGGGCTCCACCAATCCCATGACACAGCGTCACCACCTGCCTCCTTTTCTTCACTATTGTAGGACTCGTGCAGGCTCCAGGTACAATGGCCCCATGATCTCGCACATCTCATGTCTTTATGCTTTCTTTCCTTCCTAGCTGGTAAACTTTTAATTATCCCTCAAATCTCAGCTCCATGAAAGTGACGACTTCCCGGACTTCTGAAAAGAGTCACCTGGCATGCAGAGGTATCCTGGAAGTACCTGCACATGCCTCTCAAATGACACTTAGCATCCAGCACGGCCAGGGAAAGGGGTCCTTGCGACAGTTCTAATATCTATGCGTCCAGCATGGCGCCATGATCACTGGTAATTACTTAATTTTGATGGACTGAATAGCTAGCTGAGACAAAAAGTAACAACTGACTAAGAACATAGGGTCTGGAATGGGACTATATGGGTTCCAATCTTGGCTCCACCTCTACCTGGCTGTGTAACCCTGGACCAGTTACTTTACCCCTTTAACTTACTTCATGGGGTTCTTGTGATTATTAAGTCAAATCATCCATATAAAATGCCTGGTGGCATCTGGGACATGGGAGGCATGCTAGAAATGTTAGCTAGTATTACATGATAGTCCTATTCACAGAAATAAGAGACTTGTTTTTAAACAAATAAATCAAACTAAGACAGTTTTCTGGTGAGCAAGAGAATGTTTTAGCCGTGGAAGGCCTGAGAGACAAGATGCGGACTGAAGAAAGAGGGCAGGAAGTTGGAGAGAGAGTAAACATGTGAGCTAAGGGCTCAAACAAACACAAAGATGGGAAAACAATAAGACCAAGAGTCCGAAGTGAATGTTTAAAATAAGCAGGGAACTGAATGGGATTTTAAAGTTACAGGGTCGGTAGAACAAACAGATCAATCACCTCACTGGGCTTCAATGCCATCAATTTGGTATAAATTAAAAATATGTATCAGCTACCATCATTTCTTAATCTCACCACAGAGTAGGACCACTGTATATGACTACATCCCACGTATTTTAGATGCGCTGCACAGAGCACCCGTGTCAGAATATTTCCAAAAGTCTTTCTCTGATTTATTTACTCATGCATATCTCATCTTTAAATAATAACTGGCTCCAGTGGAAAATAAAACGAAACTTCATGCTCAGATTCTAACATAAACTTCAGGAATAAAAAGAGTAATACTAAGAGAGAGAGAGCTCCCTGGCACGAGACCTCCTTAAAATCAGTGCATTCAGTTTCTTCAGCCTGATAAGTAAGGTATGTGTACCAAGAACATGGAATGTGAATGGCCTGGGTGCAGCCTTAACAAGTTGCCTACCTCAAAACTACCTATTCTGGGATGCAAGTGCACCCATTTCAAGTGGCACTAAAATGTACTCTTGTTAATAATGCAAATAAGAGACTATAAATATTAACACGAGTATTTCAAGGAGCTGCAGTTTTTCCTAAACCATGTGCTCATCCTGACTTCAACTGCAACTTCCCAAAGCGGTGATAGGTGTAAATCAAAAGGACAAAGCTATGAATGACACTGACTACAACATAGGTATGTTTTAATGTTGCAAAGAGACGCTACGTCCTCTCTCAACAAAATCCCACACTGTTCTAATAGTAAAGAACCATATGTAAGACCAGAATTTGAGTTTTAAACTTCAGGGTATCCTCCTGTTGGACATGAAGCTTATAAACCACTCAGCTTCTTTACTGAATCGTTGGACAATTCCTTTCAATATGATAGTGTTGAATTAGCACCATCCACTTATCTTTACAACAGGGATGGTATCAGGATAAATCAGGTTAGTAATTACAGCAGGAGAGCGGAAGGGAAGTGCGGGGAGGAGAGGAGATAGAAAGGACAGAGCCTGACTTTGACTCGAGCTTTAAAGAGTGGTCACACAGTGAGTGGCCTCGGACACAAGTCCAGGATCGTGTTTTAACAGATAAATAAGGCAAGGAAGGCTTCAAGAGGTTAAATGACTTGCCGGAGGTCACAAATCCATGGAGACCTCAGGATATGGCAGAACAAGGATATGGCATGAAAAGTCTAGAAATTAGGACTCAAAGGAGAGTCTGTTGTTCCATCTGGGGCTTTGTCGTCTTGCTGTGTGCCTTGAATTTCTCCCTCTCAGCTGGCTTGTTCCCTTCTGTTTATAAACAAGCTCACATTTCTAAACAGCGAAAAATACTTTTCTTTTAGATCTTATTACCCTCAGGCTACAGCTCTAACCTACTCTTGTTCTTTTCGCCACAACCTTTTACAACGTGGACGCAGTACCCATCTCTGTGCAATGTGCCCACCACTCCAAGCCACCAGCTCTGCACGCCCCCAACCCCGCACACATGGGGGGGGCACTTCAGCCCACCATGGCCTCCTTGGTTTGGAGGGCTCTTTGTGCTCTGCCATCTACTCATATCCTGTCCATTCTTCAAGGTTCAAATAAAATGCCACCTTCCCTGGGAAGGAAAATTACCCGATTCCCAGCCAGAATGTCGCTTATTTCTCATCACTCTTGAAAACTCTTGAAACCACCTCTAAAATATGAAATTACTTATTTCATCATACTTTTTATCCTAGTGAACTGTTTTCATGCCTGTCTCTCCAAGAAAATTGGAAGCATCTTAAGCTGGCGCTAGATCTGTCATGGATTTATTCTGGATCTTCATATTACTTTTTTTTAAGATATCATAAATACAGTAGAGATAGTTCTTTACTTTGGAAGACCGTATAAGGATCCCAAACTCCAAACACCCAGATAATAGATCTGTGAAATGAAATAGATGGAGTCCAGAATAAGGAAACAAGATAAGAGAGAAAGTTAAATATATGATCTGCTAAAAGAGTATTTTACTATTTCAGGTTACCAATGCTGCCACAAACTGCATTAGCTTTGTTAAAATTGGTATATACTTTAGGTTGGTAAAAAATTGAGGTGTATTAATGTTGCTGGAAATAGGCCAACATACAGGCTATTTCAGTGTGAACGGGGAAAATGCAAAGCCAGAGGGAGATGGAAAGCAAACAAATTACAAGAGGTAGGGAGGAAGTGATGATAAGGGAAGAGAGAAGCTGGGTGAGAAAAGGATGTCAGGAAAAGATACAGAGCAAATTAATCACTATAGACATAGGAGCTAAGTGGTCTGGAGAGAAGTCAAGAACAAAAGAGTAAAGGAAGAACTGCAACATCTACATAGAGGAGAACAGCCTACTTCTGAAGGGGATACAGTGTCCCAGGTGAGGGAAGGGCTTCTGATTAGAGGGTATTGTGTCTTTGTTATCAGTTCAAATGTCTACATTGATTTGGATGCTCTTACTACCTCCTCGTTCCCTGTCCACCACGTTTGACACGCTGAGGATAGAATCAGAAGCAGAGACCTGGCAATGGCTTCAGCTGTGCAGCTGGTCACACTCTGAAGCCAGGAGAGACTGGGCTCAGGAAAGAGTCTTTTCAACTACAGAACAGATTCTCCCATTAATCAGGAATGGCCATGGGAGGAAGAATCTAAGCCAGTCAACTACTGGTCTGGATATTGCTAATAATTTCTCTCTGGTTTCTGGAGGATCTGTGCCAAGGTTTCTTCCAAGTGAGTACAGCAAGTATGATTTTGTCTTTGTATTTGAAAAATTGGCAGCAATAATAGCGAAAAGAAATGTGATCAGGGGCAAAAGGGTAAAGTGAAAGGAAATTAGGCATAAGCAAAATCAAATGACAGGTCAAAAAATACTAAACCTACTATGTCGATTCCTTCTAGAGGACTACAGAGTACTGTAGTCTGAGTTAGTGTCTTGTTATTGATCCGCTGGAAATCTCCAATAATTACATATGTCTCTCCTTATCAGGCCAATGATAATTAATATTCATGATCATGACCCCGCAGTAGTTCCACATTCTGAATGCGTTTTATACTTAAGGATACTTCCTGACAACCATCTGTTTATAGTATCTCTTTATTAACTGCTTGCAATCAAGGAACCAGAACATTCTATCTTAATGCCTCTATTTACAAGCCTATAATGACGACAAGATAAAGTCCAATTTTTTTTAGTATGTCATGAGTGATGTTTTATAATTAAATTTTAACCCATCATTTGTTCATTTCCCCCTAGGTGCCAAGTACTGTCTCTGCCTTAGGGAATACAGGCAAGTACACACAGGAGAGTAAAATATGGTTTAAGCTCACAGCCACAGAAAGCATACCCAGGTCCTACCACATTCAAGCACAGGGGACGGGGAGAATGATTTAAACAGTAATGGGGAATCCTAGTTAGCTGAGGAGTGTACCTGAGAAATGACACACATGTATGTACATTTCCCTCAGGTGGCCTTGGTTCCCCTGGGATTCTAGTGTGAGAATTATCATGCCTAAGACAGTGGATGCATGTTGTCAAACACTTAACAAAAAGAAACTGCGAGCAATTTTAAAGGGAGGCTAAGTAAATTGGGGTAGGGAGTTTGTTGACATGCCTGGGGAAGAAACAGAAGCCTTTGCCAAAGGTCAGAGAGAAACACTGGCTGTAGAAGAGGAGATTAGACAGCAGAACACCCAGCTGAGGAACTGCAACCAAGAGCCACCATACTGGAGGCTCTGGAACTTGGCTCACGTGTACCAGACAAAAAGACATTTTAATGACTTAATTTCAAAATGTCATCACTATATGAGGATTCAAAATAACCTCTTCCTTGACGCACTTTAATGCATGTCAAAGTTTCTGCCCAGTTTTTGCCCGGTCTTCCCCATCTCAGAAAATGGTACCACCTGCTGAAGACAGAAGCCTGGGGTCAGTCTGGAGTCCATTTTTTAACCTGACTCCCAAATCCAATTAGTTTAAGACTTTCTGAACTCCAATGATACAAAGAACCCACTCCCTTTTCTCCAACTCCTATGTCAATACCCTTGTCTGGCCACTTATCCTCCTGGTTGCCCTTCAGAGTCCTATCAAATTCCCCCACAGGGTCTACTCTAGCTTCTTGCTACATTTTCCACAGAGCAGCCAAAGTTGATCTGAAAAACGGCATCCTATCAACTCCATCTGAAGCTTAAAACCTTTTAATGGATTCCAATTACACTCAGAATGAAACCCAAACTCCTTACCTTATAATCTGTATGAGTCCCTCCCTATCTTTCCAACTTCCTCTCCTGCTGTTCTCTCTACCCCTCACTCATGACACTACAGCCACACTAAACATTTTAGTCCCCCATCACACACAAGTCTTTCTCACACTGGGGTTTGCTGAATATGTGGTTCAGTGTGCCTAGAAAGCTCTTCTCCAGGCTCCTTACACAGCTAGTTCCTTCTTAACTTTCAGTCCAACTTAAACATCATCCTCTTCAGAGAGAGACTTTCTCAAGCCATCCTGTCTTGGTCTCAGCATTCTGTTATCCAACTGGACTTATTTTATTTATGGCTTTTATTTCTTTTCCCCGTAAGACTGGAAGCTCAGGGGGACTGGGACCTTGTCTGTCTTGTTCACCCTGTACCTGGCAGTGCCTGACACAGAGCAGGTGCTCAATAAGTATTTGTGACATGAATGAATGAATGAATGAACGAATGAATTTGGGAAAACTATATAGGCATTTGCTAAGGGCAGATAAGTATCCCTTTCAATATAACTTTATCCGATATTTTCAATGTACAAACTTCAGACAAAACAAGCTGTTGTGGGTCAGGTGGCTTTTGAAAATTACTTTTAAGGCTACTTTTAAATCTGTTAACATCTGTGCATAATAGTATTGTGTCCTAACTTTTACATATTAGAACTACACAAATGGCCCACAAGAACTGGTCATGCAAAAGTCTGAGAGTCTCCAGCAGTGAGTAGCTAAGGTGACCAATGTAAAGAAAGGCATATGCTACCAAACTCAACTCCTACCAAAAAAAAGAGCATCTAAGGGATGCTGTTTGATATTATTCAACACCTCAAGAAAAGCTTACAAATAACGGAAACTTTATTGTATGTAAAGCTAAGAAAATATGAAAATGGAAAGATGTCCTCAATTTATTGTTTTGATCTGGGCATTTAAATTAATGGGAAATCAGATGCCATTGCTTCATTCCCTCAAGCTTTAAGTCACCTTTCACTAGTGACAAATGACAAAATGGCTGAAATACTAACAGAGTTGAAATAAGTACTCATGTCAAAATATATACACTTTATAAGTACTTTAATTAAACTAGGGTCTGTTCTTCAGCTACCGAAGAAACATCTTCAAGCAGCTGAAAATCCAGGTGAAACTCCCAAAACTATATAAACAGATGACATGACTTGCAGAGAGTGACAAAGATTCAACAAGTTCAAAATAATGGGGCATTGAATGCATTAAGTTTTGAGCATATATACACATATTATATATACATATGTTGGTAGCTAATTTTATACAAAATTTGTATTCATGAGGGATTCTGTTTGTTTGCTTTTTCGTTCTAGGCTCCCTGTGAAACAACAAGCCATTCAATTAGGTCCTGCCACTGAGCACAGAGAAACATATTGCTTTTGGCCTCATGACGGTCTTTTCCCGCTTGTGTGAAAAGCCTGTGTTGACTGTACTGTGAAAAAAATTAAAGGAAAGTCCTACTATTGTAACTGTGCCAAAAAAGTATAAGAAAACAAACCCAGAATTTGAGGTATTTCCTCTGCTATGTGACTATGTCCTTTAACTGAAGGTCAAAAGAACATTAAAGAGCTTAAATATTTTAAAACCTGAAATGGATATTTTTGTGGTCCTCTCAGCTTATGCATGTCAGTGACATACATCTAGCTAACATTTAAAAAGCAGAATTTATTCAGCAGCATTCAAGAAAAATCCTGGTATTGCTTTGAAACATGATTTATTTAAATTTCTAGGGTTTTATATTAATGCAAACTGGTCCATTTCCCTGACAGCCTGAGTCCTTCCAAACTGCCAGTAAGTGAATAAAGTCATTCTTAAGCCCATTTCACATTTACTGTACCTCCTAATTCCTCAATATATCTATGTGTTGTAGTTTTATAACCTCTTTTCCTGGGGACATTTCATTTACTTTTGATGCTACAAATAATAGTAAATAATGTGAGAGATAATCATTTTACTCCACTTAGGAGGTACTTGACATAAGATTTACAAAGAACTCAAATATGTTTTCTGGTAACAGAAAACAGTACCTTAGCCCAGGGGAGATACAACAAAATCAATGATGTAACATTATGTTAAGAAAACACATATCAAATGAGCCACCACATTTGGTGATATGATTCATATCAGTCAAAGGTTTTAAAACTCATGTAAACAAAGAACTCTTAAGAGATGGCAAAAATCTTGATGGAAATGTTAATATGACTGAGGAATAGATACAAAACCATGAAGCATCAAGTTAGTGTGTGATTTAATTAAAAATCCCTCTGAACTGAACAGTAATACACCTATAAGATACAACAAAGATGTAATAAAGATCTCACAATCAAGAGAGCAGTAAAAATCCAAAGAAT
Organism: Rhinolophus sinicus; assembly: GCF_057876585.1. Lineage (NCBI taxonomy): Eukaryota > Metazoa > Chordata > Mammalia > Chiroptera > Rhinolophidae > Rhinolophus > Rhinolophus sinicus. Next base: position 166,293,346 of record NC_142502.1, read on the forward strand.
TCCCACTGCAGAGCCCTGAAGGGTCAAATATGGAGACTCCTGAAAAATACTATCTCACTTAGGGTGGTCCAGATATCTCACTTAGAGTGGCTTAATCTCGGAAATTTGGAGACCTTCATCCTATGTTGATCTTTACCTTCTTCCTCAGTATTCTCTTTTCCATATATAGAATTGAAGCAGTTTGTAAGTTAACAACCACTCCCCTTTTGTTTACCAGAATTCAGGGTTATTCACTGGAATGTTTTAAATAATTCTACCAGGAGTCAGCATGGTTACTAAGGGACATACCATCTAGTCATGACCCGGAGCAGCTCTTGTCCACCCAGAGGGAGACAAGCTTTCTGACTTGTTGTTATAGAAATGTCAACACAAGGAAGGCAGTTTTCCACTTTATCTCTCATATTTCCTTTGCTACTCAATAGGGTCAGCTTCACTGGCGTGTGGGAAACAGAGAGACAACGCAGAGCTTAATAGCAAAGTTGGGTGTGGTTGTTATAGTGATAAGGGAAATGAAAGTGGAAGGAGTTGGAATAATATTTATTTGAAGAGTCTTGCTTTGTCCTCCACAAGCTATTCACTAAGTGCATAATATTATACTGATCCTTGAAAAGAATTGTTGGAATGTACAGCCAGTGGTCAGATTCTGTGACTAATTTCTACCACCAAAGAAGAGCAAAACTTTCAGAAAACTCTTAACTCAGAGAAAGGAACTCCACTCTCAGCGCTGTCATATTTAATAACATATAGGTCATTGCAGACATTTACATATCAGGTAAGATAAAAATAGTCACAGGGTTGCATTTAGTTCCACGTATACACTGTATGTCACCATGTATGTATATACACACTTCCACACATCTAGCTATGATTCATACATGCACATGGAACACATGTGTATACAATGTACTTCTTGGCATAGAAAATATACAAGTACACATGACATGTATGATTTTTTAACAGGAAACAAAAACACGTTTTCTATGCACATGAACACACACTATTATAGATCACATGGGATAGATACACTCTTAGGATTAAAGATATTTGCTTAGTTATTGACATATCCAAAGGTCCCCCAAAGAAAACATAATAAGACTTGAATTTAGGCAAACACAAAGCCAGGACAGGAAGCATGAAAGGACACAAAGGTAACATTTTTGGGAATTCCAAGTAGCACTGAAGTGTGACACTACAGCCTAATTTCATTTGAAAAATTCCTCACAGAGCAGAAACAAGTTGGCTCTCCATCAGAGAGCATTCATAAGGTTCCATTGTGATTAGCAATCAGAATGCCAAAGGGCACTGAGAACAAATAAATGGAAGAATGTTGTATGTATTTTTTTTACTACCACAGAGATAAATCATAACTTTAAATGTTATAGGCAAGCTATTTCGGAAGTTTAAAAACTTCACTCATTGCCAAGATCTGCGTCAGACACAACTGAGACTATTTGGTTTTGTTTCACGTCTTAGAAAGGAAGCAAAGGAAACAAGCAAGGGCCTTTGAGGCCACGGCGGGACCACCACAGGACAGGTCCCCAGGGTCCTTGCTCCATGTGGTTTCAAGGATACTTCAGAAGCCACTTTAAATGCACCTCTGCCATGAATTCCAACTGCATCAAAACACTGAAACAAGCGTCCTTTCATGTCCACTGTTGCAAAAACACACCCCTGATATTTATAAAAGCTCTGTGAGGCAGACTGGGCTTTTTTTTTTTTTTTTTTTTTTTTGGCAAAAGCACCAAGAACAGTAAACAACAATCTTTTATGTAATATAAATATATAAACATGATCGGAATGTATTTGAGACACCTTTAAAATATCCTTCTGTTAAGTCAACAACCAGGAGTCTTACCTAGCTTTTTAATTTTCAGGACTTTTAGCAGAACATGGGAACAGATTTTGAAGAGGAAAAAAAAAGAATTCTTTATGTCATTTTCCAAACTGGGTAAAAGGAAAAGAACCCTAAGAAGTACACGATAAAATAGGAGCTCATTTTATTCACATGAAGCTTTTCTCTATGTCTATAAAACTTGGATTTTTATCTATGGACAAATAATGGATATATTAAAAAAAAAAAGTATCCATTTTTTTAACATTATTAAATTCCTGTATTGTTCTTTTGTTATTGGAACGGGAAAAGAAAGGTTACTGATAAGGAGGAAGCGCCTTACTTACTTTTCGGGAAATTTAAAAAAAATAATAAAAAAAAAATCCCAGTGACAGAGAAAAGAATAATGAAGTGAAACTAGGAAGTTGTCAGCCAGAAACAAAAAACATCCACAATTGAAAAGGAACATTCCACTTTCTTAAAAACTCACACAAATATTAATTTATCACGTGTTAATCCCTTCCCTCTTCCAAGTTTATAGGCATTACTTACAGCTGTTACTTCCTCCTGATGCAAAAAAACTTAGCAACAAAATCAAAAGCAGGAAGGGACCCTATCAAAGAGTATATTCCCAGCTTTAAATGTATCAACAACCTACTATGTGAATACATTGTATCTTAGAGACTACCTAAGAATCCTCTCATAGATTTCAAGATAAATTATTCCAATGCACAGAACAGCATTCTTAGTGCAGGTCAACATGAACCAGGGAATAAGTCACATTTTACTTTTATTTCTTTAAAAAAAACCCCCAAAAACCCACATACTGAATTTTAGTGCTCTTAAGTACCTTTCTTGAGAAAGTTATCCATTTACAATGAAGATTGTAAGGCACCAGTTCTAGAAGTAAACATAGTATGTCTATAAATCATCAAAGAGCTTTTCAACTGATTAAGTTTTGATTTACTTTTACCAGTATCTTCTAGAAGCCTACCATGCACACCACTATGGAGCCTGTGAACGGCTACTCTGCCCTTTTTACGACTGCCTGTGTGCCCATCTCATCTCTCCCACTAGACTTCTTCGGGTGAGGTCCTTTCCGTGTTATCTTGAATACCCGTGTGCAGCTGGGCCGGCCCCAGAACCATGCTCCCCCCACGGGTACAGGACACACTCAGGAAAGGGCAGGATTAACTTTAGGGGACTCTGCTCCATCCAAACGAGCTCTCCTACTTCTGAGCTGAATTCCTTCATTAGGAATTTCACAATCAGAAAGCATTACAATACAAATTCTGGCTGAAGGAGCATTCTGGAGTGTAATCAAGAGTAGATAATTTACATTTTTTTCCTTTGATTACAGGTGCTGGTGGTTAAAAAAAAAAAAAAAAGAGGAAGTTGAGCTTTTGAGGTTGGGGGTGGGGGGGGGAATGAATAAATAGAATGGGGTGGCCAGAGGAAAAAAGACCAATTTGGCAATCTTCACCATTTTGACCTAAGGTCTGCTCTGTTAACTTTCAATAAGAAGGGGAAGAAGTTGTAGCTTTGTCTCAAGATGCATCTTCATGTGTAATTGTAGATGTTCACCTCATCTCCTATCAATCAAGATATTCTTGCTTTTTAAAAAATTAAAATCCACTTTATTCAAAAAAGGTTTCTTTGTTCCTTGAAGGATGTCTTAATCAAGGTACTAGTAAACACACAATACTGGCAAGGCTGGGAAATGGAAGAAACACAGTATCTACCGGAGAATCCTTACCTATATTGATGAGTTTAGAAAAACATTTGAAATGATCACTTTTTGATGGAATGTAAACTCCTGCTAAAGTGATTATGCTCCCAAACTGTTTCTTGAACTTCCCTTTTAACAGACGGTTTTTGTTCTAGAAGCAGAATATAAACCAACAAGTGTCCCTGAGTTGTCCAAAATCCCAGATTATGTTTTTCAAATACTAATTACACTAATTAATGAGGTTTTAATGGCCTAAGTTTGGGAATGACAACTCCTGGTGGTCTGCACCCTCTGTATAGTGGATGGAGACAGCTGGCCTGGGTCAGGACACAGACCGGACAGGCCAACTCCTCTCAGAGGAAGGGGGCCCTGCTCTGGGGAGTGGTCCCCACTCAGCTCCCTCTGCAGCAGCTCCGAAGGCCTCCTGGGCCGGGATTCCAGACTCCTTGCTCATGGCAGGAAGAACCCTTGTGGGGGCAAGGGTTTAGCCGGACACAGCTGGGCAAAACAGCAACTCAGCAGCTCTGTGTGAGAGAGCACACGCCAAGCCCTAGGAATAACTGCGAGGTCGCCTACAGCCAAGTCAGAAACCACAAACACGCAAGGGGCTGTTCAGGGCTACCCAGAAGCTAAAACGTGAACTGAGAAGAGCATCACTTAAGCATCCCTGGTAGGTGGAAACAGAAAGCGTTAAGCATGGTCCCCAAAGAATACCATTTCCCTGGCTGAAGATGCCAGGTTGTTTTTTTGTCCTGGTAACAGTATCAGTAAGTGTGTTTTAAAAAACATACTAAGTACATGGTATTTAATCTTCAAACAAGCATATACTTGTAGCAAAAGCTGTTCACCTACAACTTCTGGTACTCCTGTTCTAAGCTGGGAGTAGGTACAGGCAGACATTTGGGCTATACACAATTGGGGACAGAAGAGATGGTTTGAAAGCACAAAGAGTTGAAGCAAAGAAAGGGAGGGGATCAACAAATGGTACAGAATGTTATGGGCTGTTCACATGTAACTATATAGAAAGCATCATTCTAAGGGTCAGATTGAAAATTTGTTTGTTACACCATTTATTGTAATCCCAAAGTGGCTGAATAAAATGCTCCTCTAAACACACACACACACACACACACACACACACACACACACACTCCCTTCTTAGCACTAGGATATAAGATATTTAACTGTGATTTATTGATTTTATTTTATTTTATTTATTTATTTATTTTGCTGGGCACAAGAAATCACAACAACCAGAAGGTCACTGTATGACTTCCAACAGTTAAAATGCAGATATAATTATAATTATTCTAGCTCCTCTCCAACTGGTCTTATGCCAAGTTCCTTGAGTTTCCTGTTTTGATTTCCCAGATATTTGAAACTCTTTCCGCCTTTTAGTAGCCCTTTATTCCCCCCGTACCAGTTATCAAGACAGCAAAACAACAATTTGCAACCATAACAATTCTAAAATACTGATTTAGTTGTCAATGTAAATAACAATCTACTACTTATGAAAATAAATAACGCTGTCCAAACTTTCTTTCCCCATGCAACTGTTAGAAATTAAAATGAAACACGTATATTTAGATTTCAAAGTCACTTTATATGTATCTTCCAAAAAAGGAAAGCTATATTATCAATGTGTAACTGTTTTTACAAAGAGAGGGGGACAGCAATACCGATTTAAAGTTGCTTTATGAAAGCCATGCTGCCTTACTTAAGCAAGTATCTTAAATGGCACTTGGACAACTAAAGAAAAAATCAAATCAACTGAGACCTTGATGGTAATGAGGACCCTTATCCATCTGGAAGGTAAGGTTAAATGTGTTTTGTTTTAATTTGGTCAAGGGAAGGGTTAATGTTTCCCAACTTGATAAGCAATGGTAACTGAATTCCTCAAAAATTATTTCTTGAACCATTTATATGAGCTAAAGTAACCCATTCACAAGCATGACAACTGACCTCAGATGTATCTAGCCTAAGAAAAAGAGTCTGTGATGAGTAATCTTAATGAAGCAAAGGACTAACTTAAAAATCATGAATCTGTGCACTTAACAGTTCTGAAACAGAGAAGAAGGCACAGCCCTCACAACAAGGAATGCTCGGCTTCACAGTAAGTAAGAATCAGAGTTTGAAAGGTTTTATCTTCCCCCCCTTTTTTTTGTACTTATGTGCAGATAGTCTATTATCAAGGATTACGTAACAGCAACTTTGAAACGCCAAGTGCTTCCCAAAGATTGTTTTCCTCCTCAACTTCATAAACCTCATAAAATGGACAATACTCACCCCTGTCTACCCTCTCTTCAGCAGAATAGTTACAGCACTGCCAAGTTGTAAGGACCTTATAAATTTAACTCTGCTGTATCACAATCTTACAGTATATAGCAATTATATGTTGGGAGAACATGTAATTTGACTCTCAGTATATCTGATCTTGTGACTTAAAGATTACACTGGATCATTTTTACCATAATCGATAGATACTATATTAGGAAAGATTTGGGGATAATGACATTTAATACCATGCAGATCAATATAATTGATTTAAAAAGAAGTCCACAGACATAAGGTCTCGGATATATTTCTAAAGCTTAGCAAAGATCAAATAGGTGAGCTCATAGGAAGGATCACGTTCACTAACAATTTCCCCAGCATCCAACCTTAGGATTTGTTTTGTTCCTCACCACGTGTCCCTATACTCGGAAACTGGGTTTCCATTTCTTTTAATAGGTAAGGAAAGTTCTAAAAATTGCATAATGAAACTATTACTCGGTATTAATGTTTGAAGTAGAACAACTTGTATTACAAGTGCTTTGCTTTTGAAAACAGTGAAAAATGAAAGGAGTCACAATCAAGAGGAAGTCCAATGATTACTTAAAGTCAAGATGTTCTCCTGCAGGAGCACATCAAGTCCATCTCTGTGCCGCGAGGCAGATTCACATCAACTCTCTATGACTTTGCTACTCGAATGAGGTGAAAACGCGGCAGTAGGAGCTTCTCCTGGCGGCTTGCTGGAAATGCAGGTTCCCCAATCTCGGTAAATCAAAATCTCTGTGTGACCATTAAGTTCTCTCACATTTAAGAAAGCTAGGAGATTCCCTCCATGCACGATGCCCTGGCCTCACCAGGGACCTTGAGCCCCATGTGGGAACATGATGGGTCAGGGTGGAGCTCCTGCTTCTGTCGTCCCTCGACTTGTATTTGGGGGTGGCAGCAAATCTCTTCCTATAGCTCAAAGTGTCTCCATCCTGTACAGTTTCAGTGGCAAGCGGGTCAAGAGGGAATACTGTGAGACTGTCTCAGAGACGGAAGGAATGTTAAATAATATGCCAGCTCTATTTAATCACATTTTCTTGGGTGTTTTGTTTTATTTATTTATTTATTTATTTATTTATTTATTTTTTTTGTGTGTGTGTGTGTGAGCATCCCTCCCACTGGCCTCAACCTCCCACAAAAAAACCCCAAGAAATATTGAGGAAAAACGTTCTATGAATAAAAGCAAACAGTATCATGTATCTTTCTAAATACTAACTAAATGTTTGTCTACTGGAAAACATAGATGTCATCAAGAGTTAGTATATCTGATCAGGCCACTCACAGCACAGGTTGTACTGTAGGCTATAGGCCAAGAAAAGGAGAAGAACCGAGAATAAAATCTAGCAGTTATGCTTTACTTGTGTGAAAGAAATAAGTTAAAGGTAAAGAACTAAAAATGGAGTAACACCTCACAGAATATTAACATTTCCTCAGGTAGGGCTGGAATAGTAAATTTAGAGCACAGAATAATTAATAATAGTTAAGGCTCTGAAGCAACTGATATTTAGGTTTTTAAAAACTAAAAGAAGAAAGTTTACAAAACAGGAGCCATTTGCCTGTGTGTCAAAATTAGTTTTGCGTCAAAGGCTATTGTCACACAACATAAAGATTCAACTTCTTTTTGTTTTAAGCAACAGAAAAATACAGAGATAAAATTTCATAGAAACAAATCCTTCTCATTTTATTTCTGATTTTTCATTTCTGCCTGAGTGTACATGTATGTTATACAATGTACATTTCCAAGATAGATAAATACTTAAAAATATAATTTAAGACATTTATAAAATTATCTTTCTAAAAAGTCAAAAGCAAGGTGCCAGAGTGTATCTAAAATGTGTTTCAATTTATGCACCTGCACCTTGAAGGCTATTTGGAAAATGGTTCCTCAGTTAAAGGCAAAACAAAGTCAAACTGTAGAAATTTGAGGTGGGGCAGCATATAGCGTGTGCTCAATACATACTTTTCGAATGACTAAATGGATAAAAAATTAGAGCAGCTGTATAATAAAGGGAGCAGCCTCAAAAGGTATTTGTAGAAGCGAATGCTGAGGAGAGGATTCTCCCAGACTGAAAGAGAATATGGCTATAATGCTGTTTCTTCACCTTCCCATCCAATTATTTAATCACTGTTGTGCTGCTATTCTGAACGGCTCTCATCTCAGGTATGAGTGTGACCAGCTTGCATCTACTCCAACCCTTCTGAAGTCTTTTTTTGACACAGGGAGTACAAATTAACCAATCATTCAGTTAATAATTAATTAAAATGATACATTCTGCTTTATACATCCCAGTATCATGGGTGCCAACCATTGTGCTTTAGGCTAACTTTGGGTTAGCTGACAGTAAGATCCTTAGGCTTCCACTGAGCTGACAGCACTCAACGCTTCCTGCACCACCGTCCCTGCACAGGTCCTTTCATGTCACTGTTGGTGTGTTAACACTGCCAGCCACTTTCCCCCTCCATTATGCCCATTACTGTGACATGAACAGGCCCACCCTCCAAAATCATTAACCACACACCACACTCTCCCTGGGAGGATGACTCACAAATCCTTACCTCCAGCCCAGATCTCCCTCTGAGTTCCAGATCCGTAATTCTCATCTTCGCTTTTGATTCTCCATTGATATCTCCAACATAAAATAAACTCAACACCCATCTCATCCTACCTCCCTCCTATAAAGCTGCTCTCCCTGTGTTCCACCTTCTAGTAAATGATACCACTCTAAATCCGGATCATTGTGCGCCCAACCAAGCATCTATCTTGACAATCACCCCCTGCACCCCAAATCTGGGAATCTTCCGGGTCCTCATCGTCCAAAGTCAATCAGCCACTAAAACCCACCAACTTGACCACCTTAATTCCGTCCTATCTCGACCCCTTTGTCCACCCTCTCTTTTGTATCTCTAAGGCTGCTCTTAAATTCTCCTCTCCCATCTGCTGAGCCACATTTCTCAGGATTGGACACAGTTCCCAACTCCTCCACAAAGCCTTCCGTGATTTATCCATCTTATGAATGCATAGCAGCTCTTCTTTGTTCACTCAACATAAGACAGATATAAAGTATCACATGCCAATTTCTGATGAGCTATCTTTTCTCTAAAATACCTTGTAGAGAAAAACTAATTAAATATAGTCCCAAATTATAAACCATTTAACACTACCTCTAAGTGCTTTTAGCTAAAACAGAGGAGGAGTTTCTTAAGTCCCAAGTGTCCCCCCTCGTTTTTCAAAATGTTCACTGTCCAGCTCCAAATAGGAACGAGTTCCACATAAGCTATGCTATTCTAGTTACCCACGTGCTGTGTGATGCACGATGGCTAACAAGTGTATTTAAGAAAAGAACACATTTTATGGATTCCTACACAGATATCCCTTTGGTTGGTCTCTGATGATAAATCAGTATGAATTGGATTATTTTTATATTTCTCTACAATCTCCCAACCTCTTTGTGGAAAGGGCTTGGGAATATATCTTTGTAGTCCTCAGTATACTTATCATGAAGCTATGCACGTATGAACACTTCTAAATGAGTTAATGACATCAAAAATTACCTAAGTGACAAGTAGCTCTACTTGGGTGTCTCATTTAATTTGTCCAAAACTCTTAGTCTTCCCTAAGTCTGCTCCTCTCCCAAGTAGAGGGCACAACAATTTGCTTAAACCCCAAATCTAAGAGAACTTCTTGGTTCCTTTTTCCCTCACACCTACCCCTACATATAGTCTATCAACAAGTTCTGTTAGTTCTAGTTCCAAATCATATCTCAAACCAAACCATCTCCCCATCTCCAGTCCTTAGGTGTGGGTCACCATTACCTCTTACCTGAACTACTAAAAGATTCCCCTACCTGTGGCCCCAGCCTCCCCTCAAGCTTCTTCATCATATTCATTGTTTAGAACACAAATCAAATTCTGTAAAATGCTTGATCACAATCCTTTCAACAGCTTTACTACGTTCATCACCAAATCCACACACCTCACCTTAACCTACAAGGCCCTTACCTCTCTCCCTCCCTCACTCCACCCAGTCACAGGGACCTTGCTATTTCTTGCTATTCCTTCAACACACCAAGCTCATTTTCACCTTACAGCTTTCACACTTGCAGTTCCCTCTGCATGGAATTCTCTCCCCTCTGGTCATCATATTTTTGACTCCTTCTTACATTCATATTTCAGTTTAAATGCTTTCCCTTCATGGAAATCCATATTTTCCTGATATCCATATCTAGAGCAATTTTCCCAGTAATCCCAGTAATTCTCTATAATATCATCCTGATTTTTGTTTTTCATAGCTTTTATCATGCTGTATTTTCTTGTTCATTTTTGTGTTTATTGTCATCCCTCCCCTTCTGGATATAAGCTCTGTGAGTGCTGCATCCTCAGCAATTAGAACTGATGTCTAGTACACATTTGGCGCTCAATAAACATTTGTTGGGTGGCTGAACAGATGAATGTTTTCCGTGGTGTTTTACATCCTTCCCTGAACTTGGCTTTGTTTCATATTTCTGATTACTTCCTACATTTTTTACAACTGCTCTGAATTATAGTAATTTTTTTTAAAGAAAATAACAGCTACTTACCCCTACCTGGAGTCACATGAGTACTTAAAAGTCCAACTTTATTCATCAACTTTACCTACAATTACGAAGCCCAGAGTGGCCCCTCCAGAAAACTCTGTGGCAGCCAGGTTTTGCTGGAAGAATCCAAGGTTAAAGCCACGTCTCCACCTACAATGCACCTGCACCAGAGGTGGAGAAAAGCAGAGAACTCTGCTGGCTGATTTCGCTTCCGATTTATAACCACTAACCTGACGGTCAGCTGTCAGTATAAGGAGGCCATCCTAATACATTGCCCTGGTCAATTCACTCATTCTCTCTCTGGGATGTCTGTTTTACATTTACCTCCTTCCTCAATCTTTCACAGCTCTTCTTCCACCTCAATGTCAGCACAAGACCTTGTTTCGCACATCTCTGAGAAGTAGAAACAATATTGCTCTTCTCCCTCAACAAACACTTTGTTCCTGCAATCATTCCCTTACTGGTCTCTCCCTTTCTACTATATCATTCTGGTCATCATTCAAACATGCTATCACGTCACCCATATTTTCAAAGTTCCTCTTGACCATATACCCCCTAAAACAATCACTCCATTTTTCAGTTCTACTTTACCACAAACATCTCGAAAGAGTTTACCCATTTCTGTTACTTGCACTAGTATTCTTCTATTATTTCAGTTTAGGAACCCTAGAATCATCTTTGTGCATTTTCATACTTCCTTTATCTGTCAGCAGGTACTGTAGGTTCTTCCACCCAAATGGTATGCATCCCCCTCTTCCTTTCTATTTCCCTGCTATCTCCTAGCCTAGTCTCTTGTGGCAGCACATCAAAATAACCGAAACAGCTCTACAGTGAGCCTCTCGACTGCAATCTCGCACTTGCTAATCCACTCCACATCCCCCCACAACCCCAGTCTGCCTAACACTGATTTCCCCATGCTCTACCTCTCTCTGCTCATAAACCTACAATGATTTCTGATAGCTCCAATGACCAGGCGTGAGTTCCCCACACAACGTTGAAGACATTTTATAATCTGGACCATTGCCTCCCATTTTTACTTCCTATAACCTAGCAGCATAAAATCTTGCTCTTTTAGACTAGTTTCCCTTAGACTAGTTTACATAAAAGTCACGCAAATCTCACTCCTACATTTTATTCTTCTGTCCACATCCTTCTCCATCACCATGCAAATTCTGTATTGTTCAGACTCCACCTTCTCCATGATACCTTATCATATAATTCCAGGTCACATATTTTGGCCCTAAATTCCTATAGCATTTGAAGTTTTCATCACTATTAATGACTTAATTATACATTGTATTATATCTTCACTAATTAATTCATATGCAATATATACTTGAATGTTAAGTAGGGCTTTTTCTTCAAAATTGTGTCTTAGAAAAGGGAAATTCCCTAATACTAACTTCTTACAAGACCTTGAACATTGCAAGGTGCTTTATGTTGAAAAGCAAAATACTATTTGTACAAGGTACATTAACCTTATGTGACCTCAACCAATCCTACTTGTGGATTAGATAGAGGCCATCCGACAGAATCTGTTCAAAAGAAAAAGAAACAAAACAAAAAGGAAAGAAATTTAATCAGCTACAGTAATTATTCCTGAGAGAACGCTCTCAAAATTGGAAATGCAGTGTTTCATAAACAGCCTTCTTAGAATCACTTGTAAAATCAATGCAGTTAATCTTCACGTTGTAAAGATCATAAACATACACCTAACTAATTGAAAATGCAACAGTCTCCTGTCTCATGTGAAAAGATGCTGTGTTTTACAATAAAAGTTGTGAATGCAGATTCAAAATGTGCTGCATTTCAAACAAGTTCTACAGTAGTGAGGAGGGTATGTTCAGAGACAGGGTGATAAATGACTAGGAAGGGAGTATGAGCAGAGACAATGAGAGCCTCGGTGATGTATTTGAAACATGTGAGCACCACACTTCCATGAAACGTAGACCCGCAAAAAGCAATTATGGAAACTGCTGCATTATTTTGCATAATGTGATTTTAAATGTGTGTGAGTAACTAAATTAATTATTTAAATGGATATTTGACCACTGCATAACTACATCCCTGAAAGTTATATACTGAATGAAGCTGACAAAATACTTTTTTGGCAGGCAATGGGGCTGGCAACAGGGATGAGCACAGAGCCAAGAAACAGTAAAAACGAGTAAGGTAACTGACTGTGTTGTCTAATGTCATGATTTAATTGAAAAAAAGACTCCACATAGTTAGTCCTAGGCTTGTTAGTTATCCACTGTGTGGATCTCAGCTTTCTAATTTTCAAATTCAAGGACTAGATTTAATATTATCCAAGACTCTGTGGTTCTAAAATATTATATCTATTGTTTTCTACTATATTCTCTTTTAATGATTCCACAGCAATGGTAAATACAAAGAGAAATGTTATTTTAGAGGCGGTAATAAATTTCTTATTCTTTATTACCATTTAACATGACTTGGAAACGGCGATTCCAAAACTTCAGCCCTGCTCCACTGTCCTTATGAGTTTGATTTTGGACCTCGTAAATCCTTGAAATTCCAAACTATATTACCTACCTTTCTATCTGAGAATGCATTGTTTTAGAGATAAAAGTTGTATTTAAGAATATCCCCTTCAGTCCTCTTTTTTCCCGAGGGGAACCTGGGGCTGAGAGAGAGTTCAGTGCAGGTCAGGGACAGGACTGAGATGCAAGCCCAGGCCTTCCCCTTTGTGGGCATTCTCGTGGCGAGCCACGGCCCCAAACTCGGGGAAGACCACTTGTTATTACCGTAGTCATGAATCAGATTTTCAAATCCTCAATCTTTTCTCTAGGTTTTATGCACGAATGTACGAAAGTTATGAGCTATATTAGTATAATTGTTATTTTAATGTGATTTTTGACTTCATTCTGGAGGTGAAGTGCCCAAGGACCCATCCACACCTATGGGATTTTGCCCCATGGCAAAACCAACCTAAGCCTTCAGTCATCACTGCACAATTCTCCTACCTCTAAAGAGATACACTTTCTAGCCAGATGAGCTGCATTTCTAATCAGCCCTCTCCTCATGGAGCATCTTCCTATGGGAAATCACACGGAATAGACAAGGTGACAACAGATACTGATCCCAAGCACACCACTTGTCACATCATCCATTATGCAGAGGCGACCGAGGCAAGCTGGCACAATGTACCCTGCTCATACCACCACAGTATTACCACCATTCCACGACTTTCAGGGTACAGATACACACGAGTGCGCACATACCCCGTCACATCGCCACTTCATCAACTGTATGCACCTCGTTTAGGATTACAAAAGCTACCAATCTCTGTAAGCTTGTCTTTGCCTTTTCAAACTCAAATACTATCACTGTACAGGGTTACACAATGCAAAGGTTACAAATGTGAAAAATCACACTTACCTTCAATCCTCTTCAAAGCTGAAAGGCACATATCCTTCCTTGGAAACTCAAAGGGGTTGTTACAGGTCCGAATGGTGCCACATTCACATTTCCCATTGATTATATTGCAGCCAGAGACAAGGTTTTCATTACATGGTTCAACACCAAGCAGTTGGTCATCATCCCAGTTCTCATCTGTAAAACAATTAAGAACCACATAATGTTTACTTGTTAGCTTCATTCAAAAGCCGGCTGGAAAGCAAAAATGTGCAAGGATGTCAAGATTAACATCCAATTTTGACACCTCAATTTACAAAAGGCAGTTTGGCTGCAATTTTACAAATGAATGAAACTCGACCTCCTAATAACTGAGAAGACTGAAATACAGCCACACATGTAGACAAACGTCTGTGATCAAAAACCACTCAGTCTCTTATGTGTTATTAAAACAGTAATTGGGATTCCTTTACATTTTTTAATTTTAAACAAAGATTCCTGGATTTTCCGATGTGCAATCAAATTACAGGGGTCATGCTTGTCAATCTACAAAATTATTCCCAAAAGACCCACAATAGTTTATTCCACATGGCAGAGACTAGCTTCAGGTTTAAAACGGCTCTGCAATTTAATATATGAAAGCAGCTAATAAACATAAAAAATACAGACACCAGCAAAAGTCAAGAATGGAATACAATGGTGGAGATCCTCTCCAGTGCATTTCAACGCGGATGCTAACATCCGTTAATAATCACAACCAAAGCCTGAAACGACAACGAAAATAAGGTCTACAACCTGGTCAGAGGCTGAGGCAGTCACATTCTGAGCCCGGGACGAAATCAGTGTCCTGGTCACAGAATGGAGTAAACAGTAAGAAGTAGATTATTAAAACCAGATTTCATGGGACCCAGATCACATTAAACAAACATGACAGAACAACAGGCAGACTCAATCCTTAATGCTATTCCTCAGAGTTGAAACACCTCTTAAACAGAAAACTGGATTATTTCGCTATGAATCTCTAGGACGTTATGTGGGTTTTTTCCCCCCCTCTTAACATTATCTTTAATAGATACTTTACCACACCTTTACTGAGTACTGACTATTAAATAGTAAACATGTTTCTGATACCATATCTGGAGAGAATTTTTAAAAGTGCTTGAATTTAAGATACCTTAAACCTGCTGTTCAAACAAAGGCAGGTATAAAGCCATCTTAAGAATGTGTTTTCTAGAAGACGGTATAAATGAATGGCTAAGATTTTTATGGGGCTAACTTTTACTTCTGGTGACATCACTGACTTACTGAGTTAGTTTGGCAAAAGACTGTTTTCCCTCAATGAAATAAACAATTTTCTTGTCAAGGGATCTTTGGGAGGATATCATTTACAATATAAAGAGCTTTAGTGTGAATCTTTGAAAAGGGAGAATAGAAAACCTCGTTTTAATCTCAGGAGCTCAAGCTCACTTATTTGATCAAAGTCTTAGATCTTAGTAAAATGACTTTATAAGTTTAAAGAAAAACACAATTTATCTGCTGTAAAATTTGTTTTCCTATTTAGCCTGTAATTACGATGTGTATATATAACATACACACACACAAAGGAGCATTCCTATCATCAAGACAACAGTGAGATTACTAAGTCACTCTGAAAGGAACACCAGGTCAGAATATATTGAAACAATTCAACATGGAAAAGTAGGTGATGATTTAGTCGTCAGTTATAATATATAACAAAATGGTGCATGCAAATGATCTCTTATCTCTATATTTCATTGTTGACATGCTATTAATATCACTGGCCTCATCCAGTTTAGTGAAATCTGCCATGAAGGAATTTTTGTGACTGTACATTTAAATTTGTAACTCAAATATAGTTCAACCCTAGGAACTTACAAACCTGTAAGAAATTCAAGTAACATTTGAACCACTGAAAAACTACATTTCTCCTCTTTCCCATCATATTCTGAGAAGAAATGTTTTTACTATTTTCATAAATATGTACAGTTAATATATCAGTAAATTGAGTGGATTGTGACGCATATTTTTCCCCCCACAATGAACACCCCTTCCCTTCATTGTAACTGGAACTCCCTGAAAACATTACTCTCCTGAACAAGCACAATATCCTCTATCCAGAGTCCTGGACACTATTCTCATCTTTCCACTCCCCCACCACTCCCCTCACTGTCATCAGAATACTCTTCCTCAAAAAACAAACCTGCTCAGTGGTTCTCTCTTGCCAACAAGAAAAAGTCCAAACTTCTGATTGAATATAAGAATAAAAATATAAGGTTCTTCATGATACAGCTTCGACCTCCTTCTCCAGACTCATCTTTTACGGATCCCTCACACATGCTCATGCTTGAACCACACAGAGATTCCCACTACAAACCCTGAATAACTGCTCTCATGCCTCTGCTCATGGACTATTATCTACCCAGAAAACTTCCTTCTCTTCTTCTTCCGGTAACTCCCTTTCATCCTTCAAGGCCTAGTTCAAATGTTAGCTCTTTTGAGAAATCTTTTCCAACTAGGAGTTGCTCCATCCTCCATGCCCTGGCAAACACCTTCAGAGACCTCTTGTCCCCATGGTAATGATTTTGACATTAAATCAAACTTCCCCATTAGACAAAGAGTTCTCACGAGCAGAGCCAGGTCTTACCCAACTTTGAATTCCATACCCCAGGACTTAGGACAGTGTTCAATATCTGTCCACTTATCCATCTATCTGGAGTCTCATGTCATTGGTATGGTCGATGCTGTCGTCTATGTTCTTTTTTTTTTTAACAGAAAGTGTCTCGTCTAAAAAGTATGCGTGTATGTGTGTGTGTGTATATTACAAATGCCCAATATTTTCCAATAAGTCCAAATATTTATACACACACAAAATATTACAAGGAAAACTTTTTCAATATAAAGAATATGTTTACACAATAAAAATGCTATTTTAAAACCTAATTAGTAAAGCATTAATGAGGCACACGTTTTAAAGAAATGCTCCGACATAGTTTGGCACTTTTCTCACAAGGAATCATCTCTCATTAGTCTCTTTCCCAGTTCAGCTCTAAGACTCCCAAACTTCTTATCACCTGGCTGACATCAAAAGCCCTTCCAAGGAGTCCATCTCTAAGCCAATTTGTTTTCACTGACAGATGCTTTCTCTGCCTCCCCACAGGAAGACCATTTTTTCCTGAATGTGGAATCAGAATTAAAAGGCAACCGCCCTTCATACTCTCGCTGACTCTTTACAGTTTTCTGCGTCATTCTCAGCAGCAGCTTCTTGGCTGCAGTGACAGGCTGCACTTGGGGATGCACAGGTAAGCCTGACCGTCCCCTTAGGAAACATCACGGCCACTGCGACCCATCAGGAAGCATCTGACCCTGAAGCCAAAAATGTCTTATATGCTTTTATTTTCTTTTTTGAGAAGAACCCTTTCCACCCTATGTCCCTATCCTAATCAATACTTTGCTTTTTCCTTGGAAAATAGTTCCCTTGGTAACCACTGTGTTATTAGGATCAAGTATAACATGCTTCTGAGACAAATGATTTTGTTTTCTATTACAGAACACTATATTTTAAAATCATTTAACAGCCAAACAACAGGGATAGAAAGCAAACACTTAGTGAGGTTTGATTAGAGAAATCAAATCTGAGCCCAATCGTGCTGTTGACAGTGATTGGGAAATCTGATGTTTTAAAATCTCCTTTTCCCTAAGTAAATCCATATATACAGTGCAAGGGTCAAGGATCTGATTCTCTAACATAGTTCCTGGTTTCTCCTTGGACTGGTCGGGGTGGGGGGGGCACGAAAAAGTTAAAAGCAGGAGTATTGCCCTTTAACTATTTATATCCAGTTTTTTTCCTGGTACTGAAAGGTCAAGTCTCCTGGCCTGAAAGGTCAACACAGTTGAGAAACCTCTGCAGATATATTTTTAAGTGTGCAACTTCCGCAAGATACCAATCAGAATGTGACGTTCTTTTCTCTAAACATAAAATGAGAGAAATCTGATCATTTCATGTACGAATTAAAAGCCATGCATGCTCCAATATGTCCAAATATGTCAGTACTGCAGTGAGGCGTCAGTTATATCTCTTTGCTAACCTGAAACCTCGCCTTGAATGTTTAGAAGACATCTCGAAGTATGATGCTTTTCCTTGAGACAACCCTGGGCTTCAGCCTACAGCAGCAGAAATGCTCTGAGAGTCCTTCCCATTTCATCCCACGGAACATTAATAAGAAGTGTAATCAATGGCTGAAAGTTAATAAAATTAGTAACTTGTACTGCTTCCATCCAGGGCCTGCTTAAGGGAAATGCACTTTTTCTGTTGTTCATTATTTTGTTATTAGTATTTACTCTACTGGTGGTGACAAATGCCAGGACTAAGTAGCACAGTTTGGTGCCACAGCTTCTATTCTTACTAAGAAGCCAGCAGTTTTACCACCACTGCATTGGTACCCCCCCCACCCCACGTTAACCCACAGAATAAAACAATAACATTTAACACGACTAGGAAATAGTTTTGACCTCATGTGCTTGGGGTCCTCCAGGGGTCTGCAGCCCACACTTTGAGAACCGCTATTCCAAAGAGCATGCCTTGCTGGTGTACCTGGGCCAAAGCAGCACAGGACCCAGGGCTGAGAAATAACGAAGGGCACCGGGTACCTCTTCCCCGAATAGCTACCACTAAACCATAAAAATGCATGTTTCTCTACTGTGATTTAGCTAATACATAACTGGTAAATAGAAAATCAAGTCAGGCTAATGCAGAAGTTGTGCTGGTTCATTCATGATTTTTCCCAGCACATTAGTATTATGAAAAGATAAGGAGCAAGTTTTCACAACTGAAGAAAGTCTTAGCAATAAATGAACACCTTAAGCAAAGGCTGATCGTCGTGTTTAAATTGCTTCCTTTAGTGAAAGAAAGGGCTGCTCTAGTGGCTGAAGTTTCTACTACAATTAAACTATGCTGGGAATCTCTGAGTGCAAATGAAAAAGCTAGAGACGGTTCCCCTGTATTTAAAAATCATGATGAAGAAACTCCCCCTGGATCTTATGTTTAATTCAGATAAAATTGGTCTTCATTGAAAGTGAATGTCTTCAGGCCCTGTGCCCCGAGGGAAGCAGCATGAGCTCAGGAGTGGGGAAGGCCGCGGACGACGCGTTACCCAGGCTCCAGGGGCAGATGCCACGTGTGGCTTACCTGTGTCAGTATTTTTATTTGGATCCTTACAATTTATATTTATCCCCTGTGCACACAGTTCCATAGGTGTTGAGTGACTTGCCTCTAACCCTATTTTTCTTAACAGCTCTTGTATTTTCAGTGTAGTGAATTGTTTTGGGTTTTGGTTTAAAAGCACACATGTTGTGCCGAAGCAAAAACACCTGTCCTTCCAACAGCCATATTCAGTGCTACCCTGGACTCGGTCTTTCTCCTCCACAAAGTATTCTCCCACATTCACGATAATGCCAGAAATTTTTTCCTTCCCTACGTGATAACGAAAGATTGTAAATGCAAAGTCTAGTTAGAAAGGAGATTCAACCCTGAGGGTAGCAAAGGGGGCACTGAGGAAAAGGACGTGCAGGAAGAGGAATCTTAGAACATGTACAAACACACACACCCTGATCAGGGAAACAGCAGCTAGAAGGGACACCCCCCTCTGTGCCCAGGAGCTCGAGGAAACAGCTATAGCAACCCTGCCTGACTGGTCCTAGATTCCACCTCTCTGCCCTTCACAGTATCTTTCCATCTGCTTGCTGGTATCTAAAATTCCACTAACATGGGATAAAATGTTTTAGGTATGACTGTACTTACTGGACAAAGTACTGTGTTCATCTGAAATACAACTTCCTGAAGGCAGAATGCATTTGTATACTCAGAGTCTCACCTTTCCTACCTGGTAACTGCCTAGGTTAACAGAGTTTACACCAAACCAAGACACTTTTTATGTGGTAATCCACTTACCAGAAATATGCTATAGCAGATATTAAAAAGCAAGAAACAAATTCATGGTATACACTCAGAAGCTCACAGTAATGGAATTCTGTTGGCAGAGGAGAGGCTTCTGGGAATACAGATGAAATTAATTCTCCAGCTGTTCACATATCCATGTGGCTAGAGTAAAATGCAAATAGCTAATAGCGGCATCTCTTCCATGCCAGCCTAGACACTCCAGTGTAATGTAAAAGTGTTGCTCGTACCTCCCCCAGTTCCTGGCTGGCTGTTGTCAGGCGTTCAGTTCTGCTCAAGGAGGAATCAAATACACTGAACTTTCATTCTCTCTACTCTAAGCTTAAGGCGGATGTTCTGAAAGCCGGCGCTTCCCTCTCCCTTTCTCCCCAGTGCTATAATCCACGCAAAGCAAGAACGGCAGAATTATGGCTATCAGAAATGATTCACATCACCAAAATCTGTTGCACAGGCAGTGCCACAAAGTGAAACTATGTTTGGCATATGCAATGATACACCACAATGGTCAAACCCTGAATCTAAAACAATGCAAATACTGAAATATGCACACAATTACAGCAAGAACTGAGCAAGGTGCTAAGGATTCAAGGTGCTAGGAAAAAGGAGTTTACAAGTTTCCCCCATTTGAATCAAAATCATACCAAGTATGTGAATGAAATGTTTCTAGGAATCCTGAAACAGAGGAAAAGGTTAAGTAAGAGAAGGATAATTTCCTATTCGATAGGAACCTAGTGGGAACAGAGAGGAGCTTGAGAAGACAAGCAGTGTCTCTAAAAGCAATGGATTTATGCAACAAGAAGATGAGGAGAGGCTGGGACTACAGAACCCCACTCACTCTTCTACTTCACAATTCTACCCAGTACATTAGGAGAAGTAGGCAGGCGATGGAGGGCTCCGGCCCAGGAGACCACAACCAAAGCTCTGTCATTAGTTCACAGAGCGACCTTGAACAAGGCATTTGGCTCTCTAGGTTCCAATTTTTCTAAATTGGAACTAAAACGGAGGAGGAATGGATAATCCATGAAGTGCCTTTAGACTTTATCTTCCTGTTTCCTCAATTCTGGCATCTGTTGAAATTGTACAAAATGCTAACAATTTATTGGGCACAGTGTGATAGAATCACATGCTTATGATATTTGATTGACAGCTGCTAGATTGCTCATGTACATTTTCCCCGAGCTACAATTACTCTGTACCCTATGGTTACATTTCCTCTGCTTTGAGAGTAGATCCAGCATTTTTAAAGGAAAATCTCAGGACTCCTCCCCTGGCCCATGTTTGTGCAGTGCTGAACTGGCCTTCTATTCAGGCACATGTCACTATTGAGCAACAGTCTTCCCTGAGCTTGAATATGCATTAAAACATGTAACTCCCCATGTTTAACCAGCTTCCAAGATTATTGTTTTTCAGTTATCGAATGTACTGCTGCTTAAAAATTATCTTAGCTGAGGGAAAAATTATCTTGGAGAAGTGTCCAATTGTTACACATTTCCTCTCTTCACCTAGATAGTCTAAAAGCCATCCTTGAATTCAGCCAGGTGATTACACCTCAATCATAGTGTTTTATTCTCCTATCGAGGTGCTTAGTGTAAATAACACCCAGGGAAGAAGAGCCCTGTCAAACTTCTTAAGGATATGGAGCTGGGAAGCAACAGTCTATAAAATAAAGTCCAACATCTGGCCATTCAAGTGTTTGACATGGAAAACAAAGCCTGTTTAGATTTGATCCCAATCCACTTCTTCAACCTCATCTCTTCCAGTCCTTCCCTTTATTCCAGTCATACTTAATGACTATGCACCCTAAAAGCTGTTTCATGACTCTGGGGCTCTCTGCACAAGCTGTTCTTTCTGCCTAGAAAGCGTCGTCTCTTTACCTGCTTTGAAAATTCCTATTCAGTCTTTAATACTCTTTGTCCAGGTTTCATCCACTCTACAGGGACTGAATTAAGTATTATCTCCTCTGTAGGACTTCTATTGTATATCTATTAAAATTAGTTCACTTCTGGCAGTATAATGAAATGACTCATCTAATCTCCACCACCACAAAGTAGGTCCTTCAAGGCCAGGGATCTAGTTTGACTCTTCTCTGTGTCACTGGGCTTAGCAAATAGTAGCTTAGCAAAATAAATGCCTGCAGAAGGAATGAACAGGAACATGGGGTTGGAGGACAGAGGACTTGAATTTATACAAAGCAATCACAATCGTTAAGTGCCAATTTTTTTCTGGAAAGTGAGTTTGGCGGAAGAGGAATAAAGTCAATTATTCAGAAATAACAGAAAAATCTTTGGATCTCAGTCTTCCTACTTGTGAAAATTAACACTAACTCCCGTTTTCTTTCAACCTCCACATTGTGTTAACCAACACTTTCACATATCAATAAATATTTATGACATGTCAGATAAGTAAATATCATATTCCTCAACCATGTTAGATAAATAAATAACTTAAATAATAAACTCTATTCTATCCTTTTCTGACACCTTCGTCCATCATGAGCATAAGTAGATAATGTGACAAAAGGTAACGCTTCTTGCCATAAAGATACTTGTAAATGTAACGAATGCTCAGTGCCATTTTATAAATACTAAAGTATGCTCTAACCTGAAATCTGCTAGTTAAATGCCCAGGAGCAAAACAGAAGACTAGATGTGAGAATCGTTTTTTTCTAGGTTGTACTCATCACAAAGTATGAACCACTACAGTGAAAAGAATGTGACCCGAATTTCAAACAAGAACAATAAAATGAACACGATGTTCTGAAAATAAACACTTCGAAGGATATAAATTTTTCATTATAATAACTGAACAGTTAACACAGATAATGAAGCACATTTCACCCCCCAAGACGAATCTTCTGATAACTCACATTTAATGAGCCACATTGTTATGTGCCAGAAATTATACTAGGTGCTTTCCACAGATTAACACATTTGGCTGAGGAGAGCAGCGAAGCAACCTAGCTCTGAATTCCACAGAGGCTCTCATCAAACAGGCAGCAGGAGGAACTGAACAATCAGGGAAGCGAGGTAGTCAAAGGGTTGGGCAAAATTTCAAGTTCGAGTGAGTCCAAAGGACTTGAGCATAGGGAAAAGGAAGGAACACTGCTATTTTTCCCATCTCACTGTGGTGAAGCCCATCTCAAGTGAATATGGCCTGGAGACCCACTACCAGTGGTCATTACCACAGGGGCAGGTAGAGGCCTCTCGATGACACCTGAGCGAAGACAAACGTAGTTGCAAGGGCACATTGGGAAACATCAGAACAGAAAAATCCAACCATTGAAATATAATCTCAAGTATACTACCATCCAGGAAACAAAGGTTCTTTGTTAAGGCAACAATGCCTTCATCTCAATACTCCTGAGGTGCAAATAATGATTTTTTAGAAGGCGTAACTCTCTGTAAGTAGCACTATGGAATCTTTTTCAGGATGATAATTTTGTGAAATCAGTTAGCAGTTGTTTTGTAAGGAATGTTTTCACAAATCAACTTGACCACTGCTATGAACTGTACCTTAATAATTTATCTGAATTCTTCAAAGTAAACCAAGTGGAAGACGATAAGAAGCCAAAGAGTGCTCAAGTTTAAATTCCAACAATTATATTCCTGGCTTATCCTTACCACTAACTCCAGTACTGTTCTGTAAAGCAATATCATCCCTAAACATCATGCCTAAAAACCCAAGCCTTTAAATTCTTCTGTGAAGTATGTGTATCTCTCTTGGACCTTATTTATTCCTACACATGCCACCAATCTCCTGCTGTCCGGTCCCGGCAATAAAGCACAATTTGCCAGCAATATTCAACGAATACTTTTTGATGTGCGCAGTTTACCATTCCCACAGTTTACAATTTCATCGTAAGTGCAAGTTTGATGTATACATCCAGATATTATTTTTCCTAAAGCATCATTAAAATTCTCATTGCTACTATACATTTATGTGGGAAGTAGTGCTATAAATTAGAAATGAAAATTAGAGAGACAACCGTGGTCTATTAAGAAACCGCATGCCACACAGGGCTTGTTATACATTCATTTTAAAGGCATCGAGTCCTCGAAATTCATCTTAGAACTCTCCACCTAGAAGTAAATATACATCAGGGGACAATGAAAAGCAGGACTCTTGCCTCAGCGTATGTCAAGAAATGAATATTAATATCTTGGGAGGACTCATTTACACAGCAATGATTTAATCCATAAGATTTCTTTGAAATAGACCACACAAGTAAATATAACAAGATCATAGAAAGATTAAGAAATCTTAAGAACATGTTGGAAAAATACATGTGCCCACTTCTCACAAAACTGGAGTTTCCTCTGTGTAGTAATGGAACCTCTATGCCCAACAGACACACAGGCCTGAGTCACTGGGGACTCGGTGTGGGTATCTCAGTGATGACAACACTGACAACGGCCGTTCCCTCTGAACATTCTTAATGGATCCTGCCTGCCTATAGGATCAAGTCCGACCCTCCACTCTGATAAATGAGGCAGCCCCAGATCACTTTGCAGGTATGTCCCACTGCACAGCCAGCGCCTCTTCCCTTCCAGGCCATGAAGCCTCGGGGCGGTGGTCGCACTGTCCCCTCCACCTGGAACGCCCTCTGCCAGGTATGGGCACGGTTCACTCCCGTACTCCTTTAGATGTCTGATCAAACTCAACTCAGCAAGACTTCCTGGGACCACTGTATTTAAACTGCAAGCCAAACACCGCTGTCCCTCCAGGTTGGTAGGGATTTTCGTCTGTGTTGTTCATGCTACATTCTTCTGCACACGGAACAGGGCCTCACACACAGTAGGTCCTCCGTAAACACTGACTGACTCCAGCAAGTCCCTGACGACATGCTGCATTTTCACTTCGATAGGCCTTTGCCAATTCCTTTTCCTCTTGGGAGGACGGCTCTTTCTTCCCTGTTTACTGGAAATCTGCTACCACTGTACTGTGCCCAGCTTAAATGTCTTCTCAAAGATGTTTACTTGATTTTCTGCCACCCACAACACTTCCCTTATCCCAAAGCACTGCGTTGTTTGTTTGCAGCAGAATTCTGAGCGTCTTGGGGGCAGAAACTGTGCCTTCTTCCTTTCTAGAG
The DNA here is from genome assembly GCF_057876585.1 of Rhinolophus sinicus. Lineage (NCBI taxonomy): Eukaryota > Metazoa > Chordata > Mammalia > Chiroptera > Rhinolophidae > Rhinolophus > Rhinolophus sinicus. The sequence continues at coordinate 166,318,237 of NC_142502.1, forward strand.
CCACTGCAGGATGAGCCGAGGTTATGGCACATGGCGGGCCCCCATCGCCACTAGCTGAATGGAAAACATGAATGGCAAACTGAAGAAGCGACCACTCTATGAGGTGACATTCTCTATTAATAACATCGTGTGGGGGGGGGGGAAGCAGCATCTTTAAAGACATTCTATGGGTATCTAAGATTCAGGTTTGCTTACGTGCTTCAATACTTATGCATTTATATTTAATATCTTTCTGGAATATTTGAGATGCAGAAAAATAAACTGTAGAGTAACACGTGCTTCCAGGCACTCAGGAAACAGGGACATTTGGGTATTTTAAAACACTACTGTGTCAAAGTTAAATAAGAAAGTTGATATATTTCTACATGTCACATTAGGCTACATGCATGCATACACATACACATGTAGAGAATTAACTACTTGCGTCCAAAAGGAAACATAAATAAAAACCATGTGATCACCCAGTCCTCTTCCACATTACAGCAATATGTATTCCCATACGCAGTTAGGTAGGTGGATTTTTTAAGATCGGGATTCTTTATTCTATTTAAAATTCATCTTTACGGTGTAAAAGAAATCATCAGCAAACTATTTGAATAATAAAACTCACAATTTGTGGAACTACAGCTACCTTAACTCCTACCTGAAAGGTTAAAAATGGTCTCTTTCATTAGGTTCAATATATGTTTCAAGAACTAATGGTTTTTTATGATATAAAAGGAAATCGCAAATGTAGACAACTCCCAACGGATGCTCTGATCAAATCCATATCCTATTTAACTAACAATAAGGATCACCAATTTTTTAAAGGATTGGAATACACAGAGATATGTAGCTTTAAACTTACATGTAAGCACTTAACATGTGTTTTAACATTTCAGTTCTTTAAAACATCCAAATTTATAGAAGATCGGTAGGTTCTCAGGGCAGACCATAAGACATACACCTTGAGTAGTGAGACACTGGCCTGCTTACCTGCTGCACTGCCTGCAGTATCCCACTGGGTCTCACCTGGTGGCTTCTGGTATCAGTTAGGTAGAGGAAGGGGTACCATATACCCAGCTTTGCAGGTCGAATGAATGAGTCTAATAATCAAGACATTTCTGCTTATTACCAAGGCCACTACTCCTAGGGCTTTGTACAATGTCATATGAGAAAAGAGGAAAGGAGATTAGCACCCTCACTTCAGAGAGGATATGGCATGATATTTAATAATCCTTCAAGACAACCCTGGGCACGGGAAGAGTCAACTGACTCAGCATGGAGAGATTCTAAAAGCAAAAGAAACCCAATCCCTCAGGTATGACAGGTATGGCGGCAGTTAGGATTTCTCTTCAACAGGTGTTTCAGAAACATTCTGCCTGCCACCTATAGTTTCGATTCCTTTCCCATGAGCATGGAACTTAATTTTAAACATCCCCCACAAAAAGCTGGCTTGCCTTCCTGGCAAACCCCATGTGCAGTTTGGCAAGAGCATGAGGCGGATCCAAGCCCTTGCTCTGCATCCTGGTTCTACAACAGGCTTTAATTGGGAGAAAGGTGAAAACACACGGTTCCCTTTTCCTGGAGAGGAGCAAGGAGCCGATGGGGACATCATCCCCCCCTGAGGCTCAGCCTTACAGTTTTTGAAAATTTCTTTGAGGGTGGTACCTAACCTGAGTATGATCCAGGGGAGTCCATCACTGACAGAAACAAAAAAGGACAGACAAGTGTCAATCAGCCTCGCTCCTGAATGTACAGCCACTCCTTTTACTAAACTAACCCTGTCTCGCCACAACTCTTGTCTTACCAAGGATGAGCATGTTCAAAAGCAATGGGGTCTCACACTGGGGTGGAAGTTTCCTTAGGACTATCTTTCCTACCTTCTAACGTATTTGGTTTCTAAAGTGACAGATGGGTCACCTGCACAGTGGCTGGACATTCCTTCTTCCATCTACCACCTTCACCTTCATTACCTCCTATAACAGTTTCCTCCGCATTCTGATATGCTCCTCCCTCCTTTCCCTCAAACCTTTTCCTCCTCTGCTCTGGCAGCTCACCCCCTGGGGCTTGGCTCTGCCAGAGGCCTCCATCCAAGAAACTGCCTGTTCTGTTTGCTGCCCCAATGCCCCTGCCTGCCTGCTCGCCCATGTTGTGGAAGTTAGCTGGGCCTACTTGGGGCTGTCACACTACCCAGCACTTCCTTTCCCTCCATCCCACCCTGAGGCCATGGGGCACTCTTTCCCCCCTCCTTTGAGTCCTTCCTGTTTCCCAGGCCAGGTCTCCTTCCAGGACACTCAACTGCCAGGGGTCAGAATGCCACATTCCAGTGGCTTAACACCCCCTGGGGGAGGGCTCTGGATTCCTTCATGGGGGGTGAGGTGGAGCAAGGAGGCAGGCAGGGAGGTAGGGAGGTAGGGAGGGGAAAGTTCAGCACAAGTCCATTTGGCCCACTGTGCCCTCTACTCTGGGACCAAGGTCACAGGATGGGGAGGACAGCAGGGGTCCCAAGAGCTCCCTCTAGGGCGGGCAAGAGAAATCCCCTCACTCTTTTTGGGTTCAAAGCAAGAAGCCATCACTGCAGGCACAGGAGAAATTGTAAAAAGCCTAAGAGAACACAACAAACTGTAACAGGCCTGTTCCTTTACCTGTAAAACAAGGGGTCTGGCCTAGAGACACTTCTCTGAGGGCCTTTTCAACTCCATAATTCTCTGATTTCTGGTGCAGCAACAGTTCTCTGAACTCAGACATTTTCAAGGTCTGATGTATTTTTGGCCGAAACAGAATGCCACTTTCACTCAGAAGGCAACCAAACTTCCCTAACCTTCCAAAGCCTCTTGCAATACTGGATTCCTCTGCCTCTAACTCAGTGTCTCCCAGACTATCTTGGTGTCTGTCTTGTGATCTCTATGTCCTTTGGGTTTTAACTCTAGAGTCTGGGCTCAAACCCTGAAGCCTTGGCTTCTCATCGGCCTCCCAACTCTCCCTGCTTCCAAGGCCCCGAGGCTCACAAAATCAGGCTCCAGGAAGTGCATTCCATCAAGGTTACCCTCTGGATCTAAGGGCCACAGCATGATGGGACTTGACAACTCAGGCCCCACCTGGACCCAAGGGAAGTGCTGGGAGAATCATGACATTGCCCCCGGCGGCAAATCCCTCAAACACAGAAGTTTCACTCCACTGGAGCCAGAAACTAGGGAGGGATGCGGAGTTTGGAGCCCAAACTAGTCACTATGTGAACAGGTGAATAAGCAGACTTCAGTCTGGGCTTGGCACATCCTGCTCCTTCCCAACGTAGTCAAGGTGACTGTCCTTTCCTGGGGGATGGGAGCATGGGGTAACATGGCTGGACAGGCATTCAACTCAACGGGGACAGGGGTCAGCCCGCTCATCAGGTCCCTGATTGATGGGAACAGAATCTGGAAGGGAAGGAAAAGAAACACGGTGCTGGGGAGACAAAGAGGGGAAATAAATGATGAGAAACCCACTTAGGGCTGCCATTCATATATCATACGAAGTCATAAAAAGCATGTTAGGCAGGTTCTGCCCCTATAAGATATTCCACAGAGAAAACACCGAGCATTCAAAGCCCACCAACTGTAGCTCCACTAAATGCCTATCTTTTTCCTTTTTCAAAGCCAACCATTGCTGTTAATAAATCCCCGTGAGTAAAGTCTGACAGCAAAGACGGTCTGTGGGTAAAACAAAACTGATACTACGAAAAGGTATCCTGATAGAGAGTCATCGTAGTCGAAGTAATTGCTTTCACTTAGGGAAAAAAACACACACCAAGAACCCCAGAATCTCTGATCAATTTTCACCCCCTTCTTATTAAGCCAGGAATCAACATAGAACACTCCGTTTATTTACTAAGACACAAACACTTGTGGGAGAACACGGTTTCTGTGGGGTCAATCATGTGGAACTAACTAGGATTTGGACTTTTTCCCCCCCAAGTACCTGCTACCTTTCCTAAGAAAATAGGTCGGCGTTCTGTTGAGCAGAATCTGCACATCTGCACCACGGACGGCTGTGCCCGGGGCCGTCAGTCTGCTCCGCGCTCAGCCCTGCCTCCTGCCCACAAGCAGAGCTGGGAACTACAGCAGAAGTGGTGAGAGGGTCCCTAAAGTGTGCCCGACGACAGCTTTCCCTTTGATGAAGATCAGGTTTTCAATGGACCGCTTCAATTTGGGTGAGAGATACTTGAGGAAGACAGATGGCAACTGTATACTCCTCTGTTCTTTATAGAAAACGACGAGTCCTTCAAACCACCTGTGACTCTCGCTGCACAAGAACCATACTGCATGCATTTGTACAGAAATCAATTTATTATTATGATTTTTTTCAAGTTGGGCACCAGGGTAGAATTTAATGGTTGAAATGAATTCTGGAATACATTGAGACCTAAAAAAAAAAAAGAAAATATTATTAAAATGACAACAGACAACAGAAATGGAATTTTAAAAAGCTGGGTAAATTGTTGTGTTTGAGTATGTGTGTGTGCGTGTTTAAAGCTCTTCCAATTTCTCCATATAGAAAAAGGATTCTTACTATGATTGCAACCTTGTTACATAAATCATTTTTCGAATCAGTGAATATTTTTAGATTGAAAAGCAGCACTTACAAAGGACTTCAGGTGTATGTTCTTATCACTTCTGTAAAACTTTCTTTTCCCAATTGTAATCTCTACGAACTGGGTCAAAAACTCTTGTCCTTAGGATCACAGTCCCTATCAAGCAAACAGAAGGCTATGTGTTCTTCAGTCCTTGCCACAACAAAATATTACCAGCATAAACTTTTTAAACTTTCTTAAGTTAAAAAACAAGGGCTTACCTCCGGTGAGAGCCGTGATCTTCATCCAGAGTATGACCCAGATGCCTCCTCAAAGATGAGCTGACAGCACCCCATCCCCATAGCTCATCCAGACCACTTGGGGACCATTTGTTCCTCCTTATAGTAGGTGAGCAGTAACTCTGAGAGCAGCCCTCACATTCAATACCCACAGCAAAAGAGCAATGATCTTATCAGGTGGCATCTGCGTGGGGGGTGGGGGAAAATCATGAAAACCTCCTCATAAGCACCTTCCAGCCATCAGTGTGATATAATGTCAAGACAAATGTCCCATGATTGACTCATTAACTTAGAGCAGGGGTGTTCCAACTTTTTTCAATGTTTCTCACCAAGGGCCATATGCGGTAAAATACACAAACAGCCGGGCCACTCACTCGAGGTGAAGTACATATTGCCTCACCTGGTTTATTTAAGTAAACTAAATATATTTTTGGAATTTGCTGCGGGCCAATAAAAAATGGATCGTGGGCCGCAGTTGGCCCGCGGGCCGCAGTTTGGACACCCCTTATATTGCTCGAAGTCTTAGAGCAATATTTACTGAGCAACTTCTTACATGGCCCCCATGCTTGGCACTGAGTGGCCTATAAAGAAGCTGGAGTCTACTCAACTAAAGAGCGCCGCCGTTCTACCCGTCTCCCACCTTGGCAGCAAACATAAGTGAGGACGCAGAGTGAGCCCATCCAGAAAGGGCAGAGCCTGGTGAAGAGAGCCATCAAATACGCTGGAGGTTGAAATGTTCCAATAACAATGCTTACTGGAAACAAATCACCTGACTAAGCCGTTTTGCCCTTTCAAAATTACCTTGGGAGCCAGTGAACATTAATCAAACTTCTGACACACTGGTTAGTTAGTGAAGAAATCACAGGCACACAGTTATTGATATTGAATTTGGGACCTCCTACTATCTTGCCCCAACCCGGGGATAAATGTCTTCGTGCCTATAACGCTTTACTGCAACCAAATATTACCTTTGTGGTAAGAGATGAGGAAATCATTTTTCCACCTTTTGAATATTACACGTATTCAACGAAACATTTAGTGCGCACCTATTATGTATGAACCACAGTGTTTGACGCTGAGGTACAAAGATACAGTAACAATGAACATTTACCATGTGCTTATATAGTATTTACAAGCCACTGTTCAAGTGCTTTACATGAATGAGTCAACTTAGTTACTCCTTATAACAACCCTAACGAGGTAGATACTATTATTATTCCCATTTTCACAGATGGCAACTGCACACAGAGGTCAAGTAGCTTGGCCAGGATAATGCACCAGGCAAGTTACTAGGCTGGACTGTGAACCGGAAGTCTCACTCGTACACAATACTGCCTCCCATAAATAAAATTTCATTTCTCCTTAAGGAATTTATCATCCAAATTCCTCCTGAGGAAGTCACATCCTCTGGGAAGCTTTTCTTGAGGCTGCATCACTAAAGCTCCCTGGCAAACGGAAGCAACATGTGCTAGCCATACAGGCGGATGAGATGTCCCAAGGCTAGAGTGATTTCATGGTCTGGTGAACAAGCAGCGGGGCGAGGAGGCAGAGCCAGCACAGGGAGCGAGGCCAACGCCACCACCAGTGAAGGCATGAGGCGGGCTGGGCTTGGGCTGGCTGGGCAGTGTCCCCGATTGGCTAAGAGCAGAGAGCACCTGTGTGCAGGGCTGGGGTTGACCAGGGCAGCGGCGGGAAAGGGGCCCTCCTGAACCCACAGGGGTGGTGGATTCAGGCAAAAGGATTTGGAACCTGCCCAGGAGAAGTTGGTGAGCAACCCATAGAAAGACAAAAGACTTGAGGGGTCTGGGTGGTTAGGGAGCAGCTGCCCTTGCTCTCTTAGTACACGGGAGATGGGGAGGTACCCACACAGCCACAAACCCCCACAGTCCACTGCTCCTGCCCCAAGTGCTATATGTTCTAGTATTTACATAACTGTCTTTTTCTTTCCCAAGATGCTCGCTGTTCTTTCTTTTTTTTCTTTTTTCTTTTTAAATATCAACTGTCCTGACAGATGAGAAAGTTAGTTATTTGACTACAAATTCAGAAAGAAAGGGACCAAAGTGGCCATGGTCGGTGCACTGGGGGAGACTTCAGACAGCCATCAAACGAGATCCAGGCACTCAGAGGTGCCCCTTGGAAGCCTCGATTGGGTGAGGTGGAAGTGTGAAGCTGCTATAAACAAACCCATCCATAAACAAACCCATCCAGCGTTTACCCAGTGAGAACCTCTGAGTCTGCGACCTCCCTCAAACTCTATTTATGCCTTCTCCCACAGTCTCACATCTCAACAGCCAGAAATAAACTCAGGGCTCTCAAACCCGAACATTTCCCCCTTCCCTCTCATCGGAGTTGGCCAAGCTCCAGGGCTCTGTAAGCAAGGAAATGCAGCCCAGGGACACTGGACCAGCCCTCACCTTCTGCGGGAACATTCTCCGGAACCCTGAGGCTTCACTCTACCACATGACAAGGAACATACATATCAACTTCACTGTCCATTGACTGAAACATCTAGTAAGCACATTGTTAAGAAGCTTTTGAAATGAAAACACAAGCAGCATTTTGGTTGATAATAAAGATCAAGAGATTAACAATGAACTGTGTAGTATTGGAGACAATGTATTGATTTCCCACCTCTAAGTCTCTTGAACTGCTTACAAGAGCTACAAGCCACACCTTGGGGCAAAGTTTAGAACAGTCCCAGGCTCCCTCCCACTCTACAAACCTTTCTGTCAAGAGGGGTCAGCTTTCCTACGCCTTTTTATTCATCCCAGAGACACAACTTCAGCATACGCATTTTGGTGGCAGTGGTGGGTGTCAAATATTTGCTTATTATTATTAAATATAAATTATAATCAAACTTTGTGCTCTAATTACTTAAAAAATTGTATACACTTATTGACCTTAGTTAATATTATTGTCCGATGATATAACTAAAATTCCACAAACATCCGTGGTTAAACTACTAAATTTCATGTGATTTTAACTTCAAAATTTTCAGTACAAAGTATGCTTCTTTATTTTAAATCAGTATGCTGATCCAAAAAGTATCTCTTAAATTCCAGTTGTGCACACATAATCCCTTTGCTATATGCTATGGCTTAAAGCACTCTCTCCAACTACCAGCTGCCAGGTAAAAGTAAAGTGTTTTCTGGATTGAATATTTTGATTGGTATATATCACTCATGATTTATAAATTTTCAAAGATTTATAATTCAGAAACAAATTAATATTAAAGAGGTAATCAAAATTTTGTTTTTGATAAACCAAAAAGCATTTAAAATTTATTTAAAATATATCTGAAGTCTGGTGATTTGATTTTGCATACTGTTTATGCAATTGGTTTAGAGTGTGAATTGTATGTTTAAATAAAGAGTACAGAAATAAATATGAAATATTACAACAGAAGCGATCTATACTTTCTGAATGTGAAGCCAGTATCTGAGTTGTAAAAGCTATTTATTAGTATGATATCAGCCAACAATAATACATGGGGGAAAAGTCTGTTTTCCTCACAGAAGTTCAACAAACTTAATCCCAAAAATGAGCCAAGTTTTTCCAAATTTTATATATGTGCTGCTGGATAACATCTAGGCCTCTGGTTTTCATTTATAGAATGGTAGAAGTGGAAAACTATTTTAAATCCTCTGATAAAATCCTTGGTAACAAGAGCACATGTCACATGCATGCAAAGCACAAAGATTGCAAATTAATCTTGAAGTTAATGGCTAGCCCCTATTTAGGACCCAGTTAATTGTATCCATTTTTCATAATAAATAAGTATTTGCAATCCAATAATGCACTCCAAAAAAAAAAAGAAAAGGCAACAGAATTAAAACGTCCCTACCCAGTGGGCTGGCTATTTGCACAAAGCCTACAAATTGTTACTTAACAGAGGAAAAGCTTTAAAAAAGCTCCAATGTCCATAGAGCCAACACAGTCCTGGCGGTAGCAAGGATATAAGACAAAACAATTAAGGGCCACAGTCCTCATGCCGCAGGCCTACACACAAAGGACCAGGTGTACAGGTAAAGTGTCCAGTTAGATCCTTAGTAAGGGGGGAGGAGCCAATCCTGGTCACCTGCTTGGAGAGCCTAGGCACTCAAGAAAACAAAGCAAGCTACATAGAATGTTCTCTTAAGTTCACCTGGAATGACCATTTCCCCCCCTTCTTGCTTTTTATATAGTCCTGAAATGAAAAGAGGAAAGGAAATAAAGTCAAAATCTGCAGTCAGTATAGCTCCATTAATCAGCTTAAATTATAACAATGAAGGCTACATAGCAACAGAGGAAAATGCATTTAATATAATTTTAAGTGGAAAGAAGCAAGATGCAAGATGTATAAAACATGTCTACAGAGAACGACTAGACAGACTATATACATACAAAAATACAAAACTAGTTCTTGTATTTGGAACAAGAGCATTTTGGATAACTGTTTCTCTTCTCTATATTTTCCAAACTCTCTTTGTGGTAAAGTTATGTTGCCTTTATAATAGTTTTCTTAAACGGAAGGCAGTGGACCTAATATTTGGCACCAGTATACATGGCTAGTTATGGGAAATAAGATGTTCAAGAAATAAAACTACAGAGAGGGAATTTAGATAACCCTTTTTGGAGTGACCATTAAAGGGACTTGGATCTCTTTACGTGGCAGGGATCTTTCCCAGATACAACCAAACTTCAAGAATCTTTGAGTGTGAATCATTATGTTGTTTTGTACACCTGAAACTAATTTTTTAAAAAAAGAAATCCAAAGGTAAAAAAGAATCTTTGAGTATGAAATGTTCTAAGAAATTTCTGTATCAGTCCTTTCTGATGGTCTACATTTCTCAACACAAGGCATGGGCAGGGAATCAGCAACTCTAAACCCGAGGAAATACTTTATTAATTGCAGAAGGGAAGACACAGGGGCGAGATGCCCACAGCTTTATACAAGCCGTTTAGGAGACAGTCTACACGTATTTATTTATATAAATGAATTAATAATGGTCAGAGACAGAATTTTTTTCTGTTGGAATTAACAGAACCTAACAGCTCCAATTAAAATAAAATGTTATCATTGCAGAAGAATGGACATAAAGAGACTATGAACAGGGACCCTATGGGGAATTCTTTTTATGTGTGTGCATGTTGCTTATACGGATGTGTGCATATGCACACATCACATGATTTGCAAAATGTGCACAGCTGTCCACTGTAATGACACAGTTTCCACTGTAATGAAAGACAGAAAGAAAACATCTATGTTTCCATTAACTCTAAATCACACACAGACTCAGGGACGCCTTCCCACTGCATTCTGCCAGTCCACTGGCTCCCCTGCAAGACTTTCCCTAGGTCACGGACGACTTCATTTCTACCCCTCAGAGAGCCCATCTGCTTGCTTCTCTAGCACAAATGTGACCTTTTCTCCCCAAGCAATGTCTCTGGGTCCAGCTGTAGGCACGACAGGCCAGTCAATGGCCAGTTTGAGAAACCCATTTCCCCCAAATAGCTCTGGGAGGTTCTTTTTGAGACTCAGGGCAATTCACCGATCTATCTCTATAGCTGAAAATGGTACTTGGTGGCTGCACTTCACACCCACTCCTCCGGTTCTCTCCTGCCAGGAAGTCTACTTCTCAGTTACAAGGACTGTTTACCTTGGCTTACAACCTGAGGGGCACTCCCTCCTCCAAGTGTGTTTCCTCGTCCTCTGCCTCCATTCATTCATTTTAGAGACGGAGGGTAAATGTGCTTTTCCAGCAGCAAGAACAGCTCTGGGTCCTTCACCTGCTATCTCAAAGTCAACTGAGGCATCACAGGTTCTGAGATACACACATCTCTGATTTGGGCAGTAGCCACCATCAAGTTAAATGCTCCCTCAGCTGACGGAATCTTAGAGAGGGCAACACTTCAAGGAGAACATACTTGGCCCCAGGTCTGGGAGCTGACTTTTAAATTTTCAGTACCGTGTTTCCCCCGCAAAATAAGACCTAACCGGAAAATAAGCCCTAGCATGATTGTTAAGGATGACATCCCCTGAACGGAAGCCCTAATGCATCTTTTGGAGCAAAAAATAATATAAGACCTGGTCTTCTTTTCGGGGAAACATGGCAGTAATGAAGCCACATAAAAGTTTTAAAAAATATTTTTGAAGAGTTATAGGAAAATCAACAGTGGACCCTCCAAAAATGACCTTGCTTAGAATCTTCACTTTCCATTGCATTATGGAGAAGACAGCTTCACATTATAAACGCCACAGCTGTAAGTTTACTTGGACATCATTTCCAGCTTGTCCTCTGCTGCCTTCCCACAACTTCTATAACAGTGGCAATTAATGAAAGGCCATAGAGTAGGTTCCTGCAAAGCCACCAACCACAACAAGAGCATTATAAATAATTATCAAGTGAGCATCTTCGACATGGAAAAGATAAAGTCGCTGCAGCAGAGAGACATCACAATTAAGCCTGCCCTAAGAAAATGGGGCTCTCTGGGTACATTCACTAGCGTGGTAAGAGGGTGTAAATGCCTGAGCTCACACTTGGATAATCGTGTGTATGTGTGTGCGACCCTGTGTGTTTTATCTTGGCCAGACCTCTCTTCTTTAGTAGTTGGAAAGCTTAGTGCCAAATGTATCACCCAAAGGATGTAATTTGTTGTTGTATCCTCAAAGGTCTAATGTCTTACTGTCTTAATTTGTAAACCACCTTAAGACCTTTAGAAAAGTAAACAAACAAACAAAGAGTTCATGACTGGTGCTGAAGGAAAAACAACTCCACACCGTTAGTTCAATAACAAGTTGGGACTCCACCTACTAGTCATCAAGAATTCCTCAGTCCCTTAAGTCACAGGGTTTGGAGCAAATCCAAATGGGATTTTTTGCTTTTTTAAATTCTTTATATTGCATTCCTACAGACTTCCTGTTCAAACCATTGTGAGGCACTTTTATTATTCAGTTACACACTTCCACCCTTACTTTGAGGGCTTAGGATTTCCTTCCCCACAGAATTCCTGAGGACGTTTGGAGATCACCTGGAGCAGTAAATAGGTGGTATCCTTCACTGCCATAGCACTCACAGACTGAAAATGCAACATGTTTGTTAAATTAAACTCCTTCCTGACTAGTCTACATACATGTTGAAGACCCAACTCTGGATTTCCTAAGACTACAGAAGTCTGTTTTATTATAACCAACTATTCGTATCATCATCTGAAGTGCGTCTGCGATTTATAATTGTTTATCACTTGTTTACAAGCAGCTGATCACCATAGTGTCTCAACTGCTCAGTGAACTAGATCCAGGGTGGTAAGAAGGTTATAAGCAGCCACCCACGAGGAAAATTCTTACACGCTGATGAAGGGTTGGTGAATGAAAGATGACACCTTTATGACAAACCGGCAAAGGAGAAAAGTCCTCACAAATAAAAAATCCCTTTAAATAGTTGCCAAAATAAATATAGCTGAAGCTAACCCATCATAGCAAAATTGAAAAAAAATAAATTCTAAGAATTATTCAGGGTAGGGGGAGAGAGAGAGAACATGGGATCTGGTTAACTAGTTTTGAGCTTCCTTCTTCAATGATATGACTTGTCACTGGGATTCTCTCAACAGGTATTGTCATTTGTTTTGGTTTCCCCAATGCAAACCAAACAGTTCAGATGGAAACGTTTTTGTATAGTATCTTGGATAACCTTGAGTCTAGATTTAGTCAACAAATGCTCATTGAGTTCTTCCTGTGTGCCAAGCGCTAGAATAACACACAATCCTGGCACTCGAGTGGATCACAATGAGGCAGGAGACAGAAATGTGAACTCTAACACAGTGTGAAAAGTGCTATAACAAGGGAAGGAGAAAGTGCTATTTGTGGGCACAGCGGGGTAGGGGGTGGCATTATTTTTTCCTGGGCAGGGCAGGAAGGCTTTACAAAGGAAGCTGCATAAAACGGTAAGGTTTGAAGGATGAGAACACATTTTGAAGGATGTTAAGATAACTTTGGGACTCTGAAAGCCGACACCACACCCATTTTCCAGTTGCTGGCTTTGTCCCCACACCTTTGGTTGCAATAGATACTAGGAAGCATGTGTCGAAAACACCTCCTAATTTTCTGAGTTCTGAACGAGTCTCTAAGACAAACTTGGAATAAAGTTGGAAAACCTAAACCTCGAGGAGAATAAGCAGGTACTGAATTTAGGAGTCTAATTTCCCCTCACCTGGGGGCTTTTAGTAATATGCAAATTACTGAGGCACTCAAGGGAAATAAAATGTTTATTACACTAAGAGTATTTTTTTAAAGTAAAGTTGGAATCATTATGCATATGAAATACATCCCTTCTAAAGAAAAAAAAGTTCACTGTTCCTTCCTTACTACTGTGTTTCCCCGAAAATAAGACCTAGCCGGACCATCAGCTCTAATGTGTCTTTTGAAGCAAAAATTAATGTAAGACCTGGTATTACATTATATATTATTATATATCATATCATATTACAAAGTCCCGGTCTTACATTATTTTAAAATAAGACCGGGTCTTATATTAATTTTTGCTCCAAATGATGCATTAGAGCTGATGGTCCAGCTGGGTCTTATTTTCGGGGAAACACGGTAGTAGTCATCCCCTATGTTTTCTCCCTCATTGTAGTATCTAATACCTTCTACTTTTCCATTCTCTCAAGAAATAGTATTGCCCAAGCATTCTGACTCAGGGGCATATGCTTACATATTCACACACAGTTTAAAAAATATAATACATGGACTATTTTCAGTGCCAACCATAGATGTAATTATGTATTTCTTTTGGACATGTTTTATGTTATTAAAGTATGTAAATACTTTATCTCCCTCCAGTTTTCCAGAACTCTATTGGCAGTCTTTTTCCTTTCTGTCTCCAAACCATCGACTACAATTTCCTGAATTGATAGTTAATAAACGTGGTTCTGAGAGCTCACCTTTTCCCAAAATAGTCTTTGAAAATAATTTAATCTCCTTCCAAACAAACAAACAAACCAACAAACAAAAAACACCTCTGGCTTCTTTTATTTGGCTTATTTCCCTAGAGAGGTATTCCATTTCTTACCCCAAATTTCTGCTATCACATCTAAAATTTCTACACAAGGCCAGAAATTATGTTTAGTGATAACCTACTATGAAATCATCCCACAATGCCTTCAAGATAATAAAACTTTTGTCCCAATCACCAAAAAATAAGTCAGTAATTTTCCTAAACTCCATTTGCCGACATACAGATATCCCAATTAACTAGGCAGTTTAAAATCCAAAGCACTATAATTAGAATTGTTTTTTTTCCAATGAGATAAAACAATGCACAATCTTTAGTTATCAAGAAGTCATTTTCAGAGGGATCTACACAGAATTCGCTTCAAGCAGGCAAGTTGTTTTCAGCACATCCATAAAACAATGCAAAGTATTCTGTGTTGAGCCCTCAGCAACTGAACACATGCACGTACACACACGCACACACTCTACGTCCAAAGGCACAAAGTGAACTATATCTTGAAAGGAGGAATTATCATAGCTTCCTGTCTCTTAAAGTCACATCTGCAACTGCACTAGGGGCCGGCCTGCTGATGGTACAGATATATTGGACCCTCCTGGGCTCATCTCTGCAGGCCAGCAAATCTACCACAACCTTGCCCAGACCCTTGTTTTATGAAGTATTATCACTTTCTGATCCATAGTATCATATCCCCGCCCCCCATGCCGTGTCAAATAAATTTCATGTGCTGGCAAATGCTCCCCCCTACACCCCCACCCCAAAACATTTCTACAAAACTCCTCTTCTGCCAGCCTGTTAGGGCAGACACCATTATTGTAAAGAGTCCTCACAAGGATTTGATGCTTGGCACCAACGTCTCTTAAAATTTGGTTTCCTGATAGTTGGAGAGCTGTGTGCAACCGTGCTGGGAAGAATGTGAAGGCAAACGGAAAGACTACGGGAAAACAAGCCTTTCCAATGGTTTTCAGGGCACTGGAGAGCCAGCCCACACTGGGTCGTGGCAGGCATTCACCAGGAAGGTGGGCCAAACCACAGCCAAAGGCATAGGCATGGGCGGTACCAAATGGACCTCGTAGCACAGATTCTGACAGCAGCGAACATCCCTGAACCCTCTAGCAGCTTCCAACAGAGAAAGGTTCGGCCCTAGGCATTCAGGGTATCATTACTACTCCCACAGTTTAAAAGTTCTTCAGCTACTATGCATCAACCAAGCAGGAAGAGGACCAAAGAAAGACCTATTGATATACCAAAGGAGAGTAAAGCAAACCTATTTAGGCAAAAGCTCCGGTTAGTAAATGAAAACCCACTCTTCAAGGGCTGGTTCAGTCGCCACCACCGTGAGCTATCCAGAAATCTACCCTGGAAGAGAGAGGATAAGATCCGGAACAGGATTTAACTTCTGATATTATCGTTAAAAAAGAAAAGAAAGACAGATCAAGCCACAGCACTCCACTAGAAGGGTTTTCTGTGAAACAAGATGAAACTGTCTACCCAGTTATTAGTAAACTTACAGTGGTTTTACAGATTGGAGCAAAAACAATAAAAATCTTTGGGAGCACAAAGGAGAATATTACAGAAAACTAAAAAGTTAGAGAAGTTCATATTGCGAGGGATTGGCAGCTTAGGTAATTGAATTGAAAGTGAGAATCATGGAAGAGATCTCCATAATAATTAGCCGCTGAGTTTTCTCATGCAGCATACTCCCAAATGGAGTATTTAGAATTCAGCAGACTGTTTAGCGAATAAATGCCCAACTGGAATTAACTAGCACCTCATTTTGGAAGGCTGCTCTTGGCAAAAATGTAATATCCACAAGGCAAAGCAATTTGATTGCTGGTGTACACTGTGGCCTGTGCTGAGTGCCACATTCTTTAGAATCACACTTATTACATCAAATTTCAGAGCCAGAGGTCTACACCACCTAACTTCACTCAATGCCCTGCCATTGGACAACATGCAAAAGGAAGGGTGAAGTTTCTCGACCCCCAGAGACAACTTTCCAAGCTTCACAGTTGGCCTGTACTTGATACATATTTAGTGAAGATCTGCTGTCTCAAATGCACGCAAAACAGCTTCCTGGTCCCGTGGCTCGGCCACACACGGAGGGTAAGGGAACTGGTGTGGAGGGCAGCATGTCCCTCTGTAGAGACTAATCATTTCATCCTCCCAACGAGGCGCCCAGATGCCACATTCTGCCAGTGCCTCTCCTTCCATGTGCTGTGACTGTTATGTTTCTTTAAATTCAGTCTGCTCCTTAAGGAGACTCCCTGGCAAGTGAAAACAGCAGCAAAGGTAAAAGAATGTTGAGAATTTGGCTGCTGCCTGCAGTATTAGGAAGAACAGCAATTACTCAACTCTCCTAGTGTCAGAGGCAGAAATGAGCATGTGAATTTCAACAAGTTTGGGCCTGTCTGCTCAAGCTTCTCCCTTAGCCTATCTGTCACCTACCTACCTCACAGTCGTAATAATTAATGAAGTAAATGAGAAAATGGAGAAAGAGTGAAAGCAGCAGGCCAGCACAGACAGAAAAGAGAAGCATAAATTCTACCTTGAATCCAGATTAGGCCACAGTTAATAAGGCTTAAACATTGCCAGCGCTGAAAAGATGTCACTTACTTCCTGATAACAATGTTTTGCTGTCTCCACCACCACACTAAACATAACCATGGGAGGAGAACTCTAGATCTTCTCCTCCCTAGTCCTTCTGTCTACAACGCTTGGCAAAGAATCATGTAGACACTACCACTTTTTCCTCCCCTAGCTCTGCAAACACAAAGTAATACTTGACTCCTGCTCAGCAGTCCTTTGTAACAAAAACATAGACCTTATGACCACAGAAGGGCCTTACGATACCTGGTTCAGTTCCCCTGCCTTCAGGTAGGTAACTACTTAATTCCCTTTGGACAAATTAAGGCAGTCAAGCCAAGGGAAGTTGAGAAGGTTTTATTTAAGTGACTGAGCTAGCTACCAAAGGATGAAGGGAGGTCGGGAAGCCATGGCTATGTTCCCTCCTTTATCAAGCCATTCTCATGTACAAGAATTTTGTGATATTTTACCTTTCTGAGAAACCTTCAATCTTTCCTGCAACATGCTAGGATACACACAAACCTATTCATTATTTTGATTAAAATATGGAAATTTATTTGGCCTTTCATTTTTATGTCATAGCGGTAATAAATTTTCCTTAAATTTGTCTGCAATGTGAGAACTTCAGTGGTTCTGAAAAAGACACAGCATACCCAGTCTTTCTGTAACCACTTAATCCCTCTACTTCGGCTTTCAGAGATAAAACTGTCTACAATCTACCCCTTTTTCCTCACTCAGAATGTAAATGCAGATGCCTTTAAAAAAGCAAAGCTCCAAACTATGGAAAGTGCAAAACAATATGAAGGTTTTCAAGATCTACTTTTGACAAGATCTACTTCTTCCCCTGCAGAATTATAAACACACCCTCTAAGGGGACCAAGCCCACACATCCTGTATGGATGGTTTCTCACACATTACTGGGCTGACGTGGTCCCATCACATTCTTAATAAATACTAAAAGTCTAGTTCAGGTCAAACTTCCTCAAGGTAGCTTTGCCTTATTTTGGCAGGTCTTCTGAAGTCTTAAAAAAGAGGTATCACAACTCTCCCATATTGAGATGCCTTTTGTTTTATCACAGCTGTGAAGCGTTTTGCTGTGGCCTTTGGATAAGAAGCTAAATAAGTTACCTCTTGTAGACCAGGGCTTTGCAGGCTCAGATTTCATTCTGCCCTGCCAGAAATTCCTTTCTGTTTTGAATCTGAGATGTTTGTTTATGGTTTTTGTTTTGAAATGCTAAATAAGACAGGCACAGTCTCTAGTTACAGCCTACAGTATATCTTTTTTTTCCTTTCTTTCTTTTTTTTTTTTTTTTTACCTTGCTATAGCCAGAATGGCTGGTTACTAAGGATTTGGCTAACATTTCTAAAGAGTAGACTCTTCAAATTATCTTCTCAGGAACCTGAAATGTAAAATGAAGACACCTTAAAATTAACAGTTAATTTCCATTCTTAAATGTTCCCAAGACAAATGTTCTCAGGCTATTTCAAATTAGGGTGTTACTTTTCGATTTGACGAACATATACTTAAATAAAACCCTGAAATTTGGAAGTTTATCTCATCTTGCTTGTGGGTTTCATGTTTGAATACCAGCACTCTTGATGAAAGAAGCACTATAATGATAGATACTAAAAGAGTTTCAAAGAGGTGGGGGAATCAGTTTCCCCTGTGTGATAATAAGGTTTGGTTGTTAAGAAGAAAATGTCAACTATTGACTCCAAGAATTGTATCTTCATCAAGTTCTTTCTCCTCGTCCTATAACAGCCAATATAAAGCGTCTGCCTTGTGAGTTTTCAGTCCCTATTTACTGGATAAAAGTGATACTTCCAAACATCAAGGAAGAGTTACAGTTGTCTTCTTAAAGTGAGACCACACCTACATTAGGAACTAAAGAGGAAAGAACATCAGGTATTTTAATTCTAGGAGTCCTTTTCTAGCTTTCCACTGTGGCACAAGGACTCTCCAGAGAAACTGCAATGCGAATCCACAGTAAAGTTGCAGTATTCGTCCACATGAACGATGGATGGTCCGCATGGGATCAAGGAAAGCAACACAGATGGACTCTGGGCCACATACCATCTCCTACTCAGTCCCAAGCCTGCCCTTGTCTTTGAGCCGGCTGGGCCTGCTGCTACTTCCGTCTGTAACCCGTGATCCCAACCTGGCCTTGGCAATGCTCCCGGGGTCTCCAATATCTCCAGTGATGTCTGGAAACACACAGAATACTTCTAACAATAAAAGGAAATTTAATTCACTTTCATGAAACCATACACCATCAATATTAAGATGTCACCTTTTTAAAACTATTAATTTGAAATAGCTCTCTGGAAGTAAGGAGTCAAATCACAAAATCAAGCAAATGTCCACATTCTGCTGAAACACCAAAGGGGTTGGGAATTACAGCCATCACTGGATCAGATCAACAAATGCTTTCTTGATCCAGAAACCCCAGACTAACAGCCCTTGTTCTAAGTACTTCACAGACCCATTCCCTCCAACAAACATCTGAGACCAAAATTCCTCCTGCTCAGTCCCGTCAAAGAGTTACGTGTGGAGAAGGTGTATGTCCACAAACTAGATTTTTAAAAAAATGTTATACAAACAGAAAGCTAACAAAATGAGAAAGGATGGAAAATCGAATGGAAATTAGAATTAAGGTTAATTATCTTTTTAAAATCTCTTTGGTACCAGGAATACCAGACATTATATACACACATTCATATCTATATAACCATGTATATTACTATATGTATTAATTCTCTCCAATCTTCACTATATGTACTTGATAGAAAGCGATCACTCTTCCATTTTCACAAGACAGGCAACTGCAGCCCCAAACAACGAAGCAAGCTGGTTGTTCAGTTACATAATAATAACTGAACTGAGATTTGAACACAGGTTTGTCTAGCCCCAAGGCCTATTGTCTATTTTCTAAAACATCCTGCACTGAGGAGTGAAAGGAAAAGGGAGGGAAAGGATACCCTCAGGCTTACTTGGTGCTACACCCTCCACTAAATCCTTCTTCAATAGTCCGAGTCAGAGTTAGGGCCTCTCTGAGCTCCTGAACCACTCAGCACTTCCTTATCTCAGGGCTTAGCAGCTGTAACTGTCTTAGACTGATTAACTGTCTTAGCTAACTACCATTAGACCATGGCCTCTGTGAAGGCAGGACCCCTATCTTCTTTATTTTGATTGAAAAATAATTATAATAGCAGGTAACATTAGCAGGTCTGATTACCTGTCACACTCCGTGACACATGCTTTACAGGCACTAGTTTTGTTACTTAAAAGTGTGATCCCGGCATTGATTACCACCTAGGAGTTTATTAAAAATGCAGAATCTCAGGCCCACACCAGACCTACTGAATCAGAACCTGCATGTTTTAAAAGATCTCCAGGTGATTTGTGTGCATATTTAAAATTTCAGAAGCAGGTTTTTTTCCCCTCATTTCATACTGGCCACAAACATAGGTGATACCGATTACTATTAACAAATAGAAAAACTGAGGCTTAGAGAAGCAGTATCACTACCATACAGCACAAAACCCAGATCCATAGCACCTGCTCTGCAAATACCTGTGGGCGGATGGATGGCAGGGAAGCAGGCAGGGCTGGAAAGAAAACAGATGAATGGACTGGTTAAATGTCTGACCTCCTGTTTTGCACAGTTTGTACCAACTACAGCAGCAGATGGGACTGGGGCCCCACACAGGTGAGCTGCAGCAAGACTAGCTGTGACCTTAGCCCACGCCAGGTCAAATGCGGTGGTGATCACCAGTGTGCACATTTCAGGAACTGGGAGCAAAATCTTCTTACAGAATATAATGTGAAGGAAAACATACATTATTGATTATGGCGAGTTTAGGTGCCTCCCCCCCTTCCCCAAATGAACTATTGGCCCACAGATAAATGGTTAAATTTACGATTCTTATGACCTGATGCAGAACATTTCAGATCCCTCCATTTTTTTACCCAAAATATACAAATTTGATAGAAATTATTTAGACACAGAGTAACAAATGGGCATCTCAAGAGGAAAGGGAGCAAATGACTTCAGAAGGCTTTAAATAAGTTTATTTCAATGCATTTATGATGTTGGGGGTATGAGGAGAGGAGAGGGAACCTGAACTCAGCAATAACTCACTCCCTTTCTAAGAGCCCAAACTCCTTAACCACTGATGATCAATTACTCAGGTAGATGAGGATTAAGCAGAGCAAGGGAATGAGCCCATATTGAGTTATTTTCCTTATACTGATTAATAGCTTTGTTGTCATTAAGTGTTCACATGTGCCAGTCATTTTTCTAAGTGCTTCAAAGGGATTCATTCACCGTGTCCTTAGAGCACCCTATTATTAAACCCACTACACAGATGAGAAAACTGAGATGCACAGCGATGCAGAGTCCAGATTAGACCCCAGAAACCAAGTTTCTAACCATTACACTCTTCTATCAAGGGATAAAATATTTCTCACGGGGAATTCATCAGGGTAGAAGGAGGAATTGAGATCTGTTCATTTTGTAACAGAAGAAAACGGGATCTTATTTATTTTTTCATGTGGGCCCAAAATGAATACTTATCAGTGTTTACCTTGAAGGCATTCCTAAAGTCAAGTATTCAACCTCCTCTGTCCATAAGACAGAGAAGGTTTTCCATGATTTGACCAGGCTAATTGGCCAGGAAGAGCAGCAGAGAGTGGGTGAAGTTGGGAGATGCTGCTAAAGGGACACCTTTCAGTTCACTGTCCACGCTCATCTGCCTGGGGGAACACGCTAGAACAAAGAAAAAATCACTCTCAAAAGGCAACTTGCCATTTTTGAACCACAGCTAGTAAAGTGTTAAGAATGCAGCCTCATTCTTAGATGTGGGGAAACACTCTGATGTGTGTGGCACAGGCTCTAAGAAGAATGGGTAGGGTTCTCACCCCCACCAAAAAGAGCTCTTATTCATCCTTTAAATCTAGTTTGAATTCTCCTTTTCAGCTTTGTCACCAGAGCCTGGAAAGAGAGTTTCAGATCCTGTGATTCCTAGGACAAATTTTCCCCACATAGTTCACTCACCAACTAATCATATAGAGACTCGCGAAATCACTTCTATTTGGCTTGAGTGTACATTATGATGTGGATTTTTTAAGGTCTTGCTGCCTTATTCTTGATCTTGACTAAGAGTGTAGAGTGCGGAACTGGTGGTCTGAGAGGTCCCCAGGCTCTCCAGCTGCTCCCCAGCCCGAAAGAAGGCCTTGTACAGAGTAGAAGATCAATAAATGAGTAATTGATTTCTATGCAAAGTCTAATCAGATCTTTGAAAATACAGCTTTGGAGAATTCGACCTCTGAGAAGGAAGGTTTTTAGTTTGTTATTCATGCATACTTGGCTAGTCCACTGTTTCTTCTTCAAATAATTAATTGAGCTTTACTAGGGCGTCTCCGAAATCCTGATACTGCATGTGCCATATGGAACACAGTGTTACAGGAACCTGATTCACCAACATAGTTATGTTCCCCTCACTTTATCACCTCTCTGATGTTATTTACATGCTAAGGCGGCACTGCCATCTCTCATGTCAGTGCCATAGCCTGAAAGATGTTAAACACACCCACATTTTTCAGGAATTTCACAATTAATGTCTGGAATGTGTTTTGGATTATTCTTCAAAGGATGACATAGTTGCCCTAAGATGAATTCAATATTTTTCCCTTCTCCCATGTGTCATTCTTTAGTCCTCCCACTCCACTATCTTTTTAGGGTCATCTGTTTTATCTATTTCCCCCAACTCCATAATGCCTGCCCCCTGCATGCCCAAGCTGTTCCCTTGCTTGTCTAGATCACCGCATCTTAACACGTTGCGTACGGTGGGGTTTAAATCCTTCATGAAGATTCTCGTGATCCGTACGCAACGTGTTAATCAAGCCCCACAGAACACAGAAACCCGCACAAAATCATTAAATAGCTCCTACAGTTGGATAGAACGCCCATAGTTTAAGGATTATTCAGACAGTTTCCTTCATAAATTAACCTGTCTGTTCACAACTGCACTGCCAACATTCTGCTTGTAAGACTCTCCTTGTCACTGTTAAATATGTGTGAATGGTAGCAAATATCTCCAGACTTGCTATTTTTGCCTTGCTGGTCCTATGCAATTCATTTGCCCTTCGCCAAGTGTTTCATGTGACTGGACTCCTCAATAACAGTGAGGATTCTGTAAGCTTCATAGTCAAAGTGAAGGTCACAAAGTCCTGTCATTTGTATATGTGCAGTGAATGGTCTCTCCGTGCTTTGTCAATACTTACTTTTAGGAGGAACTTATTATTTCCTTGTTTACTTGCATTAGTTTCTCTTCCCATACGCTATAAATGTAACTTTATAGGCTCTCTGCTTGCCCCTCTTTCTCTCTCTGGCATGAAAAAGCTCACTCTACCTAAAGACTTTTAGGTAAAAAAATGAAACACATTATTGAACAACCATCTTGCAGTGATTAGAAGAGAAACTGTAACCTTCTGATGACAACAGTATTACAAAACCAGTGTGTTCTGTGCTGTGAAGTACCCAGCACATATCCTTGGTTCTTCTACTCACAGTCCCATGAAAAGTGAGTGAAAGTTTAAAATACCTGGGGGAAATAAAAGGAGGATTGTGTCTTGAAAGAGGCAGTTTTTAGAAGGTAGTGGTGAAAACACGCAAGTTAAGTTCCATGAAGATGAAGCCACTGAGTAAACAGTCACTGGAAAGAAAATTGGTGCTGCTCTGCCTTAACGACCAGCGGGATCTAATACAAGGAAACTCTCAGAGCAAAGCCACTCAATAGTGTCCATCAGGTCCCAAATCACTCTGTCCTCACAAACTGTCAAACTCCAGCTATCATCTACACTTTTATTAGAGAAAGCTAATCATACTCTCCACACCTCGCCCACCCCTTATAGAAGCACAATGTACAACTATTACACATTAGGAGGAAAAATGGTCATCACCCCCTTATCTCAAAATATAATCCTCACTGCCCAATCCAAACATTCTTCCTAGAAAATCCCACTTCAGTTGTTTTTCAACACTCTGTCTTTGATCTCCCAAAGAGGTCTCCTATCCAGTCTTATTTCTCAGGAGTTCAGAATCCAAACTTGTTTCTCTGGCTTCTAGGTGACTTACCTGGAGGCAGGCAGCCAAGCCAAGAAAAAGGCCATTTAGGATGTTGCAAAAGGCACAGGAAGACTCACCAAATGAATGGAAATAGGACAGGGACTTGTGACCTCTGAGGGAACAGAAAGCACTTAAGACTGGGAGAAAGCAGAGAAAACCTTAGGTATCTCTGGCTATATGTCATTTTTTAAAAAGCACTTAGCCAAAATTTTTTTAAAAAAGAAATAAGAAAGCCAGGATTTAGTAACAATCTGAATGATGCGGAAAAAAAGTTCAAATATACGTGTCACATGATTCACAAGACCCAACACTTCACATTACTTAACTTTTCAGAAAATATTTTTTCTTCAGTATTCTTTCTATGGAGAGGATTGTTCATCCATTTATCCAACGTACGTTTATTGAGAGCCTACTTTGGGCTGGCGTGCCTTACAAATCTGAGCCACAAGTTGGAAGGGGTCTATTTCTGCCCTGATTTCTCTAACTCACTTTGTGAACTTCAGTTAAAACCATGATTTCCTCCTCCTCCACCACCACCACCACCACCACAGTCAGTAACGGAATTAACACAAATAAAAATTACTTCAAATTGGCAAATAGAGCAATGTAATTTGTATTTAAATTATATCACCGAAAGCAGGTAGATTAGTCATAATATTTCTATACTATGCAATATGTTTTCTCAGTGGAGCCAATTAAATAAGTTTTTCTAAAAAGATTTCATTAACAGATACAACCAGTAGGGGTCATTTTAGTGCAAAAATTGCAGCAAAAGAGACTTCAACTTGTATAAAATACATCAATTTCTATTCACGTTAGTTAGGATAATCATGTTTCACAGCATGAAGCTCCAAATAAAAATGGAAACTGAGGTAAACACTGGCCATCGAGAAATTTCTTGCAATAGAAAAACAAAAGAGAAAATCAGCACCTTCTAGGTAATCACTGACATGTAAAGACTCCTCTAATTCTTAAAAAGGAAGAATAAAGGTTACTCACTTAAGCTGTTTTTCATAAATCTTGTAGTGAAGTGAAAATACTGGAAAATTCAGACACACTATTGAGAATATCTGTCTAAATCCAACCATTATATTATGCCAGGTAACACTGTCTTACTTTGGTTTCATGGATTCAGAATGCAATTAGACTGCTGCTTTTAGAATTCTAAAATAAAATAAAATAAAATAAAATATAAAATGCTCTGAGCACACAATTTTGGTAGCTGAAAACAGGCCTGCTAAGTGAAAAGTGTTGCTGGAAACATGAATTCAGATATAATCGTGGCAACAAATACTTCCAAGCATTTTTAAGGCTAATACCAAGTGCATGGGGTGTTATCAGAAGAAAGGAAGCTAGGAGGGATCGCATCATTTCAGAGAAATGAAAGGCTCACCAACCAACTGCCAAAACATCTCTATACTGTGACACGGGGCTATTGCTGCCAGAACACTTGATTACTGTGACTGTTTCCTGGGTCCACATTTCCTCCACCAGAAATATATCACAAAGAAACAGAACAAGGGTTCAAGTCTTTAGAACCTCCAAAAGTCCTTCTCAGAGCACAGCACTTTCCACTGCATTTAACCTTGTTTCAGGTTGCTTGTTCTTTTTAGATTTATGGGAGGCTGGCTTAAGTAAATTGTATACTCCAAGCGGCACGGTTCAAAGCTGCATCTTTTAGTCCAAGTCACTCAGAATTACTGAAGTCAAACACATGAAATTGTAGCAGAATTTATCTCCTGGGTATTTTTCCTGCCGTGAAAAATACGCGTTATAAAATGGGCTTTGTATGTCCGGCCAATGAGCTCTTCTAACCCGGTGTCCTAAGGTGCAGCAGCAGTACAGGTCCCTTCTCTCTGAGAAGAGTTCTCGTCACTCATTACTGCCCACTAGCTTCCAAACCAGAAAGGCCTCCCTGATTTTCCAGGACTGTCCAAAACTCTAGAAACTACAGGTATAAATACGTATGTACTTAGGTGTATCTAAAGAAAATCGCAGAATGGAAGCCTTTTAAAATAGACCCATTTTACTCTTGAAGCTGCTACTCTCTTCGCAGAATCCCAGCACAATAAACACATACTTAAGGATGCTTCAGAATAAACCCTTCCTTCCCTGTTAAGAGACGCTAGCTGTGAGTAGTAAGGAAGGGAAGGGGGCAGAGGGCACCTGTCCCTCTTCTAGCCTCTACTCAGAGGTAAGGCTGCTGTTCCACTGCTCACTACGTACACCAGGAAGCCCCGGAACGCATCACCACCCCAACGTCAGCCCAAACAGGGATCCCACTTTTTCACTGGTGCTCACGAGTCTTGTCTGTTAGCCAGATGAAAACAACTCACTGCCTCTGTCTAGACCCCAAAGCAGGGGTCTAGACCCCAAAGCAGATGCGGCAGTCGGAGGCCGAGGCAGGCGGGCGGCTTTAAGGCCAACACCCTCCCCCAGTGGTTCTCCAACGAGGGGAGGCTCCACTAATCTAATCTCTCTCTCCCTCCATCAGTCTCGACACCGCGGTGCACAATGCTTAGTGGAGAAACCAGCAGAACAATCCTCGCTGTCAAACAAACAAAAAAGAAGGAACCGGCAACGCGATTGGAAACAGGCGGATACCTGATCTTAAAAAGCAGCCACTAATAATAGAAACAACTTTTCACTCCCAGGTGCAAGCCCCCTCCCCCCTCCATTCAGGAGAGAAAGCCTTTGACCGTTTTCAATAGGCAAATAAATGAGTAACCACCGTATGTAACTTCCCCTGGGCTGACATATTCCGGAGCTGAAACTGATTTATATGCGAAGGAGGAGGAAGGGGGTGAAGAGCGCAAGGAAAAAATAATAAAAGAGTCACAGGGAGTGGGAGCTGCAGACACGTCTCCTCCGCCAACAGGGAATTTCGCGGACGGTGTGCAGCACTTGGTTCCACACTGCGCTAGTGTGGGGTGGGTGGCAGGGGTCGGACTCCCCAAGGGGCTCGCGACAGCCTTCGCAGTGCCCTGCCCGCGGCGCCCGCACCTCGGGAAGCAGGGCCGGGCCACCCCACCCCACTCACCCCAAGCCCGAATGGGCACACGTGTGCCAGTCTGTGCGCGGCCAGCGAGTGATCTCCCCACTCGCCAGCCCCCACCCACAAAATCCAACCTCGCCCGGGCCGGCCAAGCTTGGGGAGTGGGGGGCGCAGGCCGTGAGCGGCAATGAAGGGACGCGGAGCTCCCTTGCGGGGGCGACGACCGCCCCTTCTCCCGGGGAGCCCTCTCTCCTTGGGATAGTCTCCGCCAAACTTTGTTCGGCGCAGCTAGCGCGGAGGGGGTGGCGCGGGCCAGGTGGGAGGGGGCCCGCGGCGGGCGGCCGTACCTTCGCAGACGCCCACTTCATATTCGGTGATGGAGTCGCCATTGAGCGGGGGGCGGATGACACAGCGCAGCCCCCGGTCGCAAGCTCCGTGGAGCCCGTAGGCGCCGCCGCAGCTCTCGTTCCTCTGGCGGGCGCACATGTAGCAGCAGCTGCAGACGCCCTGCACGATGCTCCCGGGGCAGCTCCTGGGCTCTTCGCACTTGGACTCGTCGCAGGGCAGGCAGACCAGCGCCCGGGTGCCGGAGCGCGCCAGCAACAGCAGCAGCCCCAGCAGCGAGACCAGGAGGTGCCCGCAGCCGGCCAGCCCCCTGCCCCCCGCCACCAAGTACATCCTCCTGCGCCGCCGCCTCCTCCTCGCAGCCGGGCTGGGAGCGGAGCGGGCGCCCTCCCCTGTGCGGGGCACACGCACCGCCGCCGCCGCACCCGCAGCCCGCGGTCCTCGCCGCCCCCCTCGGGGCCCCCGGGGCGCGCCTCCCCTCGCGGGGCGAGGCCCCCGCCCCCCGTGCGGGCCGCGCCGACCCCGAGCCCACTAGCGTTGGCGCCAGCGGTGGCTTCCCTTCCTCCTCCTCCTCCCGGGAGGGAGGGAAAAAAAGAAAAAAAGTTTCCTCCCGGCAGCTCCGGTTTAACCCAAACTTCTGGCGGCGGCGGCGCTCGGCTCCAGCCCTGGCTGGCGGCGCCTCCTTCCTCTCCTCCTCCGCGGCGCTGGCGGCGGCGGCGCAGCCTCCGGGCCGGTCCCCGCCTCCGGAGCAGTCGAGTGGGCGCGGTGGCACAGCAGAAAGTCCGCGGTGTCCGCTCCGCGCGCCCCGCTCGCCTCACTCCTGCGCGGCTCCTCCGGGCGCTTGTTTATGGCTGGAGCCTCCGCCGCTTGGGCTGCGCCCTCCCCCATCCTACCTCATCCCCCCAGCCCTCACCCCCCCCGCGCCGCGCGCCGCTCATTGGCTGCCCCCCCACCCCTCCCGGTCCGGCCGGCCCCCTCCCCCTCCTCCCGCCTCCCTCCCGGGCGGCCGGGCCCTTCCTCCCTCCCTCGCGTGCCTCCTCCTCCTCCCCTTCCTCCGCCTCCTCCCGGAGCCCCGCGCACCGAGCCGGCGCTGCGGCGGAGCCTTTGCGTGCCTCTCTCCGCGGGCGTGCTGCGGTTCGGGGTTTGGGGCGCACCCGGGGAGCCGCTAGAGCGCAGCGTCCCGAGCGCCCGCTAGTACCGTGGCCACCGTGGCCGGCCTGGGAGCCCCGAAGGCGAGACCTCTCGGGTCAGTTTTAAGTTCAGAGAGTGGCGGGGACCCCCGAAGCTCGGGGCCGAGGGGATTGCTGCAGGCTGGGCTGGGGCATCCGCCGGATCGAACCCCGGGAAAGGGAAGCATGCATGGAACCTCCGCAAACTGGATGAGAATCCATCTTCCACTCGAGCTGGGAATAGACTTTGTAGAAGATATTATGTAATGGAGTCTCGGGAAGCTCGAGACGCCTCCAGCGAAGCTGCTGGTGAATTAATTAAGTGCTTTAAACGGTGTAGGTAAATATTCCGTGGGGGGTGGGGAGCACTGTTGGCGCTGCTGTAGCTTGAGTTGAATTTTAACTGTCCACATCCTGAATGTTTTGTCGCTGTGCTGTCTGTGCCGAGGTGCTATATTATGGGAGGGGGAAAAGGGGGGAAGGGAAAGTAACAGAGCTGAATTTTTCTCCCATGAGTATGTCTGAATACTGGATTATCACAAGTCTTGACATGACTAGACCCGTATATCTCGTGCATCATTTTAATGCCGTCTGACATTGCCCTTTTTTCCCCAAGCTCATGGACAAAAGTGGTGGGTTTTAATTTTTTCATTTATTGTGACTGTTATAGTAAAGGACATGTATGGTTAATATTCTTTGTGATAAACCAGGTCTTTAAAAAAAAAAAAAGAAAACAAAAGAAGTGATGCAAAATGCATCATATGGCAATTGTTTCTCTAATGTGGTTGTAGGTACTCGCAATGATCTATCTGCTCTGTAGTGGCCCACCATTCACAGGATGTGTACCAGAATCAATAAAATTAGTGAATTAACAAAAAGTGAGTTGGGTTAGTGTGGGGAAAAAACAATCAGGTCCTGTGGCAGGTGTGAGGTGGGAATGGCCAGTCGACCTTCTGATCCAAAATGGTCCGACTGCAGAAAGGTGGCAGCCAAGTGGATCCTGAAAATCATGACTAATGAACCAAAAATTAATAACATGGCAGTGTGAGGAGAAAGGAAACAAAGATGCCTTTGAAATCCTCTGTTTGCGGAACAAATTTATACGTATTATAAATATTTTGGTTTAACTACTCTAATCCTGAACGGAAAAGCCAAAGTTACCAGTGGAATATTCCCCAGTCACTGGCATCAGAAATCTAAACATTTCTCCAATCACAGTTCTTTGTCCTGAGGAGGGAGAGGAGTTTATTAAACGGTCACTGATTATCAGAGGGTAATAGAGATGTTCAAGAGTGGAAAAGGGGGAGTGAGCAGCCTATCTTCTAGAAGGTAAGTCCTTCTAGAGCTGTTAGGATGACTCGTTTCCCGAGATGTTGTACAGACAATTCCTGCAATTGTGTAGGTCAGGTTAGATGATCGCCAAAGGACCCCATACCCTAAGGTTCTAAAGTATTACGTGGTAAAATCATTTAAAATATGTTGGATATTCTATTAGGAAAATTCAAGAAAAATAAGACACACAACATTGTTAAAGATGATTGTTTCTCCAACCCCAACTAGGCAGCAGCACTTCACTGGGATTTGCCAACAAACTGTCATCATTGTGGTGTGATAAAAGGCCCTTTGCACTCTTGCAGAAGAGGTTATCTATATTTCCATTCAAATGCAAGTATAAAGACATTAACATGTAGGACTCAAACAGGGAAAACCAAGATCAGGTGATGGAAGAAAATGCAGAAGTGAGAAAGCCACTTTCATTTGGAAAAAAAGTAATAATCATTGTCAGGGTCTTGCTTTTTGTTTGTTTAGTTTATTTTTTAAGGCAACATATTAAGGGTTAGGGAAAGCTAGAGATTGAACACAGGCCGGGGGCAATATGGAGATCACTATCCATCCTTCCTGAGATTCCAGAGGTAGAACCACCTGGAGGATAGATAACAGCTGACTTCTTGTTGGAATTCAAGCCATACTTAGAAAGGACTAGAGAGTCTAAAGATTTAAGATGGATGTATCAGCTCAGAAAATTAAAAGTTACAAGTGGTCCTTTGTCATTGAATTAATAGAGAGGCAAAGGAGAAAACAAGAATAGTTAGTTGAAGCCTGTAACCAATGGCAAATAAGAAATCTGCCAGGGCCTGGGAGCTTTTCAGAAACCAGAGTATGAACCAGGAGCTCAGTTACAAAATAGCTGTGTCTTCCTGGGATAGTACTACAAGGTGGCCAGAAGCCAAGGGGATGGGATTGATGTTCAAACACAGAAGGATTCCCTCATCTTTAGAGACCAGACTAAGGATACAGAAGAGAAGTTGGGTGGGCCCAACATGGTGACACTTGGGGGTCAAGGGAGAAAGTGGGCTGGGAGAGATTACACAGACCCTGAAAGGCATGTACAAATGTAAGAGTGTCACACATGGAACATGGTTTACTGCCTCTTCCTCTAGGAAAGATCTTGAACTTATTCCCTTATCTATTGCACAGCATTTTGTAAGTGCCTCTGTTTGTAGCATTTATCACGTTGTGTTATAAATCTTTCTCTAAATAGCTCTGAACTCGATTACATTGACAGCTCATTGGAGGAGTCATGATATATAAGAATCCATGCATGCATGAGTTGTAAAAGGGAGAGGGAAGAATTACAGACCACAGGTATTTTGAACATCCTTGTTTGTGGCCCTCCTCTTTTGGTTTTAGTAAATACCTCTAAAATAAGCCCTTGAAAGGATGGTTGGGGCAGGAAGGAGTCTTCCAAACTGGAAAACAAAGCAAAACAACAATCCCACAGGTGGGAAAGGAAAGGGAATTAGAATATGCTTCTGATGGAGGTCTGGAAGAAGAGACAGTCTGCCCTCTATTGGCCGTTGGGGGGGGTTGGATGGGAGGGGTTTTGCTACATTGTTGAAAATGTCTGAACAGCAAAGTGCCCAGCTGGGGCCTAGCAGAAAGTGAAAATGAGTGGGCAGTATTCAGAACTCTAGTGTTAGAGCCCTCCTCCTGGATACAGTGTCTAGTCAGCCTCTCCACTCTAGTGACACTCTGGGATGTGTATGCTCTTTGTTTTCTCTTCTTGAAAAGAAAAAAATATCTAGAAGTTGCCTTTTGCATCTGATATACACACTCTTAGGAGAGTTGCACAAGAGTAAAAGTCTCATTATTTTATAATTATGTTGCATGCATACTAGAAAGATCTAGGAAGAGAGCAGGGAATTTCTCTAGCTCCTTTCATTCTCATCCCCCCATCTCTCTGGTCTCCTCAGCTCTAATCACTTAAACATGGGTTCTCACTTCATCTAGGCTTGGACCATTTCAGTGATGTAGGGAGACACCTAATTTGGGGGCTCAGCCATCTCATCTTGAGCTGTGGATCTGGTACTTGGGCTGTGTTAGAAGCACCTACTGCCTCATTTTACTAAGGAAGTCCTGTTTTATCTACCTTGCCTGTGTATGGCAGCTGCTCCAGAACTACTAGAAGAGTAGTAAGTCAGATTGCTTTGGCTGTTCTGGGTCTCTTGCATTCCATATCAATTTTAGGATCAGCTTGTCAATTTCTATGAAAAGTCAGCCAGTATTTTGATAGGGATTCCATGTAATCTGTAGGTGAGTTTGAGTAGTATTGCCATTTTAACAATATTAAGCTTTCCAATCCATGATCATTTTCTTTCCATTTATTAAGGTTTGGTCTAGATATTTTCTTTACCTCCCCCACCATCTCCTCTCTCCCTCTCTTCTCCCTCTCTTCCCCTCCCCTCACAAGTTTGAAAAAAGGTGTTTATCCTTTCTGAATCTGTTCCCTCCTTTGTAAAATGTGTAAAATAGAGACAACAATACCAACCACATGGGGTATTGTGTGGTTAAAATGGTTGTTCCCCTTTTCTATTGTTACTTTTAGAGTTCTTTTAATTGAGTGTCTCCTCAAGTTTTATGCCTGAGCTGGAATCCCTGCTATGTGGTATCTCAACACCTATTACTATGCAACATCTGCCTAGCCAGGTATTTGGGTTTGGGTTTTTCTGTTTTTTTTTTCTTTTTTTTTTTTTCCTTTTTACGATCTTCCTGTTGATCTCACTTTGGCAATCTGTCTAGTCTTCAGGTTGTAGCCTTTGTGAACATTCCAGTCTAAGACTTATTTTAACAGGGATTAATTAAAATAATAATAATAATAGCAGCTAAACTTTATAGAGTTTCTTACCAATAAACACTTCACATGGGTTATTTTAATCTGCAGAATAGCCCTATAAGGCCAAAGTCTTATATTATCTCCAGTGCCTTGTATTATCTCCATTTTGTAGTTGAGAAATCTGAGCCCCAGAAGGTTGGGTGACTTGCAAGGACTCAGAGCGATGAGGGTGACGATCAGGTTTAAAAACCAGTCCTGTTCTGCCTTAAGAACCTGTGTATTTCACAGCCTCATGCACTAAGTTTGGTAATGGTGAATTGCTTTTCTTCTCGATCTTGTTGCTTTCTGTGGACCTAATTTAAAATTGTTAACATCTGTGACCATATCGTGCCTTCTTTACTAACTTTCCTATGAAAAGTTAAAATAGTGATTAACACTTTCTCAAAATGGAAATAGTGCCAATGTTTTCTTAATTACTGAATAACAAATATTTATGTAGAGTTTACTATGTGCATATACTAATTACCTAGGTATATTACCACATCTAATCCTTACTCTCACATGATGAGGTAGGTACATCATTACCTGCATTTTAGAGGGGGCGAACCAAAGGCACAGAAAGATTAAATAGTATGCCCAATGTCACTGTTATTTGGAAGGAGAAATTGGGATTCAAACCCAGGAAGTATGGCTCCAGAATCCACATTATGTGATGCTACTCCTAATGTATTATATATCCTTTACAAATTCATGCTCATTAGGGGGGAAATTAGAAAAATACAAACAAGTTTAAAAAAAGAAAATAAAAATGATCACCCCAAATCCCACCCTTGAGATATTAACCACTAATGACTTTTGTTGTACATTCTTTAAAGCTTATTGTCCCCTAGATAGTATAAAATATAAAATGGAATATACATCCTAGTTTATAATTGCTTTTTCACTTATCCATATAAATGGCATATTTATCTTTAGGATCAATAATTTCATCCTTTATACCACTGAATATTCTGTTGAGGGAGTATACCATATTGTATTTATTAATGCCATATTAATACACCGTTAGCATGTTTTTGTTTGTTTTATATTTTCACTATTATAAACAAAGCTGCAATGCATTACCATTTAGCCAAAGTTTTAAACACTTGTTCAATGATTTTTTTTTTTTTTTTTTTGGTAAATTTCTAAAGTGGAATTGTTAGTTGTGTGTCAAAAAGTCTGCCTATTTTTTTTTTTTACATGCATTGCCAGATTGCCTTCCAGAAGGATTTATCTGCACACATTCCCTCAAACACTTCTCCCTAGTAAGAACGCCCTTCAGATAGAGAATCATGTTCCTGTTGCTTGAAAAGCACCTTACATTGTAAAGCTTTCTTTTTTTTTTTTTTGTAACTTTTAGAAATTGTGTTCGTATTCATTATTTCATTAGATTCTTAAAAATATTCAACATTTGGAGGTTTTAGCTATGACTCCTCAAATATTTTAACCTTACAAATTACCAAATCATGTAACCTGGCAAATTGTATGCAGTATGATTTTAAGGAAAAGTGTTATGTCCTCAATTAAAAATATCCCCTCGAGGAAGTAGTGCTTTTATAAAACTGTAACTAATAAAAGGGAATAAGTGATTGAGTCTGCTCAAAAGGTGAAGCTATTTTAGTTGCTATTCTGTGCTTGCAGGCACTCTTCTGGACTGCTGGGAAAAGCAAGTGTGAAAAATTGAGAAGAGAGGACCCAATCTTGCATTAAGCAAGAAGGAGAAATTTCCACTTACTACAGTGCTACCCACCCCTCTATCTCCTCTGTCTACCCAGCTTTCTGTTCTACTGCATGGTTTTAATAGTCTGAAGATTCACAGATCTAACTTGCAGACACTTTCGCCCTAATTTCCGTGGCATCTATGTTAAGAAATACAATTACATTTATTTTAAAAATGATGGTATTATTCAAAACATTTTTATAATGTTTATTTTGGAATTGCCTTGTGTAGTTGCATGAGAAAATAGCCTCCTTATTTAATCACCATATCTGACTGAATGTATTAACTCAAGTAGATTATATTCTTCATTCACCAGACTTGACTCGAACTTACTTTTTATAATCTCTTTCAAATTGATCCTCAAAGGACAGAGATATGGTAATGTTCATTAGAATTCTGATGTTTTTATATTCCTATCCTGTATTTCACACAGCTTCTTTGTAATTGAAGTGAGAATTCATTACCTACTTTCTGGGAGGAAATGGTAGTGACCACCAATATCTATGTTCCTTCTGTTCATTCTGGACACACAACTAGATGACACTTACCAGCTTCCTTGCAGTTGGATGGTGCCATGGAATGTGGATGAAAGTGATGGAGACCTTGTATAAGCTGTCTTCTAAAACCTGTCCACAATCCTGCACATTTTTTTATTGTCTCTCTGCTGGCCGGCTGCAGAGCATACCACAGAGGACTCTGAGGCCCTAGAAAAATTTTGAATCATGAGATAGATAGACCCTAGATTCCTGAATAACTGCACAACACATTCACAAACACACGCCTCACTGAATCTCAGTGAGATTTGAGTGAGGAATGAATCTTTACTAGGATAAATCACTGAGCTTTGGAGCTTGTTTGTTATAGCAGTTAGCCTATCCTAACCTACTATTTTAACTTAAACAGAAATCACATTAACTCTGTCGTCAGACCCTAGCTATTATATGTTCTCAGACAAAATGCAATTTTGCCATGCACTGATAACTAAACTGCATTTGTTTGTTGTGTATGTCATGAATGTGTAATGATTAGGTTACCAATCCTGGCATTTAAAATATTTTCAATTTTATAACATTCCAGGAAAACCTTAGCATTTTGTTAATAATGATTAGTGACAATTAAAACCAGAAATATCAAAACTTTCCGCTTACTCAAATGAGAGCTTAGCCATCTACATTATAGTATCCAGTGAGGTTTATTCCCTGAACCTCCCCTCTCTCAGACCGTCTGTGCCCGTGACTTTATAGTGGGTTACCAGGGTGCACTCACAGGAGAATGAGGCTCTTCAAACCCTAATTTTTCCCCCTTTTTTCCTAGTCCTTCAGAATATATTACTTCCTCTCCAAGCCTCTTCTGTAATGCTGCCCACGTGTGCCCTGCTTTGAGGCCTTCCTCACCGCTATCACCCTCATTTCATCAATGTCCATAGGTTTATTACGGATTTTAAATCAGTACCTCCTTCTATTTGTCATTTGAACTTAAAGAATCAACAGTTTCAATATAGTGTCATAGAAGTTTACATGAGGAAATTGGAGAAAAGTTTCACAAAATCTTTTCATGATATTAGATTCTAAGGTCATCATATCCATCATTTTATCATTACATTTCTTTGCTAGCTTGATGCATCCTGTTGATCTTATTGGCTACATTGGTGGTTCTTCATCAGCTTTCTCAAGCTCAAACTAAAGCTTATGCAACAAATCAGGTTCGTTAACCAAATGCTAGTTGCCAGTAGACTGACAGTGTAAATGACTACTAGCCTGAGATTAGCAAGAAAACGGGAAGATTGATCTCATCTGGCATGAAACCACGCAGGAAGGGAATATAGGAAAGATATGCTAAGAGTGTCTCCATCAGCAGTTGACTATTGCCAAGGATCATGTCATGTTTCCTATTTAGATTTGCCAGGGAGCAGAGCTAACCAGCAATGCCAATCGCAGGTGTTTGAAGCAGACGTCTATTCTATTTTTTCCCTTGACAAATTATTGCCTAAATTGGGAACGTCCTCAGCAACGGTGAGGCATTGCGCTGTAAGGTGCTCCAATGGAAAGAACATGACGTTGGGAATCAGATTGACCCTGGATCAGATTCTGACTATGTTCATGGCTGTCTGTGTGACTTTGAATGAGTTCTAAGCATTTCACTTTTCTCATCAGTCGTTCAGGAAGTTAGCACCTGGAGGATTCTGAGCATATAATAGATCCTTAAGAAGTCTTCTAACATTTTAATGATGGGATTTTTATTTTAAACCTGTAATAGGTCCAGATATTCACTAAATGTTTGGTACTTTCAAAGCATGTGAGATGGGGTCTAGCTGGTCTTGATTCTGGAACATAGTAGGACTTCTAGCCTGTGTGACCAAGAAAGTCACCATGATGCTTACACTCCCTAGCAGTCTATACTTCTCCTAAAGTGTCACTTTTCACGTCCGTCTCTCCACTTAGCGTGCATGACTTCCTATTAGGTAGGGTAGGAACTCTGAAGCCAGGACACCAGATCCTACATTCCTAATCACTACTCTGATTACAAAAATAAAGGTCACTTTCCTTGTGCTTGAGGGGTCCACTGTCTAGTAGGAGCATCTGGTAAATCAACAGTTTCAACATAGTATCATAGAAGTTTACGTGAGGAAATTGGAGAAAGTTTCACAAAATCTTTTCATGAAGGAAAAGACAGTTGGGTTGGATCTTGAAGGAAGAATAGATACCAGTTTTTAGGGACTAAGGGAGGGAGAAGAGATTGCAAGCAAACAAACAACAAACACACAAACCCAAACAGTGACATACCTAGAATAGGGCTTGGTAAATAGCAGGTGTTTAATAAGTGTTGTTGAAAGAAAGGAGAACATGTGCTTCTGCAATGGGGGAAAAAATGAAGTTTGGGGCAACTGGATGCCTGGTGGCAATTGTTAGGAGACAAAGCCAGTAAGGTTGGGCTAGATGGTGAAGGCCCGAAATCTATAGCAAAGAGTTTAGACTTCATTCTGTAGGGAAATGTTTGAAGCTTTTAGAGACAAGTGACCTCATCAGATTCCTATTTTATAAAGATACATTTTATTTATTTTAAGACACCTTTATAAATTTTAACACTGAAAGTGATCTGCAGCCCACATTTGTTGGCATGTCATAGTTTAATTGGCGGTTGTTTATTTTCTTTCCAGTGGTATATGAAATAATGTTGCTGCTTATACATGATGGTATCTTGTATTTAATAAAAAGTTGAAATTATGGCAGCAGAGTATCAGAGGGACACGGAATGGAAGCAAGAAAACTGCTTGGGAGACGTACAAAATAGCTTATCTGTGAGATTGTGAGTTGTGATACAAAACCAAACATGCCACAACAAATTTTTGAAATTCTAAAATAGATTAGGAGCTCCTGAGTTTAACAGGTTAAACTTATCTTTCGGTTTTCCATTTTGTTCTTTGCTGCGTGGTTGTTAGAACCTAAAAAAAATCCAGCTTTTCATTAAAACCATATTTTCTCAGATGAATAACTGAAGTATAAATAGTATTACTTAGCATCTAGTAGGCATCAACATTTTGTGAGGAAAGTACAAGGCCATGGAGGCTGATGTTCCCTTTAGTATTCTACCCAAGGGTATCTGTTCTTTGCCTTGAAATTGTTTACAAAAATAAAGTTTAAAGTATTGGAAGAGGCTTCAGATAGCCTCAGGTTCAACTCCATTTTATAGAAGAGAAAATTGAGGACGTGGGGAGCTGGTTACCATAAATTGGCTGCCACTTAGCAGCCTCATACCTGGAGGGGATAGCATGCTACCCTCCTCCGTGCTCCTTGTATTAGCAGGTTACTAGAGGTTTATCTACGTCTGGATGAGCTCTGACTCTAGTTCTTCTCCTGAGCAGATAGTACAAAAGGATCTTGGCCTTCAATTGCCACAATTTACGGTGAATACATTTGTTATTATTTCCCCTCTCTTTTTTCTGACTCATTGTATAGCTGGAATCTTACTCCTTTCGCCAAGCGACCTGCTTGTCTGCATTCTGACCTTGACTGACTAGTGATGGTGCATGGGATTATGCTCTGTTGTCTGGGCATTTGCTGTCTGAGTTTCTGATGGGCACCACCTGTCTTTCTGTGCACCAGCTACCACCCTACAACCCTGAGGCACTTCACCTGGTCCAAGAGTAGCAGTCTCTAGAAGCCAGAACTCCTCACATTATTGTTTGTTCCCTCCGTTTGATTCCAGACTGTTTATATGGCATGCCGGATGGAGTTGTGTTGAACATTTGCGTCTTTCTCCAATCCTCAAATTCTGGAACATTTA
Organism: Rhinolophus sinicus; assembly: GCF_057876585.1. Classification (NCBI taxonomy): domain Eukaryota; kingdom Metazoa; phylum Chordata; class Mammalia; order Chiroptera; family Rhinolophidae; genus Rhinolophus; species Rhinolophus sinicus. Next base: position 166,356,439 of record NC_142502.1, read on the forward strand.
TTCAATATGAAAACACTGTTTACCTCTAAGAAACACTACACACCAGTAGGTTGTGTGGGGATGTATCCCTTCCCATTGGGTAGGCCAACTTTTCTATTCACTGGGGATCCCTTCTAATTGTCCTCATCGGTCAGACATTTGTTCTGATTACTCAGTGTCAGGCAGGGCGGCCTGCGGGGTCTCTGCTCCCGCTCCCCACATAAGAACGCAGGATGTGGCTAGGCCAAAAAGGAACACCCACAGAGCCATAGGTAGGGGAGTCATGCCACTATAGCCTCACTAGAGGCTGGATTCACACGACGTGCGACCTGCTGTCCACTTTTCTGCCAACCAACCGACTCTCCTCAACTCCCCTTGACTCCACTCCCCAACGTAGCTGCAGCAGTTATATTAGTGGCCAGTGGCTCAATGGTTACAACTGACGGCCAACTAGCCACAGGTGATGGCCATCTACTACCCGAGCCAGCACCTTTCCACATGAGGCTGAGAGCCTGGAAACTGCTCTCTGGGGCTCTGTCCCCACACTCAGTATCCATGCAGTTTAGTTCTTACATATTTGTTATGTCTCCTCTGCTTACTATCTACCATTAATTGAGCACAAAGAACTGAGTATATGCTAAATGCTTTGCATATCTTAACTCCTTTAATCTTCATAGCAATCTCATCACAAGGTATGATGAGACATATTTTTATAGAAGAGGAACTGAGGCTGAGAGAAATCACATAAATATCCCAAGATCATAGGTCAAGTGCCTGAGTTAGGATCCAGATCCAGATTTGGTGACTTCATGCCTCAAATATGACACTATAGTACCCTCTATCCAGTAATAACTCATCATACATTGAGCCTGGTCTGCTTATCTTATTCCAGAATTAGAGCAGCTTGGCTAGGCTGCTTGGTGCTTCCACGTCCTTGCTCGCAGATTAGGGCAGTGGCGATTTACTTACTCAGAACCATGAGTTTATCCTTACCAACCAACTGAGCTTCCAGGTCTTTCCCACCCCCCTCAGCATGCAATTTACTCTTGTCCTGATTCTTAACTATGTAAATCCCACTTAGGTGATGCATACACTGTATATGTCACTGTCAGACCTGAGCGAGAATTTGAACATCTTTCTTTATTCTCTTGTTATATTCAAAAAGTCACCAGAGGCCTAAGGAGAGAGTGTCCTTTGGTTTCTGATTTGTATCTCACTCTAGAATTCTCTCTTTTTTATTTTTAAGTTCCTCATGGCAGGTTACCTGCAAATAGAGCAATAAAATACACACTTAAAAAATTCCTTAAAGTAAACCCGATGGTTTAGGTTTGAGCAGGTCATGAAACCATATAACGTTGTACTTAAATAGCTAACATTTATTGAGCACTTAAAAAATTCTCAGTTCTAGTGTAAATACTTTATGTAGAGCTTCTCGTTGAATGCCCAACAACTCCATGCAGTAGGTGCTATTATCATCTTCGTCTTATAGATGAGAAAATCAAGGTACAGAATAGTTAAGTAGCTTGTCTCAGGTCATCACCCATGTTTACATGAAAGAATCAGGATTTGAAGATAGGCAATCTGGTTCCAGAGCGCAGGCTCACTCAAGCCTAAGGATTGTGTTTTATTTAAACAAATCTATAAGAATCAGATATATAGATGAGTATTGTTTTCAAAGTGCTAACATTGTCACCTGGAGAAAATCATTTTTTAAGAGTGTTGCCAATTCTCAAAATATTTTTGAAATTGACCTCTGATTTAATTACAAATCTACAAGGAAATTAGACTCGTTAGACTCACACCTTGGTTTTGATTAAAAGCAGCATTAACATAGTATAAAAATATTTATATAAATCAATAAAAATGATGAACATTGCTTCCCCCAAATAGAAATATATATGGACCAGTAACTCCCGAAAGAAGAAATATAAATGACCAATAAACATATGAAACAGTGTTCAATTAAATATAACCAAAGACATGCAAATTAAAATAATGAGAAAACACTTTTCATCTATCAGATTGACAAACATTTTTAAAGATTAGCAAGATCCAGGATTGGTAAGGATGGGGCAATAAACACTTTCATGAATTATTGGTGATAGTACAACTTGGTGTAATTTTTCTGGAAGACAGTTTAGCAATACCCATCAAAAGATTTCTTGGACATATCCCTGATTCAGATACTACAATTTAAAAAATGTATTCTAAGAAAAGAATTGTTATTCCAAGAAAATTTCTTACTCTACGAATTCTTTTTTTAAGAAGAAGAGGATAAGGTCAAGTATACAGATATTTAGCAACCAGGATGTTCATCATAGTCTTGTTCATAGTTGAAAAATTGAAAATAAACTAAATGCCCATGAATAGAGTTCTGATTAAATAAACCTATGTAATGGAAAACTGTAGTTATTAAAATGATGATGTGGTTCTATATTGTATTGGAGAGATAGTCACAATATAGTGTTGAATTTTTAAAAGTAACTAATATATAAGAACTATGGTAGAATCTCATTTTTAAAAGTAACTAATATATAAGAACTATGGTAGAAGTCTCATTTTATGTATCTATTTCTCCATATTTACCTCTACACACACACATACACACACGTATAGATAGTATTCTGGGAAAGCTATTCACTAATATATTAAGAGTGATTATTTTTCTGTGTTAGGATTTCATGCAATTTTCTTATATTTTATTTTTTCATGCCATTATTATTTCATGAAATGTATTCTCATATTGTTAAATTTTAATTTTTATAATATTCTCTTTATAATTAGGAAAATATTAATATATTTATGTTTTGAATAAAATGACTATTATCTAGCTGGATCATTACAATCTTTACCAGACATGGTTTGCAATAACTTTGTACTGTATTCAAGGTAAGAAACACACAAATGAAGTGAGCTTGTCATAGCTAAAGATATGCTTTGTTATGTGAAACAGAGCTCAACCTCAAAAGAGAATTTATAAAATTATTTCATAATATCATTGAAATAAGAGTCTCCAAAGGTAATGACATTTAAGTGCTCAACATTTATTTGAAGATACAATCAGAATCATCTCGACACTTTCATTGTTGTGCCTCATATACTCTGTGTATTTACATCAGTTTTCATAAAAAAATACCAGAGAGTCTGAGCCCTGAAGAAATTCTCTCACCCAGTGGATGAACAAGCGATAATTTCTTTAGCTTTGGCATGCATCTATAAACGAATGCATATTTTTACTTGCTTGACCAAGTCAGGAATCTGCAAATCTGCTAACATTGCATTATGTGGATGGTGTCCGGAACAAAACCATGTGCCCTGTCTCAAAAGCTGAGGATGCGTCTGTGGAATTTATTTTATTCCGACTTATGAGGACTGCTGCACACAAATAGATTATTGTAGTGTCTGTGATTAATGGGACACCACACGGCTGCGTGGACTTCATAAATCATTTGATGCAATGTCTGAGTGAATTGTACTTGCAAAATCAGTTTCAATCAGCTTGGCTTAAAAACCGGGTAAAGCAGAAGGATGTGTCCTGTTGTGGGAGGTATTGAAGTGGTGTGGCAATTGCCACTGGGTCCAGTTTTATGTCTCTTGTTATCAGTGATGTGGAAGAGCGAATAAGCAGCCCGTTAATTAAATCTGCAGATGGAATTGGAAATGTCACAAATGCTGAGAAGTCCAGGGAAATGATACAAATTGGCTTAAAGTGATAAGTAAAGGTTAGAATGAAAGCCAAAAATACAACAAACCTGAGCATGCGTGTACACACGTATATACACAAATCAATAAATGATTAGAGAAATTAGTTAATTTTGTAACTTTTTTAAGATCTCAAATATCATATGAAAACAGTCAGGAATAATGAATATTTAAAAAAGAATGACTGCAGGGTTTTATTCTAAGATCAATAGTTTAGCATTTCTTTTGGTTTTAAAATAATGAATTTCTTGCTTTTTGGATACATAAGTAATACATATTCATTATAAAAGAATCAGAAGCTACAGATCAGCAATAATAAGAAATATTCTCTATAATCCTATCATTCAGTGGGATATATTATCAAATATATATATATATATATATATATATATATATATATATATATATATATATACACACACACATATATACCATATATATATACACAAAAATGAGAAAATGAGATTATATTGTATGTTCATCTTGGTATCCAACTTTATTCATGTCAGAATACTTCTTTTTTTAAAAGGCCAGGTTCCTGAGAACCTTGCTCTGTAGCACCTTTCTTTTGCTCATTAAATTTGTTCCCTTCAATCTTAGTAATTAGAAGCCCTGAGAAAATGACAAAGGGCTAATGTTTGTAAAGGCTAGAGCTGTAGAGAAAAGAAAAAGAGAGACAAGGAATTTTCTTTGAATACTCTGCCTGCTCCTCAGAAATTCCTGACATCACCAGCTATCCATCCATTTCTCTTAGTCCTCATGGGTCAGCTTTTCACCAAGGGAACACTCACAGTTTTCCCTATCCTTCCTGACCATGTGGGGAGGCTGGCCCTCTGATCCTAAGAATTATTGGCAATTCAGCAGAATCACTATTATGAACTGAGGGACATTCCTATTTCCACACACACTTTAAAAGGAGAAGGAAATTCCCTACACTAAAGATCATTCACAAGTAAGTTATTATACTGGTTATCTCGGACAATGTCCTTTATGGGGTGGAGTCAGGGGAGGGATGAAAGGAAGAAATGAAGAAAAGTCTGCTTTTTTCCCTCCTTGAAATATAACTCTGAGCTTGCATGAATGTGTATACAAGATGGAGTTCCATCGCTAAGGAAAACTGAATAAATGAAATAAAAGCCTAATTCAAATAAACATAGGCAGGATCTAATAAATCTTATTATGAATCAAACTGGAAAGTGTAGAGAGAAGGTTGTAAAATCAAGGGAGAGCAAAATCATTCTTGGAATTAATCTAGGGTCCATTGAATTTGGCATCAGGTAGGCGACCCCTTTCCCAGATCGCCGTTCTTGGTGAGGAGGATCACACAAGCTGGTTAACCTGTCCTTACAGTGGCGGCCGGTTAAAATGGAGAGAACCATGGATGGGAGTCTATGGATACCAGTTTCCAGATTTCTCACCAACTACCTGGCTGTCATTAAACAATTCCTGTCACCTCTTTGGATCTCAGTTTTCTCCCTTATGAAATGAAGAGTTTACCCTGGATCATCTCTAATATCCTCTTCAATAGACCCATGGTTCTAAATCTTGGTTGCACATTAGAACTACTTTGGGAACTTTCAAAACCCAGCATGCAAAGGTCTCCTTCCAGACCATTTACATCAGAATCTCTGGAATCACACAGGAGTCAGTATTTTAATGCTCCCAAGATAATTCCTACAGGCCTCCAAGTCTGGAATCTCTGAACTGTACTGGATGATTTTTGATTCTTAAAAATTAAGAAAAATAATAACTAACCTTTATTGGATGCTTACTATATGCCAACAGCACTTTATGTGTTAAGCCTCATTTATTACTTAGAAGGACCTCAGGAGTTAAAATTTATCATTTCTCCAATACTACAGAGGCAGAAATTAAGGCTTACACGGCTTAGGCAATTTGTCTGAGGTTATCCAGCAAGTAAGTTGTGAGCTAGAATTCTAAAGTAGTCAATTTGATCCCAAAACCCAGGATTCTGCCTCCGAAGCCATACTGAAACATAGAAATGAGAACAGCCTCTTCTAGTGGAGTTAGCCTTTGGAATTTTGTAGCATTACCATTTTTCCATCAAATAAAACTGTGTGAGAACATTTTACTCATGTTCTGTTTCCTGTCTCAACTTCTAATTTTATAATTCACTTTAATTTTTACTCAGAGTAAGTGCAATTGAGGCTGGGTTATAAAGCATATGAACAAGAATTGCCATCTATACGGTTAGCTAGTACTTACACGCTGCTTACTACCGTGCTAGCCACTATCCCAGTGTTGTTTTTTGTGTGTTTTTGTATATTTTTCAAAAATGACCACAATATTTTGAAGCATCTCTCATTAAGAAATAAAGTCTGATTGTACACCTGAAATCTATGTAATTTTACTAACAATTGTCACCCCAATAAATTTAATAAAATAAAATTAAAAAAAAAGAAAAAAGAAAAGAAAATAAAAAAAGAAATAAAGTCTGTTTCTTCATGTCTTGACTCTGGACCTGGCCATATGACTTGCTTTGGTCAATGTGATAACAGCAGATGTGATACAAGAAAGGGCTCGAAAAGAGTGTGGGTCCTGGTGTGTGATCTCCTGTTTCCAGCCATTAGAACCCAGTCATGACATGAAGTTCCGGTTACACTATTACATGCTGGAGATACACGGCTCAGTCACCCAAGCCAAGTACAAGACGTGCAAGTGAGACCACCTGGGCCCAAGCAGCCCCAGCTGACCTGCCACGGACTGGACAGCCGGGACAAGACTGAGCCCAGGTGAGACCAGCAGAAGAACAACTTAGCTGAGCCTAGTGCACAATGTCAACCCAAAGAATCATGAGCTAGTAATTGTTTTAAACTACTAAATTTTTATGCACCGGAAGCTAACTGACACACATATGTTAACTCCTTGATTTCTCATCCAACAATACGAGGTAGGTTTTGTTATCTCCATTTTATAGGTAGGAAACTGAGGGACAGGAAGGTTAAATAATTTGTCCACAGTCACTTAGAGGAAGGGGCTGCACCAGGATGTCAACCCAGATAGACTGGCTCTAGAATGATGTCCTTAACCTCCATGCTCTACTATCTCATAAGTGCGAATCTTACAAGTGTATGATTTACTGCATTCATTTTCGATGACTTGGACAAGAAACAGCATCAAGAAAAGAGGAATTTTATTACAACTTCCATCTCTAATATGATCATCATTATCTCTCTTTCTTTTACCCATTTGTTCTTTCAGTATTTAGTAAGCTTCTAGTATGTTCCAGGCTCTGTGCCAGGCACTAAGGCCGTAAACACACATTTCCTGTCCACAAGGAGATCACAGGTTATGGGGAGAGACAATTATATCAATAAATAATTGCAACACAAGATGAGAAGTGCTATTATATGGACTTTCAGACTGTCATGACTGTCATGGCAAAGGTGATAAGATTAGCTGTTGCTAAGGAGGATCTGGGAAGTCAAAGCTTGTCACACCGTCATCATTACTTTTATTTTTTTCATATATTCCTCCTGTATTTCCTTTAAAAACATGGGGAATTCATTTTTATTAACATTTATTTTATGTGTTTCCTACCTCCTTCCCTCCCTTCTTTCGTTTCTTTCCTTCCTTCTTTCCTTCCTTCTTTCCTTCCTTCCTTCCTTCCTTCCTTCCTTCCTTCCTTCCTTCCTTCCTTCCTTCCTTCCTTCCTCCATCCTTCTTTGTATTCTATCTTTTTTAATATCTGTTCAGTACCAACTTTGTTGTCAGGTACAGTTTCTCAATGAACAAGGCAGACGAGGTCTCTGCTTTTATGGTGTGATATTGAAATGAATGGAGACAGACCACTAATAAGTAAGGAAAAAACCCTTAGTGTTAATAAATGCTTACAGAGACTTAAGACAGATGATGTGATGGTCACCTCAGCTGGACCAAGTGGCTGCTTTAGATGGAGTAGTTAGAGAATAATTTTTTGAATAAGTAATCTATAAGCTAAAATATGAATGATTGTAAGTGAGCCATTCAAGTATGAAGCAGAAGAGTATTCCTGGCAGGGGGGAGAGCTAGTGCCAGTTCCTAGGCTGAGACAAGCTTGGAGACATGAGGATATTGTTTGTGTCTGTAGGGGGATGGGGGTGGGTGAGAAGAGGGATTAGGGGAAAAGAGGGGAGAGTCAGATATATGAGAAAGGGGCCCACGGTTTTGGACGTCATGCCAAGGAGTTTGGACTTTATTCTGCAGAAAACTGGAAGTCTATAGGAGTTTTAAAGCAGAGGGTAATATCAATTTTGTTCCTTAGGAAAATAACTGGCAGTTGTGAGAAAGATGGGCAAGAAAGGGGCAAGACAGATGGCAGAAAGGACAGTGTGGAGACCTGTGTTAATGGACACCACACCTGGAGGCTTTCATGTGTAGGTGTCACCCTCTGTAGGCAGGTCAGAGGCAGGTAGGAAGTTGGATAGGAAGCCTGAAGGTGGCTGTCATAAATAAACAGTTCAGAGATTGAGTGAGTAAACGCAGGAAGCAATATGCAGGTAGGGAGTCCGGTCCAGAGAAGTCAGTGGAGGCTGGAATCTGAAACGTAACTTTGGAGAAAAAAAAGGACTGAGGCAAGAAACAATGGAACAAGAATCCAGGCCAGAGGGTCTGGGAAAGATGTGAACAAGCTTTAGGCAACAGGTCTGAATATTAAGAATGACACAGGATAACAAACATGCCAGTGCTTCTGAAAATGCAGTGAGCATCAGAATCTCCCGGACGCCTTGTTACCACACAGATTCCTAGGCCCCATCTGCAGAGATTCTGATTCCTAAAGGTCAAAAATAGGGCCTAATAATCTGCATTCCTACAAGTCCCTTACATGATGCTGATACTACTGGTCCATGGCCTACATTTTGAGTAGCAAGGCTCTAAGAGAACTTCCAGCTCTGATATTACGAATTGGTTTCAGGATTTTGAAACATCTGAACTTTCAGGTGTAGACATGTAGTTACCAGACTGCAGAGAGGTCTGAGTGGGTGGAGAAAGGCCAGTTCCTGAAAGATCAAACATATTATCCTAGAGGCACTACAGCAAAGGAGACAGCTGTGCATAGAGACCAGAGGAGACTTGATTAAAAAACAAAAAATTGGTTCCTCTTCTCTGCAGGCAGCTGCTGCAGGACGGGACTAATGGTTGTTGGAGGAAAAGTGAGAGAAAGAGGCAGGCCTGAGCAAGTACTGTGCAGACACTGTCTCTTCGGAAACTGGATCTGTCAGGCTGGGAGCTGGGGATTCTGCCCAACCAATCCTTCACAGCTCCAGCCGCCTCACAAAGGGAACATCTGGGCTTCTCTGAGCAGATTGAACTCAGCCTCATTATGAAGCCACCAGCTTTTCTGGGGCCCTCTCAAAATGAGAATAAAGGATTTTGTTGCACTATTAAAACAAAAAAAATAGGTGAAGATAATCAAATTCTTGAATTGATTAAATTATGGTGCATCTTTTAATATGATAGACTGAAGAGGCTTCCAGAAATTAGGCCAAATTTTCTGAAGAGCTGCCAGAAATCATATGACATGAGTACATATACAAGCAAGATTTAATGCTCAACAAATTTTTTTCTTTTCTGACTTAAGCTGTGAGGGTAACACTGACACTGAAGCCATAACCAGCACAACTCAAGCAACAGATGGCAATTTGCTTAAATTGCAAGATGGATTTGAAATTAAAAATGATTAAAATACTGGTGCCTATAGTAGATGAAAAGTTGACTCATTTTCCAAGATCCTTCAAATATGGAAATTATTAATCAGTGAGTCAGCTAGTTCTTCACTAGGCATTAGCACATACAAACCATTCTCACCTATGCCATATAAATTTCTTTAGTTGCATAAGCAAACACTCCATTTCCACATCAACGAATAAACATAAAAAGTAATCAGAGCAATGGAAACTAGAACAGTGCAAGGGTATATACTAGGCACTCAGTATCTATTTATTGAACAAAAGAGTGAATGAACGAGTGAATGAGTGCCAAAGAAGAAGGTGGAGGTAATTGGCAGCCTGGCACTAGACTGGGGCTACAAAAAATGGAGAAAGTGTTCATTGTTCAGCTACAGAGCTCCAAATTTAGGAAGTAGGAGATGCAGAAGGACAGGAGAGAGAGGTAGTAGAGAGCGCAGGAGAACAGTAAAACCTGGATTACTGACTGGTCAGGAGGTGCCTGGAAAATTTGCACAATGGAGACTTGAATGACTGAACTTCTGATGAAAAACACTCTAACAAAGTAACTTTTCTGAGAAGAAATAGAATAAAATCAGCATTGATAGAAACAAGCTCTTGGTCCTAATTACTTGGCAAACAACTGCTGTAAATCTCCAAGGTGGGAGAGGCTGGATTTGCCGGATTGGTGGTTTTGGAGTCTACTCAAGGCATCTTGAAGGCTCATAAAGAAACATAAATGTTGGAAAGCTTGAAATGTTGGGGATATCAAAATTTTCAAAAAGTGTTTATTGATGTCCTACTATGGAGAAATATTTTGCATGGTACAAAAGTGAATAGTATGAAATTCCTATCCTCAAGCATCATACAGTCCATATGGGGGGGGGAGAGAGAGAGAGAGAGAGAGAGAGAGAGAGAGAGAGAGAGAGAGAGAGAGAATTCAGAAATAATTATATAATAGAACAAACTTAGATAAATGCCTAGAAGTATGAGAATGCTTTAGAATATTAATTCATTTCTTCATTCATGTGTAATCCAGTGGATTTTAGTATATTTATAAAATTGTACACCCATCACCATGATGTAATTCCAGAATATTTTCATTACCCAAAACAAAACCCACTAACCATTAGTAGTTACTCTTCATTTTCCCCTTCCTCTAGCTTCTGACAACCACTAATCTATTTTCTTTCTCTATGGATGTCCCTATTCTCAATGATTCCCAAAAATAAAGTGACCATAAATGTAAGATTTCTGGACTCCAATATCTATTCCAATGATGTGTATGTCTACCCTTCTGCCAGTACCATGAAGCTACGGTAATCAAGACCACACTGTCTCGATTACTGTCGCTTTACAACAAATTTTAACATCAGGAAATTTGATCTGAATCCTTCAATTATGTTTTTTGTTTGTTTCAGATTGTTTTGGCTGTTCTGGGTCTGTTGCATTTCCATATAAATTTTAGGATCAGCTTGCTAATTTCTATCAAAAAGTCACCTGGTATTTTGATAGGGATTCCATTTTCTCTGTAGGTCAGTTTGGGTAGTATTGCCATTTTAACAATATTAGGCTTTCTAATCCATGATCTCATTTTCTTTCCATTTATTTAGATATTCTCTAATGTCCTTCTCTTTTGTAGTTTTTAGAGTACAAGTTTTGCATTTATTTTACTAAATTTATTCCTAGGTATTTTATTCTTTTTGATATTATTGTAAATGGAATTTTTTTCTTAATTTCATTGTTACTGTATAAAAATACAGTTGACTTTTGTATGTTGCTCTTATATCCTGCAAACTTGCTCAATTGGTTTATTAGTTATAATATTTTTTATGTGGACCTTTCAGGATTTTTCTATGTACAAAATCATGACATCTGAAAATAGAGATAATTTTACTTTGTCCTTTTCAAATTGATGCCTATTATTTCCTTTTCTTGCCTGTTTACCCTGGCTAGAACCTCAAGTAGAATGTTGAATAGAAGTATAGAGAATGGATATCTTTGTCTTATTCTTGATTTAAGTGAAAAGCTTCAATCTTTTATCCATTAAGTATTATGTTAGCTGTGGGTTTTTCATAGGTACTCTTTATCAGGTTGAGGAAGTTCCTTTTATTCTTAATTTATTGAGTAAGTCTATTCATGAAAGGGTGATGGATTTTGTCAAATGCTTTTTCTGTCTATTGAGGTTATCATGTGGGTTTAATCTTATATTCTACTAATATACTATATTACCTGGTTGATTATTATATGTTGAACCAACCTTACATTCCTGGGATAAATCTCTTGATCATGGTGTACCTTGCATATGTTGTTGGGTTCAAGTCGCTAGTATTTTATTGAGGATTTTTAAATTTTATATTCATAAGCGATATTGGCCTATAGTTTTCCTTTTTTGTGATGTCTTTGTCTATTTTGGAATCAGCAATACTGGCCTCATAGAATGTTAGGAAATGCATATTTCCTCTTCTTTTTTGGGGAAGAGTTTGTGAAGGATCAGTGTTCATCCTTGTTTAAACATTTAGTAGAATTCTCCAGTAAAGCCATCTCATCCTGGGATTTCTTTGTGGGAAGGTTTTTAAAAAATTACTGATTCACTTTCTTTACTCGTTATAGGTCTATTCAGATATTCTACTTCTTAAATCAGTTTTAATAGTTTCTGTCTTTCTAGACATTTGTCTATTTTATCTAAGTTGTCTAATTTATTGGCATACTATTGTTTTTTGTATTACCTTATAATCCTTTTTATTTCTGTAAGGTTGGTAGTAATTTTCCCTTTCATTTGTGATTTTAGTAATTTGAGTCTTTTTTGCTTTTTTCTTGGCCTAGTCTAGCTACATGTTTGTCAGTTGTGTTGGTCTTTTCAAGGAACCAAATTTTAATTTTATTGATTTTCTTTATTGCTTTTTGTTATTTAAATTATTTCCAATTCAGTCTTTACTTCTTTCCTTTTGCTTGCTTTACTTTGTTCTTCTTTTTCTAGTTTCTCAAGATGGAAGATTGTTATTGATTTGAGATCTTTCTTCTTTTTAAATATAGACACTTACAGCTATAAATATCCCTGTAAGCATTACTTTTACTGCTTCCCATAATTTTAGTATGCTGTGTTTACATTCTTATTCATCTCAATATATTTTCTAATTTTTCTTTTGATTGTATTTCTTTGACCCATCGGTTATTTAGAAGTGTGTTGTTTAATTTCCACATATTTGTGAATACCCCAAATTTTCTTCTGTTATTGATTTTTAAATTTCATTCCATCATAGTTGAAGAATGTGCTTTGTAGTATTCCTCTCCTTTTGAATTTATTGGGGTTCATGTGATACTATTGAGGCCTAACACATGGTCTATCCTGGAGAATGTTCCATGTCCATTTGAGAAGAATGTGTATTTTGCTGTTGTTGAATGGAGTGGTCTATAGATGTTTGCAAGGTCTGAATGGTTTTTAATATTATTCAAGTCTTCTATTGTAGATCTTTTGTGTTATTCTTTCTGTTATTGGAAGTAAGGTATTGCCATCTTCAACTATTTTTGTTAAATTGTCTATTTTCTCTTTAATTGTCAGATTTTTGTTTCATGTGTTTTGGGCCCTATGATTTGGGAATTTTTAAGGGGGAAAGAACATCAGGAAATGTATATTCCCCCAGACACACACACTTACACAGACTATGTATGTATGTACTCACTCACACATACAGCCATGTTTTTCTTTAAACTGCTTTCTGTGTGTCCTCACTTAGAAACACTTAGGAAACTGTTTGCAACAGTTAAACAAGTTGCCAGCTAAGCACCAAGTAATTCTCTGTTTCAATTAGACAGGTTGGAGTAAAGATCAGAGATGAGGTGGAGTGGAAAATGGAATTATCCCTCTTTCTGTTAACATGGACAACTGTATTTCAGCATCCATGAATAAAAGAGGGAAATATTACCTCAATGGTCCAGAAAGCTAACAGGTTGTTTGAACTTGTGTGTTTTCAGTTACGTTGGGACCTTGAATGTAATATTCCTAAAGAAACTCGTGCATGTCAATAGAGGAAGTTAAAGCACTTGTCTTCTAGGGTTTGACATCTTCCAGGCACACAAGGATTCTTTACCTGTCAATGGTAGATGAATATGTGAGATACATATTCAACATATTCATGGATATCTACTTATACATATATTTATATTTCATGATTTTACCTCAAAGTTTAGAAACGTATCCCAGATCTTTCTGGTAAAAAATTTCAAAAAAAAAAAAAAAATTTTTTTCAGAAATATATCTAAAATTTTCTTGTATTGATTTATATTTTTAACTCATATCTCTTCTTGGAAAGTTTTATTTTCTAAATTTATTTTGTTTCATTTTCCTAATTACCTTTTGATTTGAAAAGTGGCCCATACATTTACCAAATATTTTTCTATAAATATTTTTATCCTCAATTCAATTTTTAATAAATATTGAGTGACTTCGAGTTCAAATTACTCATCTCTGATGTGAAAATCACCAGGTGGAAACTTTTGTATGTACTGGAGCTGTGTAGTCTTCCTCTCAGCAGAGCTGAGCATCGGGTTTATAGCCTCTGAGGAAGGTTGAAGAACCAGAGAAATATACATGCCCAGAATAAAAGACCACTGGTATCTTCCCTGGTATCCTGCACATAAAGATAAGGAGAGGCAGTGCCTCTGGTCTGGGCGAAAACTCTCCTGAAAACGTTGTTTTGGGTTTACTCCAGTTCCCTGAAGAAGGATGTTCAAGATCCTAAAACCTTGATCTCTAATCATGGCCACAATACTATCAGTCTAGAAATATTTTCTAAAAGGTGTAAGCAAATGCCCATATGGAAGATAAAAGAATTGTAGAATACTAATAGAATGTATTACCTTGGGCGATCTAAGAATGACCTTCAAAATGTACACCTAAGCACTGGAATGAATTATGTTGTTCTGTCAGATTTTAACCTTAAGCCAGTGAACGTTGGTGTTGTGGACTTCTCTCCAAAACGATGCCTGATCTTCTAACTGTTTGACTGTCACTGTTTGGTATAGAAAGTAGGGCTAACTGTTTATTAAGACCTCTAAATGCATGACAATAATATGAAGCCATCTACATATGTGAAAATGCTTCTTTTATTTATTTATTTTTTGAGGATGGGGAGGAAAGGCATGCATGAACGCAGGTCATTAAAAAATAAAGCTTACTAAGACATTGATTGAAAAATAAGGAAAGTCGGGCATGTCCTTATTTTACCCTATTTGAAATTGTTATTTCTTCAAAAAAAATTTGCTAACAACCATATGATAAAATGCAGGTTCTGTATCAGTTTTAAAAATGGGAAATCTCTATTGAACTAATGTAGTGTAGGCTATCATTGACCGGTCAGAGTGAAAAGTATTCTAGAGAACAAAATTATATGTTGTTTTTTTAACAGATTTTATTTTAAGGTGGCAAAGAACATACAACTGTAGACAGTACAGAAAAAAATAATACCTAAAGTTTGTTTGCTTCTTGAGTTGAATGGGTTTAAAATTCATCCAGAAAAAAAACTAATCTATTTGGGGTTGAACAATTAATAAAGTAATGGATTAGGAGAGGCATATTCTAAGTAAGGTAAGTCATGCCTGTGAAGGTGACAAAGAGAAAGACATTTGCAAGTCATCAGGGCCCACCATTCAATTTTGTGATAGGAAATATTCTCTGGATGCTCTTTGGCATGAGCATTTAAAAATCAACTATAAAATATAAGGAAATGCTATCAGGTCCCAGGAAAAAAATGGGCTGGGACCTGTGATATTTGGGGCCAGTTAACCTTTAGTTTATAAAGTTGAGAAAACCAATTATCTCAGGTTTCCACTAGAATCTGAGCTACTATAAATTATCCCATCAAATTCTTCCAGTTATTATTTTCCAGGATCTTCCTTCAGTATCTGTTTTGGTGGCCAAATTCAGTCATATTTATTATGTCTGTGTTTTTAATCCTCAAAATAGTTTATAAGAACTAAATTTGAGTCAATGATAATTTAATTTATATATGTATGTATGCATATGGTCACAGAGTGTGGAGTACAGCATAGGAAGTAGAATCAATGGAATTGTAACAGCTATATGCGATGTCAGAGGGGTAGTAGATTGGGGGTGGGGGGTTGTCACTTTGTGAGGGGTGTAAATGTCTAACTATTACAGCTTTGTACACCTGAAACTAATTTAAAAAAAGAAGGGGAAAAAAGATTCAAATCGATAAATTCTAGATGGCTTCCCACAATTTTCATTTTGCATGTTACCTAAAAAGAAGTCCTTTGTCAACTCAAGCCATAGAAGGCCAAATCCAAAATTTTCTAGAGCCTACTTCAGAGATAATCTATTGATTAAAGGAAGAACTAGAAATCCCTTTCTTATGGCACTATGGAGTTTTAAATGGTTCCTGGATAGCAACAGATTATCAAGATATGCTGAAATTTCCATTATAAACTTCTCAGCCCTCCGAATTCCCCAGTTCAATTAGGAATATAGATGGGCAACCGGACAGGTCCGCCCAGGTGTTAAAGGCAGAGTGGGAACCACACGGAAATGAACTTTGTCATGAACCTAAAAGAATCCAACTGCAAAAGTTACTGGTCCTTTGAAATCTGTTGGGTCGGATACTGTGCTTTGTTTCTGCCTTTCAGATTCCAGATTTGGGCAAATCATTTTTCTCACACATCAGAATCACTGCTCCTTTCCACTTGGCAACTTCTATCCACTGCTCAAATATTAAATATTGATTTTCTCTATGATTTGACAATCAGTGGATATGTAGCCCATAAGTTTTGGTGTTGGAATCAAAACCAACCAACAACTCGGTTTGTGCACAGTTTAGGAATACGGAGGAAGAAAAAAGGCTTCTTTACAAATGCTCGTTGCTCTTGCTATTAAGGCGTCCTGGAGACCACTAGGTGTCACTCTGCACAGATCACGACACTTAGAGATGCAAAGGCAAGAAAGGACTTGATTCCTTGGTAAAGCTGTTCTCCTTTTCTTTGGGAAACAGAGAAAAGATTCTGCGCACAATGAGCTTAATTTCCCTTTTCTCATCAGGGAAATTTTTCAACTTGCCTTTTATTTAGATCTGAAAGAAAATTTTCTTGAGTTCCCTCCCTCATGTCAATCTTCCTTTGTTTTGAGTTCAAAGCTAAGGAAAAGCTGTTTTTTCATGAAGAAACACATGTTGAAGGCTAAAGAATCACGTGTTTGATGAGCATCGTGGAGCTCCTCCTTGGGAGGTCACATAGTCAAGTCTAGCATCTCCTCAGATTCTTGAACCCTTTGGGGCAGAGCAAGCTTTAAGAGGGGGGCCTCCTTTACCGTGTGATCTGTAGCATTTCCTCTGCCTCAAATATTCACTTCATTAGTGGTCCTTCCTACTTGGAGTGATGTTTGCATCAAGGGATAACCCCTGGGTTAGGCATGGTATGCAAATAAGAGTATTGTTATTGAGATGTATATGTCATATAGTGCCCTCATGAGCACATTAACACTAAATTAAGCTATATAAATATATCAAGCTAAAGTTATATTATCAATATGTCCTCTTAAAAAGACAGAGGATGGATTTGAGGGTACATGTTTCAAATAATGAAAAAAAAAAAGGAAGGACGGGTCTTAATCAAGACAATTAAATGGGATGGGATTAGGACACAGGAAATATAATAGAGGGGCCACGTTGATCAGGGAGCAAACAGGGACATTATCTATCCTTGTTTCAAAGTTAAATATCTCTATCTCTCTTTATCACCCTTCTAGGAACACCCTTTTTCTCTCAGCGAATCTGGAAGACGCAGACATGTTTGGGATGTGTTTCCCAAATGAAGTAGTTGATAAAGGACACAAGAAAGGAGGGGTAATATGTGAAGTGTCTATCGTGTTCCAGGCACTAGATTCTGTGCATTTTGAACATGAGTCCACTTAAGTGATCCTTCTGTAATAGAGTAGGAAAGCAAAAACAAAGTCCCAAGTTCTTATAGCTGATATGAAGCAGAGCCAAGGCTAGAACAGATTAGAAACTCTTTATAAATGAACTTAAGGGGATAAACTGTTTGGATAAGCCTGCCCAAGAACGTAATGATACATATATGAGGGCATTGTTACAGCATTGTCAAACGGCAAAACTGGAAACAACCTCAGAGTTCATGAATAGGGTAGTGGTGGAATACTTTATGCACCTGTTATAAAGAATAACCTAATTCTATAAGTCCTTCAAAGGAAAAATTTCCAAGCTATGTTATAAGATGAAATGACAAGATGCAAAACATTTTGTACAGTAGTATCCTATTGGTTTTAAAAAGAGGAAATACATATTTAATCTAATATGTATGTATTTAAATATATAAATATTAATATATATATATTAAGTATACAAATATTTAATATAATATGTATATATATTAGATTGTGCTCTCTAGGAAGGCAGGCTTTTTTTCTTTTTCTCTTTTGCTCACTAATGTAATCTCATTGTCTAGAACATTGTCTGGTGTGGTGACAGACTCTAAAGTGACCCCTGATTATTTCTCCCTCCTGGCACTCACATCTTTGTGTAATCTCTTCCTCTTGAGTTTGGTTGGGACCTGGGACTTCCTTCTAATCAATAGAATATGGCAAAGATGATTGGATTATATGCATACGATTAGATTTGTTTAGGTTACATTATGTGAGGCTCTGTTAGCAGGCTGGAGCTAGAGATTCTCTTTGCAGGCTTGATGAAATAGATGGCCATGTTAAGAAGGCCCATGTGATATGGTTTATAATACATATTCATATTGTCATATATGAGTGCAGTTCCCTTCTATGATACGAGTCCACTATCCTTACATAACCTTTCACAGGTGTTGGACACCCAAGTTGCCTCTGATCCCTTGCTATCACAAACAATGTCTTGGCTAATATCTTTGCATATGTCACACTATGGAATGTGGGCACATAGGGTATATGTCTGGGGGTGGGATTGCTGGACCACATATAATATGTTACTATTTCACTAGGTACTGCCAGCTTGTTTCTAGAGTAGCTGTCCCACATATCATGCCTATAGCAGTGCAGGATGGTTTTTGTTTTCTTATATTCTCCCCAATACTTAAAAAAAATAATCTGACTATATAATTATCATATTACTATAAAATACAAGTTTTTTTTCTCCAAAGTTCATGTTCTTATTGTATATGAATAATATCCTAGTCTTCCAAGTTTTGAAGACATTCAAGGATAGTTTTTTTCATACTGCCATTTGTTTTATTAATAAAAATTCCTCTGTAAAGAAATTTTTTGTGTTTTCACCACACAATGTGATATATAGATGATGTATTACAGAATTGTACACCTGAAATCTATGTAACTTTACTAACACTTGCCACCCCAACATACTTTAATTTAATTAATTAATTAATTAATTATTTTTATTATGGATGCATTTTTTATTCAATATTATTTTATATTAATTTTGGGTGTACAGCATAGTGGTTAGACATGTATATAATTTAAGAAGTGATTCCCCTACTAGTCTAGTACCTATCTGGTACTATATGTAGTTATTACCATATCTTTGACTAAATTCCCTATGCTTTATATCCCCATGACTAACTTGTAACTACCAATTTGTACTTCTTAATCCCTTCACCTTTTTCACCCTGCCCCCAACCCGCTTCAATCTATCACTTGAACAAATCTAGTACCCATCTGACATCATACATAGTTATTGTAATATTATTGACTATATTCCTTGTGCTGTACCCTACATTCCCATAACTACTTTGTTACAACCAATTTGTCCTTCTTAATCCCTTCACTGCTTTTTACCCCCTCACCCCCCCTCCCATCTGGCAACCATCAAAATGTTTTCTGTATCTATGCATTCGTTCCTGTTTTGTTTGTTAATTTTGTTCTTTAGATTCCACATATAAACGAAATCACATTGCATCTGTCTTTCTTGGTCTGACACTCCACTCAGCACAACACCCTCCAGGTCTATCCATGCCACTACAGATGGCAAGAACCCATTCGCTTCCATGGCCGAGAAATATTCAATCGTATATATGTACCACCTTCTCTTTATCCATTCTTCTGTTGATGGACTCCCAGGCTGCCTCCACATCTTGGTCATTGTAAACAATGCTGCAATGAACATATAAATGCACATGTCCCCTTGAAGTAGTGTTTTGGGTTTCTTCGGATAAATACCCAGAAGTGGTATTATTAGGCCCTTCTTTGTCTCTTGTTATAGTCTTTGTATTAAAGTCTATTTAGTCTGGTATAAGTATCGCTACCCCAGCTTTTTTTTTTTGTATTTTCATGAAATATTTTTTTCCATCTTTTTACTTTCTGTGTGTCTTTCAATCTGAAGTGAGTCTCTTGTAGGCAGCATATGTAATGATTTTGTCTTCTTATCCATTCAGCCCTCCTATGTCTTTTGATTGGAACATTTAATCCATTTACAATGAAAGTAATTGTTAATAGATATGTAACTATTGCCATTTTATTGTTCATAATTTTGATTTTTTTTTTTTTCTGTCTTAAAGAAGTCCCTTTAACATTTCTTATAATACTGGTTTGGTGATGGTGGACTTCTTTGTTTTTTTCTTGTCTGGGAAACTCTTATCTGTTCTTCAATTTTAAATGATAGCCTTGCTGGGTAGAGCAATCTTGGTTGTAGGTCCTTACTTTTCATCACATCGAATATTTTGTGCGAGTCTCTTCTGGCCTGCAAAGTTTCTGTTGAGAAATCAGCTGACAATCTTATGGCGCCTCCCTTATAAGTTACTAGTTGCCTTTCTCTTGCTGCTTCTAAGATTCTCTTTTTGTCTTTAACCTTTGTCATTCTAATTACAACATGTCTTGGTGTGGGCCTGTTTGGGTTCAACCCGTTTGGGACTCTGCACTTTCTGGGCTTGTATGTCTGTTCTTCACCAGGTTTGGAAAGTTTTCAGTCATTATTTCTTCAAATAGGTTCTCAATCCCTTGCTTTCTCTCTTCTCCTTCTGGTACCCCTGCGATGCAAATGTTGTTACACTTGATGTTGTCCTGGAGGTCTCTTAAACTATCCTCATTTTTTTGGATTTTCTTTTTTTCCTGTTCTGATTGTGTGTTTTATACTACTTTGTCTTCCAAATTGCTGATTCAGTCTTGTTTCATTTAATCTGCTGGTGATTCCTTCTAGTGCATTCTTCATTTCAGTTATTGTACGCTTCATTTCTGACTGGTTCTGTTTTATGATTTCTATGTCTTGTTTTATGCTTGCTGTCTCTTTGTTGAAGTTCTCACTAAGTTCCCTGAGCATTCTTATAAACATCATTTTGAACTCTGGTAGGTTGCTTGCCTCCATTTAATTTAGTGGTTTTTCTGGAGTTTTCTCCTGTTCTTTCATTTGGGATGCATTCCTTTGTTTCCTTATTTTGGCTGCCCTCTCTGTGCTTGTTTCTATGTATTAGATAAATCTGCTATGTCTCCTAGTCTTGGCAAGGTGGACTTATGTAGTAGGTGCCCCCATGGGGCTCTGGCACAGTTTCCATGGTCACCTGCTCTGGTTGCTCCAGGAGTATCCCTTGTGAGGTTTGTGTGTGCCTTCCTATTATAGTTGAGATTTGATTGCTATTGGTGCATCAGTAGGTGAGATTGGCCCTCAGGCTGATTGGCTGAGGGGTTTGGCCACATCCACAGCTTACAGGTTGCTGTGTGGGGGTTTAGCCCTCTAAGTGGGATTTGCCCCAGCAGGCTCTGGCGTATGCTACTTATGGGGTTAATTGGGCAATGCTGTGCTGTGGTCTGAAGCCAATTTCCAAGTATATTGGTTTTGCGAACTCTTGGGAGGAGCTCTGGTGCCGGCCCAGGTCACCCACTGCCTGTGACCAGCCTGGGGCTACCTGGTTTGCTGCCTATGCCAAACCTGGAGGCATGTGGGAGAGGCCACCCTGCTGCCATTTGCTGGCTTCCTTAAGTTGGAAGATGCAAGATTTCAGGGAATCGCTACAGTGGGAAAGTTGTGGTTAACAGATTAATGTAAATTCTGGTTTGGTGCCAGTGCGGAGCCTGGAGCTACTCAGCAAAAGTCTCAGAGCACACCAAGGACAGTCACTGCCTGCCTGGGGCCTGCCAGGCTCTAATCGTTTTCCAAGAAAAAGAGCAATGCGGGCAGGGCTGGCTGTTCACAGAGAAAAATGCCTCTGGCCTCGGGGGAATTAGGTAGGGTGGGGTCCCAGTAGAGCTCACCAGGCCAATCAGATTCAGATGTGGCCGTTTAGGGGCAGGCTCACCACAAGAAAGATGGTGCCTGCCTGCCAGCTTCATGGAAGAAGAACACCTCATGGGGAAAATTATGACTGTCCTCCAGCCCTCATCCTGCAGCAACACACTTCAGTCTGTCCCCTGTATGCCTGCAACACCCCCTGAGTTACCTTCCCTCCAACGGAGCCCAGGGTGAGTACCTGCGAATGAGAGAGTCTGTGCTTGGGCCATTTAAGAGGACATTTGGGTTTCCCGCAGCCTTTTGTCACACCCGGATGGTTGGAATTCCCACTGTTTTTCATAGCTAGATGTTGTAGAGGCTCCTCTTCCCGGCATCAGTAATCTGGGGTGGGAAGCCTGGTGTGGGGCTGGGGTCCCTCGCTCCTCCTGGAGGAACCTCTGGCTGAGATATCCCTCCTGATTCTCAATTGCCACACAGAGGTTTGGGGCCTGTTCTGAGTCTCCACCCCTCCTACCAGTCTTGACATGGCTTCTTTATATTTTAAGTTATAAGGCTTCTGTTCAGCTAGACTTCAGATGGTTCTCTAGGTTGATTGTTTTATAATTTAGTTGTAATTTTAATGTGTTCGTGGAAAGATGCAGGCACAGTATTTATCTACTCTGACATGTTGGATCTCTCAAAGACATGTTTTTAAAGATGAAAAATACAAATACTCAAAAGTTCCAGACATCAATGTATCCAAAATTATAAAACACGTCATTATATGAATATGTTTTTGGTTCATTACTGTTTGTTCTCTCCATCAATCTCTTCTTACCTGATTATGAAAGAAAAATAGGGATGTGGAAAGAGGGGCATTTGCAAGACTGTATTGAGGGAATTTGCAATACTGTATTGAGGTATCAGGGGAAAAGGTGTGTGTCTGTGTGTCTACACAATGGGGGAAAGGAAGAAAGGCTAAGAGATGAAAGTAAAAGGGAAACAAGTGTGGCATGTAATAATAAAGGAAGGTCTTTTCTCTTTAACTGTGATGGGGAGTGAAGGCGATAAGGGTAGGAGACAACAAAGGAGATTTTCAGTATGAACATTTACTTATGTGTGGAATGAGAGAGGAAGGAAACCACTGACCAACTTCTGTTTTATCAGGTTGCTTAAACCATCTCCATATATAGAACTGAGTACTGGAGATTTAATGCATCCAAAGAGCAGTAATTAGTGCTGTTGTGTGTTTGGGGAGATGAGGAAAAGGTAAAATACAATGACTGAATGAAGCATTAGGGTCATGTCAGCATGACCAATTTCTTCTTTGATTTTTTTCCTGTAGAGCTAAATTGTCCAGGTGTTGGAAAAGAAACTTGTAACCAGAATCTCCTCATCACCAAATATTATGCTTTAATTGCGAGGTGTGCCAGGTTTAAATACATATCACTAAATCTGCTTGTTGAAAGCACATAAAGCGCAGGCTTCTGAAAAAAATGAAGGCCTATATAGGTTTTTTCTGACAAATTTTGTTTGAAAATGTATTGAAAAATAGCAATTTCTCTTTTACCGATTTGATGACTGATTTACGTGTAAACAACTGTCTTATACAAATCAGCAGCAGGGAGCATATACTATAGTTAAGTGATAATCCATGTTAATAGAAGGGACTGAGATTTAGATAACTGAAACCAATGGTTAAAAAAAAGTGGACATATCTTTGAAATGAAGTCATCTAAACATATACTCACACTTTGCAAACACCAGCCGGACTCTCTCCGGGGTGTGGTTTCCCCTGTCTTCCAGAACCTGAAAATAAGGCCCTACTCTACCCTCCCCTGTGCTAGTGTTACTGATGGAACAGTAGGTAGGGGAAGGTTCAAGATGGACTTCGAATATTATCCAGTTCCGACCTCTATCTGGTGCTTGATTTTCCTCAAGTTTGTGTCATGTGGCTGTCCAAATTCTGTTTAAATATACCCAAGGATTAAAAATTCAGTTCATCTCAAAATAACCTATTCTGCGTGTAGGCAATAAAGATCTAACTTTTGCTCTATTGAAGCAGATATCTATACCCAGTTGTCATTCTCCTATGAGTCCTATTTCTGACCTTTTGGCTGACACTGGGGAAAAAGTTACTGGTTATTTCCAGTGGTGATATTTGGAAGGTATCTGTCACTTTAATCCCAAAGGTTTCCCCTTATAGGGAAAAAACAAACAAACCCACAAACAAAACATTTCTAGTTTTTATGAATCTGTGTGTCATAGTTTGAAGTTTACTCCCTATCTTCATCACTACTCCCTGGACACCTTGTTTTGCAATGATCCTCAAAGCTTAGCACTCAGAACCAAGCATAATCCTCAAAGAAGACACTGAGAAGAAGGGGAAATCTAGAATAAAATGGGGTCGGGCATGTGGGTAAATATATGCATAAGCCTTTGGTGTGAAATCCTTCCAGCATGTATTTTAAAATCTGAGATCTTTGTTCTAAATATACAGATAGAACAAGATTTTAAAAATATTAATAACCTTGTTTAACTGTATGATGGGCACTTGACATTAATAGTAAGAAAGGTGGGTGCAGAGGGCTGCAGATGGCATCACGATGCTGAACAGGTGTGTGGTCCCTGAGTGACTGGCTGTTGGGGAAGGACTAGATTCCCACAGCAGGCAGGTGCGGCACCTGGGTGCCACCAGGCTGGTTTGGGCCACTGACTGGCAGCTGTTTCAGGATGGGTTGCTTTATAACAATGGCAAATTTAGGAAAGACAATTAATTAAACCACCCCTCCATGGTTCCCTGTGTTGGTGCCGGCTCTTCTCAATTCAGTGCCTGCTGCTTCGGGAATGGCAGAAGCCCTCAGGATGCACACTGAGGAAATCCACAATTCAACTTCAAGCTTTATGTTTCTGAAAATTTCATTAAATCTCATAGCAAGAAACTAGATTACCAGTTTATCATAAAAGGACACCACTGAGGAACAGCCAAAGGGAAGAGATGTATGGGGGAACGGGCCGGGAGCTCCTGGCCTTCTCCAGGCTCACCACTCTCTCAGAACCTCTGCATATTCACCAACCTGGACATTCAGAGGTTTTTTTTCTTTAAGGGAAAATGATATAGGGCAGAATTAAAATGTTAAGGTCCTAAGACAGTAACAAACAATATGACGATAATGAAATTATCTGTACAAAGTAGGAGTGAAGTCATTTACAAGGTCGAGGAACTTTTGAAATCTAAGGCCATTTGAAGGACTGACTGGAAGAAAGTTAGGAAGTATAGAAGAAACCCATTACTCTCTGCTTATTCTCTCCTGATTGGATCCCTGCAGTAGCCTCCTTGCATTCACTCGGTTCCCCTCCCTCCATTTTCTACACTATATCTGGAGTGGTCTTCTCTCTTTACTTAATTCCTTCAATGGCTTCCCATTTTTCTTGGGTCAATGGCCAATGTTCTTATGAGTTTCTGCCTGGTCTGGGTCATCCTTCCAGCTTCACCCTGCATTGCTTTCTCTTGACCTCTGCAGCCACACTGACCTTTGTCGGGTTAATAGAATATATCATGGTCTTCCCCCACCCCAATATAGGGTCATGCTGTTTCTTCTCCCCTTTTTTCATCTAATTAACAGCCACTTATCATTGAAAATTAAGCTTAAATGTCACAGCCTCCAGGGAACAATTCCTGACCATCCATTTTAGGTTAGGTCTGTTTCTTCAGTGTTCTCAAAGTTTCTTTCCTTCAGAGTGCTCGTCTCAGTTTGTAATTGTGTACTAGCGTGAGTGTTAATATCTGTGTAACAGACGTGTGTTTCATCACTGTCCCAGCCAGAGGGAAAATCTCACCAATAACAGCCATGGGCATTCTTTCCCCTCTACACTGCAACGACCCTCTGTATTTCCAGGATCTCACCTTGTATCCGATATGTGTGTGGGTATGTGTGTGTGTGTATGTGTGTGGGGGGTGGGGGTGGACAAGAAAGGGGTTATCCTCACGGTGTGTTTGCAAGGAGACTGATCGAAGTTTGTTTTTATAGATGGTCGCAGGCTCTGTGCTGACGTGCAAGGCAATGACTCATATCTCACTTTGCTCTCTGGTGCTAATAACAGATGGTGCCTTGCTCATAAGGGAGATGAGCAGATTTTGGGGGGTAACCTCTCTCTCTTGTCTGCAAGTTCCCTCTTGGTTTGATTCCTGGTCCTAGGGTCCTGACTGTCCCTCATCATAACTGCTGTAACTTTGTCTTGTGGGAGGGGATTGGCAGGGGACAGGAAGCTGAGTAAGGCCCTTCTTCCCTGTCATCAGTTTGGCTAATTAAAAATAAAAAATCCTACACCTGTGCTGTAACTTTTCAAATGGGAGTAAGAATTTGGCTATTTTGAGCTCCAGTTTTTCCTTGATAACACTTCCCTGAGGTAGTAGATGCCCAAATGAAGGAGGGTCATGGAGAAAAAGGACAGAATAGGTGCTAAGCACACGGGCTATTATACAAAATTATTACCCAAATATGCATCTCTTTACATCAGTTTGTGGAAACAGAGATGATGTCTGTTCTCATCCAACATTGTATCACCAGCATCTTCTGTTGTATCCAGTGTATATAAGGTGCCTATTAAGTATTTGTTGAATAAGTGAATAATATAAAGAGAAGATAAATAAAGCAGCAGGCAAGAACCAACATGACTTATTTCGACATGAAGAGCCTGGAAAGTAGGACCTGGTAGCCAAAGACAGAGCCCAGTACCCAGAGGAAATAAGACAGATATAAAAGCAAAAACACCAAGTCTCTAATAGATTAAGGAAAAAAATCTACCTAAGAAGTAAGTGGAGATAGGAAAATAGGCTAATTTGGGGTGAGAGCAAAGGCCTCACTCATTTTCTAGTAAAAGAGATGACTGAAAATTTAAGTTTGTTTTGGATAGAAGCCAAAAGTTCAACCTGCAGTCCCAAAAGGCACTAACAATGTTTTATAATAATGAAGAATTTCTGAATGTCAAACACTGTGCAAAGCACTTTATTCACATTACCACATTTAATCCTTAGAACAAACCTATAAGGTAGATTTTATGCCAATTATACAGATAAAGAAACTGAGGCTCAAAGAGGTATGATGAATTGCCCAAAGTGACCCACTAATAAGTAGGAGAGCCAGGATTTAAATGCAGATCAGAGGGACCCCAGAGTCAGAGGTTTAGCCACAGTGCAAGAATCCTAAGAGTAGGCAGGGCAGAAGCTACCATCCCCATCTTTAAGTGTGTACCCTGAAGCTTTGAGCAGTAGTGAGACTTGTCCCAGGTCATGGAATCCGAACTCAGAGCTGGCCTGGTATTGCTGGTGTACAGTCTTCCTCCAAAGATCAGAAATAGGTTTAATAAGGTGACTTAGCAGCACACAGGTGATGGACTAAAAAGAATAAAGACAAATGGTGCCTGTGTTACAACTTATTGATGGTTTAAAACCCGAACTGTCATTGGTATGGGAGATGGATGGTAGTTAAAGTATTATAATCTACATAATTTGACTTGAGTGATTTTGATATTACGTAATTGCCTATACTCTGGACCCTCAAATACGTTACCCTGTGCAAACAACACTCTGGTACCTGATTACCTCTGTAGTCATCATGACTCCTGAGAACTGCCCACCTATGTATGGTGCTGGCCTGACTCCCACATTTACAGCATGTGAAGCTCTCCATCCCCTTCCCAAGCATGTTGATGACAACAGGGTGCACTCCTGACTCAGAGAAGCCAGTTCATTTCTATGTGTGGCCAGAACTTCTATGTGTGGCCAGGGACGTGTGAAAACTGAGCCCTGATGGACATGGACAGGTGAAAGGGGAGAGGTGAGGTTGTTGACTGTGAATTGAGAAACAGAGAGCAGATCACGGACAATGAAGAATGGATGAATCAGGCAAGAAGAGGGAAGCAAAGATGCGAAACAAAGATGATACCTCTTCTGGATTCCTAAAGTAGTCCCAGTCTCCATTTCCACTTCAGTCTGGAGCCCTGACTGAGTTCCTGATGAGCTAGCTGGCATTAGCTTTGGTTATTTGCATCTTGAAGTGTCCTGTGTGAAGCTCCCTTTCTGACTTTGAGGAGGACTGAGGAAGGGAGAGAGTGGGCCAACACGAAGGCCATCGTGTGCCCAAAGGAGCTGTGGGGAGGTGTGACAACTTGCCCAAAGCGAAGTCCCTGCCTTGGAGAGATGGCCATTGTATAACTAGAATGAAGCACTTACTTGGCACTGTTAGGGATATAAAGACTTGTTAAATCATCCAAGACTGATTTAGGTGGTAAAGTGGGGAGAGGCTTTTGAGCATCCACAAAGCACATGAATTTAACAAAAAGCAATCAGGCGTGTATTGTACTCCTTTTCTGTTTTCCCTCCTTTGGTTACTATGGCAGTGGGACCAGGTTTTACTGTGGCTTCTTCCTGGACACTTCTATATGTTACAATTATGATGAGTCAACATAACAGTGAAGTGCGGGGATCAGGGGTAACACTGTAACTAACATCTGTATAGAGCGCTACAGTTTACAAAGTGCTTTCACATACATTATAGCGCTGTAATTTATGGAGCACCTACTCTGTAGCAGGTGCTCTGTCAGGGCTTTGTCTATAAGAGCTCTGATTCCCACAACCTCACCCAGAGGCAGGCATTCTCATCTTCAATTTACAAATCAGGAAATTGAGGTTCACAGAACTTAGACGACTCACCCATAAATATTCAGGCGCCAGGGTTTGAACCACGCTTTTAGGCTGCAGTTTGCATTCTTTTTGCTGCATAATGATACTTTCCTCCTTAATTTCACTCCATTCATCCATACAAATGAGAGAATGCACTTTCATAAAACTATGCATGATTAGGTCAAAGTAATGGCAAGGGAAGTATTCAAAAAGAATCGAGAACTGTAAAATAAAAGTACAGAACGACTCAGTGAAGTCCAGAGTGAAAATATCAGATCCATTCCATTCAATTCTCTCCGGTAGAGGTGAGAAATGAGGCACTTATCAATTTTAATATAACTTAGTTATTTAATGCATTCAACAAATACCCGTGGGAGGCTTGTCTACTCAGTGCCAGGTATTGTGCTACCTAGACACTGGAGGAAAAAGTTAAAAATATATGGATATAATTCACAGTCCTAATGAGCTCTTGAACCAGTGAGGAGACAGATTGATAAACAATCTGTCTCTTAAGGGCATTGAGGGAGGTAGGCTATTTAAATGGATGCACCAAGTATTTAAGTGAAGAGTGTCTAAAATGTTGCTTTTCGCTGAAGGGAGGTTCAGGGACACTGAAGGTAACACAGAAGAGGTAGTGAATAGCCTGGGATGTTAAAGATGAGTAAGAATTTGTTAGGTGGTATCAAGGAGCGACTGTTACCATGAAAAAGATCACTGCCTATTCTATTCGCTTCAAGAATCAATGTGAAGGAGAAGAGTTTGAAATTTTCAGAGCCAGTTTCCCCACCAGCACATGAAATACATTTTTTCTTGGAATGAACATGAACTAGGAGAGGGAATTGGAAGGTGCTTAGTTTTCTTCCTCGGCTACTATAGAATTTCCTGTCCTGAACTTGTAGCTCTCTCTCACTCGTGTGTGTGTGTGTGTGTGTGTGTGTGTGTGTGTGTACCATCCTTTTGGGCTTTTTTGTTCATCTGCTATTGGAGGAGGGAGGGCAGCAGCCACTTGACAATATGTAATCTGATAAAGCTCCAATTACGTTTCTGAGGATATTTCTTATCTTCTTACCACCATTAATCAGTATTTCCTTAGTATAAGACACTATGTGTGTGATATTACATATTTTTGTTTACACATTTCACTTACACATCTGCTGTGTGCGCCTTGAAAATGCATTGTTTATTATTTTCTTTGCTCGACTGTTGTTAAATGGTTGTTTCCAAATGGAAACATATACCATCAACATACTTCATTAGAAATCTTAATTTGGTTGTGGGGTTCACTAATCAGTAAATAAATGGTCAATTAATATTTAACAACTTAAAAATAATTACACTAAAATGCTCAGGGATATCTTGTTGCATACTCTGAACATTACTTAAAAGCGCACTTACTCAAACAAAAAAAGCATTGGGTGGTATAAAAATCTGGAACAATAGCGTGAACTTTGTGAATTCTTAAACACTCAGGTTTTCCAGATCAGGGAGGACATCCAATGCAATACTGATTGAACACGACCTATTTGAAGAAATGCATTAACAAGTGGTGACTAAAGAGCATGTGAGTGATTATTCCATTTGCCTACCACGTTGTGGAGTAGGCTACTAAGCACATACAGATCACATGTGGATAAAGGTAGGTGCTTTCTAAATGTGAGGGTTATAAGCATTGCGGTCAACATCATCCCAGCGGGAACCATTCTCTGAAATTGTAATTGAAGTCTTTGGGACATGTTATTAGTTTTTTTTTTTTTTTTTTATGTTATTAGTTTTTAAAGCAATTGACTTACATAGTCTCAGGAAAATATTGAATGCCTAATGCAAAACCAAAGCCACATGACATTAAATGTGAACAGCCTCCTAGTAACTCAATTCATATAGAGTTTGACCAAAAAAAAAAAAAAAAAAAAAAGTCATCAGTAAGACTATCTGCCTGTGATGTGAGATCATAAATGAATAAACACTTAATTGGTAAATACAGTTATGACCTGAGGATATTTTATGGTCACCCAAGTCATTCTGTGAATTACTGATTATATCAGAAAGCTTGAGTCTCTTTCGGGCAGTGTGCCAAGAGAGAGAAAGCAATAAAGACATCGTATTTGGATCTTATGGGTTTTATTTCATTCCTTACGGTATTAACATCAACCCGAAGTGCTTTTTATACTAGCACTGACTTAATATCTGTCTTCCTTGGTTGATATTGCCAGTGGATGATGCTGGATTAGTATTTTACTTTATGAGTAACCTGGTTAATGCAATTATGAGCATTATCAAGTCTGCAGACATCGGCAAGGTGGAAGGACTTAACACCCTGAAGCTCACACACAAAGAACACAGAGTAATCTTTTGAGTCAAGAAGCTTGAGAGCCGTTCCAAATCCTGTTCAATGACCTGACAGTAGTCTGTGGCTTATCATTAAAATGAGAAAGTACAGGGTGCTACC
Organism: Rhinolophus sinicus; assembly: GCF_057876585.1. Classification (NCBI taxonomy): domain Eukaryota; kingdom Metazoa; phylum Chordata; class Mammalia; order Chiroptera; family Rhinolophidae; genus Rhinolophus; species Rhinolophus sinicus. The sequence continues at coordinate 166,387,081 of NC_142502.1, forward strand.
TTCAGTAGAACTCACTGAATTGTAAGAATTACCTGGATGACATTTTGTTCCAACTCAACAGCTTTGCACTAGCTAACACGTGATGGACAATAAAGCATTGTCAGAAATTCTCAAGCTGGCTCCAGGATGTTGGCTATGTGTTAGCAGGCCTATGAAAATCTCTCCATCACTATTCATTTTCTTCATAATTAGTAATTATAATTTTGTCTTAATTAACAATTATAAATTTGCTCGTTTCTTAATTAGTAATTATAAAGTTGTTTGTTGAATTGACTATTTCTATAAGTACAGGGACTATGTCTTTTAAAAAATTACCAGTACATTCCCAGCATCCAACACCTAATATGTATTCTGTATTTTTTGAAGAATTAGTGAAGCACATTTGTATTTCCTGATGTCCACAGGAGTCCAGAATTCATTTTCATCAAAGGCTCCAGTTTGGACCTGAGCTATGCTAGCCCCTGGGTTCAGATGCATCTGGACTTGTCCTCTTGGCAGGTTGGAGGCACACAGGAAACTGCTTCTATTTCATTGAGTTAAGTAAATGGAAGGAAAAGGAATGAAAATATGGCTGCAAAGCTTTCTGTGTGGAGCACTATAATGAAAGAGGGGACATGAACTGAAGGATTTGTTTCCATGAGGGCTCTGTGAGACATGTGACACACAAGGTGTGTGACATGAGTGGGTAAAAGTCAATCTCCCCATTGCTCCCAGGGCCATTCTGGCATCTCAAGGGTTGGCATCTTAAGGAGGGTACAGGTGTCACAAACATGAATATTCTCATGAGGGAAGTGGGACCAGTGATAGAAGAGACACTTTCAGTGAAGTGGACTTCGATAGAGGACAGAGGAAAAGAAGAACATGGCAGAATGTTATCTTCACAGACTGGTTCCTGATCCCAAGTGGTAACTTTGGGCAGATACAAGTAGGAGAGGATTGGACCCTTTTTAAGTAAATGGGGTAAGAACCTAGGAGATGTGCTTTGTTTCTCCTTCAGTGCTGCCATCTGTCTCCACAGGTTCAAGAGGCCTAGGGAAGCTTAGGTTACATTTCCATCAGGAAATTTTTTATACTTCTCTAGGTCATTGGTTGGCAACCTTTAGTTAATGTGGTCAACTGACATGTTTAACTGTTTCCATTGTCTTTAGGTCCAAAAGAGCTCTGGGTTGGAGATTCCATAAATCACAGCAAACCCATTCCTAATTCATCATGTGAATGTTCTTTTCTTTCTTTAACTTTTTAATTTGTTTAAGTGTGTTTTTCCATGACCCGTCAGCTCCAAGTCAAGTAGTTGTTTCAATCTAGTTGTGGAGGGTACAGCTCACAGAGGCCCATGTGGGGATCGAACCAGCAATCTTGTTGTTAAGAGCACTACGCTCTAACCAACTGAGCTAACCAGGCACCCCCATATGGATGTTCTAAAAGGAGCGTGAATAACCTTGGATTCATATTCGAGGAGACTGTAGATTCTGGGTGTGCATTCCTGTTCTCGCTGGGATGCCCCAGGAGGGCAGCGTTTGGGTCTTATTCATTTCTGGGTCCCCAGAGCCCAGTCCCATATCTGGCACAGAGGAGATGCTCAGGAAATATTTGTTAAACAATATTTTGTGTAACTTCATAACCCTGACAGGATACAGTACATATACGTTGACTGTTCAAACAAAATAATTATTTTCATGGAAAAAGAAAAAGGAAGAGCAAGTGAGGGTCTCAACAGATTCCACAATGCAAAGTTTCTGAATCCTTTTTTCCCCCTAATTCCTTTCCCACAACTCTGCTCTCCACTCTAACAGCTGCTGCTCTGTCTGCAACCACCTGTGGACTTGAAGACACTATGCTACCTATCAGCTGGGTTTGCATCAACAGGGAATGCAGCCCAGGCAGGGAACATTCTGAGATGTGTTTGGTATCTTTTCCTCTAAGTTTCGTTCCTTGTAGTAAGAAGTTGAATTGTGTAAGACAAGCTCACTGAGATTTTTAGACAGCAATCCCTGACTAGGAGGCAGGAATGACATCTAACCAACTGTACCCTGTCCACCCTCGCTCAATGTCATCTACCTCCGTTACATCATCCCAGCCTACATTTCCTGCTAACATGATGCTTTTCTGAGAAATAGCAAGTATTTGGGACATCACCGACTGCCTGATTACAATGGATGCTTCGACGTTTTCTACAATTAAGATAATAATTGCTGGAAAGAGTAAGAACTGACATAACAATGCAAAATTCCTTAGGCTTCACTGGCCGAGTTCAACTTACAGTATCAGAACAGGAAATGTGTCTGCCTCCTTTCAAAACTGTAATGGTGTCATGCTGCCAATGTGGTTGGTCCGTGGGCAGGACCATCTGGGTTGTAAGCCTTACGGTAACGGAGCACACGTGGGCAGTCCTTCCAGAAGGAAACCACCACATGACATGTGGACTAGGACTCAGTGATTGACTGAGAGTTGGTTTGACTTTCTTCCCAGCGATGTTAGTATTCAGGTCGTGGTACCAACGCAAGTTATGGGTGTTCACGCTTTGTGCTGAGCCAAGGCTTGGACAAAGACTGACTTTTTTCTCATACTCAGTGTTATAGTGTTTTGGTTTAATTAAATGGAAAGTTCCTTGTTCCATTTTTAGTTCTATTTATATAAAGCGTTCAAGTAAGAATACTGTCTTATAATACTGTCCTTGACCAAGATATAGCAAATAATCCAATTAATTCATTTATCCAGTCAATACAGATTTACGGAGGGCCTACTATGTGCCAGATCCTCTTCTAGACCCTGGGAATACGCCAGCAATAAAATCTTTAAATAGTTGAGAGTTCCTTAATTCAGGTTTATTCCAGTAAAGTTAAGTTTCTGTTGCTTTAAAGGTGTGTAGGCTCTAAGATAGCAGGATTTAATATGGTAATGGAGTTTTTGGCTTGGTTTTCTTATTGGTTAGTGTTCTAGAAACACTGAGTCAATTATATCTTAGGTTTTTCCCTTCCCTTGCTTTCCTTTTCTTTCTTTTGCTTTTCTCCTTCCGTCTTCCTTCCCTCTATTCCTCATTCTTTCTTTTTCTTTCTTTGTGGCAATCTTAGTCTATGTGTCACAAGCATATAAAAGGCAGTAATTGACAATTTAATAACAGAGAATTAAGGCCTTGAGATGTCACTAGGAAGTGGAAAAATAGGAAGTTAGAGGCATAAATGCACAACCATCTAAAAAACAGAGTTCTGTCTGCACTTCTTAATTTTTTTATTATTATTATTTTTTAGCAGTTTGGTGACCTGTACATTCAGAAAGCATTAGGGATACACTTACTACATTAGCTAAGTGATAAATGGTCTCAGTGATGCAGTAGCTGTTAAGTGGCAGGGCCATCTGATGCCTCCTTTCTGAGAGTCTCCTATCTTTCAATCTACCTGTCAATTAACATATAGTCGCATGAATCTTTCTTGACAGAGAGCATGTTACATGTGGAGATGGATTGACAGGGAGCAGGCCTGACCGTAATTATAGTAGATGTTGATTTTGCATAGGCCTCTCCTGAGGTTGGGGGAAGGGGCATTGCCACAATTTGCAGCATCGACTGATTCTGAGAAACCACCAAGAAATCTCTGTTTGCCAGCGGTGGGTACGGGTTCCTGATCTCTAGTTCCAATACGCCATCCCTTTCTACTCAGGATGCAAGCTCCTGTGTCACTGGGTCAGTCCCTTTATTACCTCAAAGCCAGCAATTGCTTTGGAGGAAGATGAGCAGCAGGAGGCCAGGCTGTGTGTTTGCCACCTGGGAAAACGTGGCCTGCAGAGGAAAGCAGTCTGAAGGCAAGGAATCTGACTGCTTTGGAGACCCAAAGTCTCTGCTTCCTCCTCTGCCTGCAAGACCGTGACCAGATCTGCCCCGTCTGTGCTGTGGTCACTGCTGACATGAGCCCTTCAACCACTGTCACAGCCACTGGTTTGGCAGAAGTGATGTAGGTTTTGCACACACTATTTATGATTTCTGGTTAAGTTTGTATTTCTTTATGATCACCGGTTTCCTTTATTACTGTCTCTGTCCCCATGTAGTTTGAATGCTACTCAGTGTTGGGACTGTCTTCATGTTTTCACATTTCAACAAATACAAACTAAACATATTACCAAATGTCAATCACAAGAGGAAGAAAATGAATCAGTTCCTGCCTATTTTCTTCATTTATGTAGTTGTTCGTCATTCATTCAGTCAACAAATACATATTGACTACCTCCTTTCTGCCATCCATTGTTGCAGGCATGAGGATATAGCAGTGAACAAAATGTACCTTTCCTGCTGTACTGTTCTAGAAGAGGGAGATATGCAATAAACAAATAAGCACACGTTATGTCATGTAATGATAAGTGCGATGGAGAAAAATCCTGCAGAAATGGAACATTGCAATTTTAAAAAACGGTGGTCAGGAAGGCTTTTCTGGGAACTTGATATTTAAGCTCAAAAATTGAATAACCAACTGTATTTCCCATTCTGCCTGGAATGCATTGCCCCCAATCTCCATGACAATTCATATCCTATGTGCCCTACAGAACACAGCCCAAAAAGGATTTGTTGTTTATTTGAAATTGGAATGTTACTGGGTGTCCTGTTTTTTTTATCTAGTAACCTTGGCACCCCAGTGCTTCCCCCAAGCTGGAAATATTCCTTCTCTCTTATAAACTGCCATGCCACTCACTTCTCTTATGGCACCAGTGTTCCCTGTGGCATCACACTTATGTGGAGACAGATTTTATCACATCTCTTCTCCTCTAAGAACATTCAAGTCAAACCTTACCTGATTCACCTCTTTCTCCACAATATGTAGCAGACAACTGGCCCTTAGTAGGTGTATGTATATTTGTTTCATGGGTGCAAAGGTGTTTCTATAGACTCTGAGATGAGAGCATTTGTTGAATCAGCAAGTTCTTCAGAGCCACAGCCTTTTACATGAAGGCAGAATTACCTGCCACCTGAAGTGTGTGCTTCCCCAGAATACTCAGTAGGCTCCTAAGTGTCTCAGTCTTCTGCTCCAGTAGTTTCTTTCGTTGGAGTTTGAGCTATGCTTGCTTAGTACACAGTGTTTAGGCTGCTCTTGCCTAAGTGCCTGCTGACATAGTTGTTCACTGACAGAGAGATATCTTGGAGGGCTCCAAGAATGGATATAACTAGATACCTTGACACTGCGATTGATCTGAATCCCCAGGGGAGGATCTCTGAGGACTTCGATCTGGTTGGAGTTAGAGAGTTCTTCAAGGGTCACTTAGTCCAAACTTCTCTGGATTCCCTCTATAATATCTTCACTCAGTTATTTGTCAGCCAGCATAGGCAAGTAGTTATAATAACTGAACTATTTGACTTTCCCACTCTTTCTTAGAAACTTCAGCCCTTTTCCTCACTCCCCCCAAGAGTTCTAGTCTTTCTAGAATGCTGAGCCTTTGGAGGGCTCTGCTGGGCTGGCCAGACCAGGTTTCCATCCTAGTCCCCTCTGCAGGGATTCCTAGAGCAGCTCCCTCTGCTCTGTGCTAGCAGTCACCACGGCATTGTTTTGTTTTTTTGTTTGTTTGTTTGTTTGTTTTTGTTTTTGTCTTACAGTGTTTTTTAAGGAGCTTCCTTAGAGGAGGGAGACTTAACCGTGAAAGTTCATTTTGCCAAAGTCCTCAATGCAATTTGAAGAATTTCATGAGATGGAATTTGCCCTATAATATTTCTTAAACAAACCCAATGCCGTCGTGCTAATTCCCTGGGATTAGCGACATTTTCTTTAGAAACCATGTGAATCGTGGAGTATTCAGGAGTCCACTGGCTCTCACTGAGCTGACTCTGGGCATCTCTTCACAGCTCTGCCACATTGGTGACTTGAAACTGGCCACGGTGGGAGTTTTTGCACCATGGAACTGGCAAATGCCCCAAATCTGGGTTCTCTCTCTCCCCACCCCCCAAACTGGTGAGCTAGTTTACCAGATCTCTGAATATATTCTGTGGGAAGGGAGTCAGTGTGGGATGAAACCCTTTTCCAGTACCACTTGGACAGTCACTCTAGCTCAGCAGAGTTACTTTATCAGCCTAGGTAAGCATTCCCTTGAAAGTCCGGGAGTAGGGTCTGAGAGAATGTGGTAAGACTCGATAGGGAGGTTGCAGCTGCAGAAAATCAGGTCATAAAGGCCCAGAACACAGCAAATCCCAAGAGAGATACTTGGAAAGTGCCACCATCAGGAGGTATTGCTGAATGGGAGCTGGAGAAAAGTGCCAAAGGCACTTTCACAATTAGCTGGGGGGTTTTAGCAGATGGACAGGAGGGTACTTAAGGTGGAGGCAGGGAGTTTGCTTTTTATTTCATTAAGGAGCTGACCTTGCTGGAGCTGGGGTGACTCATTTATTTCACCCTCTTCCTTCCCCCACAGCAGGGACCTGACACATATGCTCAACGACCAGAAACTGCAGTGAGTACAAACACCTGCTGGCACTGCTAATTACCAAACACCCCCCAGGATGAGGGCATCAGTGTAACACCTGGGCAGAGGTAGCTGACTCTGTTAGAACCAGAGAATGTTGGCTTTGCAGTATTGTAGATACCTGGATCATTAATCAGAGAAATAGTGCTTTGTACCTGGGAAGCAGGGCCAGAGAGAGCCTTTTATTTTCGATTAGCGGGTGGTTGTTACAAAAAGAATAAACAGATTTCCTTAGCTTTCCTGCGGCAGAGTACGTTGCCACCTGAGAAGAATCTGATGTGAGCTCGTTTGTATTTAGGTAAAATGTGTTGCCTGAAACATCAATACAAGGTGTACTCACCAGGTTGCCTATTTCATAAATGACCCGAGTACTTCTGTGATCAGACTGTACATCCATTTACTTTAAAGTCAGCCACTTTGATAATGTGGGCAAGGTAGTGACCGTTAAAAGGCTTCCAGAGAACACTATTTAACAGCTCCCCTTTCCTTTTTACTATGCCCTGTAGCCTTTTCAGTGTGTTTCTCATTTATTTATTATTGGAGGGATAATAAGGACAATTTTTTAAAAAACGATTTTCTCCATGTCATTGTGCCAGGCAATGTGTTAAGGGCTCCATAAAAATTACCTCGTTTAATTCTTGTAATAACTCTAGTGGATGGAAATTTCTCCCCCCAAATTACATAGGCTTAGAAAGATGAAGAGATTTGACTAAGGTCTTGCCTCTTCTCCTGAGTGCCCATTTTTGAAACTACACAGGGGCAACCTGCAGGGAGGGGCTCCCTTGGTGCTGATGTCAGGATGGGGATTGTGGGGGCAGAGCCCCAGAAAGTAGTTTACAGGCTCTCAGCCTCACGTGGAGGGGTGCTGGCTCGGGTAGTAGATGGCCATCAGCTGTGGCTGATTGGCCGTCAGCTGTAGCCATTGAGCCATTGGCCACTAATATAACTGCTGCGGCTACGAAGGAGAGCCGAGGAGAGCCGAGGAGAGCCGAGGAGAGTGGAGGAGAGTGGAGGAGAGTGAAAGAGAGTGAAAGAGAGTGAAAGAGAGTCGTCGGTGGGTTGCAGACAAAACGGACAGCAGGTCGCACGTCCAGTGAACCCAGCCTCCAGTGAGACCGTAGTGGTATGACTCCCCTACCTATGGCTCTGTGGGTGTTCCTTTTTGGCCTCACCATATCCTGCGTTCTTGTATGGGGAGCGGGACCAGAGACCCCGCAGGCCTCCCTGCATGACAAATGGCGCAGCGAGCAGGGTCTCCCGCACAACAGGGTGTGTCATGCGGGAGACCCTGCTCGCTGTGCCATTTGTCGTGCAGGGCGTCCGGCGGGGTCTCTGCTCCCACTCCCCATACAAGAACGCAGGATATGGTGAGGCCAAAAAGGAACACCCACGGAGCCATAGGTAGGGGAGTCATACCACTATATTCTCTCTGGCGGCACTATACTCTCACTGGAGGCTGGATCCACACTGTCCGCAAACCGCCATCCACACTTGCTAGCCCCCATTCTTTCTCTCTTTCCTCTCTCTCCCTCTCTCTCCTAGCGTAGCCACAGCAGTTATATTAGTGGCCAATGGCTCACTGGTTACAGCTGACGGCCAACTAGCCACAGCTGATGGCCATGCAATCACAGTTGATGGCCATTTACTACCTGAGCCAGGCACCTGTCTATGTGAGGCCGAGAGCCTGGAAACTACTCTCTGGGGCTCCGCCCCCACACTCCACCCCTACAGGCTCTCGCCTCACAATCTACGCGACAAGCGTCTTCCGCGAGGGGCCCTGTGCGAGGAGCCTGGGGGTGAATGCAATATCCTGGACACAGCCAGGCTCTCTGGGCACAGCCAGGGTTTCTCAGGGCACCACCAGTGCTTCTGGGCACGGCCAGACTTCCTGGACTTCTTAGGGTACCACCTGTCTTCCCGGACACAGCCAGGGTTTCTCAGGGCACCACCAGTACTCCTGGACACTGCCAGACTTCCTGGACTTCTTAGGGTACCACCTGTCTTCCCGGACACAGCCAGGGTTTCTCAGGGCACCACCAGTACTCCTGGGCACAGCCAGACTTCCTGGACTTCTTAGGGTACCACCTGTCTTCCCGGACACAGCCAGGGTTTCTCAGGGCACCACCAGTACTCCTGGGCACAGCCAGACTTCCTGGACTTCTTAGGGTACCACTAGTTTCCCCGGGCACAGCTAAGATTTCTCAGGGCACTGCCACTTTCTCTGGGAACAGCCACACTTCCTGGACACAGCCAGGGCTTTCAGGGCACTGCCACTCTCTGTGGGCACAGCCACACTTCTTGGACACAGCCAGGGCTCTCAGGGCACTGCCACTCTCTCTGGGAACAGCCCGACTTCCTGGGCACAGCCAGGGTACCTTCAGGGCTCAGCCAGACTTCCTGGACTCAGCCAGGGCTCTCAGGGCACTGCCACTCTCTCTGTGCCTCTCAGGGTACCCTGCTGGAACAATAGCGACTCACAATCAAGGTGCTTACATATTCTCAATGGTGGCCAGTCAAGAGACAAAAGCAAATATCCCCCAGTTCCACTAACAACAGTTCCCAAACAAACAGTCAAGCAGTCCATTAAATTAGGGATGGAAGGCAATTCCCCATAGTCCATAGTCATTCACCAGGGCTGTCCTGGGGGTGAGGGACGACCTTGACCTCACCCTCATCTCCCACGGAGGACTCAGCAAGCGTTACCTCCTGGGACTGTAAGTCCTGCATCCGGGCTGCCTGAGCAGGAACTTCCCGGCCCACAGGGCTGCAACGACCTTCACTTTCTCCGGCCTGTGCTGGTTGGGGAACCGTCCACATCTTTCCACCTCTCCACGGGTCTCCATCTCTCCAGCAGCTGCATGGCTTTTCCTGTGCTGGTGGGAGAACCGTCCACCTCCTCCCACCCCTCCACGGGGGTCCAGCTCTCCGGCAGCTGCTCCTCCTGGTCTTCCTCAGACTGGGTGTTCACACGCACAAACTGCTCCACCGTCCTTTGGAGAGCTTTGGCTGGCATCATATCCTGCTCGCTGCGCCATTTGTCGTGAGGGAGACCCTGCTCGCTGCGCCATTTGTCATGAGGGGAGGCCTGCAGGGTCTCTGGTCCCGCTCCCCATACAAGAACGCAGGATATGGTGAGGCCAAAAAGGAACACCCACGGAGCCATAGGTAGGGGAGTCATACCACTATATTCTCTCTGGCAGCACTATACTCTCACTGGAGGCTGGATCCACACTGTCCGCAAACCGCCATCCACACTTGCTAGTCCCCATTCTTTCTCTCTTTCCTCTCTCTCCCTCTCTCTCCTAGCGTAGCCACAGCAGTTATATTAGTGGCCAATGGCTCACTGGTTACAGCTGACGGCCAACTAGCCACAGCTGATGGCCATGCAATCACAGTTGGCTATTTACTACCTGAGCCAGCACCTGTCTATGTGAGGCCGAGAGCCTGGAAACTACTCTCTGGGGCTCCGCCCCCACAGGGATATTTTGACATTCTTGCAATTTTGACTGTCTTACCTCAAGTTCTTTTCTCACTCATCTGATTTGTGGCCAGGATCTCTTCTGCCTCCCTGGGGCGATGGGCCACACATGTGGCCTGAGCTCTCTAGAAAGAGAGTTCATGTTCGATGCCCTAGAACAAATGTCCAGTGGTACCATATACTGAGGAATCATATCAAGATCAGATTTGAATTTGGAGTTTAAATAAAGTCATTGTTTTTCTGGTTTCATGCATACATTTCTTTGTTGATATTATTGTATGCTATGTTATAAATGTTAGTAATTTTCCATTGTCTGGACTGCAGATATTTAAAGGATTTTGTAGGTATTTTAGATAAAGAAAAATGGGAAAGTCTGCGTCTTCCATTCATGAACCTGAATACAATTTCTGCTTTTAAGATAATGTAAAAGGAAATATATTTCATCAAGCAGCATGGTTAGAAAACAAAAGGCAACAACAGCGGCACTTTTAAACAATTAATCTTCCTCAGAATAGTGTCTCTATTGAAGACGTAATCCCCAAAGAACCTCAGTTATTTATCGTCTGCTGTTTGAGGCAATAACTAGAGTTAAGATTTCCTTGGAGCAAGGGATAATCACACAACTTTACTCAAACATTTAAAACTCAAAACAAAACTATCATTTTAGAAAGTATTTGGGACCTATTTAAACCTATTTATAGTCACTGGTGTTGAAGAGATTTAAAATCAAAGTGATGGCGTATTGAGGACTTTTAGGGCAGTGAAAATACTTTGCATGATAGTATAGTGATGGATACATGTCATTATACATTTGCCCAAGCCCATAGAATATACAACAGCAAGAGTGAACCCTACGGTAAATGATGGACTTTGGGTGATTATAATGTGTCAATGTAGGTTCATTAGTTGCAGAAAATGTACCGCTCTTGTGAAGGATGTTGACAATGAGAGAGGGTATGTGTGTGTGGATGGGGCAGGGGTATATGGGAAATCTCTGTACCTTCCTCTCAATTTTGCTGTGCACCTAAAATTGCTCTAAAACATAACATTTTTTAAAAAGGAAAAGAAAAAAATCAAGGTTAGACAAATTCTACCGAGTAGTGCTTCCCCAAATATGGGTTAAGACCACTTGCATGGAGCTTAATGCAGGGTTTTAGGCCCTAACCAGGCCTTTTGAACCAGAATCTTTTTTTTTTTTTTTTGGGGGGGGGGGTGGCCCAGGAATCTGAATTTTTAGAAAAACTTTCAGGTGATTTTTTTTTTGGTTTTCTTTTCCCCATACATACTAAGGTTTTAGAGCCACTGGAATAGAGAAAAAGGCCTAAGCTTTAGTGTCTGACAGACTTGAATCTTGACTGTCATTTGTATTCGTATGACCTTGGGCAAATGTTTAACTTCTTTCTGTTCCGGTTTCCTCATCTGTAAAATTAAAATCATACCATTTTCCTGGAAAGGATAGATGTTATATATAAGAATCGCCTGGCACAATACCTGGTATATCGTAAACATTTAACATATAGTAGCTACCATGAGAGTTTCATAATAAATCATTTAACACTTTCCATTAACTGATTTTTTTAAGGAGTTACTTGAAGTAGAAGGAAGCAGTTGATCAAATGGAAGAACAAGTCACTTGGGATAGGTCTTCCTTGAAGCTGTGGGCAGCTCTGATGTGAGGCGTGGTGTCTCCCAGAACAGTGGTTCCTAAAACTCAGAAACTCCCGGAGCGCTTGTTATACATACGGATTCTGGGGCTCCGCTCCACTTGCCAAATCAGACCTTTTCTTCCCCACACTCATCTTCCCAAAGGCTGGCCTGGCTCCCGACCTGTTCCCGCCCTCATTACAACTAGCAAAAGGCTCTTTCCAGCCTCATTTAAACTGAAGAGGTAAAGCCCTCTTGTTTCAGATATGCAGAGTGAAGGAACCTGCTCTCAAATTTATCTTCTCTTTGAGTAACCGAGAAATGCAAGGTAGCTTAGTGACTAAGAGCACAGGCTGCCAGATCTGCTCTGCATTCAACAGTGGTGCCTAAGTTTCCTCTCAGTAAAGTGTAGATGATTATAACACCTATCATGGAGTGTTGTGGAAATCACAGAGAAAGCACTGGGTCTGTGCTCTCTTTAGTCCGTATGCATCACTGTGAGCTGAGAGGAACTAATCATAGTCTCCAGGCTTAGCACCACACTCTTTCCTGTCAGAAAATACAAGGTTATTTCTTCTTGGAGTCCCCGTTTCCCTCATTTCTCAGGCCTTGGAGGCCGTTTCTCGGAAGCCCCTGGGCTCAAGTCTTCATTTTTGTCTACTATGTGATTCTCCCATTTCAAAAAGGGTGGGTATTTCCACCTTTGGTGTCCCTGAAGATAAGCACACAAACTTCATTATAACTGTTTATATTAATCATCTCTAGAAAGAACTGGGAAATGGTAGAAAGTAAAACGAGTGGAGATAGTCACACTGCAAAGGGGACAAGAATCTCAGGGTTTTCAACCCAGTTGATGTACCTGGGATGGATTATCCCCGCGTCCCCTTTTTCATAGACTTCCCAGATCAGATTCTCTTTTATTCATTATCTCACCAACCACTCAGCCTTGAGTGCGCAGTATAACCTCCCAGACGTCTCAGTATAATTTCTAGGCCCCAGGCCTGGAGTAGGTCTGCAGTGGGAATGAGAATTTGCATTTTTAACATCATCACAGGTGCGTTTGAGGCTGCTGGTGCAGAGATTACACTTCCAGAACAGCTGCTCTGGAAGACCAGGCCTGAAGATGTAATTTAGGCAGAAATCTTAGTCATTTAAAGGGGACAGGGGTCACCAGATTAAATACAGAATATTCAGTTCAATTTAAATCTTAGATAAACGATTCTTTCATGTACGTGTGTCCCAAATATTGCATGGGACAGGCTTATACTAAAAGATTATTTGTTGCTAATCTAAAATTCAAATTTATCTTAGTGCTGGTGTATCCTGCATTTTTATTTGCTAAGTCTGGCAACTCTATTTCAAGGGCATAATATTTGTGTTTCCTAATGACATAGTAGCTATCTTGGGGACTCAGCTGTCTCCTAAGATACCTTCCTTCCACCGCCTAGCTCTCAGGCTCCTGAAATGGATTTCCCAACTCTGAGATGGGTCCTTCCTGTCTGAACCTTCCACTGGGACACCCCTCTAGGACCTTCCAGTTTCCTTAACATATCCCAGAGTTGACTACATTACAGTCCCTTGGAGCTTACTATTGCCGTGTGTCCCTAGTGGAACATTCATCTTTCATATCTGAGTCTCCTAATATGCTTTAAGAGTGGCAATTTCAGGTCAAGAAAGGGGAAAAGGTGGAGGCCACAAAACACACCGTCATCATCCTGCTTGGCTAATGCCAAGACTGGCCAAACTTGTGCACCTGACACGACGCATTAGCCAAGCCCAGAGAGAGACAGTGTGTCAATCCATCCAGCAAGCAGGTCTGATGACTTTGCTATGTGAAATAAATGTAAACAACACAGTGTGTCAGTGCTGTTTCCAGGCACAAGTTAACGACCACAATTTGTGTTTCATTCTAAAATCCCGTTATTGCTCCTATAGAGGCGTATCTGAAGTTAGGCAAGCTTACTGGCTAAGATATGTCAGCTTCAGAATATTGTTCCTGAAAGGAGCGGGCGGTTCTTAGACATCAGTCACTACAATTGTGGTGATAACAAAGAGCTAGATAATGGAATTATTGAATGAAGATTAAGCTCATGAGCCTTAGGTTTAGCTAGAGTTTAACGTCTATGACTTTGTCCACTTCGTCTGGTCATTTCCAAAAGAAGCACTGCATTCATACTCAGAGCCCAGCATCATTGTGAAGATGGCCAGGTTTTATAGCTTTCTACAAATTTCTGGAGAGAGTATTTAGAAGGACAACATAGTTCTCTTCTTTCAATATTAATGTTTCTGATTCAAAGAGCAGTAACTTGAACTGTTTTTCCAGTAATGCAGTCCTATTTCCAGACACTCTAATGAAGCTAATCGGAAGCCTCAGGCTTTATTTTTGTTTTTCTCTGAGGAATGGAGTCCTGTTAAGTATTTGCATTATATTTCTGTAACTTACCCTTGCTTGAGAAACAGATGTTAGAAGAGAATGCAATGAAAAGTGAGAAGAAATATCTTTAGCTGAGAACAAATATTTACTTTCACAAGTTATGACTATGTAGGCAGTGGCTTCCTGTAATAAGTCATCAATGAATGAAAAGGCAAATAATAAATGTGTATATTTCTTGTGTGCAAAAATGTTATTACTCACCCATCATTAAATAGGCATGCATTTTGAGTGTTTTTCCATTAGTCCTGATATATTTGGTCAATGTCACTCATAGGCTCTTGCCTCGTCATACTGGTAGTCAGGAGCAGGCATCTGCAAAAAAGATAGCCAAGATTTTCTGGTGTTTTCTGTGGTAAAGGAAAAGGGAAGGATTTCATCTCCTAAGCATTTCTGCTCCACCAGCATTGTGCTTTTGCATCTCTCCACACGTGCTGGCTCTATGGTGATAGACAGGAGTAGCAGAAATTTGGAGGGTTTAACAAGCATCACAGTTGAAAGGTATCCCACATTTTTTTACCAGGAAAGCCAATCTATTCGAGTCTCTCTGGACTCAGACTGCCTCTCTTCAGGTCCTGAATCTTCTATTTACCAGTATTACTAGAGCATGACCTTGGGCAAGCTGCCCAAGTTCTCTGTGCCTCAGTTTCCTCATTAATCAAATGGAGGCAATTTTATTACTGGTATCTTAGAGATTTCTCCAGCATTAAGTGAGATAATGCATTTGAAATGCTCAGCACAGAATGAACGCTCAATAAACATTAGCTGAAAATAGAATAAAATCAAGTAATATTTAGACTCTGTTCTCAGCTATACCTGGATGGATCTCTGATTATATTTTATTACATTTTGCAATTATTTCATGAAGTAGAGATTATGTTGCCTGCCTAATGGAATTTAGCCAAAGAATATTTGAATTTTGGAATAATCATATCTCATACACTTATTAGGGAGTCATTGGATACCAATAATAAATTCATTAGGGCATATTTAATAAAATCAAAGATCTCTTATATTTTAAATCACCATTGTAGAATAAATTTTTGCTTATTGTCTAAAACATTAAAGAGAACAGTAAAAAATAAATTTAGTTTCATTTGGCTTCATTAAAAATAGTGTTCCTAATCTTATTATTTTTACATTTATTAATAGGCTTTCATTGTTTAAAAAAAAACCCTCTAAGTCTATGATTTTTGGACTTGGGCAGTAGCACCAATAAGCCATTGGAAAACCAGTAAATGGAAACAGTACTGTCTTCCAGGATGTGGTTTGTGTGATCTGGCTCTTTCTGCTGCAGCAGTCCTAGCTCGGTGGGGAGGGACAGTGGGCATGGGAGGAAGTTGGGCAAGGTAAGTGAGGTGGTGTCAGTGGAAATAGAGGTGCTTAGACCACTCAAACTGTGAAAATGTAGTGTTGATGATTTCCTGGCTGCAACCATTTCCTTTGATGTAGTCTCCGGTTTCCATGACCAGAGAGGTCCAAGAACCAACAGGTAGGGGTGTAAGGAAGGAAGTGGGTAAGCTAAGGGAACATGTAGAGCAGGGAGTCTTTGCTGTGCCTTGTTGCCCTCCCACTATGCTAGGAGAACTTAGAGTTCGTAAAACAGCTTTGATATTACTATTTGAAATGGGGACTCACTCCTACTCCAATCCCTCTCTCTGTGGTTATAGATGAAGACCTTTGCGTTGGTGGTTCTCTTGCTTCCCTCTATATAAGCTAGGAACAGTCTCAAAAATCATCTCTGCAAAAGTGAAATGTATTATTTGCTGGATCACTTATTCTGTGAATTGATCTGATAAAATCGACTCCCATTTTGTATCTTAAATGTTTTGCACAACCTGGAAGAAAGGCTGAAAAGCCTTGTATCTCATCCCAAACACTATTCTGGATTCCCCACCCCCCATATTCACAAAGTCACATGCTTATTGTGCCTTATAATGATTCATCTTGTTTCCTTTTGTTCCATTAACTGCTGATGTCATCTCTTTTGGCTATTCCTGGAAGGGTAGCTAGGCTTGCTTTGGTTACTTTTTTATATACTGGCACCTAACAAGTCATATTACACAGAACTACCATTATCAAGCACTTACAATGTAAGCTCTGTAAGCTGAGTCCTATTCAGAGTACCTTACACATGTGGCCTCATTTAAGTCCTGTGTCAAGGCTGCAAGATAGATATTCCTTTCATTCACAATCAGAGATTCTGGAACTCAGAAAGTTTAAATACTGTGCTCAAGGTTAAATATCTACTGAGCTGTAGGCACACATTCAAAACTCATTAGTTCAACTCTAAACTCCACACCACTTCACTAGGCTGTCGTGACTAAGAAGTTTGTCCTTTGAGTCCTAGATTATTTCAGATGGAACCCAACAGTGTTTTCATATTATCTGTTATCCTTCCTACGCTCTCAGTCAACTTCACCATTGTTCACCCTCTGTACAAAACAAGACAGCATGCGCTCTGCACAAATCAAAATTTCTTTTTCTAAATTTCAAATATATAGTATTGACCATACTATTTGTAGTACAGAGCAATGCACTGTAGGGGATATAAAAATAAATGAGCCATGGCATATATCCTTAGGGACTTCCATTTTAATGGTAAAGGATGAGCATGATAAGACCTGCATACAAATGTATATAATATGAGGCAGAATAAAAGTACCATTATTGAGATATAATCTGTGATAGGAGTTTACAAAAAGGAGAAGGCAGCCACAGGATCCTCTTCGGATCTTGGCTGAGGTTTGGCTTTTTTGTTATGGTGTTTATGGAGGTGGGGTGGGGGGGGCCAGAGAGAAAGTTTGTCAGTCACACTTCAATGGTTCGTTGTCACCGCCATTTTGTACAAACAGCTCATTTTTGGTGAGAAATGAAAAGCAATGCAAATGAGGATGTAGGTAGGGGTGGGATATGCAGACACTCCTTTATTTTACTGATATTTTCTCCAGGTTATGACAGTGATGATAGGCTCTAAGAAAGAGAGAAAAACAGAAAGCCTACAGTTCTCATCACAATTATATTCAATCTGACAAACAATAGTTCATTAACTCAATTTAATGATAAATATGTGCAATGTATTGAGTTGGGATATATAATGATGAACTGGAGCTTACATTTCATAGAGAAAATAAGATGTTTATAAGATATCCCATGGTAAGAAATGATAAAAATCATTAGAGAAGGACAGAGAAATTACTATATTTGAGAGGAGGAATAGGTTATTTTTACATGAACGAGGTGATAATAAATATTAACAACTAACCTCTTAATTACAAACCAGGTAGCGGGCCTTACACATATACTAACTTATTTAATGCTTACAAAAACCCTATGGGGTAGATGCAATTATTTCCTCCCATTTTTTCCAGGAAGCAAAACCAAGGCATAGCGAGCTTAAATAAGTTGCTAGCAAGTGGCCAGCAGTTTGGCTTTAGAGTATGGCCATTTAACCAAGCAGCTCTATTTGCCAGTCTGCGTCATGAAGGATGGATGCGAATGGCTACTCACACTGATCTCAAAGAACAGGTAAAGAGAGAGCAGCAGGAAAACTGAAGGAGAGCATGGGGAGGCGGGCACATGAAGAGAAGCAATTATAAATAACGTCTTGTAAAAAAAGGGAAGGTTATATAATGTTAGGTTAGAGTCAGGCCATGGAGAGCACCAAGTAGTTATCTAAAGAGGGTGTGCTTTCCTTTTTATGATTGACAGCTTTTTCAAAGCCTCATCATATGTTGTAAGTGGGCTGCAGGTGTTGTATAGAGGATGGATGTGAAGACTGTCTAGAGGCAGGGGGACCAGTTAGGAGGTTATAATCAATAACAGGGAATACGGCTTAGAGTGGTAGAGTGATTGAAATGAGGATGACAATGTGGAATTGCAAATTTGGAAGAGAGGAATTAAGAATGGGAAGCATGGAAGTGCAAATTTGTGAGATAGGGTTTACTTCTTTAGAAAGAGAGGAGTCAAAAGAAATATTTGAGTTTTGAGATTGGGTTATTGCAAAGGTGGGAGTGTTATCCACACAGCTCTGGAATGCAGAGGCAGTAAAGTTTGAGTAGAAAATGAAGTTAATTTTGTACATATAGTTATGCATCTAGAATTTCTGTTGGATAATCCTCTGAAAAGAAGTCTGATAATAAGCAGATATTTGACTGCATTCTGCATGGTTTAACCTTTTAACCCTAAATCAAAGTCAGGGCCTGATAAGGAAAGAATGTACCCCGAGATTTGAAATAGATAACTATGTAGATGCATGAGAGAACCAACAGTTTTCAACAACATGAAAAGGTGCTCAGGATCTCTAATCACCAGACCAATGCAAATCAGAACCACAATGAGATACCACCTCATACCTGTTAGAATGCCTGCTATCAAAAAGATAGCAGACAAGTGTTGGTGAGCATGTGGAGAAAAGGGAACCCTCCTGCACTGTTGATGGGGATGTACATTCATGCAGCCACTATGGAAAACAGTGCGGAGGTTCCTGGAAAGATGAAAACTAGAACTACCATATGACCCAGCAATTCCACTTCTGGGTATATATCCAGAGGAAAAGAAATCACAATCTTGAAGAGATATATGCACCACCATGTTCAATGCAGTGTATTCACGATAGCCAAGACTTGGAAACAACTTAAATGTCCATTGACAGTTGAATGGATAAAAAAGATGATATAGATATATAGATAGATATATAGGTTAGATGTAGATATAGATACCGATACAGATACAGATGTAGATGTACATATAGATATAATTTAGGCATAACAAGGAAAAACCCTTTCATCTGTGACAACATGGACAGACCTTGAGGGCATGACACTAAATAATATTGTATCATCTAACTTATATGTGGAATCTAAGAAAGCCAAACTCATAGAAACAGACAGTAAAATGATGGTTGCCAGAGGCTGGAAGGAGGCAGAAGTGAAGAGATGTTGGTTAAAGGGTACTGGAGATCTCATGTACTACATGGTAACTATAGTTAAAATACTGTATTGTATACTTGACAGTTGCTAGGAGAGTAGACCTTAAACGCTCTCACTCACCACCACCCACACAACAACAAAATTGTAATTATGTGAGGTGATGGATGTGTTAACTACACCTATTGTGGTAATAACTTTGCAATTTTTAAGTGTATCAAATCATCACATTATGCACTCTAAAGTTATACAATATTATGTCAATTATGTCTCAATCAATCTAGAAAAAAATGAGGAAAAATTGCTTTTTCCTTTCTTCTATGGTCTCTTTCTTGAGCTGCCATTTTTCTGTTTTGTTCTTTTGCTATTTAAAGTATGATTCCTTGAGCAGAAGATACTTGCAGGGTAAAAGTAGACCCTTATACTTGTGCAGTGCACGTGCTTGACCTTAACCATCCTACTAAGGCCCCTACTGGAAGTGGAAGGTGGCACTGGTCACTAAATGGGGACAGAGAAATGCATAGTTAAGAAACTGTCCAAAGGTGGGGACAGCACTGGGGACTTGGAACCACATATGAGCCAAGGCTCCATATTGTAAGGTGGGCTTAATTACCATATTGGGTAGCAAAGTTGGACTAGTAGCCAAGAGACTTGGCCCACAGAGATCTATTGAGATGGCTGATAGCACTTGGTATCTTGGTATTTATAGAACAAGATATATGGGCAGACAACAACAAAAACAACAACAATAGAAAAATGCTGCTTAATATATAATCAGAGTGATCAAGAAAGAATAAGCAGAAGACTAGGGTCAGCCTCCTCAATGAAAAAGTCACAATTCCTTGTTCTGTTTCCCTCAGATCCAGAATTTATCAACACAAATAGAGGTTGAGTTCCTATAATGAAGGACCATGCATAAACACAGAAGTTGAATGCTCTATTGATTCCCTTAATCCTTCCTGAAAGGGATTTATTGTCATTTATTTTGGTAATAAGTGTACTGGGGATAAAGAAATACCCAGATCTTTCAAGAGTTGTTAGATCCAGAGAACAAATTGATGCTTCTATTTGGAAGCCCCAAATTCCAGTACGATTACACTTTGAGGATAGGTGGGGTAATACATGGAGTTCTAGCCAGGGTCATTCCTCATTGGGTCCACTGGGTTCATGGACCCACCTAGCAGTCATTCCCCAGGTCCAAACCATGGCGTTGGAGTAGACATATTTAGCAGTTGACAGTAGTTACAGGGGCTGTGGGCCCCTCATTTCCCCATTTCAATCAATAATCTGGCCCCTGTGAAAACCAATGGATTATGGTAGATGAGAGTGGTCTACTACAAATGTAACCAAGTAGTAAATCCAACTGTAATTGTTACAATTATCTTTGTTAGAGAAGATTAACATAACCTTAGATATGTGGTATGTGGTTATTGATCAAGCAAGTATGTTTTCCATACTCATCAGGAAGAAATATCAGGGACAATTTCTATTCACAATGACATTATACTATCTGCATCTTGCCCTTGGGCTAGTGAATTCTTCTCTCTGTCATAGTGTGGATCAAAGGGACCTGGACCATTTGGACATTGCACAGAATATAACATTGTTCTTTTATATTGATAACATTCTATAAATTGCATGTGAGATGCTATAAGTGGTAGGTACTCTGGCTGCCTTATTAAGACACGTGTGCTCCAGAAGGTGAAAGATGAACCTATAGGTACGGGGCCTGCCGCATGTTTAAGGTAGAAGTAATAAAACTTGGTAAAACGCCCCAGGTTTTGGAGGCAACATATTCTGCACTTGGAAACATTTCTATAGCCAATTTACTGGGTGATGTGGTGGAAGACCGCTAATTTTGAGTAGCATCCCAGAGCAAGGAAGTACTCTGTAGCACATCTAAACTGTGGTACTAGCAGTCCTGTTGCTTGGACCAGATAATCTGGCAAACTCCACACTTCTAGATATCAGTGGGAGAAAAGGGTGTTGCAATGGAGCCTGTGTCAAACCTCAGTAGGAGAGTCTTAGAGTAACTCCTAAGTTCCTAGAGCAAGTGCATGCCATCTGCAGCAGAGAACTACATATCACTTGAAAAACAGATCCTGTCATGCTACAACACTAGCAGAGGACATTAAGTGATGACCCTCACTGCCCTTCATGAACTAGGTTCTATCAGACCCAGCAAGCAGGGTCCATCAATAATCCAGCTTGGTGAGTCTGGAAGTAGTACATCTGGGATTGGGCTGGAGCAGGTCCAGGGGGGTACAGGTAAATTGCATAAACAGAAGCCCAAATTCCCATATTACCCACCGCAGTTGCACCAGATCCTTTATCTCTGCTCATACCTGGTCTCCTGAGGGGTTCCTTATGACCAGCTGACAGAGGAGGGGAAAACACAACCTCAGTTCATAAGTGGATTGGCTTGGCATGTTTGTAAATGTTGACATTGAACTGCTGCTGCACTACAACCCCATTTTGGGTGGCCCTGAAAGACAGTGGAGAGGGGAAATTCTTCCAGTGGACACATCATTGGGCATTGTATGTGGTAGTCCACTTTGTGTGGAGAGAGAAATTACGTGAGGTAAGGATACATGTGGACTGATGGGCAGTAGCAAAATGGCTTAGTGGATTGATCCTGTTCTGGAAGGAACCAGATTAGTAGATTGGGGACAAAGAGGTCTGGGCAAGAGGCATGTGGATGAAACAATGAGCAGAATGTTAAGATGTTTGCATCATGTATTAACATATACCGGAGAGTTTGTGTTATGGAAGGGGCACTAAACAACCAAAAGGATGACTCATCCGGTTAGCTGAGACATGGACATATTTTGAAGTTAGAGGCAAAAGAATTTTCTGATGGACTGGATGTGGGATATGATAGACAGAGAAGAGTCAAGGATGCCTCCAAGAATTTGGTCTGAGCAATTGTAAAAATTGGAGTTGCCATTAATTGAGATTGGGTGGAGCATATTTTTGCGTAAAGATTAGGAGTTAAGTTTGGGACATGATGGTTTGAGATATCTATTAGACACAAAAGTGGAGAGTCTAGTAGCTGTTTAATACATGAGTCTGAAGTTGAGGAGAGATGAGTTTAACCTAGAGTAGAAAAGTCATGACATAGTGAGAGAAAAGAAACCATAGAAATGATCAAACAGGTTCTGTCTGCTGGGTTGGGGAATCTAGGACAAAGCCTTTCCCCTTAACTTGCATTGCTCATGTGTATAATGAGGGGATGGGAGTGTAAAGATGGTATGGTAAGGTTTTTCTCCACTTTGTAATTCAGATTCTGGGAAAGTTTTGCAGAGTAGGAAAGACTGAGGACTTAGACATTCTTTAGGTATGAGCAGTATTTAGAAACTTCTAGTGCTCACCGATACTCTTTTTCTGGGCACTTGGGAGAATTACACTTTGCTGGGTCTCTTGTAGTAAGGAAAGCTTATATGACTAGTTATGGCCTATGGGTGGTGAGATGGCTGTCACTTCTGTGCTGAAGCATTTAATTGGCGGTACAGGACCCTCCAACACTCTCTTTCTCTACTGTAGTAATCATGGAACCATGTGGAGAGGGAGATGCCACGAGATGGAAGTAGTCAGATCACTGAGCTGTCACTGAGGACTTGTAGTCCTGGAGTTTGCCCAGCTGTGCAGCAGACATTTGTGTGTTCAAAACTCCTGAGATTTTAGTGTTGATTGATATTGCATCATCACATAATCTATCCTAACTGATACAGTCTCCTGCTGGTAGACCTATGTTGGGAGTTCATCAAAATAAGGATCTGATCTTTGGAGTAGGGAATGTGATAAGAAGAGTCTAAGAAACCAAACTTCACTCATGTCACAACTTTCCTCAGGGATATAAAGAACAAAGATGTCTTCTCTCCCATAAATGTGTTACTGTTTTCCATTTTAATTTTGGTTATAAATAGATTTTCCATAATTTCTCTCTTTTTCCTTTTCTTTTAAGTTGCTATAGAGTACCACAAGATTTATTTTGATGACAATAAATCTATAAATATTTACAACTAAACTTCACCAGTTTTAATCAGCCAGGTAATTAGAGGAGACCCCTAAGTTGCTTAAAGATGCCACTCACAGTGGAAGTTTGCCTACTGAACAATTAAACACTTAAATCACAGATGGTTAATGGAGTTTCCAGTGTACTTAACATTTATTCATGATAATAAAGGATTTATGTTTTTAAAGCTTGTCAGTTAGACTTAAAATATATACATCTCTTTTTCAGTCCTCTTCACTCTTGGTGGGTCAGGCCTGAGAATAAAAATCTGTATGCATTTGGAGGAAGGAATAATTTGTGATGCATGGTTTTTACTTGTGTGGTGTCTTATGCTCACTTGTCATTTGTCTTTCTCTAATATTGTATAGGCGGGGGGATATACCACTGAGGTTTGCATTAAATAAGTCAAATATACAACATTTTGTGGAGATTGTGTTTAATGTTTGGTGCATATTGGTTTGAGTCCAGTCCAAATAAAAAGTTAGCAAAAACAATAAAGTAAATAATAACTACACCAAAATAGAGAAACAAAAAAAATCTACCCAACACAATTTTAGTTGAAAAAGAATTTTGACACTAAGTTAAAGAATAAGACTTAATATCACATAGGTTTGCTAGTCTTTTAACACCAACAGCTACATTTTATGTGAAATCTATGAAATTGACCAATTGATAATTAAAGAAAGCTCATTACCAAGCAAATACAAAAAAGCTATTCACCTATGAAAGATAGCAGTTTCATTACAGAAACAGCAGAAAAGGACTTAGGAAACTAATGAAAAAAACATAAAAATGCAAATTACTGCAGCTAATTGGTTGTGTCTTCAAACATATTCTGAATTATTAATTTATAAAAGAATAAATCTCTTTCTTTAAATATAAGGTAAGGAAATGGTATCCTCCTTTCATGGTTAGCATTAAAATTATAATGTTTCATTCTTCTTTAGTGTAATTATATCAAGATTTTGTTGAGGGGACAGAGGAAGAAGCAAAGAATTCCAGTTTTCTCCAAAGTTCTAAAATTAAGTTACACTTTAAATTCTCAGTTAAAAATAACCAAACGGAAGGCACACACATCAGACAATGTGTTCCAAGAGGGTGGGTATTACTATCACTTCCGCTTTGTTCACTGTGTTGTCTGGCATAGAGTCATTAAAACAGCCATCATCAAGGTAATCAGGATTTCCTGTTTGATAAATGCTACATGGTAAGATTTATCCTACTAGAGGTAAGACTTTATCTACTAGATATTTGATACAGGTGACCATTCTCTCCTTTTTGGAATGCCTTCTCCATTTGGACTCTGTGGTATCTCTTATTTTCTTCCCACTTCACTGGATATTTCTTCTCTACTGTCTCCTTTACCTTTTTACAACATTTGCCGGGAGGCTTAGTCCCTCATCCTCCCCTTTGGTGATATCATCTAATCCCATGGTTTTCAATATCATCTAGATGTTGAGACTCCAGAATTTTGTCTCTAGATCTGTTTTTTCCCTGGAGCTCCAGATTTGTATATGTAATTGCTGAGTCAGCATTACTTGTTAGATGTCACCAAATGGGATTTCAAATCAACATGAAATATCACAAATGAATCTCAAAAGCATTATGCTAAGTGGAAGAAGCCAGAAACAAAAGACTGCATACTGTACTATGTATGATTCCATTTATATGATAAAATTGTAGTGATTCCCATTGGCTTGTGGTGGGGGGGACAGGACTGACTGCAAAATGGCATAAGGTAAAGTTTTGGAGTGATGTGAATGGTCTATATCTTAATTATGGTGGTAAGGTGATGGTTACATGATTATATACATTTGACAAAACTCATTGACCTACACACTTAAGATGGGTGAATATTTTTGTACAAATCATTTATGCTAATTATTCTTTAATAAATCTGATTTTAAAAGAATGCTCATATGTCTTCTCATTGCACTTAGCATAAAACCAAAGTACTTCTCATTCTTCAGCCATAGTGGTCTTTATTCCTCTAAATAACTAAACTCATTCTTGTTTCTGTGCCTGTACCCTGACTCTTCTGTTTGCCTGGAAATTTCTTTCTCTGGGTATTTGAAGGGCTAACTACATTTATTTCAGAAGCCATGTCTTTAGTGTTGAACATAGGTTTTCCTTCTCATTCACATCAAGCTCTATCCCATTACCTTGTTTTAAACATTTAGTGCTACTTGAATAGTCTGTTATATATTTATTTGCTTCCTTGTTTATTTTCTCTCTTCTCACTGGTCCGCAAGTTTCTGGAGGAAATGAAAATTTTCAGTTGTATTCACTGCTGAATTTCCCGAGCTCAAAACAGTACTGGGCATATTGAAGGCATTGAATAAATATTTGTTGAATGAAAGGATAAATAAATGAACCGTAGGAACTTAATAAATGTTTGTTGACTGGCTGACTGACTGAAACCTAAACCACAATTGTAAAACACTGGCACTTCATGTTTATTTGAAGCATTGAGATGCAAAGGACATGGATCAATGACTCTAATTAAGTATGTACTTAAAACATGTACATGCATCAACATGAATTTGTTAAGGTCTTCGCATATGAATGATACTGAGCTACATGTGGCAGTCACTCATTTTGAAGAAAACATTCTGTCAATCATTTCTGCCTAATTGTTCAAACTTTCTCAAGGTAACGATTTTTAGGGAAAAGCTTCGTAGTTCAAACTTCTGCAAGAAACCCATGGACGATGTGGAAATAAGTTAGTCATTTTTTTTCCTCAGTGTAGAATTTTGTTCTTAAACCAATCAAGAGTGTCTGATGGCTATCTCTGCTGGGTTTGAGAAAATCTGAAACTAAGTATTATTTTCTCAAATCTTAGTACAGTCAAACAAAAAAAATATACTTTGTTTATTTATTTATTTATTTATTTTGTAAATAGGCATATTAAAAAAAAAAAATCATGTAGCCAGCTCTATTTTGAGGAACATAAAGGGTGGTCCTGCCTTGGATATCTGAAAGTATGAGCAGTAAGTGATCACTCCACTGGCATTTAATCGGGTGCTCATTTTGCTAATGCTCATTAAAATACATCACAATTCTATTCCATTGGTCTATGTGTCTGTTTTTCTGCTAATACCATGCTGTTTTGATTATTGTTGCCCTGTAGTACAAAGCGAAAGTCAGGGAGTGTGATAACTCCAGCATTGTTTTTTTTTCTTAAGATTGCTTTGGCTATTGGAAAGCCACATGCACAAGAATGAAACTGGACTGCTATCTGTCACCATGTACCAAAATAACTCAAAATGGATCAAAGACTTAAGCATAAGACCTGACACAATAAACTGCATAGAAGAAAACATAGGTACTAAACTTATGGACATTGGGTTCAAAGAGCATTTTATCAATTTGACTCAAAAGGCAAGGGAAGTAAAAGCTAAAATAAATGAATGGGACTTTATCAAACTTAAAAGCTTCTGCACAGCAAACTAAACCATCGACATAATAAAGAGGCAACCAACTGAATGGGAGTAGATTTTTGCAAACTGTACCTCCGATAAGGGGCTACTATCCAAAACACACAAGGAACTCATGCAACTCAACAACGAAAAAACAAACAACCCAATTGAAAAATGGGCAGAGGACCTGAAGAGACATTTCTCCAAAGAGGACATACAAATGGCAAATAGACATATGAAAAAATGCTCAACATCACTTATCATCAGAGAAATGCAAATAAAAAGCACGATGAGATATCACCTCACCCCAGTTAGAATGGCTATCATCAACAAGACAAATAGTAACAAGTGTTGGAGAGGCTGTGGAGAAAAAGGAACCCTCATACACTGTTGGTGGGAATGCAGACTGGTACAGCTGCTATGGAAAGCAGTGTGGAGGTTCTTCAAAAAATTACAAATAGAATTACCATATGACCCAGCAATCCCTCTCCTGGGTATCTACCCAAAAAATCTGAAAACATTTATCCAAGAAGACATGTGTGCTCCAATGTTCATTGCAGCTTTATTTACGGTGGCCAAGACATGGAAACAACCAAAATATCCTTCGATAGATGAATGGATAAAGAAGTTGTGTTATATATACACAATGGAATACTATTCGGCGGTAAGAAAAGATGAAATAGGACCATTTGTGACAACATGGCTGGATCTTGAGATTATAATGCTAAGCGAAATAAGTCTGACAGAAAAAGGAGAGAACCATACAATTTCATTGATATGTGGTATATAAACCAAAAACAACAAAAGAACAAGACAAACAAATGAAGGAACAAAAACTCATAGACACAGACAATAGCTTAGTGGTTACCAGAGTGTAAGGGGGGAGGGGGGTGGTAGATGATGGTAAAGGGGATCAAATATATGGCGATGGAAGGAGAGCTGACTCTGGGTGGTGAACACACAATGGGATTTATAGATGATGTAATACAGAATTGTACACCTGAAATCTATGTAACTTCACTAACAATTGTCATCCCAATAAACTTTAATAAAAAAATCACAAATGTGAACACTTGTGTTTTTATGTGTAAATAAATGTGAATCCAGAGTAGAACACTCTGTGCTAATATGACTGAATGAATAGTACTTAAATATAGAGCTATTATATCACTAAAAACACACACACACACACATGCACACACACAGAACTCTTCTGTATGATAGCCACGGTCTATTATTGATTCTGGGACTTTCTGCCATTTTTGTTTTGTTTTGTTCTTGAGGGACATATTAGGCCAAACAATTCAAGAAGAGAAAAGCCTCTTTCTTCTTTGACTTAGGGTTTACTGCAGCAGCAGCACTGTTTTTTGGAAGGAGATGCTAAGAAGTGGAAGCAGGTGACAACAGAGTGTAGGCAGCAGAGTGTAGGTTACACAGTGCTGACTGTCTGTCATCTCTGCTCCAAATCCTCAGACTCTCCTCCTCAAAAGTGAGTAATTCAGACTTAGCGATGGAGATAATCAAAAGTTCTGGATAATTATGTTTTCTAAAGTAGCACCAGGTTAAGGAACGTTAACAGGAATTCAGCAACTTTGTGTATCACGTGAGAGACCTGAAGTGTCAAACCCTAATCATAAATGTTTTGCTGTAATTTATACTATGCTGTTTGCTGCAGAGTCTGGAATTTAGCTTCATTTAGTATCATCTGAAGAGAAACAAATGTGTGGTTTCATTTATAATTAACGTGTGGCTAGGTGAACTTGATTAACTTATATCATTTTCTTCCATCCCTTTTAAAGACAAAAATAGCATGTACCGACTCTGCACAGTACTTTTTCTTCAGCCCTCCATATAAGGGACATTTTAAAGATTCTGATACCCAGTGTTGTTGAATCTAAAATTTGTAGTAAAAGAGTAGTAACTTTGCTACCCCTCCAACCAGTCATCTCTTGCCCCTGAACTCATAATTATCAAGATACAAGATGAAAAAACTAGTG
Organism: Rhinolophus sinicus; assembly: GCF_057876585.1. Taxonomy (NCBI): domain Eukaryota; kingdom Metazoa; phylum Chordata; class Mammalia; order Chiroptera; family Rhinolophidae; genus Rhinolophus; species Rhinolophus sinicus. Next base: position 166,415,428 of record NC_142502.1, read on the forward strand.
AAAACCCCTGTCATTATTTTCTATAACACCCCAAAATAGACACTGGTTTGTTAGGTCACCTTTCTGGAGTAGCATTCTTACCCAGGTTGCTTCATGTCCTTGACTAAAGGAGTTTCTTTAACTCTGGGTATATGAGGAAAACAGCATTATTGGAAAGTAATTGAAGTCACACTACAGAATGAGAACCAGGAACAGTGTCCTATTCATTTTTCTTAAAAGAAGAATAACTACAGCATGAAGAGCAAGAACGTAATAAAGATAGGTGCTATGTACTCTTCACTTACAACCTGTCAGGTGCCAGAGCAGGGACTTGCAAATAACCGCATTTCATTTTCACAACGTGTGAAGTAAGTGCTACTGAGACTCCAGATGGTTAGTTTCCTGTTCCCAGGATCAAATAGAAAATGCCAGAGCCAGTTTCTGAGCCGAGTCTGTCTGCTCAGTCTACTATACTACTATTATTGTATATAGTATCCCCCACTTCAGGATACTTAGATACGATGTACAAAGTTATTCTTGCAATCATATTTTCATCTCTTTTCTTGTTGGGTTCAGATGTGTGTCTTTCATTTAGCTGCTTTGGTCTAGGATGGTCTTCAATGTGTCTTCCACCATTCTTGTCCTGTGCTGTATTTAAAAGGTCTCCTCCCTACCCTATAATCAGGGTCCTTAATACTAACTGCAAATAATCCATCTGTTGGTCCACAATAGCTTGAAATTCAGATTGTAAATATACTGCTCACTAACTTGTTGAAAGGATGCAACTCTCTTATGTATTCACTCTGTCATCTCCTGGCCTCCAGTACTTAACACCCTGGCAATAACTTCTCTTTGGGTTTCAAGGTCTCTCTGTTTCTGAGCATACCGCTTGCTCTCTCTGGGTTCCTAGTGGTCAGCATTTTGGCTGGGGGACTGGGGATGATGTTTTGAAGGGAAAGGCACTCTTACGTAGGTTGGACCAGAGCTGAAAATGAATGGTTGCCATCATACTTTTTGTGGAATGCAGCTGAAATCCTTGTATGAACATAGCACTTCTGTGTTCTATGCTTCAATCATGAGTCCACGAATTGTGTGAGCTACAAAATGAACGTGGATTTTTAAAAAGTGTATACCATCCAAACTGGGTTGTCTATAATTTTTCAATTAAAAGTGTCTTGGTTACTAAATATTTCTGCATGTTCCCTCACATTGATAAAAAGTTAAAGCTGAAAGCCCCCAAACATACTTCATAATGAAAATACATACCTAAGGCATCATCTGAATAATCAAGATGAAGACCAAGCTGCTACAATGTATTGTATTTTACTTTTTTGAAAATCGGATCACTTGAAAGGCCTTTGTGATATATTTCATCAAATATTTTACTAACCCTAATCAATTTAACAAATACATATTTTTTAGAGTATATGCCATGCATTTTGTTCTCAGCTAGAAACTAGTGTAAGTGAAGTAAGTATAAAGCAGTTTAAGGAATTTACAATCTAATTAGAATATACTAATAGATAAGTGGATGTATTTATGTATGTGTATATTAAACAATTAGATAAAATTCATGATATTAAGAGCATTTTGAACAGTTTCTTCGGTGTGCTAGCCCTTTTTCTAATCCTCTTTTCTCAGCTGTGAAGTTTGACTCAGTTTGGAGAAAAATAATATCTTCAACAAAATAACTTTAAACCTATGGCTTTTTGGTATCCACTGTTATTGCTTTTCTCTCTATGTAATGAAGGGGCAATGTGTTCCTTTATCCTCTGCTTATTCTGGAGTCACTGAACCACATTTTTGCTGTCTTTTTTGTCTTCCTGCCAGTTGCATCTCATTTCTTATTTTGGTTTGCCTGACTCAATCCAAAAGGCTGACCTAAAGTCATGTTATTTAATTTCCTGGTAAAAGTAGTTTCTTTCTTATTCCTATCACCTTGTTATCCAGCTTTAAGTTTAACTCACTAGTTGGTATATTTCTATCATGTCCCCATTTAAGGATGGCATAAGGTACCAAATACCTCTTTTTTTCGGAAAAAAAACTTAAAAATAATAATTTTAGACTTGTAAGTTGCTGACATTTGTGTATAACACGTTTCTAAAAAAATATGCATGGGAGAAATTGAACAACAAATCTACAAATACAATATTCAGAATGTGTACTATAATAAAAATTGAAATTACATCTTTAGCTGAAAACTGTTACTCTTTAGATGAAATCACAAAGCTCCATCTCATGCTATTTTTAATGCTTTTGGAAAGAGTCAAGTTTGGAGAAATAATCTGAAAATGTGCCTAGCTGGAATAATGGAAAAGGAATGTGGTACATCATGAATCGATATAAATTTATTTTTGAGGAAAGCAAAATGACCAGCACAGACAATGAAATGTTTCAAGCACTATAAAATCTACTGACTTCCAGAAACCAGACAATTTTGTATAAAATGACCTTTGGAGTTGTTTCTGTATGATAATACACAAAGGAAAAGTGTACTAAAAATACAGGAAAAAATATATTCTGAGAAGCACATTAAATTAGAGAAATAATAGTGTCATAACAGATTCCATTAAAGGAATCTCAGAAAAGTAAACTTGATACAAATAGTATACAGCTTAAAATGGTGACTCCAGCTATCAGTCAACAAGAAGCAACTGAAAAATTGCATCAAAAAGTTTCCAAAATATCTCCAAATAAAACTCCTAGAAACAAATCCCCAAATCAAACTGGCATATATGATTAAGGTGAGGTTTTATATTGTGCACCCTTATTTATTCTGATAATGTACTTACTGATGGTCTATGTAACCTCCATGGCTCTGTTCAAAGTAACAGCTCCAAGAAGCGTGGAAACTTCTACTTCTATCCAGAGGCTTGATATTACATTACTATAATTTAGAGTTTCTGGGTCTTGACATTTTTATTTTATTTTATTTCCTGGAAGCCATTTCACATTTTGTATGAATAAATTTTGACATATATAATACATGCATATCAATTATCTGAAGATGTTGGTGTACGGTCTAAATGATCAGAGATCTCTCAGGACCTGCCATTTAGGTTTTTCCTTATCTGGAGAAATAACCTAATTAACTGTTGTAAGTATAAAAACAATGAGCAATTATACCTAAACTATTCTTTTAGAATACGGTTTGAAATGTACAAACAAACTAATGATTGTCAATTAATGTAAAGATTTAAGGTGAGAATTTTTAGAGTAGGTGAAATTATTTATCTGGAATATTTTGCCTGTTTGAGAGGTGGCTCCTTCACATATTAGTTTTCTGAAGTCAGGCGATTTATTTAATCTATCTGTGCCTCATTCTTTCTCATCTGGAAATGAGGAAATTAGTAGTACCAACCCCGTAGGATTGTTTTAAATAAGTTAACATTTTTAAAGTGTTTAGAACAGTAAGCAAGTATTTAAGTATTATCTACGTGTTTGTGTGTTATTACTCATCTCCCAACTCAAGGACTCTCTCCAGCTATGTCACATACATTACTAAACTCATTCATTAAGTTTCAGGTTTCAATTATTGAATTTTTTTATTTATTGACATTTTACTTATTTTGAAATCTCATTGTTCATTTCTTTTGTGTTTTGTTGCCTACATTTTCAAAACAAAAATTTCCTTAGGTATATTAAACACAATTAGTTTATATTCTATGTCCACAAAAACTTTAGGTCTGAGACCACTTGAATTTAATTCTTGGTTTGAGGGTTTTGGGATCATCTAGGAAGAACGGATTTCAGTGGGGAATCCATACAATGGCTGATTTTTGGTTGAAAAAAAATTTTTTTTTCTTCTCCACTCAGTGCCAAGATTGAAGACAGGTGGTTTAACTTGCTGTTGTTTGGAGCTGGGAGTGGACACACAGACTTATTTCTACTTCACTCTTTTTCTGAGGTAGGAGGATATAGTTCTTTATACAGAAATTTTTATACAGAGGCTCCCCCGCCTTTTGGTGGACTTCTTGCTCCTTAGCTCTGGAAGGCCTTGAAAAAAATCAAAGCTCAGTGTCCCTGAATTCAGCAAATATCCTTGGTGCTTCAATTCACTTTTAATTTAATTTAATTATTTTATTTTAGTTTTTTCCCTTTCTAATTCTTACACTTTCTTAAATTTATTTCTTTTCTTTCTTTTTAAATTGGGGTAAGAATACTTAACATGAGATCTGTCCTCTTAACAAATTTTTAAATTTGCAATACATTTTTGCTAACCACTTGTATATGAGGTCAGACAATTAAGTTCATGAATCCATCCTAGAAAAAGTGCTACCTACCTCACTGCTGAATATCACTACAGTCATGTTGGAAGTACTCCCCTTGGGAAGCTATGCACCGATGCCAGCGCTTAGTCCACCCTTCAAAGCAATTTTGGAACTCTTTTCCTGGAATGGCCATCAGAGCTGTTGTTGTATTATCCTTGATATCCTGAAGGTCATCAAAATGTCTTCTTTTCAATATTTCCTTTATCTTCAGGTAAAGAAATAAGTCATTGGGGGCCAGATCAGGTGGGTAGGGAGGGTGTTCTAATATAGTTATTTGTTTATTGGCTAAACACTTCCTTACACAAAGTGCCGTGTGAGCTGGTACATTGTTGTGATGCAAGAGGCATGAATTGTTGGTGAAAAATTCAGGTCACCTAACTTTTTCATGCCTTTTCAAGCCTTTTCAGCACTTCCAAAAAGTAAACTTGGTTAACTGTTTGTCCAGTTGGTAGAAATTCATAATGAATAAATCCCTCTGATATCAAAAAAGGTTAGCAACATCGTTGCAACAAGTTCACTAACTTAATTGTCAGACCTCGAATCTTCTTTGGAGAGATGTCTACTCAAGTCTTCTGTTCATTTTTCAACTGGGTTATTATTTTCATTTTTTGATATTGAGTTGTATGAATTCCTTATATATTTTGGAAATTAAACCCTTACCAGATATATGGGATAAATGTTTCTTTATTTGCTGTATGCTTCCAACACCATTTCCAGAGACTTTAAATGGTTGTTCTTTTCACATAAGTTTTCACCATTTTCTCTGGGAGTGGGGGGGGAGGTGAATCCCTGGGGCTCCTCATGCTGTCCTGCCAGAAATGGAACCCATGTACTTATTTTTAAATGATACTATAAACACACGTGATAGAAATAATATACACACATGTGAACTAGATCACTGATACTCATTCAAATCTTTCTCTGTGCTCTTTATTTATACCAATCCCTTGCTTTCCTCACCCCTAAAAATGACCAAGTTTTGAAATTTTTATTGTTTCCTTTACCTTAAAAATAATTTTACCAGGTAATTATGCAGGCCTAAAATATATAATATGTAATATTTAATATTAATTATTTTTGAAATGACACAAAGACTGTTGCCTAAATATAACCATCTGTCTGGGACTCAGTTTTTCACTGAATTTTCATGTTACATTATTAAGATTTTTCCATATTGCAGCATATAGCTGTAATTTATTCAGTTTTACTTCTACGTAACATTCCACAGTGTAAATTTATTTATAAATCCTTTCTCCTTTTGATGGATACTGAGTTACTCCCATTTTTTTATTATTCAGTGTTTTGCTTGCTCTACTTTGACTTCCATCCCCAGTCTTGACTGAAACTGGTGACAATAAGTCATTTATTATTTTTATGAGGACAAATCGAATGGATGCTTTTCAGTCCTCATCGTGGAAGCCAGACATTGTCATTCAATTGAGTTGGCTTCTACCACCTTGAAAATCTTGCTTTCTTGGTTTCCAAGACATTTTTATTGTGGTTTATCTCCTGAATCTCTGATCCCTTCTTCATAATGTCCTTTGTCTTTCCATCCTCTTTACATGGCCCCTAAATGATATTCCTTATGCCTGACCTTGGGAACTCTTCCCTCACTGGACTCTCTCTCTTTTAACGTGGGAAAGTATTACCTGTGGTACTTATTAACATGCAGATTTTGGGGGGTTCCCAAAGAAATTCTGATGAATAGGTGAAGAATAAGACAAAAGAATTTGCATTTTTGACAAGCACCCATCTCTGAGTGGAATTAGGTATTTTTCAGAATTTGTTCTACTGTCTCTTCCCTTGCAAAAAGATTTTTGCTTCGCTCAATTTGTGATGCTTTCTAGAGGTTTTATAAACGTTATTTTTTTTTTTTAAAGAAATCACTTGTGCGAATATCACTTTAAAAAACCCTGCATTTAAAATTGCATTTAAACAGAGCAGAGCAGCTGTCAAGCAGGGTTATATAATATTTTCTGTGCTTTGGCGATGGTACCAACAGAAGAGCTAGCTGTGTGACAGCTCCATTGGTTATCAGGACTGATGGAATATCTTTTATAGTCAGTGGGGCTGGGCAGGCTAAATAGTTCCTTGAAGCAAAGGGAACTAGAAAAGCTGAAACCTTAGTTACCTCATATGGACAAGTTGATATAAATGCTTTCTCTGTATCTATAGATTTGGGCAGTGTGGTATTGATATGCAAGGTGATCCTAACAGGTAGGCAGTGGTCAGTAAATTAGCATTCTTTGTAGGCCAGATTTAGGATTTTTGTCTTTATCTAGATTAGATTAAGATGCCATTGGAGAGTTTTATTTATTTAGTTTTTTAGATTCAGCAGATTATTTTTATTTTCATTTTTTGTTTATTTTCTTGACATTCAATATTATTTTATATTATTTTCAGGTGTACAACATAGTGTAGACATTTATATAATTTAAGAAGTGATCCCCCTGACTAGTCCACTATCATATCATTGACTATATTCTCTATGCTTTACTTTACATCCCCATGACTATTTTGTAAATACCAAATTCTATTTCTTAATTCCTTCATATTTTTTACCTTGTCCCCCAACCCTCTTCCATCTATCATCCCAACAAATCTAGTACCCATCTGACACCATACAGTTATTACAATATTACTGACTATATTCCTTATGCTATACTCTACCTGCCGATAACTACTTTGTTACAACCAATTTGTACTTCTTAAACTGTTTCCCTTTTTTCACCCACACTCCCCACACCCTCCCATCTGGCAACCATCAAAATGTTTTCTGTATTTATAGCTTGTTTCTGTTTTGTTTGTTAATTTTGCTCTTTAGATTCCACATGCGAAATCACATTACATCTGTATTTCCCTGCCTGGCACTCCACTCAGCACAATACCCTCCAGGTCCATCCATGCCACCACAGATGGCTGAGGAATAGTCCGTTGTGTATATGTACCACCTCCTCTTTATCCATTTTTCCATCAATGGACACCCAGGCTGCCTCCACATCTTGGCCATTGTAAACAATGCTGCAATGAACATATGGATGCCCAGGTCCCCTCAAGTAGCATTTTGAGTTTCTTCAGATAAATACCCAGAAATGGGATTACTGGGTCCTTTTTATCTCTTGTTACATATCGTTTTTGTTTGAAAGTGTATTTTGTCTGGTATAAATATTGCTACCCAGCTTTTTTTTTCTCTTCATTTTCATGAAATAACTTTTTCAATCCCTTTACTTTCTGTCAGCGTGATTCTTTTAATCTCAAGTGAGTCTCTTGTAGGCAGCATATGTAAGGGTTTTATTTTCCTATCCATTCAGCCCTCCTATGTCTTTTGATTGGAGCATTTAACCCATTTACATAGAAAGTTTTTATTGATAACTATGTAGCCGTTGCCATTTTATTATTTGTAATTTGATCTTTTTTTTTTTTTTTTTTCCATATTATTGAAGTCTCTCCAATATTCCTTGTAATACTAGTTCGGTGGTAATGAATTCCTTTAGCTTTTTCTTGTCTGGGAAGCTCCTTATCTGTCCTTTGATTTTAAATAATAGCCTTCCTGGGTAGAGAACCTTTGGTTGTAGATTCTTGCTTATTATCACATTGAATATTTTATGCCAATCCCTTTTGGCCTGCAACGTTTCTGTTGAGATATCAGCTAACAACTTAATGGGGGCTCCCTTATAAGTTACTAGTTGCCTTTCTCTTGCTGCTTTTAGGATTCTCTCTGTGTCTTTAACCTTTGTCATTTTAATTATAATGTGTCTTGGTGTGGGCCTGTTTGGGTTCATCCTGTTTGGGACTCTGCACTTCCTGGGATTGTATGTCTATTCTTCACCAGGTTAGGAAAGTTTTCATTCACTATTTCTTCAAATAGGTTCTCAATCCCTTGCTTTCTCTCTTCTTCTGGTACCCCTGTGTTGCAAATGTTGTTATGCTTGATGTTGTCCCAGAGGTCTCTTAAACTATCCTCATTTTTTTGGATTTTTTTTTTTCTGTTCTGATTGTGTGTTTTATACTACCTTGTCTTCCAAATCGCTGGTTCAGTCTCTGCTTCATTTAGTCTGCTGGTGATTCCTTCTCGTGCATTTTTCATTTCAGTTATTGTAGTCTTCACTTCTGATTGGTTCTTTTTAATGGTTTTTGTGTCCTTTTTTATGCTTGCCATCTCTCTGTTGAAGTTCTCACTAAGTTCCTTGAGCATCCTTATAACCATTGTTTTCAACTCTGTAACTGGTATTTTGTTTAGTGATTTTTCTGGAGTTTTTTTCCTGTTCTTTCATTTGGGACGCATTTCTTTGTTTCACAAAGCAGCCCTTTGTGTGTGCCACTTCTGGGGCTAATGGGGTGGTGGTCTGAAGCCAACCTCCAAGAGTGTTGGTTCTGAGGCCTCTTGGGAGGGGCTCCGGTGCAGGCCCAGGTCACCTACTGCCTATGACTGGCCGGAGACTACTTGGTAGGAGCTACAAAGCAATCCGTGGTTTTTCATGGTCTGTGTTATAGTTGGATGAATGTGGGAGAGGCCACGCTGTGAACCAAAGATGACTGCCACCAGTACCAGGCCTGGGGTAGCTCTGCACAAAGCTAGGACACCCTAGGGCTTGCTGCCACCTGCCAGCTCCTTTAAAGTTCAGCCTCTGAGAAAGCCTCATATGGTGTGCAAGTTGGGTGAAGAAGGGTCAGGGAGTCTCAGGGAGTCACTACAGTGTGAAGAGTCATGGTCACCACATTAATGTAGACTCTGGTTTGGTGCTAGTGCTGAGCCTGCAGCTACTCAGCAAAAGTCTCAGAGCACACCGAGGCCATGCGCCACCCACCTGGTGCCCGTGGACACTGATAGTTTTCCAAGAATGAGTGCAGTGTGGGCAAAGCTCGCTGCTTGTGGAGAAAATGCCTCCGGCATTGGAGGAGTTGGGTGGGGTCTCAGGGAGTTAGCAGGGTGGAACAGCTGAGCTTACCAGACCAATCAGATTCAGATTTGGCCTGTGGAGGAGGACTCAACACGGGATAGATGGCACCTGCCTGCTGGTTGCACGGGAGTGAACCCCACACAGGTCACAAACTTCATTCTGCCCTCCATATGCCTCCGACACCCCCAAGTTACTGTCTCTCTACCAGAGCCCAGGGTAAGTACCTGCGAGTGACAGAAGCTGTGTGTGGGCCATTTTAGAGTATGTCTATGTTTCCTACAGCCTTCCATCCCACCCAGATTGTCAGAATCACCACTGATTTCACAGCCAGTTGTGGGGGCTCCTCTTACTGGCACCAGTACTCTGAGCTGGGGAGCCTGGTGTGGAGCTGGTGTCCCTCACTCATCCAGTGAAGGCAGAGATATCCCTCCTGATTCTCAGTCACCATATGGAGTTTGGGGCTAACCCATTTCACATCTCTGCCCCTCCTACCAGTCTTGACATGGCTTCTTTATATCATTAGTTATAAAACTTCTGTCCATCCAGAATTCAGATGGTTCTCCAGGTTTATTGTTCTATAATTTATTTTTGATTTTAGTGTGTTCGTGGAAGGAAACATGCACGGTGTTTATCTACTCTGCCATCTTGGATCTCGCCACTGGAGAGTTTTAGATATAGTGATAAGGAGGAAGCAGAAGGTCCCATAATTTCAGTGAAAAGCTCACTCTTGCTGTGTGTGTGGTGAATAACATGAGTGTGGGGTTTGATTGTTCATTTGGTTGAGGGAGACTAGTTAGGAGGTTATTGTTGAAATCAAGGAGAGATAGACTGTATCTTGAATCAGAGTGGTAGCAATTGAGATGGAATTTGACTCCAGAGATCATTATGATTTATGATCAGCTGGGCTTGTAACTGGATTGGGTACACGAAATGAGGAAAGAAGAGGTTTCAGAAACTTCCAAATTCCTGACTAGTGCTAATGGATGACTAGAGGTACTATTGACTGAGGAATGGAATACTGCTAAAAGAGGCCACTTTTGGGACTTTGAGCAGATAAACACTGAGGTCTTTAGATCTGAAAGATAGTGGCCTACATAGACAAGTCCTGTCTTGTGGTTTTTCTCTTTTAGTGAATGGACAATTAAGAAATGCATAATTCATGTGTATTCATCTCTCTTGCCATTGACAGTTATTCACACATGGATGAAAACATGGTGCTGACAGTTTCTATCTGAAAAGAGAGTGCCTTGGCTCTCTCTCTCTCTGGTTCAAAATCCAAACATCCAGGGAATGCACTCATTGGCCCAACTTGCTCAGGTGCCTATTCTTGAGCTATTCAATAGTGATCCAATGGGTGGGGCTATGTAAGAGCATAGCAGTTCCTATGGGAACCATCTGAACAGAACAGGGTGGAGTTAGGAGATTGTGGGTATATTCTACAGTAGATTTCCACAGTATTCTTGTTGGGAAAAGTAGAATAAACAATTCACTCTCCACAGGCCAACACTGGTTTGGCAATGTTTACTTGATCTTGTTTTGGGTGAACATAAGCACCCATAGTACTTTCCTTAGTCCTATATAGTACTATGAAGTACTTGCCATAGTACTTGAACTGAGCATTATAAAGTGTACTTCCTGGATTAAACGTTTTATTTTCTAACATTATGATTAACATCTTGTAGTTCTCCAACCCTATAAAAAGAAAGAAAAGAAATGAAACTTGGATATAGTAAATGTGTGGTAGTGCCATCATGCCATACCAAGAAATTATCAATTTGTTCTATAAGAGTGGATTTTATGGACTTCGTATTGTGGGTATAGCAAGCCCCACTGCTCCAGCTTCTCGTTCCAATACTCTGTGCCCTCCCTCACCCCATCCTCTAAAATATTACTCATTTTACTTCAGAAAATGTTGAGTGATTTTTTTTTTTTTTTATCCCAGACTGATTGACTTGGGTAATCTTTCAGTCACTCCACTGGGGTTAAAGATTATGATGATACTTAAGAAAATGAAAAGATATATTGGTTATGACTAAGATGGAAAAAAAATGAAACACAGTTGCCCGAGTATAGATGATTTAGGCAAAGAGGAAAAGCCAATTATCCTATGTTGAAAGGGTACAGACAATAATTATAAAAAGCTTTTCTATACTCATAATCATTTTGCATCAGTGTAGGATTGTTTCTCTATCTCTACATGCTCATATTGACAAATTATAAATCAGACTTCCTGCAATAGTAACACAGTAACATGCCCTTCTCTTTTCAAGTAAATACCCTATGACTTTTGAAAAGGTTAAGTTTACTTATATCATTTTTGCTTTGATTTTTAATTACATATGTTGCTCATGTTTCCATTGCATTCATGTTTTCTTTGAGAAAATCAGGATGGTTTTGATATACAGGAATATTGAAATTAATGAGTGTTGGAGGACATGACTGCTGCTTTACCAGTGAGCAGGACCTAGGCAATCGAAGGTTCCTCAAGCCCTCTCTTGTCCTTGGAATGTTCGTTCTGCCCAGTGTTCCCACAGTGAGAGTCATTTTCAAGGATGCAGCCTTGAGAGAGCAATGTGCTATTGAGACCATGGACAGTCTGTGTGACTGAACCCAGTGAAGGCCTCTATAGAAACTTTTAAGATTCTGGCAGACAGTTGCGGAGATCTTTGTCTTGCAGTCACCCAAGACAAGCCTTCTATGTAAGTTCCCTTGCTTGTTAAACCTGCCACCAACCAATCTAGGTGGCCTGCCTCTTCCTTGGTCTCTTCTGGCCCTCTGTGTATGGGGACCAGTTTTAGATTTCACCCAGGATTTTTCTGAGGTTTGGGAAACAACAGAGAGATTTTAAAAAAACAAAACAAAAACAAAGTCTTGTGGTTGAGAAAATTATAGCAGTAGAAAGCTCACATTTTTATGTGTTTTAAATCCTTTGAGATTTTCCCCTAAATTGTAACAACTCCTAATTAGACATGTATGATATATTGTAATAACAGCTGAATAACAAATAAAGGAAAACCGCCAGCTAGAATTACTTTGATAAACTTATTTCATCGTGAAGTATAATCTAAATCTTTGCAAATGCCAGACTCTAAGATAAGCCATATTCCATATGTTTCTGTCTTTCCTATTTTTCATTCACTGTAGTTGTAGGGACTTTTTTTTTTTTTTTTTTTCTATTTTATTTTATTATTATTTTTTTTAAATTTGTTGGGGTGACAATTGTTAGTAAAATTACGTAGATTTCAGGTGTACAATTCTGTATTACATCATTTATAAATCCCATTGTGTGTTTACCACCCAGAGTCAGTTCTCCTTCCATCACCATATATTTGATCCCCTTTACCCTCATCTCCCACCCCCACCCCCTTACCCTCTGGTAACCACTAAACTACTGTCTGTGTCTATGAGTATTTGTTTCTCATTTGTTTGTCTTGTTCTTTTGTTGTTTTTGAATTCAGACTGCTAGGATTCTGCTTATGGCCCACAGAGCTGAGGGGGCAGCATGTAACACGTCTGAACCCAACGCTCACGGCAGAGACCTCAGAGAAAAGACTGAGGGAAGAAGGCTGAAAACGGTGTAGGGACATTTTGAGTCAATATTCTCCTAAATCATTTTTTAAAAAAAATTATCCCTGGAGTTAGAAACAATGTTTACAATAAGGAGAAACTTTTTGACTCTCTTACTTTGTGCCTTTCATAGGTACCGAGAAGAGAATGATAGTGGTGAGAGGAGAAGATAGTCAACTCATATTTCTCACTGTTCATGCTTTAATTCTACCATTCATTCACTTGTTCACTCATCACATTTGTTCTCTCATCACGATCATTGCTCTTGTGGAACTCCCAGTTAGTATGAAAGAAAGATGTGGAAACCAGTTATGACAATATGGAGTGATGAATGTCTGAGGATGGAATGGGAATACAGGGCAGCAATGTATACGTATTTAGGGATTGGGGAGATGAGTCAGGGGAGTATCTTGGGGGAAGTGTCATTTGAATTTAACATTAAGAGATAAATTGCTATCTCTGTGAAATGAAGAGAAAGGACATTTCAGCAATAAGGTATCACATGTGCACAGGTGTGGACAAGGTAAGCTCCCTGGGGTATTGTGTGTGGCTTTCCATGGCTAAAACTTTGGATGCATGTGAGGGATGGCAGGTGAAACTGGAGAGAAATGCAACAGCCAGGGACTGTTTCCAAGGCGATAGGGAACAGGCTTCCTCTCCTACCCATGAAACACCATTACTAATCTTTTCTTAATTTTGTGAAATCTTTCGCAAAGCAAAGGTCTACCTTGAAGTTCATCAGAAGTCAGATTAGTACAGCTTTGAATTTCCCTGATTAACAATCAGTTCTCCATTTCACTTTGTAATGTGTAGGCTAGGCCTAGCTTTCATAACCATTTCGGTATGTTGATAAGCCAAATACAATTCCTTTTGCTCAGTCTTAAATATCAGTGAGTGCTACTGTGAATTCATGAACCCCTGTTATTTGTGAAATTACCTCTATTGTTACAGCTTGACAAATTACTAACAGATACACATCACAAAAATGCCAGGCACTTCGGCTCATTTAACTGCTTTCGTTGGCATTTTATTCCTTCCCCCCATGATGACTGTCATTTCTTTTTCAGCTCTGTGCTAAATCACCGTCTAATTATGCATCATTGCTGCAGCTCATAAGAGTTGAGGCTGTCTCACTCCTAAATTCTAAAAGCAACTCTGTTGAGTCAGACCCAAAATGAGAGTGGTGTCACTTCTCTTGACCTTGCCTTACCCTCTGGGGGTTTGGGATGTTTGAGTTCCATGATTATGGTGGGAATCAGCCCAGAGAGAGGGGTGTGCTTTGGAAAAGTGGTGTGCATTGGTCACTTGGGTAAGGTAAGGAACAGGAGCAAAGCAGGAAATTATCTCCCAGTTATTTCATTGCCAAATTCAATGCACCTTTCTAATAAAAAGCCATTGACTGATGGGAAGCTGGAAGTTAAATCTTGAGGTTTTTGACCAAATATGAGCATCAGTGCTAAAATGCTTAGTATAGTTGTAAGCCAATTAATCTGTTTCCTCACCTGTCGAATGAGCATGATCCTGTTTTCCCACGTCAGAGATGTGTGAGGATAAAATGTCCTAAATTATTGCTTGGTCCCCACATGTTAAAAGCAGAATGTTCGACCTCTTTTTCAGGGAATGTTGCCTTTTTCATATATAGTTATGATTGGAATTTAAGTCTTAGAAATTGCTCTGTTGCTAATAACTGGGAAATTTTCAGGTGGTAGATTTAAGGAGTCCTGCAGAAAGAGTATCAATTTTGATCTTATTGAATTCCCTTTCAGACTGCGGAATCTAAGTTGCGTGGGGCATGATAGTAAGCCATTCTCCTGTGGTCCCCAGAGTATTTCAGGGGCTCTGTGACCTCTGTTTTTTCACTTCTCCTATAAAATACCAATTTTGGTGCCTCTATAAAAATACCAATGAATTTCAATAGGTTTATTTATATTTATAATCTCATCAGGGACCATCACCTGTTTTCATTCATCAGCACTGCCAACAAAAGTGGTACATTTTTATTTTTATTTAATCAATAATCAACTGCTTTAACAGATGTTTCATAAATTTAGAAGATGACCTTCCCTTCTTCATTAAGTTAAGAACACCTACCATGTTTCCCTGAAAATATGACCTAGCCGGACCATAAGCTCTGATGTGTCTTTTGGAGCAAAAATTAATAAAAGACCCAGTCTTATATTATATTATGTTATATAAGACCTGGTATCATATCATATCATATCATATCATATCATATCATATCATATCATATCATATCATATCATATCATATCATATCATATCAGACCGGGTCTTATATTAAAATATAAGACCGAGTCATATTAATTTTCACTGCAAAAAATGCATTAGAGCTGATGGTCCGGGCCAGGTCTTATTTTTGGGGAAACATGATAAATGCTCTCTGCATATGCAAAATTTGATGTATGTACTTGCATTCTTGACCATTAAATTTCTTGGAATAAAAAAATGACAAATTGTTCAATTCCCCAAATCAATAATCAATATATAATGACAGATTGCACAGGCCCATCTGTCTTTCCCTTTATGTCTTGTCTTGAAGACCAATGTTCAGAAACAATGGCTATAATGTGTGATAGTTGGTGCTTCTATGACTCGCTTAATCAACAACTCATCAATGTAAGTATAATTCTCTCCTCTTAAAGATAAAGAATCAGAGACTTCAGGATGCTAAGTTCATTCAACTAGAAATAGCAGAGTCATTATTCAAACTCAGGTGTCTCTCACTTCAAAACACATGTTCTTTTCATCCCTACCTGCTTTACCAGCCAGGCATAGTTTCATGAAAAATATCTAGTGAAGGCACAAGAAATATTCTTTCATAATTCTCTAAAGAGATATGTTATTCAAGGTACTCAAAAAAGTCTCTCTTAATAACCTTAGCACATTGACATTGAATAAAAAGAGAAACAACTGGGGATCTTCCAGAGACAATAGAAACAAAGAGGATTTTAGATCATCATATAGTCTTAGGAAGGTAGTTACCAGTCAGAACACAATAGGCCTTGGGTTAGATTTTCTGTGAAGAAGAAAGAATCTGAGATGTGCTGGTGAGGTGACCAGGTAGGGTTATAGGGTTCTTTTGTGTTCTAGAATGACTTATGTACTTGAAACATCATCGCTGATACCTATGGAAACCTTCTTTCTCTTAGAGTTCACTATGCTCAGGGTTAGACATTGCTTTGCACGTCGAAATCCTCCAAGTGACTCTGTACCTCTGAAGCAAAGACTATGCTGGGAGGTGGGAGGTTAGAACACAGTTTACAATTTAATTTCAGAAACTTCACCATCTTATTCCTGGTCAGCTTCACACAGACACTTGTTTGATTCAAGCAGTCATGAGTGTTTTGTTTTGTGAAAAGGGAAACTTCGTCGATGCTGCCTATATTCTAATTCATTTTATTCTCTTGAAATCAATTAGGAGAGAAAATTTCCAATTGTTTCCCATGATGAGCTTTTTTTTTTTCCTGTCAAAGCTGAATTACTTTTCTGTTTTGCCTGATCATTCCATATACCCAGGTAACCTTGTTTTTCTATTTGCTGCTCTTATGTATTTAATATCTCTTGCCAGGTATATTTAAAACTACTCAATCACTATCCATCCTTCTATCCATCCATCTATCCATCCATCCATCTCTCCATTATTCCTTCCAGCCAGTCATTCATTTATTAAGTAATTACATCAGTCCTCAGTCATCATTCAATGTTCACTTCCTTCTCAGTCATTTTATTTATACTTTATTGAAATATTTTATAAAAGTACCAATAATTAAAATGACGTGTTTTCCCTGTGCATGTATTTCTTTTACTACAATCATAAATATGATATTGTAAAAAATTCATACTATATAGGCATGTAGATACCTTGATGTTGTATGTATAAGTTGATACACATCAAAGGCAATTTGGCGATATCTTTCAAAATTTGCAATGTATCTACTTTTTGACCCTGTGACTCCATTACCAGTAATTCATTCTAGAGACATGGTTGTATATATAGGCAAAGACATGTAACTAAGATGAAAATAGAAACTATTAAACTACAGATAACCTAAATATCTACTAATAGAAGTCTGCTAAAAATAGCTATTTTCTTTTAAAAGGCTATTTTCAAACTCAATTTAAATTTTTCTCAATCTTACCCCTTCAATATTAGTTTTGAGGGTTAATTAAATTCTAAAGCAAATAATGACTTCACCTAATTCACTCTCCTCTTTCCAAACAGAATACCTTTCTGCTCTATTTTTAACATGAATTCATATATTCACTTAACAAATATTGTATTGAGTTCTTATCATGTGGAAAGCTGTTCTTGAGATGCTTGCAGACAAAATTCCTTCTCTCAAAGAGTTCACTTTATAGAGAAGGAATATAGGAAATTTACAATACATATACTAAACAAGCAAATTATATGGGTGACAATAAGTGGTTTGGAAAAAAATGAACATGGCCAAAGGTGTTTGGAACCCTGGAGATGAGGGTCATGCTGCAATTTTTAGGAGGATCATTAGAATTAATTTCATTGAGAAGGTGACATTTGTTCAAAGATTTAAAGGAGAAGAGGGCGTTAGCTAAGCAGATATCTGGAGAGTGTAAGGTCAGGGCAGTTTGACTGAGGAATGAGAGAGGCATAACAGGAGATGAAATTAGATAAGTAATAGAAAGCCAGATCATATGGAGCTTTGTAAAACATTCGAAGGATTTTTTTCCTTCTGAGTGTGATGGGTAACTATTGGAGACTTTGAGCAGAGGAGTGACACAGTTTGGTTTATGTGTTAAATAGAGCTGTGTTGAAAAGATTGTAGGAGGAAATCTTGTTAGAAGACAACTGCAGTCATGCAGGTCAGAGGTGGTGGTGGCTTGAATGAGGGTCATAATGAAGGTGGTGACAAGTAAATAAGGTTGAGAGTGGAGCTGCCCAACTTTCCTAAAGTAAATGTGGGATTTACATAGTTCCCCATCAATTAAAATAAGGAAGGCTGTGGGTGGGTCAGTTTGGGAAGGAAGATATTTTAAATATGAGATGTCTGATGTCGAATAGAGACTTCAGCCAGGCAAGTAGGAGTATAAACCTGGAGTTCAGAAGGGAGGTCTGCACTGCAGTTTTACACTTGGGAATCATTGGCATATGGTGGGAATTTAAAACCATGAGACCAGATGAGATCACAAAAGGAGTAAATATAGGTGATCCAACATTACGAGGTTGGGAAAGAGAGGTGCAACTACCTTGTTTTCCTGAAAATAAGACCTAGCCACACAATCAGCTCTAATGCTGATTTTGGAGCAAAAATTAATGTAAGACCCGGTATTATATCATATCATATCATATATCATATCATCATATCATGTCATGTCATGTCATGTCATATCATATCATATCATATCATATCATATCATATCATATCATATCATATCATACCTGGTCTTATAGTAAAATAAAACTGGGTCTTACATTAATTTTTGCTCCAAAAGACGCACGAGAGCTGATTGTCCAGCTAGGTCTTATTTTTGGGGAAACATGGTAGCAAAGAACATGATGAATGAAAAGTAAGAAGAAAAAGGGAGTGTGTCGTGGAAACCAAGTGAAGAAAGTGCTTTAAGGAGGAGGGAGAGATCAACTCTGCCAAATGCTGTTAAGTCAAGTAAGCTAAGGGCTGAGTGGATGATTATAGCAGTCATTCATAACCTTTAGAAGAGTAAACACTACAATCTTAATGATTATGAAAGAACTTTTATTTTAAAGTTGACAAATCCATGATTAAGACAAATATTAAAGAGAGTGTGTAAGCAGGATCATTTTCGGAAAAGACTACAGCCATTTTGAGCTAAAAGATCTTTAGAAACATTTAAATAATAATACAGAGAAAAATAATATAGACTAGATTGTGTCACAGTTCCTTTCCATTGTTTTCAATTCTTTACATAAAAAGAATAATTCCATGACTCAAATTTTAAAAACTGTATTTTAAGGTACACTTTGTTCAACTACTTTACTTCTGTCCCCGTTGAACCCATCTCCCTCCTCCTGTATCTTTTTGCACACACTTTCAGTATCTTTTATCACTTATCTTCCCTAATTTCTTACTCAAAGGATGGCATATGGTAAAGACTTTTTCATACTTTCTTTCTTTACTAAACAATATAACTTAGAGGTTTTTCTACATCAACATACATAAAGAGAGTTTCCTCATTATTTATGGTTGGACAGTGTTACATCGGAGTACATTTGAACATTTTATGTTTTGATGGACAGTTGGATTTTTTCCTGACTTTCAAAATTAGATAATATTATGACCTTTATACATTTCACATGAGTTCAAGTATATCTATAGGATAAATTCCCAGAAGTGAGATGGCTTGGTCAAATTTTTCTTGTAAATTTTATATGCAATGTCAAATCTCCCTCCCTAGGGATTGTATTATTTTGCACTCCTACTGGCCAAGATATGTGAGTGCTTGTTATCCTGAAGCCTTGTCAACACAATATGTTGTCAAATTTTGGATTTTTGCCAATATGATAGGTGAAAAATGGCATCTCTTATGCTTGAGCCTGAGCACATTTGTGTATGTTTAAGGACTATTTATTATTTTTTGTTATTTTTTTCCCTGTGAGCCTTCTGATTATATCTTTCACCCATTTTCTATTTTTTTTTTAATGCTTTCTTCTAGGTTTTCAGGAGCCTTTTATATATTAGGGAGATGAATTCTTATCTGTGAAATGAGTTGTAAAACTGGGGATGCCAAAGAAATGTATATACATGACTTGTATATACAAGTCTTTTGTTATTGGTATATATTGAGTATTACAATTTTGATACAGTTTTTCCTTTCTTAAAATGTGTATACATTTTTTTGGTACCCTCTCTCTATATTTTTTGTTATTTATCTTCTAGCTTGCATTTTCTTTTTTGCCATGTAGAAGTTTTCTTTTTTAAATACAACTATGCATTTGAATATATATATATATATATATATATATGTATGTATAATTTTTTTTTATTTTAGAGCTTGTAGATTTTAAGTCAGTTACAAATGTCCTCTCCATTCCAAGATCATAAAGGGATTTTACATATTTTCTTGCAGTACATTTTTAACCCATTGGAATTTGGCCTGGTGTGTGGTGTGAACCAAATCTGATCTTTTTCTAGATGGCTAACCCAAAGTCCCAACTCTACTTATTAAAAAGTCCATTTTTACTTTCACTGATTTGAGATTCTACTTCTATCCTACATCAAATTTCCACATGCATTTGGGTCTATGCTTAGACTTTCTGTTCTGTTTTATTGGTCAGTCTACATTATGTTCTATCCCACAGCTTTAATTATTGTGACTCTAGAATACATTTAATTTAATGAGGACCATCGTTACTCCCTTCTCTTTCAGAGATTTCATAGCTATATACCACAGTCTGAATACTTGTGAAATCATTTGGCGTATTTGTATTTATGACATTAAACAAACTAAGTTTTAGGAATTGTTTTTATTTTATAGTTATTTAAATCCATTTAAACTTAATTTAATTTAATCATCCATTTATTCCATCCATATTGCTTGATCTCCTATTATGTGCTTAGCACTTATTACAGACTTGGAAACATCAGTGAACAAAATAAATTTATGCTCTCCGCAGCTTTGTAGCCACATACATTAATCCCGAGTCTTTCAAAAGTTCTATTTGATTATTCTTCACATCATCTGAGATTGAATTAAAGCAGAATGTCAACTTGGCCATCTCAATATTTTATGAAGAAAAAAATTTTCAAAATCTTGTGCAATAACATCTATAATAAATCCTCTTTGATCCAGAATAGCAAAGAATATAAAGAGTGTTGAAGAAAAGAAGAAAATGCTAGAGAAAAAGGAGATACCCAAGAGATATCTTGTTCTTCTACTTATCTCAGTTTCAATTAAGTATCTATCTAGTATCATAAAGTTGCAGTACAGCGACCGTAGGGGCATTTCAGCAGTTGACAAGGATAAGAAATGATTATTCCTGCATTATATCAAGTTTTAAAAATTTGACTTCTAAACTGTTAACAATAAAATTGTAGTAATACCTTTTTTTGGTTACAATTCAAGATTTATTCTTGAATCCAAGGAGCTTGGTGGGATATTTGGCGATGGCCTTGGCTTTGGCTGAACAGTGCTTTTAGCACTTGACCACTTAGTATGACATAATATATAATATATATTCTGAGGTCCTTTACCATCAATTGTTTTTTCCAAAGACAAGAGCCAACAGATGGGAATAGCAGAGGTATAGTGCCTGCATGTCAGTGGCATGTTAGACTCGTGCCAATCTTTTAATTAGTTTGACATTTTCTCAGCCACAGGTAAACCGTCCAGTGAGCAAAACTTGCGTGGAGGCAGCTTACCTGGACTTTGGCCTTCTGCCGTGTAGGTTCATCCCGTAATTCTTTAGCAACCACTACACACCTCAGATAAACTGTTTTTGGCCTTGGAGATACAAAACCAACTTATTCACAGACATAATTTAAAAAACCCCAAACCTCATTTAAACAGTATACAACAAATATTTAAAACTGATATACGAAATAATTTTCTATAGGTCTTTATTTATGCCGTTGCTTGTGCCTGGAACCTCCTCCCCATCTCACCGGCCTTAATTTTCAAATCTCAATTAATTTCCTCTCTAAGTGCATTCTTTCTGAACTAGTTCCCAGGGAGTTAAGAACACATAGTAGTTATCCATTGTATGGGGATTGCCTCATAGCACGTGGATAATTACAGTGATTCTCAAATTTGGCATTCATTAGAATCATCTGGAGAGATTGTTCAACCACAGATTAATGGGTTCTTCCATCAGATTGCTGACTGAGTAGGTCTGGGATGGGGTCCAAGAATTTCCATTTCTGACAAGTTCCCATATGATGTTAACGCTGCTGGTTCAGGACCACACTTTGAGGACCATGGATGTATGGCTATAGTTAAACTTTTTGTTTCTCTACTTGTATATGAGTTTATTAAAAGCAGATCAAATTCAGTTTCTAGAATCTAGAAAATACCTATTATATAGTAGATGCTTTATAAATATCTGTTGATTAAATTCCTAAAGAGATTTATTCAATAGTACTCTTGCGAGTACATAAGTTCTCATAGTTTTTGTATTTGTGAGCTACTTATTTTTCCCCTGGTAGCCACCAGCTATTTTTTGGGGAAACTGAAATGTCAAAGGTTATCGATAACTTTAATGTGAAATCTGAAGCACTTTGGCAGGAAATTTTGGAGTATGTACTTTATTAATCACTGACTAATATCTGTTAAAGTAAAAAAGCACAGGCCCAAAATGGCGTCACTAGTGCTAAAAGCTCATGACACTAAACCTAGATTTCATACCTGATCTAATTGCAATTTCAACCTCTCCCAGAAATATAATCTTAATCAACTAGTAGGGAATTTTCTGGTCAAGCACCAGTAAGGTAATTTGTCATATGGCCGTCTCTATTCCCCCTTTAAAAGAAGGGGCAATCTGCATGATTAAAACCCATCCTCTTTTCTTTCCCCAAAGAAAAGATGTCCTGACCCCAACTGATCCTTTGATTTCTGTTGTTATAGATCCCTTGCCCTATCCTTCTTCCTATAAAACTGTTCCGTGTTGAACAACACTTAGGAGTGTCCTTCTAGTTGCTACGAGATGGGATGTTGCTTAATTAATGAGTCATTTAATAAAGCCAATTGGATCTTCAAATTTACTTGGTTGATTTTTTGTTTTTTAACGTATTGAAGATAGTTTTAGATTAATATTTTATTTATAGAAATGCATTCTTTCTCTTAGTGTATTGGGCTTGTATGTACTCTCAAAAAGAAAAAAAAAACAAACTTAGCAAAGATTTCAGATAATAATAATTTTACTATTGCATTAAAGTGAAGTTGCGTAGAGTACATGTGAAATAGTACTCTTTGATGCCAACTGTTAAAACTATTACCTTTGCTCCATGGGGTGGTTATCTAGGAATGTAGTTCTCCAACTAGAAATAATAAATAGCAAACATGTAGATAATTCAAGTAGACAACACCAGTTTTCTAAATTGCCACCAACAGCCACACCTTCCAAAAGTAAAATCAAATGAATGAAAACAAAAACAAACCTGAAACCTTTTCTACAAAATTGAGGATGGAGGGGGATGACCAAGAAGGGAATAACCAACAGAGTGGTGAAATGAGCATTCACCACAATACAGAATTTTATGTCGTCTAAAGCGGCATTGTACTTTTGTGCAGGTTTGCAGAATAATGATGTCCCCATTGAAGTCTCTTCTCTCTTTTCATTGACATTCCCCACCTCCAATCCCAAGGCAACCGATAATGCAACAACATTTGCCCTGTGGAACTGAAGAAGCTGAGGGTCAGACTGGGCAAAAGTTTGGTTCACCGAACTACTGAATCAAAATACAGCTTGGGATACAAAGTTCCAGAAGCAAATATTTTAAAATAAATCTGAAAGCAAAGGTTAAAAACATTGACAACGACATATGCGTTTAGCTTTCTTTCCACTTCTATTTCTTGCTTTAAAACTTTTTTTTTAATTCTCTGCCCAAATATTTGTTGACTTTGGAACTGATGGAAGGATAGATAAAAAACCTTTTTTTGTGTGTGATCTTACTTGATGGCTTATGTTCATTAAAATGATAAAACTGAATGAGGTAATTTTTATTCTGCTCTCCGCCCCCCACTCTTAATTTCACTTTTAGATTGCTCTTTTTCTTACCTACTTTCCCCAGATCCCTCTTCCAATGTTAGCACTACTTGTAGTTCAAAAGTCTTTTCAGATGTAAAATTCTCTCCTGCATTTATTGTCTGTCTTTTAATATTTAATGCCTTTCTTTTTTATCCTACACCTACTACTTTTATTTTTCTTTTCCATGGATTTGATCTCTTTGGCAGCTGGCATTGTCTCCGTTATTTCATTCTGCTCACATAAATATTGTCAAAGCACTCACCTCTGTTTTATCCCAAAAGAGAAACTAGTGGATAAAGAATATGCTACTGCTACACCTTGTCTTTCTTTCAAAAAACAGATAGCTATTTTGCGTGAAATGTCTCCCTTGTAAATTTCTTTGTATTTCCCTTTAATAATTAATCTAGTCTTTGTTATTTAGAAAAGCAGTATCATCCTCTTCTAAAGATTTGTTCTATGTTGGAATCTTGTGAATTCTCATTACTCATAGAAAAGCAAAATATTTAAGGAGTGGAGAAAGATCAAAAATGCCTATTTGCCTATTGTATTTCTTCCTTTCCTTTAGGACAACTGTGCAATATTTCAAATTTTGTATAAATGCCTTAATTCTAGATTAGTATGACTCCTAGCCTTTATGAAACTCAAAACACTTAAACAAGTAAGTAATAATACCAGATTATATCTCCTAAAATCTAATATATATATATATATATATATATATATGTATATATATACTGAAATGGAGTTATGTCTAGGAGGTATGTTTTCAATGTGTTATCTGCAAATTTTGGTCAGTGAAATTTTCCCCCAAAATTTGGTCAGTGAAATTTTGTTGAGACTGTTCTAGGAGGCAGGGAAGTGTGATATTAGTGGCTTGTAAAATTTTGGCCTTGTTGATATAGTTTGTAGACTGGAACTAAAAGGAGATTTCTTTATTTAGTGTAGTTGATCTCAACTATCCTTGTGCCTCGGAATCACCTGGAGAGTTACTGCCCCACCCGCCAAAAAAAACCACAAACCAGTAGGTGCCAGAGCTTAACTCCCAGAAATTTGATTTCAGTCAACTTGGAAGGGGAGCAAGACGTGAGTATTTTAAAAAATCTCTCAGAGGATTCTAATGTTCAGTTGAAATTGTGAGTCATTTATTCATCATCAGATTAATAAGCTATGGGTGTGCATACAGGCCCAAGAGCATATTTATGACACTAGGTAAACCATGGCTTCTCCCCTTGTGTCCTTTTTCAGGTATATCCCTTGGAGTCCTAAAAGATGACTCTGGCCCCACAATGGTTAGGTTTTCACCTGTCTTTTGTTTTGCATGGCTATTGTTGGCCATTCCTTTGAGAATAAATGTAAATGTCCAAGGTATTGATGAAAATCAAGAGGAGGGGATTAAAGAGTGGGAAAAGCAGAAAGCGTCCTTTACAATGGGGAACAATGAAAGAGTGTACATGTGCTTTTGTGTTTGAATCTGACGAAGTGTTCCACTAATCTAGTTATATCCATCATGTCAACCTCGCCTGCAAATTTATTGTTGTCTCTCTATAGAGATGTGACATTAAGTAGCCCATATACTATGTTATTTATTTGTTTATAGGTTAATTGTTCAAAATATTGATCTCCAGGGCTCCTTTCCCACTTTTTCTCAAATACCCTTTCAAATCAACAAGCATAAACTAGGACAGAATCTCCACACAGGGGACTCTTAAATGATGCAGAGTCTTTCTACTTGGTGCTTTTAAAAAAAATCAGTTTTGCAAGGAAGCACAATCCAGTATAAATATTGCTACCACTCCAGAAGTTACTGCAAGGTTTTAGACCCTCACTTTTGGAGGGATGCAAGAAACTAATTGGGAGACACCAAATTTTTGACCACTTGCCCTTTTGATTAATTCATCAGTGAATAAATAGACAGAGGCCTCTAATTTGCCATAAAATTCTATAAAATTTTCAAAGAAATTGCTTGGAGATGAAACACTTGGTTATGTGAGAGCTTCTGTGGGACTCTAAATCTGCCTTTTGAAATACAATAAAAAATAAAAACTTAATTCTGAGCAATGGGGATAGAGGTTGTCACCTGCCCCCCATATTCTACTTCCCATAGTTGTAATTACTCAGTAATTTCTGCCTTAATTTTGTAATGCATTTGTTTTCTAATTAGCAAAAAGTAAATTCAAAGCCTACTGCTTGACCAGTGGGGTAGGTATGTGAAGAAAAACTGGATTAGTAGCTTACAGGGGGATTTTAATTCCCTTGATGGGATTGTCTGTAAACAGAATTGGGAGACTCCAAGGCTGAAGAGCTCTGTGAGGAGGCAGGATCTGAAACAGAAACCTGAGGTAAAGCCAAAATCTAGAAGCCCAAGAAATCAATGCAGAATCTGAGGTGACTTCTGAGAGTGAGGGCAGAGAAACTGTTCTGAGCTAAGAACTAGAAAACTGAATGTGAAGAGAAAGAAGATTCCAAAGTTGAGGCCTCAGTAAGCAAAGCAGGGTCAAGAGCAAGAGATAGAAATGTAGATGTAGCAAGGATTTCCAGGTGCAAAGATAGCCAAAATAGGAATGAGATTTGGCAGAAACATCAGAACGGAAATGAGATCCGGGGAGATGGGCCGGAGTCCTGGATGAATTCAGCCAGGCAAGAACAGTTTGCTATAGTTTTTTGAATTCTGCTCTTGATTTTGCACTGTTCTCTTCTTTTCCCCTTTGGTATTATGATTAAGAAACATACTTGCAAAAATAAAATAATAATAAAAAATAATAAAATAAAAAATAAAGAGTGTGAGAGAAAAAAAGGAAAGCTCTTATTTCCGTTCATTTAAGTGTAATTGTAAAGGATAGCAGATGTCATGTAGATTCTGGAGATTATGACTAGAATCCTCTGTATTAATTGGCACCAAAGTGAACATTTGAAGTCTACTTCAAGACCAGTACAGAGTGTTTTTACACAGTGTTCTTCTTTCGAAAAGAGATTCCACAGTAAAGAAGATTGTTTAAAAATTTGTGTGTCATGATTTGTCTTGAATGATTAAAAGACTATCTGGGAACTCAGTAGAGCAAATCTAACTATTGATTAAACAGATTTCTTCCCCATCCCAAAAAAAGACATATTTTATTCTTGCAGGACTTACTGACACTTGATATTGGACAAAGAAAATTCTACAAGTGACTAATCCATTTCTTGAGAGCACAGGTGCAGTCTCTGTCTGATGAAGGTTTTGGGGGCCATATTTATTCATAGGTATAATGTCTAACTTTTTTTCTCATAATAAGAATATAGGTATCACTAGGGTCATATCTGAGCATGAGCTCTTGTTGAATGACATGTGTTTTCTTAGCCATTAATGGGCACAGGTAGAATGGTAGAGAATGAGTGTGGAACTTTCTGGAACTTCAAAGTCCTTAGCCATTACTGAAACTTAGTGATATTGTAATTACTATTGGAATGTAGTGAGTTAGGAATGTTTTCCATTGTATGCAACAGAGATCCTCCAAACACTGACTTAAACACACAGAGATTTATTTGTCTCTGATACCAAGAAGTCCAGAGGTGGACAGTTTGGAGATGGTCCCCAGTGACGCTTTTGGGATCCTGGTTCTTTCTCTTCTCCTACCCACCTTTAGTGTACAGGCTTTAATAACATGCTTATGGATGTGGATGGTCTCTAAGTGGCTCTCACTTCAGAGTTCCAGGAAATAAGAAGAGGGAACAGTGTTGTGTGGCATGTATGGAGTTGGGAAGTCTTCCCTTTCCTGTAACAGAAATCCTCAGTTTGTACATCAATAACTATGTCACATGGCCACTTACAGCTGCAGAAAAGCATAGAGATGTGAGTCTTTTTATCTGGGCACATTGTCACCCTTAAACAAAATGGATGTTTGTTTAATTAGATGGTAGAGAGTATATTAGGTGGACAACTACCAGTGTCACACAAAAGCTTATGGATAAATGCAGGAGTAGATGCATTCTTACTACTTGAGAATTAGACCAATTACAGTACCAATGTCTAAATTAATACTGAGATTATGCAGATAATTTCTGCATTAGCCATAGTCAGTGGATAAGGTCTGAGGTAATTTTCTTCTTAAGGGTGTCAATGTTTCTGTAAATTAAAATAAATATATATTTAAATAAGGAGAATTTTGGTGTGTGTTTGCATTAGATTTATGAATAGAATTAAAAATACAGGCTTTTTTTGTTTGTTTGCTTTTTTATCTGCTTATAATTCTTAGCTCCTAACCATTCCACTCATTTTTAAACCAGAAACAGAATGTTGGCTCTTTAGCAATATGGAATTTTGACCTGTAGTTTCATGTGTTGTTTGTTGTCAGAAAGCATTGTGTTTATTTAAAAAATAATGCTAACAGGTAGCATTATAAAAATAATGCTAAACAGGTAGAATGAATCTGGAAGTACACAATTGGATTTCTGTATTTCTGTATTTGTATTTCACAATAATAAGATACATGTTTATTTTATTATGTCCTCTTCTTTCTTGCACAAAAGGTAGCCTACTATATACTCTTCAAACTTTTTCTTTTCTTTCATTTACTATTTCTTGGAAATAAGTCCTCAGTTCATAGAGATAGTCCTCATCCTTTTTCATGGCTGCCTAGTACTTCATTGTGTATCATAGGTTGTTCATACAATCTTCTTTCTACCTGTAGGCATTCAAGTTATTTCCAATATTTTGAAATTTTTGGCAACACATTTTGCATATGTATTTTGATCTCGTTGGAAGAGTTTCTTTAATGTAAATTCCTAGAAGAGAGATTGCTGTGTCAAAATAGAAACATATATGGAATTTTGGTAGACATTGCCAAATTCCCCTCCATGAAGACTGCAACAGTTTGTGCCTCAGTCCATTTGGGCTGCTATCACAGATTACCATAGACTGGGTGGTTTAAACAACAAACATTTATTTCTCACAGGTCTTGAGGCTGGGAAGTCCAAGATCAAGGCATTGGCAGATTTGGTGTGTGGTTAGGGTCCTCTTCTGGGTCACAGAGTGCCACGTGCTCACTGTATTGTCACGTAGGGAAAGAGGGCTGGAGAACTCTCTTGGGTCCTTTATAATCCCATTTATAAGGGCTCCACCCTCATGATCGTGTCACCTCCCAAAGGCCTCACCTCCTAATATCATCACATTGTAGGTTAGGATTTCAATACATGAATTTTTTTTTGGCGGTGGGGCACAAACATTCAGTCTATTGCAGTTTGCATCCAAATTAGCAATGTATGAGAGTATCTGCCTCCACTGCCTCGTGAACAGAGTGTTTTGTGACACTTTACAATTTTTGTCAATCTGACAGATAAACGGTATCTCAGTGTGGTTTTCATACCTATTTCTCTTACTATGTGATGAGGAACATCTTTTCATATGTTAAACAGCCATTTGTATGTCTTTTTCTGAATTGTCAGTTCATGTCTTTTGGCAATTTTTCTATTGTCTTTCTGAAACCCTGCTGTATTCCTTACTCTCTTTCAAAAGGCCACACAGACTTAAAAAAAGGAAACCAAAGTATTATGTGCAAGTAGCAACTCCCAAATGCTTGTCTTGGTACCAGACTAGTTACTTAAGAATGAACTAGGTGATAAATATCTATCATTTTTTTTAAATTAAAGTTTATTGGGGTGACAATTGTTAGTCAAGTTATATAAATTTCAGGTATACATTTCTGTATTACATCCTCTATAAATCACATTGTGTGTTCACCACCCAGAGTCAGTTCTCCTTCCATCACCGTATATTTGATCCCCTTTACCCTCATCTCCCACCCCTCAACCCCCTTACCCTCTGGTAACCACTAAACTATTGTCTGTGCCTATGAAGTTTTGTTTCTCGTTTGCTTGTCTTGTTCTTTTGTTGTTTTTGATTTATACACCACATGATAACTATCTATCTTCAAGTTTGTGATTCTAAAAGTCTGGGATGGGTCCTAGGATTCTGTGTTTTTAACAACTGCTCCTGGTGGTTTTGGTGCCCAGCCATGTGTGGGAACTATTGATAAGGCTGCTCTTCC
Source organism: Rhinolophus sinicus (assembly GCF_057876585.1). Lineage (NCBI taxonomy): Eukaryota > Metazoa > Chordata > Mammalia > Chiroptera > Rhinolophidae > Rhinolophus > Rhinolophus sinicus. The sequence goes on from NC_142502.1 coordinate 166,444,885, forward strand.
TGGAACAAGACTGAGGTCAGGACCCTTCACTGGGAAGAGAACAGACTAGAAGGGTGGCTGGGAAGGCTGCCTTAGCCCTCAGGAACACACCATAACATTTTAGTACCTAACTTTTTTACCAGGTAAGCTTTGTCCTCCCTGAGGAGAATGGAAGCACTGTTCAAGCCATTTCTGGTCCTCCAAATGCAGTTGGATCACCTAGGCATCTTGCCCTTGAGAGCAGGTAAAAACCCAGTGTTGGAGAAGCTTCCCAGTGTTTTTAGTCATGCAGACTGGCTTCAGATTGCCCACCCGACTTGCCATCTCTTTTCATTTCCCTGGCTGTTTTATCTCTTGGATTTATATTATCATTTCTCAGGACTCCCTCAGACTCTCCTTCTTTGGGTAACCTGATTTTCTAGGTCTTTGACTGCTCCTTTGACTCCGGAGAAAAATATTCCCACAACCCCCACTTGAGACAGAGGGCTCAAGTGCTCTATGATTTCTGTGTGGGTAGAGCTTAGAGGCAGCAGCAATCTGCTTTGAATGTGGGCCTGACACCCCTTCTGAAGATGTGTTGGCATGGTAAGGGCCTAGTTTTTGCTTAAGTTCTCTGTTTATTCAGATGGAAGTCATGGGGATTGATATGTCAAGTGCTTCCTGGAGTGACCACTGACATATATGTAGTGGCCTGGGCCTCAGTGCATGAATACATTTTATCCTTAGGTTACAATATAATATTTGACAACCTCGTAACATTCTAAGTTCCTGATCCCCATATTTTCCTAGATATAATTGTTTCTGAATAAAAACTAGGTATGTCTCAATAATGATATTTTTCTTCTTATCCAGAAAAGAGAGCATATTGTTATTTTTATAAGTGACGAGGTAATCCAAACAAGTTGAAAGGGTGTACTAGTCAAAAGAGGAGATATGAGAGTAATTGAAGGTGATAGCTGGGAATTAGCAGGAGACCAGAGCTGGTTGACTCCAGGACAGAATGTTTCCATATTGTGCTCACCTGGATTTTCTGAAATTTGGCCTGATTCTCATATTTATAGAATTTTACCTTTAACTTTGGAATCCCTGAATACAGAATGACTTTAAGACCAGAAATCACTCAGAGAGAAGAGCTAAAGCCCAAGCGTGACTTAAGTCTGAGACATGACCAAGTGTCACAGAAAGTGGAAAAGCTGAATTAACTGTACTATTTCTCCAGGTGAAAAGGCCACAAAAATCACAGATGTTTAAATTTGGAAGGAAACTTATTAGAAGTACTTTTTGGTGCATAGTCTGAATATTCTTTTAGAATTATATAGTATCTCCAGGGAAAACAAGGATTTCAGATAATTTTCTTTAAAAATATTTATTTTAGTCATTGAAAGTAATGTATCTCTCCTTCTTATAAAGGTAAAAAAGAATCTTTTTTTTTTTCCTTTTTTTTTTAAAATCAACTTCTTCCTGGGATTGGTCTGCCCTCTAAGTGTATTTCATACAAATTGACCAAAACTGATCCTCCACTTAAATTATTGGTTTTCAGTCCTTCCCTAGAACTTCACTCTTAGCTCTTTGATATGGCCTTCTCCCATCCATCTGTTTTCCCTTGGAGACCATTATTTATCTGTAGAGAATTGCTAGAATATTTGTTATTGTTCATTCCCAAAGTCCTTTGCTACGGAGTCTCATTATTGCGAACCAATTGCAAGTAGATTGTCTTTAATATTCTCCTGAAACATGCTCATTTTGTGTCAGCTGGTAAATACCATTATGCAATAAACATGACATTGTTGATGCAATCTAATTGGTAACTTGATCATTTTCCCCTCAAAAGTCAGAAGGAATAATAAGACATTCTCGTATTTTGTTTGGTGTATTACAGTCAGGCTAATCACATGGAAACCAAGTACTTATATTTAATTTGTATAAGCCACTATTCTTGCCTTCCTATTATTTGGTTGTTTCATGAGGTTAAATCAACAACGCCATAGGAGACAAGGTTTTGTACCCAAAAGGCAAAGGCCACTGGGGTCTGACTGATAGGATTCTAGTTGTTGGTCTTGAGCATCTTTTAAGATGGGGGAGAACTGAGCTCATGAGGACCTCCAAATTTTGAGTGAAATTTGGTAATTTGTAACAAAAGAAGTTTTCACTCTATGTACTCAATAAGTGATAGCTATGTATAAAAGGGCATGTTGCTTTATTTTTTCTTGTTCAAGACAGATTATTTTTCATCTTCATCAAGTAAAGAACCAGGGGATATAGTTAGATTAGCTGCCAGAAAGAGCTGCCTTCTGGCTAGGATTTCTTTTGTGGTTAGGAGCTTTCTTTTTCATGAGGGAAGTGGCTTTCAGAGTATAGAGGCAACTACAGTCTTTCTTCTGGCAACCTAAATACTGTTTTATCTACAATATGAAAACGTCTGTATTTTGGGTTCTACTGTGTGTAAATAATTCACTTGCAATCTTTCAATTATAAAACCCTGGTAAAATTCTGGGGAATAGCATGAGAGAATAGATAGATCGATGACCTGTAATGTCTTTGAGATCTTTGAGGAAAATGGTGACACGGCCCAAAATGGGCTGAAAAATATTTTCTTGAAAGGCTTCCATTTCTTCCTAAAAATGAAATTATAACAGCCATTAAAAGGCTAACTTATTGGTAAGAAAATTCAGTAAACAATAAAACTATGCATAATATACATAAAGGTTAGTCAGAATCCTTCTTCTTACCATATTTCCCCCAGAATAAGACCTGGCCGGACAATCAACTCTAATGTGTATTTTGGAGCAAAATTAATATAAGACCCAATATATATTATATTACATTATATTATATCATATCATATCATATCATATATCATATCATATTATATTATATCATATCATATTATGTTATAAGACCTGGTCTTATATTATAGTAAAATAAGACTGGGTCTTATATTAATTTTTGCTCCAAAAGACGCATTAGAGCTGATTGTCCCGCTAGGTCTTATTTTCGGGGGAACATGGTAAATGTCACATGATTCTCTGTGGCAGAACTGAGGAATGGAGTTTGCTGGGAACTCAATTTCTTCAAGTACTATGTATCCCCTCCTTGCTGGAAAATACCAAGTGAATGAAGACTCAAGCAGAGTCCATATCTTCTTTGGCTGTTATTGCAAGGCTTAGGGCAAAAACATGAACGAATAAAATTCTCTCATTTGTTTATTTGAGCTACGAAACACGAAGGGAAGTTACCAGCTAGTGATAGAACTTGAAGTCAGAAAGTCAGAATACTGAGACTTGTAGCAAGCTTATGACCCATCACCAACCATGGAGACTTAAGATTCTCTTTAGTGAAGAGCTGAGAATGAAACAAGCACCCAGAGAAAAATTGAGGTGCCCAAAGGGAAAGATTTTAGGGTTTCTATATGTCTTATTTCTTGAAACCTTTTGCAAGTATGCAACCAATCTTGAGATTCAAGATACTTATTGTATTATTAAAAAACATTTCACTTTATTTGCAGTTTTGCTTATTCTCTTTGCAGCCAAACTAGACAAACTACACACAAATAATTATTGTAGGATGTGTTCAAGAAGCAATATTTTTTACACTCTTTATTTCATTGCTTTATTTTACTTCTACAACAAGTACATTTTTTTCCTTTAAAATACAATGTTTATTATTAATGTGAATAATTTAAAACTATATTCGTAACATAAACTTTTGGAAAACTGAAAATGAAATACATTTGAGTATTTTAATCTAAACAGATTTACCAAAATCAATTTTTATTTTTAGTAATTCCAATATATGCTATGTGCTTTTTTCTGAGTTATAGTAAGTCATATTCAATGGCTAAAAGAGGGATGATGAGAAATTTGATAACAGGACAAAAATGCCAATTATCTAAATATGTAGAAGTAACTAGACATTTGATGCAACTTTTGTTTCTATGTGAACTCATTGACATAGTTTATCAACTCATTGGCCTATATAAGAAATTGTTTTATTTTATTGAATAATGGCTCCCAATTAGAGACTTAGAAATGTGTATATTTTAAAGCTTTGTACTTAACCCTTGACTGAGTCTCATTTTCTCCTCAGCTGTGGCCATGGCAGCTGGATATGGAGGAGATTTAGGCTGCTACTCGGCTCTGAGTCCTCCCTCCCCTGAGCCCTTCCCTAGGCATTGAGTTCTCTGGTGCTGTGGACAAGATGGAAACATATGGAGAGGCAGATGTCTTCTTATGTGACTTCCCATGTGTCAGGAGTGGTTCTTGTTGTCCCTTAGGGTCAGTCTGGTGGTGATATCTGCTGGCATGAAGGTTTCCACCCAGTTGGGGTGGCATTTACATGTACCCCAGTTTTCTCTGGCACAGAGGCATCCTCTAGAGAAGTAGTCATGTCTCCCTTTCTTTCCCCATCAGGACCTACTTCAAATCCTTGTTTGGATTGGACATCCCATCTATTGGTCCAGACACTGCCTGGCCATTCTCAGTCTATTTTTTGTACTCTTTTCTGTGGTACTGAGATGCTTTTATTCATGCTGAGGGCTGTGGAGAGCTGGGATAAGGTGCCTAGGAACACCAAACCCTTTAGGCTCCGTTGGCATGAGAGATCTCCTTCTTTCATAAATTTCTAATCCAGGAACAGGCATCATTTTTTATGTTCAAGAATGACCTCTAAACTTTAAAGGAAACCCGTGAAGCACCCACTGTCTCCTCTCCACAGTGGGGAAAACAGATCAAAAGATGACAACATGATATACCTTAGGAGCTGCAGAACTCTCCCTCAAGAATCTCTTCAGCATGCTCTTCCCCAGGACATTACCAGCAAGGGCCGGAGGGCTCTGTAGCTTAGCACGCCTCCAGCCAGAGACCTAGATGTCATTAACTATGTCTTTCTGGAACCTCCATTCTTTACAAATTATTATTATGGCCCCTGGGAGGGGAATCATCCCTGATTCCATTATCTTTTCTTCCCAAACACTGCAGTACTCATCGCATCCAGTTTCCTGCTCATTTTACGATGTAGGGATTGGGGGGGAACTGAGCAGTTGGTGGAAATTCTGCACTGTGCCTTTCAACAAGTCCTGTAGGGAGATGTTGGCTCCAGCTCCCACTGAAGACAGCTCCTTGTCAATAGGGGGTCACTTTTGCCTTGTGTTCAGAACAGCACAGAAAATCCCACTTTACCTATAAATCAGAGACTATATTTGTCCCCAACTCTCAACGCTTTATTCAGCACTTTTCAAATAATTGGAACTCAATAAACATTTGTTAAAAATAAAGGCAGGAACAGTGTGGAGCAGTTCAACTTTTCAAGAAAAAAATTTAAGAAGCTTCCAAGAGAAATGGAAAATGTCTGATAGAATGAAAGGCTATGTAGAGGTTAGAATGGATTTATGAGACAAAATCAGGTCCAAGTAATCTGACATAATTCCCTGCTGACATTCTCTGATGAAAATTAATGATTGAAAGATGATGTATTAAGATATTGTATTCAACTTAACTCAGGCAAAGTGGTGCATTTTATAAAATAGTAGAGAAAAGGGATTTGGGAATCTGTATTAAACTAAATAGCCAATGAATAGAAATAAATATTGAGTTTTAGGCTATGCCTATATAGTAGGAAGATATCAGCCTTTTCAGTTTGTGTCTTTTTTTTTTTTTTTTTTAATTCATTTGACTTTTATTTGACTGACTTGACCAAATCAACTTGCTGTTTTGGAGTCATGGAAACAGAGTTGTGATGTGCTATTGAATGAAACAAAATAAATACAGAGGGGCTTGGGTGTTTATGAAATGTTTTTGTTTCATGTGGCTATTTGTGGGATTGACTTGTGTAATACAATCACTAGTTTACATTTGCTTTAAAGTTTTCTCACTTTTTTTTTTTCAAATGGAGAATTTGGCATAGGGTAGATTTTAGAAAAATTTGGAAAGAAGGAGTTATCAGTTTCTGCGTTTTGTAGATACCAGGCCCTCCAAAATTCAGGAAGACCCTCACTCCATTTCAGAAGCATTCCCTACTGAAATTGTAAAGACTACACCCTATTTATCTTTGCATTACCAGCAACTACATTTCCCAGAGCCTAGAATATAGTAACCACACAATAATGGCTTAATGCATGAATGGATAATTGTTAGGAGCCCACATACCAGTCTTATAACTTAACCCTGGTATTTCATATACCTGGAGTGAGAGCCCAGTTATTTACCCAAGTGATCCTGAAATTGCTGGTTCCTCCTTAACCTCTGATATGATTACTCAGTTTCTGATTGTTGGATGAGTTCATAATAAGGATTAGGATTTCCTCCTGAAATGCATCCTGTTTGCTGGGGCACTGATAACTTCCCAGAGCTTGCCAGCCCCCCTAGCCAGCATAGATTCTCACCGCTAGCCCTCAGTTGCAGAACCATTTCACACTGAGTGCACCTTGTGGGAACCATTGCAAAACCTTCTGCGTGACCATTGTCTGAGGGAGGCTCCTGCTTCCATACTTGTGACTGCCGTCTCAACCAGCTCAGAATGTTTGAATATTGTTATCAATCAAAAATGAGTTCTATCTTTCCTGCTGCTTTGGATACTGGAATTTACTGCTGGGACTAATTTCAGCTCATAGGAGACTAGTTTTTAATTTGAATTAGTCCTGTGGCTCCAAAAGAATTTGTCCCTGTTTCCTCCTTTGGCCTACAAGCAGAAAGGCAGACGAGATAACGCTGAAGCTGCTCCAAGCTAAGGTCATCCTGGGATAGGGGAGCCTTTTACACCCCTCTGTTCTCCTTTCAACCACCCTTCCTTTCTACCAAGACCTTGCAGCCCATGCTGTTCTCAGGAGGCCAAGAAGCTTCCAATGTACATGGATGTTAGTGCCCTACTGGCTAGATTATTCCCCCTAGACTAGTCACCAGCCTCTATGTCATCCCCTCAGGACCATGGTGTCTACTGCTTGGATTGGTCAGGGAAATTGGGCAGTAAACATTTAATACAAACTGCAAATTGTGTAGATCTCACATATTGTATTGAAACAGCTCTAGAATCAATAAATGCATTCCCAGAAATTATTGAACTATGTGGGGTTCAATATACCGAAACAAGAACAAATGAAAAAAAAAAATTGGGCTTTGTATAAGCTATTAAATCTCTTGACTCATCTGAGAAACATGGTTGATAACTTGTGATAGAACGCAAACATCTACGGTGGGAAATATTTCAAAAAATGAAAAGCAATTTTTTTTATCTGAGAAGGACATTATAATATTTGAGGAATTTGAGTAACTTGTAAAAAGATGTATTCACCCTCCTTGAGGAGTTTCTGGTCACTTGTTGATAATTTCCTCTCTTTAGAGGTAAGAGAGGTAATACAAGTTTGATAAAATTAACATTTATTTCATGCAAATTCTCTTATCGCTGCCCATTCATCCATGTGATACTCACCTCAGGGATTTGGTAGCTACCAAAAACAAAAGGAAAAAAGCAACCAACTCCTAATAATTTGTTTTCTTTTCTGAATGTGTTTCCAGTGATAGTTATCCCAAACTTGCCCCATTTTCTTCACTATTTCAAATTTATTTTACTTCCCTTTCCCTTAGCAGATACCATTAAATGTTATATTACTTAAATTACAACCATCTGATAAACTATCTCTATTCAATATTTCTCCACATTTTTACCAAATATTTCTATTTCTGTAAGATTTTGGAGGAAGAAATATGTCTTCTTGGCAAGACTAATCCTCTACTTTTGCACAGAATCTCTTTCCCGAGCCTCCAATAAGATACTGTTACAGAGTCAGGTGCTATATCATTACGTCTCTTATAAAAATAATCTTTTGTTCTCCTCCTTGATAGTTTTATTTATCTTCTCTTTCATTGCAAAACTCAGTAGCATAGCTTTTGAATACTGCTTGCTATTCCTTACAACTTTAACCTAGCCTTTCCTTAATGAATTTCATTAGGCTTAGATGCTTATCATTCTACTCAAACAAGTATTTTTAGGATTAACAACAATCTCTTAATTGGCCCTACATGTTCTTCTTAGGATTCATTTTCTTCATCTTCCTTGAAATATATGGTACAGTTAATCTCTTCTCTCTTCATAGCGAGTTCTCTTTGCTTTCATAATACCACACTCTCTAAATTCTCCTGCTACATTTGAAAAAAAATAACAGGTTTATTGAGATATAATTCACATACCATGTGAATGATTTTTAGCTGGTAGAATGTGAGTGAAAGTTGTGCATGCCATTCCAAGACTCCTCCTCTGTAGACACTTGCAGTGCTATTTTTCATGCTATGTCCATTTTTGGTTTGATTGTGAACCTATAAGCCACCATGTTGAAGACGGTGGAGGTGCTGGATGGGAGAAAAAAAGGAAAGCCTGAGTTTCTGAATCACTGCTTGGAGAGGAGCCTACTGCCACTCAGGAGCACTTCCGTGGACTTAATATGGGAAGGAAAGACATGCATTTATGTTTAAGCCATTGTTCACTTTCAGGTTTGTTGTAATAGCACCTGGTGTTACCTAAACTAACAATGATTTACAGCAATTATGAAAGCTCTATCAGCACATGAAAGTCAGTGGGCCAACATTCAATATTTTTATTTGCCAAGTTCATTTTCGAAAAACAATGTTAATTTAATTTTCCTTATTCTATTACTGTAAGTCAATGTTTTTATATATTAATTGGCCACTTGTGTTTATCTTTTTGTAAATTGCCCAATTATTTCATTGTTAATGCTTCTCTGAAGGTATTTTTCTTTATGGGTTCTTTGCATTTAAGGACATAACATTTTATCTGTCATGTGGATTGCCAATACTTTTTTTGTAATTTTGTACTTTGTCATACTTTTTCTTTTCTGCTGCTTAGACATTCACTAATTTTATATAGAAAATTCCTTTGTGGTTTTCTTTCATTGTTCTCTTTTATTGTTTCTACCTTTGGTGTCATTTCCAAAAAGTCCTTCCCCACTCTGGAATTATATTCTAGTAGGTTTATAACATTTAAAAAAATCAGTCTGGAATTTAATTTAGCGTAAAATTCTTTTTGTCTTTAATATTTGGCCCCAAATCTTATTCAGATACTTAATAAGTATTTGTTAAATTTGATTGTTTCCTTTTAAAATTTTAGGGTTGGATTAGATCAGTGGCTCTTACACTGCAATCCTTAGATCAGCATCATCAGTATCCTGTGGGAATTTGTTAGAAATGCAGATGTTTGAGCCCCACTCTAGACTTATTAAGGGCCAAGCAAGCTGTGTTTTAACAAGGTGATTCTAATGCAAATTAAAGTTGACAGTCCCTGGAATAGAAAATATGTAAGGCTACTTCTAGCCAAAATATCTGAGAAAACACATTTTTTTATGTTTTCAAAGTCCTTTGTGGCAGAAACGCCATTGTCTCCTTATTTTTAGCAGAGTAGGGAATAGAAGACTGTTTCTATGTTTAAGGCTAGCCCTTCTGGAGCAAAATCATGATTGCAGTGAGGGTCTCACCTCTTGGGCCTCAGCCTGCATTCTCTCTGCTCATCCACACAGGATGCTTCAGTCTGCCTTGGATGCCCTGATTTCTCAGGAAACTTTCTCTAGAACATCCTCGCAAATCTTTTCTTCCTGTCCAGTACATTGCTGTGAATGTTTTCCAGCCCTCCGTCTCTGTCAAAGCTCCCTTCCTCCAGTGCCTTGCTCCAATCTGCAGTCAGAGAGGGGAGTTCCAATCCCTCAGGACTCTCAGTGCTGTCAAGTGCTCACTCACACACAGTATGACTTTACAACGCTGCAAGGCAAGCCAGATCCTGGTCTCTGTCCCTGGGGCAGTCACATGGTGTCCCTTGCAGCAGCAGTACTCTCTCTGCCCTCTTGTCCTGCCACTGGTACCTGTGGACCTGGAACTGCCAATCTCTTGGGTCAAATTACTCTTCTGATCATGTCGCAATGATATTGGCGATCTTAGAGCCTAAGCAAGTGTTTATTCTCCATTCCTGTCTACACCTACCCACCAACTTGAAAATACCATTCTTCCCTTTTGCCCATTGCAGTCCTGGGAGACCCATCAGGAAGAGTTTAGTAGACAGTAGACTAGGACTATGATTTTAACAGCAAATATTTATTTCTCTCCACCTGAAGGTTAAGATGGATCAATCTTTAGAAAGAATTCTTAAGTCTCTACCACCTTCAGAGCAGTCGGGAGATGTTTCAATTCTAACCTGGGGAGTGGAATGGTGGAAGTAATCATATTCCTTCCAGGATGGCTAAGGACATTATTATGCAGGAAAATAAAACAAAACAAAAAATCTCATCAAAAACAGATCGAGAGTTCCAACTCTTTCAACATATGTGACGCTGGTCTTAGGCACATATTTCTCCGACATCAAACTTTAACTATGATACATGTCATTCCTAATCATATCAAGGATGTGATGATGGGATTAACTGTATTTGCATGGAGGGGCACAGTGAATAAAGTTTAGGTAATAGGTTTAGGGATTCAGGAGGAATAAGAATGCCACTTAAGCCATAGATCAGGCCTAGTTATCTCTTTCGTGTGTGTGTGTGTGTGTGTGTGTGTGTGTGTGTCCATACTTTGAAAAGGCTCAGGAAGCCCTGTTGCTTTACTGGGAAGCCAGAAATGCCAATCCCCTTTCTTAAGGGTAAGATACTGCTGCAGGGCTGCTGGCCTCAGAATCTTCTGACCCAGGAGACAGCGAGAGGAGTGAGTGCCTGGGGGGTCTGCTTTCGCACCTAGGCTTACACCTGGAGAGCGGTGTTCCACCTGACAACACACTGATTGCTGCAATATCCAGCACTGTTAGTACTAAGCAGCTTATGTTTGGGGCTGGGGGTGGAGAGGGAGGGAGATAATTGGCAGGCTGCATACGCTGATCTTTTCGCGCGGTCCTCTTTCGCTGGGTCGCAGTGGCTGCAGTTGGGTTTGCTTGTCTCCCACCCAGCGAGCTAATCAGCCCTGTCTGCAGCGCATGTCACAGCCGCCTGGCACAGGCAGTGGCGCTCCGTGACTTGACATCTCATCCTTCATCCTCGCTCAAATCGCGTCAACCTACGCGGTCTGCTCCTCCAACAGCTAACAGCGAAACGACTGTGGGGAAGGCAATGACAGCAATAGCTATTCGGCATTTATTTTACCTTTAGTTTTTGCTGCACAGAAAATTCCAGGACTGATGAGGTCTGAGCTGCGGGGGAGAAATAGAGGCGCGTGCACTGGGTTTTAGAAAGGTGGGACTCTTAGAAATCTATCCTTTCTCCTGCTAGGATGCTAGGAAATTTGGGCTGAGTATTCTCTTGTGATGATTTAATGCCTCTTTTTGTTTGGATGTCTGTCTACGTTAATATAGCAGGGTTGACAGTATGCATCAGGAGCTGTATCTTGTCAACAAGACTCAGAGACTATATGATTTCTGTTTCCTACACATCATTCATAAAACCTTTAAAAAATTCAGGGGCAAAACAGAAAGTTAAGATCCTACTATCATCTGCATTCCTGCTTCTTCATTGTTCTCATTACCAAATGACATCCCATATCATCTGCTTACACAGCTCAGTGTTGTACAAGGAGAACCACATAGGAACAGATGCTATCTTACCCTCTAGGAACTTGTAATCCAAGACAAATGTCCAGATAGAGACAAACATTGTTTCCGTATCTGTTTCTTTTCTGTTACTTGGCATACAGCTTGCCATAGTGAATGGAATGCACAGCCTTTATATTTGGACCCACCTCCCAGTCCTGTCTTGGTCATTTACTAGCTGTGTGATCAGGCAACTCATTTAACTTCTCCCAGTCTCAACTTCCTCATCTGTAAAGTGGGTGCAACAATATAATCCTATGTTATATTGTTGTTCAAGATTAAGCTTAGTGTTTAGAAACTAAGCCGGCTTACAGTGAATGTTCAGTTCCTGGTAATTTTTGATATTTGAAGAGTGAATCTAATGGTGTGTGTGTGTGTGTGTGTGTGTGTGTGTGTGTGTGTGTGTCACATTTCTTGTGATGTGTGGATGGATTGAGGGCCCTGGATGAGTACAAATAAGTTAAGTTTTGGAAACCAATGACTTCATTTTAGTAGTCCTATCTTCCACTGCCTCATCTGTAGTCCTTATGCCATTGAATCATGTTACAGAGCTGGTATGGAATGCTTATTAACTTACCCACATAGATACAAAGTTATCTGGGTAGATAGATACATGTGTATGTAGTATGTTATGATAGATTCATAACATACATTATATGGACATGTTAGCCTGAATATAAGATCTGAATTAACTAAATTCTGCTTCTGAGTGATTTATAAGATATTGGTCTTTTGACTGATTCCCCTTGACTAAGATTAATAGTAGTTGCAGTTATTGTATTTATGTAGGTCATGGAGAGGGTCCTTTGGATACCTTTTTCTATTAACAAATGTCATGCCTTTCAATATCATGTTCTTTGGTACCCTTAGGTGTGCAATAATTTAACTTGATAATTTTTTCATGTATACTAGGATCATCCATTATGATTACATTGAAGAACTTAATTCTTCAACAAAATTGAAGAACAATTTGGACTTCTCAAATTCCTTTCCCTTGAACCGCATGATACTGACCCCATTTCTAGTTTCCACCTTCTTGCCTCCATATATGAAGAAAAATGCCAACTACCCAGTGATATGAGGGAAAACTGAGAATAATTCTTTGGAATGTTAAGCATTTTTCCTTAAGAGTTTGAAGGTCCAGTATACTGTGAAAGTATAGGGCCATTTTTGGAAGAAGAGACAGCAGATGGAATTCACAGTCTTGGCATTCTTTCACATTCCAGAAGTTGGAGCATGTGTATGTGTAGGGGGATTTCTTGGTTATATCAGTCATATTCTACCTCCTTTGTTATTTGCCAATTGATATATGGATTACTGCAATAAGATTATAAGCAACTTGAAGTCAAAGCATCTTAAAACATTTTTTTTTTTTTTTTTTTGCATTGAAATGCTTACTTAGCATAGTGTAGGGAAAATCTGAGTACTCAGTGGATTCCTGCTGAATGGAATTGGGACATACTTTCTGCATTTCACTGCCTACCTAAGATCAGGTTGCATGAAGTCAGCTCATCGAAACTTGTTCATTATGTCTGCGCTGTGGATAGTAAGGCAAATGCTTACAAGAGGAAGGGTCAATGAGACACAAACAGATTCAAGTTAGGGTAAATGGATCATGTCCTTTTTTGATACCTAATGACTCCAAATTATTTTTAGCAATAGAAGTCCATTAACTTTTTCACAACATGGAAAATATTTTCACAAAATATGAAAACTGCTCCAAAATATGTAAATTGCTTTAAAAATAATGTCTCATAGAAATTAAACTGAAAACAAGAAAAATTCCTGAGACAGAGCTGACATCTGTTGCATGGCAGCATGGGGCCAGTTGGGAGTTGTTTTAAAAAGGGAAACCTTCCTCACCAGAACTAGGGTCAGAGATAAGTAGAACAGTCAGTCACCCATGTATCTGCCCAGGAAACGTACTTTGATACTGAGATTTGAGAATATTTGCTGCAGACCTACCCCTGTTAATGTTATCACTTTTGGCTAAAGGGTGCTGATAAGCAAGGGACTGTAGGAAAAGAGGTAGACCAAGTATTTAAAAATGAACACAATATCCTACAACTAAATATGTTATGTCCCTAACTTATTATGCCAGATTCTCCTCTTTGATCCAGGGATGGTCATAGAAATTGTAATTTCTCTTGTCCAGGTAGTTTATTCATTTTGTCCTCCTTTAGTTTCTCTGGGGGTGGTCTGGCGTAAGCCTGGTCACCTGATAGAATGTGCTGGAGGCAGTTTTAGGCATGGCATGAACAAGGCACGGTTGATTTGCCGCCTGTTTCAGTGGGCTTGGTCGGACGATGGCATTATCACTGACATATGATTCCTGGTTCCACCTCTCCTGCTGCTTTGTTCATGGCTGGAGCTTGTGTTACTTGTTTTCCTGATGCAGTTTCCCACCTCCTAACTGCAGTAAACCTCATAGTAAATTCCCATGAAAGGCAAGGCAGACAAATTCTGCCCTTGTATGAAAAAAGAGGGTGGTTACGAAGATTTGTGTGAAAAGCTGAAATGTGACATGTTTATGACTAAAAATACATGCTGGCAATGCCATTCCTAGAGTGGGAAAATTTTATTTTGTAATTTCCATAACTCAAAAAACTCAATGGTTTTTACTCTAAGTTTTAATTTATTGGTGTTCTACACCTGCTTGTAAAATGTTAACCCTCTGAGAAGCATACTTTGATGTCTACAGATAGCTAAAAACCAAATTCATAATTTTCTAACTAGGGTTTTAAAGAACCCAATATTTATAGTAACCTTAAGAAGAAATAAGGTACTAAGGTAACCAAGAACTTTGTGATTCTAAATGATAGTTTAGAAACCTTATAAAATCAGGCCCTTTTGTTGGGGTTCCTTTAGTTTGCTGGTACATGTCTGTGTTACATTTTAAGTATTTGGCAAAACTTGATGCTCTAGCTTGCATATTATTTCAATGTACATTTAAAAAAAATTACGTGGTCCTGACTTTAAGCCTGATTATAAGTTCCAAATTTTGACTATAAAGTATCAGTCACTAAAAAAGCTAACGCTTTAAAAAATTTACAATTTAAGCACCATTCAATATACGTTTTTCCTTACACGATAGATTTTTCTAAAAATTAAACTGTTTAACAAAAAAGTCAACCTAAACATCCTGTGTTGGAGATCCCAGACCTCTTATCATTCTGTTTGTTTTACTAATATGATTTTCTACTTTTTCTTGTTTATAAAATTTATTTTGAATGCCAGATTCCATCAGATCTTTGCCGTGTCACGTAAGCCTCCACCACACAGAAACAACAGACTGATTCATAAATGTTGAACAGTAAATTCATACATGAAAATATAAAAATAAACCCTTATTTCTAAAGTTCAATGATATTAATACATTTGGCCTCAGGAAATTTCATGTTTCTGCAAGGACTCTATGGGTAATAGGTGTTAGCCCAGTTGCAAATATACAGCTGAACGCCAACCCCCCCCCCCCCCCCCGCCTCCGCCACCCATCTTTGAGACCCTGAGGCACACACCTCTGTTGTTGGTTTGATTCTTCAATTTGACCTTCACTTTCTGATACTGTGAAGCATATCATCTGGGGTTTTCCCTTCACTCCTTGACTTCGTTCCTGGACTTCTGGTTTACGTGTGGTGACCTGAATCAGACTTTTGGGGTTCCTGTACTGGTTTTTGAGCTGCTGCATTGGCTACCCCCTCAGAGCCTGAAGGCCAGGTTTACCGAGTCAGCAGGTGATTTTTTTTTTTTTTCCTGCTGCTCAACTTGACTGAACTCGGAGTTTGGCTGTGGTCATATGTCTGTGAGAGCTGGGCCTGACCCCTTTATAGGAACAGTCTAGCACTTTCAGAAACGAGCTGTGGAAAGCAGAGGAGGGAGGTTCCCAAGGAATCCTAAAATGAAAAATTTGGTATAACTCATAACACCTGCATCTTTTCTTAGTCTTGCGTTTAAATATTTCCTACTGGATTTACTCTAAGTGAGTTTCAGATTCTTTCCTAATTTTCTTCTAGGCTTTAATTCACAGAATGGAATGACATTCTTGCTCTTCACATTTTTGGGTAAGAATGGAATATAATTAAATTAGGAAAAAGAAAAATCACTGTGATGTAAGCTAGTGATATAAAGCTACGTGGCTATGATTGGAGCCTGGTTTGAAAAAGGATGGCTCACTAAGTACCAGAGACAAATTGTATCAGTGGGCATTCTATTAATTTGGCTCACAAAAAAGAGTCTGTGGGAAAAGAGGTGGATAAAGTATTTAAAAATGAACACAATATCTCATTATTAAATATGTCCCTAACTTATTGTGCCGGATTCTCCTCGTTTGTCCAGAGATAGTCATGGAAATTATAATTTCTCTTGTTCAGGTTGTTTATTCATGTTGTTCTCTTCATTTTCTCCGAAAACTGAAAAGAGAGTCAACCAGTATCACACCTCAGGGAATATTCACATAAAATCAGACTCAAATATGAATAATTAAAAGGAATTTCCATGAGTAACTAGGCATAATGCCAAATGAAAGAAGAGCAAATGCACCCGAGGAGCTCCAAGCAGTGAGGGAAGCTTAGCGATTTTTCAGGAAGAAGCTGTGGTTAGCACCAGCAAGAGCCTAGGGGAATGAGGCTCAAAGTCAGAAATGAGAATCAAAGAAAGTTGGATGAATTTTACTAATCCCAAAGGGCAATGCTCAAGGAAGACACGGTCAAAAATCAAGAAGAACCAACAAACTGATGGTTGCCAGAGGGGAAAGGTGTGGGAGAATAAGTGAAAAGGTGAAGGGGAATGAGAGGTGGAAACTTCCCGCTATATTAATAAAATAAATAAGTCATGGGGATGTAATGTACACCACAGGGAATATAGTCAATAATAAAATAATAATTTTGTATGGTGACAGATAGTTACTAGATTTACCATGGTGATCACGATGCAAGGTATATGAACCTGAAACTAATATAATAATGTATGTTAACTATTTTTAATAAAAAAGTCAAGAAGAATCAGAAAAAGATGTATTAAGAGTATTCTAAGGACCTGGGTCCTGCTTACATTGATGATGGGGTGGGAGCTATGTAGGGTAGCATATGGAAGAGAAGAACCTGGAAGCCACAGAGGGCTAGGAACTTAGGACAGAGGTGTACATGTCGCCAGGAGAAGAACCACTTTAGAAGCTGAGAGGAGCTGGATTAAGTAACAGGCTGGCAGGATCAATGGGAGGATACAAATGTTGACTGGGCATCAATGATAATAATTAAAGGGAATGAAAACATGTAGGCTGAGGTTTGGGTGAAATCTGAGGTGAACTTGAAGGAACCATACAGAATAGACACCGAGCATCTGTAACTGTAAGTGAAGAGTGAATTTACTAGTTCTGTCCACAGATGCGTTTTGAGTAACTACTACATAATCCACACTGTAGTTGATATTCCGGCGGAAAACAGAAGTAAATGAAACATGTCCCCTGTAGTACCTGGTAGCCTGTCACCTAACAGGCGCTCACATATTTTTGACTATCTTCTTTTGTGTCTTGGTAACTGTGGAGTAGCGGAACCAGCTCATAAGAGCTCTTTGCGTCTCTGCCCAACTCCTTGTTCAGTGACACCACGGTGGAAGCTTGAAATCGACCATAATGGACGTATTTTTTTAATCACAGAAATTGGCAAATACTACAAACCAAGACTCCTTTTGCTCCCTCTCCTTCAATCCGCTTGTTAAACTGTTACCAGCTCATTGGGTTAATTTAATCTATCAGTTTAATGCAACAAATGTTAACTGAGAACTTCATAAATGGAAATGTCTGTGCTGGGTGCTTGTCATCCGGCTTTCAAAAGATATTTTCCGTTTCCTAATAGCTTGATTAATTAGGTGGTTTGAAGCTTTCCTTATTTAACCAGTACCACATTTTAGAGTAAGGTTTGCCTCCACTTTCCTATGGAATGCAAAGCCAACTCAAGTTGGTGAGTTTTCTCTCCGGATTTGGAGTGTTGGCAAAATGTCTTGTAGATGTGCAAGGGAAGAGCCTTCTTCTATTTCCTCCCAGAGATTCAGCTCCTGATAAAAATACACTTACCTTTAAGAAGCAGAGAAATACCAGTCTGGTGCTGTTCTTTGATTGGTTATCTTAACAATGATTCAGGGTGGATTTTTGGGATCAGTGATTATCTAGAGATGATGGTTGGCTCTTTTCTTATTTTTCCTATGAAAAGTGGAAGTATTGTGTTGCTTTCCATCCTTATAAAGGGTTCCCTTCATAAGTGTCTGTAAGCTGGTTCTTGGCCCCACCACCTCTCAGGTTAGACACTCAGGGTCATTTTATATCTGCAATTTCAGATACAGTAATTTGCTAACATTGAGATTAGAGCAGGGATAACATCAATGCTCTGTTAATACCAATTACCTCTGAAACAGCCAGACTGGAGACAGATAAGAGGCCCCTGGTGATTGATTAAATATAGTATCCTGAAAATTAAGTGTCAAGTTTGAGTGCAGACGTAGCACAAAGATTTGTTATCTGCATTAACTCAGATTGAATGCTAATATTGGAAAAACTCACTAGGAATAATATAATTGTTAAACTACCCTAGTAAGAATAAGAAAGAAAGAACTTCACACTCTGGGGCATGTTAAAGTTAGGAAAATTGGGATTGAAATCTTTTAGATGAGCTTTTAAGTCATTAAGACTACTAATGAGAGAGCAGAATTCAAAACAGCAGAACTGAGGGCAAAATTAAAATTTCTATGATAGTAACTTCTTAGTCCAATTTTACCATTTGATTTGTGCTTTTCAAATAGTGTTATATGTAACTTGAAATTTTCATGAGGGAGAAGAAGGGCTTTTTCTGTAGTAGGCTCATTTCATTTTGGCAAATGCTTCTGTCTCCAGGTACCACCCAAACATAAAATTGGAAAAGATTTCAAGAGATTAGAAGATGATTGGTTTAATGGAACTGATATTAGACTTGGTAGTAGGCTTTAAAAGATCCAGTTTGCACTTTAATTCATAAAATATCAACATATAGATAATATTGAGGAAAATAATAAAAAATCAGGAAAGGCATATTTGAATTGTTGCTTGTTTAAGCTATATTGTAGATGCTAAAATGCAGGAAATAGCTGTATTCTTAGAAGTTTATGATGATAATGCATTTATTTATTTTTATTTTTTAAATTTAGAAAGGCAAAAAGAAATAAAACAGAAAATGGACAAATTCTTTACTTTCAAAAAGATTCTATATGTAATTTAAAAAATAAAGTTATGTATATGAAATCATATATATTATATGAAACATGTATGTAGATATATATGAGTCGCTAGCACTTAACTCTTAGCAGAGAACATGTCCTCAAGTAGCCACATATTAAATATTTATAATACTGAGGTTTATTGATTATGTTATGACCTTGGTTACTAATTTATCATAGTAAAAATTTTAAGCTATCATAACGTTTTTCCAAATGAGGATTTTCTTGGTTAAGCACTATAATTCTGTGTTTAGCTAAAATTATACCAAAGCAAATTTATTTTTATGAGAATAAATTTCTTTTACATTGACAATCCAAACTTCATTCTTTGGCTTCAAATGAATTAAAATAATTGTGTTGGATTTTCACGATTTTAAACAGAGTCTACAAGAATCAACAAAGATACTAAATAGCACACTTACAGGATAAAATTTCCATCCAGGGAAAACAAAATAATTTTTTTAAGAGTCATTTTGAGAAACTTATACTAGCGTGTTCATAGCTGGTGATTAGACTTCTGGAAACCTCAAAATATGGTAAACAACTTAAAACTTATTTGAAAGTTAAAGCAGATGATGTCAGAAAAAGAGAATGATACCTGTGAAGCCACGAACTTTGCAGATGGAGTTGCCCCTAATGGTCTAATACTGACTTAAAGCAAATTTAGTTCTTACCTTTAAGTATATGGACCATTATTTAATATATTTTAGAAAAAATGAAAGAATTGAGTAAAGGAAGATGGTGGGGAATAGGAAAGCTCATAATACACTTTAACTCTCAAAAGTAATTTGTGCTGCATGAGTTTGTGTTAAATGAATGAATCAATGAAAAGAACATGTTTATCAGTGATGCTATCAGAAAAAGAGCAAGTACTTCCAGTATAATCCCAAATACAGAGTAGTCTGGAGTCAATTAGAAACTCCACGTGCTAAGAGTCGTGAGACATTATTGTGCTAAAAATCAAGTATACTATTGTATTAGTTTTTTGGGAAGTGCTGTAACAAATAAACACAGTGGTGTAAAAGAACAGAAATTTATTTTCTCACAGTTTTGGATGCCAGAAGTTGGCAAGGCCACACTCCTTCGAGAGCCTGTGGGAGACATTCTGTTTTTCGCCTCTTCTGGTTGTCAACATTCCTTGGCTTGTGGCTGCATGTTCTCACATCATCTTCTCTGTGTGTCTGTCTCTAAATCCTATCTGCTTATTTCTTTTAAGGCCATGGGTGATGGCATTTGGTGCTTTTGCAGATAATCCAGGATAAATCCCATCATTTGTCATATAAAGTACTATTCAGTCTTTTGCCATGTAAGGTAATATTCACAGATTACAGGGGTTAGGATGTTGTATTAATTTGCCAGGGCTGTCATACCAAAATACCAGAGGCCTAAATAACAGACATTTATTGTCTCACAGTCTTGGAGGCTAGAAGCCCAAGGTCAAGGTGTTGGCAGGTTTGGTTTCTCCTCTCTCTTTGGCTTAGAGGTGGCCACTACCTTGCTGGGTCTTCACATGTTCTTTCCTCTCTGCACCTGTGCCCCTGGTGTTTCTTTGTGTGTCCAAATTTCCTCTTTTTGGAAGGACACTAGTCAGACTGGCCCACCCTAAAGGCCTCATTTTAACTTAATTTCCCCCTGAAAGAGCTTATCTCCACATACAGTTACATTCTGACACACTGGGTGTTAGGGCTTCAATATATGAATTTTGTGTGTGTGGGGGGACAATCCATACCAGATATGAATGTATGTTTTTTTGGGGCCACCTTTCATCCCAATACAAATGTGTAACATTCAATTGAAATCAAGAAAAACAAAAGTCGAATATAATCTACTATGCTTTATTCAGCAATGCAGGCAAGTGTAATACATTTAAGAGGTAGTCTCATCAATATAGTCAACATTTAAGAGAAAAGAACTCTATCAGGAGTTGCTGACAATTAGCTAGAAAAAAACAGGTGGAGTAATCATTTCTCAGTGCGGCAAGATTAAATGTAATGCTAGCATATTGCAAAATCTCATGCTGATATTTATTTGAGAATATTAAAAAAAAATTCTCCCTTTCACTTATGGATTTATAGACAGACTTGAGAAGATAACAATAGAGAAGAATTCTCCCTTGGTTAAAGGAAAACATGTAATTTAAGTGGAGGCATAATTTATACTATACACTGCAATTGCCTGACTTTAATGAGAAAATAAAGTAAATTCCAATATACTTTCCTGGGAACCATTCCAGCTCTCAATAATGTGCTTCAGTGGGATGCCAGGAAGTGGCTGTTCATAGAAAGATGGCCAAAAGTCCACATCTATAAACACAAATAGGTTTCTTTCTTGGTAGCATTAGCTTTGATTACAAAGAAAGTGAACTAATGTTAATATATATATATTTGCAGAGATCTATTGTGCGAATCTAAGAAACATAAAAACTACACATATAAAAAAAGTCATGAAAATTTTATAGAAAATCTCTTGTTTTGTACTTTGCTTCAGAAAAATCTAAGCTCCTTTTATATTTATTCTTGCTCTAGACTGCAAGCTCTTCTGCGTTGCCTG
Organism: Rhinolophus sinicus; assembly: GCF_057876585.1. Taxonomy (NCBI): domain Eukaryota; kingdom Metazoa; phylum Chordata; class Mammalia; order Chiroptera; family Rhinolophidae; genus Rhinolophus; species Rhinolophus sinicus. The sequence continues at coordinate 166,466,224 of NC_142502.1, forward strand.
TATGCAGTGCTTCCTCTTTCCCTTCTATTTCCAATCTGTGTGGTTCTTCCATTTACCCTCAGAATTATGGACATAGGTTTGGGATTCAAGCATAGAACAAACCCACTCAGTGTACAATGTTTCAGAATTCATGATAATTTGAACATGTCCTTGGTTGAGTAATGTCCCCTCCCCACCTCCAAAAAAAACCCATGTCCAACTGGAACCTCAAGGTTGTAACCTTATTTGGAAATAAAGTCTTTGCAGATGTAATTAGTTAAATTAAGATATAGTCATCCTGGATTAGGGTGAGTTCATATCCAATGACTGGGGTCCTAGTAGGATGGGTAAATAGAAGCACAGACACATAGGAGAGGCCATTTGGAGACGAAGGTAGGTATTAGAACAATGTATCTACAAGCCAAGGAATACTAAGGATTGACAGCTACCACCAGAAGTTAGAAGACTCAAGGAAGCATTCTTCCCTAGAGCCTTCTGAGGGAAGATGGTCCTGCGGACGCCTTGATTTCAGGCTTCTAGCCTCTAGAACTGTGAGCCAATAAGTTTCTGTTATAAGCCAGTCAATTTGTAGTAATTACTTATGGGCGACCTACAACTAATACTGAACATGATAATTTGAATCTATGAAGAAAGTATACTCCAGATAAAATTTATTAATAAGCCTAGACATCACATAGTTAGTATTATATCAAAGTGCAAGCACTCTTTTCACAGCATCTTTGTCAAATGGTCACTTCGCCCCATCCAGAGATGGGGAGATAAATACCCCATAGTGAAGGGCACAGCAGTGTTGGGAGCTCTAATTGTTAGAATTTCTGTTTGTCACAGAAAGCCTGCCTCCCCGAACTTCCACTGATTCTAGTTGTGTCCTCTAGTTAAAACTTTTGACCTCTTTCTGGATGTCATTTGGAATATCTGTAGTCCTCAATCGCCTCTCAGTTTGTTCTTCTTTGTGTTAATCAGTTCACTTTCTTGCAATATATGAACTGGGTTCTGCATTCTTAACCATCATGTTTTTCCTCCCCTGTATACACATTATTTTGGCATACTTCTGATCAAATACATTTTTCCTGATGAAGTTTGATTAGACTAGTGAAGCATGGACTGATTCTTCTTGTAATTTGGGCAAAAAATTTTCATCTTGAAGCCTAAGGTAAAATTTAAAGATTTCAGTCTGTACCTTCTATACTTAGTTAATTGATCTTTTATTATACAGTTAATACATGAATGTGTGATTTCTGTAAAAGTTTCACACCATGGAAATATAGAGAGAATAAAATGAGAGAGACCCTTTCTTCTTACCCGTTTCCCCTAAACACTCATCCCTAGAGATAAGCATTCAGTAATTTTCTATTTATCTCTCTGGCCCTTATTCTATATGTTTAATACACACACACACACACACACACACACACACACACACATATATACACACACACATATATATATTTATATACATACATATATATTTTTTATATATATAAAATGTAAGAAAATATATATCCTCACATACACATACACACACATATAGTCTTATAAAAATAAGGTATTTCTTTATGTGTTTCTACATCTCAATTAGTTCCCTTATGCTTTGCTCAGTTAGGTGGTTTGCCTTGAGCATATTAAATCACATATACTGCCATTGGAGTTTGGTACTAAATTCAAGATTTTAATACTGAATTCAAGAAATTTTAAAAGGTTTTCTTTTCGTGTTTTTATTTTGTGTTAATCAACACCATTTTAAATTTTAACATGGATATCTAACATATTGGTTAGCTCTTTCAGTTCTGTGCCTGTTAAATTTGAGAAGCACACTTCCTACATCTTTGTTTGGGTCACTGAAAAAAATATTGAGCAGAATTAGACCAAGGAAAGTTACCCTATCAGAGATTTACTTTAGATAGCACTGCAGCATTAATTAACATTATTAATATGTAATTATTTAAAGACCAGCAAATCCAGACACCATGCAGTTACTTGTATCAAGTGAGAGTTTTGAGATAATGTGATTTTATGTTTCTGGGTTCTGGGATCTATAGAGCAGAAAGAGGTCTATTTGTATTCTTCCTTCTTATTAAGATAGGAATAGAAGACCTAGATAAAAAATCCAGTCACTTAAATGCCACAACAAATTGTGAAAAGTCGAATCAGTTTCACAAATCTTTACCTGTGACTTGCTAACAGCAAATAAAAGAGAAGGAAAGGGCAAATGTATTGAACTTCTTGTTTATAAGGAATGGTTAAAATTTGAGGAAACACGCATGTTCTCTATAACACAATTTTCACAGGAAAGTCTCTCTTAGAAGCAAAGTCTCAGAATTTGTTTCTTGAACCACTGAAGAAAGCAATTTTATACCTATCTTCTGGAGTTATTTTTTTTTTTTGAAGGAAGGTGAATTATATTTTTATATGTGCACTACCCTAATAACGAACAGTTTCTCCACCCTAACTTTTGCTGCCAAACTGATTTATTTTGTAATGGATACATTTTCATTATCAGTTGAGGTTCCTGGTTGAAAGCAACAGAATCAGACAATGACTGGGGAATTTACTGGAAGGACATCGGTGGGGAGGGGAGTACTCATGAGACGGAGGTACATAGAGTGGTGTCTGAAGAATCACAGGGCCTACAGAGCACGCTGCCCATACCTAGAATGACCTGAGTGAACGCTGCTACTACCACTGCAGCAGCTGTGAATGACCTGAACTGTGCCTCTGTTTTTTGACCCTCCTCAGGATTCAGTGTCTTGAGAGCTGGCTTCTGATTGGCTGGACTTGTATCATGAGCTTTCTCCCAACTATATCTGAGAGAAGGATCTGTTCCTCTCTTGCTTTATAGTTGGAAGCGAAAGCCTGGCTATCATAATTTTCTAGACCTGCAGTAACATCGTACCACAGACTAGGTGGCTTTAACAACAGAAATGTATTTTCTTACAGATCTAGAGGCTAGAAGTCTGAAATCAAGGTGTCAGCAGGGTTGGTTCCTTCTGAGGCTGTGAGGGAAGGATCTGTTCCAGGTCTCTCTCCTTGGCTTTTAGATGCCCATCTTCTCCCTGTGTCTTCACAGAGTCTTCCCTCTGCATGTGTCTGTGTCCAAATTTCCTCTTTTTACATAGATACCAACAATAGGGGTTAGGGCCCACGCTAATTACCTCATTTTAATTTAATTACATCTTTAAAGACCTTATCTCCAAATATGGTTACATTAGGGATTAGAACTTCAACATATGATTTTTTTTTTGGGGGGGACACAATTCATCCTGTAATACTGGCATTTCTCTTCCATTTACAATGTGCAGGAGAGACTCTCCCAGAATAGAAACTGGGGTTCTCTAACAAGGAGGCATGGATTCTGGGCAGCTAAACAATGAGAAATGTCATTCTGGTATATATATATAGTATATATAATATTATATATATATATACCATACTTATGGAAGTTAAAAACAATTAATTACAAGAAAAGACTGTGTATAGAAACTTGAAATTCTAAAGAAACCCTACCGCGTATCATAATATTCAATGTTGGTAAATGTTCAGAAAATGAAAATGCTCTCTCTGCTGGTGGGAATGCAGGCTTTTATCTACCTTCCTACCGATAGCATTCTGCTTTTGCATACTAGGAGAACGTGGAGTTGTGCCACTTAAATCTCTGTTCAAGAAAGAATTTGCTATTCAGCTACAAGGAGGGCAGTTAGTAGACCATTTCCTGCTGTTATTGCTGCTCCAGGGTTTACCTCAGCTTTCAAGCCAAGGCTATGCAGCTCCCAGCCAGTAGCTAAGCATGGCAGGGAGACCAGGGTCTGGCCATTTCTGTCCAACACTGGCCTTCTCTAATAGGCAGTCTTTGCTGGGGAGCTGCCTTTCAGTTTGTCTGAGACTTGGTCAAATCGACATCGTGATCTGAGCTTAGCCTTGCCCAGTCCTGGTCTCTTTCATCTTTCACAGGTGTCACTCCCCCCAATGCTTCTGGTACTCCTAACTTCATCTGTGCCTGCATTCCAGTGCCAAACTCTCTCTCTCTCTCTCTATCTCAAACACACACACCTTACATATATTTAATAATATGTTTTTCTTGCGGTTGTAAGTGTTTTTGTAGGTGTTTGCTATTCCAGTCATAGATTTGCAAGCCACTGTACTTTTCAATAATGTAAACCTTGTGGTTTTCATGTAACATCCTTCATTTCCTTTTTCACCATTTTATCCTTAATGACATCATGGGTATTTTATTGATATCAGTTAAATTACACCGTGTTGTCCCGAAAATAAGACCTAACTGGAAAATAAGCCCTAACATGATTTTTCAGGATGCTCGTAATATAAAATAAGCCCTGCCGTATTTCCTCGAAAATAAGACTGGGTCTTATATTAGTTTTTGCTCAACAAAGACGCATTAGGGCTTATTTTATAGTATAAGCATCCTGAAAAATCATGCTAGTGCTTATTTTTCTGTTAGGTCTTAGTTTTGGGGAAACATGGTATTATGGCAGTGTACTGTCTTCAAATCTAATTTCAGACTACTTAATTTTGTGAATCATTTAAGGCCTAGATAGAAACTAGGGGAGAGGGATAGAGATAGGCAGGCAGACAGACAGACAGACAGATAGGGAAATGTCTCCTGAGGACTGATACAGTAGAATATAAAACTAAGTGACTATTGGTGGCCATGGCCTGTGCTATGAACTTAGCAGCAGAGGAAAATCTGCAGTTTGAATAAAGAATGAAGCAGATGGAAATAAAACAACCCCAGACTGATATAGAGAGGACCTGTTCAGTTTCCCTATGAAAGGTCTAATGGACTATTTGGTCCAGTTTGGGTCAGGAGGATAGCCCAGTCCCTGGTCCATTCCTGAGTGGAGGCTAAATCTTCACTCTGAATTTGAGGTAACCCTTTAGAAGTCTTGCAATGAATTCCCTTGACTTTGCATATGTCAGTATAAATTGGCTTGCCATTATTTGCAACTGAGAAAGTTTTCACTATCACAGCACATAGTAGGCATAACATAGTAGGCATTCCGAAAATTTTAGTAAAATCTGCATTTTAGAGGTATGTTGTTTAGGTGAATCTTTTTTACTGTTTCTTCTCAGTGGTCCCAAAGCTTCTTTTCTTGTTTGAATTTGTACAGTCTTAAGCTGTAGCTATATGATAATGCTAAGCGTAGTCTTCTGCAACCTGTTGTCACTTAGGAAATATTACTTAGAAAAAATAATGACAGGGAGAGAGAGAAAGAGAAGGGAGAGAGAGAAGTATTACTATTGGACTAAATGAAAATGTTTCCTGTTCACTAGAGAATCAGATTTTAGATAAAGTTTTTATGTATCTGAAGAGCCCAATTACCAGTTATTCTCTGGTGGGACTAGAGAGAAACAGCGTCCTTGATTGAGCTCTCAATCTGGACATAGACCAGCAGAGAAATTGTCACGGGAGTTTGAATTACCTGAGAAGGAGGGTGAGGATCTTTTATTAGGATGAGGTCCCTGCATCACCTGGGAACATGGGTTTCTCCATGTTGTCCCAAAATGGACCATAATATTCCATGGGAACTCCTGGAGGCAAATATTCATAGGGATTAAAACTGGTAGACATGGACAAGTCTCTTCTAACAATGATCTATCTAATAGGCCAAATATACGGAATAAACTTGGACCTCTGAGGATGAAGGTGCTTAGTTCACCACAGACACCATGAGAGCAACTTCTGTCCTAGGCAGCGATCCAGAATATCCTTCCTCCCCTAGCCAATATCATGGTTGATTTCCTCTTCACTAAGAGATGTGCTTTGATTTTTGCCTTACTTTTTCCAGGTGTCTCATACTCTTATGCCAATCTGGAGCCTTCGTGTTGATCCCCGAGGGCAGGCCTCATCTTGCATCTGGACTAGGCAATTGACTGGAATTGTTCTGACCATATGTTCTTAGAGTCACCTCCCAAGTTCTATAAGATGGTTCCTCTCCTTGGCAGCCATGTCTTAAATGCTTTTTAATCTTGCCATTCTCTGCAACAGAGTCCTGGGGGCCTGAAAGTTGTTCTCCTCATCATTTTACTGCCATTTGGAAATGAGTGAGCTCTGCTTTTCTGCTTTTTTCAGCTGTCATTTTTAATGATTCCAGACTTCCTCTGTGATCCTGGGGCCTGTGAGTGGAAAATACACTGCAGAGAATACAAGCTGGTGGTGTTTTCCAAGTGTGTTTGTGCAGCCTGTATTTCATCTGTTAACTCATGATGATGGTGCCCACAAGGGTCAGAGGGACCTTCACACCGTCTCCAGGCCGTTTTCACACCTGAGAAAAACCAGATTAAAAAAAAATTTTTTTGTGAAGATTTTTATTAAATATACAGCTAACATATAATATTATACTAGTTTTAGGTATACACCATAGTTACTCGACATTTATACATCTAAAGAAGTGATCACCATGATAAGCCCAGCAACCATCTGACACCGTACCATGCTATCATGATATTATTGACTATATTCCCTATGCTGTACATTACATCCCCATGACTTATTTGTTTTTTACCTAGAAGTTTGGACCTCTTATTCCCCTTCACCTTCCCTCTCTTTTTAATTTTTCAATTACAGTTGACTTTCAATATTATTTTATATTAATTTCAGGTACACAGCATAGTGATTAGACATTTATATAATTTAAAAGGTGATCCCCTTGACTAGTCTAGTACCAACCTGGCAATATACATAGTAATTACCATATCATTGATTATATTCCCTATGCTTTGCTTTTCACATTCCCATGGCTATTTTGTAACTACCAGTTTGTACTTTTTAATCCCTTCCCCTTTTTCATCCTGCCCTCACCCCTTCTTATCTATCACCCTGGTAAATCTAGTATTCATATGACACATACATAGTTATTACCATATTATTGACTATGTTCCTTATGCTATATCCTACATCCCCATGACTGCTTTGTAAAAACAAATTTGTACTTCTTAATCTCATCCCTTTTTTCACTCACACCCTCAAAACCCCTCACATCTGGCTACAATCAAAATGTTTTCTGTATCTATGTGTTTGTTTTGTTTGTTAATTTTGTTCTTATATTCCACATATAAGTGAAATCACATTACATCCGTCTTTGTCTGATATACTCCACTCAGCACAACACCCAACAGGTCCATCCATGCCGCTGTAGATGGCAAGAACCCATTCTTTTCCATGGCTGAGCAATATTCCAGTGTATATATGTACCATTTTCCTTTTATTCATTCATTGATGGACTCCCATGCTGCCTCCACATCTTGGCCATTTTAAATAATGCTGCAATGAACGTATGGATGCACACATCCCCTCGAAGTAACATTTTAGGTTTCTTCAGATAAATACCTTGAAGTGGGATTATTGGGTCCTCCTTTGTTTCTTCTTACAGCTTTGTTTTAAAGTCTGTTTTGTCTGGTGTAAGTATTGCTATCCCAGTTTTGTTTTTTTTAATTTCCATTTTCATGAAATATTGTTTCCCATCCCTTTACTTTCTGTCTGAGTATCTTTCAATCAGAAGTGAGTTTCTTGTAGGCAGCATGGGTAAGGGTTTTGTTTTCTTACCCATTCATCCTCCTATGTCTTTTGATTGGAGCATTTAATCCATTTACATTGAAGGTAATTGTGGACTACATATGTAGCTATTGCCATTTTAAAGTTTTCAGTAATTATTTCTTCAAATAGGTTCTCCATCTCTTGCTTTCTCTCTTGTCCTTCTGGTACCCCTACTATGACACAAATGTTGTTATACTTGATGTTGTCCCAGAGATCTCTTAAACTATCCTCATTTTTTTGGATCCCTTTTTCCTTTTGTTGTGCCAATGGCATTTTTTGATCCTCTGCTTCACCTAGTCTTCTGGTGATTTCTCCTAGGACATTCTTCATTTCAGTTACTGTAGTCTTCACTTCTGATGGATTCTTTTTTATGGCTTCTATGTCATTTTTTATACTTGTTATCTCTTTGTTGAAGTTCTCACTACATTCCTTGAGCATCCTTATAACCATTGTTTTGAACTCTGTACCTGGTCGGTTGCTTGCCTCCATTTTGTTTGTACTTTTTCTGGATTTTTCTCCTGTTCTTTTATTTGAGATGCTTTTCTTTGTTTCCTCCATTTGGCTGCCTCTCTGTGTTTATTTCTATGTATTAGGTAGATCTGCTATGTCTCCCAGTCTTGGCAGGTGGCCTTATGTAGTAGGTGTCCTGTGGGGCCCAGTCTCCATGGCTACCTGCTCTGAGTGCTCTAGGAGTGTCCCTTGTGTGGGTTGTGTGTACTCTCCTCTTATAGTTGAGCCTTGATTGCTATTGGCATGTCAGTGGGTGGGATTGACCCTCAGGCTGATTGGCTGTGGGGTCTGGTCACATCCACAGCTTATGAGCTATTGTGCAAGGGGCTTACCACATGGAATGGGAATGGGATTTGCCCCAGCAGGCTCTGGTGCCTATTGAGACTACCCTTTGTGTGTGCTGGTTGTAAAAGTAATTGGGCAATGACCTGCTGTGGTCTGAAGCCAACCTTCAAGTATGTTGGTTCTTGGGCCTCTTGGGAGGGGCTCAAGTTTAGGCCCAGGTCACCCACTGCCTGTGACTGGCCAGGGACTACCTGGTAGGAGCTATAAAGCAAACCATGGTTATTCACTGCCTGTGTTAAACCTGGAGGCACATGAGAGAGGCCTCGCTGTGAACTGAGGTCAGCTGCCACCATTACCAGATTTGGGGTAACTCAGCAAAAAGTCAGGACACCTGGAAGCCTGCTGCCACTTGCTATCTCCCTTAAGGTTCAGCTATTGATAAAGCCTCATGTGGTATACAAGTTGGGTGAGGCAGGGTCTCTGGGAGTCACTAGAGTAGGAAGAATTGTGGTCTCGAGGTTAATGTAAATTCTGGTTTGGTGCCAGTGCTTAGCCTGGAGCATTCAGCAAAAGTCTTAAAGCACACTGAGGCTAGTTGCTTCTTACCTGGGGCCTGCTAGACTCTGATAGTTTTCCAAGAAAGAGTGCAATGCAGGTGGGGCTGGCTGCTAATGAGAAAAGTACCTCCTGCATTGCTTGAGTTGGGTGTCGGGGGAGTCCCCAGCTGAGTCAGTCAGGTGGAGCAGTGGAGTTTACCAGGCAAATCAGATTCAGATTTGGCCTTTGGGGGTGGGCTCAACACAGGCAAGATGGCACTCACTTGCTGGCTGCACAGAGGAGGACCCCTCACTGGGAAAATGTCAATTATCCTTCAGTCCTGCCCCTGAGGCCACATACCTCAGTGTGCCCCCCTCCTTTATGTCTCTGAGGCTCCCTGAGTCACTGTACTCCACCAGAGCCCAAGGTGAGTGTCTGTGAGTGAGTGAGTCTGTGCAGGGGCCATTTAAGAGTATGTTTGGGTTTCCTGCAACCTTCCACCACATCCAGATGGTCGGAATCCCCACTGTTTTTCACAGCCAGATGTTGTGGGGGATCTGTTTCCCAGCACCAGTACTCTATGCTGGGGAGTCTGGTGTGGGGGTCTGGGGTCCCTCTCTCCTCCAGGGGGAACTCAGTGGCTGAGATACTCTCTTGATTCTCAAATGTCACATGGAGGTTTGGGGCCTGTTCCATATCGTCTACCCTCCTACAAGTCTCGATGTGTCTTCTTTATATTTTTAGTTATAGGACTTCTGTTCAGCTAGACTTCAGATGGTTCTTCAGGTTGACTGTTGTATAATTTAGTTGAAAATTTAATGTGTTCACAAAAGGATGCACTCACAGTGTTTAGCTACTGTGACATCTTGCCAGGTTTCAAAATCCAGATTTTACAAGTAACAAGGAAAATTGAGCTTTCCATATAAAGCCCATGCAGGTCATTCCCAAGAAGTTGTGAGATTTCTGATGGAGTTCTTAATTATTTTGTTGAAGCTACATGGTTAATGCTATCACTTGGACATCAATAGAAAAATATGTACTTGACTAGTTTCTTAAGTGTAATGTCTAAAACAAGATAATTGCAAGCAAATCTTACTGATTCTTGATTAACTCTTAATGGAAGAAAACAAATAGATGGCTTATTTTGCAAAAAAGTGAATAATGCATCATCCTGCAATGCCAACACCTCACACAAGCAACAGGAAATAATGGGGGACACTAGGCTTTGGAGATCATTTCACCTGGCCTTCAGTTCCAGTTCTGATCATTTATGATTGTATGACTTAACCCCCTTACACTGGCCAAAATCATACCTAACTCATAAAATTTTTGCTGGAATTAAATGTAATAATACCAATAGTTTAAAAACATTTATGTTTATAACATTACATTATAAATCCAAATATTTATAGAACATCCAGCATAATGTTCAGTGCCTCATAGAGGCTAATTTATTTACAAAAATGTCTTGAGCTTCTGCTATATCCAGGCATTGGGCTTAGTGCCAGGGATAAGAGAACAGATAAGACAAAGTTCTTGCCTTCAAGAAAGTTAGTCTAATCAAGGAGACAGGTATATAAATAGCGTTTTTAATGCACTGTGGTAAGGGTAATTACAGAAGAGGCATAAGGAAGTATAGAAGCAAGAAGAGAGACACATAACAAGGCTAGAGATGAAGGTGGGATCAAGGAAGGCTATGGGAATAGGTGCCTGAACTGAGAAGGAGCTAGAAAACAATGAATACAGTTATGTGATGTAGAAATTTTCAAAACAATATGGCATACAAAATATATGAGTTTTCTTTAACTCACATTGAATCACCAATGTTTTTCATATATTTGGTCAATTCTTGGTAGTTCCAGGACTTAATATGTTGGTGATAGAGAAGGAGGAACCAAATGTATGGACCACTGTGGGTTTATAATTGCATTTTAAAATTGCTCAGATTGGTCTCTACAAGACTGTCCACTAAATGACGAAGAAGAAAAATATAAGACTAGGAAGACATTAAAAGTGGGAAATATCAGGTGTTATAAAATTAGACTCAGAGAAGTATATGCTGGAGGGAAAATTAGTGAATATTACTGGTGTATTTTCACATATTTTAAGTCTTGTTTTCCAGAAGTGGAAGCTGAATAGCAACAAAGCCTCTATTAGGCCTCACTCTCTGCAGCTGCTCAGTCTTTCAGGACCTGCAGTTGATGAGATCGGGAATTTTAGCTTAGGAAGAAGGTTCCAGCTTAGAACAGTTTGGGGATCAGGATACTACATCTCTGAAAATCCTGGGACATCCAGGACCCAGAAGACTCAAAGCAGAGCTCTAGGAGTCAGTTAATAACATGCAGCTTAGTTGCCAGTTAAATAGACTTTTGTGGATGGGCCCTGGAACTTTACCCATCTTTATAACTTTTGCTAATGGATAAAATTCATTCATCCTTCAGGGCACTTACATTTCATATGTGTTTGGTGATTGTGACACCATGGATCTGAGCCTATGTGGTTTGGACCCGCATATTGTGCGGCAGAAGGCAATGGTAGACCGACTGCTGCTGCATTTTCTTTTCTTTTTATTTATTGTTTTCATTTTACCTTGAAAACCCTATGATGAGACAGTCCAGAATGAAATAAGAGATAGTGCTGAAAGATGAGACTCCCAGGTTGGAAAACACTCGAACAGTTACTGGGGAAAAGCAGAGAACATGTATTAATAGCATGGTTGCTAATGACCCAACTAGACCAAAGCCAGAAGGATGTGTAGCCGCTGATGTGCACAAAGGAGAAAGGAAAAGACGATGCTGCACCACACATACAACCTGAACATGGAACATAGAAGCATGGACTAAGGTAAGCTGGAAATTGCAAAGCAAGAAATGGAATGTCTAAACATGCCACTGCTTCGAGTTAGCAAGCTAAAATGGACTGGAATGGGACATTTCCAGTGAGGCAACTACAAGGTGTTCTACTCCGGAAATGACAAGCTCAGAAACTAAGTGGCTTTAAAGCTGAGGCAAGATGTAGCATAGTCGGTTAGGGGCCACAATACAAAATCTGACTCAATTTTATATATACAGGGGGTGCCAAAAATGTATACAAGTGGACACTTTGGTTAACATTGCTCAAGCAGTAGTTCACTGTAATCAGAAATGTCTGGATGCTGATGGTAACCACTTTGAGCACCTCTTGTAATTGCAGAAGTCAAACGTGACTTGTATTCATCTTTTGTTGTGGGTATATGTTGAGTATCACAATTTTAATACAGTTTTTTCCTTTCTTAAAATGTGTATACATTTTTATAGTTCTCTCTCTCTCTCTCTCACTCCATATATATATATATCAGTCTTTTAGGAAAACCTGTTAACAAAACCATCATTCAAATTTGTGTTCCAACTGTAGAGGCTGAAGAAGTTGAAATTGAAAACATTTACAGAAGTAGTCAAGAAGAAATTGATCACACACCAAAATAAGACATGCTGATAATTATAGGCGATTGTAATGTAAAAGTCGGAAATAAAGCAGAAAGAAACGTCATCAGAAAATTTGGACTAGGGTCAGAAATGAAGATCATCTCATGGATTTATGAGGTGTCAGACAAGGGTGCATTTTATCTCCCAATTTGTTTAATCTGTATACAGTATAAACGATATGAAAAACTGCACTAGACTCAGAGGAAGGAGGAGTGAAAATTGGTGGAAGAAATATCAATAACTTAAGATACACAGATGATACCATCTTACTGGTAGAAAGTAGCAATGATTTGAAACGACTTCAGATGAAAGTGAAAGAAGAAAGTGCCAAAGCAGGACTGTATGTGAACATCAAGATGACAAAACTCACGACTGCAGAAGAAACACCCAACTTTAACATAGACGATGAAGACATTGAAATTGTTAAATATTTTGCTTATCTTGGGTTCAGTCATCAATTTAAAGGGAAGACTGCAGCCAAGAAATCAAGACAAGGCTGAGATTTGGAAGGGCAACAGTGGAAGAATTAGAAAAGATCACCAAGTGCAAATATGTGTCATTGGAGACCAAAGCTAAGATCATCCCCACTCTTGTATTCCCAGTTACTATATGCAGATGGGAAAGTTGGTCAGTGAAGAAGGCTAATAGGAAAAAAAAAATGATTCATTTGAAATCTAGTGTTGGAGGAGAGCTCTACAGATACCGTAGATCACCAGAAAGATGGACAAGTGGGTCCTAGAGCAAATTAAGCCTGAAACATCACTGGAGGCAAATATGAAGAAACTGAAGCTGTCTTACTTCGGCACCTCATGAAAAGGCAGGGTTCTTTAGAAAACAAATGCTGGAAACAATAGAAGGCAGCGGGCAAGGAGGAAGACCAAATATGAGATGGATAGACTCCATAAAAGCAGCCACAGGCATGAGTTTCTATGAGCTGAGCGGGGCTGTTGAGGACGGGACGTGGTGGACATCACTCATTCATAGGGTCGCCAGGAGTTGGAGCTGACTCAGTGACATGTAACACACACACACACACAAATTCATTCTAACTCCCAATAGGGCATTCAGAACACAATTCACCCATAAGATGGAATAACTTACCATGTCTTTTTCAGGCCTTGAGGCGAGTCTATGGAAGTCTGCAGTCTGTATCTAAAACGCATAAGCGTTATTTAATAGTTTTTTTGTGTGCTCTATTTCCTGAGTATTGCATCTCTAGAACCCCTTTAATGCCTTTTCAATTAACAATTCAGTTGAATGAAAAAATCAAGTAGCATTGATCACCTTAAGTGTATACGACACTTTGCTGAGTAGGTTTATCAAACAAAGTTCTGTATTTCAAGATGCTTGCACTATGATAGCTTTCCAAGAACAAACCAACACTTGGGCCAGGCCTCCAGGAAATCCAAACATCTGTATTAAAAAAAAAGATGTCAGCAACAATCAATCATCCAGTTTTGTCAACATGTTATCAAAGGCCTAGATCACTGGGAGTGTTTCTAACCAGATGTTATACAGTCTGTGGATGTATCTAGAATCAAAACTACAAACACAGACTAAGGAATAAAACACTCCCACAGTGTTGCCTTGGCGCCTACCACACGTACTTGTGCTTCATGAGTTGGAGCAAGCAGAAAGTAACTTCAGAACTTGTGGAGATGACGGAGGTTTTCTCCTTACAATAACCTGTAAGATAATCATTAAAAAATCATAAGGAATATTGAAATAGTATGCTGGGAACATACTAGGTGCTAGCAGAAAGCTACATAGCATTTCGGCTGACTGTTGTATAGACTACTTATTTGGGATTGTGCAAACTGAGAAGCACTTAGTTGTTTTATGTAAAACAAGTTGAATTTTTCGTATTCGTCTAGTTAAAAAAAGCCCTAGTTTTGAAATGTTTTAAAATAAACTTGTATTACTTTTATAGTACAGAAAAATAATTTTAACTGCTTATAGCTACCATTTATTGAGCACTTACTAAGTGGGTCAGCCCCGTACTGAATATATCTCCTCCTTTAAACCTAGTCAGGTACGTACTGTTGTTACCCTTCTTTTGCAGATTAGAAAACTTAGAGGTTTAATAATTGACTCAAGATATCACAACTTGTAAGTAGTAGAGTTGGGGTCTGAAGTCAGGCCGTTCCTGTCCACAGACTTCCTTATCTGCTCAGCTAGACGGTGTCTACCCTGGCAGCCCTGCCCTGGGGACCTGGGGCAAATCTGAAGGAGGTCACCCGATGTTCAAAAAAAGAACAACTGGCAACAGCAATAATAACAATAATAATGACTAGTAAATATTGAGGACTTAATATATTGTAGGGGCTTTATTTTAGCTCTAATTTTCAAAACTCTTGCAATGTTTATCCATTGTAAAGAGATAAGGAGGCTGCGATGTGGGGAGACTGGGTAATGAATAACATCACCAGGCTCTTAAGTGGTGGAGCCAGGAGTGATTCCTGGTCTGGGGTCAAATGGTTGCAACACTAGATTCACACCTTCCCTCTGCTTCCACACCCTGTAGTCCTCACCAGGAGTTTGGGGTCCTCTGTGACTTAGATATCCAAGATATCCAAGGGTCTCTCCTTTTGTCACTCTTCTCCGTCCTCCTACATCCCTTTTATGCAGCTCTTTCTCTGACCCCATTCATACACTAATATTTAGGAGTGTCTTATTCCATTTCCTCAGGGCTTTGTTCTTGAGAATACAGCTGCAGTTGGCTTGTGTTTCCCTTCAAGAAAGAACTTGCTGTTTATCTACGGGGAGTGCAGTTAGCTGACAGCCTCCAGATGCAAATATGTTCAGGGTCCACATCGGTTTTCCAGCTGAAACCATGTTCTTCCTGGGCAATGATTAGCCAGAGGCTGAGCACAGAGATACTAGGACCTGGCCATTTCCACCCAGTATTGTTCCATAGCTCCCCATTGGGTTGGCAGAGATGTTGTCAGATCACTGTGGTCGTCTGATCTTCCTGTCCCATCCTGCTATCCTGCTTCCTGTCCCTTTTGATCTTTCACAAGCACTGCCATCACCCCCCAAATCACTGCCCAATAAACTTCTTGCACTCCTAACCCCAGAGGACCCAACTGGTACTACAGCTAAGTGAGTACTTTATCCAGGGCAGATAGTGAGTTTAAGGGGGCTGGTGTACTCATCTCTGGCAACACATTTATCATTGCTAGGAGGCTTGTGCTCATTAAGCATGAAGTGGGAAATATGAATGGAAGCTCTAGGAATATGACAGGGCTGGGGGGAGTGAGAGAGAGAAGGAGAGAGAGAGAGAGAGGGAGAGAGAGAGAGAGAGAGAGAGAGAGAGAGAGAGAGAAATAAGCAATAAGCACATGAGGGTGGGTGGTGGGCTCAAATGAAAACTTTTAGGTAGAAGTCTAGTCTATTTATCCATAAGTCTGTCATTGAGCCTTTTTTTTTTTTTTTAACTTACTCTTAAGGTATAGCATTGAAGAATATTGTAATTCATAAGCTTAAATAAGCAAAAAATACTAATTGTGGTTACTTTATTATCATGATAAAGTCAATTTTCAAGTTCTCACAGAATGCTTAGAATAATACCCGACACATAGTAGCAAGTTCTCAATAAATATTTGCTGAATCAATGAAAGAATGAATAAAAGATACAAATATTGAACACATTATACTTTTGAGCCAGTACAAAGAGATTTCTAGGATGGCTAATCATGACAGTTGTTAATAGACAGAAATGTTTCCAGCTGAGTAACAGGACTCATTCATTTTGTACACAAACCTGTTGGTTTATACCAGCCAGGTAGTATCCCACAGCGTAGCTGACCTCTGGAAGCCCCTGTGAAGAAGTGGACTCAATTTCCATTCTCTGGGATTTGCTCTGTAACAGAGCTTTCTGGTCACTTTTGCAGCTGAGGAACCAAGGGATGGCTTATGAGGATGGGCCCCCCAAGACAATCTGAATGTTCACACAATCTAAGAAAATTAGCACAATTTCTATGTATAGTGGCCTCAAATCCAACTGCCTCTTAAAATCAGATAGCTGTCCAGAAGCCCTTCCTATGTAGAAAATCTGGACATGCCACTGCATTCTTCTACAAAATGTATATGACCTCAATGGATTGGAGATTGTACTGGCAGATTGGAGAACTTTCAAGGAAGCACCTTGAATTCTCAAGTGGGGGCAGTTAAGGGATTACAGTTAATCAAGGAAAGGGGTACGACTCCGATGATGTGGAGTGAAAGTCCTGAGACAAAGCTGTTACTAATACCCCTTCTAAGTTGTCACTGGTGTAGGAGAACTGCTATGAAAAATTTCACAAACAATTTATTTTATATTAATGTTTTGTGATGTAACTTGGTGGTGGGCAGTAGAAGACATAAATACATCTCATTCTACTTAAGATGGAATTTTGGACAACACAATTTTGTTAAAAATTGGAGCAAACTGTGGTTTGAGGAGGCCAACATAAAATAGTAGAGAGGATTACACAGATAATGGTGAATAAAAAAATTAAATGAAACAAATATATGCTTTTCATGATATCAGATAGAAAATCACTAAAGTAATATTTCTCCTATAAAGTAAAATATCCTTCTATTAATTCATCAAATTGCAAGATGACTTTATTTCATGCAGTTTGAATAAAAGTGACGGGTCTTATCAGTGAGGAAAAATGAAGTGTTTCAAGGGAAAAACACTGAATAAAGAATATGTAAAAAGGATATGTGAAAAGTATTGGGGGGGATAGTCAACTATGGTAAACGTTTTATTCCAATTATAATAAAGCAAAATTGATTCAAAGAAAAATTGATAAGAATAAAATAAATTTAAATCTGAGACATTAATCTTTAAACACTGTAATTTTCAAAGGAATGCCAACTAAATCATTTGTTACTGATGTCAGAACACCCAGGTATTTGGGCAAAATGTTGTTTAAAAAGTTATGTTTCTACCACATACTGGTTATGAATTATTCAATAAATGTGTGGGGGGCAATATTGTTTACAACACAGTTCCTGCCAAGCTGTTTTTCACGGATTTTTTTTTTTTTTTTTTTAAACTTGAGGCAGATTCACAATGTAATTGGTAATAGAAGCAGATGGCATATCTTTGACCCTTTATTTTAGCTTCTAGGCACTGGCAATCAGTTACATGCCAGATATGGGGACAGACAATATGCATTAAAATTAGCCCCATCTTTTTTAGCTGCCAAAAAGTAGACCTGGTCATAAAATTTGAGCATAAAGAACCTATGAGATCATCTAGTTCAATTCTTGTATTTTACAGGTGAGAAAATGCTTGGTCAGAGAGGTAGTAAATTGACCAGCTCAAAGTCACATAGGAATAAATGGGACCAGATCTCAGGCACCTGACTTAGTGCTTGTTCCTACTCCCAGTGTTAAGGCTGTCTGTCCTATTTGGGGAGATAAGAATATTTACTTATTATATAAAATAAAAATATTTACTTATTATATGAAATATTTTGAGCCTCCTGAAAATGAACAAGAATAAGGTACTCTGGAGTACCTTCCCACCCACTTCTGACAAAACTGAAAATATTGCCATATTTGCGTCATGTTTAAAGAAAGATGTCATGATAGAGTTTGTTTTCTTTTATAGATCAAAATCATTACATTCAATTTACACTGAAATAATAGCACATTAGCCATGGTTTTATTAGTAAGTCTGTTGAAGTCAGTTACATAAATATTAATACCCTGAACATAATGGTAAAAATATTGTTACTAACAATAATAACAAATAGCCATCATTGTTCTGAGTACTACACTCCAGGCACTTGTTTGCATGTGTTGTATTATTCTGTATATAATCATGTTTTGTTATTGTCCTAGAGTTCAACTCATTGTCTTCTAGACAAAATTCTCTCTCCTTTTGACTAAAACAGTAATGTGTCATGTAGACCTGTTTTTTCTCTTAGGCCAAAAGGCTTAAATGAATTCCTTTATATGGAAAAACCACATGTTTTACTTTTGGGGTGGATGCCACCTCCTATGGGGCTCCCCAACTTCAAGAGCAGAGCTGGTCCTGGACTTCAGCTCCTACTTGTCCCGTTAGTTGGGCTCTCTTGTTTAGGGCCAGCCTATAAACTTTACTGTGGTAGCTCTGATGGCTGGAAGGAGAGGACTCTCAAGTCTAGTGAGTGGATTGGATCAAGACGTGGCCAGTCTACAGTGAGGAATATTGTTGAAACATTTGAATTGGTTTTGGATGGAATGAATGAATTTGTGTTTGAGTGCCAGTTACACCCAATGGTGGTCTGAAAATTCATATCAAAGAGAATGAGGAAATCACACTGAGATTGAAGGCTGAACTGAGAAGAAGCTGGGAAGCCATCCAGGTTGTTCTCCTAGAAATCAAATCTTTTTTGGAACACATCCTTAAAGGGAAATGATTGGGTTTCAAAGCACATTTGTCCTGAAAACGTGATGGACTGGAACGCTAATGCAACTGAGGTGGAAGAAATGGTGCTATGAGGTATAAAACAAAAGTCTTGCCTGTCTCTAACTATTTCTCATCATCTTCCTCCCTGACCTAAGATTTTCTCCACAGAATAAAATAAAGATGGTGACTTTGTCATCCTTACTCACCACCTCCTCCACTTTACGTTCCACCCACCGTATATTCGAGGTATGACAATTAAGTTTGTGAACTCATTCTAGAAAAAGTGCTACATACCTCATTGCTGAATATCACCATTGTAACCTTCAAAGTACTCCCCTTGGGAAGCTATGCACTGACGCCAGCACCTAGTCCACCCTTCAAAGCAATTTTGGAACTCTTTTACTAGAATGGCCATCAGAGCTGTCATGGTATTACCCTTGATGTCCTGAATGTCATCAAAATGCCTTCCTTTCAATGTTTCCTTTATCTTCGGGTAAAGAAAGAAGTCATTGGGGGCCAGATCAGGTGTGTAGGGACAATTATTTGTTTACTGGCTAAAAACTCCCTCACAGACAGTGCCTGTGAGCTGGTACATTGTCATGATGCAAGAGCCATGAATTGTTGGTGAAAAGCTCAGGTCATCTAACTTTTTCACGCAGCCTTTTCAGCACTTCCAAATAGTAAATTTGGTTAACTGTTTGTCCAGTTGGTACAAATTCATAATGAGCAATCCCTCTAATATCAAAAAAAGGTTAGCAACATTGTTTTGACTCTTGATTTGGACTGATGGAACGTTTCTGGTCGTGGAGAGTTGGCTGACTTCCATTGTGCTCTCTGACACTTTATTTCAGAGTTGTGTTGGCACACTCATGTTTCATCACCAGTTATAACACAGCCCAAAACATCATCTTGCTTCTCCAAAAGGTCTTGGCAAACTTTGACTCTCCTTTGCTTTTTGTTCATTGGTGAGCTCCTTTGGGACCATTTTATTACATTTATTTTTAATTTTTAATTAAAGTTTATTGGGGTGACAATTGTAAGTAAAGTTGCATAGATTTCAGTTGTATAATTCTGTAATACATCATCTATATATCACATTATGTGTTCACCACCCAGAGTTGGTTATCTTTCCATCATCATATATTTGATCCCCTTTACCCTCATCTACCACCTCCCTCCCCCTTACCCTCTGGTAACCACTAAACTATAGTCTGTGTCTATGAGTTTTTGTTTCTTCATTTGTTTGTCTTGTTCTTTTGTTGTTTTCAATTTTTGCACACACCTTTCTCATGCCAAGATTTTCAGTTAAGATTTAATTGTTTCTCTATTGATGTTTACTTGGTCTGCTATGCTTCTCACAGTCAGCCAATGATTTTGACACACAATTTGACAAATTTTTGCAATGTTTTCATCAGTTCTGCTCCTTACTGGCCACCCTGACCTCTCTTCATCTGTGACGTGTTCTCTCCCTTCAGAAAAATGTTTAATCCATTTGTACTATGCCCTTTTCTTCATGGCATTATCCCCACAAACTTGGACTAACATGTCCCTGAATTTACTTCCACTCTTGCCAAGTTTAACAAGAAATTTAATGTTTGTTCATTGCTCTAATTCAAGCTCAGACAATTTTGCAAAACACTCAACAACAATAATGAATGTCACTCAGCAAGACACCACCACACGTCGACACGAACACAGCTGTGAGACACTGATATATCAAGGTTCTGAAACCTTACCAAGGTGTTTGTACAGTGCTATCAATGTAAGCGCATGGTGGCAAGTTCACAAACTTAACTGTCAGACCTTGTATATTCTTAGGCTTCTGCAGGGATGGAAAATGACAAATGAGTATTAACCACGAAGAGAATAAGTTAATCTTAGCTTATACTGATCTGAAGCCTTCCAGTTGTGCAAAAATGGGAAAGGATTAGTGTGGGGACAGAGCCAGGAGTGAAGTTTCCAGGCCTTTGGCCTCAAGTGGAAAGGTGCTGGCTCAGGTAGTAAATGGCCATCAACTGTGGCTAGTTGGCCATCTGCTGTAACCAGTTAGCTATTGGCCACTAATATAACTGCTGTGGCTACGCTAGCAGCAAATGGGGGCTAGCAAGAAGATGGTGGCTGAACTAGCAAGAGACGGAGTGAGGGTTGCAGATCATGTGGCTCCTGTTCCCTGTTTCTTCTAGTCTCTGCCGCCAGTGAGACTATAGTGGTATGACTCCCCTATCTATGGCTCCATGGGTGTTCCTGTTTGGCCTCACCATGTCCTGCGTTCTTATGTGGGGAGTGGGAGCTTAGACCCTGCAGGAGAGCTAGCTAGAGAGGCAGCAAGTCCCCACTCACCAGAGGTGTTTGGCCATTAATCTTGGATGGAAGTTGTAGAGCAGAGTTAAGTTTTGGGTGTGCTTTTGACCCTATTATTGTTTTTTTTTAAATTTAAATTTTATTGGGGTGACAATTATTAGTAAAGTTACATAGATTTCAGGTGTGCAATTCTGTAATACATTATCTATATCTCTCACCCAGTCAGTTCTCTTCCCATCACCATATATTAGACCCCATTTACCCCCTTCTAGAGCCTCCCTCCCCCCTTACCCTCTGGTAACCCCTAAACTATTGACTGTGTCTATGAGTTTTGTTCCTTCACTTGTTTATCTTGTTCTTTTGTTGTTTTCAATTTTATATACCACGTATCAGTGCAATCATATGGTTCTTTACTTTTTCTGTCTGACTTATTTTGCTTAGCATTATACTCTCAAGATCCAGCCATGTTGTCACAAATGGTACTATTTCATCTTTTCTTACCGCTGAATAGTATTCCATTGTGTATATATACCACAACTTCTTTATCCATTCATCTATCGAAGGACATTTTGTTTGTTTCCATGTCTTGGCTGCTGTAAATAAAGCTGCAATGAACATTGGAGCACACGTGTCTTTATGGATAAATGTTTTCAGATATTTTGGGTAGATACCCAGGAGAGGGATTGCTGGATCATAAAGTAATTCTATTCTTAATTTTTTGAGGAACATCCACACTGCCTTCCATAGTGGCTGCACCAGTCTGCATTCCCACCAACAGTGTATGAGGGTTCCTTTTTCTCCACAGCCTCTCCAACATTTGTTACTATTTGTCTTGTTGATGATAGCCATTCTAACTGGGGTGAGGTGATATCTCATTGTGGTTTTTATTTGCATTTCTCTGATGATTAGTGATGTTGAGCATTTTTTCACATGTCTATTTGCCATTTGTATGTCCTCTTTGGAGAAATGTCTTTTCAGGTCCTCTGCCCATTTTTCAATTGGGTTGTTTGTTTTTCTGTTATTGAGTTGTATGAGTTCCTTGTATGTTTTGGATACTAGCCCCTTATCAGAGGTGCTGTTTGTAAAAATCTTCTCCCATTCAGTTGGTTGCCTCTTTATTTTGCAGTATCTTTTTAAGATACCTTCACATGCTGAAACTATGCAATGCTCTGCAAATGGTAGTGTTTAAATTAGGATCGCACCTTGATTGGTTTTGGCTTTTACTACTGGGTTACATTGAAATGAAAAGGAGTGGAGGCCAAGAGAGAGAAGGGAATTGCAGAGGGGAAAGTTAGGAGGAAGAAAAGCAAGAAGGAATTCTTGCTTTATTGCACATTTGGAGTTGTGTTTTATTTATTTCAAACTAATTAAATGACATGACCAAGTTCTTCCACTAAAGATACCTTTGGACTTGGGGCCACCTGCTCTCTTGGGTCAATGGGTTTGAGTGTTGGCAATGGATTTTACATTCATCGTGTATGAACCCTGCAGTTTTGTAACAATGCTTCTTGTCATCCAGCCCTTCCCATTCCGAAATCGGTCATCTGAGGATTTTCCTATTACATCTCATTTTCTGGGACCTTGTATTAGTTTGCTATTGCTACTGGAACAAATTACCACAAACTTAGTGGCTTAAAACAGCACAATTTTATTCTCTCACCACTCTGGAATTCAGAAGTCTAAAATGCTCTAACTATATTAAATTCAAGGTATAAACAGGGTTGTGTTCTTTCTGGAGACTCTAGTAGAGACTCTATTTCCTTCCTCTTTCCAGTTCCTAGAGACTACCTTCATTTCTTGGCTTGTGGCCCCTTCACAGCCAGCATCTTCAAATCTCTTTCTCTGACTCACACTTCTGTCTCCCTCTTGTAAGGGCTCTCATGATTACATTGGGCCCACCTGGATAATCCATGATAGGTCCCCATCCCAAGATTCTTAACTTAATCGTGTCTTCAAAGTTGCTTTTGCCATATAAGGTAACATGCTTATTCTAGGGATTAGAATCTTTGGGGGACCATTAAGCTGCCTACCACTGAAATTGACACCTAAAATGTATACCCAGGTCAAGGAGAGGACTGAGGTGGTGGTGGTGGTGGTGATGGCAGTGTTGAGATACTGCTGCATGTCCACTGAACTGTAAACTGTTCAGATACACCATCATTTCAGACCCCTCCCCCACCCATGGCCATGATGCCATCCTAGTATCAAGTGAGCATTTGGTAGTCATTAGTGTTACTGGTGAAATATTTTCAGTTCTCCTTTTGGGAGAAGGATTGTATTTCCCTGCCTGCCCCCTTAGGTTTAGACATGGTCACATGACTTGCTACGACCAGTGAAATGAAGACAGAATTGACAAATGTCTCTCTCAGGCTGAATTTTAAGGGCTGGTAGATGATTCTCCATGTTCTTATTTCCCTGCCAGACCCAGCATGGGAGCACACAGATGAAATTTCCCTTGGTCTGGGTTCCTGAGTGAGAATCAATAGAGGCCCTGGCCAGACCCTAATGGACAAATAGCCCAAGTGAGAAATGGGCCTTTGTTCTTTTAAGCTACTCAGATTTGGGGATCATTTTTCCTGCAGCATAACCTAACCTGCCCTGACTGACACTGGCATCCTCCGTAACAAACCGAATCAGGGTTTACTCCCTGTGCTGATCCTTCCCGCCAAAGCACCATTCCCTGTTTACTTAGGCAACCTTTGTGACCCTAAGAGAGCCTGGCCACTGAAATCACAGTTTGGAAGATGGTGTTCACTTATGGTTCCATTCGGCTTCCCCAAATTTACCGATTGATAACCAGAGTGAGCCTATCTTGAGAGAAATGCTTTCATAATTGTATCTTGTAAAGGCCACACGTCTGGTCTGCTCAGTAGCCACTGTGGAATTTACATATAAAACACCACCGTTTCCTCGACCTGGAATGCCCCTTCCACTATCTTCTGTACCTCCTAGCACCACCATTATTCTGGCAGTTGGGAGAATTTCAGGTCACCTTGAAGACCTCTGTGAGCCCTTTCTCCCAACCCATGGGCCAAGACTGAGTGGGGTGTCCCTGCGCCGGCTAAGTCCATTGGTCCTCCTCACGTGCATTCCCATCGTCCTTCACTAGCCCTGGACTCTCTGCTGAAATTCCACCAGCTGTACTAGAGCCTGAGAATAAGTGTTGATTTTCCCGAAACAGCCTGAATAAGCTTGAAAGAGCTCCCATTTACCCAACAGAAGGAAAGGATAAAGCTCGCAGAGCAGTCATGAGAATGCATCCTTGACCTGGGAGAGCACCAATCTGGGCAAACTCAGATCCAGCCTGCTAGGGGAGGGGTTCTCAGGAGGCAAGGTCAGCTCCAACCATGGACCTTTAAATAAGTCCAGCCCGTCCCCACAACACACTATAAAAACCTTCTATGCAATTTTCTGAATCATCCTCCTGCTTGTCTTATTCTCTCTTTTCTCCAGGTCCTGTTTCTTACCTGAGGATGTTCTTACCTGGATGAGTTGTTCAGACACATCCACCTTTAAAACGAGCCATTTTCTTTTGGATAGAGGCTCATACTACTCCTCTGGCTCCGACACCTGCAGCTTTAGTAGAGAGGGGCTTCTGCCTCCAACCCTCATCCTTGGGAAACCCATTCCTGCCAGTGCTTGGAGACCAGCCAGTGTCAGTCTCTCAACTCACATACTCTCCTCAGTGGTGTCAGACCTGATCAGTGCTCACCAATAGGATGAGACTGAACTTTTCAATTCTTTAAGTTAGCTTTAAGTTAGCTTGACACGAAGACAAGAGTTCAAACATGTACTCAAACTTATACTCGAAACTATTCGCTTTTAGATGCCTCCACTCTTTCTAAGGAAAATGACTGAAAGGGGGCTGGGGAGACTAATACCTTCTGAGAACATTTAGGTTATGACGTTCATGTTTTAAATCATACTGTGGCATCTGGGATTCTTACCAACTAATGGCTAAGAAATTGCCCTGCTTTTCAGTGACTTTCCAGTGTCTTCCTGCAGGCAAGTGTGTAGAAGTGATCACAAGCAGATGTGAACACTGGCACAATTTTGGGTTCCTCATTTATTATAGAGCTTCCTTGCAAGGAAAGGAAGACAAGCAGAATTGAAGGGGCAGTGTTCGTGTCCTTGAGCTGCTACCTAAAAATTGGATATAATTGTAATTAGGACACTTGGGAAATTGAACCAGGAACGTCCTTCTCCAATTAAAAGGTGATTTTCAGTTATGTGGCAGGATAAAAGAAGATCATTTTGAAAATGTGGTCAGGTAGGAATATTGGTGTGAGGTTTTCTAGAGCAACCTATTTAACTGGGAGGTTACCTGAGAACCTTCTAAGAAACATGAGGATGCCTTGAGGAATTGTTATATTTTCCCTAATACTTGTTTTCTGTGAAATTTATTCCACTGAAACTTCAGAACAAAACTAAAAGGAATGGGAAATACATTTTTCTTAATTTTCAGTCAATTAGTAAGACAGAAAACTTCAGGTTTAAGCAATTCTAGATTCTTAAAATCCAGAAACTCGAGGTAATTTTGCTAGCCATGGAGCATAAAGAAACCAAATATTATAATAAAATAAATTAAATTACCAACCATCCAAGACACTGACTCCTGTTTTATATTGTGATTTGCCTGGAATCCAACAACCTGCCTCTCTACCCAAATTTTGTGTATGTTGATACAGAACAATTTTTTTTTTATAATTGTTAGACTGAAGACATGTGAAACATTTCCGTTTAAAACACGAGAGAGAAGAAAGCCTTGAGGCTACAGCAGGAGCAATAACAGAAAGCACTTGTACTGACAGCGAGTATGGTGGTGCATTTTGTTTCGGTTTAAAATAAAAAATTGAAAATGATTGAATTCCCATTTGTATCTCTTGACTTTGCTATGTAGGGTTTAACAGAACAAATAAAGATGAGATGCTTTATTCTTTATTAAATGACTGGCTAAATTAAACTATATTTATAAGTAACTCCTGTGCGTGTGTGTGTTGTATGTGTTTACAGAACTCAGTGACTTTGCACCATGTGACTATGAGACTATGATGACATCATCTCCTCCTCCCCCCACCAAATCCTCCAACAAGATGGATATTTCTATTGCTAACAGCTTCACTTCCAATGGAAAGATGTATTTACCAGACAAACCACGTCATGTTAGGATTGCTAAATGAATAACAAGGATTTGTAAAGAGCGCTAACAGACTCAAAATTGGGAACAGTGGGTCAAGTCCCAGCTCTGCTATGCTAACTTTACACAAGTCACTGAGACCTTTGAGCCTCAGTTTCTTCATCGGCAAAATGATGTGATAACATTTCTCATATCTGCTCTTGCCTTCTTAACTGGTTCAGGTTCTCACTGGCTCTCGCCTCGATTTTCTTTGCTTGCTCTTGTGTTCACATAGAATGGCCTTAAGGCCCTCTTGCCTTTTTCTGTGCAACAGACTCATTTGCAGCATTGACTCCCAGGAAGCAGCTGCCTCTCCACCTAATCCTGCTAAGCAAACTTGATCGTGCCTTCCTTAGAGTCACTAAGGGACTTCGCATTTTCTTTGATACAGAATATTTCCGGACATCCTGCTTCTCTCTTAACATGTTAGTCTACTTGAGACTGCTGGAGGTTAGGGATTATGCCCTACCCTACTTGCTCTCTGCAATCCCCGACCCTCAGTGGCCCTTGATACATGTTTGTGGGTTGAATTGGTGCACACCCTCCTTGTCCCAGGGTTGCTGTTGGTTGTTTTGAAAATCACAAGACATAATAGTAATACTTAAATATATATTATTGTTGCTTCTGGATTTCTTTCTGCTCTCACAGCTCTGTGGATGGGTCATGGCAAATCTCACCATCTCTAAGTTTCAGATATCAGAATCTGGAGGAGTCATGTAGCTTTTTCTTTCAGGTTAAATAAGCCCCATGATTTATAGACCCCATTTCCAATTCTTTAATCATTTTCATTGCTTTTCTCTGGAACCACTCCAAGTTCTCCATTCACTTATGTTTCAGGCTCCAAACTGGACATGGTATTGAAATACTGAGCGAAAGAATTATCTGCATGTTCCTATAGTCAATATTCTTATTTATACATAAACGCTTTTTCCCCTAATCAGTCTACAAATATTAACTAGGCATGTATGCTCCACCTGGCACTAGCTTCAAAGTTTTTGGCAATTTCAAATGATGTGATTCCTCTTTGTGAGTCAGGCTTTCTTTGGTGGCATTACATGAAAAACATTACATTTATAAGCATCTGTTTGGTAGTTATTTATATAAGAGTAGAGCGGCTTTCCATGTCAATAAACATGCTGCCTCTTATCTGGTTTGTTTACATGAAATTAATTTAATAGCTCATTTGCTCCATGAATATAACAAGTATACTCCACATTCCACATTACACTGTAAACTAAAGATGCAGAAAATGATCTAGTGATTTTTTTGCATTCTACAATTTTAATTTGCTCAAATTTTATTCTACCTTATAGATTTTATTCTAGTTCATTTGACCATTAAGGTTTTCCTTCTCTTGTCATTAGAGAGATTTCAGTTAATGCTAAAATATTAATAATATTAAAACTAAACACAGTAAAACTATATCACTACTGTATACTGCTTTATCTTTGAAAGCATTTTTCTTATCTCTTATATGATCTTCATAAGGACCATATTAATAAAGAAAGGCAGGAATTATCACCATCATTGTCCACTGGTGACTCGGAAGCACAAACAGAGTCAGGGTTCAACCAAGATCATACAAATTAGTGGTTAGATAAGTGTTCTGACTTATACAGGTTTTTTTTTTTTCCACCAGAGTTTCTCAAAGCTTGAGAAAAAAATTGGATCATTACTATTATGTAAGATTCTTATAGGTTAGAACTTCTAGGAAAGCCAAAATAAGGTTACAAAAATTTTAGTATATATGCTATGAAATGAAAAACATATATTTATTTATTTTATTTTTTTTACTGGGGGAGGGGAACAAGAGTTTATTGGGGAACAGTGTGTACTTCCAAGACTTTTTTTCCAAGTCAAGTTTTTGTCCTTTGGATCTTAGTTGTGGAGGGTGCCATTCAAGTTGTTGTCCTGATTTCAGTCTTAGTTGTGGAGGGCGCAGCCCAGCTCCAGGTCCAGTTGCCGTTTTTCTAGTTGCAGGGGGCACAGCCCACCATCCCTTGTGGGAGTCAAACCAGCAACCTTGTGGTTGAGAGGACACGCTCCAACTAACTGAGCTATCCAGGATACCAGCAGCAGCTCAGCGCAAGGTGCCGTATTCAGTCTTAGTTGCAGGGGGCGGAGCCCACCATCCCTTGTGGGACTCAAGGAGTTGAACCAGCAACCTTGTGGTTGAGAGCCCACTGGCCCATGTGGGAATCGAACCGGCAGCCTTTGGAGTCAGGAGCATGGAGCTCTAACCGCTTGAGCCACTGGGCCGGCCCATGAAAAATATTTTTAATGCACATACAACACTATGTAATGTGATATAACTATACTATCAACAATATAACTAAACTATTGACAATATTTATTCATAGACTATTGTAAGTATTGTCGTCTGATAGAATAGCACAAAATTAATGATATTTATTAGGGATATCTATCTATCTATCATCTATCATCATTCCTATTTTAAGGAATTCACTCACATGACTATGGAGGCTGAGAAGTCCCGAGACCTGCTGCTGGCAAAGTGGAGACCCAGGAAAGCCAATGATACAGTTCCAATCTAAGTCCAAAAGCTTGAGAATGAGGAGAGCTGATGATGGCGTATGTTCTAGTTCAAAAGCTAGTAGGTTCAAGTCCCAAGAAGAGCCAATGTTTTAGTCTGAACACAAAGTCTGGAAAGGACAAATGTCCCAGCATAAACAGGCAGGAGCAGTTCCTTTTTACTCAGCCTTTTTGTTCTTTTCATATCTTCAATTGATTAGATGAGGCCCACCAACATTAGGGAAGGCATTCTGCTTTACCCAGTGTACCCATTCAAATGTTAATCTTATCTAGAAACGCTCCTACAGACTCACCCAGAATAATGTTTGGTCAAATGTCTGGGTACCTTATGGCCTAGTCAAGTTGACGCATAAAATTAACTCTCACAGGATGCACAACATTTTTTTTAATCCTAATAGTATGCTTTGGTACCTCTGTGACTGTATTATAGACTCATTTGGAAGTAATATCAAAATTCTAATTTTGAGGCCCTCTAAGGATATTAATCATGAGCCGAAAGGCTCTGCTTCTCTTTATATTACCTGGTGCCAACTGATTCATTTTTCAAGATGGATTGCATAAGGAAGCTATAAGAAAGTTGACATAAACCAAACACTCTTCTTAATCTGCTATTTGCTGGTGTCATTGTGGAACAGTTTTCTTTGAATTACAGAATTTCTTTCATGCACTGCATGAAATATACTTAAATATATAAGAAATAAAAACTAAAGTTTTATTTTTTGTAGTCAGTTTGCAAAAGATCGAGCCAAATATATATCCCTTTCTTTGGTTTCCTGCAAAATTACTGAAAATTTTGACCATTTTTGTGAGCAAGTATTTTTAAGTTGTATAAAAAATATTTACATCCCCAGGTTGTTATGAAAAAAATTTTAATAATCTTAGAATCTGTTTCTTTTAAAGAACAGTTTTAATTTTATATAATTCACATACCATAAAATTCACCAAAGTATACAATTTAGTGGTTTTTAGTATTTTCACAGTTTTTTAAACATCACCACAATCAATTTTAGAACATTTTCATTATCCCCAAAGGAGACCCTATATGTATCACCAGTCACTCCTCATTTCCCCCGATGCCATCTACTAATCTATTCTGTTTCTGTATCTCTATAAACAATACCTGATCTAAAATTTCATATAAATGGAATCATATAAAATGTAGTCTTTTCTAACTGGCTTCTTTCATTTAGCTTAATATTTTCAAGATTCAGCCATGTTGTAGCCTGTATCAATACCTAATTACATTTTAATGAATAATACTTCGTTGTATGGATAGGCCACATTTTACTTATATCTCCATCAGTTGATGGACATTTGCATTGTTTCCAATTTGGGAATATTATGAATAACATTGCTATAAACATTTGTGTACAAGCTCTTGAGTGAGTATATGTTTTCATTCCCCTTAGGTGTCTATCTAGGATAAGAATTGCTGGGTCATATAGTAACTCTATGTTTGACAATTTGAGGAACTGCCAAACTGTTTTCCAAAGCCGCTATACCATTTTACATTCCACCAGCCATGTAAAAAAGTTCCAATTTCTGATGTCCTTGTCAACACTTACAATTATTTGTCTTTTTGATTATAGACATCTTAGTGAGTATGAAGTGGTATCTCATTGTGGTTTTTCATTTGGATTTCATTATAGCTAATGATGTTAAGCATGTCTTCATGTGTTATTGGTTATTTGTGTTTCTTTTATGGAGAAACGTCTGTTCAAACGCTGCTCATTTATCATTTAGGTTATAGGTCTTCTTACCACTGAGTCATAAGAGTGTTTTTTAAAGATTCTAGAGATATATCCCTTTTCATATATGTGATTTGACAAATATTTTCTCCCATATTGTGGATTGTATTTTCATTTTCTTGATGATGTCCTTTGAAGCACAAAAGGTTTTAATTTTGGTGAAGTCTAATTTATCTTTTTCTTGTTGTTGCCTGTGTTTTTGGTGTCATACCAAGAAACCATTGTCTAAAATTTATTGTGGCAATCACATTGTAAGGTATATATATAAATGTCTATGTTGTATACCTGAAACAAGTATAATATTGAACTGTAATTTAAAAAAGAAACCATTGTCTAACTCAAGGTTATGAAGATTTACCCTTATGTGTTCTTCTAAGATTTTTGAAGTTTTAGCCTTACATTTAGGTCTGTGGTCTATGAGGTAATTTTTGTGTTTCGTATAAGAAAGTGGTCCAATTTCTTTCTTTTGCGTGTAATTATGCAGTTATTTCAGTGCCATTTTTAAAAAAGTTTATTCTTTACTATTTGGAAGAGATTTGGCTTTAGTGAGAATGGGATTCTCAGGAGAACCAGGGAGAAAAGGGACCCCTTCCTCTGTGATGACAAAAAGCTCAAATCTTTCTGAATATGAAAGGAATTGTGTAGACTTACAGAGCTGTCCAATGGAACATTCCGTAATAATAGAAATGTTCTATACCTGTGCTGTATGATACTGTAGTGACTAGCCACATGTGGTATCGAGCTCTTAAAATGTAGCTAAAATGAGTATGGAACTGAATTTTTTATTTTAGTTACATTTGATTGATTTAAATTTAAATAGCCACATATACGTGTAGATATGGACTACCTTGTTGGACATTGCTGGTAGGGAATCTTTTTGTGTGAGTATGTTGTAGGTTGGGGAAGAGGCTGTCTGGGTTGTTGAGCAAATATCTAGATAACATTTTCTCTCAGGCAATTCAGTCTCTAGAGGCTTAAAAAAAGTTCTGATGATTGATCTAAAAAAGAATATTTTAAGCAACGTTCAGAAGAATTTCACAAGTATAGATCCTTGTAAATCTATAAATTGACTTATGCTTTTTATTCTAATCATCAGTCCTCAAAATAAATGAGCATAGAATTAAATTTATTCAATTGAAACTATCTTGAGTTTCAGGTGTGTTATATTTGTGGAAAGATGGAAGTTGAATAATTTGTCCTGTTTTTAAATATTTAGAGGTGATAGACTTAATAGCATTTTTTCCCTTTTGCCTTGAGGAAACTATGTATACAAAGCTTCTATTTAGTATTAGCTAATGGTCTTCCAATATATTTCAGATAAAGTTCTCATGGATTTTAGAAAAGATTCTTTGATTGGGCTCTTAGAGAGAATGACCTTTGTGAGTTGAATTCCCATTTCTGAATCCCTTTGAGCATTGAAGGAGAAGACTTGCATGAGAAATGCATCCTCTTGCAGTCATTCTTTAGTAATTGTCTAATATAAAGAGTTAAATATCTACCTAGCTTTGGCTGTACCAGTCTGCAATCTCGTCTGAATTCCGCTGTTCTTTGATTTCATCAAAAGGCATATTTGCATATGGACTGATAAGGCATCTTGGCACTGGGATCCTGGGTTTCATGTAGGCACAGATTTGGCACAGGACTGATGAAAACCCAATTATGATTTGTGTCTATGCAACAGAGTTTCCTATTGATTACCTGCCAGAACCATGATAAAGCAATGTTAGGCCTGAAGCCAAGTCTTTCCAGCCACAATCTTTCCTTAGGTTTTGTATTTTATGCCCTTGCTGGAATTTTCTGAACATTTGTGAACAATAATGATTCACAAAAATGATCCTCGGATGCAAACTTGTCTGTAATAAAGGATTCTCTTCTTAGTGCCTAGGTTAACTTTGTATTTACCTTCCAATCATTTGGGATTTATCCAGCACCTGCTTATGTGCATTATATTGTTTTAAGTTTTATAGGATGTAGAAGAAATGGAAAACATGGCTTATGTTTTGAGATACCTGCCTATAGCAACCTGGAAGCAAGTTGTTTAGACATGAAGACACTAGTCCAAGAAATGATTCCTTTCTAATAGAGTTATGTTGGTGAAATTGAGCAACATGATGTGATGAGCAGAGTGAGCGGAAACGTGACTGAGAGGCTTCTTATAATTATTAATTAAGGAAGGGCATTAAGAATAAAATGAATCACAACTAGCTAGAGGGGATATAGAATGAGGGTTATTAAGGGGGTTCATGTAGAAAATCTAGCTTCCTTGTTAATCAATTTTCTCTTGAGATGGTGAGCATTTTACTCCTCATACTTATAACTGATACCTTTATTTAAAATATCTAACTTTAAAATAATTTAAAATATGTAACATTAGCGTAGTGCTCCTGGGTACCGGGCCCTGTTCTAAGTGCTTTATACCTATTGACTCATTTAAAACTCAAAACATCCCTGTGAGGAAGTTCTATTATTATCATCTCCATTTTAAAAACTAGTTAACTACAGATCAGAGACAGTAAAATACTTGTCTGAGTTCCCACAGCTGGTGGGTGGTGGTGCTGGAATTTGAACCTGGGCAGTGTGATTCTAGGTTCTGGACAATCAATCACTACCTCCTGTGGTCTCTCATCTGTGGAAAAGAACAGAGGGACATGTGCCATGGTTTATGTCTTGGGTCCTCAAGGAATGATAAAACTGTCCCTTTCTCATGGTGGAGAACAGAAAAGTCACTGTTTTTCAGTTTCAGGGTCACTTACAGGTGTGTGGGCAAGGTAAAGAAAGCAGCCAGTTCTAAAGAGTCTTCCTCAACTCTTCAGAATAAGTCCAGTTAGGTTTGGGTTATGGGTTGAATTGTGTTCTCCCCGAAAGATATGTTGAACTTATAACTCAGTACCTCAGAATATGACCTTTTTTATAAATAGGGTCTTTACAGAGGTAATGAAATTACTTTCTTATGGCAGCGTTAGCAAACTAACACAGGTTGAAAGTGGTTTTCAAGTGTGTGAGGTGGCCTCTGATTAGCTGAGAACTATTTAAACTCTCAAGAGGGAATCTAATTTCCACATATTAGAGAGTGGAACAACTGATAACCTCCATAGTGAGGTTAATGAGGTATCACATGAAACAAAAAATCTCACATGACCACTCAGAACCTCATATAATTAGAAACTTATTTCAAATTGATCACTACCTCAAAAAGCTTATCTAAAAACATAATTCTTGTCAGAATCTGAGTTAGGCTATTGTATTAGACAATATAGTTACATTCTAAGAAGGGTTTTTCTTTTATTCTTTCTCAAGCCATTCAAGGACCCCTTCCCACCATTATTTATATAATAAGTACAGTCGCCCTTGATTGGATGAATGGCATAATTTATTCCATATTCTAAAAGGACAATGCTACCTGTTCCAAATTATAGCCTTCTTTTATTGGACAATAGCAGTAAACTATATGTTAGGTATTTGATTGTCAAATTACAAGTTTAGTTTTCATAGGTCAATGTTTTATATGTGGAACAGAAAACGTCAAGCAAAGCTTATTTCTTTACAGACCACTGCTCTTGGCTTCATTCTCTCGGAGCAAAATATGTTAGAGATATCAGATTGCTGCTGCATTTATTGACAATTTCTTCATCTTTGTCCTTCTGTACATTTGGCTGCTTGAAGAGCATGAGCACTCTCTAGACAGAACCCCAGATATAGATACTTTCATAAAACTGGCCTATTATGGTTCTGCTCAGATTAGAGCCAATGGGAACCATCTTTTGGCATGGCTGACCATAGCCTTTGGGGTTACAAAGGATTGTGTTTAGGTTTCCTTTCTGTAAAACTAGGC
Source organism: Rhinolophus sinicus (assembly GCF_057876585.1). Lineage (NCBI taxonomy): Eukaryota > Metazoa > Chordata > Mammalia > Chiroptera > Rhinolophidae > Rhinolophus > Rhinolophus sinicus. Next base: position 166,500,570 of record NC_142502.1, read on the forward strand.
TCCTAATGATCTAGTTAAGCTGACTTCAGCCCGTCTCTCTCCTGGCTATAGACAAAGGTAGCACAAACATTCCTTCTATGCATAATATTCATAGTATTATTTAAAGCATGGAGTGGCCTGAACAGGCCTCTGACCCTGCTGGCCAATTATTGTCTAAAAGAAGGGCCACTGATAAAACTTTTCATCTTTTCGTTTGCTTTTTTTCTTTTTCCAAGCAAGATATTGTCTTTGCTAGATATTCTCATCTTTTAGCTGGTTTGTAAATACATGAAAATCCCATACAACTTGTTACTATTTCCTCGATATGTAGTTCACGATGGTTTATCTTGGAATATACAATAGGGAGTATTCTGCTCAAAGCGAAAGATGTTTTCAGTGCGATGTTGATGTTTCATTTTGTTTGAGATGGCTGTCTGGTTATCTTTGGCTGATTCAGGCTCATCCCAAAGGAGTAGAACTTTGGGACCTCAACTCCTTATTCGTGTGGATCTCCGCTGGAGTCCAAACAATTGTCCAAGAATAACCCTGGCCTTTCTTGCCAGCGCTTCCTCTGCTCACCTTGTAGGGTGGCCTAGATGTCCACTGGACTTGTACCTTCATGGATCCCCAGCTTCTGCAAAAGGAGATGAGCCCTAGCCTCTGCTCTGGGCTCTACTTGGGCGCTGGATGATGAACTCAATGGCCCAGAGAATAGTCACTCTCAATGCATTTGTTGTCACCACGCAGTATCGATTGAAAGCTAGGAGAAACGCTGTTTAGAGAGAATTGCTAAGTTCATTCACCTCCTGAGACTCTAAATGAAATCACTGGGTCAAAGCTGATCTGCAGAGTCAGGAACACTGCTTTTGTGGAGTTGGCCATACCCGCCTTCTCGCTCCCCTTCTCCAGAAGAACACCTTTTCTCTGTCTTTTGCCATTAGCCTAAATCAGAGTCTTTTAAACAAGCAGCTCCCATGGCTCTTGTTGGAGGAATTGCAAAGAAGCTGTGGTGGTGGTTCATTATATCTCCTATTTATGAGGATCTTAGGGATAGTTCCTGTCTGGTCTGAGTATCAAGAATGATTAGACTTCCCTGGGAATTATGGATTGTTACTATCTCATGGACAATGTGAACTGTGTAACTAAGATTTTTCTTTGCATGTTGGCTGCCAGAAAAGGTAGGACCAGATTTATAGCCCACCTACTACACATTTGTAGGTTCTTACACTATGCATTTTAGACCCATTCCTGGCTCTACTTCACCTCCACTCCTGTTTTACTTTCTTCTCTTTCCTCACTTTTAACTGATGCTAGTGGGTCAATTTCTATGTGTCTTACTATAGGCTGCTTCAAATCTTTTTAGGAGTAGAGCAAAATATGAAAATAATCACATATACATAAATGAAATAATCTCAACTAAGGTTTTAAAGGGAGGGTTGCAGATTGGTTGGTGAAGAGAAAAAATAGCGTCTTCTAGATGCAGGGAGCAAAATAAACAAACAAATAAAGGTAGAGTAAATGGTTTTGTCAAGGGATATGATAAAAAAAAAACTTCCTTATTACAGTTAAAGTGATGTAGCAAAGCTATTCACTTGAGATCTCTAAATTGGAACATGGAAAAAGATGCATGATATAAAATGAAATTGCTTTTAAAATCGCTCAGCCTGATATATATTTTCAGGAATACATTTATGAAAATATTTTAGGTACTATACATTGGAATGAAATCTAGAAGTTCTCTGAAAAATAAGGGCATTGAGATAAGAATATCATATTAGTATCTTTTAGCTTAATACATTTTCATACGTTATTTAAATACTTCGGAAAGAGTTAGGTAATGTTATTCTTTCAATTTTATTCATGCCTTCCAGATGCCATGACTATATCTATTTGAAAAACAAATATGGGAAAACACTGAGCATTTTGTAGTAAGATTAGGTATAAATTGGAAGTTCAGATGAATGGTGATGGCAATAATTCCAATAATTCAAAGATAAGAAACATTATGCCTACTTTATTTACAAGGAACTCTTTTATTCTCCAGGCTCCATTTTCATTGATTAGTTCCATGAGAGTAAGGGCTTTGTGTCTAGTTGATAACTGCTATACTCCAAGTATTCAGCTCATTGCCCAGAACACAGTAGATAATCAGTACATATTTGTTGAATGAATGAATGAGTGAGTGAGTGAATGCATGAATGAAATGAATGTGAGGTTTAGACCATATTTGTACAATCAGGATAAAATTGAGTTGACCTTGGGGAGGGAGTGATGGAGATTTTATTTTTGCCCCATTTGCAGACTATAGGCTAAGATTCCTTTTAGAGTTAATATCCCAAATAGCTTAGAGTTAATATCCCAAATAGCTGTTTAGATGTTACCATTTCTATGATTATTTGAAGACCCGTTTCCCTCCACAGTGTGGAGCTTACCCCAAGATGATTATCTTGTGAAATAATTGTTTTTTTCTTGGTGTTAGAATAATGAATGTTGGTGCTGTAAGGATCTTAAAGCCTCCTCCCTGTGGAGTAAAGAGTTAATGGTTGGGAGGTGATGCCTCTGGCCCAAATCTCTTGACCTCATTCCTACTGAAGAGGTTGTGTGGCATAGCAGTTACACACTCACTCTGGAAAAAATCAGGTCCCCACTAGAATGCTGTCTCATCTCTAAGATGAGAATAGTTCCTACTTCATAGGATTGTTTGGGTATATGATGAAATAATGAATGTACAGTATTTAGAAGAGTGCTTGGTATTATTTAAATTAAGAGTTCCAGAGTGTGGCCAAATTGCATTATTAGAAAATAAAGCATAATTAACTTGAGTTAAAATTCATCTTTCCAAATTAAATTTTTCCTGACGCCCAAGTAAAATGGATTGTTTTCTTCTCTAAAACACCTATACGGTATTCTACGTGTCTGTCACTTGTCGCCTCTCAAATAGTGACCCTTGTAAAGGCAGGGTCTGCCGCATGTTGGGCAATTTCTGTTAATTTTACTTAAATAATTATCAATCTTACCCTGCAATGAAATTAATACAGTGGTCTGTGACCAAGGCATTGTCCACATAGCTGCCTTTAATGATTAGTCCAATTATTCAAACTATGAGTCTTTTGCCCTTACTCAACTACATCGTAGAGGAATAACTTAGTCACATGGGTTATTTGTCTAGATAAGGGTTATTCAACCTTGGTACTATTGACATTTTGGGATGGATAATTATTTGTTGTGTGGGGCTCCCCTGTGCATTGTGGGAGGTTTAGCAACATCCCTAGCCGCTACCCACTAGACATCAGTAGCACCCGCCTTCCCCACCAGTTGTGACAATAAAAGACCTCTCCAGATGTTCACACACGTGTCCCAGGGGGAAAAGTCATCCCCAGTGGAGCACCACCAGGAGAGATTACATCAAATTGTCACTTTTCTTTATTACATTTTATAATCAATCTCTGGAATACGCTTTGAAATTATATTGCAGAGTCTTCTTTCTGAGGCAATTTAAAAACAGAGAATGATAATTCTCAGCTCTGATTGGTTCAGAAGGTTTGGTAATTGACCATTAGAGGTAGGTCTCAATTCTCTGAATTGAAGATACAGAAGTCCCACATGCCTCCTTGGGTCAGCCCCCTGCCTCCTGCATATTTAAATACTTAACATACGCTCTTCATGTTTGCCCTTCTATGCTGTAATATAAGAACTCTCTAGTCAAAATGACTGGAGAATAGTCACAAATCTCGCTTCCTTTGAAACATTTTTGCTTTATTTGTTTATCAGTTTCCAATCGCCCATTATTGCTGTGTCCTTTCCAGTTGCACAAAGCATGCTGGGTCATTTCTCAGGTCTATTGAGTATAGGAAGACTGGAAGTGAGTGGTCATTATGGCTGTACACACACCTCAGAGCCTCTCTCCACATCAACAGTGGCTAATACACCTGGTACTTGGAACATATCCTACATGGCTGCTATAGCAAACTCCCAGCACCCACTCCAACTCTCTCCAGCTGCCCCACCCCATTGACAATCCGAGCATTGTGCAGAATCATCCCAGAGCTGTTTGAAGAGCATAGCCCAGGGCCCAGGGGTTGCTGTTCACTTGTGGCATTAGATCAAGAATGAAATGGCAGTAGCTTTATGAACGTGCTTAGGAAAGACTTCCATTAGCAGCCCCTGAGGCTCTGGCCCCTTCTCTCAGCCCTCTGTTATCACTGAAAACAATGCTGCATGTATCTAAGGAGTGGGATGTGTTCTGGGAAAACATGCGTTAGGAATGCACATGAGCTTACAATGGCCTCTGGGTCTGCTGGCACATCCTTTGTAGTCTTCTGTCTCAGGTATAGTCACTACACATGCGAGGGAAAGTAATGTGCATGCTTGGTTAAGTACCTACTGAGCTTACTGGTCAATGTGGGGAAAGAGGGTGAGGAGGATATGAGGGAGCTAAGTTGTTTCTAAAAGAACCAGATGTCCACTGTCTCCACAAAGTGCCCTTGAGTTCCATCCAAAACAAGTATAAATAAAGACTTTTCCCAAACTCTGTCATCCTTCAATTAAACATATGATCAAATTAAAATAAATCACCCTTAAGCAATAAGGTACAAAGCGATCTAACTTCAGAATATCCATAAAACAGAAAAAGTGGAAAAATATTAGTGACAAGGAAGATTGGCTAAAGGAAGAGCTAACAGTAAATGAAGCCATAACTTTTCCCCAGACATGATTCTGACTTAAACACAGATAAAGCAGCGTTGTGCATAAGATTTAGAAAAAACTCACAAAGAAGTGTTCCCACTTCTTTAAGTATTTTTTTAGCACTACGTTTGTATGAAGCATGGAAGAAAATGTATTTTGACCCTTAGTGCCTTGTGTTGGCAAACTGTTTTTATTGACTCTTATTCCAGGCTATAGCTTTTATATTTTCTTGTTCTCTTTGACTGGTATTTAATGAGTACGATTTAAAGAACATTTCGCTATTTTATGGCCAGGGTCCTAGCTCTAGCAACTGGAAATTTGTAAAACTGTATAACATGGTTCCATCAGTTCTACACCAATAAATAACAGTGATTTCAAGGATGATTAATCATAATCATTATAAAGCACTTTGGCCAAGCCAACATCTGTTTCCATGGATACAGCAGTCGGCCATCTCGCTTTGGTAATTTATATATTTTAGTTATTGTTCCCAGATGACTATGAGGACCATTGTACATATAATATGACCTTTGAACTTTCGGCCCCAATGGACTCTGTGGTTTACATGCAGCCTGTGGTCCTTTTGAGAAGTTTTTCTGGAGCATTTGTGGAGCTCGGAGGAAATAAAGCAGGATTTCAAAGCTCTTTCCAACATTGCTTCCTTGAAGAGGCACAGTGAAGGAAAGAACAGTGGTGACAATGTCAGTAACAAGCAGCAAATCATGCCTATGACATTGTCAGTGAATGAGGGATCTAAAGACTCACAAGCACGGGGTAAACTGGCTCCCTCTATGTCACACTGCAATTGAGTGGAAAGCTGGTTCACACCCAGACCGCCTGACTCTCAGGCCAGGGCTCATCTTTTCCTTAATTATCTTACACAAATATGTTTTATTCAGTTCTTTGTTGAATGCATGTTTACTGAACCTGTACTACGTATGTGCCCATTCTAGGTTCAGTGCTGCCAACTTAATGGTAAGCCAAGAAGCCAAAATGTGTCCTGGTTCCTGCCCTATGGCTCAGAAAGAGGCGAGTAAGGGACACTTGCCCTAAGCGAATAATCGCACAGGCCAATGGACAGTTAGGCTGTGACAAGTGTTGAATAGGTGAGAGTTATACCCTGAAGGCCTGTCATCGGGCATTAAATCTAATTACAGAAGTAAGGACAGGCTTCTTTGGAGCAGTGTCACCTGAGCTGAGATCTGAAGAAGGAATTAGTTATTTGAAAGTCAGAGCAAACATTGTGTCAGGGGCCAGCATGTGCAAATGCCCCTTGGCAAGAGGAAACAAATTAAGTACTAGTACTAAAAAAGTGTGATAAGAGTGTAGAAACACAGGACCAATGGATCAGGGGCCTGATTATGTTGGACTTGTGAAGCCCACAATGAAAAATGCTGTTTCTATTTGAGTTACAGACAGGACTCACCGGCATTAGCCTTGCTTGATGGGGTTGTATCAGAATCAGAAGGTCTAGCTGGGGCCGGGTGGTGGGAGTCTCTCTAGCTTGAAGGGCAGAACCTTACTTTGGTCTTTTGCTTTATTAAACACTCACTCTGATTTTCTCCACATTTCTGCTTTGGAGTCCTGATGCTAGGAATGTCAGGAAAGCTCTGAGGTCTTGTTTGTCATTGGTGAGTCTGGTTTCATAGGCTGCAGGCCCAGGTGTCCAGGGTTCTGATTTTCTCTCTGCAGAGGAGGGAAGCCACGCAGAGGACTGTTGTCATGGGGTGGGAAGAATGAATAGGCTTAGTGTAGACCTTTCCCTTTCTATGCATAGGATTCAAAGTATTTCTCCCATACACTGGAGGTGTAAGATACTACATATGAAGTGCACCTGTTTGTGTTAATTTTATATGCTGTGTACCAAATAACCATACACATAGCAGCTTAAATGACACACCTTTATTATTTTACAGATTCTCTGGGTCAGGAGTCCGCACGTGGATTAGTTGGGTCTTCTACCTCTGAACACTCTTCAGAGTGTTCACCAGGGCTTCATTCTCATCTCGAGGCTTGTGTGGGTCAAGAACCACTTCCAAGTTCAGTCAGGTTGTTGTTGGCAGAATTCATTTTCCTGTGATTGTAAGGATTATAGCTGCTGCCTCATCGAAGCCAGCAAGGAAAACAAAACCCTATAGCAAGTGGGCTAGCCAAGATGGAGTCTTACATAACTTAATGTAATCACGGGAATGATGTCCCATCACCTTTGCCATATTCTATTGGTTAGAATTAAGTCACAACAAAAGAACAAGACAAACAAATGAGAAACAAAAACTCATAGACACAGACAATAGTTTAGTGGTTACCAGAGGATAGGGGGGGTGGGGGGTGGGAGATGAGGGTGAGGGAGATCAAATATATGGTGATGGAAGGACAACTGTCTCTGGGTGATGAACACACAATGGGATTTATATATGATGTAATACAGAATTGTACATCTGAAATCTATGTAATTTCACTAACAATTGTCACCTCAATAAACTGAAAAAGAAAATCTTCATCACCTTCAAAAAAAAAAAAAAAGAATTAAGTCACAAGTGCCGCCCATACTCTGAGAGAAGGGATTACACAGGGCGTGAACACTGAGAGGCAGAGCTATGCAACAAGTCTGTTTGCTGCACTCGTCATGACCCAGCTTCACACGCACACACCCAGGGGCTGTCTGTGTAAAGCCTGGGGGAGTTCTGTGCTCTCTCTGACTCACCGAGTCAGAGAGATCCCTGGACATGGTTTGGTTGTCACCTAAAAAGAAGACAGAAGCCCAATAGCAAGTGAAAATCCCCCTGGTGGAAAATTCCCTAGCCTAGCTCCTTATGGAACGAATGCCAGATAGAACACCAAATGCTGTGGGTGATGGGGACCTGGGGGGTCTTGGGGATTTCCTCTAGTTTACCCTGCTTCTCTTAGAAGAGAGTAAGTGATTAGGTGCATAAACTGACAGCGGGGATAAACTGAACAGGAGCCAGGCTATAAATGCAGAAAAAGGCAGGTTTGGGGAAGGAAAGGGCACTGACTGTATGGAATGGAGTTCTGGCTCTGCTACCTGAGGTGGGTCAGCTCCCACCTGGGATGTGCTAATAAAATGAAGCAAGCAACTTGGAACAGGTGATCTCTCAGTCTCTGCAATGGTCGTGTGTGTGTGTGTGTGTGTGTGTGTGTGTGTGTGTGTGTGTGTGTGTGTGTGTGTGAGAGAGAGAGAGAGAGAGAGTTGTGGAGATCAGATGGGACCAAATCCTAAACTTAGCTAGACGGTGAGGAAGGAAATGCTAGAACATAAGAGCCTTCAAATCCTAGATTATGGCCTTTGGCATCAGTTTATCATCCTATAGGGAAGACAAAACTCAGCAGAAAAGTGATTTGCCCAAGGTATTGCCTTACCTTGTTAGTTTACCACCAGTGCTGAGCCCAGGGTTGACCTCTTATGGTTTTTGGTTTGTGCTTTATCACTTCACCATGAATCGCTAAGCTAAGGAGGGAAGTTTCAGGATGCTTTGAAGAGGGTAGGACACAAGGGAATATGGAAAGATAATCAGAGGAGAATTACAAGTCCCCTAATTATAAACTAGGTCTGTTTCAATCTTTTCTTCAGTGGGGTATGATGGTGCCTTACTGCTTTGAACAGAAAATTTCTATTTTTAAAACAAGTGACTTTTAGCTAGACATTCTTAGTCATGCATAGGCTGCTCTTCACTCTGCCGCTTCACACAGGAGGCAAGATTTTTTGTTTTGCATTATTATTATGCAATACCGGAAAACTTGCTGGGCTTGGTATATTGTGCAGGCTTTTTTTTTTTAAACATCACCAACGAGTTTTATTTATCACCATGAAAAACGTCTGAATTTTAAACAGATTCCTGGACTGGGGGCTCATATCCATCAGCTCGTTCAACTTTAGCACCTCCTCATCCCCAGTAGCTTTTCCAGAACGTGCAGGCCTCTTTGGGGGGCTGATGATCTTATTCTGGCACCTCTCTTAGCCTTGTGAGTGGTGGTATGCAACCATTACATAACACGAGTCCCGGGCAAGACAGGACTACTGACAATGCTGTCACCACCACTTTGAGGCCAGCTCCCTTGCATGTCACAGAGGGGAGAATTTCCCTCAGTCTTCTTTGCTTGTAATCTTGAGGATGCAAATGGAAACAGCAATTTGTCACAATTTTCACCCATCAGATTAGCAAAAATGAAAAAGATTAAAGTAGCCAGTGGTGTATAAATGATACTGCCACTTTGGAGAACAATTTAACAATTTCCAAAAAAACTAAAATGCATGCATTTTGATTTTTAAAACTATACTCCAAAGAGGTGACTCATCTAATTGTACAAGCAAACCTGCACAAATCTGCCTTGCATTCTTTATTTGTGAAAGTAAAATACTTGAAACAACCGAAATGAAGAAAACATAATGAAGTATCCTAACAGAATAAAGATAATAAGGTTTGTTCTTGCGATGGAACGTAATCCAGTAGTAGAAAAGAATGAATACGACCACTGGACATAAACATGGATGGATCTCAAAACATAGTATAATATTAAGTGGAAATATTGCAGGACAATATGATTTTATGATATAATTTATTTAAATGTGAAAAACAGCAAAAAATAACTGTATTATTTATGGATACTTTTATATGTATCCAATTCTCACAATGGATCAGGAAGTTGAATAGCAAAATACTGGTAAATGTTGCTTCTGAGAAGGAAGGAAGAAACTGAGTCAGAGGTAGGAGACTAAGAATTCTTTCACTTGATTAAATGTATTATTTCTTTTTTTAAAAAACACACAAAATTTTAAAAATGTCAACATATGATCAATGTGTGTGTGTGTGTGTGTGTGTGTGTGTGTGTGTATGTGTGAAGGTAGAACCAAGTTTTTTATTTTATTATTAGGGATTTTTTTAAAGGTTCTCAAAAAATATCATTAATGCAGAAGAACACCATTTCTTAGTAACTGGAGAAATTTGAAACACTGTGAATCTACCCTCCTGTGTGTGATAGGGGTAGCCTGAGTTGAAAAGGGTTTCAGAGGGTTAGATTCAGCAGAATTTTGGATAATGGCATGCAAGTATATATAACATGAAGTTATATATAGGTAACAAAGACCAGAAATTATCCCTTTGCAAGTACATTGCAAATTTGGCACTGGGAAACTTTTAAAAAAACAATGTGCTCAAAAAAGGTTTTAAGTAAACAGTTATTGAATTGGGTATGCATGATGATTGCAGCTAATTGAATTTTTAATGGAATTATTCTTTGGCGTCTAGGAAAAGAAAAGTCAAAAAATAGGAAAGAAATTATTTTTTATACTAAGTCTGAATTTCAGATTGGTTCCGATTGTGAAGGAAATTGCCAGTTGAAGGCTTTTCTGCTATTCAGATGAGTGGCCGTGGAGCAAAACCACTTAGTTAGTTCGAGGGGAACCGATACACTTATAATTTTGAAAGCAAAAGTAGGATTTGCAGAAGTAAACATTTCCATTCAATAATGTTCAGAAAACCAGACCCCTTGCTGCTTGGCTTGCCAGAGTGAAAAAAAATCCAAAGACACTGCTAGAAATCCTCTTTGATTTCTTTTAAACCGAATTGATTGAGAGAGTTAAATTATAATGTGATAATGATTTCTGTATCTCAAAAACCTGTTATTGTTACACATCATTAAAGCTAAGTTTCATTAGTATCTTATTCCAAGGGTTATTAGCAGTAATTCTGTGTGTTATTCTATATCTGTGTAAATAATCAGTTTAGAATCAACACTTACTGTTCAGTGTGGAGGTGGTAAACAAATATAAAACTAGATAAATTTCTTGTTTTTCAATGACCTCTTTCTTTCAGCTCTAATTCATTGCTCATTTTGGTTCCAGATTAAACCTCTCAAGGTATTTCTGGTGCCATGACTAGCTGTCCTGAAAAGGGTGGACACCTCACTTTCCACTCAGTTAAGAATAAACTTACCAACCTGTGCTAATGTTCTTTCTTAGTGTTATTCCCCACCATTGTACAGCCTGTCAGTCCTAGTGATTTTTGTTTGTTTGTTTGTTTATTTTTCAACTACATTGAGGCAGTCCAAGTGGTTTAGCTTTGGGATCTTTCCTGAATATTTCTTACCTTTTGCTCATTCTTTTCTCCTGACCTGTCCTACTTCTATTCATTTTTCCTGCCAATATGCTCTAGAAATTACAATGATTTTCTTAAAATTCACGGCTTCCATGAGCGCTTTTTAAATTCTGTACTTCTTGTATAGCATTTGAAGAACGGGCTATCTGCATACTATTTGTGGATTTTTGAGTATTAATTGAGCCGTCCTCACTCTATGCAAAGCTTCTCAAGCATTGGACTCACGACTTATTCATATTTATGTCCTTTACAGCTGCTAGCACTGTGCCTTACAAATAGTAGGTGCTTAGTTAATGTTTAATTAATTATTACTTGACTGACTACACAGTTTATGGAAAAGTTTGTCCTTGTTAGTCATTAACTGACTTGAATTCATATGTCAACTTCTCAATTGGCTTAGCAAATTAAAAGCTAAGCAAGTGACTTTGTAATCTGCGACCTGCTTTCTATATGGCAACTTTCCTGGAAGAGGCTCAGGTACAAAACTGTACTAATTTTCTTGCTGCCATATGTGGAGATAGCTTCAATGACACAGTGAAGCCAGAGTTCAGTGACCTCCAAGAGCTCTCATGATACGCGATTCTGCCAATTTCTTTAGGAGAAAAAGGATTTCGTTTTCTGCCAATGTTTTCAAAGTCACAGAGTTAGAGATACATTGTAGAGTATTTCTTGTACTGGATCTGATTTGCAGTGACTTGGAAAGACCACAGAGCATCAGGACTGGTGTGTCTGGATAGGCAGCTATGGTGTAGGGTAAAATGACCTTTAGATTTCGATCCTTAGGATACTTCAGGACATCCACTGTTTGCCTGAATTATATACGATATGGACCCTTATTTTATTTATTAATTTACTTATTTATTTTTTGTCTTCTGTAATTCACTTTAAGTAGCTTGTGACCAACACATATATCAAAACAGTGAGATATAAATAGGATAGAAAATAATGTTAAGACTAGGGCAACTATAAGTTTGAGTCAGAGAAAAGTTAAGACTGGGGATGGGAAATGAGAAGAAGGAGAAAACTACACTATAGGGATATTCATAGTTGTTAAAGCTCATGTTGGTACCTGATATAAAAACAAAAATTAGTCTGGGACATAGTTTTAATGTCTCAGGAGAATAATCATATCAATTTGGGTGAGAAACAAATACTTCAGAAGATTAAAATCTAAGCTCAATTGCTCACATGGAATGCCCCCTAAGGGCAGTGGATGATATTCTCAACACCACCACATGAAACTGTGTCAGCTTATTATGGCTCCTCAGTAAATGACAAAGGCATAATGCTATACAAGACCCATTTCCAGGGCCAATATAATTCAGGGCAACAGTACATCTCTCCTGGGATTAGCTTGAATTGTGGGCAAAATCTGAAATGCTAGGAAGAATAGAAAGACTGTCAGAAAGTCCTCCATAAATAACCTCCTTCAAGCAGTGTTTGGATATGAGGTGAAAAGTATAGAACTTATGATTACATTTTTATGAGCCCATGAATAATTCTTCATTATTAATTGAGGGTGCATTACTGATTATTGATTGTCCCTCATCATGTTATATGCTGAATTATTCTTATTATCACCACCTCTACCAAACTCACCATTGTCAGAAAGTATCTACTTAATCGCGTCATGATATGCACATAGTTGGTGATTAATGATCATGAGTTGAATTAACTATGCTAGGAGCCAGTTGAAAGAAACTCCAAGTTTATATCTCTTTGGAAATTGACTGTTAAATAAGCACTAAAGATATATCAGAGATAAACAGAATTTTCTATAATCAATTGCATCAGCATGAAATACCTAATTTTCAAGCCATCGGGAAAATGGTCCTAAGAATTGTATCCATGAAGTGGGCCCTCAGAAAGTTTTAAAATGAAGATGAAGGGATGATAAAAAAAAAAAGTATTCTGGACAAAGAGCAGTGTTTGGGAGAATACTCAGTAGGCAGAACATTTCTAACCTTATTTTAAGAAGTCCAAGTTCACAAAAATGATTAAAATGAACACTTCTATAAAAATAACTTCCTTTTACCTTAAATCCGTCCTGCGTAGTAGAGATTAGTATATAGTCATCCATGGAAAGAGACTCAGAATGGCTATAGAAAGACCTCTCTATGTCACAGGGCCAGGACTAAGGATGTTTTCTGAGATCAAATCCTAAGCTTTAAGAGGTCTCTCTTCTGCCTCTAAAGTTTGCTAAAGATGTATTTAAAAACTGATAAATATTCAGCATGGAAGGAACAGATCTTCCACTTGCTAATTCTCCTCTTCTTCACCACCTTATCCAGTTATACCCCTTTTGTTCTGTACTTCCTTCTCATCTTGTTTTCCCTTCCTGCCAATTCATAAAAGTAGAGCGTAAGACAGAACACCTAGTGGATAGTCATACTTATGGATTGATTCTTCAAATTTGGGGAATGATGCAAAGAAACCCATTCCCTGAAGAATGTTACAAGAGTTCCCGACAAAGCAAGATCATCATAACATAAACTTGATATTTCAGTTATGACTTGGGTTCAACTGTAAATATCAAATACCAGAAATAATTGTGGCTTAACCAAAATAGATGTGCAGTGGACATCTAGGAGTGGCCATCCAAAGATGGGAGAGTAGATATATGGAGTCATCAGGTTCTAGGTTTCTTTCTGCTTCACCAGTCTTAGCGCTGGGTGCTAGACACTCTATGAACCCATGAACTGAGTTGGCTCTGGGAACTCGAGTCATTAGATCCAATGAAGGTTAGCAGCAGAGGGAAATTGGGGAGGGTGAAGACTACTCACCTCTCTTTTTAAACAGTGGTCTTAAAGAAGGATCCACTTGGGTCATATAAGGCTTTGATTTACATCACATTGCCTAGAGCTTAGCCACAGGCTGCAGAAGAGCTAGTAAATCAAGACTGTTCCTAGAGGCAATGTACTATACTAAATATAGGGGCTCTGCTACTGAGAAAGAAAGATGGGATGCCACAAATGGTGTGAATAAATTATTATAGTTAGGATTTCTAGTTTCTGATAATTACAGATTTAAGACTTTTTTTCCAACATAAATAATTTTCTCACTTAGGTTACTCTTTCTGTATTGCATCTACTCTTAACCTCAGTTAGATTTAAAACTCATGTTCCCACGAAAAAAAAAAAAAGAAAAGAAAAAGAACGGATTGATATCCTCTTTCTTTTGTTCACTCTAACAATAGTTGATTAAAAACTCTCAAAATTCTTATAATAAATGTTACTTTTAAATATCTTGATATTTCTTTCCTAATATTGCTTCCCTTTTTTTTTTTCATTTACAATCTTTACCATTTACTTGTATTTTGAAAACTGAGAACCTTTTCCAAAACCATATGAATTTGTATCATTGTTTTCTGTGTTTTTTTTTTTTTTTTTTTTTTCTGGCAAGAATTTTTGTGTAAGATTAAAATTACTTACCTCCTTCATGCCAAATTTAATTATGTCTTAATGCAGAACCACTTTTAATGAAAGATGTTGAGAAAGACAGATACTTGGTTATTTTTAGTTTCTAAATTTGACTCCGTGGGATAGGTTTCCTGACCCATTTGAAGTTAGGCATAAAAGAAAACTGCATCCTACAGATCACAAGGTAAAATAGAAAACATTTTGAAACCCCTTTCCCCTTCATTCTTTCTTGCTAAAAATAGATTCTTTCCTTCAGAATTCTTTTTATACTATTCCTCTTCTTAAAATAGGTTTTATCCATTGCACATGACAATTTCTTATAGATGCATCTACCTTTAGAATTTTCCACTACCCATCAAAGGCATTTGACTCTATTTATTTGTTATTCTTTTAAAGTTATTATTTAAAAAAGTGTAATTTTGAACATAGGCAAAATGAAACACCTAGAATCTCACAACCTTAACACAACAGTTTCAGATTTGCATAGGTTCTAATGGTACCACATTTCATTTCATCTAAGATGTATCATTATTTCATATACCACTAAGACAGAAAAAGTTCTTATAATTAAAACATAAGATGGTATTAACTGTAAAATGCATCTTGATTTCACAGATGTCAACATACTAAAATATGCCTTTTAGAATTGAGAAAATTTGGCATTGATTTACACCAATACATTCTTTTACAGTTACAGTCATACAATACAGGGCTCTCTTTATTTTTCCCCACTCAAACTGTAAATGATAAACATTTCCTACATTTCTACATTTACTTTATAATTACCATTTTAATAACTACATAGTTTTCCATCAAGTTAATGTACTGTAATTTACTAAATCATTTTGTTACTGTTTTGCATTTAGGGTGTTTCTAGGTTTTTGACAATAAATATCTTATGCATGTAGATTTTTTTATACCATTGAGTAATTTATCTGTTTCACTTCTTTGATTATCTGGATCAAAAGGTTCATGAACATTTATATGATTCCTGATATTTTTCCATTCATTTTAAAAATGTTGTACCAATTTCCATTGCCACCAGCAGTAAATAAGCATCCCAATTCCACAGGAACTACTCCAAATGTTGAGAACTATTTTTTTCCCAGTACTCATACCCTTTTATTTTACACATAGAGATCTTTCTTTAAGATTATAAAAATTTTAAGATGATGATAAGAATATATGAAACTTATCTGGCCAGAAGGAATACTTTTATTTTATTTTATTTATTTATTTTTAAGGAGGGCGCATCTCACAGTGGCCCATGTGGGGATCGAACTGGCAACCTTGGTTTTATCAGCACCATGCTCTAACCAACTGAGCTAACTGGCCACCTCCAGAAGGAAGAATTTTAATAAAAATATAAGTAATAGGCAGGGTAATGAAAGTGGAACTGTTACATGGGATTTTCCAGAAAGCTCCACCAAAAGAAATAATTCAAATGGAAGGAATGTCCCTTTCCTACCCTCCCTTTTCCCACTTGATACTTCTTGATATCTGGAAAGAGTATGTGATGTTTGGAATAATAGTAAATATTTTATGACCTTGAGATCGGATACAATGAGCTGGGGAGAGCAGAGAAGAAAGATAGAAACAGCCTGATAAATCGATGAAGTTATAACCCTTCCTAACAGCCTTGAAGTGACAGCTCTGGACTTATTTTTCATAAGAAAAGTATTTGTTTAAACCATTGTTATTTTAGATTTTCTGTTACACATAGCCTAATCGAATCTTAATTATTCTATTATCCCTTCCCTCTCTGATTTCCTTCCTTCTTTTTTTCCTTTATAAATGTATGAAACTCTTGCAGGGCATTTGGATCTGTCCCAAACGTCCACTGAGACGTTTGACCCAAACCAAAAGGTACTTTATATTTATTTGGTCCTGTCCACAGTCATTGGACCAATAAGACATGATAATATTTTTTTAAATGTATTAATATTGTAAACCAAAAGTATAAATAAGCGTATGGGCTATTTGAACCTGGGGACATTTTCTTTGTATGGACATTTTTGACAGGACCAAATTTGCTCATGAACATTTTTGAGAGCATCAAATTTCAAGGATCTTTTGGCATGGACCGAAAGTCTCAGTGGACATTTTGAAGAGGACCAAATATCCACTAATTCTATAAAAACACTTCTGACACCATATATAAGTCTTCAGAGTTAAAATAAAGAACAAAAGAGAGAAATAATTAGAAATTAACATAAGAACCTAGAATAAAAGTTGTAAATGAAAAATGACATGACTAGTTTAAAAATATTTTAAGTGTGTGCAGCCAAAGGGTATAAAACTAGGATTAATAAGTACATTTATGTACAGGTGAAATTGCATTTTTGGTGATGATTGTTCTGACATGGTTTGGTCAAAACTTAATTCCCCCAATAGCTCTTATTAACTTACTCATACACTCCCCAGTATTGACTAGTTTTGATCAACAGAATATTTATCTTTCTATTTTGCATAAAAGGTAAGCTTTTGTTGGAGTACTCTTGCTAGGTGATTTTAAAAAAAAAAAAAGCTCTCTGGTTCTAGATCTGAATGTAGATTCCTCTTATAATGACCTCCTTCCCCACTTGAGTTTCCATATAGCAGGAAGGGAGAGACACATCCAATGCCAATGCTTTATGTTATTTTTTTCCAATTTGTAACTTTATTTTTTAAAAGATTTTTATTAAAATATAGCTAACATGCAATATTTTATTAGTTTCAGGTGTACACCATAGTTATTCAACATTTATGTATCTAAATAAATGATCACCACAAGTCCAGCAACCATCTGACACTGTACCATACTATCATAATATTATTGACTATATTCCCTATGTTGTACATTACATCCTCACGACTTACTTGTTTTTTACCTGGACATTTGAACCTCTTATTACCCTTCACCTTTTACCCCCTGTTTAAAATTTTCAGTTACAGTTGACATTCACTATTATTTTATATTAATTTCAGGTGTAGAGCATAGTGGTTAGATATTTATATAATTCAAGAAGTGATCCCCTTGACTAGTCTAGTACTCACCTGGCACTAGACATAGTTATTACCATATTATTAACTATATTCTCTGTGCTTTACTTTACATCTTCATGACTACTTTGTAGCTACCAATTTGTACTTCTTAATGCCATCACCTTTTTCACCCTGTTGCCTAACCCACCTCCCATCTATCACCCCAATAAATCTAGTACCCATTTAACACCATACATAGTTATTACAATATTATTGACTATATTTCTTATGCTATACCCTACATCCTCATGACTACTTTGTAACAATAAATCTATACTTCTTAATCCCTTTCCCTTTTTATTCATCCCCTCAACCCCCTCTCATCTGGCAACCATCAAAATGTTCTCTGTATCTATGAGTTTGTTTCTGTTTTGTTTGTTTGTTTATTTTGTTCTTTAGATTCCACATGTAAGCAAAATCACATTGCATTTGTCTCTAGCTGTCTGACATACTCCACCTACCACAGTACCCTTCAGGTCCATCCATGCTGCCACTGATGGTGAGAACCCATTCCTTTCCATGCCCGAGCAATATTTCTTTGTATATATGTACAACCTCCTCGTTATCCATTCATCCATCCACAAACACCCAGGCTGCCTCCACATCTTGGCCATTGTAAACAATACTGTAATGAACATATGAATGCACAGGTCCCCTCAAAGTAGTGTTTTGGGTTTCTTGGGATAATTACCCAGAAGTTGGAATACTGGTTCCTTCTTTATCACTTGTTAAAGGGTTTGTTTTGAAGTCTATTTTGTCTGGTATAAGTATTGCTACCACATTTTGTTTGTTTGTTTGTTTTCATTTTCATGAAATATCTTTTTCCCATCACTTTACTTTCAATCTCTGCCTCTGTGTGTCTTGATCTAAAGTGAGTCTCTTATAGGCAGCATATGTAAGGGTCTTGTTTTCTTATCTATTCAGTCACCCTATCTTTTGATTGGAGCATTTAATCCATTTACATTTAAAGTAATTGTTGATAGATATGTAGTTATTGCCATTTTATTATTCATATTTTTTGCCTTTTTCTTTTCTTAAAGAAGTCCCTCTGACATTCCTTGTAATACTGGATTGGTGGTGAGGAACTCTGTTAGCCTTTTCTTGTCTGGAAAGCTCTTTATCTGACTTTTGTTTCTAAATGATAGCTTTGCTGGGTAGAGTAATCTTGGTTGTAGGTCCTTGCTTTTCATTACTTTAAATGTTTTGTGCTATTCCCTTCTGAACTACAAAGTTTCTGTCGAGAAATCAGCTGACAATCTTATGGGAGCTCCCTTATAAGTTACTAGTTGCCTTTCCTTTGCAGCTTTTAGGATTTTCTTTGTCTTTAAACTTTGGCATTTTAATTACGATATGTTTTGGTGTGGGCCTCTTTTGGTTCATCTTGTTTGGGACTCTCTGTTGCTCCCTGGGCTTATATATCTATTTCCTTCACCAGGTTAGGGAAGTTTTCAGTCATTATTTCTTCAAATAGGTTTTCAATTCCTTGCTGTCTCTCTTCTCCTTCTGTTATCCCTATGATACAAATGTTGGTATGCTTGATTTTTTCCCAGAGGCCCCCTTAATATACTTTTTTTTTGGGATTCTTTTTTCTTTTTCTCTTTTGTTTGGGTGTATTCTGTTATCTTCTAAATCAATGATTATATTATCTTTTTCATTTAATCTACTGTTGATGCCCTATAATGTATTCTTCATTTCAATCATTGTATTCTTTATTTCTGACTGGTTCTTTTTAATGTTTTCTATCTCCATTTTTACGTTTCCTCTTTGTTGAAGTTCTCGCTAAGTTCCTTGAGCATCCTTATAATCAGTGTTTGGTACTCTGTGTCTGGTAGATTGCCTGTCCCAATTTTGTTTAGTTCTCCTTTCATTCTTTTTTTTTGGGGGGGGGGGGGCATGTTTCTTTGTCTTCCTATTTTGGCTGCCTCCCTGTGTTTGTTTCCATGTAGAGCTGCTATTCATCTAGGTTTTAGTAGAGTGGACTTATGTAGTAAGTATCCTGTGGGACCCAGTGGCACATTCTCCCTGGTCAGCCAAACCAGGTGCTCCTGGTGTGTCCCTTGTGTGGGCTGTGTGTGCCCTCCTGTTGTAGTTGAGAATTGATTGCTGTTTGTATACCAATGGGAGGATTGACCCTCAGGATGATTTGTTGTGAGGACTGGCTCTGACTACAGTGGAGGAGATGTTGTGCAGGGGCTTACCCTAAGAGCAGGGTTCCTGTAGCAGGGCTCTGGTGCCTGCCCAGTCTACCCTTTGGCTGTGTCATCCTTGGAGTTGGTCGGGTGATACTCCCGTTCAGTCCAAAGCTGGTCACTGGGCCTACCAGTGCTAGGACCTCCTGGGAGGGGAGCCACTGCAGGCCAAGTTCTGCTGCAGTCTGTGCCCTGTCTAGGGCCACCTGGCATGAGCCACCAAGCAACTCAGAGATGGCCACACCCTGTGCTATGGTTGCAGGAGACTTGAGAGTCCAAGCCGTGAACCAAGGCGAGCTGCTGCTGGTGCTGGGCTTAGTTTGAGCTGCTCAGCCAGAGATACAGGACACGTGGAAGCCAGATGCTGCTAGTTTGGGTTTTGTGAACCTTTGAGAGATTTTAGGAAAGTCCAAAGCATGAGCCAAAGCAGGCCGTTTATATGGAAAACCCACTGGAAGCGGCTTGGGTGTGCCCGAAAGGTGGGTGGGGCATGACCTCAGGCTATAACTAGGGTGGGGCAGATGAAAGGTGATAGTATGATGGAGACTTAAATTGGCATCTGCCTGCGTCTGCGCGCATGGAAGGGGAGGTCTCAACAAAGACACAATGGCTTTTGCCAGCTCCTCCATCGGGAAGAAAGCTGCTCTTCCAACTCTCATCCTGCAGCTAGACAATTTAGTTCCTCCCCATATTTCCCTGGAGACTTTTGAGCTGCTGCCCCAGCACCGGAGCTTAAAGCGAGTGATCCATCAATGAGTAAGTCCATGTGTGTTTCCTTTAAGATGAGCACCTGGGAGTGCTGTTACCCTGTGTCTCACTCAGCCACAGTCTCCACTTGTTTTCACAGCCAGAAGTTATGGGAACTTCTCTTCCCAGCATTGAATCCCTGGGCTGGGGAAGGGCTGGGACTCTTTGCTCTGGGGGGAACCTTCACAGCTGAGATATCACTCCCAATTTTTAATGGTCATATGCAGGTGTGGGACCAGCCCGTTCTGCTTCTCTGTTCCTCCTACCAGTCTTGAAGTGGCTTTTTCTGCATGTTTGTAGTTAAAGGGCTTCGGTTCAGCTAGACTTCAGGTGATTCTCAATAATGGTTGTTCTGTGGTTTAGTTGTAATTGATGTGGTCTGAGAGGAGGTGAGCACAGCATTTACCTACTCTGCCATTTTGACCAGAAATTTCCAAGAACTATTTAAAATCCCAACTTTTTTCTTATTCTAAAGTACTTCATAAATGTTGCTTTACTTTATATTTATTTGAACTAGTAAGGGTAAACATTTTCCCTTATGCTTGTTTATTAAAATTTTCCTTATTAAGCCTTATTTACCAATTACTGATAGTTTTGGTTTCTATTTCTTAAATTTGGGACTGGGACAGTTTTTAAAATAGTTGTGCTGTTGGTGTTGATAGAGAAAACAAACAAACAAAAAACAAACTAGTCTTTTCTACCTAAGGTCAGGATTGAGGTGGTAGCAGAGTTGGGTGATGTTGAAAGAGAGGTGCCCCCGGTTTAGCAGAAAAAGACTGGGAATTTCTTGAACTTGCATTTTCAGCATCTACAGAGGCTCAGTGGTTTTTGCTTTCTTTTGTCTTTGAAGGCCATGAGGTGATAGTTGTAGAGAGAGCCGCTGTGGAATAAAGACTTTGGTGCTAGTCCTACTGAGTTTTAATTCTAATTTTGACACGTAGTAGTTGTATGGCAATGGGCAAATTACTTGAAGTTTCATCTCAATTAAGTGGTCTATTAATCCTCACCTAGCAGGGTATTGAGAACATTGAATAGGTTAATGTGTGAAAAGCATCTAATGTGAGGCTTGAGTTGCAATGGCACACTTAATTCTCCTGCTTCTGCTGTGGTTGCTGGAGCAGGTCATACATAGTATGAGGACACCACATTTAAGGGATGCCACTTGTATAATAGTCATTGTGGATTTATGTATTTATTGCAATATAATAGACATTGCAGATTTTATGAACTATTTTCTTGTTTTAAATAAATTGAAATATTGTAACATTTCATCGGCTGGAGGTAAAGTTTCTAGAGAAAAGGTACTTTTTAAAATTTACATAGCAAAACAACATTACTGGTTAGATGAAAAAATATGTTAGTTTTATGAATGACTAGTTTATCATTACCTAAGTGTTTTTCTTGTTACAAAATAAGTTACATTTGTAGTGGCAGACTAATGCTCCCTCAACCCCTCAAAGATGTGCATGTCCTCAGAAACTGAGGATGTATTAATTACCTTCCATTGCAAAGGGGAATGAAGGTTGCAGATGGATGGAATTAGGTTGCTAATCAACTGACCTTAGAATAGTGAGAATACCCTGTATTATTCGACTGTGCCCAGTGTAATTGTAAGAGTTCTTGAAAGTGGCAGAAGGAGGCAGAACAAGAGGTCAGAGTGACGCAACTTGAGAGGATCTGACCCACTGTTGCTGACTTTGAAGATGGAGGAAGGGGCTATGGAATGTGTGCATTTTTTAGAAGCTGGAAAAGGGCAAGAAAGTGGATTTGCTATCTCTCCTAGAGTCTCTAAAACGGAGCCCTCTTGACCCCTTGAATTTGGCAGTGAACCCATTTTGTATTTGTAAACTAAAGAACTGTATGATAACAAATTTCTGTTGTCTTAAGGCACTCAGTTTGTGGTAAATTGTTACAGCAGCAATAGAAAACTAATACAACATTATTAGCAGGAAATTTAGAAAATATGGACAAGAAAAAGGAAGAAAATAAAACTTCCTCATATTATTTTCTACTTCTGTCTTCTGAGCGGGCCTAGTGACAATGGCATACCAACAATAACAGCATCCCTCCCCTCACATTTTGGTAAGAAAGGGAAACAATAGTAACTTGACAGTAGAGATACCTGGCAGACCCTACTATAACGAATGGTCAAGGTTAACTTCACCAGTGATAAGTCATATTGTTGTCATATACCTCCTGATCTGATGTGAGAAAGGCACTCTACTACTTCTGTGGTGTTCTTTAAAACCTATAACCTCAGTCAAATCATTAAAAAAAAAAATCAGAAAAATCCAAATTGCGGCACAGTTTACAAAATACCTGGGCTGTGCTCCTCAAAACTGTCAAGATTGTGATAAACAAAGAAAGACTAAGAAACTCATAGATGAGAAAGATTAAGGAGACATGACACCTAGGGGCAAAATGACGTCCTTGAATAGAAAAAGGACATCATTGAAAAAAACTGGTGAATTCTAAATAAAGTCTGGAGCTAATCATAAGGCAGGAATATGAATCTCTCAGTTTTAACAAATACACTATAGTTATATAAGAGGTTGACATTCAGGGACATTGGGTGAAGGGTACATGGTAGTTCACTTTACTACCTTTCCAACTTTTCTGTAAATCTAAAATTATCCCCTCCTTCCAAAAATATCTTTTACATAATATCACTCAAAATTGTTATTCATATTTTATAAAAGTGAAGTTAAACTGTGATTTTTGGCAACCTGCTTTTTTACTTGTCAGCATATTAGGATATTATCCAGCTGATAGAGCCAGGAGACACAGCTCCTTAGTTCTAGTCATTGTGGTTCTTAGTGGTCCTTTGGCTGTTTAAAGAGAGATAGTGACTGGTCAGCAGATTCTTAGATTGTACTGGACGAATGACATCTACCATATCATGGGAGGTAGGCTCTGCCTGGCCTTGGTTTGGTCCAAACCTCACTCCACTTGTGAAAGAGAGAAGCTTTCATAAGCTTTAATGTTCATTACCTTTCATATGTTCTCTACTCTCTGCATAACGGTGCCTGTCTAACAGCCACAGAACAAGAAAAGCATGAGGAGAGGTTCCTGTTGCTTTAACACAAGAGCATTGTCTTCTTTTATAATCCATGATTTATGATGCCACCAGTAGAGTTGACATGGTCCTTTGAAGGAAAAAACAAACAAACAAAGAAACAAAACAAACCCAAATGACTATTTACTACTTGCCAGTCACTAGATGTTTTATGTGCATCAACTCATTTAATCCTCAAAGCAATCCTTTGCTTTGGAGGCAGGAAATATTCTCATCCCCATTTCTCACATCTATATATAGAGAGGTTAAGTAATTCACCCAAGGACACACAGTAAATAGCAGGGCTAAGTTTCAGCAAAGGCAGCCTGACTCCAACGAGAATATTTGATCTTCGTGCTGTGCTGTTTCCTCAGGGAACAGTTACATAAATTGGGAGTTTGGGGAGAAATCACAGACCTTATTCTATGGAAATTAATTGTGGAACAACAGCAACAACAAAACCCTTCTACAGTTGTCTTGTGTGACTGAGTCAGACTGCTTGGAGGAGAGAATGTCAGAGCAAGAAGCAGGGACATGAAAGAAAGAGTAAACTAGAGAGTTCTCTGCCCCTCCAAAGTGTCATTCCTACTCTAGTTATACTAAACTGCCATTTAAGTGACATTATTTTCAATATCTGTCATAAATACTTTTCTATATCATGTTTGAGGACATCATAGGGCATCACATCAATGTGACAGACCCTAAAACTTTTGCAAGTTCAGGAAAGGGAGTGTGGTAAATCTTTAAAATGCTTTATAAACTGTAAACTGCTATATAAGTATTAAGCATCCTATTATAACATATTTTTTAAATTGGCATTATTGTCGTACAATTTTTAAAGTGTCTGTATAGTTTGTTAATGCTAAAACCAAAGAAAACTTAAATGTAATTTTCTCTTATCTTGGTTTCTGTCTTGCATTTTTCTTTGTGAGTAGAATTAAATTACAACCAAAAATAGAAATGCATTTGTTAGCACCTGGTACCATTGTTCTGAAAGAAAGATATTTTCTCCATGACGGGCAACCTTCCTACGCTTAATAATATACAATTGAATTTGCATGTTAAAAAAAAATGTGTGCACTGCTTTTTTATAATTAAAGATAAGATTAACCTGTGTATTGAATTTTCCTCCAACAACAACTTGAAACATTTTCATGTTAATTTCACTGAAAATAGGATGAGAGTAATAGGTTATTATTTTCTGCTGACATTCTCTCCTATTAGATTGAATGTGCATTTTGGGACTGAGCTGTCAGTTTTGATTTCAGCTTAGCTTCCATGTAGAGTTGGTGCATTGAGATTATTTTCCCATTATTGTTTAATATGTGCTTTTTTATGGGAGTAGAAGTAATTTTGGGTCATCCTGTCCATCATTCCCTTAAAGTTTGGACATCTATGTGAGAAATAAGAAGGAAAGTTTTGAGTCATTTGTTTCAAGCAACCTAATTTATTTATGTATATAAAAACTCTGATTTTGTACCCTTTGTTAGAACTGACCATGGTTTATGTTAAATAATTTAATGAAAATCTATATATGCTAGTGTCATGGACAAAAAGTCATTTTATTTGTTTATACAAATAAATCCATTCATTCATTTTTAATGCCAGGCTCCTACGTATATTGCATTGACTAGGTGGTATTTATCCAGGTAGCTCAAAATATAATGTCAGCTGATCTCATCTTTTCTTAGCCTTCTTATGAATCTGAGGTATTGAATCACATGAAGAAATTCTGATTAATGTAATTATTAATTCATAAGGAGAACTTTACTTTCATTTCATACACTGATGGTTTAATAACAATGTTTTTTGTTTTTATTCATTCTTCAAACATTTATTATGTACCAACTATATAATCATCCTGTTAAGTGGAAAGCGGGGTCTAAGAAATACAAGAGGAGGTTTCTGAGCTCCAGGCAGCAGCAATTCAGCAGCCTGGAAAGGTATTTTGAATATTATTTGATAAATTTTGGGGGACTAATGAATGTTTTTGATCAGGGCCATCAACTGATGGTTTAGAGAATTGAATTGATGGTGGTATATGCCATACAACTTATGGGGTCATAGACTGGGGCACCTGATATGAGGATATCATATCAGGTGATATGGGGCAAATTAGGGTGATGACATTTAGATAGATGGACAAAAGGGGAACAGAAGCAGTTGAGGAGCGTCTAAACATCCTGACAGCTGACCAGCTAACTCAGAAGGTTTGCATGTGCGTGACTAGATGCATCATTTTAGAGGCATAGTCAAGTCTGGGAGAGACTCTGGATGGGAATGAAGGTGGTGGTTTTTTGAACAACTTGAATTTGGATGGGTGGGATATTCAGTAACAAGTGGACATACAGGCTGAAACATGGAGAGAGAACAGGGAGGTACAGTTTCTGGAATCCCTGTTTTATAAACAGAAATTAGTATTCAGTACCTGTCAAAGTGGATAAAATTCCCTAGGGCAGTTGTTTTCAAATATTGTTGACTGTGACCCATGATATATTTTACATCATAACTCTTTACATGTGTATGTCTAAGCGTGAATATTTATACATGCTGCGTGATTGTGCATGCGCTCATATATATATATGTATATATATAAAATCTTCATATAAACACATTTCCCCCCATATTTTAACTTTATTACATTTAATATACTCTGATGATTTTCCATTGTATTTTTAAGCTCTTATTTTTAAAAAGTGCTGGTCAACACCAGGTGTTGTAGATTTCACAATCTACAGATCAGTCGCCACCTGCAGTAGACCCCAGGGCCATGGATCCAGCTTCCGTGTGTTCTTCCCTGTGGCATGCCCTGCCCTCTACAGGGGAGGGTGGATTGTGAGCAGGCTGGTGTTGGGAACAGCAGCAGCCCTGTTTTTGCTGCTCCCAGAATTCTCCATCTATCTGAAATTGAACTGAAATGAATCAACAGCACTTAATTAAGGATGTCTTCTGATTCTTAGGGATCTGGGATGTGCAGAGTGTGGTTTTATT
This sequence comes from Rhinolophus sinicus, assembly GCF_057876585.1. Lineage (NCBI taxonomy): Eukaryota > Metazoa > Chordata > Mammalia > Chiroptera > Rhinolophidae > Rhinolophus > Rhinolophus sinicus. The sequence continues at coordinate 166,526,773 of NC_142502.1, forward strand.
TTACACATGATAAAAAGAAAGGCAAGGAAAAAAGGGAAAAGGGAAAAGATAAGTGGATTAGAAGGCATGAAGGAAAATTTACTTATTTTGATGTTGTCTCCACCTTTCTTCATATGTATATACGAGGTCAGGTTATTGGCAATTAAATACCTTTAAGGTCATCAGAGGAGCCAGAGCTCTTAATCTGTTTTTGTATTGAAAGTAGGAAGTTGGAGGGTAGTGTGTGCCCTTGTGGTTGTGTATATATGTGTTTTTGTGCACTTGTATATTTTTGTGTGTGCATACTTGTGTGTTTATGTGTGTGTGTGTGTGTACTAGGCACCATTTTATTGCTTTATTCAAATCTTCACCCTGACCTTCAGTTTATACAGGCTCTTTGACATAACTGCCTTAGACTGCACCATCTGCTACCATCCCTCCATGTTGAAAGCAACTATTCCCCTCCCAGATACTCTCCCTAATTCATTTAGGATTTAAGTACCTGGTTTATCTTTATTTTTCCACTAATTTTCTCATCATTTTTGATAACATCACATAATATTCACATAGACAATGGACTCCCATACCCTATCCTCTATCCAAGACACTCCTGCAAGGCTCTTGCTTCCATCCTTCGTACCCAGTTACTACCATAGCCTTAGTTATTCCCTCTTATCAAATCTCCATACTCCTTGACTCATTCTTACTCTTAGTTGGTGATTTTGCATCTTATTTCACTTGTAGAATAGAAGCTATTGGTGGAGGACTTCAACGTATTTCCTCACCTCATTTTCCAACCCACCTACATTTTTGCTCCTGTATGCTGTCTTCCTCCTGCCACAATGAAGGATCCTTACTGCCATTATTGTTCCACCTGCTACACTGGATGCATGTTCTCACATCTGCTCAAGGATATTCCTCCTGTGGTTATACTTTTCCCCACCATAGAAATTTCCCCCTTTACCAGATTGCTTATGTCAGCATACAAATATGTTGAAATGTCTCCCATCTTCAGGGAAAAAAATGTCCATTTCCTTACTAAAATAGCCCATACTTGCTGTTTTCACTTCTTAACCTCTTACTCTCTCAGGCTTTCTTTCCCACTCCTACACCAAAACCGTTGTTGGCAATATTACCAGTGACCTATATCTGTTAAAATTTATTGGTCAGTTTTAAGTTTTTTACTCACTCAAATTCCAACAGACTTTTACATCAGTAATTATTCCATTCTGGAATCATTTTCTTCACTTGGCTTCTGGGTTACACAGTATCCTGATTGTTTTTCTCCCTCCCTGGTTGCTCTGTGGGATCTTCCTCTTCTCTATACCTCCAAATTGTGGAGAGACCCAGGACTCAGTCCCCAGTCCTCAGACCTCTTCTCTGTATTCTATATTGGGTTGTCTCATTGATCCTTTGGCATTAAATGTCAATTAAGTGCTAATGACACTACAATTTATATTTCTAGACTTTTAATTCTTCCTTTAGCCTTAGTTTGACATTGATATCTATCTTTAAATTTTTAATATTCATCTCAAACTCAAGAGTGTCCAAAAAAACTAGGAGTCATCTTTGATTCCTCTTTTCCCTAATGTCATACATCTGGTCTACCAGAAGGTCCTGCTAGCAATGTTTCAAATATCTGTACTGAATTCAACCACTTTTCACCATTTCCACAACTGTCCAGGATACCATCATTTCTCCAGTGGATCACTGCTGCCGCTGGCCAAATAGCCTTCCTGCTTCTGCTCTTGGCTGGTATTCATACAGCAGCTAGAATGATCCTTTAAAAATTTAATCAAGTCTCTTCCTGTTCTCAAAACCATTTAAGGCTTCCCATCATAATTAGATTAAAATCCAAAACAAATATCCAGGACAATGCTAGTCCTTCACGATCCTCAGTTTTTATTATCCCTCCCTCAGCCCCTCTGGTGTTCCTCAAATACAACGAGCTTGTTTGGGCCTTCATTCTTCCCTCCCCCCCCCCACAAGGACACTTTCCCCCCAGATTCTCATTTCTTTCAGGTCTTTGCCAAAAGGTCATCGTCTCAGAAAGGCTTTTATTCTGACCTCTATATCTAAATAGCAGCCCCTCCCACCTCCTGCCATTGCTCTTACTCTTGTACTTTGATTCTCTTTTCTTTAGGGCACTTATTTGATGCTGCAACTATAAGATATATTATTAATCAGATTCTGTTCTTCTCATTCTTCACCCCCACCGCCCATCCAGAAAGCAAGTTCAAGTAGGCAAGGGCTTTATCTGTGTAGTTCATCTGTATCTGCAACATCTAGAAAAGTGATGCCTGGCACATAAAAGTGCTCTACTATTTGTAAAATTAAAACAAATTTATTTTCAAAAAGGAATATTAATACATTGGAATCTTATCATAGTTTAGTCTTCCCTGTAAGTCTCTTACCTGTGCGCTTACTTTTAAAGAGGACTCCTTTCTGATTATACCCACAGCATCTTATAAAACCAACCTCAACTATAAAGACAGTCTCAAGGCCAGTCTTAGACCCAAGTCCATATGTGAACATTGGGAAAAAAATCTTGATTGATTTAAAAAAAATTTTGCATTGTGTTCCTTTCAAGTGAATAGAAAGATCAATTGCAGCAAACAAATACCAATTCTTTTTCTGTTATTGAGAACTCAATACCTCAATAACTTGTGTGGTCTCAGGTCACTGAATGGCCTGAGACCACACAAGTTTTGCTGGCAGGTGTAGTAAGAAAGAGGACAGGAGTGGAGGAGATGTGGTTTCTAAAACTAGCACTACTAGCAAACTGTAGTAGGAATGGGGGTGAATCACCTAATGTCATAATCCGTGGTGCTCAAGTTTCCTTGTCATAATTTGGGATTGCTCCCAGAGGGTGGATGATATTCATTAGTATCTCTGGCTCCTTTCTGCTCTAATATCATACAGTTCTTTTGTCATACAAGCCTCTAAAATGAGCCTTAGCCATAGCTGTCAGGTATGCTATTCAGTTACTTCATATATAATGTATACATGGACAAATTTAATCCCTATGAACCATTTAGCCTTTTCTGAGGGAGAGCAATCTGTGTCACACTGAGCAAACCCATGCTGCTGGTACCAAGGCAGCAGTAAGCTGGAGCTGATGACCGATATAGCCAGTAGCGGGTACCTCTTTCCAACTTATTGTTCAGTCATGTCACACTGTGTTGGTAGACTGAAATTGGGCATGGATGCAATATTTACACCAGGGAAATTCTACAGGTCAGGGCTTTCCTCCCTTATCCTGCTCCCTGCCCAAGACACAGTTGTTAAATATTTACTAGCACACCACCAGATAAATGTGAATGGGTGTCATCACCATTATTAGATAAATCAAAGGATGTCTTTGATTCATAATGGTACATGGGTACGTAGAAAACCCACATGTACAACCACCAGCACCATCCTTTTAACAAACTTGATTGAGAAGTTACTTATTGAGCACAACAATAAGGATTCTATATGACTTATTTAACGCTGACAACAGCTTGTGAAATTATTATTATTACTATCATTTTTATAGACAAGGAAGCAAACATGGTGAGAGGATAAATAACCTACCTGAGATCACGCAAGTGACAGATGACAGAACCTGAACTTGAGCCCAGGTTTTTCTGATTTCAATGGTGAGGCCACACTGCCTCCCTGACACATAATGTACACACAGACACATTCGTATCTATACCTATGTTTATGGGTTTAAAATACTCTTTCCCCCACTGTGGTCATTGTTTATCTCTTTCCTCACAAAGTGCAAACATGTCACAAACATGAATATTACAACAGCCTTGTTGGTTCTCTGAGACATTTAAAAAATTTCCTTGGGACTATTTCAGAAATGAGACCAAGGGTCTAATCTGAGTCAAAATCATCAAGGCGTAGAGATATGGAAGATGCACACACTTTTGGTCTTAGAAAGCTTTATCTCCCTCTGCTAGCAAAATAGTTGAAAAGGAAACTGCTTAACCTAAGACAGAGCAATTTACCCTCAAAATAAATTGCTTCTTTAAAAAGGGTAGTTGTATAATCTTTGAATTAAAATTCCAAATCCACAGAGGAAAACGGTACCGGCATGTGTTAGGTTTAAAGGAAAGTGTCCATTAGCTCACAGAACATGCTAAGGAAGCTAATCTCAGGGCAGAATGTAAGTCCCAGGAGTAATGACAACACCTTGTTCCAATACCCATATGGCATTCTTGACAGTATATGTAAATGACCTTTAAAAAGTATTTGAAAGCACGCAAACCTGGAAACATTTATAGATTTCTAAATCTGAGTATCTAATCAGATGAGAAGGAAATGAAGCTTTTCTTCATTTACTTCAACTAGAAGCTCCCTTTTCTAAGTTTTCCTTACATAAGCGTCTTTAAAGATGACAGTTGCAATGCTGCTAGAAATGCCTCCAGTCGATAAAGAAGGGGAAAAGAGAATAGCTGCAGTATAACTAATCAGTTTAAGCATATTGATCAATTTCTCTTCCCAGGAGATTTGGCTGAAGTAGTTGGCAAGGGGGTTGGGGATTTAGTTCAGGGCTTTCCACTAGGCAGTAGCATTTGGACCACTTGTTACATGGGTCTAAGGGTTTGTAAGACATTAAATATGCTAATGAATCAGGTTATTGTTCTATGGGAAATATTTCTCATCTGTCTGCATCTCTATGTCAGATGGAAGAGGGCTATTTTCAGTATGACCCTGAGTTGTTTACAGGCTGAAGCTGCTGGTCCACATGGCAAACTTTTGAGAAACACTGGTCTATGGTTTTCCACTACAGCTTCACTATTTTTTTGTTGTTATTTGTTTGTTTGTTTTAAGAGTAGGAAAGCCTGGAACTGCCTCAGACTAAAATCTCTGGGGCAGAGCTGGGACATCAGTGCCTTTTGCAAGCTCCTCCGGTGATTCTCTGGGTTGAAAACCATGGGTCCAATGATCTGGGCCCACATCTTCATTTTACAGGTGAAGAAACTCTGTTTAGAAATGTGACTAGTGCGAGGTTACACTTAGTTTAGTTTAGTTCAGCAAATGTTTTTTCAATCCCAGTTATGAGTTGAGCAATGGCTGTGAGCTCAGGAGTATAGAGATGAAGGCATTGCTTATATGAAAAGGGGTAGGTCTGTGCGTCTCCAGCTTGGCATTTCCTGAACTCCTTTCAGGTGTCTTAGGGCTCCGAAGGATATTTTCTTTATTTCAAAAATACTACAGGAGACTCCGTGTTCGCCCTTGATAAATCTGCGTGAACTAACCACATGATCTAATTTATTTGCTATTAGTTGAAATTCTATCAACTCTGGTGTTCTTCTGCCAACCAGGAGCTCTGATTTCAGCAGCAGATATAACATGTAATGGTTATAAACACTGACATCTAGCATCAAATTTTTGGGTCAAGTCCTGGCTCCTCTCCTGACTAGTTATTTGACTCTGGTCAAGAAATTTTATTTCTCTATGCCTCAGTTTCCTCAAATGGGGTAACGATAGCTTTTTAGGCAGAGGGTTGTTGTGAAATATCTGTAAAGTACTTTTATCGTCAGGAAAATAACACACTATAAATGTCAGCTATTGTTACTAGTGTGTATTTGTTCCTTTCTTCTTTCTTCTACGAGCTTTTACTAAGCTCTATATTGGCTCTAATGCTAGGGAATGTGTCAGATCGCCAATCACTGTACATCTCTAACTTTCAATTCTGGTAATTATCAAGGTGAACTAGAAAAATAGGAGCCATGAGTTGCATTGTTCTCTTTGTTGAAAGCAGTCAATTAACTGGAGCAGCAGGGACTTACCAGTGCCGAGGTGGAACTGTGTGGTGGCTGGGGGGGGGGGGGGGGAAGGGGTGACTCAGAGAGAGAAGCAGTGGCAGAGGCAGTGGATTCAGTAACACTGAAAGTGAGCAGTCTTTTCTTACTTTAACCAAATATTTGGTAATAGACATCTCCAACAGAATATAATGAGCATAAATAAAACTGGCACAATAAATTGTCACCTTAATCATTGTGCCACACTACTGGGCAAATTTTTACACAATATTTTATTATTTAGATTTTTGCAAGTAGAAAGGAAACATGGTTAACAACGGTTGGACCATTTTGAGCAGAATTTGTTTGTAGATCCTTTTACAAATTGACATAAAAAACACAATATGCAGTGTATGCTAATCTCAAATAGTCTTCATTAATAATTGGTGATTACTCATAGTTTAGGATGGGACAATATCCTCTCTGATGAGTAAATCCTTTTTGGTGTGTGTGTGTGTGTGTGTATGTGTGTAGGAGAAACCGAATTCTCTCACAGAACCTTTTCTTTGTCTGGATGTCTTTGATAATAATGTGAAGCTATCGATCTTATTCCCAGGAAAATGTGTTTCTAAATGTATAGGCATGATTTTTGTATGCATTTATAGATCCTTTCAGGTGAAAATAAGCTATAAGGTTGTACCTACCAAAATTTATCATCGCCAAACTGAAATCTACAAAAAAGTGGGAGGTCTGGACATTTACTGCATGAGAACATGTCTACCACTCAGGACTCTTCAGCTTCTCTGAAGGTTTGAGTCAGGTGGAATGCAGGGACTGCTTTTTTGTAGTTGCCATAACAACCATGAGATGCTGGTCTGAACTATTGGCCCCCCTACCCTCCCCAAATAATTTAGTGAATTTTTGTTAAATCTGAAGGTATAGTCAGTACTTGACCATGTGCAGAGAACTGTGGGGGTGAATTCCTTAGACATCTAACTATTGTTAGTTTTGGAAACTTGGTGATCTAAACAAGCTACTGAAACCAGTCTTGGAGATGCCATAGGCAGCACTGGCTACATGACTTGTGGGGCCCAGTGCTAAATGAAACCGCTGGCCCTCTTTTTCAAAAAGCATTCAGAATTTCAAGATGGTGACAGTAGAGCATTGAATCATATGGGGAATGCGTCTAAGCATGGGGTCTTGTGCAACTGCACAGGACGGTCACCCATGAAGCTGGCCACACCATCTGGTCCTTAGAAATTTCCCTCAATATGCTTATAGTACAGATGTAACCAATCTTAAAACATATATGGCACAAAGACAGTGAATCTCTCTAGGACACTAACTTAGTGCAGTATCTCTGACATGGATGTCATTCATCAAAGAAATAACCACAAGACCTTCTTTCGTGAAAAAGTATTTTTGGTCTTGAGCTTTGGCATATGAGGTCTGACAATTAAATTTGCAAACTCATCCTAGAAAAAGTGCTACATACCTCACTGCTGAATATCACTATAGTCACCTTCAAAGTACTCCCCCCTGGGAAGCCATGCACTGACACCAGTGCCTAGTCCATGCTTTACAGCAATTTTGGAACTCTTTCTCTGGAATGGCCATCAGAGCTGTCATCATATTACCCTCGATGTCCTGAAGGTCATCAAAATGTCTTAAAATGTCTTCCTTTCAATATTTCCTTTCTCTTTGGGTAAAGAAAGAAGTCATTGGGGGCCAGATCAGGTGAGTAGGGAGGATGTTCCAATACAGTTATTTGTTTACTGGCTAAAAACTCCCTCACAGACAGTGCCTGTGAGCTGGTGCATTGTTGTGATGCAACAGCCATGAATGGTTGGCGAAAAGCTCAGGTTGTCTTAACTTTTTCACGCAGATTTTTCAGCACTGCCAAATAGTAAACGTGGTTAACTGTTTGTCCAGTTGGTACAAATTCATAATGAATAATCCTTCTGATATCAAAAACAGTTTAGCAACATTTTTCCAACAAGTTCATGAACTTGTCAGACCTCATATGCTCATTGGACAGAAAAATAAAATAGCTTTAAAAAAGATGGTTACCAGCTGATTATACTTATCAATTACAAGATGTCTGCCTTGCATAATACACTATAGACTTCTCATCGATTGCTTACCTTGGTGAAGAAGCTTCGTGTATATTTACATGTTACTCTTCATGGATTAAAAATGTTTCTATTGACTCACCATTAGTAAACATATGTTGCAGACTCTTTACAGACACAGTTAATCGATACCTCCCCTCAGAAAGATGTAAGGTATAATCTAGTAGTTAATGAGGGTGTTGGATTCAGCCACACCAGTTTTTATGTCCCAGTTCACTGACATTGACCAAGTTATTTAACTTGAATACACTTCTGTTTCCTCATACTGTGTCCTGTTCTATGACACTACTGACAGAACCTATCTCATAGTATTATTTTGAGGATTAAATGAGATTAGGTATGTTAAATGCCAGAAGCCAATTAAGTGTTCAGTGATTGTTAGTGCTGGTGACAATTAAGATGGTGATAACGATGGTCCCAGGGGCAGGATGTGGTCTATGGCTATGGGGAAAATTTCTCCCCTATCCTCCCTCCCATTTCTGCAAAGTAAAGAATAAAATATGGAAATTAATCCTGTCTTAATTAGTTAATGTAACTAAACTAAATGCTATGAGCACAATATAGTATGTTGGTTTCTTCCCTCCCTCTCATAATGATGGTTCACATCAATAATTGCAATTTCACAGTTGCTGATACTTGCTAAGAGATTAGGGCTGGTGAAATGCCTTAACCAAGGACATAATACATAGGAAGAATGAAGGTCATGTTCCTTCTGAGACTTGGAAAACACCTTTTCCCCATGATTTCTTTGACAAAAGGTGGCTCCATATCAATTTTCATGCAAGATTTATTAAATTGTCACAGAAAGTCATGCATATTCTAGCAGAAGAAACTAATGATGATTCTAAAGGTGTATTCTTTTGTAACCTTCAGTCAGTAATAGAAACCAATGCTTGACATGAAACTCCCAAGAAGATATGGAGACAGAGTAATGTGTCACTAAAAATGAAGTTGCGATTCATTTTGGCGTGCTTTTTACCATTCTATCATGTGGAAGTGACTCTGAATAGAGAAAGAGTACTCAATGCCTTTGGCTGGAGGCAATCTTATGGAAATAAAAAGGAACCAGCATATGAAGAATAATGGGAGGACGAAAATGCTTAAGTAATCACCAAGGTGTAAAATAACCAGTCACATCAGCAAAGAATGTTTAGACAGAAAGGCGTGTGACACAACAGGCAAGATGGCAGAGTGTTAACAAGTAGGCAAGACTGGAAGGCATGTTCTCATGAAGGAAAAGGGTTACTACTAAAACAGCCAATAGATAATTGAGTGATTATGATGTATTAGATCCCCTGATAATTATTTTATAACTGTAACTCAACGTTATTCTACAAAGCTTTACGCCTCATTTTCAAGTATTGCCATCATTTTGTAGATCAGGAAACTGTGACACAGAAGGTTGAGCAACTTTCCAAAGTTACATGTCTCAGAAAGGAAGGTACTAGCATTGGAGCCCAGGAAATTTGGTTCTATAGCTGGGAGATGGTAAGTCATCATTCAAAATTGAGGAGCAGGGGCAAGCCAGAGCCCTTGTGCTCAACCACTAGGCTACACTGTCTCCAGCTGATATAACTTAAAAGGGCCTATTTTGTGAGTCCCCTCAGAGAAATAAATGTTTTGTGGACTATTTTATAACATCTGAGACATAGGAGCCCACAGCTCTGTTTTGAATTCCCAATAGTGTTATCATCTGTCCCAGTTTGTCCAAGACTGCCCTGGTTTATGCCTGCTGTCAAGGTGTAATCAATAACAGAGCTTTAAAAAGTGTCCCAATTTGGAAGATAAAGTATATAGTCACCCTAAGCAGACAGTCAAATGGTTAATCCTTGGGCAAGACTAACCCCACGTGAAAGCTGAAGTGCTGTGCTAATGATTTCTTATATACACAAAAGATGGATGAGGTTGAGGAGAACTTGTTCTGTAATACGAATACTAAGGAAGTAACACCTCACACACCTGGGGGGGGGGGGGGGAGAAAAGAAAACAGAAAAACCAAATAGCAATAACAGGATATTCAAACTAGGCAGCCTAATTAGATTTAGTAAAAACTACAACCACACCTCAGAGATATTGTGGGTGTGGTTTCCGACCACCGCAATAAAGTGAGTATCACAATAAAGTAAATCATGTTTTTGCTGGTGGAGGGTCTTGCTTTCAGTTTGTAAAAAAGGCAACATGTGTGAAGCACAATAAAGCAAAGCACAATAAAATTAGGTATGCCTGTACTCTAAAGAGGGCATTTCATTGAGCTTCCTCTGCCAAAAGCCATAACTAGGATAAAAGACTGATTTCCTCAGAGGAAATTTGAGGTGAATTCCAATCATGTCTGGGCTGTTTTAATATCTATCCAGGCATTAAATCCCAGCCCTAAATATCAGGAATTAGATATGAGGTGGAGTTAATTTATTAGAATGTCTTCACAGCTTGTTGTAGGGAAACTGAATCTATTCCACCAATACCAATATAATAACTCTCAGAGAGAGTTCACAGGTGGGGTTGCTCATCAATAAATTAGTGTATAGCAGCTATTAAATGAATGCACTGATTATTAAATTACCTTTTGTGTGTGGGAGGTTAGTCCTTTTTTATTTATGTCTATTCTCTGTGTCTTTCCTGAAATAAATGTTAGGCCTTTCCTTTTCGTACTTAAAACAATGACAAATAAGTTTATGAAGATATTGCGTCCTCTTCAATATCAGTAAGCCACATTAGAGTGTATACAGCTTAACCTTTCTTAGCCAATCCCCTGGGTGCCAGAGGCAGCAGGAAGCCACAAACATCCTTGTATAATTTGCCACAGTGCATATGGCAACATTTCTCTGCAAGCCCACTAAAAACTGCAGACTTAAGATGTGTTTTCAAGACCTGGAGCTACTAAATGTAAGCCTAGAAGTTTTTAGCAAACCATTCTCAATGCCAAATAAACTGGCCATGAGTTCTTTGGGCCAGAACAGGAAGGATGTGCCTTTGGGATATCTTTGAGAAGACATGGGGAGAGGGAAGCTGGAATGAACGAACCTCTGTGTTGTCGATATATGAAACTTCACATAGATTTTCCATAAATAACTCACTATACACTGAAAGGATGGCAAAGAATATACTCAGTGAGTTATAAAATGTTGAGGTTTAATCATAAAAATTGAATTCATATTGATAACATAGCAGAATTGGGCTTTTTATGGTATATATCGCAATGAAAAAGCACCAACTCTTAATAAGTAATAGATATGTTGGAATTCATTACTTTACAATTACCAGGTAGGCAATTTATTTGAAAGCTATAGAAACTTGGTCAAGTACCTCTACTTATTTTTCACTAAGTTTGATTATGCTTTATTTCCATCCAACTTTCCATTGATAAAGTTGGTGCTGAGATAAAAGATTTTTTGTGCTATTAATGTACAGCAGGGTCTAGTTTCAAGAATACTTGAAATAATTGCTTCTATGTTGGCTCAGAATTGTGAGTCAGAAAACTGGGGAACTTTCACTTCATCTGGGCTGTTTTTAAGCCTATTGCTTCTGCTACAATTTCCAGTAGAATTTTATCATTCCTTTTTTTTTAATAGGTAATTTTTGTGACAACTTTGTGGGAAACCAGATGCAGAGTTTAGCTGTACTATTCTTGAAAACCAAATGGCTCCCTGTAGTGCCATGCCATTTGTCATTCTCTTCCTCTCCATCTTCAAAGACACGTGGGCACCCATATGTACATGAGACAGTGTGAGGCCCTAGGCAAACAATTTAATGGGAACAAATCCTGCTCATTGGGGACTTTCTTTTTATTTTGATCAGGTGAATCTGATGACTATAACAAATAACCCCCAAATCCCTGGATTAATACAATAAAGTTTCACTTGTCATTCAGTTCACAGTCTACCAAGGGTTGACAGGGGCTGTGGTCCATGCAACCATTTCAGGACCCGGGCTCCATCTATTAATATCTAGAGCCTCCTCGAGCCCATAATCCCTCAGACGCCTCCACTGCAAACCCTTACTCCAGCCAGCAGACAAGAGGGTTTATTGTCAAATATTTCTTGGGGTACCAGAATTGTAATTTATGCCCCTACATTTCTGAAAAGCTGCAGTTCTTAAGTGAATGAGTGAGTCTGAGGCAAAATAGGCCAATTGACTATAGTTTTAGGGGCTCCCCTTTGGAAAATTATTCAAATTTTATCCCCTTGAGTAACTTTTTGTATGATCAAAATATTAACTGATATGTTAACCTGGTGAGACAATGATACTCTGTCTTGATGTAGATGATAATATTCACCATGGACTGCACCTTTCCTCTCTTCCTTATACTGTAATATATTACATTTGTTATTTCTATTTGACGCCACAACTTTGCGAGGAAAATGTTCATTGTACAAAAGAGGAGACTGAGGATCTTTTTCCAGTGTCACCCCACCCATGCCAAATATAAAACAAATATAATTTATGTGAAGCAGTTAGTACAAAAACATGTATATATGAAATATCACTGCCAAAGGCAGACATGTCTCTTCTAATAGATTTCTGTCACCAATCCATTTCATACCTCTGTGCAACCATTTCTAGGTGTGGTATAACAAAATGTCTGTTAATTTAGAGGCCTTTTCAACCTATTTCATTGATGGAAACTTATTAGAAATATAAGGAAGAAAATGGAGTGCAAATTCAACTCATGGAATTCTTCACTTTTCCATTTCTCGCTGAGTCTCCTTTTCATGATGAGACTGTGGCTTCTTCGTTCTCTGAGTGTCTCTTGGAGACCACTCTGAACCACCTGGATGGTCCCTCATGATATGAAGAGGCCTCACCGAATGACACTGACTCAACATCTTTCCCACTTCCTGGTAAAGGCCCTAGCAGCACTTAGCTGGACTCAGGTCTTTGGCTCATCAGCAATGAGCATGGTCCTGAGATGTTATCATTGCCTTCTTGTCACCTTCCGGAACTCCATCAGTTATCACTGGAGCTAAATAGAGGCTGTCACTGACCTCCAAACATTCCTTACCAGGCCTATGTTGTTAAAAGGAGCTCTAGACCAAGAACTTTTGTTAATTCATGTATATCTGCAGATCCTTCTCTCCTTGATAGTGTATCAGTTGACAACATTTTCCGTATGATAGTTATTATTATTATTTTACATGATTTTTTTAATACTCAGATAAATATCACTGTTCTCTACCATAGGGAAGTAATAGAGGAAACCTCTGCCAGTCAAGTGCTAAATAGAAATGAAATGATCTATTCTAATAAAATACAAACTGTTATTTTCCTTTGCCTCCTAGCTGAGTGTTCAGCTTGAGTTAATTTCTTGTTGATACCAGCTGATGTATTGTCTTGAGTATTTCATTGGCACAACTGTAAAAGGGGGCAAACCAAATGAAAGAAATTAAACAAGGCATAACCAAGTTGACTGTTTCAGATGCTTTAAGGAAACTGTCTAATACATGTTAGGTTAGACATTAGCTCTAAACAGCAAGGAGACACATGTATTCCATTTCTTTAGATTTACTTAGCAAACAACAAAAACAAACAAACAAAAAAACTAGCTACAGGGAAGGAGAAAGTAGTGACCAACATCATTCTCCATTCTCCACCATGTAGCTGATGCTTATAAATATTAAAAACAGATTATAATCAACTAATACATGTTTCAGCTTCTCCTGAGTGCCATCATTATGCTGAGTTAAAGAAATTAATTAGACAATTCCTTCCTCTTTAGGAGCAAGAGACAGGTAAACAAAGAAGGTATACATCAATAGAAATTTGTACAAATTACAGAAAAGGGAATAATTAGCCAGAAAGTTGGAATTTGAAGATTGGGTAGGGTTTCACCTAGAAGGTCATTTGCAGCACTTTTTATATGCAGAAGGTATAGTATATGTAGACTAACAGGGTATATTCAGGGAACTCTAAAGAGTTTCTTCTAATTACTTGAAGGTCAAGGGCCAGGAATGAGGGTAGACGTGGTAGGAACCATTGCTGAAGAGATAAGCAGAGACTACAGTGTGAGGTGCCCGTCAGAATTCATTAAGTACTCAGCAGTAAGTAAGGCACTATGTGGGGTACAAAAAACTTCTTAGATCTTTTGCTGCTCTTAAAGAATTATGATCAAACCGAGAAGACAAACCAACATACATGAAGCAATTAAAATACAATTAAGAAATCAATGATGTGTTATTGACTCTAAGTGCAGTTGGAATTCAAAGAAGGTACAAAAATCAATGCAGTATTAAATAATCAAAGAATTAAAAATTGGATTTGCACGGCCCATTGATGAATGGGAAGGCTTAGCTCAAGAGTTCTTAACCAACCAGTATTACCCCCTAGGTGACATTCGGAAATGTATAGATTTATTTTGAAATGTTACAGTGGGGAGGGAGGGTCACTTTATGCACTCATTGGACTAGAAATGCTAAATTTACAGAAGAGACCTACTCAGTGAAGAACTGTCCCTCTCAAAACTAATAATACCCCCATTCAGAAGCACTGATTAGACAAATAGAGGGCAGAGAGAGTAGATTCCAGATGGTGAGAAAATAAAACAAATATAGGAATTGTAGGTATACATCACTCTCGGTCATTAACAAAATTTAATAGGATCATTCAGAAATAGATTCTATTTTATTTTATTTTGTTTTGTTTGTTTATTTTGTTCTTTAGAGTTCATATAATCTAAATCACATTGCATCTCTCTTTCTCTGTCTGACACTCCATTCAGCACTATCTATACCCTCCAGGTCCATCCATACAGCCTCAAATGGCAAGAACCCATTCCCTTCCATGGCCACGCAATATTCCATTGTATATACGAGGTCGCACAATTAAATTTGCAAATTCATCCCAGAAAAAGTGCTACATACCTCATTGCTGAATATCACTCCAGTCACCTTTGAAGTACTCCCCTTGGGAAGCTGTACACCGATGCCAGTGCCTAGTCCACCCTTCAAAGCAATTTCGGAACTCCTTTTCTGGAATGGCCATAAGGTCTGTCATCATATTACTCTTGATGTCCTGAAGGTCATCAAAATATCTTCCTTTCAATATTTCCTTTATCTTCACATAAAGAAAGAAGTCATTGGGGGCCAGATCTGGTGAGTAAGGAGGGTGTTCCAATACAATTATTTGTTTACTGGCTGAAAACTCCCTCATGGACAGTGCCATGTGAGCTGGTGCATTGTTGTGATGCAAGAGGCATGAATCGTTGGCGAAAAATTCAGGTCGTCTAACTTTTTCACACAGCCTTTTCAGCACTTCCAAATAGTAAACATGGTTAACTGCTTGTCCAGCTGGTACAAATTCATAATGAATAATCCCTCTGATAACAAAAACATTTAACAACATCGTTGCAACAAGTTTGTGAACTTAATTGTCAGACCTTGTATGTACCATCTTCTCTTTATCCACTCATCGACAGACACCTAGGTTGCTTCCACATCTTAGCCATTGTAAACAATACTACAATGCATATATGGATGGACATGTCCTCTTGAAATAGTGTTTTGGGTTTCTTTAGATAAATACTCAGAAGTGGGATTACTGGGTCTTTCTTTATCTCTTGTTATATAGCCTTTGTTTTAAAGTCTATTTTGTCTGATATAACTATTGCTACCATAGTTTTTTTCCATTTTCATGAAATATGTTTTCCCATCCTTTTACTTTCCATCTGTGTGTGTCTTTCAATATGAAGTGAGTCTCTTTTATTCAGCTTATGTAAAGGTCTTGTTTTCTTATTCTTTCAGCCCTGTTATGTCTTCTGATTGGAGCGTTTAATCCACTTACATTGAAAGTAATTGTTGTTAGATATGTAGCTCTTGCCATTTTATTCATAGTTTTTATTTTTATTTTTTATTTTTATTTTTGTCTTAAAAAGTCTCTCTAACATTCCTTGTAATACTGATTTGGTGGTGATGAACTCCTTTAGCTTTTTCTTGTCCGGGAAGCTCTGTCTGTTCTTCAATTTTAAATGATAGCCTTGATGGGTAGAGTACTCTTGGTTGTAGGTCCTTGCTTTTCATCACATTGGATATTTTGTGCCAGTCTCTTCTGGCCTGCAGTTTCTGTCGACAAATCAGCTGACAATCTTATGGGAGCTCCCTTATAAGTTACTAGTTGCCTTTTTCTCTTGCTGCTTTTTGTATTCTATCTTTGTCTTAACGTTTGTCATTTTAATTATGATGCGGCCTATTTGGGTTCATCTTGTTTAAGACTCTCTGTGTTTCCTGGACTTGTATGTCTATTTCCACTGCCAGTTTAGGAAAGTTTCAGTCATTATTGTTTCAAATAGGTTATCAATCCCTTGCTCTTTCTCTTCTCCTTCTGGTACCCCATGATGTGAATGTTATTATGCTTGACGTTGTCCCAAAGGTCTCTTAAACTATCTTCATTTTTTTTTTTTTTTTGATTCTTTTTTGTTTTTGCTGTTCTGATTGGGTGTTTTCTGCTACCTTGTCTTCCAAACCCCTAATTTAAATCTCTGTTTCATCTAATTTGCTGGTGATTCCTTCTAGTGAATTCTTCATTTCAATTATCGTATTCTTCACTTCTGACTGGTTCTTTTTTATGGTTTCTATGTCCTTTTTTATACTTGTTATCTCTTTGTCGAAGTTCTCACTAAGTTCCTTGAGCATCCTTATAAACATTCCTTTGAACTCTGTCTCTGGTAGGCTGCTTGCCTCCATTTCATTTAGTTCTTCTTCTGAAGTTTTCTCCTGTTCTTTCATTTGGGATGTCTTTCTTTGTTTCCTCATTTTGACTATCTCTGTGTGTTTGTTTCTCTGTATTAGGTAGATCTGCTATGTCTCCCAATCTTGGCTTAGTGGCCTTATGTAATAGATGCCCTGTGGGGCCCGGTGGCACAATCTCCCTGGTCACCTATGTTGGGTGCTTAAAGAGTTTCCCTTTTGGGGGTTTTGTGTGTCTTCCTGTTATAGTTGAGCCTTGATTGCTATTGGCACATCAGTGGGTGTGATTGGCCCTCAGGCTGACTGGCTGTGGGATTTGTACACAACCACAGCTTATGGAGTGCTATGCAGAGGGCTTACCCCACTTAGTGGGATTCACGTGGGCTCTGGTGCCTGTTGAGACCACACTTTCTGTGTGGTGCTTGTGGGCTAATTGGGTGATGCTCTGCTGTGGTCTGAAACCAACTTCCAAGTATCTTCTGTGGCCTCTTGGGAGGGGCTCTGGTGCCGGCCCAGGTCATCCATTGCCTATGACCAACAGGGGAGTACCTGGTAAGGACTGCAAAGTACTCTGTGGTTGCTAACTGACTGTGCTAAACCTGAAGGCACATGGGAAAGGCCACACTGCAAACTGAGGATGGCTGCCGCCAGTATTGAGCCTGGGGTAGCTCTACAATAAGCCAAGACATCCTTAGGCCTACTGCCACCTGCCATTTGCTTAAGGCTCAACCACTGATGAAGCCTTGTGCAGTATGCAGGTTGAGTGAAGCAGGTTCTCAGGGAGTCACTAGAGTGGATAGAGTTGTGTTCACCAGGTTAATGTAGATTCTGTTTTCATTCCAGTGCTGAGCCTGGAGCTACTCTATGAAAGTCTGAGACACCAAGGCCAATGCCATCTGCCTGTGGCCTGTGGACCCCAATTGTTTTCCAAGAAAGTGTGCAGTGCTGTTGGGGCTAGCTGTTAGCCAAGAAAATGCCTCCAGCATTGGGGGAGTTGGATAGGATAGGGTCCCCAGGAGTCAGCCAGGTAAGACAGCAGAGCTCACGAGACCAATTCAGATTCAGATTTTGCCTATGGGGGAGGGCTTAACACAAGAAAGATGGCACCTGCCTGCTGGCTGCATAGGAAGAGAACCCTACACAGGGAAAATGGAGACTCTCCTTCTAGTCCTCGCAGTGAAGCCACACAACTCAGTCTCTCCCCATATGTCTCTGATACCCTCTGAGTCACTGTCCCTGTGCCAAAGCCCAGGGTACGTGCCTGCAAGCAAGTCAGTGAGTGGTCCCGTTAAGAGGGTGTCTGTGTTTCCTGCAGCCCTCAGTTCTACCTGGATGGTGAGAATCCCCACTGTTTTTCACAGTCAGATGTTGTGGAGGATCCTCTTCCTGGCACCAGTACTCTGGGCTGGGGAGCCTGGTGTGGGGTTGCGGTTCCTTGCTCATCTGGGGGGAATCTCCACAGTTGAGATATCCCTCTGATTCCCAACTGCCACACAGAGGATTGGGGCTGACTTGTTCTGCATCTCTAGCCCTCCTACCAGTCTTCACATGGCTTCTTTATATCTTTAGTTGTAAAACTTCTGTTCAGCCAGACTTTGGATGGTTTTCCAAGTTGATTGTTCTATAATTTAGTTGTAATTTTAATGTGTTCACAGAAGGAGGCAGGCACAGAGTTTATCTATTCCATCATCTTGGATCTCTCTCTCATTTTTAAAATTTATTAACTTCCTCAATTTACTTCAGAAAATGTGTGATTAAATAGGCCTTTTATAGGGTTGCAATCTCAAGTGCAATTATGGGTTAGAAAGAGAACATAAAATGGTAAATGGGCAATTTAACCAGCACCACCTTCCTCTCTCTCCCAATGCTGTAAGGTTATTCCAGATGTATGGCAGCTCTGCACCATGGCTGTTTATCCCCTCACCAAGCAGTATGTGCCCATTCTTTTGCTTCTGACCATCCACAATGGGGTGAATCCAACTGTTTTTCTTCAACCACCTTTCTTATGTTATGGCTTCTGCCTGCTCTTGACTTCTGTTTACTGCCCCCTCTCAGGTTCTTCCCCATCACCAACCATCAAGCTCTCTATCTAATTTTCAAACTCCCTAAGATTTAGTATTAAATCAGTTTTTTCCATTGCTCCTTCCCTGATGGGCAAAGTCTTATTCTGCCTTGTGGGTAATTGAATGACTTGTAGGTTGCTTGCCCTACAAGCATTCTTGAGTTAGGTCATTCTCCCATCAGTTAGCTATGGACAGAATGGGGTGGTATTAAGCATGTACCCATGCAAAAGGAATTGGGCCATAGCCTCGCCAACAAATGTAGTGGCTTTTGAACAATGTCTCTGGCTAGACTGAAATTAAGGAGGTTTAATTGAAGTGGAACTGTAGAATCTGCTCGTTAGTTTCCATAAAAAAAATAAAAATAAAAAGCCAACTTTGATGAACACACATCACATTTATACATATAGATTGTGGTCTCTTTCAAATTCAGGTGGCACTCTTTTCAAATATAAAAGTCATGAGCCTACTGTTACTTCAAAGTCAACAATTACAAAGTTTAACTCATAGATTTCTACCAGCACTAAATTACCCTGCAAGCTTCTCAATTTTCAGCCATAGTATTAGAGATTTTAAAGGGAGTGTAGAACTAATTGTTAAGGGGAATAGATCATGACTGTGAAAATTGTAAATATCCTAGGCTTCACTTGCTAGAATGCCCCAGAGTCAAGATTGATGGTGAGAAATATCTTAATAACCCTATAAAACAAAATTTATAACCTGATGGTCTGCCAGGCAAATTGGGCTAAGAAATGTTTTTCATTTTGATGAGCACTACGTATTGTTAGCATTTGAATTAGAATGCATATAAATAAGTCATGTGAAGTAGAGATTTCAACAGTCTCCACCAATCCGGAAAAGCCTAGCTAAAGAAGCAGCTACAGATGAGTACCAACTTACAGGAGATGAAGTGCAGGTGTAACACCAAAGATGGGCATGTGATGAGGTCAGGTGGGAAATGTTTTGTTCGGCTTATAATTTTAAATGCTCACATTTCATTTCTTTTAAGGTGGTTATACTCACCATCCACTGTGTGACACCGACAGTCACGTGGCTGTCTCTTTCACCTGTATGTAGAACTGGTCTAGTGGGAAAAAATAAGTGTGCACTTAGAAATCTAATTAAAACACACCCTGTCAGCAACACCATCCTGAAAGCCCCATTAAACATTTTATGAATGCCCATGAGTGCCCCTGCCCATGTTTGGAGTGACACATTTTGGCTCAGCTGATGACAATTAAGATCAGACCCAGGACACTAGAGAATATGCACTGCATCCCATATGGCTGAGTGTGTAAGTAGATTGTTTTCTGGGTACCTGAGACTCAGTGAAAAAGCTCTGGGTAGGAATTAGATGAAAATGATGGAGAATGCAAATTAGCACACTATAGATGGATCTGCATCGTGTATGGCTGCATTATGGATTGGATTCAGCTGTCAGATGGTTATGCATTATTCATGATCAAATTCAGGGTAAAGATACCAGATGGCAAGGCATATTCATGGTCAGATCGTAGTTGTTCGATTAATTATAAATCTACATGAGAATTGGATAATAATAATTTAGACTGCTCTCAGAAGTGTACTCTGTAGATCATCTAATCAAAAGTGTTTTTAAAATAAGGTGAATAGGTTATTAGGTGCCATTAAATATTTTATGTTGCCATAAGTTATTTTTCTAAAAGACTCTATAGTAACATAAAAAAAAAAATTCAGATTTCACTAACCTGTGGCTTTGGTCTTAATGTTTGATAGAGCTGGTGGTAACAATGCCATTTCTTTGAAGAAGTGCAAATAATTTACACTAAAAACCATGTCAAGGGACTAGCAAAATTCTGTTGCACAATAAAAATGTTTTTGTCTGCATGGTTACAACTCATGTACAAAAACACTCTGAACCCAGGTCCTACCTAAACATCATCGGCATCTCTGTGGGCTGGACATCGTGTGATTGCCTCTCTGAATGCCCTCTCGCCTTCCTACCCTGCATTGTTCTCAGTGAGGCTGATCTGCAAGTGTCGCACCAGTGAGCTCTTTTGTCTTCTGGATTCTAGCTGGTTGACCAGTGAGGAGCAGCACTGGAAGATTGGGGTGGGGGAGAGTGAATATTCTCTAGGGTCTCTCCCTGTAGAATCTCCTTAGGCTGGCTGCCTCCGCCACAAAGGTCGCAGCTTCTGGTAGGTGATCCTCTCCACATGGCTTTCTCTTTGGATTCTGGAAACTTCATGAATGATTGTGGTTTTCAGCAGTTATCAGCCCTCAGGATGTTCTGCATTATCCTTTGCGGTTTCTCTACACCCTGCCCACACCTTTGTAAGTAGTCCTTTTATTAAATTCTTCTTAAATACTCACTTTGAGTGTGCCAGCTGGTTTCTGCTGGAATCTAGACTGAAATAAACCCTAAGCACAGAATCACAGAATCAAAGGGCGTTTAGGCTACAATGGAGTGTAGATATATATGTTCCATCCTCCTCATTTTACTGATGAGGGAACTGAGTCAGATATTAAGGGGTTGGTCCAAAGTCACCAGCTATTGTGTGACAGACTGGGGACTGCAACTCAGATCTTCTGGGTCTCTTCAGTGTATTTTCCATAACAGAATCCTCTTCAGAAAGTCTTGGGCACCAAAGACGGTGTTTACTCTAAGTGTTTGTCCAGGACAGTTAGCTCCAAGGGGTTATCCAGGGGTAGATATTTTTATACACAGCCACTTCTGGGCAAGATGTTATCAGCAACTCCAAGAGACTCAGTAAGGAGGTTAGTGATAGTGGAAACCCAGAGATCCACAATAAGATTTTGGGGAATTGCTTCCAAAGATCCTAGCTAAACTTAGCTTCCAGAATGTTGCTCCAGTCAGTAAGGAGGATAAAAGGGGAAATGCATGAAGTGGGGACTTCATCTTTCAGTACTAAGGTATACTCTGTAGACAGGTAGGGGATGGGCAAGGGGATGGTTGCAACCAGGCAAGACAGGTGTTACCACGTAGGCACTAGAGATCAAAGACAGGGATAAAATCATTACTATGAATTGAATGCCTATGTGGCAGGAACTGCACTCAGGATTTCACATTCATTATTTTACATAATCCTAACCATAACCCTCATTTCAAAGATGAGGACTTTTAAGCAAAATAAGTTATACCTGTGGTGAGTGGAAACAAGCCCCAGAGGACTCTTAGCATTCAATACACATTGAGAACACAGTCATGGTGGTAACAAAGATCATAAAATGTGTGTAATTGCCTGTCACTGAGTCAGGTGCTGGGGAAGGAAGAGAAACGAAGATCAAGAAAGAAGCACCATGAATTAGAAAGACCTACTTGCTGCCACAGAGTCTCTATCCTATGGGCTCTGGGGCTCTGGGCATAGGACAGTGCACAGATGACTGGAATATAGTTTGAGAAGGGTTAAAATCTGCAAGGACAGTGTACCAAGGGGGCACAGAGTAGGGCACGCGACACAGGCAGGGGAGGGCACGGGCAATGAAGCTTTCACAGAGGAAGTAGCACCTGAGTTAAGAACTGAAGGATGAAGAGGAGTTGGCAGATGAAGTGGAAGGCAAATGTGTTTCAGGTAGAGTGAATAGTGTGTGCAAAGGTCTGCTATTAAGAGAAAAATTTCATTAAAGTTGATCATAGACGTTACAAGGAAGTGGAGAGGTCAATGCTAAAAAGCTATGTCAAGGATTGTATAAGTTGAACCTTAGGCCATGTTAAGCAATTTGGATTTTTTTTCCCCATCAGAACATTAGAGAGACACTGAGGCTTTTAAATAGGGAGATGACATGACCAGATTATCAGGGGTCACTGATCCTAGGACAGAGATTGCTCTCTGCTCTGGATTTTTTTGGGTGAATGAAAAGACTGCACTCTGTTTAGGGTAGGTCTATAAGTCAGCCAGCACGAGTTTGAGCTCACAGGGACCCATGGATGTTAATTATCCTTGACCAAGAGCCGGGCCCCTCCAGGAATCCCAGCAGCTCTGTTTCACTGTGTTTGCCAGGCTATCTGGCACTCTGCCTAATGCCAAGGAATTTGTATTTACTTTTTTCATCTTCCTTCCATTAGAGTTTTGTCTTGTTTTAAAGGAGAGCCCAAGCTGTTCAACAGAGATGGTGAATTATTTTTATATTGTGTTATTATAAGTAGTTGCCATCTCTTTTTAACTAACCTCTTGTTTCAGTTGCTTTTGCTTTTCTCATTCAGTACACTCTATTCCTGAGCTGGAGACAGTGGCTCAGGACATTTAGCTGCCTTGGGTGGACTTGGAAAACTTGACCTTGAATTTGGATCTGGTCACGTGATCCAATCAGAACTTTGGGAGCCATAGCATTCATAGGAAAGGTATTTCCAGGCAGTAAGAAGGCAGACAGGGTATTCCTTTGTAAAATGTGAATGAAACAGGACTCAGACCTTGGCTGTATCTCTGTGTGTCTTAAACTATTCAGAGAAGTTACTTAAAATATGCTTACAGAATAAAAGAGGGAGGTCCTTGGTTATTCTTTATAACTGAAGCAAAATTTTCATGAAATAATATCTATCCTTACACGTGCTTTTCCTCCATTCCTTTTCTCTCTCCTCCCTTCCTCTTCCATTATACTTTACTTAAAAAGAAAATGCTAGTTACAAACCACTAAACTGATTTCAGAACCCACTAATGACTTGGTTATAACCTACAGTTTGAGAAACATTGTTACAGAGGATTTAACCAAAAACGTATTTTCCCTAGCTATGCCAAAAAGCTAATTCAACCTGAACTATGGAGTTATTAAGTCCTACCTAATTGCTTGGGGTGTCTGAGGATTGGTGAAGATTTCCACAGAGACTCTTGCCTCATTTTAAGGGTAGCAATATTATTTTTTCAAAAAGCCATATCTTTATGTGGCTAAGAGATAGTAAACTCTTGAATCCCACTGTATTTGGGAGGATGTTGAGTAGTGTTTGATAGCCACATAATGGTTTCTTCCCATGAGAAATCTATTTTCAGTTCCAACTCTAATCAGAGGATTATTTCTCTGACTAAAACAAATAATATGGCAGACATATTGCAAATCACTAACTCCAAAACAGCTGACTAGATTTCAGAATGCTGAGATCAGAGAAAGAAAGCTACAGGGCTAGATAAATAGGAAAACGTGCCAGTCTTGTGTTCTAAAGTAACTGGAAGCGTACATTTTCCAGATTCTATTGAAGGGAGCAGTTCCACTTAGCATTATTGATAATTACGTCTTAGTCCTGAAAATAAGTGAGTGAGTGGAGACTTGAAAATTTTTTCATGTTCCATTATGGAAGTATAAAAGCCTTGTAAGTCCCATCTGGTGTGGAATAACACCATGGAAATGATGGGACCCTGGAAAAAGGATTGGAACAGTAAAGGAGAGAAGATCAACCTAGATGGAACACACTAGAGCAAAGACATCTTCTCTTAGTCTCCTGGGCTAAGAGGTTTCCCCCAATTTTTTAATGAGAGAATAATTAGAAATTGATACCGGAAACTCAGTGTGGGTATTTGCAAACTTTCTTCAAATAAATGAGTGGTCAGCATTACATGACTCTCCTCCTGCACTGCAGACTCAGTGATTTTCACAAGCCATTTATGTTCTTTATAAGTTCTAGGTCCATGATTCCAAACAAAAACTGACAAATCTATTTTCAACTGGTTCTATCCTGTTCTATATGTCACCAATGAGTGTAGTTTTTGCTTTGTATTCAGCAAATATGACTTTTAAAAATTGTTTTCCTTCCTGCTATGGTCTTGAATGTTTCTGTTGCCCCCAAATTCAGATGTTGACATCCTAACTCCCAAACTGGATGGTATTAGTAGGTGGGGCCTTTGGGATGTGCTTACGTCATGGGTGTGGGACCCTTATGAATGGGACTAGTGCTTTATATAAGAGACTCCAGAGTGACAGATCCCCAGCCCCTTCTGCCATGCGAGGATACAAGGAGAAGTGTTCAGCCTTGGGGAGGGCCCTCACCCGACCACGCTGGCACCCTAATCTTGGATTTCCAGCCTCTAGAACTGTGAGCAATAAATTTCTGGTTTTAAGCTACCCAGTCTGTGGTATTTTGTTATAGCAGCTCAGACATACTAACATACTTTCCTTAGAACTTGAGTTATTGAAGATTTTCAGCAACAATTCTCAGATGGGGAATTCACAAATTCATATTCTCCATGCTTGTTCTCTGCAACATTGTGGAGTAGACTGTGTTTGTTTGCCAAGTCCCCTGGCTCTCTTTCTACAGGGATTTCTTCCCTTTCAATCTTGCCTTCTTCAGGAACCCAGTTCTTCTTCTTCTTTTCTTTTTTTTAAGTAAAGTTTATTTGAGTGACAATTGTTAGTAAAGTTACATAGGTTTCAAGTGTGAAACTCTGTAATACATCATTTATATATCTCATTATGTGTTCACCACCCAGAGTCAATTCTCCTTCCATCATCGTATATTTGATCCCTTTTAGGAACCCAGTTTTTGATGAGGTACGTTCCCTCTGTGCTATCCTTTGACTTTTCCTGCCAAATATACCTGTATGCGTTGCAGTGCTCCAGAAATAGGGTTAATCTTCGAAGAATTTTGCTAAAATGAATTAAGCAGGATATCTCTTCTGGAAAACTTTTCACTTTACCTGAGCCCTTCTGTGCCTTAGCCCAAAGGTCAGACATAATTAGGCCAATTCTTTCATTTCCTGATCTAGATGAGAGATCGAAGGCTCATAGATGTTTTCAACTTGTCCCAGTTTCTCTTCAAAAGGAATATTCTATCAGCCAGATTTTTAAGTTTCTTGGTCCATCATTGAGGCATTATATTTTCTTAGACGGAAAACACAATGCTTTTCTGAGCTTTATGGTTTTTCATAGGAGATTGTTGGTGAATTTATCCTGGTGTGTATTGGAGCACTAAAAGTTGGTTTGTAACATATCGAGAGAATAAAAGGGATACAACAGGAACATTTCAACTGAATATATTGTTTTACTGCTGTTCCACGTCCATTGATCTTCTAGAGATTCTATGAGATACTCAGATTACATATAAGGAGAAAATGGGAAGAGAAATTAACACCTTTTGAAAGCTTGCCTGTTTCAAGGGCTTGTGCACACCATCTCACTTAATTCTCACAGCCAATATTTTAGTTGAGTGTTCTTACCTCCATTTTATAGAAGAGGAGACTGAGACGCATGTACTCTTTTGTCCATGACCACATAGATCATATAAGCAGGATTTGAACTTAGCTTTTGTTGTCTCTGAAGTTCATATTGTTTTTACTAATCTGTGAAAACTTTTAATTTTCACAAAACTTATAATTCAGATGGGGAGTATGTCAGACACAAAAAGGAGATAATTTATGTTTGAAGTACTATATGTTAAATGTCAAAAAATGAGTGGTTAATTTTATCAAAATAAGATTAGATAAGTAAGCCAGGGCTTATTTTACAAATAATTCTTCTGGTTCAAACTTAGGGATATAGAGAGCTAAAAAGAGTGTCTTTCATACGCTTACAATGAAAAAAAAATCTAGACAGATTTCCATTGAATACTTTTTTTGAACTTGTAAGAGAGCCTGTCACAGGGTAACTACCTGGCCCAAAATCTAAAGAGAGAGAGGCTGCTGCAGGGAGAGAAAAACATAAGCACTTGTTTACCTGATGTAGACACAAGTGGACACTTGTAAGAAGAGTTCCACTGGGGGAATTAGAGAATTGGTGGAGGCCTAGTGTGCACGGGTGAGAGAGTGTGAAACCCCTAGGGGCCACAAAAATTGGGTGAATCTGCAATCTCTTCAGGTTTTTTCTCTACAAACCCTACTGAGCACTTGCTCAGAAAAGGATGGAGAAAGTTTTGAGAAAGGGTCCTAATATGGGGAGGAAAAGAGGAGCCACTGAAAGATGGCCACAGGATGCCATCTGGACCCCTCTTACCAAGTTTTCCCATGGAATAAAAGCTTTAATCTGTAGGGGGAAGGGCAACAAACATGGTTATTTATAGTACACTAGTGAAAGCCCATTGTAACTAGGGGAAGGAGGCTAAGGAAAAATACTATGTCATTGGGGGAGGGGCAGGAATAAGGACTATATTGGGCCCATAACTACATCGAGGGAAGAAGAGAAACACTGAGATGACCATACCTTTGAGAAGCTTAATCTGCTGAGAGTGGCGAGGATGCCCCAGTAACAATAAGCACACCTCATGCTAATGCTCAGGAATCGGTTTCAAAATACCATTCTTCAATAAAATAAATTAGGGTTCCTTAAAAAAGTGGCCCATTCCAGGGCTGAAGCAGGGAAAATGCAGGATGATCCTGGAGTATTTTGAAGTTGTCAAAAAACAAAGAAGTGAAGAAAAAAAAAAGTTAGTTTCATTCAAAGGGGCACAACAGCCAAAAGAGCTCCCACTGGCCAAATCTAATAATTTGAGCAACAAAATAAATAGTGAGAGTATTGGATTATAACCCAAAGGATGAAGTAAGTATCCATGAATCTATACTGATATAAATAAATAACCGAATAAATATATAAATGGAGAAAGGGTAAATTGTCCTTATAGAGGAATTCCAAATAATAAATGTTGAAGGAATGAGGGAAGTAGACAAATTCCCACCAGAACACAGGAAAAAGTCACAGTAAAAATTGCTACTGTCAAGATCCACATATCGGTGCTAAAAATCAGTGGATGAAAGTTTGAGGAGAAACAGAATATTTGTAGGGTACCAAAGTACTTCCTCTAAATATTTATTACTAACAAAGGGAAAAACAGTAACTGTACAGTGGAGAAATCTGGAAAAACCACCTTAACCAAGTGATCCCCCGTAATAGTGTCAACATTAGGTGCCCTTTTATGATACACTGACGAGTACACACCTCCTGTGCAGTGTTCTTCTAAATACAGCGCAACCGCAATCCAACCATAATGAATTCCTTAACATCTCTTAACTGCATAAAAGGTATATGTAAGCTATTACAAGCTATTTGAAGATAAGGATGTCAAGAGTGTTTATTTTTCTTCATTTTTAGTGCTGTTAAAAATGGAGATAATGCTGAGTACAGTCAAAGCCTTGAAAAGAAAGAAAAAAATGCCAGGCTCAGTGCTAAAACACTACTAGTGATTGAATATCGCACGTAGCTCTGAGCTTCCTTGTTCCCAAGGTGAAAAAAAGAGAATCACAAGGAATAAACACCAAATTTCATGAGAGATAGAGTTTTGTATACCAATATATATATTTTTGCACCACTCTAAATGTGTTTCAAAAGAGTGGGAAATGGCACCTATAATCCCACTCCTAATACATAGTTTAGCTTTGAATGTTTATTCTTGTTTTGTTTGACTATGTATTTTACATATCTGCAATCACAGTGTAGATGTCGTTTTTGCATTTTTATTCACTTATGTCATAAACATTTTCCATCATTCTACATAGTCTTCAAAGTTATCTTTTTAATGCTTGCCTTACACTCTGTCATGTGAAAATACCATAATTTACTTATACATTTCCCTATTGTTGGACATGTAGGCACTAAATGCTTCTTGGCACTGACATCTAGAAGATGCTTTTTTTTTTTTTTTTTTTTTTTTAATGTGGGAATCCCCAAAAAGGGACGAGGAACAAAGAAGCAGACAACACCACTGACAGCACTTTTACACAACGCAGAAGAGAATTGCATGTGAACGTTGCATATAATCACTTTCCATAAGAAGTGAGGGATGGTCTAAGTACATAAACCAGTGAAGTGAATTTACCAGTTTGTGGCAGGACTCATTTGTAGGTGTTGTATATCTTTGTATGTCTTTCCATGTTTAACATTGAACCTTTCCCATAACCGAAGCTGAGTAAATACATGTTGATGTAAGCATACTTCCATCCTCCTCATTTTTCCATCTCTGCAACTGCCTTCACGTTGTGGGGAAATCTGCCTCTAAACCGTATTATTTCTAAGGTTTCACGTCAGAGTCATATGGTAGCAAGAAACAAAATACTTACATGCAGCAAAGGAGATATGGAATGCCCTTGGTGCTGGGGAAAAAAAAGGAAAACAAAAACAACTCTCAAAGCTACAAGGCACCAAGTAGAAAAATATATTTACTAGTGGAGCAAATAATATTTAAGGACCCGTGCTTTCCCATTCCTCCTTTCAAAACTAAATGAAAAACCAGCAGGATTTTCAATGTTTTCAAGTAGATTATGTAGATAAGTAGAAATTATTTTATTATTGGGCTATGAGAAACTCTCTTAGGTCTGATATAAAAATCTTTGTAAATAGATCAAGTTTTTAAATGGCCAGGTGTCTGCTTCTTTATATAAAACTATGTTTTTTCTTTTTCTTTTTTTATTAGTTTCAGGTGTGTAAAACAATGTGATAGTTAGACATTTGCACCCTTCACAAAGTGATAACCCCCACCTCAATCTACTACCCCTCTGACATCATATATAGCTGTTGCAATTCCCTTGACTCTATTCCCTATGCTGTACTCCACATCCTGTGACCATATACATATATATAGTTTTATGTAGTTATATGTAGTAGTTGACATTCAGTATTATTCAGCTTCAGCTTCACGTGTACAATGCAGTGATTAGGCATCTACATCATCCCTGAGGTGGTCTCCCTAATGAGACAAGTGCCCATCTGACATCCTACAGAAACTTTACAACATTATTGATTATATTCCCCAAACTGTCTTTAGTATCCATGTGGCAATATTGTGGTTACCAATTTGTGCTTTCTAATCCCCTCACTTTTTCCCTCATCCCCACCCTGCTCCCATCTAGCAACCCTTAATTTTTCCTCTGCATCTCTGAGACTGTTTCTGATTAGTTTGCTCATTTATTCGGTTCTTTAGATTCCACATATAAGCGAGATCATATGGTATTTGTCTTTCTGCATCTGACTTATTTCACTTAGCATAATGTTCTCTAGGTCCATCCATGTCATTGCAAACGGTAAGATTTCATTCTTCTTTATGGCTGCGTAATACTCCATTGTATAAATGTACCACAGTTTCTTAATCCAGTCGTCTACCGATGGTCGTTTCGGTTGTTTCTGTGTCTGAGCTAAGTGAATAGTGCTGCAATAAACATAGGGGTGCATATATTTTTTCAAATTAGCATTTGGGATTTCTCTGATTAGATACCTAAGTGTGGAACTGCTGGGTCATAAGGTAGTTCCATTTCCAGTTTCTTGTGGTACCTCCATACCGATTTCCATAATGGCTGCACCAATCTGCAATCCCACCAACAGTGCATGAGGGTTCCTTTTTCTCCACGTCCTCGCCAGCACTTGGTGTAAAACTACATTTTTTAATATATTATTTTAAACTCTGAGTTCAAGTTCTTAATCTTCGCTGATATATTTTCCTTTTTAAATACCTTACCGTTTTTTCAATTATGTTTTCATTATTTAAAACATCTGAACAATCTTCCATTTCTTGTAAATATTTTCACTTTTGGGTTTTCTAGTCATGAGTTATATTTTTCCTTCTTTGAAAGTTTTGTTTTTCTAAGTCCTAGAATTCACCTGTGACTCTATTTAAAATTTACATTTCTTTACTATAATAAATTCAAGAGTATATAATAACGTCTTGGATGTTCCATAGTTTTAATGCTCTATGTCTGGTATAAAACTGTGAACTCTTTCCACTTGCCCTTTTTGTGCATATGTGAGTTGTTACATCTAATCATTTACTTTTCATCAACTGTGAAAAAATTATCAGCTATTATCTCTTCAAATATTGCTTCTTTATTATGATTTCTCTTTGCTCATTCTGGAACTCTGATTAAATAAATATAGGACTTTCTCATCTGCCCTTTATGTCTTTTAACTCCTCATTCGTATTCCCCATCTCTCTGTAGATAATTTTTAATACATATCTTCTGGCTCA
Organism: Rhinolophus sinicus; assembly: GCF_057876585.1. NCBI lineage: Eukaryota > Metazoa > Chordata > Mammalia > Chiroptera > Rhinolophidae > Rhinolophus > Rhinolophus sinicus. The sequence continues at coordinate 166,557,229 of NC_142502.1, forward strand.
TAAACCTTTTTTAAAAAACTGTATCTAATGGGATAATCTGTCCACATCGGTTTACGTTAATTACTATATTTTGTTTTTCATTTGTATGTTATTTATAATTTATGTTTCATCTTGTCCTGCCATTTGCCTAAACTGACTAATTTATCCATAAAGTTTGTGTGTATGGATTGAGATATGTTACTATTCACTACCTGCTATTAATAACCCGGCTTCCTAAGCAAGCATATAAAGTAAAAAATATTTCAAGGAAATGAAAACACATAATTTTTTTAGTATTGTCCCATGCAATATTTGGGCTATACTTATATAAAACAGGCACCTTTTATTTATCTGAAATTCAAGTTAACCTGCGTATCTTGCATTTTTATTTGTTAAATCCTGCAACACTAGGAAATGTTTAAGCACTGTACTGAGTAATATGACATTGCTTAGTCATTAGCAATAAAATGAAAGACATATGGAAAGGTCGGACAATTAAGTACTCAAACTTTCCGCCGTGTAAGTGCATGGTGGAGGGTTTGCGAACTTAATTGTCCGCCTTTGCCAGTTTGCAGTAATCAGGCTTTGTCGAATCTAGATATTTTGTCAATAGTCTGTCCAAATTCTTCAGGAATCTCCTGATTATGAGTATGGAAATGTTTGTCTAGGCCCCTGGATTTCTGCCAAATCATATACTGCGGTGCCAAAAAAATGTATACACATGACTTGTATTCATCTTTTCTTATAGGTATATATTGAGTATCACAATTTGAATACAGTTTTTTCCTTTCTTAAAATGTGTATACATTTTTTTGGCACCCTCTGTACATATCACAAATCACATGTAACCTGGACATATCCTCACACCTCTAAAAAGCTCACTTACCAGCTGTATGACTTGCTCCTGACAGTTTTGCAATGCAAGATTCAAATTAATACCTTAGAAACGTGACAAATTATTACCTGTCATAGACCTTTCCAGTGGCTCGCTGTCACAATCATAAATGTGAAAAAAATGTGATCATCACAGCAATGATTTTCACGCTGTCTTTTGAGTCCTGAGGTTCCTCTGCCGTGTCCCTAAAGCCACTGTGAAGGTAAAGTTCTCAGTCCCTGAAAGAATGCAAGTTGCTTACATTTTTGTCTGATATATGTATTTGGGCTCTACAAAACACTTCATACAAACTAAAGTATTCTGCTGTTAAGATATAATTTGACAACCAATAATTTGGAAACATGTAGGCTTTGGTGTAAGAAAAACATGTCTTACCTTGGTTTGGGCGTTTATCTTCTATATAAATTTAGACTGGTTACTTAACCTCTCCCAAACCTTTTTCTCCAATGAGAGTGATAATGATAGAAGTTTTCTCACAGGTCTTTTTTTAATCTTTATTGTGTTAAGAACGCTTAGCATAAGATCTACTCTCTTAACAAAATTTTTCAGTGCACAATACAGCATTGTTAACTATATTCACATTTCTGTACAGCACATCTCTAGAACTTATTTATGCTGCATATCTGAAATGTTATACCAATTGGACAGCAACTCCCCATTTCTCCCTCCCCCCAGCCTCTGGTAACCACCATTCTATTTTCTGTTTCTATGTGTTTGGCTTTTTAGGTACCTCATATAAGTGGAATCATGCAGTTGTCTTTTATGACTGGCTTATTTAATTTAACATGATGTCTTCCATGTTCAACTATGTTATTGCAAATGGCAGGATATCTTTTTATTTTAAGGCTGAATAATATTCCATTACACACACACACACACACACACACACACACACACACACACACACAGAGGATGCCAAAAATGTGTATACATTTTAAGAAAGGAGAAAACTATATTAAAATTGTAATACTCAATATATACCAACAACAAAAGATGAATACAAGTCACGTTTGACTTCTGCAATTACAAGAAATGCTCAAAGTGGTTAGCATCAGCATAATTTTAATACAGCATTTTCCTTTCTTAAAATGTGTATACATTTTTTTGGCACCGTGTGTGTGTGTGTGTGTGTGTGTGTGTATGAATATTATTCATTTTCCATTATATATAATGGAATATTATTCATATATATATATAATGGAATATATATGCCACATATTATTTATTTATCTGTTGATGGACATTTAGTTTGTTTCCATATCTTAGCTATTGTGAATAGAGTTGCAGTAAACATGGGAATGCAGATATCTTTTTTAGATCCTGATTTCAATTCCTTTGGATATATATACCCAGAAGTGGGATTACTGGATCCTATGCTAAGACAAATGAGATAATTAATCTAAATTGTTTAGTACAGCAACTGATACATAGTAAATCAATAATAAATGTTAGCTTTTATAATTATTATTTTATGTTAAAAGTAATCTTTGATTCATTTAATAACTAATTGAATTACATTAACTAATTGTAGCTTCTATTTTGAGCCAGTAACGAACATACTTTTTCTCATGTAAACAGCATGCTGAGGTCATTGCATTTTACATCCATGGGGAAGAAACCTGAGACTTGGGCAGGTTGGTGAGCAGCAGTGTTCATGCGGAAGTGGCAGCCTAGAGTTTTGAACTTGGGTGTCTGAGTCCAAGTATGCTATTCTTTCTATTAAACCCAAACTATCTCCTCCAGAGTCAACAAGGAGTACATTGATCATGATTGACAATATCATCTAAAATTTTAGGTCTGTGGGTATTATAGTTTTGTAGAAAAGTTGCATTTTTAAATAATTACCTAGCGTCTTCTTTCTAAGAATCAATATAAATGTAATATAAGTGATCAGAAGAATTTTTGAGGGTCTTTGTTTCAGGTGCTCTCTGATTACTTACTTCCTGGACTCCAGAAAACTGTGGTTTGCTGTTTTAATCCATGTAGACTTTAGGAGTGGAGGAAAGCTCCTTGTCATCTCACCTTCTTGATAGTCTTGCTTTCCTATAACTTCCTATAGTTACCTTCTTATCATTATTACGGTGGGTTAATGACATCAAAGAGCATTTTGTAGCAGATAACATGCAATGCTTCTGACAAATACACAATTATAGCAAATCATACCAAATAGGGCTTTTTTCTAAGCTGCTGAAATACAGAAATGTCTTATTTTTTTCAAGTATTAAAAATATTTTGTAATTAGCACACCAAGTTATCCCAGTCATTGGGAATGGCGACATAGAAACACTTCACTAGGGATTTTCCATCGGCTTGTTGAGCTGGCATTGATTTGAAATAGTCTTTCTTCACCGGAATTTCCATGTTAACAAATCCCAATAAAATATCGATGAACGTTTGTCTCCTCTCTTTTTAGTTCCTATAATGTTACTGTTTATGAGACATCATTTTTTGTTTGGCACTTTTCACAGGTTATTTCACTTAATCTTTATTACAACCCAACAAGGTAGGTTTTATTCCATTCCCAACTACGAGGAAACAGAAGCTGAGGGAGTTAGAACTTCCCACGTAAAGTTTCACTACCTGTAAATGAAGAAGCTAGAATTGATTCCCAGTTTTTGTTAACTGTAAGGGTGAAGCTTCTTCCCAACCTAAATGCAAATAAACCCAAATCTCAATGGACTCCGCCCATGAGGTACATGATTAGAGGTATATAGGAAAGTACCACTTAGGATGCAGCAGAAATCAGTGTGATAAATACGGTAACACCGTAGCTAACATTTACTCTGAGCTTATTATGTACTAGGCATTGTGTAGCACTTTACTGAAACTGCCTTAATATGCACAAAACCTCTAAGTATGTTTTTATACCAAAATTACAGGTGAGGAAACTGAGGTGTAGACAATTGTCACTTTCATAATATTCCACATTTAGTAAGTGGGGAAGCCTGGGTTTTGACTTGATTCTGTGTCACTAAAGTCCTTCTCTTCATGCCTAGATGATGCAGTGGTTTTTGTTCTAGTAATCCCCTTCCTTATTTAGTGTCTTGGCAGGTTCTGACTCTGTCACGTTTTGGGTGCTGGCAGAAATTGTGTGTTGATTTAGTCTAGGGAGATTGATATCTGATTTCTCATCCAGCCTCTCCTTATAACTTCTGGAAGTAAGGAAAAATGTCTTATATATTAATTCTCTGTTAATCCAGTGGATATACTGCATGTATTTGTAAATAGTGCTTAGTTTTAGCTTAGAAAGTCCTTTTATCTATTATTTAAAACAATCTTGATTCTTTTTTTAGAAATATATGTTATTTACCAAGTACTTTTCTTTTCTTTTTAATATATTTACAGATATTTTGAAACCTCTCTTTAAGAAAGCCTCTTTTACATTTTAGATTTTATTTATTTTAAAACATTAACATTTATTAAATCTGGTATTAATCTTTAATTTTTTTTTAATTGGGGGAGATTGGAGAACAGTGTGTTTCTCCGGGGCCCAACAGCTCCAAGTTGTTGTCCTTCAATCTAGTTCTGGAGGGCACAGCTCAGCTTCAAGTCCAGTCACCATTTTCAATCTTTAGTTGCAGGGGGCAGAGCCCACCATCCCATGAGGGAATTGAACCGGCAACCTTGTTGTTGAGAGCTCACGCTCTAACCAACTGAGCCATCCAACCAACCCAATCTTTGATTTTTGTATTGACATATAATTGATCTATAACATATTATTAGATTTGTGCAAAAGTAATTGTGTTTTTTGTAATTTTTAACCTTTTAAACCGCAATTACTTTTGCACCAACCTAACAGTTTCAGGTGTACAACGTAATGATCCAATATTTGTACAATTGTGAAATTCACCACAATAAATCCAGTTAACATCTGTACCATGCATAGTTTTCTTTTCTTGTGATGAGAAGTTTAAAGATCTACTCTCTTAGCAACTTTCAAATTTGCAATACAATTTTATTAACTACAGTCACCATTCTGCGCATTACATCCTCATGACTTATTTATATTTTAAAACCAAGTTTTTGTCATAATTTTTTAAAAATACAAATAATTAAAACCCTATCTTCTTACAACCCTGTTTCTAACTACTTTTAAAATCCTAATTTTTATCCTCTTTCTTTTGGCCATTAAAAAAATTAAATATGCTTATTTATGCATTAAGTCCTGTGCCTGGTATTTTTTAAGGAACTTTTAACAACATGGTCCTCACCTGATGTTTCCACCGTACTTGTGTCTGACCTCATCTAGGGATCAATACAACATCAAAAGAGAACAGATTATAGAACAATCAATCTGTTTCTAAGCCACTTACTCTCTCCATTATCCCTCCTTCTGTGACTTAAGTTCCATTTAGAACAAATGTGGCACTTGGGAGGAGTCAGTGTAGCCTGAAACAACGAATGATTCCCACACACTAGTGGGAGGTCTCTGTGCCTGTGTTGCTATGGTGAGTCTTGGGAAGCCCCTGCAAAGAAGGGATCAGGGCACCTGGATTCAGGGCCAGTGTGGAGATCAAGTCCATAAAGCATGGAGAGGCTCGGGAGGGTCCCTCTGCTCAGGATGACCTTCACAACTCATCCTTTCTGGAGGGTGGCTTTGAGGTAGATCACTACTGAGCACTATTAAGACCAAAAGGAGGTGCTGCTCATAATCATGTCCACACGACAGGTTTGGACCTGGACTCTCTTGAGCCTTTGCCCAGAATGATCTTGTTCACTATTCTGTCCACTTTCCTGAAATTCCTTATCCTCTGACTCTATTCCCAGTGATCAAGGGAGTTTGTAAGGGCAAGTTTCTCGTTTCAATGAAAACATCACAGAAATAATAATAACTCTTAGTTATATACTGTTTCTGTAAGTTGTGTAGGCCTTATTCTATTTAACTTATACATATTAACTTATTTAATCCTCAACACAACATATGACAAATGGACGAAGAGAGGTATAGGAAAGGTAGTGGCTGCCCAAGGCACACAGTGAAAAAGGGGAGATGCTGGGATTTGAAACAAGGTGGGCTTCCTCTGGACTCTGTCTTCAACCATTTCATCATACAGTACCACATGTTTATCTATTAACGCTAATTGAATGCATTAAAATCAATTCATGATGTTTCCAGATTGTGAAAGGATAAACCTAATAGGACTTACTTCATTATTATGGCATGAATAATTCACTCACCCATTTAGCAAGTACTTATTGAGCTCCTGCTGTGTGCTTGTTACTGTGTGAAGCATAATGGTATAAAATAGACAATGTCCCTGATTTTATGGAACATTCAGCCTGTCTAAGAACATAGATGTTTAAACAAACGATTGTGGGGGAACAAGCATGATGTGTGATTTGATGGGCATGCTTCAGGGAACAAAGGACCTAATCATGTCTATGAATCAGGGAGGGTTTCCTTGAGGAGGTAACTTTGCCACTGAGACCTGAAGGATGAGTAGAAGTTCATGAGGCAAAGGGTAAGTGGAAGTGTGTTTCTAAGTGGAGGTAGCGGGAGATGGGGTAGGGGTGTGATTCAGCCTGTCTAAGAAGCCTGAAAGAACCATCTGGAGCCTGCAGAGAAGATTCAGGTACAGAAACAGCAGGACTGAGGCTGAAGAGCTAAGCAGGCCAGATCATGGACAGATTTGAAACCATATTAAAGAGTTTCCCCTTTATCTCAAGGTCAAAGAAAACCCATGTGAAAGATGTAAAAGTTGAGGAGTGAGCGTCATGATTAGATTTGCAATTTAGAAAGAATAGTCTGAGTATTATGTGAAGAGTAGATTGAAAGTTTGGTGTGTAAATGGAGAAGTAAGTCTAGAAGCAGGGAGGCAGTTAGGAGTGGTAGTCCAGGAACAATGGTGGCCAGGTCTGGATTACTAGTGGAGAGAATTGGCCCAATTTAAGAGATACACAAAAGGTAGAATCGTAGTAATTGACTGCATGTGAGAATGAGGAATTGAGGGTCAGATGTTTCAGGCTCTGGTAGAGCGGAAAACAATTATGCCACTTACTGAGATGAAGAATCCTGGATATGTGCATAGGAGAGGTGATGATGACATTATCTGTGTGTGTTGAGTTTTAGGTGCCTCTGATACATCTCAGTGAAGTTGTTAAGAGCCTACAACAGTGCACATAGTGTATCGTACATACTCAATAAATATTACTGGTTGAATGAATATATGCTAGACAGTGGAATGCATGGAGCTCAAACTCAGGCTTGCAGACATAGAGATAGGATTTCTAAAATATTAGCATGTAGATGACAACCAGAGCCAAGGCAATACTGAGATGTAGGAGGAGTGTGAAGAGTGAGAAGAGCAGAAGGCCTGGAACTGAGCCTGGGGCCGTGCCAATATTCGTGCAATAGGCAGAGGAAGAGGCTATACAGGAAAAGTAGCCAGTGAGGCTGGAGGAATAGTGCTTCATGGAAGCAGAGAGAACGGGTATTTTTCAGAGGTCAGATTGTCACATCCGTCAGACAGATCCAGCAGTTTAAGGACTGAGAGCTGTCTCTTGGATTTAGAAATAAAATAGTCACTGATGATCTAGTAACATTAGAAAGTGATGAGGGCTGAAGCCAGATGGCAGTGGGTTGAGGGATGACTAATGGTTGAGAAAAGGAAGACAGTAGATATGGGCGACTTGCAAGAGAATATTGGCTGTGAATGGCAAAAGAGATCACAACAACAAAAAGCTAATAAAAAGAATACTATGGTCTTTTCCTTTTCCCTTCCTAAATAATTTAGTCCCAAAACCACTAGGTGGAGAAAAGCAAGAGAACTGGCTGGCTGGTGTAAGATGTTGGAGGCCAAGCAGGGTGAGGAGAGTGGCTTCTTGGCAAAACAGGTGCTGATGAGGGTGTTAAGATGAGGTTGGGGTAGGGGCTGCTTGACTGTGCCAGGATAGAAGGAAAATAGTTATCCTTCAGAGAGAAATAGATGGAAAGAATAATAAGCGCCAGCTCAGAGTAGTTAAATAACTTGTTGAAGATGATAAAGCTAGAAAGAGTGAGCTGGAGCTCAAAGGGTTTTATTTGGCTCCACATTTCACAGCATTCAATAGGTCTGTTAGAGAGGACTTCAGGATTCTGAAAAAGCAGGTTTAGTAGAAAGATGATGAAAGCCTGATGACAGAGGGTTAGTGGGAGAGTGATAGGTGGGAGGAGGAAGAATAGGATTATTGTTTTCTCTTTTGTCTCAGTGTGTGAAAGAGAGAGGCAAGGCAGGAACCTGGAGGGGTGTCAAGGTTGACAGATCTTTTTCTTAGCATGGCAGAATCCTGAGTAGATCTCCACACAGAAAGCAAAGACCAATAGAAAGGAAAGCCTGAAGATACAAGAGAGAGCAGCAGGTGGGGGTTACATCAAAAGGGGCTCGGGATGCTTTTCTGGAGAGCCTGGTTTTAGGTCTGTGAGTGATAGACAGCCACTTGAAACTGATGGAGGCCATATTTAGGTAGCGGAGCGCAGTGATCCAGAGCTTCGATTATGGAGTCAGACTGCCTGGATGCCTATTTTGGTTCTGCCATGTGTTAGATGTGACATTGGGCAAGTAACTTAATCTCTCTCTCTCGATTAATTTATCTTTAACATGAGGGGGATCATAAAAACACCAAGGATTACATGAATTAATACATGCAAGAAGCCTGGAAAGTGCCTGACACATGGCAACACTCAATAAATGTAAACAATTATTATTTTTGATGGGCTAATAATGTGTGGCAGTCTGAAAAGCTTTTTCAATAGTTGAAGTGAGAGATAATGAGCACTTGAACCAAGGTAGAAGGATTTCAATGGGGGGCTAAATATGAGACGTATGAGGAGGGAAACATTGGGAGACTTGGTAACTGATTGAAGGCGTAGAGTAAGGGAAAGGATTTGCAGAATTGAGTGGATGATATTGACATTCATTAAAACAGGAAATGGTGAATTGAAGATAGCAAATTCAGTTTGGGATGTATTGAAATTGAGGTGCCTATGTACATCCAGGTGGAGATACCCCATAAACTGTTGGGTATATGAGCCTGAATTGCTGGAAAGAAGTGATCAGTTATAACCTATAGCTAGACCATGAGACTGGATGGGGGTGTGGTCAGGCAAAACATAGTGTGCTAAAGATTTGAGGGATTTGGGACAGGTTTGGCAGCTATTCTGTAAAAAACAAAAACAAAACAAAATGAAAAACAGGAAGAAACTCCCCAAAGTCAAGTAGGAGGCAGTTGTGGGTTAGGATAAGGCAAAGTTCCAATTCAGGTCCGGGGAAAGACAAGGTGTTCTAAGTCATATGGTAAGGTGGCCCTGGTGGTGCAGAGCAAGGCCTTCCCTACATGGTGGGCATTTGGGGAACGTTAGATACAGCTTCCTTCAGTTTGTCTCAGACACTAAGCCTTTGTAATTAATTACGTCCACATGGGATGCAGCCATAATGTTTTCTATTGAAATATTTTGTCCAGAACTAAACAGAAAGTCAGACTCGGTAGAACTGTTGTTGCAATCAGCATAATTTATGTCTGATCCCATCTTTGGTTGATTGTTATGCCTCAAAAGTCCTGGCGAAGCACCTCTCTGTGGCACTGTGCCTCCTTAGCAGATGGGAATGAATGTACTTATTCAATGATTTGGTTCATGCATCAACTTTAATGATCAAAACAGGATTTTCTGAGCAGTGTCTAAGCATGAGGTTAAAAGGATAAAATGCCATCACATCTCCAGCACAGAAATGGATTAGTGCTGAAAACTGAATTGCTTATGAAAGTTAAAAGTTTGTTAAATTTCACTCCAGATTTGTGTTCGTCTGGAAAGTTATGATAATGAAGGCTCTCGGTCCCAATTCTGCTCTCTAGAGGAAGAACACATACAAATCCATTTAATAACCCAGACTGACTTTTATCTCTGAACAGATGAATCAAGTGTAGAAAAGTGGAATATAGATCTTTGGGTGTACTTCATATCACATTGCTTTTGCAGAAGTTAGTACAATTTTGGAGTTGTTCTAAAAGCAAGGAGATAAGTTCTGGAGCTCTAATGTACAGCATGGTGACTATAATTAGTAATACTGTATCGGATACTTGAAATTTGCTAAGAGAGTAGATTTTAAGCATTCCTACCACACACACACACAAATGGTAAATATGTGAGGTGATGGAGTGTTAATTAACTTGATTGTGGTAGTCACTTCACAAAGTATACATATACCAAAACATCATATTGTATACTTAAATATATACAATTTTTTTTTTGTCAGGTACACGTCAGTAAAGCTGGAAAAATAAAATAAAGGAAAGGGGAAATACAAATGTAAAGGAAATGTATTAAGAAATTCAGCACATACAATATTTTAAAGTTTCAAATATATAAACAATAATAAAAATTTGATATCCGAGTCAAAATTGGATAGCCATGTTTACACACTCAAGGTGAAAGTGAGAATTCAAGGAGATTCCAAGATAATTACAGGAAAAATATTTTTATTCAACTATATTAATTTTAGGTTAAAATTCCTTTCTGCATAAGGGTTTCAATTTTTTATTTTGCTTTTAGTACATAATATATTATATAATTATAATTGTGTGGTAGTGTGTGTTTCAGTTTTCTATTATTCTGTAACACGCAATTCCCAAACTTAAGGGCTGATGTAACCATTTATTTTGCTCATGACTTTGTGGGTCAGGAATTTGGGAAGGGCTCTGCTGCATGGTTCATCTCTGCTATGTGTGGTGTCCAGTGGGGTGGCTGGGGCTGGAAGACCCACTTCCAAGATGGCATCTTCACTCATGTCTGGTGCCTTGGTGTTCCTTAGCACCTCTCTGTTTCTCATCTCACAGCATGGTGGCGTCAGGGTAGTTTCTTAGTTTAAAGAAGCAGGAAGCAAATGATTCCAGGCTTCTTAAGGGTTATGCCTGCACCTGGCACAGCATCAGTTCTTCTGTGTTCTGTTGGTTGAAGCAGACACAGGACCTACTAGATTCAAGAGGGTAGAGAAATAAATTCCACCTCTTGATGGAGATCTGACAAGAAAGGAGCATGTGTGAGGGATATTGCCACCATCATCTTTAAAATAGTATACAATAAGCCACATAGCAAGACTTTTAGGGTTTCCCAAAGTGTGATCCACTGACCACCTGCGTTAGAATTACCTGAAGAGGGGATATTTTTTGATATGGAGAATGATAAGCCTCATTCCAGACTTTCTGAATCAGAATCAGAATCTCTATGAGTGGGATTCTGTAGCTTTAACAAGGCATTCAAGTGATTTTTTTTTTTTTTTTTGTGCGCTAGGCTAGTCACAAGTATTTCTGAGCATGGCTCTGGAGACACAAAGACCTGGATTCAAATCTGACTGCCCCCAAGTAGCTGTGTGACCTTGGGAGTGACTTTATTCACCTGTAAGTTATGCCTAGTCAGAGTACCTGTTTCACTGTGCTGTTTCTTAGAAGAAAACACATACCACTTGTAAAGTCTCTAGCACAGTGTCTGAAACACTGTTGGTACATGAATGGTAAAGGGTTAGTGAGTTACTGGGTTTCATTCCCAAAACAGATGATGACTCTTGAGGCTTCATTCACATGAATTGCCTGGACCTGAATTGTGGCCACGATTACATGTGTCAGTGTGTCCATCTGCCAATGATGAGTGTACATTTTCTCATAGAGCAAGTGTGGACCTTCCTATATGTTTAGGGAGTTAAATTGATTCATGTATAATAAAGAACTAACTTACTGGACAGCAAGCAGCACACTAGCTGACAATAACCTTGAAATTCTTTAAAATATGATCCAGTAAAATGATCAGTACAGTTTAGGCAGACAGACACTCTTGGCATTCCATAATTGGGTGGATTTCGGATATGTGTTGACATGGCCTTTTTGAAAAAGTAAAGAAACGAAGGGCACAATATCATACATTTATTAATGTGTTTTGTTATAATAGAGTTATAATTAAAAACATGAAACACGGATAAGTATGAATAAATTCAGAGAAGCCCAAGTTGTTCTTGAAAAGTTTCAGGCTTAGAATGTCAACAAAAGTTTCAGAAAAGACTCTTAAAATATTTGATTCTGTTCTAGATGTCAGCTGCAATGGATATAAGACTGCAGCATCTGAAAAATGGGCACCATATGTTTGTGACAGTGAAAGAAGAGAAGAGTGTTCAGAAAAAGATGAAAAGCACCCAGGTTCTGTTTCTTGTCCCTGAAGAGCCCCTAAAAGGAGGTTCTTCTTTAAAAGTCAACATACTTGAAATCCTGTACATAAATGCGTTTTGTACAGCTCAGAACAAAATGAGAAACGGGTCCTGGGAGAGGTCCGTTTAGAATGATAGATTGAATTTTTACATACTCTGTGAATTTTCTATGCACTGTCTGTCCCTTTAGAGAGAGAGAGGAAGAGAAAGCAAAACCTCTTATTTATGCAGTACATATTCTTCTAACACGTCCAGAGCTTGATGGCTGACATTGATCTATATTTACCTATTTAATAAAGTTCCAAAACATTCCTAATTACCTAATTTCTATTTCTTTATGTTCCCTTGTTTTTTTTTTTCCTTTCTCCTCTTCTTTTTTCTAATTTTCTAAAATATTTCCTTACATTTGTTCATCTTCTTTATTAACTTCATTCTGACCTCTACCCACCCAATTTATCCAATATTTACCCTTGGGAATAACAATCCACCAGCCACAATAATAACAACAGAATCAGTTAATATTTATTGGGCATTTTCTGTGTGTCAGATGCTACTACTTTCTTTTTTCCTTTTCTCTCACCTGTGCTTCTCCCCCAGTAGAGACACTCTTTTCTCATTCTAAATTGTGGACATATATTTGTCTCCTTTTGTGATATATCATACCCTCATCACAGCCATGAACACAAATCATGAGCATACTCTAATTCTTTGCCAATATCCAGAATGTAGGAGGAAGAAGCCATCTTGGATCAAACGACAAACACACTCATCATGTCCATACTTAATCTCAGGCATCATATCTAACAGAGTCTATTAATTCATTGTTTTATTTAATTGTGAATATTTTGTGACCAAGAAAGGGAGAAAAATTTCCTTTGGCTTCCCTCCTGCATCATCAGGGGATTAGAAGAGTTATAGGGTGGAGTGGCCTCCATGAACACTTGAGCAAAAGACTCCTTGACTGCTTGTCCGCCATCTCCTGGCCCACCCTGGTGTCAGCAATTTATAGGAGGAGAAGCTGGGCAGGGAGACACCCTTCCTTTGTACCATGAGCATGATGTTGTTTTCATTCCTAAAAAATCAGGCGTAACATCTTAGTATGATAATGGCGTGCAAACTGCAGAACTTGGAAGAACTTTCCATTTACCTCTGGGAGAGTCCATCCTTGATATTTCTTCCATGCCTGATATTTTTTTAAACCATTGTAAAACTCAACAGTCGAAGCATATCCTCAGGAAATACATTAGATCTCTTCTGTGCAAGTATGAATTATGGGACTAACAAGAGGTTTTTGTTTTATCAAATCTTTAAAAACTGAAACAGGAGGAAATATTTTCAACAGTTTTTTGGAAATGGTAAAACTAAGCTGATTTAAGGAGTTGTATTTTCTGTGCTATTATTGCCCGAGCATAGCCCACTTGTCCATAAAACTTTTATCTTAGCTGTCAGGATTAGGACATAAGCACGACACCAGAAATTTGTATTCTGAGCAGACACATAAATTCATCTCTAAAGAGTCAGAAAATGGAAGGAAGCTGCAGCGAAGGTGGCTTGAATGAAATGAACAAGAAACTGTGTGGGGTGCCTCATAACACAGCCTCACTCAGGACCAACCACTGCCATAAATGACCCCTTTGGAGGCCGAAAGCTGCCTTGACTTCAGAGGAAAAAGAAGGAGGAAAAGAGACATGAATTAACATGGATTATGTCAGCTATTTTCTACCTGTTACCTTCCCGGAGAGGAAGGATTTGAACCAGCATCTGCCTCTTAAGCTTGTGTTCTTTCCACTGCCTCTTGCTGCCACACTGAGAAACCACGTGCTTAGAATTTCTTTCTTAAATCATTAGAATTACTAATAACATTGAGGTAGATGATTTTCTAGCCTCAGTTTGAGCCTAGAGTAGTTCTCACCTAGTTTAAACTTAGTTATTGTTTTAAGTATTTTGTTTCACAGCATATCCTACCTGGTGGAAACTCGACTGCCCTACCAGGTACTGCAAAAGCTGTCAGCTTGCCCGAGCAGCCCTCTGCTCTCATGTCAGCATGGTGTTTCTACTCTCAGTTTGGTATACTCTGATTCATGATGTCACAGCTGACATAAAGGAGTGTGGCTGTTCACTAAAATCTGCAGCCCCTGTCCATATCATGTGCTTACTCTATAGTGATGCTCTGTCACTTAAAATGGGATTTTGCATGACTGCATCATATAACTGAATTATCCTGTTGCAAACAGCTTATTTTCTTCTGATCCATAATCCAAAACAAAACAAAAACAATGACATAAGAAATGACATGTCAGATGCCTTAGTACCTTGACTTCACTTCTGGCTTTGCAGCTTGCATATGATTTCAGATGGTAGAAAATTAAAGTGCCTAGCCTTCAATTTTTTATGACCATTACCATCTTGTGCAGAAAAGAGTTTACCAAGAAACCAGGACTGGCAATTCCTTTTCCTCTCTCCTCTGCATGTCATGAGAAGCAATCAAGGGCCTGGGAGTTAATCTTCAGGGCTGAGAAGACCTAGGCAGCTAAACCTGTTTACAACACCCATGGATGTTAGACTCTTTGCAGCACCTGAGTTCTCAGCTGTGGATGAGTTAATATTAAAAATGTGGTGTGATCTGGATTATGAGAGATTGTGTTGCTACTGTTACACTTGTGTTCTTCTATTAAAAGTCTCACCCGTCAAAGAATATGGTGTCATCTATCAGCCTATGTTGTGATAAACTGCTCCTGGAGGAACTGAGAAGCACTCTGAAAGCTTCGTTTCAGGAAAAATTCCAATGATGTGCCTCTATTTTAGCAACTCAACATTCGGTGTTTGGACTTAAGTACATACTGAACCCTCTGCTTTTTATACTTCCTTTTTTTTTGCATATTGATATTGTTTCTATTAGGAAAACAAGTTTATCAATTTTTTCTAGCAGGAGCTTTCCTTTTTGCGTTTTCATTGTTTCAAACTCAAATATGGGCAGATCCAGAGTCAAGGGAACAATTTGCGGTGCTCACGTTGTGTCTTGGCATTAGAACTCATCTCTAGCTGTGGTTCACGTCTACTGCTTTCCCATAGGTGTGACAGACATACATCATGAAAAATTCAAATAAATGTTTGTTTTCAAAAAGATTCCTTAAAAACCAGTTCCTTACAGTATACACAGGACATCACTCCCTAGATTCAAGCAATCAACACATTGCTTTTCCGAAACACTTTATAATCTGTGCTCTAATCTCCATCCCTGCTCCTTTTTCCCCAGCCCTCCAATACTGTAGTTCACTATTTGCCTGATCATTGCCACAGTTTCCTGTACCTCCCCCCTTTTTCAATATTAGTCAATTTTCTCTTTTTGGTCAGGTTACTTTCTAAGAAACAAATCTGATCACATTGATCCCCTGCCTGAAATACTCACAAGTGTTCCCTTTGCCTACAGGACATACTGAGAACTTCATAGCCTGACACACATCATCTGTCCACAACCTGCTTTCTCTAATTGTTTTATTTGTATTTTATTTGTATTTTGTATTTATTTGTTTTTATGCCATTGTATTTTGGTGGCTCTTAGAAGTACATACAATCTAAGAAGCTAAAATATGAAAGTAGAAAGGAATTAAATCAAAGGGATGGATGATATTTTGTTTTCCTTTTTTGCTTTGCCAAGTCGATGAATTGCTGTGTCAAAATAGTATGGAAATCATTGCTATATTGATGGAGGCAGCCAAAGGAAATCTTATATGAGTGCTCTGTAATTAAATAGATATGAGAAGTTACTTGCCTATTTTCCTTTCTCAAATCCTACGTTTTCTCTCTTGGAACCTGTTGATGGTATAGCCTAGTTTACAGGCAAATATGTAAGTTTTTATCAGGATAATGTCAGCATTATTACGCAGACATTGCTTTTCTAGCAAATGAGGAAAGATACTTTAAAACCTGAGAAGTTTAAAAAAAATACTAGGCTATCTATTGTTTCCCTGATCTGAGTTAGGAAAGAATCAGAAACTTATTAGGCTAGTTGGGTCTGCTATACTCATAGATACAAGGAAAAGTAGGATGTGGTATTTGATGGGTGGGCACAATTCATATGGAGCAGGGAATTTTAAATAGCGGGAAAAGCATGACAAGTGTATGAAAATCGAAACACATTATGTGTTTAAATTATGGTGAATAAAAATGTTTGGGTAAAAAGGAAATTATACATCTGGAAATAGAAAGCAATATGGGCAGAAATGTTCTTGAGGACAGAGCATAGACGATCTGAAATGCCAGATTAAGGGATCTGAACATGATTCAGTGGGCAGCAAGGTGCTACTGGAAGAGTTTCTACACAGTCAGCCCGTGCTGCTCCTTTTACATACAGGTGGAGGTGCTGGGTAGGATGCTGGACATCTGGGTTTGTCCCAATTGTATCAGGTTAAAATGAAACACTTTAAAGCCTCCATTTATAGCTCCTTTCACTCTGGAAAGAAATGGAATCCATTAATGTAGACTCCTGAATGAACAAGCTTGATAACTAAATGACACAAGTTCAAGTTCCACCTGAGATGATACACCTGTGTGACTTTACCAGCAATCTTGTCTGTGTTTTCATTCATAAAATGAACTAGTGGGAGTGATGTGTGAGCAGGTCACAGTATTACAACTGAGGGACTTTGCAGAGTCTAAGAAGCTGGTGTCAGAGGCTTCCCAGGAACTTTCTTAGGCAAGCAGAAAACTGAGCCTTCAGAAGTGAGAATATTCTGGAGGAGGAGGTTGTAGGTTGTAGGTTAGGCAGCACCCTTGTTTAGGACTTGCATAGGTTTATAAGATGTACTGTAGCAATTGGTTAAAATAATGAAAATAATGATTACTTTGTTGAAATTTTGAAAATTGCAGAATAAGTATTTTAAAAAAGTAAAAAAAAACAAACATTTTCAATCCAAACATCCAGTGATAACCTTTATAGCATTTTGGTATATATACAGAAAAGTGTTTTGTTTTCCTCCATATTGAATGGTATAATCCTGTACATACATAAGGCTTTGTAACTTGTCTTTGTAAAAATGTATAAGAGTGTTTTTCCAGGTCAAGATAGTTTTTTGGTCTCTGTCTCTGTCTCTGTCTCTGTCTCTGTCTCTGTCTCTCTCTCTCTCTCTCTCTCTCTCTCTCTCTCTCTCTCTCTCAGAGATAATTGAAGGACAATCTCAGGTCAGCTTACTTCCAACATAGGCAACTGAGGTCAAAATGGCATATGATCACCATTTTGAATATTTAGTGAAAATTTTACCTTCTTATAAAATCACAAGCTGGGGCATGCTAACCGGTCATTAGTGATACACATCACATTGTGATAAATATAAATTCTTTCATATATTTATTTGCTTCCTTAGGATGAATTTTCAGACGTAAAACTTCTGGGTCAAAAGTTGTAAACAACTTTAAGGCTATCAGTGAATGTTTCCACATTGTCCCCAGGAGGTTTTTATAGTTTACATTCCCGTTTCCGATGTGCAGATCAATCCTGAGATTTAGAGGGTAATGATTTGATGGGTCGTTTGATTAATACATTCCATGCATGTGCAATGGCACTGGAATGGATAAGCATCAGATGGGGCTGTTTGCTGTAACTGGATATAGATTGTCACTCCCCTTGATATTTTAGAAATATTTAAGTAGGTGCTTAATACATGATAAATAGCATGCATCAACTCCTTTGATTAAACATAAAACATTTATTATAACTCCTGAAGTTATTGGAAAAAATCAGCAAAGCATGTGAAAATACTTAATCTGGCTAGTTACAAATTTATAATGTAAGAGGTACTTTTCATGTGTTTTTATTAAAGTGGAATCAGATTGAAGAATTCTCAATAATTTAAATAAAGTGTTCCCGTGGAAGTCACCATATGCTACCATCTGAATTTTGTATGTTTTATTAATTCAGAAGGAAAAATAAAATCTTAAGAGCTACAAGTAAAGCTAGTGCAATTTAACCATAGCATTTATTTTGTCAGGTTATTCAAAGGATATGTCCTTATGGGTGCAAAATAAATATTATTGAATTAAGTTTTTAAATCCATAAGGACCCAAGAGAGCAAGACCCTTTTTGCAAATTGGAAAATGAATGCAAAGAAAACTTATTCTCTTTACAAAACAAAACGAAAAGATTCTGTGGAGATGTGATTAATTCTTAGAAGGTTTTCTGTTTTTGCTTTTTTTTTTTTTTTTTTAATGTGCTATTAGCTATAGACTGGTATGTTTGTCAAGAATACCTCATGACCAAGTTGATGAATACACAGACAACAGATTGCTAACACTCGGGTGTTCTACCACTCAGGGAATCCTAGAATTTCTGAAGGAGCAAAGAACTATTTTCCTTTTTTTCTTGACAACATTTGTCAACAGCTTCTGGGAGTTGTGGTCTCCTGTAGGAAGTCTCGTTTGTTTAAATACTGGATTTTAAACATTTATCTTGTTTCTAACTATTGGATTAATTGTAATACTGAATTTTAGTAAATGTGTCGTGCTAGATTTTAAGGGTCTTAAAAATATGTACTTCATTTGGAAACTGGATTCTCATCACTATTTTGTAATGAAAGTGGAGTGATCACGTGCACATACAATTTCTAGAACAGTACTGTGTATTGCCAACTCTTATACATGATAGCTGTTTTTATTTAAAAGTCACAATATTTGTTATTGATGTTGCCATGGCTGTTTTATCTATTATTATTACAATCAGGAAAGTAGTCGACTTTTCTCTTCCACCTTTTCAGAGAATTGCTGATATAAATTACTGCTGGTCAGGAAAATTCTTCAGATGAGGGTGGGGAGCAGTATCTGATCAACGTTGTTCCAGGGAATTTCATTATGTTGAGATCCACAACAATAGCCCTCTTCTGCACTCCCACTCTTCAAAATGAAACAACACAATAGCAGCAACAACACAAGCCTTCCTCAAATGCTGACCCCTGTACTGGCTGTTGCAGACAAAGATGATGTCTCTCTGGATGCCGGACCAACGGTGCTCCATATGATCTCTCTTCTAGATTATCTTTCTGAGACTGACCCAACCTTTCCCTGTCCCTGTTTTTCCCTCCTTACAAGGTGAAGTTAGACTCACCAAGACAAAAAAGATGGGTCACCTAAACACAGGTATAGTACTGTGTTGTCTCTAAAAGCAGTTCAAATGTCTTCATTGTTTTCCTTCTAAATTTTAAACTATTTCAAGTAAAAAATGCCTAGTCTTTAACACCACATCTGTTGGGGTTGACTTCTTCTTTAAAGGCTAAAACAGTCTTGGTACAAGGTGACAATTAGAATGAATGATAAAAGGACGCCTATGGAATTCTCTGCAGCAACTCCCTCTCTTGCCCACTCTCTTAGCTATGAGATTTCCATGTGGCTATTTCAGGGGCTGTCATTTTCTGACATGACCCTGTTCTCCAGGCAAATGTCCTGATATTGGGGGGAAATGGTTTGCAATGGGAAAGAAGGAATCCAATATAAGAAAGACACAAAGAGATGAGAGAAAGAGAATGGTAGAGAGAAAGAGAGAGAGAGAGAGAAGGAATGAGAGAGAGAAATTGGGATAGCAAGAGAGTGAGAGAGAGGTATCCATCTTCCTGGTCTTAGCCCTAGCTGTTCCAGAGGACCAAACATCCCTGACATTCGTCTTTTTTGACGATTCAAATGTTACTTGGACTCCCTGAGCCAACCAACTTCCCTTTGATATTTAAGCTGGTTTGGCTTTGCCTTGGGTTTCTACTATTGCAACAAAATGAGTCTTGACATCTCACTGTCATTGTCCTCTCTGACTTCTCCTTGCTATTCACATTCAGGCTGCTGAGAGACTTACATTTGCCGTCAGATGGGCTGTGCTTACTCTGCCAAGCATTACACTCAACAGTCTCAGCCTGAGTATCATTTCATTACAACATGAGATGGATATTATTGATTAGTTCAGCTCTTGGTACTGGCAGAGTTAAATGCCCTAATTCAAACAGCATGACTTATCCAAAAGAGTAGCCACATTCTAATCTAGTCTATATTTTACAAGCTGAAAAAGCTGCATGTTCTAGCAAGTGATCATATGTGCCCTTCTTGTTTCTGCCAATTCTCCTACTTACTTATTACTCCCTTCCATTTGTCATGAGGTAATAGCGCTGAATGGGTTTTCTCTTTTTAAGGCAATTATTGCTTCCATAATTTAGACAGCAAATTGTATTTCAAATTAAGTTCAAAATAAGTCTGCTAGAGATGTGATCTTTTGGGGGTTTGAAACCCTTTAACATACTAACATTAGCTATATATATATATATATATATATATATATATATATATATATATATATTTATTTATTTATTTATAGTTAATTCTAAGTCTTAGGCACTCCATCTTTGTTTTGCTAAAATAATTATTATGGAGAAAAGAATCATGAATTCAGTTAGAGATTCATTTTTGGTTAGTTATCTGAATAACAGGCTCCCTGATTCTTTATCTTGACCTGTGTTATGAATAAATCAGGGACCATAGTCAAAAATTCTTATTTATTGAAATGCAGGGCTGGATCTAAAGTGAGATGAGTGAGGCAGTTAAGGTGTGAAGTGTAAGGAGACCCTCCCAGGATCGTGCTAGGCATCTCCCTTGGCCCACCTTGTTCTGGACCTGTTGAAATGTCATAAGCTAATTTAGGAAGCATTCACATGTATCAAATCAGAAAATTAAACAATATAGTTAATATATGTATCAACTGCAGAATTAAGAAAAAGAGAGGGAAAAAATAAAGAACCTTTAGCAGAGCTGCCAGATTCAACTTCTTTCCTTCATCAGGAAAAGCAGCACTCACAGCTTTCAGCACAGACAAGTCTGACCCAGAAAGCATCATACAACATTAGGAAGAGTCCCTGGGACTCAAGTTCACATTTTTGAACGAGTTACTCCTGACTATGGAAAATCAAAATAACCAGATTATCTCCAAGGTCCTTTTCAGCCAGGGGGTTCTAGGTCCAAGATATTTCCACCTTGGTGATTATTCAGGAGGTTCTTACTTAGCTGTTGGGGAGTGTAGATAGCCTGTCCTGGGCAACTATGACGTGAGTGGTTTCTTTCCAGCAACCTATCCTCTTTATTTTGTCTCCCTTTTTCTTGGTGATGGGTCCCTTTTTCTAGTTTTTTTTGAGTGCCAGTTGTCCTCATGGTTTCCCTCATTCCCTTACTCATAAAGTGGGATCTGAATTCACTGGTATGGAGACGATGATTACTGACAGTTTGAAATAGTGTTCCTCTGTAGGGAGTGTGCAACTGGGAAGGCACAAGTATGATGTAAGCTATTAGTAAATGGGCGAAGAGGTGGGCAGGTGGGACATGGATTTAGGACAGGTGAGCCAGGACAGGTAAACTGAAGGTTCAGCTCGAAATGGTGATAACCTTTGATCCAAGAACAAAGACGAGATTTCCTCTGACCCTATTCCAAGGTTTGGCAGAAAAGTGGCTGATAGTAAGAGAGGCAAGTCTCTCCTTAAATCTCCATAAGGACTTGTAGCAATTTATTGGGATAGAGGCGCTAAGGTTACCCCTAATTATCTCCTATTTTGGCAATATACTCGTCAGGTTTAGCTCTGTTTTATGAATTTAAAACTTGTTTCCTCCACCTAAGATTGTAAGCAAATTGAGGTCATGTATCTCTCATTTTACCTGGTACAGTGCTAGGAACGTAGCAGGTGGTGAATGTTTGTTCACTTTAATTGAATTTTACAACATGCACGGTCTATTTATCTCAAATACATATGTGACTCTCCTGTCATATACTATTAATGTTGTTCCTGCTAATAAAGATCATAATATCATTATTTTAACACTTATTTTTCTTTAAAGGAAGTTATATTTGAATCTCTTTTTCCCCCAGAAACTGTATTAAAAGAAGTCTTCTAGCTCTTAAATCCTATGTGACTTAATTGAATAATCAAGACACTTCATTCTCCATCCTGAGACAATCTAACATGTTGTTTCCAGTCCATTCTGCCTGCATTAACTGATATAAGATTTTTTTTTTTTTTAAAGAGCAATCTGAATTCTTTAGAAGGTCTGCTTGGGCCAGCCTCAGACATCACCTCCAATTGACAATTCAGAGATCAGCCTGGTGATTCTCAATAACTTCCTCAGTTACACCCCTCCCTTGCTAAAAAAAAACAAACAAAAGGGAGCACTAACAAAAGCATCTTCTAACTTAGGGCTTTGACTACTTTAAAAGTACCACGTGAAGAAAATACAACCACATGACCCAATGTTCCTTCCAGTAAAGCACTTGGAGCAGAATTGAGTTCTGTATGTTTGTTTTAACCATGCCGTGCATATGCCATCTGGCATATTTCGCATAAAAATGAAACTGCTTTCATGGCTGAGTAGATGCCAAAATGGAATTGTATAACAGTAATAAGGCCTTTTCTGGTTCATGAATATACCTTAGGTGCTGTTTCAAGCATGAAACTATAGATGATGCTAAAATAGTCACTTTTTTTTCTCTTCAGAGGTGAAAAATATACTAAGAGTGAAGTCATACACTTCTGTGCACTTAGATCCTAGCCACGATTTTTAACGTGGAGAAAGAGAATTGCAAATTCTTTGTCTATGATTTTTGAAATGTAATTCAACGCTTTAATTTAACTTTAGGTTTCTGCCTCTCCAAAATAGCTGGGTGGTGGGGGGGAAATAAAAAATTCAGACTAGAGACTGGATCTTTTTTGCCTTCATGATGTAAAAAAATAAAGTTTCTAAATGTCTAGAAGTTTGGGGGTTTCTAGACTATATCAAGTATACAGATGATTGACAGAACTTCCTTTTTTCCATTACTTTAATGTTATGCTGCCAAATCCCAAGCCATGCCTCCTTTTCACCTTCCCTAAGCTTTATACACCTTACAAAAATGAATTGTACCCATGCCAACCTCCAGGGTGCTGATATAGGTTTAAGGAATTTTAAAACACTGTACAATTTCGGTGGAACATATCACATTGGTTGAGGAGGTGCCAGGGATAGAAATAATCCTTCGTGGTTAAAGGTATTTGTAGAAAACTCATGCATTTCTGTCATGTTGTGCAACCTAAAAGTATATTCCCCTCTGTCTATAATAATTTATCTTCTGGCAAACTTGGGCTCCACATTTGTCATTTTTGATATTCAGCTTTACTTCAAAGTGTACTCTTAATACAGCTGTATGCATTTCATCCGAATTTGTATCTCTTTCCATAATAATTTTAGGCCCAGTAGAACCTCTCCCTATGTTATCAGAACCGATATCTACAGAACCTAAGCAATTTTCCAATCTTTTAAGTCATTTATCCGAATACCTTGCTGTAGTACAAGCATAAGTGAAATCAGAAATAGGACATGCATGTACTTTTCTGGTCAATTTACCACCAATGTAAACTCGTCTCTTTGCATGTAGTTATGAAGTCATTGATATGTAAAATGGCACATTCTTATAACACATGTTGGGACTTTATGTCATACAGCTGTGAGAGATCTGGGAAACTTGTGCTTGCAAACTAAGTTTTTTCTTTGGTTCATCATCTAACACTGGGAAGCTGGTTGAGAGATTGCCCACGCACTTATTTGTCTCTTTTAAGAGATTTCACCCCTCTTCCTGCATGCATTTTTTGATACCAGTTGCAGAAGAAAGTTCCACTGGTTGTTTTTCTCCAGCACTTATTTGCAACTATAATTGTCATTAAAAATGTGTCTGATCCAAATACAAATGTGCTGAAGCTTCCCTTCCCTTGTAATCACATTTCAAACGGTGTGAAGCAACTGGGCTGTCGATGTCTGAGGGTCTAGAATTTAGTAAATGTTCTGCAGGAATTGATTTCAATCCCAGGGGCCTTTGAAGAACCATCACTGGGACATTAACATACCTGTTCTTTCTTCCAAAATGTTCTATGCAGGAAACAGAAAGTATTCTTTTGCCTGTAGTGCCTAGAATAGCAGGAAACATTGCATAGGCTTCTTGCATAGGCTTTTATAGCCTGTGGGGATGAAAGATTATAGTAATACTAAACTTTTAGTAATTTACTTACAAGCTTATCATTCATATGTGACTTCTTGTTATTGCTCTGAGTTTTACAGTTCAATTAGGCTTTCAGAGTATAAAGATTATAACTGATTGGCAGTGTCTTGTCATTATCCTGTTTTGCTAAGCTTCCATCCATTTTGGAAAATCTATTCCATTCTTGTGAACAAAAGTGGCCCTGCTTAAAAGGAGCAGCATTGAGACCCCCAGTGAAACATATGCATAGAGCCACCATTTTGTCCCCTTTCACAATTAGCAGAGGGTCTTGTAGATGAAATACTGTGTAAATAGATCCTGCAGGGCATCTTCTGTGTGGATTTGTAGATTGTCCTACAGATGAAATGGCTGTGTTTTGAGCTGATTTTGTACTGATGGAATCACATATGCTTGAGAACCACAAAAAAGTTATTGTGGCCGGAGGGGAATATACATGTGATGTGCAGTGTGTCACAAACAGAAAGAGATTTAACAGTAAAAACTATTTAGTTATGTTTTCCCCCTGCCACTTCCTCAACTGGTATGCCACATTAAATAACATTGGAATAATTTGTGAGAATTGATGAAGAGTTTTGGAATTCTGAAGACCACATAAGTGCCTCATCAGCTGGCATTTAAAAGTTTTAAATTCAATGTCCTAAAATGTGCACAAGGAGAAGGGGGTGGAACAGAGATTGTGGAGGTGGAGTATTGCCTGGGTGTTGTTATCATAATATCCAAATAAGAGAATGAGAAGAGAGAACCACTGTCAACCATGCAGTGATGTACAGAAACCGAAATCTCTCTTTAGATGGTAACATTTGGGCATTTGACATAAAAATATCTTCTAATGGAGTAAAGTTTTCATTTGTTTTCTCCGGGTATCTTAGAGATGTGTAGTCCCAGGTTAGAATAAAATCTCCCAAGAGCATTGCAGGATTTCTACCAGCTATTATGAAATACAGTGTTATTCATTTATTCATTCAGTTAACAAATGTGTACTCAGCACTTACCAAGAATTATTTCAAATGCTACAGATTCACTGGTGATTAAGTTACACTTGGCCTTTCTCATTTGGAGTTTACACTCCTTTCTGAATAGGAGGAAGCTGCAGGGAGAATTTCTGCCCTGAGAGGGTACTTGATAAGCTCACCAATCTCTTCTCTAACATGGAGGGCAGCCAGCTTTCTATGTAAAAATCTACCAATCCCTAACTTTATCGAGTATTTATATTTAGTCCCACAAATTACTTTTACGTGTCTTTCCCCAGTTGTGTCTAATCTGCTATTTAATCCTTTGGTTGACTTTTGAATTTCATTTAAAAAAAATTATTTTTATATTTTCCATAAGCTCTATTTTATTCTTTTCGAAGCATACCTCATTATTTTCATAGTCTCCCCTTTGTTTTAGTTTAGATAATTTTATTTCTATAACTATATTAAGTATAATTGTTTTAGGCTATATATTTGAGAATTCTAATATTTACAGTTTTTCTTGGTCTGTTTCTGCTTTTTATCCTTTTTTTGTGTGTGTGAGCACAGGTTTTCTGGAACATAATTTGTGGGAAATTTGTTTTGAGGATAAGCTTTTAGGTGCTTTTCTCTAAGGAGGATTTTCATGGGCTAATGAAGAGTAAATGCTCATTCTAAAATTATTTTTAAGCTCCCCTTTCCTCCCTCCCAGGTGAGTCATGTAAATTCTGTCTGTAACCCATGTGAGTTCAGGCTTGGAAATATAAATTCTCAGGGAAACATTTCTACTTTTCCCACCCTTCCACCCAGAGCCAAGATGAGATGTCAAGTGTCTTCACTGTGTCCTTCAACAGAGATTCTTTCCCCTAGTTTATCTCATTTCACTGAAGGTGTTGATCGTGAAGGTCTTAGCTTTATGTGAAACTGTCCTTTAAAGATACAGCATCCCTTCAGGTCTTGGCCAGGGTTTAGTCATTATGCTTCAGCTCAGATGTTACTTTTTCAAAGTTTCCTGACTGTCCAAAGTAGACTTCTTGGTCATGTCATCCTATTTTATTGTCTTTGTATCCTTATTGATATATAAAACTGTCTAGTTATTTAGTGTATTATTTTTCTCTATTAAAAAAAAAATCAGCTTTCTCAGTCAAGACGATGAATTGCACAAGTGTTAGAATGTCCTCTTTTGTCCATTGCTGCATCTCCAGGGCTTGAGATGGTGCTCGGCCCAAAGCTCAAAAAATTTGTATTGAATGAGAAATTGATGGAATGAGCTAATAGAATAGGTTAACATTATGAATTACTATACCATTCAACATGGGGAAGTTAACTTCCTTCTAGGTCAATACAGGGAAGTTAACTTATTTCTGGTGTGCGTACCCAGGTTGTTTAAAAACAGGAAAGAGAGCACAGGGCCTGGTTATATTCAAAATGATTGTTGTGTACTGTAATGGTTACCTAGATTCGACTGCCCTTTCCGCTCCTCCTTGCACTTTGACATGGAGGCTCCCTCAGTTCTAAGTTGGATTGAGTGGAAATGCAGCCTAAGTGGCTTCCCCCTGCATGATACAGTGGGGATGAGATTTTAGTGTGCCAGTACTATGACTTGAATCCCTCCATATTTATAGTGAGGCCCTCCTGCCAGACGTCTGTCCTTGAGGAGGTGAGGGCAGGATATGGTGCTAACTCTCCCATATTGGATGGTGTTGACTCTCATTGGCTACGGCATGGTACATTATCATTGCTTCCTGCCTTGCCCAAAAGATTCTAGGTCAAGGAAAAATGAACTTCCAGATGCAGTTCTATGCTGGATACACAGAAAATGAAGAATTAGAAGTCAAGCAGCACATGCCCAAAAATGTAGTAAAAGTGAATAAAAAATTTTTTAAATTTAAATTTATTGGGGTGACAATGGTTAGTAAAATTACCTAGATTTCAAGCGTTCAATTCTGTAATATGTCATCTATATATATCATTGTGTGTTCACCACCCAGAGTCAGTTCTCCTTCAATCACCATATATTTGACCCCATTTAACCTCTTCCACCACCCCCCTCTCCCCTTACCCTCTAGTAACCACTCAACTATTGTCTGTGTCTATGAGTTTTTGTTTGTTTGTCTTGTTGCTTTGTTACTTTCAGTTTTATATCCCACATATCAGTGAAGTCATATGGTTCTTGACTTTTTCTACCTAATTTCGCTTAGCATAATAATCTTAAGATCTATCCATGTTTTCGCAAATGGCACTCTTCCATCTTCTTACGGCAGAGTAGTATTCTGTTGTGTATATATACCCCATCTTCTTTATCTAGTCATCTATCAAAGGACACTGTGGTTGTTTCCATGTCTTGGCCACTGTAAATGAAGCTGCAATGAACTTTGGAGCACACGTGTCTTTATGGATAAATGTTTTCAGATTTTTTTGGGTACATGCCCAGGAGATGGATTGCTGGGTCATATGGTAATTCTATTCATAATTTTTTGAGGAACCACCACACTGCCTTCCATAGAGGCTGCACCAATCTGCATTCCTATCAATAATGTATGAGAGTTCCTGTTTCTCCACAGCCTCTCCAACACTTGTTACTATTTGTCTTCTTGATGATAGCCATTCTGACGAGGGTGAGGTGATATCTCATTGTGGTTTTTATTTGTATTTCTTTAATGACTAGTGATGTTGAGCATTTTTTCATATGTCTATTGGCCATCTGTATGTCCTCTTTGGAGAAATGTCTCTTCAGGTCCTCTGCCCATTTTTCAATTGGATTGTTTATCTTTTTGTTGTTGAGCTGTATGAGTTCCTTATATATTTTGGATATTGGCCCCTTATTGGAGGCATTGTTTGCAAATATCTTCTCCCATTTGGTTGGTTGCCTCTTGTTTTGTTGATGGTTTCTTTTGCTGTGCAGAAGCTTTTTAGTTTGATGTAGTCCCATTCATTTATTTTAGCTTTCAATTTCCTTGCCTTTCAGGTCAAATTCATAAAATGCTCTTTGAACCCAAGGTCCATAAGTTTAGTACCTATGTTTCCATCTATGCAGTTTATTGTTTCAGGTCTTATGTTTAGGTCTTTGAACTATTTTGAGATGATTTTGGTGCATCGTAACAGATAGCAGTCTAGTTTCATTCTTTTGCATGTGGAAAAGTGAATAAAAATTGAACAAAATTCGTCACCATCAAGAATAAGTATGCAAGCAGCAAACTCTTAAAGATCAGCAGGAGTCCTCAGCTGAACTCAGAAGCCACCAAAAGCTTGCCTAACCTCTGATGGGATGATTCTAGGCTCCTGTGGCCCTCGGGAAGAGTACTTTTTCTGTGTACTTTGTCTTGATGAACAAGTGTCCTTTTGACTGTCTTGACTGGTGTTTAATTCTCTACAAAGAATCAGAGAATATGGGGACTCCATTGCTTACATATGAGATGTCCCATGATATGTCAGAGTATTGCTTCCTAGTTCTTTCCTCTTTTTCTGGCCTTAGATCTGCGTTTCTGTTTATCTTTCCATTTCTAGGTAGACTAATCCCAGTTTGTAACTTTTACCTATAAAAGTGAACCTGCAACAGTGCCCTGGTTAATTTCTTACCTCTTTGTGTCAGCTTCTGCATCATCCCAGGCCCCTAACTTGAATCGTTGCTTCCTGTTTTTCACCACTGCTTCCTGTTTTTCACCACTGCTGTGCTTTGCCCTGGTCCCTCTCACTTGAAAATAAAAGTATAAGATGCATTTAGGAGGAAAAGCATAAACAAAAGTGGTCTTCTTGTTAAATACTTTAAAATGTAATCATGTTTTTAAAATAGCATAACCTCATTAAAGCAAATGTTGAAAACAAGTAGAAAAACAGAATTAAAAAATCACTTATAATCCACACCCAGTCACAATTATGGTATTATTTCTTTCTGTTTTTTACATATGTTTAATTTTATTTTTTCCTACTTTATATACAATTATACTCTATATACAATTTTAAATCCTGATATTTTCAGTTATTGATATTATCATCTTTTTAATACTTTTGAATATAGTCTGTGATGACTGCATAGTACTCCAATTAATGCATATACATTAGTTTTCTCAGGCATTCACCTACTAGGAACATTTGCATTGCTTCACAAGTCACATGTTCACATAAATGTTTATAGATCCAATATATAATCCATATCATGCATTATGTCGGATCCCACTCCTGGGAAATTAATCAACTCAGCAAAACCTGTTATTAGTTGAGGCCAGAGTAGGCTGCGTGATGCTCTAAGGAATAGTGCTCTGTATTGGATCACATCCTGGGAGGCCTACCAAGGACTGAGAGGTCACATACACTGGGTTGGGTGTGTGCAAACATAAATACATGCACAGAGGCTAGAAGGCATTCCTCTAGAGAGACGCATTTGGGGGGTGTAATCCCTCAGGATGAGATAGGGATCCATTTTACCCAAGGAAACAAGGGAAATGCATATCTATAATTTTCTAAGGAAAATTTTATAGTTCAAAGGAATTCCTAAATTTCAATTGACTAGAATATTCTGATGGAAATAAAAATAAAACTGATTGAAAATTCCTTTTATATTGCTAATAAGCTCCAAAAGTATTATGTTCAGATTTGCAGACTTATGAAGGAAAGCAATATTTTAAAGTGACATTACTTCTGTGTCAGGAATGTCATTGTTGCTTGGATGTTCATACAAAAAAGTAAAGATTTATGATTCTTAAAAGTGTGAGATCAGATTTGGCACCGATTCTCCTTTATATGCAATATATATTTCAGAGACTGAATTTAAGTTGGAAAATAAATAGCTTCATGGAATACACATTGTGAAAGTAAGATTAGATTAGTTTATCTTAGGAATGTTCTTAGGGGTGCCCTAAGTAAGCCATGATTTTTTTTAAAACTAAATCATTTCAGCATTTCTCTGTAAAACTCATGCTAAAAAAAAAAAAAAGAAAAAAAAATAAATTGAAAAAATTAAATCTGTAGGGGGCAATAATCTGGTCCTGATGGAAAAAAGGAGTACTTCAATGTTTCATGAAATATCTTTGCTCTAATGACATGGAAGTGACATCATGTTCCTTTTAAAATATCCTTCCGGAGTAGTATAAATGAAAACATATTTTTCTCTGCCTTCCTTCCTTCTAACTGCTCTTCACCCTGTCTTTGGTCTTTCTGCTCGTAGCTGCCATTTCGTTTGTCCCTTCTTCGCCCCTCAACCCTATCACTTTGATCTGCATTTCCTTACAATTTCTACTCCATTCTTCTTTAATTTGAAACTTATTTCTTTATTTCTCTAGCATCTTTTTGCTACTCTACTTGAATTTGTCTTTTGAACCAAATAATCATATTGATTATGAAAAAGGAAAACAGTGTTAGATGTTGCTCTTTGCCCACAAATAACAACAACAAAAACCCCAAACATAGTCATAAATATTAAAATGTTTTTCTCATTTTAAGAAAAAAATTTTTCTGGGTGTCTTTGATTTGTGTGGCTTTATGTAAACTACCTGCTTTTGAAGAATAAGAAAGATGATGATGCATAGTGTTTGCACTTATTTATTGAAACTTTTATTTAAATAACTTTTCACTGAATGAGTAAACTTACAGAATGACTTCCTCATCAAATTAAGGCAGAAGACTAGTTAGGTTCAACCAGTCTGCACTCCATGGAGGAAGGATATGACACCCAAGACAGTCACTTGAAAATTAAATAATAATAAAAAAATCTTAAATCAAGGATGTCATTTATATGTCACTCATACTCCCACTCCTGTCCCCAGCTCTCATGGCAGACATCATTAATCAACCACAGCAGTCTTTCTTGCTAGATATAGCCCCACATTCCTTCAAAGCATCACAGGTAGACATTGTAAATTAACTAGATGTGTTACTTGAGTTGAAATCAATTTGCCATCTTTGCTTTAGACTGTGTATGTCTAATGACCTTCCATATCACAAATGCTACAATACATACAGCCTATGAGGTAGGTATTATTTTAAGAATTTTACTGGAGAAAATTTTACCACGTTAGAAGGATTTAAGTAATTCATCAAGGTCATCAGCTTGTAATAGGACTAATTCAGTTCTTCTTAAAGCAAGATCAGTTCCTGTTCTCTATAGTTGATTAAAGAGCTAACTGTGGACTTGTAACTCAGATCTTCTAAAGAAATAGCTAGCAAATGGTAAAAGAAAAGTCCAATTATGTTCAGGAAAATTTTTATTCCAGGGTCACAGTAAGGTAGCATTGAGGGCTAGTGTTGAATATAAGTAAAATCAGCTGCCATCTATGAGGTGTGATCAAACAATACAGTGAATCTTTAAATTGAAAAAAAAAAACTTATTACAGTAAAAGACACATTGCCATTAACCCCCCTGGAATTACTCCGCCTTACTTGGAACACAATTACCCCAACATTCTTGCCACTTTCTGAAGCAGTTCTGGAAGTCCTCTTTTGTGAGTGTCTTTAGCTGTGCTGTCATGGCTGCCTTGATGTCCTGAATCATTTTGACTTTGAGGAAGAGCCAGAAGTTGCATGGTGCCAGATCCAATGAATAAGGTGGATGAGGACACACTATAAAGTTTTTATTTGACAGAAATAGCCATATACCAGCAGTAATATGTGACATAGAGCATTGTCATGATGGAGGATGATATACAGCATACTTTAAAACACACCTTCTCTCAACTGTAACTCACACCTGACTGACTGCACCAGACACATTGAAACTTGTCACACACTGTTTCTAAGGTTGGATGTGCTGCTTCCTGTATTAAAGATCCCTGCCTTTCATTGGATTGCGCTTGGCAGCAGCTTTCACCATATTTTGTGATCAAATAAAGGCTCTGTGTCACACATTACTTCTGGTGTATGGCAATTTCTGTCAAATAAAATCAATATGGGGTGTCCTCATCCACCTTATTCACTGGATCCTGCACTCTGCAACTTCTGGCTCTTCCACAAAGTCAAAATGACCATGAAAGGTAAACATTTTGCATTAATTCAGGACATCAAGGCAGCCATGACAGTGCAACTAAAGGCACTCACGAAAGAGGACTTCCAGAACTGCTTCAGAAAGTGGCAAAGATGATGGGATAAGTGTGTTCGAAGTGGCGGGGAGTATTTTGAGGGGAGTTAATGGCAATGTGCCTTTTACTGTAATTTTTTTATTGAAACATTCACCATATTTTTTTAATCATACCTCGGACTTGGGGAAGATAGGAAATACCAAAAAAGTGGAACCTAGTATTTCCTAGAAACTCCATTCCCCCTTAGCACCTCCATACACACACATTTCACTGTCATTGTGCTCAGAATGTCAGCAATATTTATTTAGATTAGGGAATCCTTTTTTTAAAAGATGCTACCATGATTCCCTGAAAATAAGACTGGATCTTACATTAAACTTTTGCTCCAAAAGACACATTAGGGTGTATTTTCTGGGGTCTTAATTTTCATGTACAACAATCTACATTTATTCAAATATAGTCATGTCATCTTCTTCTGGAACATCGTCGTAATGTAATAAATGTGTTCATCTGGATGGCGATCTTAACTGGGGCTTATTTTGGGAGTAGGTCTTATTTTCGGGGAAACACGGTAGTCACCACTGATGAAACAGGAAATCAATTCAATTCATAGCACTTAATAGAAGTGTGTATTTTCATATCATCTGTTGTTACATTGGAAACCCATAATCGTGCCTTATGAAAAAGGAAGAATCAGATAGGAAACATTATTTTAAAGCTTGGAGGGTTACTGAGGGGGGCAGGCTTAGATGTGAGTCATTACAAAATAGCTACTAAAAGCACCTAAGAGAAACACAAACTTTTCAATTTTTAAGGAGGCTGGCCCTACAGTAACCTGAGGAAAACTTGCCCCTCCTGATCTTCTCTCTCTGGGTTTCAATCTCTCCCTGCCTTTCTCACATAGTTAGCAGGTGGCAGAAGGATACTACTTTTTTTCAAACAATCTTGGCAGAGATTTCTACCTCCACCCCAACCCTAGCATTTAGAAGATTAGATCTACAGTCTTTAAAATATTTTATCAGGTCTTCCATAGTTTTGCATATTTCCATAATGATAAGATCTACACCTTAGTTATTTTCCATAACAAGCTGGAAAATACCATACAGACATGAAGTGGAATCAGAGAGGGGCTAACACACACTGCCAATTTGATCTTTACTATATACTTCATCAAGTTACTTCACCTGAATCCCAGTCCGAAGCACTTTTGTTTTCCGTCACAAATCAAAAATCTAATGTCTTAGAATACATATGCTATTTCAAGAGGCATTCCATTATTCTTCATACTCAACACACTTCCTTTCAGATGCTATTTTCTTATTATGAACTCTGGCTGGGAAAGAAGCACCTTATGCTCTCAGAGCAGCAACTATGATCTATGACCCAGCCTCCTAAAGCACCACAGAGTTCTGAGTAAATGTTTATTGGATCAATAGTTATTTGATTTGACAGTTGTTTAGGGAACTTGTAGTTTAAAAAATAAATTGTCTTGAAGAGAATAACGCTTATGTAAGGGTGCAAAATATTGTATGCACCGTATTTTTATGCTGTTAAGTCAGTGTTATTTTGTGTAATTTTATTCTTTTCCCAAAGAATATTTGTAGAAATGGGTTTTTTAAAAATCAATTATGTGAAAATTAAGGTCCTCTCTGCATTTCATTCTGCTAGAAATCAACAAATTTGAAAATTAATATCTGTATTCATGATCTTCTCTTAAGGAGATGGAAACTGAAATTTAGTTTTAGAAAATGATATTTGCTAATTGATCTATCCAGAGTAAACTGTTCAGGAAATGAGAATATTAATAGGTTTAAAATAAAGAACTTATACTGTAAAACAAATTTATGAAAATGCATACTATCATGACTCTTATTTATTCTAAGAACTTAATATTTTTCATTCCTGTAGCTTTTAAACCCTCTTTCAAAGTAAAATCAAAGTAATATTTATGTCAACATTGTCTATTATTTGTTTGTTATGTGAACATTGACATTAAATATTCTTTGTAAATAAAAAATTGTTAGTTTTTCCCAGATCCAGAAAACCTGATATAAGGAAATAAACCTAAGGCTATCTGTGCTCATGAGTGCATGTTAAAGCTTTAATTTCTGGGATATTGAACAATAGTGAGTGATATACTATAAGCGATAAATGGATAGAGTATTCTTTTAGGGTCCCTAGCTGTGAAGTTGTCAAATATTCCTCCAAATCAGAAACAGCTTCATTTTTTCCTTAAAAGATCTCCCAATCCTTAAAGAGCAGAGGGGAGAGAAGTAGGTATGCAGCATTCACAGGTAACTGGAGAGCTCCAAAACTATGTTTTGGACAGCAGATAAATCAGTAAATGTCTCCTTTGTTGGAAAACAGATTAACTTTCACATTTGCTTTTCAGATCAATTGGGGAAAAACAAAAACAGCCAGGCCCAAGCTACAGCTGCTTGTGCCTCATCGTATTTTTAATCAAATTGAGAATTTGTATCCTTACTTTCAAGATTCTCTAGCTTTCTATTCTTAGGTACCACTTTGAGAATCTGTAAAGCAGATGTTCTTCTGGTATAAATCAGTGTGCCCCAAATTATTTTAGTCCCTCTCAGTAAATCATCCCTCTCCAATCCCTTCCCAGGAAGCACTCCTTTTGGAAAATGTGAATACAGTTGACTACTACACACTGGAGATTGGGATGGAATGAACTAGCAGTAGGGTATTTTCCTCCAGTACCCCCACTAACACCATATATATCTTTGATCTTTGAAATGATCTAATCAAAAAATATTCTTTCACAGTGAGAAAAGAAAAGAACAGAACAGAAATAAAGGTCTTTAGGTGCTAAGTGACTTATCCAAGATACCTTAGGACAGAGTCCACAGCTGGTCCATCCTGAGATGACGGCGGGCATAACCTGGCTGTCCCCTCTGTGCCTCCCAGGTACTTCCAGTAGAAGAGATGTGGTGCTAACAGCTGCCATCATTGTCCCTCACCTAGGGGGATTGAGGAAGAAAGACTATCTTGCCCATTCTTTGTCTTGCACCTACCAGTAACCTCTCCATCCCTTTGCTCATATAACCACCCCAGTCCTATATAACCCACTGTTTAAGAGAATTTCCCTCTAGGGAATAGCATAGAGATTGTCTGCTGAAAATTTTTAGAACTTGTGCGAACAAAGGTACTTTCTAGGCTAGCCAGATACACTTCTCACTTGCTAGAAATGATCTGACTTTTAATTTCACTTTCACAGCGTGTTATTGCCACTGTCTGCCTGTGCCCTGGAAAACATAATTAGACACAGGGGGTGAACATTTTACTTTAAGTCAAGGGAACATTCCTTCTGGATAAATCACTGTGGGACCCTAAAAATAATGGTGTTTTACTGGCTTGATGTTAAAAGGACTGAATGAGCCTTTAGAATTTTGGTTGTATTTGATACTTTAACACAAGATACAATCTACAAGATACTTGGTTGGGAAATCTCTTTCTTTCTTGAGGGCATTTTTAATTTTAAACAAGTGTTCTAAACAAGTAGAGTCTGTTTTACCAAAATTAGAATGCAGCCATGTATCCTATCCCAATTTTCTGTAGTTCGCTTTGTATGAGAGAAATCAATTTCCTCTTCTTTTCTTGTTAGACTGAATGTTTTAAAGATGATACTGTCCTTTAACAAGGGACCCAGGGCACATTATTTGAAAAGGTAGCTTATATCTTTATTTTCTTAAATCTTACAGTATATTCATTTCCCGTAGGTCTCTTCCATAAAAGTGGGTACTTAGGTAGAGTTGTAGTTCTGGGGTGGCCATAGAAACACTCTAACTCACCATGTCTGCTTGGGACACACCCTTCTCTTGTATGGCTACAGATCCTGTTTGCCAGCCCCTGACTTCTTTAGCCTTGCCCAGCTGTGGACAGAGACAACCCTTGTGCTTAGCCTTGGCCCTACCCGACGCCTAATCTGGAGCTGAGCAGACCAAAGAACACATGAGGAGTCTCTTCTTTTACAGTGGGTGGGGTCCAAGTTAGATATGTTTACATAGTCTGATACTCAGTGAGATAGAAGTAAGCTCATAGCTATATCCTTATGAGGTCTCAGCCTTTCCCCAAGCCCTGCCTTGTTGGTCTTGTCTCTGGTTCTTAGTATCTCAGTTCTGCAGGGGTTAGAAGCCTGGTTCAACTATAGCTTGCTTAGATGGAGCTTTCTCCTTCTCTGGTCTTTGTTGGTTGTCTCCATGATGAACTTGGACTCTGTTCTCAGCATCACCCAGTTCAAATCTCAATGAATTGGTCTCCACCTTTGGTTTGCCCTATAAAAAGCATCACAGTGAAGCTAAAAAAAAAGTATGTTCTTATTTCATGTCTTCTGCTTAATAACTAGGTACTGTAGGCACATGGATGGTGGGTCCTTCCTTCCAGAGCTGGCCTCATTAGTAGCAAATATAATTTCTGTCTTATTGCCTCACACTTTTTCTTGAGGTAGTGATGAACATGCTGAGTTTGTTCTTTAATGCTATTCAGGCAATACTATACCAGGGGTATATGGTGAGTTTAAAGGCATTCATTGGGGACGTTAGGAACACTGTCTCTAAAATTCCAACAACCGACTGACAGACAAATCCACTTATGCACAGGGACTCCATGCTAGGCATTGCAGGTAGGCAGCTGACTGACCTAATTCATTCGTCAGCTGAGTCATATCCCAGCTGCCGAGCACTTCTGTACAGATATTTGATACTGTTTTTCCACTTGCATGATCTCTGCATATTTTGTTCTGGTTGATTTTTCTATTTTTGTTTCTTCTCTGCTCCTAGGGAAAGTTCTCTGCCTAGTAGGCATGAGAAAAACTCAGCCATGTATTATAAAAAAGGTAGAGCCTACTTTCAACTCATTCCTCACCAGCATTCTCTTGCAACACCCAGCCAGAAGTGAATTCCCCTTCCTCTAAACTACCATTGCCCTCAGTCAGCATGTGACATTGTGTAGGGTCTTCCATGTGCGTTATTTATCTTTGACTACTCAGTGCCTGGTCCAGTGGCTGGAATAATATGAACACTCAATAAAGGTCTGTTGCATGAATGAGTAGACTTATTTTTATAATAAGCTTTTTATTTTAGATCTGTTTTAGGTTTATAGAAAAATGGGGAGGACGGTAGAGAAAGACCATATGTTAGCACCAAGTTTCCGCTATTATTAACATCTTAGGTTAATATGTTACGTTTGTCACAATTAATAAACCAATACCAAAATATTATTGTTAACAAAAGTCCAAACTGTATTCTGATTACTTCAGTTTTTTTCTAGTGCCCTTTGGTTTGCTCTAGGATCCGATCTAGGCCACCACGTTACATTTAATCATCATCAATCCTTAGGCTCCTCTTGACTCTGACAGTTTCTCCGACTTTCTGTTTTCTTTTCTTTTCTGTTTTTAATGACCTTGACAATTTTGAGGAGTACTCGTCATGTGTTTCATAGAATGTTCCTCAAGTTTGGTTTGTCTTCTGCCTTACTTCTGATTAGACTAGAGTTGTGGGCTTTTGGATGAAGACCACAGAGGGAGAGTGTCATTTATATCACATCATAACAAGGGTACGTACTGTCAGCATGACTTACCACTTGACATTAACCTTGATCATCTGGTTGAGGTAGTTTTATCAGGTTTCTCCACTGTCAAGACAGGTTACTCTTTCATCCTCATCTTTTTGTGCTGTGCACTTTGGAGGGAAGCCACTATGTGTAGCTTACACTTACGGGGTGGGGAACTATGTTCCACCTCCTCGAGCTATGAGCTATGTAGAAATTTGGAATTCTCTTGCATGCGGGAGTTATCATCTGGTCTCTCATTTATTTATTTTATTTGATCATTTGTTTAAATAAAATAGATTTATGGGTGTTTTGCACTTTGAGTAATAATCCAATCTATTTTTTCACAACTAGATCAGACGTTCCTAGGGAATTAGAACTGATTTCTGCTTCTATCTGTCCCTCTGATTGCCTGACAGAACAGTTGTCCAAAAATAGACAATTATGGGTTAATAGAACTAAAATAAGAATTAAGCTCATAATATCTGTAATGATCCTAAAGCAACCTAATTGGTCTCTTGACATTATCTTATTATATTTAACTGCCCTTCTGAAAAAGATGTCAGAAATGGAAAGATCCTTAGAAATCATCTAATTCAATCCTCATTTATGGGTGGTGAAACATAGAACTGGAGAGGAAATTTCTGGACCCATACGTGAGCTGAGAACCCACTTTTCTGAACTGCCAATGTGATGCTTTTTAGACAGAATGCATGCAGTGTCAAGCAGGTCTAACGGACTCAGCACAGGTTGGTTGAATTTGCAACTGTAGGCAAAAGTGAGCCATCAAGGATATTTTCTTTGTTTTATTTTTGTTTTGCAAAGTGGATTTTCACTTTCAACAGATCTCTGAGGCAGAAACTCAAGAAGGAGAGTGGATGGGTGCAAGAATGATAAGCTATTTAAGGAGGCCAAGTGAGAGTCTGTGCTAAGCCATTGCAGTGGAAAGTGAACAACAGTTATGCTGAGAAGAATTTCAGAAGCAGAATTGTTATAAGTTGGTTACCAAATAATGTAGAGAGTGAGGAAGTCAGAGTGCTGAAGGTGACGCTGAGGTTCCTGATTTGAGCAACTAGTTGGAAGGTGACGTCACTAATCAGAACAAAGCAGTTTGGGATGGGAAGATGAACTTGTTAGGTGTGAAGTACTCCTTAGGTTCTTAGTACGTCAAGTAGGTATCAGAAAATATGTGTGGAGCTGAGAAGAGAAATTGAAGTCCCAAGTATTGATCTAAGAGTTAATGTCAGTTGACAAACCATTGGAAGTGGTCAGATCACCTAAGAAATGTAGAGAAAACCCAGAGGACTGCACAGCTGAGTTCACTACGGATAGAGGACAGAAAAAGCAGCAGGATGGAAGAAGAAACTATCAGAGAACCAAATGTGGAGTGGTGTGGGGAAGCTAGGTAAGGAGACTTGGTTCATTTATGCAATGAGATCGAATCAGATGAGGATTTAAAGGAGGCTGTGGCGAATGATAGTACGTAGGTCACGGGTGACCTTAGCAAGAGTCATTCCAGTGCAGAGGTAGAGGGCTGTATGTAAAAGAATCAGACACTGCAGAAACGAAGGACAAGATCAATACACAGCATTTTCATTATGATTCTTCCTGGCTCAAACTCCTTTCATTTTCAAAGATTAGAGACAATTACACGAGAGAGGATTTAAGTTAAATACATAGGAATAGGTTAATGGGGTTGTTGAATCTCGTTTGTGAGGGTTTCCAGAATAAAGGTGTGGAATTTAAAATGGACTAGTGAGTCTTACATGAATGAAGAATGCCTCTGAAGTCCCCTTTAAGTCTTAGTATCTCTTATTCCATAAGCCTACAAGGAGAGAGTTTATATTTTTGCAGTGTACTTAGAGGATAAATTTGCCCTATCTGAAAATATTGAATTTGTTAATTAGATGATTTATTCACAGGTCTCTGAATATTTCAGTATGCAATCAATTTTACTTTTAATAAACCATAAATTATTCTTACCACCTTATTTATTGACTATAATCAGAATGACTTGTTGGTTTTACTAGTATAGAGCTCTCGACAGGCTTCAGAAACTGGGTTTAATTACTGGAGACAATAATACGGCAAAATGATAGGATGATTTTATGCTTTAAAAACAGAACAAAACAGAGCAAAGTAAAGCTTTTTTGTGTGTGTGTGTTTGTTTGGAGGCAGATTCTGTCTAGAAGATAGAAGGCCAACATTGTGAAAATTTTGCTGTGGCTCTTCCTGTCTTTCAAACAGGTGCAAGCGACATAAAATTCCTGTTAAAGAATAGCCTTCACAGCTCCTCACTGCCTCACCGCTGTGTTTGCCAGAGGTGTAAATAGATTCAAAGGTCACCTGCTTCTTAATATCCCATTTCTCTCCTTTTGGAGTGGCTTCAGTTAGAGTTGGAGGCATTCAGATGTGGCAGCTCCCCAGTCAATCTGAGAGGCTCAAAAGAACACTTACACCCCCTACAGAGCCTTTTGCAATCCTCTGGGTCTTAACACTTAAATTATTTGATTATGTTTGGTTAGAGTTGCAATATTGATTGGAGTTAGAGGTGGTCAGGAAGGGTCAAACTGTGCTTTATGTCTGCTTGTAGTCACATAGATCAGATTATTACCTCCATGTCACCTGCAGGAAAGAATTGCCATCATCTTTCTAAAAACAAAAGGCACTGCAAAAAGTGTTATAGTCCTAAAGAGAGCTTTGAAAAAACTAGTTGGCAAGGTAATGATTTGGTTTTCATGAAACGGTTTTCTTTGGTGAATAAATAGCACTGTTTACACACAGAATAAAGATCACTGAAAATCCCTCTATTTGTTTTTGACAAGTTCACTGAAAAATTGACAAGAGAAACATTTATTTTAGACAGTGCTGGTCAATCCAATAAAGATCCTGCTAAATTAAATTTTTAGGTTTTATTTCAAATACAATATAGACTCACAGACTGGGGAGAGAAAGTTGTTTTCAGTAGTTTTTTATGTTTGTACATCAAACACCCATAAATGAATTGCTCTCTGAAACATGTAAGTCTTCGTTTAGAGAAAACTCTAGCATGAAGGATCAAGTTTTGAAGGCATCACATTTTGCACTTGGCATGAGTTCATCAATAGCAGGGGAAATAAACACCCTAGAAAACACTAGCCCTCTTCTACTCCCACATTGCAACCATTCAATACAAGATTCAATGAAAAGAAGTTCAAAGAAAAGAAGCCATGTAATATACAGTGTGCCTATGATGATGGAACGACCATTTCTAGGAACTTCTCAATGTGAGTCATTCCCAGATCACTCACTATTCTAGAGAGACTGCAGAAGACATGTATGGCCCTGCCCCTTGAGGATTCCTGTAAAAGTGTCCGTGACTGTATTGCCTCTGATTCCAGCCAGGGCCTCAGTGGCTACTTTTGGAATCTATCTGTGTTGTGCATAGGGAAAGGAGAGGCAGGCAATGCGGTCTTGAGAAAAATGAAAGCAAAAGAAAAAAAGAAATGTAGTGCATTGCTGAAAAATCCATACATTCTTAGGGAAAATAGAAAGATAAAATAAAAATGAGCTTTATGTTATTTCATTCTGCAAATACGTTTTATTTAGATTTACTGCCTTCCATAATAATACAGTAACTTTGACAGGACAGTTATGTTGTATAAAAGCAAATGTGATTGAACTAAAATAGCATTGTACTAGCTTTGAACAAAGGAAGCATTTGACAAAAGACAGAAGTAAGAGGAAACTGTTTTTGTTACTGTTGTCTCACATAAATTATAACACATGAATCTAGAAAATGCCTTTACTGAGGAGAGTAATGAACTAATAATTGAAAAACAAAATCCCATTGCACTGCAAGAGTTTTTATGAATACAAGTATTCCAAGCTCCTCTTGCTTTCCACCGGGCCTAGCTTTAGTGTGTATTCAATAAATATTTTTGATGAATGCACTGCACTCCATAGTCTTTCTGACAGTTTGCATGTTCCGGTGGACTTTTTCAAAACAAATTTCCTTCAGATGTCAAAAGGGAGATTGAGAACAAGATGATACGGTGCAATGGAACTCGCGTCAAAAATGGAGAGAGAGCATCAGGAGGCTGGCGGTGCTAAGAGGCTTGTTTTATTGGAGCGGTGGCTCAGGTCCAGGAACCTCACATGTGAAACCAGGTGGCCCCTGGGGACCTGATGCCCAAAAACATCAACTCATAAATGGTCCTTTGTCCCCATTTCATCCTAAAGAACACTCTCTAAGCCTTGAGACTTCTGATGGTAAAGACCAGTTTGGGGATCCTGCCTAATCTACCAACCCTGAAAACAACTGAACTTCCGCGCTGGCTAGGGAAAAATAAGATTTCAGTGTCAAGGGGAAATTTTCCAACATCCTCCCCAAAACTATCTGCAATTTTTAGAAACTTTTCACTGGCATTTAAATTTTATTCAACAGGACTTCACGGCAGTCAAAGATCTGGCAAAAACAAACTGGCCTGGGTGGAGTGAAAGCTGTGTTGTTACATTGCGGCCACATGTATACACATTGCTTAGGAGATTGTTTACAGGTTTTATAAGGGAGGGTGTCAAGAAACCTGGGGAACTTTGGAGTGGTGCAAGAACTTTGAGAGCTCAGAAAATCTGAAGGCTTCAAAGTTTTGTCCAGACCTCACCATAAGTACTTCAGGTGATAACAAGACAAATGATGAGGAGGCATTTATGTCTAGTAGAGGCAGCTAAACAGAACTTCCATGCTACTCTCCACTAATATGCTCCAGATATCTTAAAATCCCACTGAGCTAATCAAGAAACACAAGTCTGCGTTATTTCCAGATAGGTGCTTGTAAAAGAGAAAAGGCTCTT
Source organism: Rhinolophus sinicus (assembly GCF_057876585.1). Taxonomy (NCBI): domain Eukaryota; kingdom Metazoa; phylum Chordata; class Mammalia; order Chiroptera; family Rhinolophidae; genus Rhinolophus; species Rhinolophus sinicus. The sequence goes on from NC_142502.1 coordinate 166,599,666, forward strand.
CATGTCTGTCTTCTAGCTGCAACCATCCCTTTCTCCTTCCTTCCTTCCACACTTCTCTCCCTGCCTACTTTCCTGCCTTTCATCCATTCCTAAACATTTTTCAAGAACCTACTGTGAAGTTGTTAGATAATCCGAGGTGTATGGTACACAATTCCTGCCTTCATGAAAATAATGAGGCAAATAAATATTCAAAGTATGCCTGAACATTTTATATCTTTCATTCATAGTAGGCTTGTAGAGGGGGCACTGGAGGGATGGGAGCGCTTGGTGAGAGAGCTCTAAGCTGAAGTGTGGACACATATACAGTGTGGGCAAGGGGGTAGCTGAATGTTCTGTGTGCATGAAATAGGGTATTCTTAACAAAGAAATGAAAAGGAACCTAAGTTCTTGACTCTGGTATCCCACAGGAACTATGAAAGCTTATGTTCATGAGTATATTTATGAGTCTATTTCATGAGTGTCTGAATATATTTCATGTATCTATAAGTGTATTTGAAAGGAAAGAAATTCAACATACAAATGAGAGGAAACTAATTGTCCTAGGTGCTGCACAAATTTCATCTTTATTATTTCAATTATCTCTCATGATAACCCAAAAGACATGCTGTTTCCCTATTTCTTCTCAGGTGTAGAAACTAGGGCTCAGGGAGAAATTCACACATTATTTAAGTTAAACTGGTGCGATTTGGGAGGTTACAAAGGTGATGGGGGACTCTGAAAAAACAAAACATGGATGGACTAGACAAGGAACTCTTTTGGGAATCTCACATGCTAGGAATATGATAGAAATGGCTTTCTTATTTCCGATGCTCTATTGCATACAACAAATCCCATTATAATAAAAATTAGACAAGTTCCTTTAATATTTTTTAAAGTGACCATAGTTAATTTTCTATGGCAATCCTGAAACTTATTCAAATCCAAGATTCACATATAACCATATGTTCCCCAAATTGAAAATAAGTATAACCAGTCTAAGAAACATAGTTATGAATACAATTAAATCAAATTATATATATATATATATCTATATATCTATATATATATATATATTACCAATAAATAAGGTCAACTATTTATTACTTCCCCAAATAGTTAATTGAATATTTTAGAAGAATTTCTAATTGCATTGTCATTGTCTTGCCGTTTCTTAGTGCTTAGCCCTCTAATTTGAGATCTACTGGAGGGCAACATTTGCAAATTAGAAACATAATTGAAATCTACTGCTGAATAAATTGATGTTTACCGCTACATAAAATTAGTGCAATCGTTTTAAATGGTATGGAATCTATTTTCTTTTCACTTCACTGGCTTCTTGTTTTTCTTTGATGAAATTCTAGTTGGAGATGACCCTTAGAAAAAGCAAACTTTCTTCTTTAAAATATTCCCAAAGGAGCAGTAGGGGGAAAGGAATGGTGACACTGCTGAGGAACCACAGGACGCTGTGATCTTTCACAATGGTGGGTCCTCCCTAATTGCTAAAGTTGGAAAATTTTAAGCAGCAAAATAAATAACATAGTATTAAATTATAATCCAAAGTATGCAATAAATATCCATGAGTTCATTCTGATATAATTATTTGATTGAATGAATGAATACATAAATAAATGAGGGGGGAATAGACAACTCTCCTGTAGAATTGTAAATAATTTATGTAAATACTTTACTCTCAAGAAGGTAAGGCATAACTGTTTCCCCCACCAACCATCCCTTAATATAGTGATTCCTTCTGAAGATGCAGTATGGAGAAAGGGGAAAAAGAATAACTACAGTGAAGAAACTTGAGAAACACCACCTCAGCCAGTGATGATCCACGCTTAACATCAATTGTTGATAGTAGGTACCCTTGATATGATGTGATAAAAATGTTGCTTTACTTCTGTGGTCTTCTTTCCCAAAACTCACAATCCCAGTCTAATTATGAGAAAAATATCAGACAGACCCAAATTGAGGGATATTCCACAAAATACACAACCACAACTCCTCAAAATCATCAAAACCAAGCAAAGTCTAAGAAACTTTCATGGTGTAGAGGAGCCTCAGAGACATAACAACCAAATATAAAGCAGTTCCTGGATGAGATTCTGTAACAAAAAAAAAATGATAGTCAGTGAAAACTAAATAAATCTGGAAAAAAATGTCGACTTTAATTAGTTGTAGTGTATCAGTATTGGTTGTGACATTAAGTTGTGACAAATGTACCAAACTAATGTTAGATGTTAACCACAGAGGAAAGTGAGTGCTGTGAATCAACACAAAGGCAAAGGAAGACAGAAAAATATCAAGATGGAAGCATTTACAGAATTGTGATGTGACTGTAAACACTGGTTTTACCTGGGAATATGCTACAAGTTTGGGAATTTTCTTATGTATGAAAATAGAGGTTCCTTTCTTTGGATCTCTACCACAATTTCTCTATTTCTGGTCTTCATTTCTTGATCTACTCTGAGATGGCCTTTCTATCCTTATCTCCCACTCATTTTAACAAACCTGCCAGTAGGCACACTGATCTGCATACCATCTGCTAAATACCATGTTTCCCCGAAAATAAGACCTACCCCCAAAATAAGCCCCAGTTAAGATCGTCAGCCAGATGGATGCATTTAGCACGTTATGACGATGTTCCAGAAGACGACATGATTGTAGTTGAATAAATGTAGATTGTTGTATGTGAAAAAATAAGACATCCCCGGAAAATACGTTCTAATGTGTATTTTGGAGCAAAAATCAATATAAGACCTGGTCTTATTTTCGTGGAAACACGGTATGCATAAAGGTTCTTTTGCTTAAAGTGCTCTCACTTGAATGCACTTTCCTCTTGTAGTTCTAATCATCCATCCTGAAGTTCTAGCCATCCAAACAAGAATTCTTTGGAGTTCCTTGGCTTCCCCAGCTGAAAGAGATTCCATTCTCCTCTGATCCACAAAGTTGCTCTGTACTTCTGACATCAACCATATACTACTTAATATGGTGATTTTAAGTGTAGCTTCCATATTGGCTATTGAATTCTTTGAGAGGGGCTGATTTGTGCATCTATACATTTCCCATGGCTCCCTTCATAGATATTTACAGAAGGTTGAGCTAATTAATTTTTATCAATGTTGGACAGTCATTTTCAATTAAGAGAAAAACTTGAAACCAAGAACAATTGGACAAAATTAAAAATAAAATTTAAATTATTCATAACAGGAGTCATTTGATGGAAAGGGGTGCTCCATTTTCCCTACATCTGTTATTATTGTGGTCTATCCATTTGCAGTTGATAATGTACTGAGTCCATGAATGTCAGGTAATGCCTCTTGTGTGTGAGCCATTATTACAATAATTAATAACAATGGCAGCTCACTTGATAGGAACTTGGCAATGTGTGTATCCTTATCTGCAAAGCTCCAAATGGTTTGAAATTTGACTTTTTTGTGAAAACATTTAATAGAAAAGTGTGTATTTAGAATCTGTTCCCAGCTCAAAGACTGACCCTTATCTCTGAAGTCCTTAATGAGAAAACACCTGACAAATTGACTGGCACACTCCACTCTTCCAAGTAATTTTCCTTCCTGCCAAATGAGTCTGTTGTAGTCTCCACTTCTGTTGAAACCATTGAATGATGAACAGTCTGAAGCCAATGTTTGAAGCTTCAGAAAGCTGTCTTCAAAAGGTGATTCACAAAATAAAATTAACTTATTGAAAAGGTGGAAAATCAATCAATTTTTTTTCATTGTGCCAATTAATTACTTGATGAGTTTTACTTGACTTAATTGGCTGATGGGTTTAGTACTCCATAGCTTCCAAAAAATGAATTCTTATGACTGTCATGAAGTTCTTTTGTTGAAATACAGTCCCACAGAACAGTACTGCAAATAAACAAAAATCAAATGTATTATTAATCTTCAAAGAGCTAGCTGAGTGTACTCATAAAGCTTCCTAATTAGAATTTATTATTAGTTTAACAAATATTCAATCAATACCGAAAGTGGGTAGGATTAATAGGTGACAAAAATAAAAATAAAAATAGCTGGCCTTATTTCACTGAAAAGAAAAGCAAAAGTTTTCAAGTGAAAAGAATTCATCAAAATGGGACTAGAAAAATTATAATCACTGACTCTATCCTCCTTATCAAGAGAAATAATTAGTAGTTTATAACACAACGAAAACATTTTCATTGTGTGAGGTAGTAATTTTAAAACAATATGGAAATTTTGAACACTTTATGTAAACTTTAAACCATGTGTTCAAGATTATTATTTATGGAAAATGCTTAACATATGTTTAAAGGATTAAGAATTTAGTGGCAAATAAAAAACTGTTAATATGAGATGGCATTCCTCTTTCAAGAAGCTTGGCTGAAAAGAATGAGATCATGAGGATACTATCAAAATGGGATAACAGAGTGAAGAGAACTTTATAAAATGACAACCTATGGACAAACTTGATTTTAATAAGCTGAGGAATAGTGCCAGTAGTGAAGAAGAGACTGAGGATTTAGAGAGAGGAGTAACTGATCAGAGTCCAAGATATCAAGAGTAAAGGTAGAGAAGTTGACCTGGAGTAAAATGATTATTCTTTATCTTTGAGACTGGAAGGAAAGGTAAGCATGGGTGGATACATGGATACTCTTAGAAGTATCTACTCTTAGAAGAGTACTCTAAGTACTCTTAGATTAGCGAAATGAGAGAGGCAGATAACCCGGAATCAATAAAGTACACTGGTGAGCAGGACTGGAGGGTCCACATTACAGGAGCACTAATATGTATGGTGGTTTTATGGTATTCTTTTGCTCTGCTGAATGATTTGGGTATAATAACGGCAAGAACACTGTGATGATAAGTACTAGATTAGCTGATTTAGTCTTCATAAGTAGCCTCTGAAATAAATCCTATTATTATTATTTCCAATGATGAAACTAAGGTGTTGAGGCTAAGAAATTTGTCCAAATGTACATAGCTTATAAGCATTCAAACCAATATTTAGTTGAACCCAAGCAGTCTGACTTACAGACTGAGCCTATGCTGGGCTACTTAGTTTTAGAGGTATACTGTTTTAATCAGAGACTTGTATGGTTAAAGGCCAAAATGACAAGAACTTTTAGTAGTGCAAGAGGATTGAACTGTTCTTTTGGGTTATAGAGCTATTCATGAGAATAACCATGCAACTCACACTGAATAAGGAAGTGAGGCCAGGATGGATGGCCAACTGGTAAATCTCGTAGGACCGTGAAACTGAAGGTCCCTGAGGCTGGGGAGAGGTTGTAAAGGGTATGAAGGCATCTTTTTAGGAAGAGGAGATTATGGTCAGGGGACAGGATGCTGGAGGGTTCTGAGGTGATGCATTTCTGAGTGATGATAGAGTTCAAGGGGTTATCGGTATGAGTAGCTGGTGTGGATGAAATGAAGCAGAAATGAAGGACTCAGGAAAATAGGAGGAGTTAAAGAAATTATGGTGGATTCCTATTCAGAAACAACTGTTCTTAAGGGATATTTATTTCTGAATAATAGGTTTTGCTGAGGAGATGTTTATGTTCCTGCTATAAAATAGGCAGTGTTCCAGGCTGTCAGGATATAACAGTGGGCAAAACAGACAAAGTTGCTTCCCTCATGGAGTTTATATTCTAGTGTCTGTATGTCAAGTAGTGATAAAATGCCTAAGGGAATCATTCAGCAGGGAAGGAGAATAGGCATTTTCAGGACAAGGGATGTGACTGTTATAAAGGGTGATCAGGAACCAGTGAGGAACTGGTGTGGCCAAAAGCATTGAGTGATCATTTACAGAGATGGAAGTTTCAAGTTTTGTTGGGGTCTGAGAATAAGGAGTTAGACTTTTGACCAATTGATGCTGAGATACTCATCAGACCTCAAGAGGAATATTGCATATTAAATAGAGACTGGATATAAGATTCTGATATAAGATTCTAGATTTCATGGAGAATTTCAGAAATCTGGGCTCTAGATACAAATTTGGGAATTGTGTAGATGGTACATAAAGCTATAAAAATGAATGTGATCACTGAAAGAATTGGTAGGGACATAAAATCCTCAGAGAACTGTATACAGGGACTACTAACATACAGGGACATGAGAAGAGTCCAGCAAAGAGATTGAGAAAAAAGTGACCAGAGAAAAAGGAGGAAAACCAAAAGAGGGATATCATGGAAGCCATGTGAAGAATGTGTTTTAAGATGGAGGGTGTCAATTCAGTCAAATATTGCCGAAGAGTAAAAGAAAGTGAAAACTGAGAATTGTCCATTGGATTTAGCAATATGGAGGTAACTAGTGGCCATGACAGAGCATCCTGATTGGTGATGGTCAATAGAGAAGGGAGAAAATGAAACAGAGAAGAAGGGTGTCAACACATCTTCCTAGATGCTCTTGTCAAACAGAGCAGAGAAATTTAGTGACTATTGGGGAAAGATGTAAGATCAAGGGAATTTTTTAGTATGTAAGGTGGAAAAGGTTGCAGCATGTTTGAAAGGTGATGGAAGCTAACCAGCAGAGAAGGAGAAATTGATGATTCAGGAGAGAGAGGGACAAGTGTTAGAGCATTGCTGAAACATAAGTGAAAGAAGATGAGATCCAAGCACAGGTGGAGGAGTTGCTCTTGGGAACACAATCTATCCACAGCTGCAACTCCAGTGTCATTAGGAGACTAGAACGCTAGCTGATGGGTGTCAGGAACACAATTTAGTCTGTATCTGCACATACCAAGTACTGGTAAACATGACGTAAATTCTAGAAAGTAATGGTTCGTGACATTGGGCATGGAGACTTGAGACAGTGGAATTGCCCTTCTGCTGTCAAGTGAACATGACCGAATAGCTGAATGAGCAATGTTAATAAATTGTGACTGTTAAAAATCTGTATGGAGACCAATGAAATGCATGTTTAGTGGGGTTTTCACCTTCAGAAGTGAGATTTCTTTATTGAAAACTACAGTGTGGTAATGGGAGGGGGGGTAGTATATTATTCCCTTCCAAACCCCATCCCTTCTACTGAAGAAAAAAAAAAGAATCTGCTTTTTACCCATATTGGTGTTCTAAGTATATTTTATGGTTGTTTAAAATTTCTCCCTTATAGCTTATCTCTGTATATAGAAACTGTTTTTGCAAACAGAGGGAAACTGTATATTCTTTTACCTTTTTATTTTCAGAAAATAATGTACGTTAGCGTGGAAAGAAATCTGAAATGGGAATCAGTTTACCATGTTTCTTGCCCTGCCGCTAACTCACTGGGAATTGGTTTCCTCTCTGGAAAATGAAGTAGTTGGCCCAGAGGATCTGTAAAGTCCCTTCTGAATCCAAGTAATGAAATCATAATAACAATCTAAATAGTTCACAAATTCACAGCTGATGCCCTTTATTTTTATATGCCCATAATATTCTATGTCAAGATAAGTCACATTTATATTGTTACCAATCACCCATGCATTAATATCTTACAGGGTTATTGTGAAGATTAAGGGAAAATGTGAAAGAAATTCACTAATATAAAGTGAAATACTGTCAGTCATTAATAATCTGTAGACACTGAAATATTACATCCATTACTATCATCCAGGTTCTGCTTTTACTGGATGGCCTTTGGGACATCAAATAAAGTCGGTTTCCAAGAAATCCAAATAGGGAAGGAGAAGGTTTTACCTAAAGAAAGCCTGCAATGGTCTTTCTAACTTTTTTGTTGTTGAAAAGTGGCCTTATGCTACTTGCAGGAGTAAAAAGACTTTAAGACCTAGGGAACGGCATTGAGATAAGCATAAGGGCTGGATGTATTGGTATTAATTTACCATCAAATGTATGCCTACATCAAGGTAGCAAGGAAAGAAATATTGTCAGGTTTTGTAAAATTCTCAGATTGCTTAAAAGCAAAAGAAAAACTGAGTAAATTAAAAATTATGACTGATGGGATAATTTCAAACTTTAAGATTAAAGCAGCAGTCTAACTTAATTCTAATCTATTATCGTAACTATATTTTTACTTCCAAGTTTATTCCTTTTTGCTTAATTCTCATTTTTTTTTGGTTTGTATTTATTGCTTTACTCATTCACAGTAATAAATTTAATAATGGGCACATACCTGGCAATCTGTATTTTTTTTTGTAACAAGAATCATATCTCTCTGGTGGAGAAATTGTTGGAATGGACATCCTATGATAACAATGACAGTACATTTTAGATTTGCACATATTTAATTTCTGCAGAGCAGATTCACAATTATCTCACTTTATTTTAGCAATGCCACTTAGTATCCATATGACAGACAAGTAACTCAAGCTCTCAGTGACACACAGTTTCCTTATCTGTAAAATGGAGATCATACTTTAGTACTTCTCTTAAAGAGTTGTGTGAAGATGAAATGAGTTAATATATAGAAAACATTTAGGACAATGCCTGGCACATAGTAAGCATTTGCCATAGAAAACATTGCTACTTATTATAATTACCATTAATATTATTACTCCCTCTCAGTGGTTTGGAGCTCATATATGTTTTGGGCCCTTGTGCCATTTTGCAGCAGTCCCAATGATTCATCTACCATAACTGTTATAAATTCAAATGTCTATAAAGGTATCTAGCAGTAATAGAAATGAATACAGCCTGCTACTGGTGATGGTGGCAAATTGAGCAGTTCACATCTCTAAAACCAGCAGCCTCTACTCAATACTAGGCAATGCTGTCATATGGAATATAATCCTAGTCTTGCCACACCCTCCAATTTCTCTGGAAGGTATTTAGTTTCTTATTTAATCTCCTGACTTAAAAAAGTTTGGTAAATATTTGAATTTTGGTAAAACACAATATAAACCCAACGCATACAAGTGTGGGGTGGGCTTAGAACTATGGTCCACAGCTTCCTTATGAGACCTCATCACTGTCTTGCATGTGGTAGGGTCTTCACATAATCCTAATTGACTGTAAAATTTGGGTAATCATAGTTACTTGGAGGATTGAGGCACCATTAAAAATTGCTATGTGAACTTCTCAATGGACGTTGATAATGAGTGAATTGGAAAATCTAAAATGATAGATGAAGATCAAAGAGGCACTGTCAGGATACCAGGGACACCATCCCCAGAAAGCTTCTGGGATGCAGGAGGCCGCAACCTTGCAGATTCCTTGAACTTTTGGAAGAAAGAATGAAGGGTGGGAAAGTGCGTAGGAAGACAGGATATGCAGCAGAGCGGGGAAAAACTCCAAAACAAAAATCCAGGTCTTCCAGACACCAAAGTCTATGCTCCTCCATATTATCAGGCTGCTTAGAAATCAAATTAACAGTTGCATATCTCTTTCCAGTATTCAGAACATTAGCTGAGCCTTGGTTGGGGGTTCCAATATAGCACTTACCTGCGCTTCAAAGCCAGGTGGTGATTACTGATGCTCTGCCTGTGTTTATGGAGGTAGGTGCAGAAGGTGCCAGTTTAGAGCAAGATAAAATGTGATTCTCTGACCCCACTGACAGGAAAAAAAGCTTGTCAGTGATGCAGACAAGTGACTAACCTTTGATGTGATTCAACTTTATGGAACTTACCATTCGTTACGACTTTTGAAAAACACATTTGAAATCATGTAAGTCCCAATTCTTTGATGATTCCTTTATCACAGAGGGAGGCTCAGATAATTGAAAAGGGATGAGTCATAATGAGTTTTCACTGATGCATGTTGCCTCTCATCGCTAAATCCACGGATATCCTATAGGGAACATAAAGTGCCTCTCATCTCACTGATTGGTGGCATAAAAAGGCCTGCATCTGACACCTACAGCTTGACTCTGCCCTTTCCAAACTGGATGAGTTTGCCTAGGGACAGAAAGGAGAAGGCCTTTGTTCTCTGACCCTCTTTCCTACAAAAGCTCGAATCCAGTCAATTTTGTTCCTGATGGATTGGAGAATACCCAGATGCCATGCTCCAGCATTATCTTTCCAGGCATTTGTTCCACAGTTGCACCTGCGCTCAGTTGCTATTCCAGTGGGACAGTTAGAGGATTTAGATAAACATGGTGTAATTTCCCATATACTGCAAAAGGTCTCTTTGTTCTTGAAATATTAGCTATTCCATCATCAGTTCACCTGATATTTAATCGTAAGACAGTTTTACATTTCAGTCCCCCAGGCAATTGAGAAATGAGTGTTTAAAAATAATGTAAACAACATAGGGGTCATATTTCCCTTCAATTTTTGCATCCGTAAAGCCTGTTGTGCTAGATGACTATAAAGTGCTCAATAAATGTTTATTGAACCAAATCAAAATCTTAAGCAATTGTCATCCCAGAAATACTTGTATACGTTTATGGGTTTTAAACACATGGTTATATTTAGATAACTTCGTGAACTGGGGGTAGTCTGGCTAGGACACTGTTACATGAATGTAATACTCCACTGATATGGAATAGAGCATTGTGCCTATAACTACCTGGACACAAAGCCAGGATTCAACATACAAGTGAACAAAGTTTTCGAAATAACAAGAAGAAGAAAAAAGTTGTCACAAAACCAATGCTCATTACAGGAGAGGTACAAGGTGTTAAAAATCACTGAATTCAAGAGCTTAGTCTTTAGTTTCTCTTTTAATCTTTGATTTTACTGGTTCAAGAGAAGATGTTTATTTTATTATGAAATAAATGGTAGTAGTGAGAGAGTTGCACCTTGCCAGGCCGTGTTGGAATCTGGGGTAAAAGGAAAAAATCAGTAATATTGATCTTGATGTTTTGTTTAATTGATAATTTGTTTGCCATGGATTTTATTCAATTTTTATTTAAAAATATATTTTATTAAAATATTCTGATCACTGAGGCTTTTGATTCCCCTCTTAAATTTTGCAGCCAAGGAGGTGAGTGCCTCACTTGCCTTACCCTAGTCCTGGTCGAGTGTGTGACAGTAGAAATGTTATTTTATGGCTGGAACAGTTTAGAAAAAAATTAACTTCACATCTTAATGTAATTCTGATTCATTAAGAAACAAATGTAAAAAAAAGAAACAACCACCACCAATCTATTATTTTTAATAAGGGAGGAAAATGTCATATTTTAAAGATTTCTGTCAAATAGAAATAACATTATAAAAAGCCTATTAGTTAGAAATGCTTTCAGCTGTAAGAAATGGCAGTCCACTTACAGAGACTTCAAATTATAAGTCTGTTTTTCTCACATAACACGTGGTCTAAAGGTAGGCAGCTAAGGAATTTCTTCCCTTGGCCTCCTAATGCTCGTTGCCTTGTGGTTGTAAAATATCTACCCCAATTCTAGCAAATGCATGTTTTTAATGCAATAAGAAGGGGATAAAACCTTGCTAGGAATACAGATGGTGCCAAAAAGATGTATACACATTTTAAGAAAGGAAAACTGTATTAAAATTGTAATACTCAATATATTCTGATAACAAAAGATGAATACAAGTCACGTTTGACTTCTGCAATTACAAGAGATGCTCAGAGTGTTTACCATCAGTGTCCAGACACTTCTGATTATGGTGAACTACTGCTTGAGCAATGTTGACCAAAGTGTCCACTTGCATACATTTTTTTGGCATCCCTGGTATATGCCCTTTATCAGGAGTGCCTAAGCTTTCCCAGAGACCACAGCAAGGTGCCTTTGCTCATGTCCCTTTTCAGAATTATGAGCCTACCGTGTCTCCAAAGGAGGCTGAGAAATCCAGACTGTCACACTCCTGCCCTGAACAAAAGGGTGCTAAGCAGCAAGAAGGAAGTCGATATTGATTTATGAGCTGAGAGTGTCTATGACAGGGTCCTAACATGAGTTCGCGTCTATAGAATTTGTGTCAATGATGCCTTAACTATGTGATGGCGAATGTGAGCTGCAGCATTTATAAACTCATCTTCAAGAATGACATTCTTGAAATTGGTGTTTATTAGGGACTCTGTGGTTTTTATTATTTAGAAGTCAGCACCCAATGCCATCTCCCTAACATTCCCATTGATAAATCTTAAAATGTAAGTGACAACAAATATGTCTGTGTACAGATATGCCAGAAAAAATACGTGGATTGAATGTGTTAGCAACTGTGTTTGAATATTGATTTCTGTGAGTTAGACTGTATCTTTTTTATCTAGCTGTGCTTTAAGCAACAATCTCTTATCCATCAGCATTTGGGGTTACAACATCAACCCACTGACCTTCCTTTTCAACTAAATTGAAACATATGAGGTCTGACAATTAAGTTCGCGAACTTGTTGCAACGATGTTGCTAACTTTTTTTGATATCAGAGGGATTATTCATTATAAATTTGTACCAATTGGACAAACAGTAAACCAAGTCTACTATTCGGAAGTGCTGAAAAGGCTGCATGAAAAAGTTAGACAACATGAACTTTTCGCCAACAATGCATCACAACAATGCACCAGTTCACACGACACTGTCTGTGAGGGAGTTTTTAGCCAGTAAACAAATAACTGTATTGGAACACCCTCTCTACTCACCTGATCTGGCCCCCAATGACTTCTTTCTTTACTTGAAGATAAAGGAAATAGTGAAAGAAAGACATTTGGATGACATTCGGGACATCAAGGGTAATACAATGACAGCTCTGACGGCCATTCCAGAAAGAGTTCCAAAATTGCTTTGAAGGGTGGACTAGGTGCTGGCATCAGTGCATAGTTTCCCAAGGGGAGCACTTCAAAGGTGACTGTAGTGATATTCAGCAATGAGGTATGTAGCACTTTTTCTAGGATGAGTTCGTGAACATAATTGCCAGATCTCATGTATTAGGCTGGCTTCCTGGACTGTTACATGATAGTATTTTTAAGCAAACTATTTGGTACCAGAAAACAGTAGAGGTGCAGTATATTTAGTTACTGTTTTATAAGTTACACTTTTACAAATTATTATTTAGTTCATAGAAGTTTTTTACATTTTAAATTGTAAATACCTTCAAAACATTTTTAAACAATTTAATTATATGGTATTAATCCATTTAATTATGCAGATGAACTTTCAGAAAGTCCATAGAATAAGATAGTATTTCTTTTCTCTTTTCTAGTTTCTGAGTCATAGGGATGTGATTAAATGAAAGTTCAGCATTGGGCTTCCAGAAGGTCCTCCCGGTTTCGGGAGTTAAAGGATCAATTTCAAGGAGCACACACAGGCAGTAACTATAGACTTGAGATCTTTGTAGCAAAACGTGTGTCATATTAAAATAGGCACAAGTCATGGTAATTAACAGAATTGATTTTTGTTTCCTTTGCGGTTTGTTCTTTATTTTAAATTTTAGGATTACTTTTGTACCCTGAGAGAACATTATGCATTGAATGATCTGTGTTGTAGAGGAAGCATGTGCGATGGACTCAAAATAGCTGGTTTAGCTAAATGACTGCTAATAATTATAATAACCTTAGGTTAGTCACTCTATCCCATCCTTTGGGACTTGGTTTACTTATTCACAAAATTGGTACCTTTTTTTTTTTTTTTTTTTAAGAATAATTCTTTTCTTCAAATCTGGTCTTACAGAGAAGCTTTATATATTTGGACAGATGAAAGCAGAGCTACTCTGATTGAAATTAGGCAGGGGGTCATCCCCGAACTCTACCCACTGAGTCTTTCTTTTAGATCCTGCCTTAGACTTGGAAATTCTGCTACAAAATCCTTAGGCTTCCATGGTGCCCTTAAACACTCCTCAGGGAGAGGGAATAATGAAAACTGTGAATAAGATCTTAAGAGATAAATCAAAACTCATTTTGTTTTCACTTTCCTGAATTTTCTTTTTTTCTAATTTTTTTGAGGGGGGGTTCTTTAGAAGACCTAGGGCATTGTTTTCATGGTCCACCTTGTAATTGCTTTAATTACCCTGTTTGTGAATACATAATTATCTTTATCCTAATTATTTTTTCTCTGCATGTCACATCTACTCACTTTCATTGACATGCATATAGAACAACTGCATCAGCAATTTTCTTATTTAATTGTTTAACCTCCTTATTGTGCTTAGAGCAGAAATATAAGCATCAAAGATTTTGTCACAAAGAAGCTGTCCATGAAATCACCATTCAGTCCAGGAAGTAGAACATTGCCAGAATTCTAGAAATGAAACTTGTGACCCACTGGCCCCCATTCAGTGCTCATTAGTGTTCACTCCCTTTCTGATTCGGGCCCAGAGATGATAATGGGGTGCCACTTTTTCCATTTCTGATGCTTCTCCATTCCTCCTTGGTTCCCCTCTCCCTGCCATCACCTCTTCAATAACCTTTCTTCAATTAAACTGCTTGTGTTTAATTAACCATCATGTGATTTCTCTCCTTGATACTGTTGATGTTTGAATTACATTAATTGCATTTTGAATGTTAAGTTCTGTCGAGATCTTAAAAAAAGCAGTTTGGTCTGGTGTGATATTTCCTTTTAAAAATACTACTGAATTTGGTTATCATACATCTTGTTTAGGATTTTTTCATCTATATTTTGAGTGGGATGGATTCATAATTTTTGTTGCATTTAATATATGCATCTAAAGCTCTGAATTATTCTCTATGCTAACCATTAGCTGTATTACGCAGGTTATAATAGATAGTGTAGATGTCATTATTATTCAGTTCAAAATATTTTTCTAATTTAAATGTTGATAGTTTACATTGATCCAGGTTATTTAGAAATGTATTTCTTAATTTCAAACTATGATTATTTTCTATTAGGTTGGTGCAAAAGTAATTGCGGTTCAAAAGATTAAAAATAATTGCAAAAACCGCAATTACTTTTGCACCAACCTAATATGGTAATTTTCTTCCGTTAACTTCTACCTAAATGGCCTTTTTGTCGGAGACCATACACACATGATTTTAATTTTTAAAATTTGTTGATGCTTGTTGATTACCCAGAATATTGTTAAATTAAAAAAATATATATATTCTGTATATTTGAAAAGTATTTATTCTGCAGTTATTGGGTAAATTGTTATATGTATATGTTCCATAGGTAAAATTAATTGTGTGCTATTCAAATACTCTATGTACTTAATGAATTTTTGTCTGCTGATTCTATCAGTTACTGACAGAGATATGTTCAAAATCTTCCAATATGATTGTGGGATTGATATGTTGATATGTTCTTTTACTCCCGTGAAGGTTTTGCTTTAAAGATTTGAAGCATCTTTTATTAAGGGCAAAAATTTAGAATTTTTATATCTTCCTGGCAAATCCAATAGTGTACCTTTTTGATATGTACTTCCTTCTCTCCAATAATGCTTTCAATCCTTAAAAAATTTACTTTGATATCAAAGCAGTGACCCTTGCTTCTTTCTGGTTAGTGTTTTCATGATCTTTCATTCTTTGCTTTTCAGGTTGACTACGCATATATCCTTATTGTTTTATGAGCAACATATAAAGTTATTTTAAAATGCAGTCTGATAATATATGTCTTTAAATTGGAACATTTAGTTCATTCACTTTAATGTAATCACTGATGTCTTTTGGTTTAAATTTGCAATCTTAGTATTCTTAGTGTTCCTTTTTCCTCTCTTTTCTTATCTACGTATTCATTCTATTGTTTTTCTTCGGTGTGCTCAGATGTACCATCCTCTTTTACTACCTTCTCAGTGGTTACCTAGCGATTAGACCATGCATCCTTAGTTTATCAATGTCTAATGTTAGTTTGGCATTTTGACCCAGGCAATGCAGTGATCTTGGCTTACCAGAACTCTGTCCTCTTTCAACCTATATGCCACTGTTGTCCTGCATTTTATTTCATTGTATATTTCAGTTTCAAGGCATTATTAATATTGATTTATTCAGTCAACATGAATTTGTATTTTCTGGAACATGTTATTTCAATACTTATTTTTTCTTTCCCATCTCTGATCTTCCATCTGGGATCATTATCCTTCTGCCTATAAAATACCTTTAGTATTTATTTTAGTGTGGGTCTGATAATGATAAATTCTCTTGTTTGTCTAAAAATCTATTTATGGTTACCTTATTTTTTGACTTATATTTTCACTTGGAATGAAATTTTACATTGTCTGAGTTTTTTTCCCGTCATTTTGAAAGTATTCTATTCTAAGTCTTCTGAATTTTATAGTTTTTGCTGAGGAGTCAGTAGGTACTCTAATTGTTGCTCCTGAAAATATAACAAACCTCTCTCTCTCTCTCTCTCATCTCTTTTAAGCTGTTTTTAAGATTTGTTTTGAAATCTCAGGGTTTCTTGATTCTGTGGCTAGATGTTTTTTTATTAGTTTTGGAAACAATTCAGCTATTATATCTTGATTGCTCCTTCTGTCTCATCCTCTCTTCTCTGCCACTTCAAATATATGCATATTAGACCTTATAACTATATGCTATATATCTATTTCTTCCTTTTATTTGTTAGTGCTCTTCTCTCTTTGTATTTCTTCTTAAGCATTTTTTTTCTGATCTATCTTCTAATCTAACAATTATCTCTTCAGCTACATATAATCTGCTATTAAATTCATTCATTGATTCCTTGTTTTTTGGTTATTTTACTTTTCAGTTCTAGAATTAAACTTGGTGCTTTTTCAATCATTTTTAATTTTATGCTAAGAATTAGTCCTCTATTTCTTGAACACAGTAAGTATAGTTTTTTAAAAGTCTATTATGATGATCTGAGTTTATTGAGCCGCTAGTGGGGTCTTTTTCTGTTGTCTATTGTTTCTGTTACTTTTGTTCATGTCGTCTATCTTCTCATCCTCATATGCCCTATTGTTTCTAGGGCAGACATTATATTTGCAAAATTGTAGAAATAATGTGTGATCTATGATAATGTTACCTCCTCCCAGGGAAGGATTTACAATTTGCTTCTGCCAGGTACCTAAGGGTACTGCCTATTTGGGAACATTTTAATTCAACTTTAGAGATTAAACCGATTTGAAACTGAGCTATTGTCCCTGTGAAGCCCTGTCTACTTTCTCCTTCCAGTTTCCTCTGACTCTTAGTTGGAACCCTTTTATGGTTCCAACCCAAAGGAAATGGAACAGACCTGATCCTCCATTAGGTTTTGGCTTCTGATCTTTCTTTGTCCCTTTAGCCCTAGAAGATGACCCCAAACTCTTACCTTTCCCACTAAAATTGATAAATGATACCGAAGAAAAGGATCTTGAAAAGCGGGCTCACCTTCAAATCTGTGCTCTCCCATGTTGAGTCCTTGCAGTCATATTCATTAGCTCTCTGATGTCTATTTTTTTCAATAATTCCAAATGGGAAGGTTGCTTTGAATTACCTAGTCTGCTATTGTCAGAGATGGCTGCCTCATTGAATACGTTTATATATATTTTTCCCAGTAATTTGTTTTATGGGTTACTCCTGGCGTGTCATAGTCCCTTTATGAGTCCTCCTAGGAATGCGTGAAATACTAGAAATACACTCTTACCAAGTTATATTAAAAATATTTTTTTATTTATTAAAATAGAAAAATTTAGCTATGGGACATAAATTCTATAGGCGGTATTAAAATACTTGAGAATCCCTGGAAATGTGAAATTTCAAACTCTGCCCAAACTGTGAGGTGCAGCTTGTTTCTGTTTCTAGACGGCCCATCTCTCCAAATTTCCAAAGGTTCCTTTATATGCACTGACTTCTGTTTTTTTTGTGTTTTTTTTTCAAAAGTCAAACTGAACATATTTTCAAAGGGACATATAGCACAACTATTTCAGGGCTAGCTTTCATATATGTAATAAGTCTTAGCATAGGAATATCCACTGAAATCTCCCCCAGCTAAACTTACTGCTCCCCTTTCTACTATCTATCACTGGCTTTAACCTTTAGTGGCTTATTTTTTTTTTTTCAATATCCCACTTTTTTTTTCTTCATTCCAAGAATCCACAGGTAACAATAGTCACTGCTTACCCACCCTGGTTTTGAATAAATCACCAACATTCTATTTTACCAGCACGGAGGATAACTATTTCTTCTACTGGTCTTTACCACCGTGTTTCTCTCTCCTCTGTGACTTACTTTACCTGAGAAGGGTGTTTCTGGTCCCCAGTATCAGCTTTTCTTTTTTTGCTGGCCAGTTCTCTGAGAACTTTGCTTCCAGAATTTCTCACTCACTCACTTTTTACAAAATCAAGCATAGAAGAAGAAGAACAACAACAACAGCAACAGCAAAAACTAATATAAAATGCAGCCATTCTCTTTTATTTCCTTTCTTGTTCATATGTTTTTAGCAACCAGTGCCAAAGCATGGCATACAAGCTGAGGCATCCAGTGCTTCAGTATAATCTCATCTGGGAGATTCCATCACTGCTTTTAACATAAATTGCTGCTTATTTGCAAATGATTAGCATTTGTATGTCCAGTTTAGACCTCTCCTCTGGTATTCCTCAGGTGCATTAAACTCCACATATCTGAAACCAAAATAATGATCTTTCCCTAAACCTGGCTCTTTTCCAGTCATTTGTATTTAAACAAAAACCATTACTGTCCATTTCCTTTTTCAAGACTATATTTGAAGGTTTTTTTTTTGTTGTTGTTGTTGTTGTTTTTTTTTTTTAAATTGCTAGACTTTTTTTCTTCGAGCAGTTTTTGGTTTAAAGAAAAATGGAAAAGAAACTAAAGTTCTCATATACTCCCTTTCATCCTGTCCTCAGTTTATCCTATTATTAATATTTTGCAATGATGTGGTACATTTGTTGTAATTTATAAGCTAATGTTGATACATTATTATTAACTAAATTTCATAGTTTACATTAGGGTTCACTCTTTGTATTGTGTCATTCTGTTGGTTTTGCTAAATGTATAATGTCATGTATTCACCAGTATATCATCATACCAAATATTTTCAATGCCCTGAAAATCCCCTGTGCTCCACTTATTCATCCCTCCATCCTATTTCTTCCTCTCCTGCTCCTGCAACCACTGATCGGATCTTTTTATTATCTCCATTGTTTTTCCTTTTCCAGAATATAATTGGAATCATACAGTAATATCGCCTTTCAGATTGGCTTCTTTGTATTGACAATATGCCTTTTAAGTTCCTCCATGTCTTTTTTGTAGCCTGGAAGGTCATTTGTTTTTATTATTAAACAATATTCCATTGTATGGATTAAAGAATTTGTTTAGCCATTCACTTATTGAAAGACGTCTTGGTTACTTGTAATTTTTGGAAATTGCAAATAAGTTTGTATAAATGTCAGTGTGCAGGTTTTTATGTGAACATGATTCTTTAACTCATGTGGATAAATAACTAGAAACATGATTGCTAGGTCATATATTAAGACATGTTTCATTTTGTAAGAAACTGCTAAACTACTCAACTGCTAAACTGCCTTCCAAGGTGGAATGCAAAATACCATTTTGCATGCCTACCAGCAATGAATGAGAGTTCCTGTTGCTCCACATGTTTTCTAGCATTTGGTATTATCAGTGTTTTGGATTTTAGCCATTCTAATAGGCATGGAGTGGTATCTCATTGTTGACATCCATCTACTTTTACAAAGCCACATCTTTAGCCCTCTTTGACATTTTTCTCTCACTCAGCTCCTATCACCATTCCTTCTGTAGATTTTCCTTCTACGTATTTTTCCATTTTATCTACTCTCCATCTTCATAGCTGCTACTCTGGTCCAATCTGTCATTACCTCTGGATCACTTCAAAGCTCCCTTGCCCCCTAAATAATGCAACCACAGCAATCTTTTCAAAAAGCAAATCTGATCACATAACATCACCCCCAAAGCTTGCTGGAAACTTCCCAATAAATTTGTATTGTGCTTAAGATAAAATCAAATTTTCTGTCATGACCTACAATGTTCTATATGACGGTCTCCTACTTACTTTTACTTCTTCTGTCTCATCTGGTACCATGCCCCTATACTCTCTGCATTACCACAGTGGTCCTCTTGAGAGCCTTGAAAGCACTATCTTAAGACTTTCTATTTCTTCTGCTAATTACAATCTTCCCCCTATTCTGTTTTCCCAATTTATTCCTACCCATCCTTCCACTCTAAGCACAAATGTTACATCTTAGGGAAGGTCCCCCTGAGCTCACCAAAGGGGTGGGTTTTCTTATTATCCTCCTGTGATACCATAGATATTATATGAAAGTTGTAACAGTACATTTGTTATCATGATTATTTCATTGATGTCTGTCTTCCACACTAGATTCTAATTTTGAGGAGGAGTTTTCACGTTTGTTTGTTTATTTAATTTGTTATTCATTTATTTTAAATAATTACATCCTCAGCAACTAATACACTGCCTGGTACCAAGTAGATGCCTTATAAAAATACGTTTAATAAATGCTTTGTCCTAGTTGATAATGA
Source organism: Rhinolophus sinicus (assembly GCF_057876585.1). Classification (NCBI taxonomy): domain Eukaryota; kingdom Metazoa; phylum Chordata; class Mammalia; order Chiroptera; family Rhinolophidae; genus Rhinolophus; species Rhinolophus sinicus. The sequence continues at coordinate 166,619,864 of NC_142502.1, forward strand.
GATTTATTAGTTAGAAATCAAAATTTATGAGCTATATAGTCACAGAAATCTAACTGGCAATTGGATATTAGGCAAAAGAGAAAAAGAAAGAAGAAAAAGAAAACTATCATTTTAGTTGCATAGTATTTTCTTTTTCTTTTCACAGTTTAGGAACATATAGAGAGGTAACAGCTATTTAGGGGGAGCTTAGGGTATCTTAAAAATGATGGTAGTGTTTTATTTTTTTCTCTTAAATATCTTCAATTAAAATACACCAGAGTGCAGTTCTTATTTCCCCTATAAATCTAGGCGGCTTTTTAGTATTTCTACTTGGATGAAATACAGAATCTGTAGATTTCACTTGGCCCTGTCCACATGCATTAATGCTCCCTTAATCATGATCCCTCTCTACATGTATTATCCCCAAGTTAAAAGAACATAAGTATATGTGTGTCTATGGCCCAACAGGTTACAAGAACATAATAGAAAACAGCCCATTGTTATCCTTTCAAGCCCATTCCCAGATGTCTCTTCCACGTACTAAGGTTATTTGCATGTGTTGAGATTTTGGCTAAACCTCTAACCACATTGTGCTTTTGGAGTATTTCTCACTCTTAATAAAATATCTGCATTTCCTCTGAGACCTGCCAAGTAGCCAACGTGGGCCTCTGTACCTATAGGAAGCCTGTGAATTATTAATTAAGGCAATGAGAAAGACATGCGCTTTAGGGTGTTTCTTACAGGAATCATCAGAAAGCTTTGGTTGTGCATCCTTAAGGTCTGGTGAAGTTATAGTGAAGTCTTCAGGTAAAGCTGCCTTAGCCTGAAGCTGTTCATTCACCTTTAAAGCTTCATTCCCTGCTGGCAATGGAGGGGAATAAACTAGGTTGCAGAGAACTCTTGACAAAGGCTATGGGTAGACATTGTTTATTTCAGTGAAGGCTGGCATTCATTCAGCCATCCATTTGTCCATTTGTTTCAAAATTTCTAAAATATTTTTGGGCACCAGATATGTGTAAATGATGGAACTAGCCATGTAGATACAAACATGATTTATTTAGCCTAAAAATTATAAAGGACTTACATGTGCAGAGTACTATGTCCTGTGTAAGAAAGAAGCCTAAACAGTGAGTGTGTACGAGGGTCAGGTAACAGGGTGCTCCATAATTTGGCCCTGATTCTACCTATTTGATCTTACTTTCTGTTTTTCACTTGACTGGTGGCAATTTTCCAGATTTACTGAGAGGAGCTCCAGAGAGGGAACGCTGGGGTTGTGGGGGGAGGGTTGTCAAGAGGTACCTGAGCAGGCAGGGCTTCAATCGCTCTCACTTCCCTCTCCTTTTCTCTGTAGTAGTTTTCATTGTTTTACATACTGTGCTCCTTCACCTGGTTCCGTTGGAAGGAGTCAGTGACTGACACATTTTGAAAATTATAATCTAGGATAAACCATCCCTTCTAGTCAGACCACTCACCTTTATTGTTGCCACCACCTCAAGAATACGTATGTTGTAATTATTTGCCTGCCTTTGCTCATTGTTTCTTTTTTCTTCTTCCAACTTGGAAAACCCTTTCCATTTTCTCTATCTACCATATTGCTACCTATGGAAGACCCTTCTTCCAAGGCTCAGTTCTGTGGAAGCTTCCTTAACTTTTACCTGAGTCTATAATTGTTTCCTTTTAATCATCAAAATGGTAAGCATAACTCTAGGATCGTATTGCATCTTTAGGAGATATCTGTTGGCTGAATGAGAACGTAAAAGGACAAAATATAAAAGAAACTAAGATGTTATCTGAAGGATAACCCTTGTGAGTTCAGCTGTAGGAAGTATACATATTTTCACTTTTAAATCTGCCTTTTGGAGATTTTATACAATTTAATTTTCTACTTAGAAGGATAAAACAGTGGGGGAGAAAATATGGGAAAGCTAAATAGGTTTCTTCAACGGAAAACAACTCTAATCTCTAAGAGCTATGCCATCCATACTCAGGACTCTTGAGTGTGTGTTTAGCTTTAAAGAGGGATATTAATTCACTACCCTGGACAGTCTGGCAACTATTAAAGCTCTTTTGAGAGATGAACAATTTCTAAGGAAAGGTTATAATCTAGTTTCTTCTATTTTGTTATAATCAAATTTCTTCTATTTCAACTACTGAATACCTACTGTGCATCTACCTCCTCTGAGAAGTATAAGTGAAGTGAAGTCGAATCAGACAGGGTTTCTGCTTTTAGAAACTCATAATTTAGTGGAGAAACAATCACAAAGAGAAGAAACACTGCAGCCTGTGGTAAGAATTAGAGTCACAGTAGAAAGTGCAATAGTAAACAGAGGAGGGAGAGATTAGTTTTGTCTGAAGGGGATCCCTAGCACACCTGATGGAGGAAGCATTTCCTAAAGACTGTGCAGAAATTCAATAGAGGGAAATGAGGTCAGAGTATTGAAGGTTCAGGGGATATCATGGGAAAGGCACAGAATCAGAAAATTGTAGGAAATGTTTGTGATGCATTGAATCACCTGTGTGAGCACAGCACCAGTTACAATGGGGATGGCATATGAGAAGTAACATGGGAATTCTGCTGCAGCCAGGTCATACAGAATATTTTATTTTATTTTATGTGTAGTTATGGGCCATTGACTGTTTTGAGAAGGAGAAAGATGTAATATGATCCAGGTTGGACTTGGAGTTAACTTTGGTGACGTGACAGACGAGGACAAAGCACTTAGGATACTATTGGAATGCTCCCGACAAGCCTTAGTGATGACTTTACCTATGGAGATCAGAATGAAGGAACCAGGGTGAGAGATACCTCCAGACCATTTGACAGGGTTTGCTACAACTTGGATGTGGTAGAGAAGGAAAATACTTTAATAGAAAGATAAAGTACTTGAAGATGTTTCCAAAGTTTTGAGCTTGAAATACTGGGGAGGATGGCGATTGTATTTATTAAGATACAGAATATAACAGATAGAGGAAATATGGGGGTAGAAAGAAAGAACTAGTGGGAGAAGATGGTGTGTTCAATGTTGCATATGTTAAGTTTCAAATGCCTTCCAGTTATCCATGAAATGATGTCTCATAGATGATTAAGCGTGCATGATCTGAATCGAGAATGGGCAGCATGTTTGGGAATCATTACTACAGAGTGGTAATTAAGTCATGGAGAGTAGAAGGCAAAGAGAGAACCTAGAACTTTTACAGATACCTGTGGAGGGTCTGGCTGAAGAAATGATGGTGAGTAAGCCCCAATCATGAAACTAGGAAAGTACCCTATCATGGATGCCAAGAGAGGGAGTCATGAATAGCTGACAGAATGAGTAGATGAGGAATGTGAAGCTTGAATGTTCTAATCAGACAAATATTAATGATCTAGAAAAGTAATTTCCCTAGCAGGAATAGAGAGTAGAGCGCAGATTGCATGAGATTGAGAAGTTGTAAAAAGGAAGAAATGGGATAGGATCTTGCAGGTGAAGTCGTTTTATGGAATAGACTTTGAATGTACTTGTAGTGAAGGAGATGGGATGAAGGAATCAGCACAGAGAATAAACTACACATAAAGTGACTTCTAATCATGCAGCAGAAATAAGTAGATATAAGCAAATGAAAGTAAGCCTCTCCCAGAAAACAGACCCAAAGGATAAGAACAGTGGAAAACAGGTCAATTTAACATCAGTGGGCATCAGAGAGCTCTGCCGGAAAAGGATATTCGGCTGAAGTAGTTTTGATCACAGCAGTTTTGGTCACATCTGGTGTGCACACACTTGGAGGAAAACCAACTAGCAAAAGGGTTATCTCCAAGGAAGGACCAAGGAGGGGCTAAACAAAGGAGCCTGGGCACCAGCCACTCCCCATATTCTGATGACATGATAATGACAGGAAGTGTGGCCTGATATGGTTCCAGCACAGGAACCTGGAGGAAGTCCTGGGCAGGAGCCTGGATAGAGTAAAGAGAGAGAACAAAGGAGAGAGGGGTTTGGGGTGTTGCAAGAGCACATAAATCCAAGCTGGTATTCTGAGTTTATCTTGGTATTGCAGGCTTGTCACCCCACTCTCTGATTTTGGTCAAAGTCAGTATTAAATTAGGAATCATGTCATTGTGAAACAGGCCACTCATTATTTTACTAGTTAGCATTACTCACTGGAGTAAATGTTTAACCAGACAATGGGGACATGTGACTTTCCTGGCAGACTGAATAGGGGATGTGACTCAAAGAAGCCAAAGGGAAAAAAAAAGCCTACAGCTGTGGTCACTCTCCCTGCCCTGACTCAGACTCAAGGAGGCCTGGGGCTTATCCATCTGAAGGGGTTGGGAGAGGTAATCAACAGAAGGGGAGAAGTGGAAGTTATGAGAGGCAGAGGGGATGTGGTTGGTTAAGCCAAGCCACTTAGGGTGAGGATGGAGGTTCCGTGGAAAAGATAGGTAATGAGCAAGTTATTGGATTTGAAGTGAGGCAGAACAAATGGAAAGAAGATACAGTAAAGGGACTATTAAGAAAATATTTGAGGTTGAAAGGAAGGGAGCTAGAGATTGATTGGCCTTGAATTTCTCTCAAACAGTTGATGTGGTTAAGGGTTTGGGAACTTAGAAAGAACTGAAAAATGTTTTCAATGGTTCCTATGTGGCATTCAATAGTGCATATGCATGGGTTACGAGGACCAGAGGACTCACGGGGAGAAAAGCTAGGGATGGAAAATGCCGGTAGGGGCAGCTGAGGAAGTTGATAGAAAGGGCCAAGAGGTGAAAAAGGTAAAGATCTGGAGGCGACATAATGGGCTCCTTTGTGCTCAGAGTTGGACAACGACGAAAGTCTCAAGGACTGCATTCACTCTTCAAGTCAACAGTATTTGTTTCCCAATTATATGAAGTATCTTTATTAAATGTATTGGGGTGATATTGGTTAATAAAATTATATGTTTCATATGCACAATTCTGTAATACATCATCTGTATATTGCATTGTGTGATTCCCACCTAAAATCAATTCTCCTTCCATCACCATATATGTGACGCCCTTCACCCTCGTCTACCTCCCCCCTCCCCACTTCCCTTCTGGTAACCACTAGACTGTTGTCTGTGTCTATGAGTTTTTGTTCATTTGTTTGTTTGTCTTGTTCATTTGCTGTCAAGTCAACATTAGAAATATTATGTTGTGCTTCTTCATTCAGCTGGGTTAAGAGCTCCTTGAATTATCTTAGTGATTCCTGCCATCAAGAGGAAATGCAATAGAAATTCAAACTACCAGCACAGTTGTCCAACAGAGATATAATGTAGACTTCGTAGGACCTTCTAAAATTTTCTAATAGCCACAATAAAAAATAAATGCAAAGAAACAATTCTTAAAAATATATTTTATTTAACCCAATATATCTAAAACGTCGTTTCAACTTATAAAAAATATAAAAATTATTAATAAGATATTTTGCAGTCTCTTTTCTTACTAAGTCTTTTAAATCTTGTGTGTATTATTTGCTTTCAGCACATCTTAGCTTGGATGCTAAATTTTCATCAGAAATACTTGACCTGTACTTATATTTCATATAATTTACTGCTGAAAAAGTAGGTTCACATATCCAGGTTGTTCCAAACATAATTAAAATTTTAAAAGTTGTTTAAATTTGCATTAATCAAAGTTTAAATGAAATATAAAAATTCAGTTTCTCAGTCGTGTAGTCATTTTTAAGTGTTCAGTAGCCACATTGATCCGTGGCTGCTGGACTGGACAGCAGTCCCAGTATATTGGGTAATTGCTAATATTATTAAGCTGTTATTGACCACATTGGGTTTTATGTACTATTTTATGGAGATTAAGAGGTGAGAATTGGTCTCTGCCCTTTGGAAAATAAAACCATCAAGGCATGAGAGTGTGGGCATCTGATTCCCGTTGTTTGGGAAAGTGCCAGGAGACATACATATGCCAGTATTGCCATAGCCTGTCACAATGAAAGTTCTTGTGTTTTTAGTTCATATTCAGATGATTTATAAGGCTCACCTTTCTTCTAAAAGACAGTCCTGCCTTGAGCTTTAAAATGAAAATAATGGTAACTATATTATAAAATTATTCCCTCTGGCTTCCAAGCCCTTTTCCTAGACTGTGGACCATTGATAAGAGGCTGCTTAGAATTATCCTCCATTTTTATTATTTTTAAAAGCATTTGGCTCTTGTTCTTACTGCAGTAAGCTTGGATAAAAGGAACTGGTTTGAATCTGCATTGTTGTTTAGTGTGGTTTGTAACGCATGCTTTGTCTCACGTGTATGTAGCTCCTGATCAATTTGCACATAAAGTTCATTGAGCTCTTTGGGAATATTTAGATGAAAGAAACTCTGTAAATGCCAGATATTTATTATCTTCATTATGGTCATATAATGTGGTAATAACAGAAATGTTACAATTGATTTAATGGAGTTCTGTAATTAGAAGCCAAGTCTTTAGAGTTATTATTGTGAACTTATTTCTTGAGTTTTTATATTTCTTGCATGTTGTTTCATCTATGAGCTTTCTTGTATAGTGACCAGACCCTGAGCAGATCTGGTTTCTTTTAGAAGTAGAATCGCAGTGTCCCACACATACGGTTTACAGAGAACAATGGCATATATTGTCTGTTATGAATCACTTGTAAAGTAGGAAAGGTTGTGTGATTTGCCCTATTTTAAAGATGAAAAATGTCAGGCCTAGAGTTATGTAGTGTAAGATTACACAATTAGTAAATGGCTATGTGATGACCAGTACTTCCCCTTTTTATCACAAATTCACAATTTCTGAATTATATGTTAATAAATAATATTTCAGAAAAGCTGTACAAAAGAACGGCTAACAGTACAGGCTCTGGGTTGCAATGGCCCTGCTTCAAATCCTACTCTGCCTCTCACTAGCTATGTGGTCTTGGCCAAGGTACCCTCAAAACCCCAGTGTCCTCACTTATAAAAGGGGGAAATAACAATAATTAATTTTTTTAACATTAGGCTGAAACTATTGCTCAATCTTGATTTGTAATTGAAGAATACAAATATTTACAAGTTTGGCATATTAAATAAATAACTGGGAAGAGTAACATTAGGTATAAGCACCACTTTGACCCGAATGATGGCACCGCTTGGGCCCTTATCTCTACCCACCACATTCCAAGCCTCTCTGCCTCTTACCAACTACCTCCCGGTACTACTGGCCTCTTTCCAAAGTTTTGAATCTGCTAAGCTCTTTCCCTCCCGTAGAGCCTATGCTCTCCAACAGCCTTTTTGCTGGGCCCTTGCTCTCTCCTTGCCTCCCTAGATTCCTTCCTTCTGGTTTCAGGTTAAATGTCACCACCTCACAAAGGCCTTTTCTGACTCCCCCACCTAAGGAGACCCCCGTCTTTCCTGTTATCTCCTGTTACTAGTCTCTGCTTCTATTAGGTTGGTGCAAAAGTAATTGAGGTTTTTGCAATTTTTAACCTTTTAAGCTGCAATTACTTTTGCACAAACCTACTACACAGCCAATATCACAGTTTGTTATTAAAATTGTATTGACTGAATTCAATTCACTTGTCCACAGAAGATATGCCAACAATATTCTGGGAATTGTATATAGTTGTGCATTTGTGTTTGAATACATATGTATATCCAATTTTGAATTCCACTTTTTAATAGTCTAGCATTTTACTATGGAAATTTTCTGGTTGTCAAAAATACCTTTGTAACATAACTTCCTAATGTTTATATATTATTTGGTCACATGGATCACACAGAATTTAATCACTTCTGTTTTATTGTATATCTTCCTTTCACTATTTTCAAATCTCTATTTATACCTTTGATTATTTCGTTAGGATAGCCTATGGGAAATGGAAGTATAGAATTAAAAGGAATATACTCCTTTAAAGACTTGCCTACATATTGCTAGATTTCTTTCTGGAGAGATTTTAACAATTTGTATTCCTGTGACAGTGTTTGAGAACACCTATCTTACATACTGTAAGCAGCACTGAATATTATTCTTCATAAATAATGCAATTTTATAGGCAACAAATAGAATTTCATTATTGTAACTTGCCTTTATTTGAATACTCAGGAGAAATCAGACTTTCGGGTTTATTATACATTTGTATTTCTTATTCTAACAATGGGCTGTTCTTTTTCCATTTGGCTTTATGTTTTTCTTATTAATATATAAGGCCAATTATATGTTAAGAAAGTTAACTCGTTGTACACAATATTATTGCAAATATTTTTCCAATTTATTGCTTGATTTTTAACATTGTTTATATTTTTGATGGATATACTTTCAAAAGTATATCCCATCTTGGGATAAGAGCTAACTTAAGTAGTCTCCACTGAGGCTTAACCAGGAAGCTTCCCCAGTGTAGAGAACCATTATCTCCCAGCTATACGAAGAAAAATTAATTCTACCCTCCCTGGACATTTCTCTCAGACAACTAGTGTCAGAAGGAATAGTATTACTTCTGGGGAATGCATGGAGCAAGAGGACAGGTCAGTTCTCCCTGTGTCAGCTCAAGTGTTCCGTCTAAGTTAGCCATGAGTCAGAGATTCTCACCACAAGCTTTGCCAAAGACACAGAGCCACATTGAAATGACTGGGTTCTCCGTCATCTCAGCATTGGAAACAGTGGTGCCCTGAACTTGCATCTTCTCATTGATGAATCTGAGGCCTCAGATGTAATGCCCATGAGGCACATGCCTCAGATGGACCTCAGTGGACTCAGGCTGAGAGGTTTGTGCCCCAGAGTGGCCTCAGGACTCATGTAGATTTTGGGAGACATCCCCATTGGGGATAATTTGGGGCAAGAGGAGGTAAACGTGGGATCTCCTCCACGTTTTCCAGTTCTAGGCTTACTTAGCCAAGTAGTTCAGTGCTCCAGAACAAGGAAGGTCAGGATGATATATTATTATGCTTAGGACATTTCCCCATGTTGGTGTTAATTTTTATTGTGTTTAGAAGAACTTATTTCTTACTACAAAAGAAATTACTCTTTTTATACAAAATTAAAACATACGATATACTAAAGGAATACTGCTATAATCCCATATCCTCATCGCACTCTTCTCCACTCCAGCCCCAAATTACCATGAACAATTTGGTATGATCTTTCTTCTCTTTTTTGTTTTTTTACTGATACAGTAAGTATAAAATTAGTAACATTCCTAAGCAAATTATCTTCATTTTCTATAATCAGTTTATAACTGGATCTGAAACCCCAGCCTACCTAACCTGAACATTTTACTCAGGTCAACTTCAGGATTTCTCTGACTCCAATCCAATGATTTGACAGATTCAGGTTTATAAATCAGTCACATCCTAGCTTAATATTAATTCCTGGGTTTTTCTCTACATCCACCTGCTCTCTGACTTGTCTGTATTCTTACGGGTTTTCAAGCCTGCTGCCCAGTAGGGTTAGTAATTGTATTAGTCAGGGTTCTCCAGAGGGGGAAAAAAAAAAAAAAATATATATATATATATATATATATATATATATATATATATATTATATATATATAAAAAAATATAATATATATATATTAGGATATTTATTATAAGAATTGGCTCGTGCAGTTATGGAAGCTGAGAAGTCCCACAATCTGCCGTCTGCAAGCTGTAGAACTAGGAAAACTGGTGGTATAATTAAGTTCAAGTCTGAAGGCCTAAGAATTGGGGAGCTGATGGTGTTAGTCCTGATCTGCATCTGAAAGTCTGAGAACCAGGAAGGCTGTTGTCCAAGGAAAGGAGAAGATGGATGTCTCAGCTCAAGGAGAGAGTGAATTTGCTTTTCCTCTATCTTTTTGTTCTATTCAGGCCCTCCGCAGATTGAATGATGACCACTCACATTGGGGAGGGACATCTGCTTTACTTAGTTCACCGATTCAAATACTAATCTATTCTGGAAACACCTTCACAGACACACTCAGAAATAATGTTTCACCAGCTATCTGGGCATCTTTTAGCCCAGTCGTGTTGGCTCATAAAATTAACCATTCCAGTAAGAAAAAGAGATCATTTTTAGACTTGGGCAACTGTTAGGCCATTGTTAGGACTCTACAGATATGCCCTTCCCATCTGTTCCCACTTCCTAGAGCTTCCTCAGCTTTCAGTCCAGCTGGTGTTCTCAGGAGATTTCCACCACATATGCTGACTATCTATGACTTGGACTGTCCATGCCTTACTGCTGCTAAGATTTTCCCCTCACCTTATGCTTCTTCAGATACTTGGCAGGCCTCTTGGTCCTATCCCTCTACTACTTCTACACTCCACTCCGACAATTTGGCTTTCTCCACTCCTTTTAGAAGCCAGAGGAAACGCTATCCTCTCTCCCCCTTCTCCTAGCTCCACATACATCCATTTCCTCTGCTAGTTCATACCATACAGTTTGTGAATACTTCTACTAGCTTCCCATATGAGGAATTATACAGATTTTCCTACTCTTCCATCTTTAGGTCTTCTCAAACAACAAGGGAAAATCTGATTGTGTGTGTGTGTGTGTGTGTGTGTGTGTGTGTGTGTGTGTTTTAAGGGAATGGAAGGCAAGAAAAAGCAACCCACTTATATACTCCATTTTATCCCAATTCCCCCTCTTTTTTTTCTGCCTAATTAGCCACCCTTCTTTCAAGCTTTGCAAATGTGTCTTTCCTTTCACACTAGGAAAGAAGAACAAAACTAGCAGCTCTCATAACAAACTATTGGTATCGAAGTATTAGTCTACCACAAATTAAAACTTTACATAGCAATAAAGCCTATCAACATTTTATTGTGCTGACCACCTGTGGATATTTACCTTAAACCAAATATTGCGTGGGGCATACTTATACTGAAATACTGGTCGTCGTTTGTCTGAAATTCTAATTTACTAGGGCATCCTGTATTTTATCTGACATTTCTGCACTAATACTCTTAAAAAGGGTTCATCAACCTCTTGTCTGCTTCTCAATAATCACTACATTGCCCCATAGGATAAATCATCCCGAATGCCAGACTTTCTTCCCTATGCTTCTGTCCTCCTTGGGCTTTTGGTTCGGTAATTTATCATTAGTTTGTTTATTTTTCAGTACCTTCAAGCAGATTTTAAAGTATATTTTATTTGTTATCTAGTTCTGTTCCATGAGACAGTTGCTGTGAATTGCTCATTCTATCTGGAAACAAGAGTCCCCCTGTTTCTTTTTGAACCTGTTTCACCCTGTGGTCCTCAAGGTATTGAAGGGTTGCTGCTCAGGTGATATCAGGGGTTTTATTTTTTACCAAAATGACTATCCTGGAAGCACAGTAAGGCTGTGGGCCCCATCCATCCAACGCCCCAAGCTGGCTATTGAGACCTTCTAATTGAGGGGAGGTATTTCCAGGACCTTGTCCATGTGGCCTTCAACTCAAAGGCATGATCACCCTGCACTACTTCCAGCAACTCAAGTGAGCAGTAAGCTTCAAAGACTGAATTTGTACTGAGCTTTGATGTCCAGAATAAAAAAGAAAACCTCTTTGTCTTCTTCCTCCCATAATGTTTCACCAATAGTGAAAATTTTGGAGCTCCTCCCTTTTCTGGTAGAGTACAAATTTTTCCAATAAGGTCTGACTTGCTCTAACCAGACCTGCCACTCCAAGTCACCCATACGCCTATGAAATGGCTCCATCCAGAGTCCTGTTGATATATGATATAGTTAAGATGCACAACCTCCCACCTCATCATATGTCCTTCCAGAAAGGTTAGACATTCAGCCTCAGGAACAAAGGCACCTGCTGTTATGAAGTCATGTTCAATTTCCAGAGTTGCATCCTGCAGACTTCATCTCACACCTACAAACTGGTAACATTCCGGGAGTAAGTTTTAACCACAGTTTATTGACAACAAGGAGATCATATTATACACACTATGTTGCATTTGATTTAATAGCTCTGTGAAATCCTCTTATGTAAGTACATGTAGTCCTATCTTATTCCTTTTAATATGTGTAGGGTTCAATTGCCTTGATAGGCCATGGTTCATTTGACATTTTAAGATTTAAAATTAACAAAGTTTTTCATACAGTCTTGGAGAAAAAATCATCTTAATACATATATTTAATTTAATAGAGTAATGTAAATAAGAAAACGGAGACTTTTTAGCATCCACCACCACCACCACCCCCCATTCATATCTGGGCATATTTAGACATTGGAAGTTCAGAGGCGGCTTTATCATCATTCAGCCTGAAATTACGTCCTGGCCATATTGTAAACCTGCACAGGCTCCATGGGTCTGAGGGCTTACGGATTGTGCATTATTAGTTACCTTGTCCCTAGTCAGCACCCTTCACCTTCCTATGGCAGCTGTTCTAAGATGTTCCGATCCATTTTATGCTTGTTCTCCCTTAAGTCTTAATATTGCCTGTGTTCCACAGAAAAAAACATAAGTATTTGAGCAGAATTCTCCTCACCTTACCTTACTGCAACCTATGACTGATCTGAAACATTCTCAGCTTTTCTGCTAGCATCGCATCTCACACAGAGATACTTCTCCAGGTGGTCTCTAAGAGATGGTCACATGGCATGTGAGTACCCAAATAACAATACATTCAGTACCCAGAGGAGTAAACCACATGAAAGTTTAACATGTGTGCCTGACCTAGAAGGTAGGAAATAGAAAGAAAATGTACCCTGAAAGGAGAAAGGGGGGAAATATGTAATACAGAAACAACACAACACCTGAAATCCTGAGCTTCATGATATTGTAGATTGAAGTAAAGTTGCAGGATAATATATTGAATACAAATTTAAGCATATCTCACTCAATGCCTATTAATACTTTGTATAACATTCCTGACAAAGTTGTGTGATATTAGCAGTAATTTTACAAGATGGAGACAATAGGAGGATTTCACAAATAGCAGGATAACCCCAAATCTTAATTCTCATTAAGCCTGAGTCAGATTAATGAACATAGAGATTTTATATTATTTGAGATTAAAATAATTTTATAGGATTAAAGGGACTACGCACTAGATAGAAGGAAAAATATAGAATCACAAACTCGAAAGGAATGGCATTCATTCTTTTTAAATACATCAAAACACATTTTCTTTTTTTACTTTTGCCAATGTGTATTATTCCTTTTCATTATAAATCATTTTTTTGATAATAATTGTTTCATGTTCCCTTTTGGCCATTAGCCACTCACTAATTTTGCTGTAACAGAATGAAGTATCTTTTTTTATAATCACTTGTTTCAATTTATTAAAGGGCATTTCTCATTTTAAATCAGAACATTTATGATGTGGAATGTTTTTAAATGATTTTATTATCCAAATAAAATGCAGGTAATTATTTTGGAAATTTTAGCCAAAAATCATAAGATTCTATGTATTTTTAACATGCAGACTATATGTTACAATCTTTACATACTGAAAAACTTCATTTCATTAAAGCATCAGATATTTAATAATTAGAAAGTTTCATTTCAACAGGTAAAATTATGAATTATAAACAATTTGAACAAAAGCTATCCTTTATAAAGGTTTTAACTTTATTCAGTGACTGTCTGGGCAAAAAATAGTTATTCCCTCATGCCTTAAACAGCTCCTAAAGAAATCTCTTTGTAGATGCTTAGGAAACCTGTATGAGGAGTCGTTTGTGCATCAAGAAGCAAAGCTTTGAAGTTAGGCAAACCTGGATTTCAATCCCAGCTAGACCACTTGTGCACTATATAACCTTCTGTAGATCACCCAAATTACTTAAATTACTTCTCCAGTTTCCTCATACATACACAGGGGTGAGAATACCTACCTCATAGCGCTGGTGTTGAGATGAAGTGAGTGCATGTACGCCACACAGCTTCACATACAATTCCTTCAATAAATAGTGGTTATTCTGATTAGTACCATAGATTATTACTTAAAACTGATATCATCGCATATGCCTTCTTTACATTTGCTCCCACATGCTTTAAGTTTGTTTAAATCAGACATAGTTCTTGAAATATTAAATATGCTCAAATTTGCTTCATTTACTAAATGTAAAATGTATATTTTAACCCAATCTCACGTGGATGATAAAAATTTGTAAATGTAATCACTTATTATTGTCTGGCATTGTTATAAAAAAATGCTGTACTATTGAAGCAGAATGCTGGGCAAGCACCAGAAATTAGCAGTGGATGGTATGGGAACCATAGAGCAAATAGTAGCATCTTCGAATAGCACCAGCCATACCGATGCTGAGAGTACATTCGAGCCATACCGATGCTGAGAGTACATTCATCTAAAGGCAATTATGTTTCCTCTCGTTTTGTTTTTCTTTTTCATGCAGCCTCCCTGGAAGGAGAAAGAGCTAATAAGGCTTTCTAAATGGCTGGTACTGGCAAGTAGTCAAATATTTAGAGGCCAAGGGTCTTTAATCACTTAAGTGCTTTTCAATGAATACTGATTTGAAAAGGGTTCATATTTAATTGATTCCAAAGTGACTTTATGCTAAGTAATGGTTCACTAAAGAATTTGAAAACGTAGTTACTCCCAATTAAAAAGTATACATCTTCTTCTATGTCAGACTTGTTAACAGACATGTCAAAGCAAGTCATCAGGTCACTGAGACTCTGTGGATAGAGGTAGTAAATATAAGTGTCTGCGTGCACTTGGGCAGCTGTGGGAGGAAAGATGGAGGAGGAGGGACTTCCAATTATTTTAAATTTGTCTTAGAAATATAAGTGAATTTACCTTGAAACTCTCTAAGACACAACCAGTAGACTTGATCAAAATACAGCATTTTGAGAACTGAATGTGCACACCAGAATAATTTGTTTACCAATCACCAGTATTGGAAATACATGTTTTGTTGCAGCAAAATGACCCCCAACAAGATTTGTGTAGATCTCTAATTTTGCCAGAGGGCAGATATATACATATACATATATACATATATGTATATATATGTATATATGTACATATATGTATATATACATATATATGTATATATACATATACTTATATATATGTTAGATGTTCATAAATATTTCTTCTACTATTAGAACTTACAAAATTATTATTGCAAGAGCTAATGTAAATGTAAGAAGCTCGGTGAGCATTAATGTATAAAATTACCATCCTCTCACATCGACTTATCATTGCAATCATTATTCTAACCAGAAGTATGCTAGAATGGTTTGAAATCCAAAAGAGAGTAATCAGTGATTTAAATCACTGGTCTTATTACTTATTAACTGAAACTACCAAGAGAAGTTGCTTCTTAGGAGAATCCGAACAGCTGGAAAGAAAGATAAGGGGAAAGGAACTTGTGGTGAAAGTCTATTTTCACTGAGCCCTTCTGTGAGGTTTAATAAGAAGAATGTTGTACTCTGTAAAGACATTTTAACTTCAATTTCATAAAGGTGGACGAGAGCACTGACAATGTCATTTCTTTAACAAATACTGTGTTTATGATGAATACTACATTCAGCCAAAGTTGCCATTCACAGGTGATGCATTAAATAAATTTAAGAGATTTAGATTATCTTGGATAATAATGGATTTAAGTTTTCTTGAATCACATACCTATTCATGCTTCCCGTCTAGTTAGTGCTTTGATAATTGCAGTAAATAGTTTCTCCTCTCACTTTTCCACGCACGTGCAAACCAAATACAGACATACGATAGAAACACACACCCAGAAACACACAACTGTTGCTAATAAGTTTGGCTTTGCTGTTTACAGATGAGTACAGTAGCTTTTAAAATGCCTTCTTGTCAATAGGGCTGTTATTCAAACAAGCAAATTGGCAATTATATTGTGAGGACCAACTGGTCATTTTCTTTAGTCTTTCTCAATTTCTAATTATAAGGTAGAAAAGATAGGGAAGTGACAGTTTGCCTAAGTGAAATTGATAAAACCGGTTTCTTTGCTAAGATTGATGTTTTTATTTTATTCAGTCCAATATATGAGTTTCACACACTTAAAATGTACTTGACAATATTCCTATATACTGCATAGGGTACAAAAGATCTCAGCCCCAAAGAGCTTCATCCCTATGGAGAGAAATTTTGGTACTGTAATAACTGAAACACAATAGAAATCATAATATTGAGGCATCAAAATGATTGCAAATGCCTCACAACTAGAAACAATAAAGGTTACCATGAAAACTGAGTACATTAGAAGTCTTCAAGGAGAAGACTGAATTCAAACATTTCCTTAAAGAAAATTTAGGGTTAGAAAGTCAGAAAGAAAAAATAACATAGTTCCTTCCTTCAAAATTACTATGTATGTAGAATGTTTTCCATTTTCTCCTCAAACCTATATTCACAATATTCATATAAACTAGAAACAATACATCCTTGACATTTGAAAGAGATATACTGGAGAACTTTTTAATTCTCAATTCACAAATGCTGCACTATCATAAAAATTTCCCCATAAAATTGATTAAACATTTTAAGTTGCCCTTTCTGTCCCTTAATAAGATTTACTATACAGAAGAAAACTCTGAGAGCTACGTCGGGGCGCAGGAAGGGTAACTAGATTCTCTTCCGAGCCCAAAGAAAATGGCAAACATTCTTATAATGACCTCAGTAAGATGCCGAATTACAGGCCTTTGGGGGTGCTTAGCAGTTCAGTAAAACCTTAGTCCTGAAGGTTTACTGCATAACCAAAGGTGAGAAAACTTTTGTGCACACCTGAATCATATCTAGCGCTTTTAAAAAATACAAATGCTTTGGCTCCATCCCGGATATTCTGAGGAACCATGGCATCTACATTTTTAAAGTTTTCTATCGGATTCTGATGTTCACCTATTAGAATCACCTGCTGGAAAAATTACCTCCCCAAAAATGTCTCACTGCATCATATTCAAAATCTATTAGGTTGGTGCGAAAGTAATTGCGGTTTTGCAATTTTTAACCTTTTAAACTGCAATTACCTTTGCACAAACCTAATATATGTAATTAACTTCACTCCGATACATCAGAATTTCATCCCATGAATATTTCTGGAACACAAAGAAATTATTTCTATATTGAAATAGTTACTTCTTTATCAAAATAAGGACAATAAAATATCAAATGCTTATTAGAGAATTTGACTATGTCTAAAATTCCAGAAACCTCAGAATTATGATGTCTTCGTGAAAAACATGATTTCAGTCCTTAAGAATTATTTTGAAATCGATTCTGATGCAGTGTTGTAGAAAAGTGTTTTTTTAGAGCGATAATGCAGTTTTACGTTTCCATTTATTCATCATCTGTAATCACATAGTGAACAAAACCTGCTTATAGAAGAGTCTTTCAGAAGAAGCTAATTTGGGGGAAACTGTAAGTTTATTTTTTCAAGCTAACCTCTTTCAAGGAACCAAACTGTTGTTTCTTATACAGTATTATGGAAGTTGACCTGTTACATGCCCAGCTTCTGCCAATCTTAATGACACTCATTTTCCCTCTACGTTTATCCACAAGAAAATCGCCTTATAAAAATGTGGTGTTGATTCTCTGAAAAATGAAAATCTCTTTCATTGGAAATATTCATTCAAGAAAGTTCTCAAAAAGCTACAAAATTTCACTGAAAAAAAGGAGATATTTTCTTGAAAGGGAATACTGAATATTTAAATATGTCAAATTTTCAAATATTAATGATTAACATTGATGAAAATTCAAAAACAAATGTCTCATGAGCATTTTTTATTAAATTGATATTTTTAACTTCCAATGGCTGCTGTAATAAACTACCACAAACTTGATGGTTTAAAAGAGCATGCATTTATTCTGACAGAGTTCCTGAGGTAAAAGCCCCAAATCAGTTTCACTGGGCTGAAATGAAGGTGCTGGCAGGGCCATGCTCCCCTTAGGTTGCTCTGTGTTCCTTGGCTCATGGCCCCTTTCTCCATCTTCAATGCCAGCAGCATAGCATCCCAGAACATCGTGTCTTCTGGTGAAGAAAATCTTATCTTTTGCTGCCTGACAATACACTACAGCTGAAGAGCTGGGGTGAAAGCTCATGTTGAGGAGACCCTCACTTTCTAACAGGAACAGGTAAAGAAAGCTCAGGAAAGAGGCACAGTGGAAAAACAGAAACAGGTGGCTCCGACTGGGGAGGTGGCCCCATTAAAAGTGAAAAACAGAATCAATAGTGCTGAAAATGGGGTTTGTGATGAGAAGGTTAAATGGAGGAACTATCTTTCAACACAAAGAAGAAATACTAAGAAATGTAAATCATAACTGAAAATATAAGAGACATAGAAGACAGTCCTAGGAGAAATAATATGCAAATAATCAGCATTCCAGAAGAAAAAGGAGCAGATGGAGGTGAAATCAATATAGCATAAAATTAGCTCCCTGATCTGAAGAAAGATCAAAAGGGCTTACTAAAGATCTGGCAGAAGTGACAAAAATGGCACATCTAGATATATGTTTATGAAATTTCTGGTCTCTGTGGAAAAAGGAAAAAAAAAATCACATTTCTTTTTTAGTCAGATGAAAAAGTTCAAATATAATGAAAAAGAAATGTTGGACTTTGATTTCTTGTGTGCCACACTAGAAGCTTGTTGAATAATGTTTTCTCTGAGAGAGAAAGCACTGTTGTATAAAAATCCTACTCCCTGAAAAGTTATTCACAGGATGACAAAAGAAGGATATTTTTTTTGGATATGTAGAACTCAAAGTATTCTACTAATATTTTCATTAAATTATTCAAGGCTCTACTCCAGAATAAAAAATGATAGTAAATTTGAATAGAAATCAAAAGCAAGTAGGGAAAAAAGAATACAATAGACAATAGTGAGCAATGAATCTAGTAAAATATGTAGGTAACCCTATGTGGCTGAGGATAAAGTGATGGCAAATTGTAGTGTCACTGTTCAGTAAGCATACTATAAGAAGTGAAGAAGCGCATTCTAAGGGAAAAGTGAAAAATAGTATGGAATTACATTTCTAAAGTAGTTCAGAAAAATCTAGGATTTGTAAATGATGTGAGCGAATATGAGTAAAATATTCTTAAGATCCTGTCATGGGGAATGGGTAAATACTATTTGTCATGGGTAAAAGTACTATTAATTTGAATAAATAGCAGAGAAATATGAGTTTTAATATAACTGTTAAAAATGAAAGCTGGTGAACTGGTAAATAGAGAAACATATTGCCACTTCCAAATTATTGGTAGGGGGCATTCAAATGCAAAACAAGATAAACAGCATAAAACAACTTGTTCAAGCCACTGGAAGTAGAAAAGCATAAGAGCAGGAAAGTGTATAATAAAGAAATTAAAATAAAATTAGATGGGAACGAGAACAAATATCACTTTTCGTAAGAAATGTAAATAGATTGACTTCTCCAATTAAAACATAAAGTCCAGCTTTATGCTTTTTATAAGAAATGTGCCCGAAATAAAATAAGGGTTATAAATAAAAGGAAGGGCAAAGACATATGTAGTAAATGAAAAGAAAATGGGGTGGTTATAATGATATCAGAAAATGGGGAATTCTAGGCAAAAATAAAGTATACTGTAATAATAAATATTTTAAAAGCAGCAAAACTCTCTGGTCTGTGTATCAGAAAGGGTCCAGTCAGGAGATAATAATCATACTGTAATTTGAACAAGGAAAGTTTACTACAAAGAATTTTTAACTAATAACAGGGAATTCGCTACTAAGAAGTAAAGTGAGCGCTAAAGAATGCAGGAAGGGCAGGGAGTCACAACCCCTAGGGCTGCGATTGAGTACCTAAGGAAGGAACAAGCTTGGGAGAGCTCCCAGGTCAGGTACCAAAGGAGAAATGTTTATAGGATTTAGCTCCAGAATGTGTACAGACTCAGAAAAGCACCATGTTCTTATAGAAAGAGAAAATAGCCAGCAAACTGTACAGAATGTGAGGCACATATTTGGGGTTGGTTTGTTCAAGACCTAAGTTTCTTTTAGCATGTCTCTGCACACTTCTGAGACAAGAAAGGCAGGAATTGCATTTCCCAAGCTCACAGGAAGCTTGGGTTCTGTGTGGCCAAGGGTCTCCCTGGCTGACATCATGATACAAGCAAGAACAAGATGAGACACCGCTGTATGTGGGAAGGGCAGCTCTTCTTGAGTGCAGGATATTGGAGACATTTGGCTTTTCTGGGCAGCTCTGGTGTAAGGTTCAAGTGTCAAGTTCCAGTGTGCTGGCTGCCCAGTTGTGCAGTCTCAGCCGTAGATTTTCTGCTTGAATAGTCTGTGGTGTAGATGAGCTTTTCTCCTGGCTCCTTTTATTTTGGACTGTATATAATACAAACCGGTCTCTGTGGCTTTGCCAGAAATTTTGCATGGTACTTATTACTCTCTAACAAATCCCTTTCTGCTTAAACCAGCTATATATGATACTGTTTTCAGTACTAAGAACCTCAGCCAATAATGTATGATCTATTACTATAAAGAGAAACAGCTCTTTCTCCTTCTCTTTCAGTATAAAGATGTATAAAATTTTAGCTATGTCTAAGCAAACTTATTAGACAAATGGGAAATATACAGACCAAACTATCATACAGGTAGCATGCAGTGGAAGAGGGAGGTACCTTTATTTCTGTATCAGTCAGAGTCCAACTCAGTCGGGACATTTTATACCACTGAAGGCTGGAGCTATCACTACCTCCAGGACACATTGCTGTTTATGATAAAATTTTCCTTTTTGGTTGTTGTGTTGAATTGGGATTTCTAATACTTGCAGCAATAAATTTTATAAATTTATAATGATAAATTGCTGAGCGTATATCCATGTTCAAAATCCTGGAAGGCTATGTCAAATGCAACTAATCTAAATACAACTACATATATTTACTTAAGCTACTATTGACACTCTATAGCAGGGGTGTCAGAACTGTGGCCCATGGGCCAGCTGCGGTCCTCAATCCATTGTTAATTGGCCCGCAGCAAATTCCAAAAATATACTTAGTTTACTTAAATAAACCAGGTGAGGCAATACGTACTTCACCTCTAGTAAGTGGCCCGGCTGTTTGTGTGTTTTACTGCATATAGCCCTTGGTAAAAAACATTGGAAAAAGTTTGGACACCCCTGCTCTATAGGCGTGCCAAGTCCATATTGTAATAAATATCACAACTTTAATTAAAACATGATGTGTCTGCTGAACTGAAATTATCCTTGTAAGTAACTGATTATATTGCTTTAATTTTACATTTCTGATATTTGGTTTTCTATGTCAGGCTTATTATCAATTATTTGGTTATGTAATCTATATATATTTAGATAGATATTTATATGTTTTAAAAGCCCTGGAAGCCTATCATATCCCCATGAGGTAAATAAATAATTACGGAATAGGACTGTCTCCTCCTAGTTTCCCTGTAATGAACAGTTAATGCTTCATTTACTCAGCACCCACCTACTCTCCTCACAAATGTCTTCAGGAGTGGAATGACTGCTGCTGAGGTCTTACACACCCTAAGTCCTCTCTTCCTCTTGGAATTTTTTTTTTTTTTTTTCCTGGTGGAAGAATTGGCTTATGACTCACACTAGGCCTGGAAATTTTTGAAGACAGAACTAGAGAAAATAAGGGTCAATACTCCTTTTGCTGATGAAGCTGTGAAATTTCTTACCAAGTTTATCATCAGGATATGGTAATGAGGCTGGTGTGCAGAGAAGAGTAGAAATTTGGATGGTGAGTGAGAATCCTGGCAACATTTTTGGTTACCTGAGCCTGATTGTTTAACACGCAATTGAAATAGGAATTTCAGTTACTTGCAACGGAGAGACACAAGTAATGGAATCCCCTCCATAGCTTTATTTTTCTTGAGATGAGTTTGGCAGAAAACAAAATTGCTTACCCTGCAGAGTTTAGTAATGGATTGCCTAGCAACACTGAATTGGGGGTGTGGTGGTTTAAAGTGTTGAGTGCTATTTGAAGGTAGCTACGTTGGTGAAAGGAGGGTCTACACTCGGAGGAATGTAAACACTGAGTCCATGCTACCCAGTTTTGTTGGCCCCTAAATGGAGTTCTATCCCTCCCACCCCATTTTGGGTCTCCTGGATCCTCTAGTTCAGATTGTTACTCTCCTCCTTCACTCCTGCCCCCACCAATTCTCACACACCCTTCTCCCATCTCCATTTTTGTCTGGTTTGGGAGAGCAGAAACCCTCCTGAAACATTAAAGAGCTGCATGCCTATGAACAAGCAGCCTAATTCCATCCAGGCCCAAGTTTCCTAATGTACAAAATGGAAGAGGTTGGCAAGGTCACTTCTAATATTACTTTTAACCTAAAAAATATGATTCTATGAATTATGAGGTAGAATGATTTGGAATGAGAGCTAATTTTCAAAAAATAGGTAATATCCATTAAAAAAATTAACTTATGCTTTAACATAAGATAAGGGTGATTAGTGGAGTCAGGGCCACTTGGGGTTGTGAAAGGAAAATTAAATGACAGGATGAGCAAGAAGATAAACATGGTTGCCGTGACATGTATGTCATCTCTCTGTGAGAGATGACAGATGACAGTAAGCTCCTCTGCCCCCAATTGGCTCCAAGAGATTTGTTACACAAAAGAAAAAAAAAATAAAAGAAAAGAAATTACACATACATAAAATACCCTTCTTATTAAGAAGGTCCTAATTACCCAACATTTAGAATCAGAATGTCTCAATGTGACAAACTACCAAATTATGTAAATTCCCAATTATTCAGGTAAATTTATATTTTGTGACAGTATTTGGCCAATTTGGAAAATAACAGAAAAATGACATATTTTTGTGGGAGTATTTGAACAGTTTAGAAAATAACAGAGGAAAACAGAACCTCTCTCATCCATAAATAGCTATTATGACACAAATGAGGCAGACCATGAAGAAATTTTGAGAAGGAAAAGTTTATAAAAGAAAGAAAAGATCTATGAAACATCCATAAAGAATAATAGAAGGGGATTATGTGAGATGAAGTGAAAGTATTATAAATTGAAAGGTAACTTGACTTTTTAAAGTCCTACATTATAATTATCTGAGAAAAGTTATCATGTTTATCACCTGACTCATGTTTTCTGCCTGATACACTAAAATACACTAGAATTTTCATACTTAGAATTTTTTTCTCTTCATTAGTTACAATGGTAGGGATATATGGTGTATTTTTAAATTGGCACTGGACAGTCAGCAATCTGAATAGGTGAAGGAAATCGTGGTAACTACAGGAGAGCTGAAGTACACAATTAAAAGATGTGTGGGAGACACTATTGGTTGCCTGTACAATAGCCGTTTACCCTGCCCTTCTACAATAACAAAGTCTAATTTTGTTCAGGAATTCAGGTGGTTGTCAATGTGCCCAGGGCATGTGGATTCTTTCTCAGGCTCCATGGGCTGAATCATGGTTCAACCAAACAAGAGAGGGTGGTCGTTTGCCAATGATTAATTAAGCCGTGGGGGTGTGGCATGTGACCCAGCTCTGACCTATAACCTAGAAGAGGGTGTTTGCTAGGCAGTGCTGGGAAAGATTTTTCCTCCTGATAAAAATAGACACATGTAGGAAGAGACACCCTCCCCATTTCTTTTCTGCCTTTGGATGTTGTCATATGAAGAGATGATGTTTGGCATTGCGGCGGCCATTTTATGATCATGAGGAGAAAGCAAAAATATCTCGGAGAATATGACCCAGAGCCCTAGCATTGGAGAGCTCACGATTAAACTAACTCTGGAAACATGTAACTGCAGTTTTCTTGTTATTAGAAATAGCCCATCTTATTTAAGGTTTTTTGTTGTTGTTGTTATTTGTAGATAAAAAACACACTCTAATACAAAATTGACTGAATTCTGTTAAAATGTGTTCACCATGGAATCAAACAGTCCTGATTTTGAATCACAGCTTTATCAATTAATATTCCTATAAACTTTACAGATCATGCTTTAACCCTTCTAAGCTTCAGTTTTCTCATCTCTAAAATGGGGATAGTAATAGAGTCCAACTCACTGGATTGTTGAGAGGATTAAACAGCATACTGCATTTAATACTGGCCACATGGTAAACACACAGTGGAAGTTAGCTAATTTTTATGACTGTTTTACTTTGGTTACTATTAAAAGGCTTGTGACTGTAACATATGCAGCTCTGTGGTAGCTCCATTAAAGCAAGTTAGAGAAAAGTAAGTACTCTCTTCTAGCTTGCTTGCCCCTGATCAGCACTATTCCACTCTCAAAATGGCCCTTTAGTTCCCTCTTTAATTGCTGCAGAAGATTTAAGAACAAAGGAGGACTCAGAGACAGCTGTTCATTGGAGGATGAACAGAGCCTAGGGGCTGGCACTGTGGGAAATTGTGCATATCAGGACGTGTTATTAAAATGGAGCTTGTGGGAAGTTCTGGACTTGAGCGAGAGATGAGGGCATCTGGAGGTGAGCAGGAGGTTAAACTTTTGAGAGTCAGACGACGGAAAAGATTGAGTTAGAAGTTAATTTGAAGAATTGATTGAAAATTAAGGTGATCAAAGTAATATTTGGCAGTTGGGGAACATAGGGCATATCCATGTTATTTAAGTATCCACATTGTTAAGTTCTGGTAATGCATCTTTCTTCCTTACTTTTGTATTTTTTATTCAGTGTAGGGTAAATAGCTGGGAGTGGAATCATGCAAAGCAGAGGATTTACAAACAATCCTTTCTTTCATCTCTATGCCCCTGAAAACTTTATATTTTTCCATAAGCTCTTGGAATAATATTGACCCCAATAGATCCTCTTGGTTTGAAAAGCTGATACTGCCAAACCTAATGCACAGAAGCCAGGGATGCGAGAAAGTATAAGCTGACGTTCTCCAGCTCTTGCTTCAAAGTGGGATTTAGTCAGTGACTCTGAAAGCCATGTGACAACAGGGGACCACCTCAGTGCCTTCTTCCTGTCTGCATCATTCCCTCTGCCCTCAAGGTCATATAGGAGCTAAGGGGAACTAGAAGTTTGGTTGACCAATCTTTAGCAATCTAATATTGAGTCCTGTGGTTTTAGTACTACTTCACTGCAAAGTCTAGCTTCAGATATTCACAGCCATCTAGTCACCTTAGGATTACCTAAGAATCATTGGAATACTTGTTAAAAATGATGCAGATTTCAGGGATAGTCTGGTTAAAAACATTAGTATGGGGCCCAGGGACATGCAATTGTCAATAGTCATCCTCAGTGAATCTAAGACAGGTGTTCCAGGAACTACATTTTTAAAAACATGCTCTAAGTACTGGGCCTGCTTTCAAAATATCTTTCTTTTCCTTTCTTCCCCCCAGCTCCTATGATATGCAGCAATAATAGATGCTACTGTTAAATAACTACTGAGAAACTCTCTTTAAAAATTAAAGATATCTCAGCAATGTTCTGAAATGAGAACTTTCCCTCGGAAGACTAGGCTATATCAGAAGGAACATGCCTCTCCTGGGCACAGCCAACACCACTGAAATACTCGAGGACCAGCTAATGCCGTCTCTTGTGCCCACAGAGCTCCTTCAAGGAGAGAGGGCTCTTTGAAGTCAATGGGAACTCTGCCAGAGAGGAAAGTGAGTGAGGGAGAGGTGAGCCACAGGGGTCAGAAAACTCACATTCAGGCACATTCAAGAAATCATTTGATGAATGAAATCTTATAATGCTTTGTTTAGAGACAAGCAAAACTTTAGTGACCTGGGCAAGAAACAGATCCAGGCCCCAGTTGTTGCCTTGAGGTTGGAAGCAGTGTGCTGATGGGTGTTCAGTCCTGTGTTCCTGAGAGAGGAGGCGGGGCTTCCACTCTAAAGCATCATCACCATACATGCTTCCACAGGAAGCTTTCTCCTACAAATTTCATCATACGTGTGATGAAATGGGTTAAATGCATGCCGGAAAAGAGATTTTAAATCTTTTTTTGGACATTGACTCAATTTCCGGAAGTCATGGATTCTTTCTCCAAAATGGATGTAAGTAAGCATACACATGGAAAATTTCTGTACCATTGCAAGGATTCATGGACCTCCGGAAACTCATCTGTAGACTCCAAGGGAAGAACGTCTGCTCGAGAATAAATATTGCAGACCCTGGAGATAGATGTCAGGGATATGATAATCCAGTACAAATGAGATTTTGGTTGAGTGAGTAAAGCATTGACTTCACTATAGCCTGTCTCTGAAGCCAGACTATGTGGTTAGAATCCTGGCCATATCCCAGTTTCTCCCCTCAGCCCCCCAGCTATAGAAAATGAGGCAGTCCACCTTCTTTCCTGTGACACAGTTCCACATTTCTAAAACACAGATATGGTTACTGAGGAATGAAGGAGCGAATATGTGTCAAGTCTACCAGGCTCATAAAGATTTGCCAATACTCTTATTTTATTCCTAATGAATGAGGCCAACAGTGGCCACCTATCCAGCCAGACTTGAGAGAAAGCTTAGAGTTATCACTGGAATTCTAACTCTTCCATACATGCTGTATTTTGTCAAACAGAAAAAAAGCTCCATGAGGATTGATCTGAACATTTTAGACCCTGTATTGCATACAGAGTTGATATTTAATGCAAATATGTCTATAACAGTGAATTTGTGGAAAGACTATTAGTGGGCCTCCCTAAATGTCCTTCTAATCTTTCCGTTCCTTTATATCTTCACTGCCACTGTTTGAATTCAGATCCTCTTCCTTATTCATCAGAATTCTCAAAACAGCCACTGCCTAGCAAGCATTTCTGAAAGCTGCCTGCATATTAGCATCACCTGGGAGCATTTTAACTACAGATTCCTGGCTCCCATGAGATGTATAGAAGCTCCGAAGTGATGGTACTGTAGAAAGGAGAATATTTTCAAAAGTTTCTCAGGTGATTCTTAAATAATGCTAGTTTTTTTTTTTTTTTTTTTAAAGTATTTGGTTACTATTTCCTTTTTAAAATTTTTATTTAAAATGTAACCAGCATACAATATTATATTAGTTTCAAGGGTACACCATAGTTATTCAACAAATGTACAGCTAAAGAAGTGATAACCGTGATAAGTCCAGCAACCATCTGACACCATCCTATGCTATCACAACATTATTGACGATATTCCCCGTGATTTATTTGTTTTATACCTGGAAACTTGAACCTATTATTCCCCTTCACCTCCCTCTCCACCCGATTAAATTTTCCAATTACAGTTGAAGTTCAATATTATTTTATATTAATTTCAGGGGTACAGCATAGTGATTAGACTTTCATGTAATTTAAGAAGTGATCCCCCTGATGAGTCTAGTACCCACATGGCACCCTACATAGTTATTGCCATATCATTTACTGTATTTCCTATGCTTTGCTTACATCCCCATGACTATTTAGTTACTGCCAATTTGTACTTCTTAATCCCTTCACCTTTTTCACCCCATACTCCAATACCTTCCCATCTATCACCCAACAAATCTAGTACCCATCTGACAGCACACAAAGGTATTGCAATATTATTGACTGTATTCTTTATGCTGTACCCTACATCCCCATGATGACTTTGCAACAACCAATTTGTACTTCTTAATCCCCTCCCCTTTTGACCCACCCACCCAAACCTACTCCCATCTGACAACCATCAAAATGTTCTCTGTATTTATGAGTTTGTTTCATTTTTGTTCGTTCGTTTATTTTGTTCTTTAGATTTCATATATAAGTGAAATCACGTTGAATCTGTCTTTCTCTGTCTGACATACTTCACTCAGCACAACACCCTCCAGGGTCCATCCAATCCACAGCAGATGGCAAGAACACGCTCACTTCCATGGCCGAGCAATATTCCATTGTATATATGTACTACCTACTCCTTATTCATTCTTCCATTGACAGACATCCAGATGCTGCCACATCTTGGCCATTGTAAACGATGCTGCAATGAACATAAGGATACACAGGTCCCCTCAAGTAGCATTTTGGGTTTCTTCGAAACCCAAAAATGCAAATACTGGATGGTTCATTGTCTCTTATTATAGCCTTTGTTTTAAAGTCTATTTTGTTTGCTGTAAGTATTACTATCCCAGCTTTTTTTTTTCTCCCCATTTTCACGAAATAACTTTTTCTGTCCCTTTGTTTTCTATTTGTGAGTGTCCCGGAAGTGAGTTTCTTGTAGGCAGCCTATGTAAGGGTTTTGTTTTCTTATCCATTCATCCCTCCTATGTCTTTACATTGGACAATTTAATCCATTTACATTGAAAGTAATTGTTGATACATATGTAGCTATTGCCATTTTATTATTCATAATATTTATTTATTTTTTTCAATCTTAATGAAGTCCATCTAACATTCCAATACGGGTTTGGTGGTGAGGAACACCTTTAGATTTTTTGTTGTTTGGGAAGCTCTTTATCCGTCTTTCTATTCTAAATGATAGCCTTGCTGAGTAGAGTAGTCTTGGTTGTGGGTCCTTGCTTTTCATCACATTGAATATTTTGTGCCAGTCCCTTCTGGCCTGCAACTTCTGTTGAGAAATCAGCTGACAGTCTAATGGGGGATCAGTTATAAGTTACTAATTACCTTTCTCTTGCTGCTTTTAGGATTCTCTTTGTCTTTAACCTTTGCCATTATAATTATTATGGGTCTAGGTGTGGGCCTGTTAGGGTTCATCCTGTTTGGGACTCTCTGAACTTCCTGGGCTTGTATATCTATTTTCTTCACTAAGTTAGGGAAGTTTTCAGTCATTACTTTTACAAATAGGTTCTCAATGCCTTGCTTTCTTTCTTCTCCTTCTGGTACCTCTGTGATATGAATGTTATTATGCTCGATATTGTCCCAGACTTTTCTTAAACAATCCTCACTTTTTTGGATTCTTTTTTCTTTTTTCTGTTCTGATTGGGTGTTTTATGCTACCTTGTCTTCCAAAATGCTAATTCAATCCTCTCCTTCATCTAGTCTGCTGGTGATTCCTTTTAATGCATTCTTTATTTCAGTTATTGTATTATTCACTTCTGACTGGTTCTTTTTTATGGGTTCTATGTTGTTTTTATGCTTCCTATCTCTCTGTTGAAGTTCTCACTAAGTTATTTGAACATCCTTATAACCATTGTTTTGAACTCTGTCTGTGGTAGGTTGCTTGCCTCCATTTTGTTTAGTTCTTTTTCCTGAGTTTTCTCCTGTTCTTTCATTAGTGATGTATTTCTTTGTTTCCTCATTTGGGCAGCTTCTCTGTGTTTGTTTCTATGTATTAGGTAAATATTTTATGTTCCCAGTGTTGGCAGGGTGACCTTATGTAGTAAATGCCCTGTGGGGCCCTGGCACAGTCTCCCTGGTCATCTGCTCTGTATGCTCCAAGAGTGTCCCTTGTGTGGGTTGTATGTGCCTTCTTATTATAGTTGAGCCTACGTTGCTATTGGCATGTCAGTGGATGAGATTGGCTCTCAGGCAATTAGCTATTGGGCTTAGCCCTGTCCACAACTTACAGGCTGCTGTTCAAGGGGGGGGGGGGGGCTTACCCCAATGAATGGGATTTGCCTCAGTGGGCTTTGGTGCCTGTTGAGACCACCCTTTGTGTGTGCCACTTGTGGGGCTAATTGGGTGGTGCTGTGCTGTGATCTGAAGCCAATCTCCAAGTATGTTGGTTCTAGGGCCTCTTGGGAGGAGCTGCACTGCAGGCCCACGTCTGCCACTGCCTATAACAAGCTGAGGAGTACCTGGTAAACGCTACAAAGAGATTCACGGTTTTTAGCTCCTTTTGCTCAAGTTGGAGGCACGTGGGAGAGGCCATGCTGTAAACCATGGAAGGCTTCCACCAGTACCAGGCTTGGGGTAGCTCTGCAAAAAGCCAGGACACCCTGAGGCCTACTGCCACCTGCCAGCTTCCTTAAGCTTCAGCCACTGGTAAAGTCTCGTGTGGTACACAAGTTGGGTGAGGCAGGATCTCAGGGACTCACTAGAGTGGAAAAATTTGTGGTCACCAGGTTAATGTGACTCTGGTTTGGTGCCAGTGCTGAGCCTAGAGCTACTCAGCAAAAGTCTCAGAGGACACTGAGGCCAGTCGCCTCCCACCTGAGTCTCAAGGAGTCCCATACTTTCCCAAGAAAATGTGCAATGTGGGTGGGGCTGGCTGCTTGCCCAGAAATTGCCTCTGGTGTTGGGTGAGTTGTGTGTGGCAGGGTCCCATTGGAGCTCACCAGGCCAATCAGTCAGATTTGGCTGTGTGGGGGAGGGCTCAACACAAGAACAATAGCGCCTGCCTGCCTGCTGCATGGGAGGAGGACCCCACAGAGCAAAAATGGTGACTGTCCTACAGCCCTCCCTGCAAAGCCACACATCTCAGTCTGCCCCCCGCCCCCAAACACTCTGATGCCCCCTGAGTCACTGTCCCTCTGCCGTAGTCCAAGGTGAGTGCCTGCGAGCAAGTGAGTCTGTGCGTGGCCCTTTAAGAAAGAGAACGTCTGGGTTTCCTGCAGCCTTCCATCCCACCCAGGTGGTTGAAATCTCCAGTTTTTCACAGCCAGATGTTGTGGGGGCTCCTCTTTCTGGCACCAGTACTGTAGACTGGGGAAGTTGGTATGGGGCTGAGTTCACTCGCTCCTCTGGGAGGAATCCCCAAGGCAGAGATATCTCTTCTGATTCTAAAAATCAGCCACACGGAGGTTTGGGGTCAGCTCATTTTGCATCCCCACCCCTCCTGCGAGTCTCAATGTGGCTCCTTTATATCCTTAGTTATAAACCTTCTGTTCAGCCAGACTTCAGATGTTCTCCAGGTTGATTGTTCTATAATTTAGTTGTAATTTTAATGTGTTCATGGAAGGAAGCAGGCACAGTGTTTATCTACTTGCCATGTTGGATCTAAATAATGCTAGTTTGGAACTACTTGCTCTATATTAAAAAGTCATTTTTAAAAATTTCCAATAATTGTGTTATTTTTTTATTTTTTTATTTTGAAACCTTGATGTGTGAGTCCTCCAACTTTTTTTCCCCCAACATATTAACTATTCTGAGACATTTTCACTTACATAAAAATTTTAGTATCACCTTTTCAATTTCTGCAAAAAAGGGAGCCAAGATTCCGATAGGAATTGATTATATAAATAAATTTGAGGAGTATTGCCATCTTAATAATGTTAAGTCTTTTCATGAACATAGAATATCTTTCCATTTATTTAGGTCTTCTTTAATGTCAATACATTTTTTGATTTTCAGTGTATAAGTTTTGTACCTTTCCTGTTAAATTTATTCATAAATATTTTATTCATTTCATTGTTTTCTGAATTTCATTTTTGGATTGTTTATTACTAATGCATGGAAATACAGTTGATTTTTGGATATTTAATTGTCCCGTAACTTTGCTGAATTCATTTGTTAGTGGATTTCTTAGGATTTTCTATATATGAGATCATGCCATTTGTGAAACATGGGCTTTTAATTCACATGGTATTTTGGTTAATATGGGTTCTGTATCATTAACTACTTTATTATCTTGATCAAACTGATTAACTTTTTTTCTTCATCTGTAAAATGACAATAATAATTCCAAAATCCATAGTTGCTGGGAAGACTACTCATGCTGACATTCATCAAATAGCCATTAGTTCAGTGATTTAATACATGAATCATAAGAATAGGCTCTTTGTAGTTAGGAATAAGTAAATCATTTTCCAAATACTTCCCCCAATTCTATTCACTTTTTGGGGTATTTTAACTAGATATGGAGCTAAAAAAAAGAGCATATTAGGTAATGTCAAGTCTTTTAGGGTGATTGGAGTAACAGGAAATTAAGCTTCAAAGATAGGTTGAAATTCTACTTAAATACTTTGCTAGATATGATGAACATTATTCTAACAAACTATTAAAGTGTTTTTGTTGGAGAATAATGTCGTTAATGTGGAGGCATATTCAAAGAGTAAGAAATTAAGGGTAGGGGGCTGTTATAGATCAATCAAGAATTGATGAAGACCTTAACTAAGGCACTATCTGGGAAGGTGAGGAAAAAACAATATACATTGAAGATGCTTAGTATGTTTTGGGTGGAGGATAAGGGTCATAATTTCTAGGATTCTGGACTGAAAGAGGGAGTACAAGAGGAGAAGAAAGTTTGGGGAGAGTGATGTTTTCTTTCTTGGAAACATTGTTTAAGTTACCTGCAGAGTATGAAAGTAGATATCCTAATAGGGTGACAGAGAATCAACTTGGAATTTAGGAGAGAGAGTTGAAGATGCTAGATACAAAATTTTTAAATTTGCTGTCTGTGACAACTCCTGGTCTTCACTTCTATTCTTCCTTAGATAGATCTCATGCTTTACAATCACTGTAACTTCTTTGTAAATAACCTCAAATCTCTTTTTCCCTCCCCTCCCCCTTCCCTCCCCTCCCCTCCCTTCCTTTCTCTCTCTCATTCTCTCTCTCATTCTCTCTCTCTCTCTCTCTCTCTCTCTCTCTCTCTCTCTCTCTCTCTCTCTCTCTCTCTTCTCTCTCTTTCTCTTTCTCATGTAGTTGTGTGTAAAATAATACCCCTACCATAGTAATACCTAAACTCCTGAGACCTCCTTCTCCCATAACCTTTCTTCTCTTGTGCTGGTCTGAACTGATTGCTCTCCAGGGCACTTATTGCCTTAGAACTACTGCTTGCTTGCTTCTTTTGCTGAATCTTCTGTTTCCTGGATAATATATATTTTTTTCTTAATTTAAGGTAGCATGGGAAGTGAATTTTAAAATTGTTGCTTGTGTGAAAATATTTTACCACCACGGCATGTTGACTCGATTTAGAATTGTAGGTTGAAAATCAGTTTCCCTCAGAATTTCAAAGGCATTGAAGGCATTTTAGGACTTGGAATCCTGACATCATTCTGATATCTGTTTTATTGTTTATGACCTGTGGTTCTGCATTGAAGGGCTAGTGAAGTTTATTTGAAGATTTTAGGATCTTCTCTTTATTTCTTGTCTTCTGAAATTTTAGATCGATATGTGGACTTTTTAAAATTTAGTCTTTTGGGCATTCGATGGGTCTTTTCTAACTGGATATCCATTTCCAATAGTTTGGGGAAATTATCCTATATTACTTATTTGAAAATATCTTCCCTTCCATTTTTACTTTTATCTCCTATTATATAGAACAAAGATTCTTTGAATGATCCTCTAATTCTTTCATCTATTATCCTTATTACCTTTTAATTATAATGTCTGAATGACTATTTTCACTTTATTTTCCACTTATTTGATTTTCCATACAATTAGTTTCACATGTTTGATTATTTTTCATTTCAAAAGCCCTTTCATGTTTTAAATTTTTTTAAAGTAGCGTCTTGCTCTTTTTCATGGAAGTAATAATTTTCTTATCTTTCCACTTACACTAATTAAAATTTTTAAAAGTGATTATTTTTCTTCATATATTATCTGTGATTTCCAAATTCTTTTTTCTGTTTGACATTCATATTTAGCCTGGCCTTCAAGTTCATTTGGCATGTATACTTATAAAACAACAGATTTCGCATTTAAAGAACATGAGTAATTTTGACTTCTTTAGAAAAATTGAAAGATTTAGCCATACTAGGGCTGTGTTTTTTTGTTTTCGTTTTTGTTTTACTAGAGACTGTGCATTTTAGATAGGATGTGTATTCTACTGGTATCCTGTTTTATTCATTTATCTGTAAGGCCATATAGGCATTACGGTAGATCCCTTTTTCCCATGTTCCTCTGTCACTCATACTTGTATGTCTCCAGTCCACTCAGAAATCATTTTGACCTATATTTCTGGACACAGGGCTTATCTTTGAAGATATAATATTTGCTCTGTTTTTCTTTCATTAAAGCCTCTTCTGTCATCAAATCCATTTGTAATGTAGCTGTTCTTTTAACAAGACAGTGAGAACAAGTTTTATGACCATTGAAATCCACCAAAGATGGGCTATTATTTGGTATGTTCCAAAGACACTCACTAGTATGGATAATTTAGAGTGTTCAATCTTACAAATCTACTCTTGTACAAATTAAAGAAAATTTAAAGTTTTAAGTTTCTCTTGTATCATGTTGTAAGGTTTGAGTCAATTAACACTTTCTAAAGATAGGGGTTTCTCTTTTATATGTGGATAGGTGACTTAGTTAAATGTTGATAACTTGGTGTTTATAATGTAGTAAATGAAAGTTTCTTTAGTTTTTATTTTTAAGGAAAGAACGGATGCAATTCAGGACATTTCCATCATTGTTAAATAAAACAATATACCATATCTTATAGGAAGACCACTTGATTGAAAGTCACAGGAGCTAGATTTTAGTTTTTGATTCATTATCCAATCACAAATATTTATTGAGGTGCTACTATGTGTCAAGCACTCTTCAAGGTACTGTAAGCAATCAATCAATCAAATAGATCAAGTTTCTGTTTTCAGGGAACTTACAATATAATGGGGAGGAAATAGGCTATAAGTTATACAAACAAATAAATATGTTAACTTATGTTAATATATTGGCTTTGGAAAAATCATTTTATATTTCTGAGACTCAGTTTCTCCATGTGTAAAATTAGACTGTTAAACTCTAATTTTCTCCCGCATCTATAAGTTAATGTTCCCCTTTATATTTTAATTTGTCTTTAATTGTGTAAGAATCTTGACTGAATATGGATGTCACACAAGGATAACATCTAGTAGAAAAAAATAACCTCTTGATGTGGTTTGTCTGAGATGGTATCTTGAGAAACAGAAGAGTGTCATATTGATTTTTAAATTGTCTGAGACTGTATGATGGAAATAGGTTTGTTTTTCTCCAGGGATTTTCTGTTTTCAAAAAAGTAA
The DNA here is from genome assembly GCF_057876585.1 of Rhinolophus sinicus. Lineage (NCBI taxonomy): Eukaryota > Metazoa > Chordata > Mammalia > Chiroptera > Rhinolophidae > Rhinolophus > Rhinolophus sinicus. The sequence goes on from NC_142502.1 coordinate 166,654,434, forward strand.
GAAAAATTATGTTCATTTTAACATACCTGTGTGCCATTCAGTACATATATTTTAGCATCTATTATGTGCTGGGCATTGAGAATAGGGTTTAATAAGAGAGAAAATGTTTGTCCTCATGAAGTCTACATTTTTAAATAGAAAATTTTTTTCCTATAAACATAAACAAATAGACAATTTTTCAGTTAGTAATGAGTGCTATGAAGAAAAATAAAGTAGCATAGGAAATTAGACAGCAGCAGAGGAAGAGATGGGTCTGATATGAGTATAAAAAAGACCTCTCTGAGGTAGTAGTAGTAAGGTTGCCAGATAAAATACAGGATGACCAATTAAATTCAAATTTCAGATAAGTTGCAAATAACTTTTTAGTATAACTATATCTCATGCAATATTTGGGACATAATTAGAGTATGAAGTTCATTATTTATCTAAAATTCAAATTTAGCTGGGTATCTTGCATTTGACTTTTCTAATCTGACAGCCTTACATTGGAGCCAAGACGTGAAAATAGTGAGAAAACTGTTTGTATATTGCACCTAGAGGGGTAGATTTCAAGATAAAAGAAACAGGAAGTGGAAAGTCTTATGGTAGTGATGAGAAAGACTTCTCAAGAAATAGCAGGAAAGCTAACATGATTGGGTTGGATTGAGGCAGGAGGTGAATGGCTGTCTGTGTTGGAGATAGAGGCACAAGTCATACAATACAGGTCCATTAAGCTCCTGTAAATTATTTGGATATTACTTGATGGATAGCCACTAGAAAATTCTGGATGAGGAATGATGAAATCTAATTTAAGTTTAAAGAGACCTCTTTGGTTGCTTATCTGAACAGATTATATAAGGGCAAGAGATGAAGCAAGAAGACTTGTTGAGAAGCTAATGAAACTGACCTTGCCAGGGATGATGGTTTGGAATACAGCGTTAGCAGTGGGGATGATACACAGCGGTCTGAATTTGGTCATATTTTGCAGGAAGAACCACAGGACTTGCTGGGTGAGTTGTGGGATATGTGAAAAAGATCAACCGGGGATGCTTTTTTCATCTTTGGATGGAGCAGCATGATAACTGATCATAGGATAATTTTATGACGATTAAAGGGAAGTAAATTAAATTTGCTTAAGCAGTTGTTTATTGAATCACACACAGACATATACACAGATCTCTGCACATTCCTTGCCAGGGTTATCAAATCAGCTTACTGTTCTACCTCATCATTACCATCATCATTATCCTCATTTTCATGTGCTTTTCCTTATGCCAGGCAACATCACTAGCCCATTATATCTACTACTCAGTTAATTATCACAACAAGCCTACGATATAGGTACTATTATTATAATCATTCTCATATTACAGATGAGGAAAATGAAGTCTTCAGAGATTAAATTACCTGCCCCAAGGGACATAGCTAGGAGATGGTGAATTATGGCTTTAAAGACATTGTGGCAGATTCTGGGACATTTTCACTTAACAACTGAATTTTGCAAACCAAAGAAAGAAAAAATAAATAAAAAGGTGTTTTGAATCATATTGAAATAAAAAAAAAACAAAAAAAAAACATTTACTCAATGTTTAGACTTCAAGGATTCTAAAAGAAAAACTTAAAAGTTTTAATGAAAGTGAGGAACAAATATCTTAAAAAAAAACTTTACTAAGTGACAAAAAGGAAGATTTGGCAAATTTAAGATCAGGTCTTTGTTCTGGATGGGAAGATTAAAATTATTTTAAAAGTCAGGTTTTTAAATTAATTTATAGTTCAATTCCCATCAAAATCATATATATTATATATGTGTATATATATACATGCATATATATATGTATTTATTAGTGTTATTTCAACAAATCATAAAGCAAATAAGCCACAATGTAACTTTAATAGGACTAAAAGGAGAAATCACAAATGTCAAATAAAGTAAAAGTATTCTGAGAAAGAGTGGAAGATAGAAGACTCATAAGAGACTACTTTTTCCCCACCAATTTATTCACATATATCTGAAAATGCTATTGATATAGAAAGTATACCCAGATATGTGTTTACTGATGAAAACAAGGAGAGAAACTGGAAAATATTATAATATTTTGGGGTGTAAAAAGATAGAAAACAAGATTATGTACTCATATGCACTTTTATCTGTATAAAGAAACTCTGAAAATATATACCAGCCACTCACAAAAGTTGTCCCAGAATGAGGGACAGGGATGGTAGGAAGACTTTCCACTATATTGTTTTCATATTAAACAATGTGAATGTATTACAAATTGAAAGTTAAAAAAAAAATCATATGCTATATTTTGGAAGCTGAAAGGCAACTACTTTCTATGGTGAAAAAGACGTGATTTGAGTGCTGACCATACAAAATTTTACTAGTTTTACTACAAAATGCTTTGACTGGGAAACATATGGTTTTGATCAAATTCATCTCTGCATAATTTTTATAAGTCTTTCATCACCTATTGATTCTGAAAAAAGAAATCCTTTTGACATCATAGTCTATGTTTGGTCCAATTCCATATTACTAGCTTGATTTCCTTTCTTATAGTCTCTGAAGTAATTTGCTTCCACGCCTGAGCAGGGTTTCAGTTCAGAGATAAAATAGAAAAAGTATTATCTAAATCTGATGCATTATTTATTCTGTTCTGCATCTTACTCCTTGAATTCTACAGTTCTGTGTTCTATTTACTTTCCAAAAGGGGAATAGAAATATTTGTAGGTTTAATTCTTTGAACCTTGGATTTTAAGATGTTTTCACACGTTTAATAATTTTCCTATTCCATAACAAGCTTCAAAATAGGCTTGAATAGGTTTTAACGAACTTGATCAGATTGTTTTCCTCCAGAGCTATTATATTTTGCATGATTTTCACTATAATTCTGATATCTGACTGGTATCTGTAATTTATTCAGTGCAATTTCCCTTTCACACATTTTTATTAACAATATATTTTTATCTATTATCCTCTCATTTTAGTTTGTCAATACTTTAGGTGAATTTGGAGACTATATAATTTACCTTATTTATTTTTACTTTTCCTTCCCATTCAATGAAATATGATAGTTTGGGATATTTTTATTTTTAATCTCTTGCAACATTATAGTACCATTATTAGAGTTGTTTCTTTCCTCAAGAAAACAGAGAAATCATTCTTTATTATGTTCCAAACTTTCTTTCCTATAGGGCTTCTTTTTCTTCAACTTCATTTCCACCATGCCAGCTCATAATGCTTCTAAATTTCATCTGGGAGTAATATACTCACTAGATCCTGAAAGCTGATAACATTAGTGAGACATGGGAAAAACTCTAAGCTGTTGATTAAATTGATATAGAGAATTGTTTCCATTAAGGAAGTGAGTTCTACAATTCATTTCAAATACTGATGGCATTGTAAGTCCCCTCTGCTTAATATTAGGAATAACCTAAATATTGCTTTTAGATTTTGTAACATAAAATGTCTTTATGAGACCTTTCTTTGATGTGGAAGATATACACTCCCAGTGTTTTTTTTTTGTTTTGTTTTGTTTTTTTTATATTGAATAGATGCTATGAGAATTATGATGAAATAAGGCTTTACTAACTATAATTTTCTGAGGAGCTTGTCTCTATTGAATGAAAATGTAGTGAGCTCACTTAAAGAAATCCTGATGGTGTTTGGATTTGGACTATACAGTTGACATAAAAGAGACAGATATAAAGCATGGTGTGAGTACTAGAGACATGTCTGCTACACTGGAGAAGAAAGATATCAGGGGAATCTTTGTAGAAAAGGTGATCTGAATGGATCATAAAAGGATATGGAGGAATTTGCCAAGTAGAAAAGGTGTGAAGGGCAGTGGCATGCATACCGAAGAAAGCATTGTGTATAAAAGTATGGGAGAATGAAACACTCTGGTATTTTTGGGCAAATGGATAGAAATATGATGAAATGCTGGAGAGACTAACTGAAGATGAAATTCAGTTAACATAAGGGACAAAACCAAAGAAGTCCTTGTAAACCATGCTAATGATTTTTAAAGTATTTCTGTAAGCACCTGTGATAAATAAAAATAATAGTAAATCTGCGTACAATTTAACCTTGGGTTGGGATTTATATGGTCTTAAAGAAACAACTAACTCTGCAAGAGTCTACAGTGTAGAAGGTGAAGCAAAAGTATAGACATGTTAGTTGAAAAACTTATCTCCACTTTCTCACCTTTCACTCACTCTTCTAATTTAGCTCTGCTTCTTCTATAGCATCACAATCATTTAGGTTACTGTTATAGAATGAATGTTTGTGTCCCTCTCCCCCCAAAAAAAACTTCACATATTGAAATCCTAATTCCAAAGTGATAGTATCAGGAGGTAGGGGCATTGGGAGGTAATTAGGTCATGAAAGTGGAGCCCTCATGAATGGGATTAGTGACTTTATAAGAAGAAACACCAGAGAGCTTGCTTCTGCTCTCTTCTCTCCATCATACCAAGAAGCAACAAGACAGCCATGTGCACGTTGGGAAGGGTGACAGCACCAGAATCCAACCACACTGGCACCCTGATCTGAGACTTCCAGAACTGTGAGAAATAAATGCTTGTTGTTTCAGCCATCTAGTCTATGGTAATTTGATATAATAGTCCAAACTAAGAGTCGTCAATGGCCTTTATTTATAAATTAAACGTATATTTTAGCCTTGTTCTTGTTTAATCATTTGGGAGCATTTAACATTGTATACCACTAACTGCTGCTTTGAATTCTTTCTTCCCAAATGCCCACATCCCTGATTTTCATTGTTTCTTGGTTCCTCATTTTAGTCTACTTTGAGAGTCTTTATTTTCTACAACCTTTTAATTTTGGTCTTCTTGGGGTTCTACATTCTTTATACTATTCACCACGCCCTCTTTACTGGAATGAGTGTATTTATTTCCATGATTTTATTACAGTTAATATCTGTATGCAGGTGATTTCCAAGTCTTTATCTCCATCAAAAATTTTCTTCTTAAGATTCAGGTTAGCATATTTTTCTCAACATTTCTATTTGGATATTCAATACTTCATGCTCAAATGATCAAACATAAGGCCATCATCTTCCTCCCCATGTCTATTCTTTTTGTTTTTATCCTAAATGTCTACTCAGCTGTTCAAGCCTAAAAACTACATGCTATTTAAGATTCCTTTTCTTATGTGCTACAGCTATGCCTATGGATCACAGCTCTTAAATATTTAATGTCTGTATCTCCATCCATGCCCGTTACCATTAACCAAGTCTAGGCTACCAAAAATTCTAACCTGGCTTTTTGCTGTAGCTTCCCCATTTCAACAACAGTGCCCAAAAGGTTTTTTTTAAAAAAAATGCAACCTAATCATCTCACTCTCACAGATAAAACCCTTCAGTGGTTCCACATTTTCCCTGCAATAATGTCCATGCTTCACCCTAAAAGTATCTACCAAACATATTGCAATCAATCATTTCACTGGATATTTATCTTACTAAACTATAAATACAATAAAAACAAAGTAAGATAGTATTCTGTGTACAATGGTAGTGATGGGCATATCCTAGTCTACTAGTCAATGCATACTCGTATATAGTCAAACTACTATATTTTCTCAACTGTAATGGTTGCTGTATACAGAGGGCTAGAAGCTATAGTCTTTACCCATTCTAATTTTATTGTCTGGCTGGGAGCAATACAACTAGTAAGGTATAAATTAAACAAAAACCATCTAGGAATAAATTATGTAACTATGCCTATAAGTAGAGAGAAAGATGAAAAAGAAATCCAAGCTAAAATATTTGAGGAAATCTCACCAGAAATGGGGTTGCAGTTAGGTCTTAGAAAACAAGAAAGATTTGAGAACATAAAGGAAGAGTAGAATCTATTTCACAAAAGGAGAATAATGTGTAACAATTAAAGCCAACAAACAAAAAAATTAAAGCAAACATTTTTTAGGATAAATAAACATAATGATAAACTTGCATAAACTTAAACTTTGATTGGGGTTTATACTGTCTTAGAGAAACATGCTAACGTTTATTGGTAAATTATTTCCCCCTAGTAACTATTATTTAACTTGGTTACTTGTGGTGGTTAGAGATGCTGATGAAATCAGTGTCTTGGTTTTGATCTCTATGTAGGCTGCATTAGTTTAATGAGTCAAGACCATGCCTCCTTCATACTCCTCAGAAGTGGGTGCTGGTTGAGAAGACATAGTCAGATAAATAGGTTGAGTGTTTGTCTTTCTTCCAATTCTGTAGAGGCATCTCCCTGGTTTTGTCCTCTTAGACAATTAGGGCCCTATGGTTTAAACTTTCTTTAGTTAACAACTGCAAGTCAGAAACAGGTCTACTTACATTTCTTTGAGAAATGTCTTGTGCTAGGAGCTGGTTGTATGGACTGAAGTGTGTCTTCTCCTACCCCAATTCATATGTTGAGGTCCTAACCCCCAGTACTCCAGAATGTTGACTGTGTTTGGAGATGGGGGTCTTCAAATAGGTAATTAAGTTAACATGAAGTCATTAGTGTGAGCCCTAATCCAATATGATTGGTATTCCTATAAGAAGAGGAAATTTGGGCACAGATAGTTATGGAGGAAAGACCATGTGAAGACACAGAGAGAAGACGGCCATCTACTGGCCAAGGAAAGGGGCCTCAGAACAAACTAATCCTCCTGACACCTTGATCTCAGACTTCTAACTTCCAGAACTGTAAAAAATACATTTCTGTCTGGGCCACGCAGTCTATGGTACTTTGTTATGGCAGCCCTAGGAAACTGACCCAGTGATGAAGAGACGTTTATTTTTCAGAGCAAATCTCCACCCAGTACTTAGGATAATGCTCTTGCTACGTATATTTAGGAGAGTAATCTTTAAATAACTATAAAATGAATAATATTAATTTGTGCTAGGGTCAATAAAATAAAAAGGTGATTTAGTATGAATTTATAGTTCATATGAACTTTCAGATGCTGCTTTACTGTAAGGACTATAAATGTAGTAAAATACCTCTTAATGTGAGGAAAGCGATGCAGTCTTGTGTGTATGTGTATGTTATAACATATTCTGGGACAATTTAGAATTTATTTTTAAAAAAGAGATCAGAAAAATGCTGTTTGAAATAGGTATAAGCCATGGATGATAAAGTTCTTTTATGTTACCCAAGGATGTTAAATGGATTGTACAGTAATCTGAAAGTGCCAGTCCTATATTTAAAGGTGAAAAAGTCATTTCCATTTAAAACTCCTATTTTCTCTTCTTCATATATATATTTGAAAATCCCACTTTCTGAATTCTCACGCTTCATCTCAATTTCCGCCACAGATTGTGAGGCCACACAACAATTCATTTGGCCAATTCTGAGACATTCAAATGTGAAAGGGCATTTTTCAGTTAGAGGAAGTTTTTGAAACAGTAATTTTAAGATTTTGATCATTCAAAATGTTTTGGCCTTTAATTTAAGTAATGCTTATACACAACTTGAAATAATTTGGAGTAGAAAGCACAAATACGTGACCTTTTGAAAGGCATGGCCTGATCATGGGATGGGCCCTGGCTAATGCCTGGGGCTGCCCTAAGGGATGCTCCAACATTTTTCCTGTGGACATGTGCACCAGGAGCTGTCAAACACCATACATGGGGAGATGGCGGCTTGGCTGCCCTTGCTGTGGCCAACAGTCCCCTGCAGCAGCTCAGTTCTTCCCCCTTTGGCTCACTCAGGGCGTTCTAACACTTGTCCATCTTCTCCGGAATCACCTAGGGCAACAATTCTCAGTCATAAGTTCCAATGTGCCACACAAGATAATTTTGTTGAGTTATCCTGTGAGAATTAAAGCACATAGACTCACACACACACAAACATACACACACGCTCATGCCCATGGTATTCAGAATCATCAGGGTACCTGCATCAAAGGCTACCGTATAAGCATTGTTCTGTGAAACAAGGAACAAATTCCTAGATGTTGGGTGGACAAAATGGGGATGAATGGGAGAAGCACTTCCCAAATACAGGTATTGCCTGCTTTCCAAAAGTTTGAATTAGGCCACTTCATTTTCACAAAGTACCTACTAACCAGCGCTAATGTAGGTCTGTAGTAAAAGTGAAATGCCCTGACACAAACTTTTGGAAAGCAGGGAATACTCTTTGCTTTATGCTATTTTGGCTCATAAAAGGTTTCATAGGAATACCCTACTTTCAGATAGTGGGAGAAACCTGTAGTTTTCAATTGACAGTAGTCCAGGAGGGAATTGGCATTGAACTTTGATGCAATTTATATATTTACATTCATACATGTTAGCAGGATCTCCTGTCTTTCTTGTTTCTCTTGCTTTCTCACTTTCTTTCTTTCAGCTTTCTCTCTTTCTTCAAAAATTTAGTATGTACTTATAATAGTATATAATTGTGAAAATACAGAGTATAAGATAGAAAATATGCCTATTCCTCTATCTCTATTCCTGTCTATCTCTTTTTATCTATCTATTCTTACGCTTTTATCTACCTATTATCCATACTATCATCAATTTATAATATAATTTGTCTCAAACTATATATATAGTTTTATATTTTGCTCTTTAAAAATGCAGTATATGCATTTGACATTTTACTAAATAATCTTTAAGATTTATATATTTAATAATAGTGGATTATTTTTATTCTTATCCTTTTTACTGCTCAATAATTAAGCTGTTTCAGTTTTTTCTTTTGTTTTGCTATGATAATTAACTCTGAATAATACACCTGTTGTAACCACATCATTAGATGCCTAGGAAATTCAGTGCTTGAACAGCGACTGACAGATGTTTGGATATGACCTCCCAGGAACTTTGCCTCATGCCTTCAAGTCTAGAGTTTCGCTGAGGGATTAGCTGCAACTTGCCTAAAGATTTGCATACAACTGCACCCTTGCTTTGCTTGTCTTTCCTGGATCCTACTTATACCTGCTTACCATTTTCCCCTGGGAACACTTCCTTAATAAATCACTTGCAATAAGTTCTTGACTCATGGCCTACTTATGAAGAATTTGACCTAAGGCATCTTTTCATAAATCTGCGATGATTCTCATAAGATAATGTCTTAGAAATTTTCAATTACATGATATAGCATGTATTATTAAGTGTTTTACAAATACTGCTAATTTGCCATCTACAAAAGTTGCATAGAATTAAGTTCCTACCGTCAATGAATGCATGCTCCTTCCACTGTATCCTCTGGAGTACGATCAATTATCATTTGAATCAATCCTTGTCATGTTAGTAAGCAAAGAATATTTCATTGTCATAATTATTTTTGACTCTTTGGTGAACAGTTTCTGAAAATAATTTAGTCAAACTCTTGTGTACTTGTATATGACTACAGTATCGTGCTTCTGATGCTTCTGATCACGCCTCAGAGCAGTAGGCACTGGGCCAGCTCTCTTTCTCCCAAGTCTCACCTTCTTTGGAGGTAGAGGTGGACCCCTAGTGGCCATATCTGTGCTATGTGATGACCCTAATTCCTACCACAGATGACGGAACTTGGAGTAGATACCTGTTTGACTTGGGCCCATCAAATTTTCTTTTTTTGTGAATATAAAATTGAGTTTAAAGCCAAAAAAAGTCAAAAAAGTCAGAGACTAAAAAAAGACTCTTCAGGAGTGGGACTGTGCTCGTAACAGCACCCTATAAAGGAGGTTCACTAGCTCAAACAGAACAATGGAACAGAACATTGGTCTTAAAAATTGATTCATGATCACATATGGAAATCTGATAAAGAAGTTGCTGTTGCAGAACAGAGATTAAAGGAAGTGTTACTCAATAAATGATGTTGGGAAAACTGTTCCTCCATATGGAAAAATGAAAATGGATCTCTACCTTATCATACACAAAACCCAAATCCAGGTGAACAAAGACTTAAATAGGAAAGGTAAAATTATAAAAATTTTAGAAACAAACATGAGAGAAGAAACTTACACTTTTGTAGAAGAGAAGAATTTTTAAGCAAGACACAGATAGCTCTTATCACAAAAGAGCTGAGTAAAGAGTGAGAAATTTGATATTATTTAAATTAATAACTTCTATTCTTCAAAGGCAACTATTAAGAAGCGAAAAAGCCAGAAACTGGGAGAAGCTATTTGATAAACATCATAATAAAGAGATGATTTGTATCCGTACTATAAAAGGTGCCTATAAATCAACAAGAGGAAGGCAACATAATAGAACAAAGTGAGCAATGGTACAAGCAGACATTTTGCAGTAGGAGAAATATGCATGCCTCACAAACATGAAAATATGCTCAACTTCATTTGTAATCAGGAAAACGCAAATTAAGCATAATGAAATAACATTTCACCCACAAGTATACTAAGTATTGATAAATATATTGAGCAATGGGAACTCTCATGGGCTGCATTTTGGAGTGTATGTGGGAAGAGACTCCTTGGAAAACTCTTTGAGATTATCTTTAAATTTTAACATTTCCATACCAGGTATATATATATTCTACCAGAAACTTGCACATGTGTACAACTGAAGACATGTATGAGGTCCTCCTAAGCAGAATTTTTGTAACAGCAAAAAAATTGAGCAGCCCAAATATTCATCAGCAGTAAGATGGGTAATTATAGCGTAGTCATAGGTTGGTGTATTACAGAAAATGAAATCACAACTACATGTATTATCATGTGTGAATCTCAAAAATTATATTTAGTAGAGACAAAGCACAGATGACATATTCATACAGTAAATATAATAGTTCAAAATCAAGAAAAACAAACAATACATATATATGTTTATGTGTAACATACAAAACTAGAAAGAAAAGCAAAAGAATAATTAACACAAAAATTAGAATTGTAGTTAAATGCACCACGGGGAGAGGGAAGGTAATGAAATCAGAAAGGGCAGGAGTCTTCAAAGATAATGGCAATGTACAGTTTCATAATTTAGGTGGTAGGTCCATAGGTTTTATTTTATCATTATTTTTATAACTACATAAAACACGATGTACTCTAGTATACATATTTCCATACTCATAAGTATGATATATTTCATAAGAAAAGGATGGATTTGGAATGTGCCACACAGTGGATTGTATGAACAGACCCTACAAGGACACTGCTACTATTCAGGACACTAAATATTGGTGTCAGCTGAGGTACACCAGTTTAGAGATCTTTGTTTAACAATTATAAAAACAATTTTAAAACCTGTAATATAATTTTTAAAAGCCAATTTACTGAGAACATGTAAGATTATGGAATTTGTTCACTCATTCTTTGATCAATGAATGCTTCTTTTCTCTTTTTACAAACATCACATGCATTAGTTGCAGTGCTTAGAATATCAAACAATAAACAAAATCTTGGCTCTCTTGGAGATTTCAATCATGATGCAATAGGAAAGACTTACAACAAGCAAATAAACAGATAGATGATATGTCAAGGGCCGATAGCTATTACAAAAATAAAATTAGGATGACTTCTGCTTTTGGTCACAAGGTAACTGGAACCAAACTTGCCTTCTCAATAAATAACTATACAATTGAACAAAATATATGAAATAACTATTTTCAGTCACTTAGCAAAAAACAAACAAACAAAAAAACAACAACCAAAAAAACAATCTAGGGCTATTATCCTTTAGATAAGGTAAACACACAGTGTGAACACAGTGATTGACAAGATTTCCGTGGATTTCCACCTAGGCTACTTTGTTATTATAGAGCAGGGTAATGGAAGAAGAGTGGGCTGAATTTCTGGGCTAAGGAAGAAATGGATCAAAGTTTCATGCTGTGGAAACAATTGACATTTATGGGGCAGCATACCTAACAAGATATAGCAGAACAGAGGAGAACCCAGACATCTGTGTGGGAGTTCTTCATGTATAATTGGCCAAACATTGAGCTGCACATATGAAGGGAAGTGTTCACAAAGACTAGCAGAGATTGCTTGCTGAAAAGCTAAGAGCTGAAAGGATTCAGCTGATATTAGAGGTCCTGAAATTCTGGAAGACACTGGAGGTCCAGCCCAGTCAGAGTGGAGAGAATTTGCTGAGCAGTAGCAGTTTTCAATGCTAGAGATCATAGAATGTCCACACTTTATGGAAATTGTCACATACAGTAAAAAGCACACCATGGTTCTGAACTCAAAACCAAAAGAAATCTGCCACAACAGATAATAGAACCAAGTCTGATAGAACCAAAATGATTCTTCAGTAATTGGACTGCTTGCCAGAACAAAAGGCATCACCCTTTAAAGGATGAAGTCATAATTCAGACACTGTACAATTCATTACCCACAATTTGATGCGTACAATAAAAATTACTAGACCTGAGAAGAAATTGGAATGTATCAACCATAGTCAAGAAAAATAAAACCAATCAAAACCAAATCCAAAAATTTGCAGACAAAGACTATAAAATACTACTATGTATATATTCAAGGACTTAAAGAAAAATATGATTATAATGAATGCACAGCTAGGGAATCTCAAAAGAGAAAAAAAGACTCCAAAAATATATAAAATTTAGAACCAAAAGTACAATATCTGAAAAGAAAAAACTTAGATTGCACAGGAAAACATCAGTGAACTTCAGGATTGATCACTAGAAATTATCCAATCTGAAGAAGAGAGAAAAAGTTAAGTAAACTAATAAACAGATCTTCAATAACTCATAGGATATATTGAGTAGCCAAATATATGTGTAATTGGATCAGAAGGAGCAGAAAAAATTTAAAGACACAATAGTTAAATAGGATAAAAGAAGCTCAGCAAATCCCAACCAGAGTCCAGACAAAGAAAATCACACCTAGAAATATGATATATAAGCTACTGGAAACCAAAGATAAAGAAAAAATATTGAAAGCATCCAGAGAGAAAATGACCCATTACTTACAAAATAATGGTAAACTTCTCATCAGAAATAGTAAAAGTCATAATCAGTGGAATTATATCTTTAAGTGTTGACATAAAAATGTTTAAAAAAAAGGTTAATTGAAATGCTATAGGCATCAAAAATATTCTTCAAGAATGAAGGCAACAAAGAAATTTTCAGATAAGAAAACACAAATAATTTATTTTCAGTTGACCTTCATTACAAGAAATGCTAAGGCAAGTTCTTTACATTTAAGGAAAATGACATCAAATGGAAACTCTAATCTATAGGAAGTAATGAAATAATGAAGAGTACTTTCTTCTTGGTACACATGTGAATAAATATGCAATGACATATATATTTTTATCGTCTTAATTTCTTAAAAAACACGACAGTTTGAAACAAAACTTATACAATGTTGCAGGATTTATAGAAGTATAGAAGTATTGAATATATACATATATATATATATATATAATATATACAACAAAAACATAAAGGTGGGATTAAATAAAACCACACTATTGGAAATTTATCGTGTTTCAAATGAAATAGGACAATGTTAGCTCAAAGTAGATTGTGATAAATACATATTGTAATTCCTAGAACAACCACAAAGAAAGGAAGGAAGGAAGGGAGGGAGGGAGGGAGGGAGGGAGGGAGGGAGGGAGGGAGGGAGGGAGGGAGGAAGAGAGAATGACAATACAAAGAGGTATAGCTAAAAAGCCAATAGAGGAATTGAAATAGAATATAAAATATTTGATTAACTCCAAAAGAGGCAGGAAAAGAGAAGTGGAGAAACAATAAATAAATTGGACAAAAAGAAATTTAAAGACACAGATTGTCAAACTGAGTAACGTCCAAGAACTAGCTCTATGCTGTCTATAAGAGAGACATTTTTGTTTAAACTAAAAACTCAAACAGCTTTCTTTATTCTGTTGTTCAGGCTCTGCTTTCAAGATGTTGCCTTAAAATATAAAGCATATAAATCATACTTATCTACCTGTAGCTAAATTAATGACTTCCAAACTTATGCCTCTAAATTCATCTTTTTGTGCTATGATACTCCCAAGTGCACACTTCTGTTGAAGCCTCTTGTCATCTTAGATGAAACATACTTAAGGTTGACTTAATTATTCTATCCCCAAAACAAATTTTCCTCCCCATTTTCCTTTCTCCATTAATGGTATTATCTTTTTTTTTTACCAATTACCTAGGTTCAAAACCTTGAAGTCAACTTTGATTCCATCATCTTTTAATCCCTAAATCACATCACACTTTTTAAAAAATGTCTCTTTCCACTGCCATACCACTTAGTTCATCCTTATCTCATATACTTTGTAGAGCGGCCACAAAGGGCTTAAACAGAGAAGATAGGTGCTACCTGTATAGACTTCTCCAATTTCTGCACACATTTTAATTTTTACTTATGTGCTTCTTGACTTCTATGTTAATAGATAGAAGTCATTAGAACTGTCCCTAATAGTTCTTTGGTATTTGATTTCTGTTGAATTTCAGGCTTAGGCACTTTGTAGTTACTAGAGCTAGAATTTCCTTTAAAATGTTATTTATTGGGTAAAAACATTATAATAACATTAAAAGAAACATAAATGTATCTACCTGTACCTAAATATTACATTGTTCAAATTATAAACTTTTAGAAATACATTTTTGTATTCCGCTTTTAAATATGTTTTTCATTTCTGTTGAGAAATCTTGAAATTGGGAGGAATAATGTTAGCAAAATGGTAGCATAGGAATTTCTAGCACTCAACCCCCACCAGAAATATCTATTTGAACTATATACACATGAAAATACCTTTACAGGAGCCCAGGATTCCAGGAGATTCCAGGATTCCAGGTATTGTATCACCTAAGTGAAACATGGAAATAAGAAAAGGTGCATTGAGGAGGGCAGGAATAATAGACTCGCATACCACTATCACCCATCCCCTAAGGTCAGGTAGCCTGGCAGTAAGAGACACAGCCTGCTTGTGAAAGATAGGAAAGCAAAGGGAACCACAACTTCACCAAGGACCCCAGAGCCACCTCACCCCAGTACCAGGCTGATTCCCACTGCCCAAGATGACTGCCTGTGGGCTCCTGGGGCTCACAGGCTCACCTCAGTGCCTGTCAGTTCCAGTGGCCTCAACCAGCTCCTATAGCCCCAGGGAGTTTCTGAGTCAGCAGGCTGCCAGTGGGTTCCTACAAACGCAGGCACCCTGCTCACCCTGCCGCCTGCTGGCTCCAGTAACCCTGGGTGAATTCCAGGTCCCAGGCTCCCATTAGCCTTTAGGAACCCAGGGTCCTGGCTGGGTGTGGGGGCGGAGCCCCAGAGAGTAGTTTCCAGGCTCTCGGCCTCACATAGATAGGTGGTAAATGGCCAACTGTGATTGCATGGCCATCAGCTGTGGCTAGTTGGCCGTCAGCTGTAACCAGTGAGCCATTGGCCACAATATAACTGCTGTGGCTACGGAGAGGAGGAAGGAGGAGAAGGAGAAAAAAGAATGGGGCTAGCAAGAAGATGGCGGCTGGGCTGGCAAGCGTGGATGGCGGTTTGCGGACAGTGTGGATCCAGCCTCCAGTGAGAGTATAGTGCCGCCAGAGAGAATAAAGTGGTATGACTCCCCTACCTATGGCTCCGTGGGTGTTCCTTTTTGGCCTCACCATATCCTGCGTTCTTGTATGGGGAGTGGGAGCAGAGACCCCGCAGGTCTCCCCGCATGACAAATGGCGCAGCGAGCAGGGTCTCCCGCATGACACTGGGCCCAGCAAAGAAAACAGAGATGAAGCACAATGAAAACTATACTCGTATGAAGTTAAAGTAAACATTGTTATTTACATTAATGTTAATAACATATATAGTATTTTCAAATCTTTCTTTCTGAGAACTCAATACATTTTTAATCATCCAGAGCTGAAAGCGGTGTCTTTGTCCTGATTTGTTCTGTTTTTTTTTTTTTTCCTGTTTTGTTCTGTATTTTTTTCCCCTCTTCTTTCTGAGATCAGTTTTGCTTTATCTGTTTACTTATTTAAACACATTCGTATTGGTGCATTCAGGGAATTCTCAGCCATATACATGGTCTGCAATTGCAGAGCTTCTAGACTTTAAAAGAGAACCCTCATCTACAGCATAACCTGGGCTTTACTGCACAAAAATTAAGGCAGTTCTGTCTTTCTATAAAACACTTTCCAAAAATTTTGCCACATTTTTTTCTCCTCCTCCTCCTCCTGCTCCTCCTTTTTCCTTCTTTCTCTTTATAATTCAATCAATGTAATTTATTTTCAAAGGGCTATTTTTGCCTGCCCTTTCTCCAGCTCTAAAGTGAAAAAAAAAAAGCAACACAAAAGACAAAACAAAACAGTTGTCTTAATTTCTGCCCAAATCACTGATGATCCTTTCTATGCAGTACAGTAAGGACACCCCCTGAATTGAAACTCAGAGTGTCACACCTTGGCATTTTGTGTAAACCATACCCACCATGGGAAGACAGCGGAAAAGGCAAGTGAGGACAAGTACCTTCTAACACCTTTGGGACCGGAGGATATTTTTACCATTAGGAACTTTGGAAACTTGCCAATAAATATGTGGTCTGCATGCTCTTGAACACTTTTTCTTGTTGGTATACAGTATAGGTATGTCTGAGAAAAAGTCAGCCTGTGGCAGCAGCTATGATAAGGGGAATTAAGAAAAGAGTCTTTATGTGTTGCTGCCCCAGTGTTTCATCCAGTGAGTACCCTGCCCTCCGAGAGCCTCTGGCACCAATCACAACCTGAAAAAGAAGAAACTCTGGGTCTGATTTGTTTTCCAGTTTTCAATTAAAGGTAGGGCATGGTCCATGTAAAGAGAGTCCTCATAGGGCCATCTCCTAAATAAATTTGTCTGAGAATAGCTTTCCCCCTTCCACAGAGCTCCTGGTCTGCAATATGCATTTTTTTATTTCACAGGACTCCCACAGACAGACCAGACTTTTTTCTTGCTGTTCATCTTCAACTAGATTTAAATCCCAGGTGACAACTTCCCTATGCAAAATCAGCAGGGATGTAACTAAACCTAGTGCTAGAGATTAAAGTGTGAGGAGAGGGCTTGCAGAGAAAATGAGAGGTAGAGATAAGATTAAAAATCAACACCTCCTGTGAAAAAGGAGAGAGCTGAGAGCAAAGGGCTTACGTCCCAGTTCCCTTCACTTCTCCATCACATCAAGAGACTGTTTTCTGCTTCCCAGTGGCCCAGTTTCTTATGGTAAAGAAGCTCTTCCTGAAAAGAAATCTTTTCGTTTAAGAACGACTCTTTGTACAATAATATATGTTTTTTTTTGAGTTATGTTATTACATTTATGTAATAGGGAGCTGAGTGCCATTAATTCAGTCCTGGATAGTAGAGTTATTAATACTGAATGCAATTCTGGTCATTTATTTATGACCACTTTTCTTTTAACAGCACTAGAATTAACTCAGCACTGCATTTCAGTTATTGATTTGGAATCTGAAAGTTTAATTTATTACCTTAATCGGAATCTAGGGGATTTAGACAGCATTTGCCTTTCCCCTGTGAAATGTCACTGTGTGGCTGTCCTCTGGCATCTCTCTTCATTTTCTTTCTTGCCTTTCTTTGGGTGTTTAACAACTCCCTCAGGGCATTGCCGATTATTTATGATATACTTCTTGTAAGATCTAGTTGGAAAACCTGTTCCTATGGAAACTGCTGCTTTCAAACAGGGTGGTTCCAACTTCAAAACAATATCATTAAATATGTAACAGCACATATATCATTTAATGGAAAGTGTATTCTAATGATTTGTACAACCAAATCTCAAAATCTGAACCCTTAAAAAAAAAAAGCGAGCTATGTGGAAAGCCATCTGATTGAGAGATAAGGTGATTATCTGAAGGAAACTTCTGGGAATTAGTTTGGGCATATTTGGGGAAGTCTGGTGAGAGGAGGTTAGGCTTTGAAATTATGTTTAGCAGAGACCTATAACCTTTGTGAACTAGATTTAACAGAGATGGATGGACTAAATTTGAGTTTTGACATTTCTGTTTTTAGTACACTCTTTAATATTAACCCCCTACTGAAATCTATTCATTCAAAGCACAGTCACTGGCAACACAGCACCAAATACAAATTTTATAACCAGAGTATTTATTAGCTTATTACCCAGTCATTGTTGGTTTTCTTTGTCCCACTGTTTATTCATTTCAATGCCAAGGAAATGAAGGACTATTTTAGAACTGGGTGATACTCCTTACAGAGAGAGCTTTGTTAATCAAGTTACTTAGGCAAAATCAATCTATATGCTTGACTGTTATTTTTTTCTTTTGTTTGTTGAGAGACAGTCATTTTCTCTCACTGCATTCAAATCCAAATTTTGCTAGTTACCATGGCAATATTTTTGAAGTCAGTATCATCCTGTTGTTTCATCATGACCTAGTATGATAAAGGTTGGATTTATAGTAGACTTCATTTGTCTATCAATCATACTGGAGAATTCTGAGAGAGGGAGTGAGAGAGGGAGGGAGAGAGGGCGGGAGGGAGAATCCTAGAGAATTATTGCATAACCATAAGCCTGTATGACTTCAGAGTAGCATGTTGTATTGAAAGGGACACATTAATTCAATTGTAATGCAGTATAAATCCAAGCACAAATTATTAAGTTGAATATGCTTGTTCCATGATTTTAAGCCAAGAGACTACCTGAGATGTATATTAATACTTAGGAAAAAATCAGAACGTTCAGATTAAAGACGTGATGTTAGAGTTCCTGCTGAGGAATGCACTTTTAAAGATTTTGGCTTACTCACTCCAGGACATGATTCGTGACTTGAAGCTTCTATTTTAATGTACATCATTTCTGAGTGAGGCCTGCTGGCATGTGGACCTCTGGGAGATAGATGGTACAATACAGAAAGCAATATTATGAGAAGATTCCTACTTTTACCCTGATCCCTGGTCAAAAGGCAACGTCCAGGTTTATAATGGATAGAGCCTGACATTATATATATAGGGGCAGAATAAGTTTCATCTTTGCCCTGATTGTTTATAATAATTTTCACTATCAATCACTTCTATGGACTTCACACAGCTTCCTACTTCCCTGAAGACTAAAACATCATTGATAATAATTTGTAAAACTTAGGAAATCAAATAATTACAGTATTGTGTAGCTGGTATAACATCAACCATGTAGTGAATGCATTTTCAATGAGGGCAATGTTGGTTCTTGGACGGTTAAAAAACCTTAATCTTATTATGCATGAAACACAGTTATACATATATTAGATGAATGAATATACAGCATACATGTGGTAAAATTTCAAGGGAGAATGACTACTTAAAAAAAAAAAAAGACTAAAAAGACTCCTTAGGTGAATAATAATGAAAAAATGGTTGAGGAACAGCAATCTAGTACAAGTCTCAGGTAGGTTAACTGATCTGACCGATTTCCATTGCTAGTTAGTGCACATATAGCTCTTGGTCTCAAATCTCTTGACGTCCTCACAAAATTTCTACATTTATTCAACAAACGTTTGTGGTGTATTTGTGATGTGTTACAAACTGTTAATATTTGAGACACAAACACAAAAATGTCATAGTGTCTAACATCAAGGAGACACTGAAGGGTATCTGATGATGATAGAACAATGTGGTAAAAGTTGTGATAGCAGTAAAACATCATACAGATCCCTTGCTCTATCGAGTACTATGGAAGAACTAATCAACTTCATATGTCAATTCAACTTAATATGTCCACATTTCTATAAACTTGACATGGATTTTTTTCACATGAGCCTGTTTTTTGAAAACACACTATGTACTTTGTTAGGGTGTGACACAAGGAACATCAGACTTAGAATCAGAGAATCTGGACTTGAATCCCTAGTTTTTGTGTGTTGCAGTCATCCAGATAATTTTCAGTTGGCTGTGAACATGCTCATGTATCTGAACATTGGTTTGCTGACCTATTACTATCACAGGATATCTTTGAGAAATAAATCTCACACACATACACACACACACACACACACACATACACACACAAAGTCTATTCAAACCTAAGAAGGCACTTGGGTATTCTTCTGGTCAACTAAAATGGGGACGTAAGTCAGCAATGTTGTCGCAAACCTTAGGGCCTGACTTTCAGTAAGCAGGGAATGGGTTATTCTGTTTCATCAGCTAAATTTCTTTGCCATCTTCCTGCGCTCTGGTGCCCCAGGTCTACTCTTCGGAGATACATTTTTTAACTCAAGCAGGTCCATCAGTGGCACATGAATTTTGTTGATTGGCATGATGAAGAAAGCCTTGCATGGTTATCACTAAGTTCTGGTGCGATCCAATGGGTGAGAAATATGGTTTGTTCCTGGAGAGTGCAGTCAAGTCAATGAAAGCTGGAAGAACAAGAGGAAACTAGGGGCTCACACTTGAGTGATCTGTTAAGTAAATGGCTCTCTGGAAGTGACTGAAGACTTTGGATTTTGCAGAAGGCTCATTGTTTATAAATAAATGAAGACCCCCGCCCCTTAATGAGAATAAGCAGAGGCCACTTATTCAGAGCTTGCTACAGCAAGGGAGTCACTTGTGTTTGGCAGAAACTCAAAGACAAGCTGGGGAATAGGAAAGCATTATATAAGAGTAAGTAAAAGGGAGGGTGAAGACTTTGGGTTAGTTCTGACTGGAGACTGTTGGTATAAGAGGTGTGCTAATTAGAATCACAGCATCTATATGATTGGTTTAGGGATACATTTGTCTTTCTTTGATGGGCTTCAATTTGGGGGGGGAAGGCAAAAATTAGGTTATCTGGCAGTCATTGACCCAGTCCTGACCTTTTTGGGCCAACGATTGTAGCAGAAGTTGTGATTTGGCTTCCTGCACTGCTTGCTGCCAAGATTGTGGGTCAGATTTCTGTTGTCACTTATGGTCTGGTCCTTGTTCATTTGTATTTCAATCTCTCAGTTGGTATGAGTATTCCCCTGCTGTTGGTAACATATTAAGCAATAATCAGTCACTTTAAAAAAATGTGACTAATACCTCCTTGGGACACTTTAAAAAAAAAATGAGTTGGCCAGGCTAAATAAAAGAAAGGCCTGGCTTCAGTGTTTCAATACATCTGGGAATGACTATGACACGAATTTCCTGAATTATCTGGAACATGTATGACTTTCTCACATCTATTTCCTCCAAAGTGATTAGAACTGAAAGTTTAAAACAAAAAGATCTCATGTACTTATTTTCCCATAACATTCAGTAAAAGAGCAGTTAGGAGGATTGTGTCATTATTTACAGAAGCTTTGGAGTGCAGGGAAGTAGAGAGGGGGAACTCTTAGGTTAGATTTAAAAGCTGGCTGAACCAAAAGGGTATAAAAGAAAACCTCTGTACACTGTTGGTGAGAATATAAATTGGTGCAGCCACTGTGGAAAACAGTATGGAGTTTCTGCCATATGATCAAGCAATTCCACTTCTGGGTATACAAGTTCTGACTATTAAGTTAGTAAACTAATCTTTGAAAAAGTGCTACATACCTCATTGCTGAATATCACTATGGTCACCTTCGAAGTACTCCCCTTGGGAAGCTTTGTACCGATGCCAGTGCCTAATCCACCCTTCAAAGCAATTTTGGAACTCTTTCTGGAATGGCCATCAGAGCTGTCATATTACCCTTGATATCCTGAATGTCATCAAAATGTCTTCCTTTCAATATTTCCTTTATCTTTGGGTAAAGAAAGAAGTCATTGGGGCCCAGATCAGGTGAGTAGGGAGGGTGTTACAATACAGTTATTTGTTTACTGGCTACAAATTCCCTCGCAGACAGTACTGTGTGGGCTGGTGCATTGTCGTGATGCAAGAGCCGTGAATTGTTGGAGAAAAGTTCAAGTCGTGTAACTTTTTCACGCAGCTGTTTCAACACTTCCAAATAGTAAACGTGGTTAACTGCTTGTCCAGTTGGTACAAATTCCTAATGAATAATCCCTCTAATATCAAAAAAGTTAGCAACATAGTTGCAACAAGTTCCCAAACTTAAATGTCCGACCTCATATGTTTGAAGGAAATGAAATCACTATCTTTAAGATGATTGTGAACACCCGCATATTCACTGCAGCGTTATTCACACAGTCAGGTCATGGAAACAACCTAAGTGTCCATGAACAGATGAATTGATAAAGAAAATATAGTATATATGTACAAAGGAATATTATTCAGCCATAAAATAGAAATAGATCCCTCCATTTGCAACAACTTGGATAAAACTTGAGGGCATTATGCTGAGTGAAATAAGTCACACAGATAAAGACAGATACCACATGATCTCACATATATGTAAAATCTAAAAACAATGAACTTGTGAAAATAGAGTAGAATAATGGTTGGTAGGAGTGTAGGTGGAGGATATGGGTGAAGGTCATCAAAGGGTACAAACTTCCAGTTATCAAAAAAGATAGAATATAAATAAATAAAAGCTGGTTGAATTTTTGGAGCCAGAGTCCAGAAATTAGAAAAGAAGGAAGGAAAATTAGTATTTGTTGAATACTTTTTTTATGTCAGGTACTTTGCCGGAACTTAACAAATGTATCTTATTTAGTTTTCACAAACAAACTGCAAGGTAAATAGCATTCCCATTTTACAGATGGGGAAAACAAGACATGGAGAGGGTAAATGATTTGCCGGATTACAGAAACTGTAAATGTAGGGTCTAGTATTATTACGATCTACATCAATATGATTTTACTATTCCAGAAGACTCTTGTCCAGGAATATTAAAGTTGCAAAAAATTTATTATTCATTCCAGAAATTTCCTGAAAGTCTCATTAACTCTTCAATAAAAAGTATCAGTGGACTATTTACTGCCTCACACTCTTTGAACCCCTCACCTCAAAATCCTTACCTGTTGTTTATTATACCAAGATCTTTACTCAGTCCTTTTCAAGCCCTTCTATTGAAAGACCTGCTTTAAACCAGACTTCAAAACACCAACAAATCAGACTGTTCTGTCCCCTTCAAGAATCTTACTCAGTGGAGATAAGGTCTCTTATTCTATAATCAAGAAATTCTCCTTTATCTTGTTGATTTCTTCATTCAACGCTTACTGAACATATCTGTGGGGCTAAATTGTGTAAGTCCTCTCCTCCACATACTTAATTGATACATTCTCTATTGATACATTTTCTTTGTTCTAACTCCACCTACTTGGTCACTTGGCTCCACTTAGATGTGTCCACACTGACACAGAGACAGACAGGCAGACACATACCCAGAGTGAAAACCCCAATCTGCATCTCATGTCGTTGTGCTCTCCTCTTCCAGGTTTATATGGGTGAAGTCTTAAACATCAGCGGACACAGCATCTGTTTTACAGTAGTTCACCTGAGGAGGGGATTCTTAAAAACTGCATCTAATCTGTTATTTTATATCTGTGATAGAATGGAGTGTTACAATGTAGAGATATCTAAATGGTAAAGTAGTATTAACATATCTTTATTTGGATTATTCATTCCCAGGACCAAGTAAATGTGTAGACCTAGGTAAGCAGAGGAGAAGAGTGAAGGGAGTAGCAAGTCTTGGTGAGCAACTACGAATTGAATGTAAAAGGACTTTTCAACATAGTCCATGAACGACTACTTCAGGACCAGATCAGGTAAGGTAGAATGGAGCACAAGGAAGCTCAGGGACAGAAAGTGACATAATTTTCATCCTACCCTTTCCAATTGTATAAAATAGGTGAAACAGCCCAGTTCTGTTTTCTGAAACTTATTCTCAGTGATAAAGAATAGGAAATAGAGTGGAAGATGTGTGGAAAGTCAGAAACTGTTGACAAATGTGGATGAGAACCATGAACATTACTGGGTGGTGAAAGGTTTTAAAAGGCTAAAGGTGGTTTTTGAGGAAATTTAATGTGTAAAGCAAAGTAAAAGTTTCTATATTTCAATGAAGTCTATAGTGCTACAGGCTGCATATCTTCATAAAAACAGACAAATCAGATATAGCCTTCAGGTAACAGTGGGTTACTATTTACAAGGAAGAAACAGAATATTTGCCTCTCTGGAGGCCGCCCTAAGTAGGAGTTATGGTGAATGGGAACAACTGAATCTGAGTTGTAATGAATTCCACAGTGTACAAGTAGATGTGGGTATTAGAAGTGGTTTGCTTATGCTGAAAAATTAAGGACATAAAATTATATTTTGGATGAAAGGAAATCAGTGGTAAATATCAGGTAATGAGATTCTAATACTACAGCATTTTAAGGTTGAGTTCAAATCCACTGTGGACAATGCATGACTGAAACAGGAAGACAAGAAATTAGGTATTATGGGGTAAGACATTTCCCTTCGCGACACGTAGATGAGATAAGGGAGCAGTCATCTCCAATTTGCATTTGGAGAGTACTTGCTGCGTTAGAGTGATGAAACAGGGAACTGAATAGTAAACAAGAATCCAAATGTCAAACAGAATTACCTCGCTTTGAATTAGCTAGTATTTTAATTGTTAAAAATCGCAGGATTCTGAACTCACAGTCAATAATGGCATCAAATTCTCATCTACTCAATTTCTGTTTTCAGCATGGAATTCTGCAGTTTGTTCGGAAAGTTAAGAATGGTTTTCCTTGCATTTTTCAACTTGATATTCACATACAATATTGAATATTTTGGATCTCAGGATAGCATAAGTATTGTATGTTGCTGTGTGTAATGTGCACCCACATTTTTGGCCCAAGCTTTCAGGGAAAAAAATCTTTTGTTTTAATTTTTTAATTCAAATTTTTATTTGTTTACATTTAGGTACTTGTTTTTTTGTATTATAAAGGAATTTTAGCATTTATGTTTTATAGTATAAGAAATTTTATGTAACAAATAATTACAAAACACAAGAACAGATATAAGTTACCTGAAATTTTATGTACCGGTAACAAATTTACGATATTTATGCATCATAGAAGGCCAAGAACTCTTCATCGTTGCAAGTTAGTTCAATGAAACCAATTATCGTATCCCAGTGTATTAGTTTGCATGCAGATATTGTTACTGCTTTCTAGACTTACACTTTTAACTCATAAGCATAAATCAAAGAATTATAAACATTTATGTAGATATGGAATTAGCACTACCCATGTATAATGCGCATCCTTATTTTTTCCTCACAAATTTGGGCAATAAAGTGTTCATTATACACAGCAAAATATGGTACTTTTATACTGTTGTAATTTTTATTATAATTAATACCCACATTTTTTGCAGCTTTATATCCTGTGTTCTTATCACCTTCCCTTCCTTTCAAAATCACTATTTTATGAGAAAGATAAGTCCGTAGGCTAAAATATACCTCCTAACAACCAAACAGCAATGGTATAGGACAAACTAATTTGATGACAAAGCTGGCATCTTATTAAATAAAATATCTTAGGAATATGTGCCTAATTTATATTTAAAAATATTTCAAGTCATACCGTGTTTCCCTGAAAATAAGACCTAACTAGAAAACAAGCCTTAGCATGATTTTTCAGGATGACACCCCCTGAACATAAGCCCTGATGCATCTTTTGGAGCAAAACTTACTATAAGACCTAGTCTTGTTTTCATGGAAACACAGTATGCATGATTTCTTCATGACAGAACCATAAATGTTAAACTATAAATATTAAGTGATTTCTTTATTCTCGTTTTAAATAATGATAATTACACCATTCAGCAACCAAAGATATCTTTCAAATTAAAATTTACACAGATTGATTATTCCATAAAAATATGGCTTGAGTATAATACTATAAAAAAGGGAGAATATACTTTAAAACTTGCCTCATAGTTGTAGAGTTTCTGTGAAAAAAATAAGGAAATCTTACTGAACATAATTACTTAATTTTCACACTTCTTTTTCTCTAGAACATATAGCATGATGACCTCCTTTCTTGGAGTTTCTACAGTATTTTTAGGGTTTATGGTTGACGTGGGCACATATAAAGAGGTGGTGATTATAAATCCAATGTCACATCCCATAATTTCCTCAGCATATCAGAGGAAGCAAACTGGAGAAACTTCTTTACACTCAAGAGAATTTCTAGAATATTCAATATCTATATGCCCAGAGGAACTGGAAGAGGAAGTTAACAGGAGAGAATGCAACAATTCAATTCAACTCAGTTATTCTACAGATAATTATTGAATTGAATTGAATTCAAAGCATTGTGCAAAGTATGAAAATGAATAAATTTGGTCAGTGACATCAGGAACCTTACCTTTTTTTCCCTAATAAGATATAGATATTCTATTTGAGACCCTCTCCTCCTTCATTACATAGCAGCCATATGCTTTGGGACTGACCCTAAGCCTCCTTTCAAGCATGGGCCTAAATAGGTCTAAACGAGGGTTTGGCAAACTTTTTCTGTAAAGGGCCAAAGTGTAAATATTTCAGGCTTTGTGGAACCAGACAGTCTCTGTCACAAGTACTCACCTCTTTCCTTGTAGCTGCCACAGAGGAAAAGTAAACAAACGGGTGTATCTGTCTTCCTATAAAACTTTATTTACACAAAGAGGCTGTTGGGTGGATTCAGCCCCCGTGATGCAGTCTGTGGCAGTGCCCAGCCCTAGTCTAAACCAAACTCTAGTGCTAGGGTGATTGATTCAGGAATCAATCAATCAATGCATGATGTTTCCTTAGTTAAAGGGATTTTTGGGAAATGGGGTCAGTCAACAGGAAACTCAAAATTTCCTTTTTCAATTATTATGAGACACTGTATCCTGTATCTGCCACATGTGTAGGAGGAAGTTATGGTAGCTGCCAGCAGTGAGCTTACCACCTTGAAGGGAGCCAGCTCTGAGGATGAAACCAACACATGGAGGGAAGCAGAGTGAAAGAATTGAAGCGTCACAGATATTTGGAACTCACTCAAGTTCTTTAACCGTGTTGAAAGTCTTGACTTCTCAGTTAATGATTTTGTTGTTTCAGCCAGTTTGAGTGAGTTTTATATTACGTATAACTAAAAGATCCAGCTGATACAGACTCACGTGTACATGGAGTGAAATAGGATTAGTGCTGCAAAAGAACTGCCCAATAGCATAGAGGCTCAGAGAAGAAAGAATCATATTTGGTTCTGGGAAAGTTTTATTAAATGATGCCATTTGCAGCAAAGCTTTTAGATTATATTTTTGAAGCAGAGATAGAAGATAACTCCAACATGATAAAGTGTTCACAGTGGGTAAACAGTTGGCTGAATTTCTGGATAGTCAAATATTCTGGATAGTCAGCGTGACAGAGACATAGGATTTGCAAGGGATTGTTGTGGAGTTAGAGTGAGGAATCTGAGTAACACCTCAGGGTGCAAAATTTGCAGGTGAATAGAGGCCTGGCAATGGAATTGGGATTTCCCATAGGAACCAGGTAATGTCTGAGGTAGTGTGATGGTGTTGACAATTAATTGGGGAAACAAGGTAGATTTAGAGACGTGCCAACCATAGGGTTCCAAACTACGCAGGATATATGTAAATCTGTGGGGAACCAGGGAAAGGTAAAATAGGCATCACATTTTATCTCCCGTAGTCCCTTTGAGGGAAAACAAAGTACTAGGATGATTCAGGTGACACCTTCAGCAACAAGTTTAAATGGCAATAGATGATCACTAAAATTACTTTGAGTACTCAGGGAGGGTTAGTTAACTGGAGGGCTTTTGTTTTGCAAAGTGCTCTATGCAGATTTGGGTCTAGAGCTGATTGGTGCAGGTACCTGAAAAAAGCCAAATTATCACCACTAGCTCTTGTCTGGGACAAAGCGTCTTCTTCTCTAAACAGCCAGCCAGCGTTTAAAGTGAATATCACTTTAAGGGGCATCAAATTATTAGCCAGTCCTACATGCCCACAGGTCTATACAGCCGGTCTGGAAGTGCTTACTTAAGGAATGCTGGTTTTCAGGAGGAAAACCCTCTAGAATCTAGATCCATCCGACAAACCCAGACAGAAAGGAGTTTATCCTGACAATTCAGTCACATGTGGTAGTTATACTGAACCCACTCTGTGCAGACAGTCGCTATATGAGATGATGGGAATTCAAAGATGAACAAGACACAGTCCCTGCTCTCAGAAGTGGGGGTACTTCCCTTTTGCTGACTTCAACCCACCTCCCTGAACATTTTTCTCAGCCTTGTGCAATCTGTCACTTTATACATTAGCACCCAGTTGTGACCTCAAAAAACGCAGTGAGAAAAAGCCTGGGGTTAATTCTCCATTTCAGCTTCCTAGATTAGCCACAAATTAAATATTTTTGTTAGAAAACCATCTTTAATAAGCAACTAGACTGTATTAATTATCTATTCCTTGGATCTTCTAGAATATTAGTTCTCACCCTGGGTGCATAATACAATTACCTGAAAGGTTTTAATAATACCTAGGCCAACCCCCACCCTTACAGATTCTGATTTAATTTGTTTGGGGTGAGCCTGGTGATTTTAATTTTTTTGGGGTGAGCCTGGTGAAAAATCTCCCCAGGTGATTTTAACACGAAGCCATGCTGCAGAGGGACTATTCTTGACTTCTATTTCATGTGTCAAGAAGGCTCTTAGAGCTAGCTTGATTTTTGTCTAGTGTTACGCTGCAAAGCTGGCTGTCATTGTGTCCCAGGAATGGTGTAATTTAGCCAATCCTTCTGGATCACGACTCTGCCCGTGACTCTCTGGTCTGGTTTCTGCACCACGGTTCTTGAATGGAGAGTTGCTGGGTGAGCTGGTGTGACATCTAAGGGGAAAATGGAAAACTAAGGGTTTCCTTGTATTGCTCTCCTCCTACATTATTACTTAGAGTCCCTCTCAAGGCCAGAGGTGAAAAGGGAAGGAGAGTGAGCTAATACCTTATAGAATGAACAGAAATGAAAACTGTGAAAACAGGCTATTCATGGAGTGTGTGTGGGTGTGTTTGGGGGGGTGGGGTGGGAGGGTGTAAAATAAAAACTTTCGCTGAAAATTGCATTATGCTTTAAAATTGCGTTAAACCTCCTTTAGCTTCCAAGGGCCATATATTTTGAGAGGTGTACCTATTTCCCTTTTTTTTTTTTTTAATAGTCACCTAAAAAATTAAACTTTCTGCTGAATTTCCCAGATGTATAAGTTCATCCTACAAAGAAAAATCTCCTTGTTTCCAGAAAGTCTCTGGTCTCTGTTGATTGGCTTCCTCTTGCCTCAGTTTGTTCTTTCCACACTCTTTTCAGGGTTAAATCCTGGGCTTAATTTGAGACACCTCCTCATTTTCCTTGGTTTTCCTTCCTTCTCTGCCACATTCTCCACTTGCCCTGAACATACAGTTATCATTATGCTAATATTCTGAGTATCCAATTGTAAAAAGAAAAAGTGGTCATTTTATAAGCACCTGTGATACCTATGAGTTAAGCTAAATCCAAGCGGCCCAACCTGTTGTTTCAGTTGATATTTTTGTTTTCTTTCACTTCCAGCTCTCTCCTAGTTGAATGCAGTCTTTGATCTCTGAGTGCTTTGTGTTGTCAGGTCAAGTGATATAGTGTATGATGAATTGATATTTCTTGTAGTGAAATACTAAGTGTCATTTCTACTTCCCTAAATAACAAATACTTTTAAAATATTTATTTTGTTTATTTTTTTTTTTGTATTTGTTTCCTGTATCCTTAATTCTATTTTCCTTTCTGACCACAAGAACATTTTGAATGCATTTAATATGTATTGTTTTCGTTTGTATGTGTCCTTGCAAAAACATTCTTTGTTTTGTACATATGTACTTTAAACATAATTTTTATTTTTCTTTATAGATTTTTCTGGTATTATTTTATAAGAACATTCTATTTTTTCCTGCACCATGACCTTTACGAATCCTGAAAGGAAGGAGAGACTCTGATCTTTCTTAAGAGTTCAATATGTCCATGTTTTCTCAAGAACAACTGCGTTTGCTGCAAAAGCCATCATCAAGGGACCATGTGATTCGTAGGCTGATGATTCCAGGGTCTGATCATGGCCTCACACCCATCCAAGCACATAAACCCAATAGGATAAGGACACTCTTAAATGCAGCAGAGTGCCCAGAGACTGGTAGTCTTGGTGGCAGCAGTAAATCTTAGGTTATTTACATGGAAGTATCTAGAGAACATTCCTTTCCATGTCTGGAACATCAGCTGGAATCACAGGATCATGCTGCCTTGAAGAACCAAATGTTAGGGGCATGGTTTCTGGTGAATAAGAATCTGGAAGAAATCTCCATCCTCTCATTTTCATGTTCTTTGCATTTATTTTTTTGCTTTTCCCCGCACCAACCAGGTTATATTCAGTTCACCACTTGCGCTGTTTAATGTAATCCCTGAACAGGTAACCAACGTGTACACCTGGCTCTACAGACAGGTTCATATAGTAATAGAACAGCACTGGACTTGGGGTCTGACACCTGGGCTCTAGCTCTGTCCTCCCATTGACTTCCACTATGAACTTAGGCCAAATAATTTCCTGCTAAGTCTCGATTTTATCTTTTGTGTATCAAATTACTTATATGTCTCTAAGGTCTCTTCCACTTCCATAACTCTAGTATTTCCCTTTCAGGTCTCTTTATTTGTGATCTTTTCGTGTGCGTGTGTGTGTGTGTGTGTGTTTATAGCAGCATCTGAGACTGAGAAAGTTAAAAATGTTGTGGGTTGATGTTGAAACTTGCTTGGTGTCATTTCATCCGGTTTTACATCCTGATTACCCACACTTACTCAAACTCTATTAAAAATGGGAACAAACTTCATTTTAAGCAGAAGAATGTTTCTTGTAAGTGTAAAGAATTGTTTTGGTTGTAACAAACTTCTTTGTTATGAGAAACAATCCCTTACTAATAACCTGTTTTATGACTTGCATTACGATTAAATGCTTTTTGAGAGTACCCCACAACATTGGAATTCATTGGGAGTAAGAAATGTGATGAAAAATTTAGTTTGCTGATTGAAGTGAGGGCCAGCATTAAAGGGAAAACCTTTATTCTTCAAATCTACCAATGCCAGATTATTCCTTAGGCTACTGGGCTCTCCCCAAACTTTGAATTTCCAACTTTGTAAGAAGCATGCAAGATCAAACATATTATACTGTTAAATTCTTAAATGATGTTTTTTAACTGAGAGCAGAGGGCTTAAACATCTAGTAATGGAGACAAACTAAGAAAATTTCTGGAAAATGTTCCTAAAGCCAAAATATCGGATCATGTATTAAATTATATGAGTAATAACATTTTGTAATGTCCTAAGTTTTTATAGCTGTTTATATCTTTCAAAGGGCATGGTATATATTATTTTATTTGTTCCTCTCATCCACTCCAGAGTATGAAGACAGAAGTATTTTTGTAACCTTAAAACTGTTCTAAAAATAGTCTTTAAAATAAATAATAATAAAAGTTAATACCCCAGTGGAGGCATATCAATATATAAGAAAATTACACCACAGCGTGAAAGAGAGAGATGGAGAGAGAGGTGGGTTATCAGCCTACTGAAAGGATCTCAAAGCACTAACAGCCCATTATTAAGGAGCACATCTAGCTCCCAGAGTTGGTGTCTAAATTCCATTTCCCATTGAAATGAACTGCAACTGACGTGAGAGATGGCTGACATAGCTGAGTCTGGTCTGAGGCAGGATAAACACCTGGCGAGCCTGGATTATCTTGGGGAAGAAAGCAAAGAGGTGATCAGAAACAATAAGGTCATTTCAAAAGGCTATTGAAGACAGCTTGAACGGGCTCCCATGGGCCACAAATTGGATACTTTGAGCTTCAAAGATTTATGATAATGGATTTTAACACACTGTTACAAATCTCTATGATTTGGTAGTGATACTGTGAGATATTTTGTGTGTGTGTGTGTGTGTGTGTGTGTGTGTGTGTGTGTGTGTGAGGTGGGGAGTATAAATGAAAGCACTTATTTTCAGAAAGATGCCAATTAGTGAATGTAGATGGACTGACAGAATTAGATCACCGTTGGCAACCTCCAGTGTAGTAACTGGATTAGGCAAGGCTCCTCTGTGGATACTAAAACTTTGAGGTGCAATGTGGTTATAAATATGACCTTCAGTCAAACTCAATGATTCACCTCCACAAATTATTTACTTGTTGGATTTTATAGGGGAAATGTACTTGTATAAATAGAGAGATCTGGCAGTCAACACTTTAACCAAACAAACAGCAGTACTATGAGTGTGACCATCTGATATCTTGTGCTATTAATGTGATATACTAAAAAGCATCAGTCGCAGTTCTGTTATTCTTTCCAAATATATGTAACCTGAATCATAAAAAAGCAATCAGAAAATTCAAAATGTGATCTGCTCTTCAAAATAACTGCTTGTACTCCTCAAAAAAAAAAAAAAATCCATATCTTTATAAACCAAACCAAGGCGTATAAAAGTATGAGACTTCTAAATTTAAAAAGTTTAAAAGGACATAAAAATCAAAAGCGATGCTTCAACATTCATTGAGTCTTGTATTTTAAAATGTTATAAAATACATTTTTGGAATAATTTGGGAAATTTTAATTTGGATAATAGATGGAATTGTTAATTTATTTGTGTAGGATGATGTTCTTATCCTTAGGGAATGTATGATGAAATATTTAGGGGTGAAGTGATTTTTGTAACTTTCAAATTGTTCCAGAAAAAAGTCAGAGTGAGAGATAGAGATAGAGATAGAGATAGAGATAGAGATAGAGATAGAGAGAGAGATAGAGAGAGAGAGAGAGAGAGAGAGCTTGAGACAGAGAAATGGTGAGATATAGGTGAAGGGTAATCAAGTGGTTATTGTATTAGTCATGCAACTTTTCTGAATCTGGGAATAAAAGAAGTGAATATAGCCAGAGGTAGATATAATGAAGACATTTGATGAGATGTATTGTCTGACACAAGTGCTGAACTTAACCAGTTCTGAACTACTCATCAGGTGGTGCATGGTTAGAAGCTTTCAAATACATTCTTTTGTTCTGAGATGACTGGTAGAGAGTTCCCAGGATATTGGAAAAATATCTTCAGTTTGACCAGGAGCGAATGCCTTACACCCTTTCCACTCCTCGCTTACTTTCAGTTGCAGTTTAGAAAGCTAGACAAACTTATTTTCTCATTCGTTCTAATATTAGAACCTGAGAAAGGACTAATACTCCACTTTTAAGAGGGGGATTTCCTTACTGGCATCTTTTAGGCATATAGTTTCCTTTATCACACCTCACTGCTCATTTTTAATTTGGCTCCACAACTTTTCTGTTTTCATTTCCTTCTTTTTCACTTCTTACTCTGGCTCTGCCTCGAAGATTTCAGGAAAAGTCTCTAAGATTATCAGGTTGTAGAGATCTCAAATTATTTTTTAGCATTTTACTTTTTAGAGCTTGTATTGGACTCTAGCCCACAAGCACCATTTGGTTTATTTTTGCCCAAATTTCAGTGGGAGACTGACCAAGCTTCAGTGAATCATTTGAATTTACTCTCTTTTTTATTAGAGAACTATCAGGGGTAAGTAGGATATAAAAGGTGAAATTTGGGTGTTCTGCAAAGTATTGACATAGCAAACTTGAATTGTGGAAGATATCTACCCTTCACTGGAAAGGCTTTTTAAAAAAGTAGAACACAGATCCATTCTTCAAGACCTTCTACACTGCCCCAAGTTTTGTAGATGGAACAGAACTCTTTTCAAATTGCAATATACACAATACCCTCTTCTCTTAAGTGACTACTGGAAGAAGATTCCAAAGATAGCAAGTCATTTGGATCTAGAAGTTGGCGTTAAGAAGTAAGGACTTAAAAGGATAGGAAAAGTGAAAGAAAATGAATCACCCATATTGGGACTTTAAAATACTGTGACTTAGGCTATCTAAGATATTGAAGCAACTTATACACCCATAGAAAATTTAGATCAACCTTGGAATAAGTTTCACTAGTTTGTCATTTTCCTTTGAAAATAAAAGAGAATCCATTTATAACACTGGTTGGAAGAAATAAATGGACATCAATTTGTGTGCTTTCTGTTGATTGCTGTATGTGGGTATTCCCTATGTGAGCACGCTGCCTAAGACATTTCGTTATGTAATTTATTTAATGTTTCTTGGGATTTAATTTGACCAATAATATATTCAAAATCCATTTAATGTCAGACTCTGTTCATTTAAGAGTCTAATGAGTCCTGGCATATGCTTGTAAACATGGAACTCCATTTACTTAGTTCCTACTTTGATACTCCAGAAAAGAGAAAAAAATCTTCTTTTATTGCACTCTGAAATAAGAAGACAGTGATAGAAATGCTGTATTTTCCTTGTATGTAACTATACATTGATTATTTTTCACTTCAAGAATTGCATGTTATTTTAATCTAATTTTTGAAAGCTGCTAAGGGAAAGACTGTGTTATGCAATACATGGTTTATGTTTTATGTTGGTTTATGTTTTCAGGAATGAATAAGACATAAGTTGAAATATCAAAGAGCTTTCAGTCTTATGTAAGACACAAAAGTGAGTATCTTCTACCAGGCTGTGAGCCCAAGCTGGAGTGTCTTTGCGTAATTCTAATTTTTGTAGACTAAGCATTTAGCATTGACTTAGAGTAACACTTAGAAGGCATTTAATAAATGTTTGTTGAGTCAATAATTATTCATAAATAAATATACTGCATTACCATATAGCGCTATAAACAAAGTGCTTTTGAAAATAACAGAGGAAGGAAAAATTACGCCTGTGTGGATAAAAGAAAAGGCTTCATGGAAGAAGTACCACTTGAATTGAATCTTGAAAAATGAGTAGGTCTAAAAAAGATAGAGATGTTAATGTAAGGTGGGAATGTTGCCCATGGGATGCAAGCATGCACAATAGCTGGTGGGCAGTGGAATGATTCAGAAAATATTTGGGTGTGTAAGGTATAAGTGGGTGAGTACTCATACAATGTGAGTATACAATGAATGTCTGTTGAATAAGTACACAAATGTATTATACGATCATGCCATCACACCAAGCTTCAGCTTGCTTAGATGTAAGGAATGATACTCCAAAATAGTTTTTCTATGTACTGTGTGGTCACATGAAATAGTTTACTAAAATATTTGGGATTAAGCTGATTTTATGTATCTTTCCAGTATATTGTTGCATAATTCTTTGTTTTTGTTTGTTGGGAATGTGTGAATAGGTTTTAATTTCCAATTCATGGCTTCCTAAGAAGGGAGTTCAAGTGCCTGTGGAAACTGAAAGTGCCTCTTGGTTTGAAAGGTGCCTAGTATCTTTCATGTTTCAGGAAAATAAGATTTGAGATCTTAACTAAGAACAGTGTGGTCTTTGATTTAGAAATGAGACATTGCTGAGCGTCTGGATGAGGGTGTCTCCAGAACTTGGAGGCTACTGGAGGCAACCTTGTCTGTTTTTTGAGGCAGTTCTGCTTCAAGTCTTGGTCCTGATTCCCACAAACAATGCTGTTATGAGACAGTTGCTGAAACACTTTGAGCTTCATTTTTTCCTCCTTTGTAAATGGCACAATTGTTTTTGCCTCTCCAGGCTGTTGTGAGGACTAAATGAAGTAATGTTTATATGAAGCATCTGACCCCCGGTGAGTGCACAGTATTCCCCAGTGGGCAAACTCTGAACCAATTATGTCATAATGTTTCCCTTAAAAAATGGAATACAAACACATTGAATTCTTTCCATGTTGCAGTTCTGTCAGTTTATCCTTGTATACAATATTTCTCAGCAATGTTTATAATTTATCTGTCTCTCCTGGGTCTTATTCAAGACTCTGTACCCAGGAGGAACCTAATAAGTACTTCTTAAAAATAATTTCCATCAACACTTCATTCAGAGCTTACTTCGATTCCAAACAATTCTGAACCATATCAATATCACTGACAAGTTTCATCTGTATCTTGATTTACCAATTTGAATTGATAATGTGTCAACCCTGAAAACATCATCCCTAAAAGCCTTACTAAGTAAGCAAATGCCAATCACATGGTTTGCTATTTAACAAGCAAAGTATAAAAACCTCTTCCTTAAATAGGCTTCTATTGTTTCACTGACTTTGCCAGTTGCAGTTTTAGTATGTTATTTGAGTTATAATCACGTATTCCCCAAATCAGGAAGAAGCAAGCAGGTATTTGCAGTACATTGAGTGTCTTCTAAACTTGCTGCTGATCTACTTGCTCTTGGTTCACAATAGTCTCGTTTTCTCATCTGTTTAATTACTTCAATTACTTATTCTAAAGTTGATTTTTTTCCCTTCCATGCTCTTATGATGTCCTGATGCATCAGGAGGCTAGTATTGCCAGAGCTCAGTTAAGCAGAAGCTTACTGAAGTTTAACATTGGAAATAGGAGTGACATTTTTCTTTATGCAGAACAAAAGGAAATCTCTGGATTTCTAAGCCTTGAAGTGAAATTACTGGAATCTGCTCCTTTAATATATGCTAAGTAGCTGGTACCAAAAGGCAATGCTCTGGTGGAGGATAAGTAGGTCAAGGACATTTTGTTCCAGCTCTAGGACAATATGCGGCTTTTCCATTGTAAGACAGGATCCTCATTTCTAAAAGTTGAATAGAATGCTGCTTACAAAGGAAAAACAAACATTTTCAGCTGGTTAATTTTGAGATGTTGAGTGAAGTTCATTACAATGCCTATAACACTTAGATTTGATCTTGAATTGGAGAGGTTTTCATATTCCCAAAGCTTGTGTTTCTCAAGGCTTTGTTGAGATGTTCAAACAAATATTTTAAACTACATTTGAGAAAGTTGACCTAAATATTCTTGTTTTTTAAATGCTAATTTCAGTGGTGTTGCTTGTTGAATGCAACCTTTTATTTGTTGATATTTAGTCAAAGATTAATTATGGGAGTAATAGGAATATAAGCACCTTCCTACTGTGACATAGCTATTTGGGGAGATGAGATGGAAAGAAAGGTATATCTACAAGAAAGTCCACAAAGCTAAAAGAAAGGAGTAAGAGGAAATTAAATACAGAAGAAACACAGAAAACCAAACTGAAGGAAGCTAGTACAATGGTAAATACATACCTTCCCAAG
This sequence comes from Rhinolophus sinicus, assembly GCF_057876585.1. Classification (NCBI taxonomy): domain Eukaryota; kingdom Metazoa; phylum Chordata; class Mammalia; order Chiroptera; family Rhinolophidae; genus Rhinolophus; species Rhinolophus sinicus. Next base: position 166,691,230 of record NC_142502.1, read on the forward strand.
GTAAGGATACTAGGGCTATGCCATCTAGGTGACATAAATTGGCCTGATTTTCTCACCTACTTATTTGCAACTTTTTTCTGTCTCATGTCCTATATTTTTGGAAACCATCTTGAATTCAAGAATAAAGCAGAGGTATAAATGCATAGTTAAAAATCAGTTCCTATTGCCTAATACGAATTAACAAAGTAAGATTAAATTCTTTCTTATTTGTTCTGTGAAAGCTTTTTCAAAATAAGCTTTTGAAAAGGCAACTTGGAACATATAAAATAATGTCCTCAGTTACCTTTTCCAAGAAGAAGAAAAGTGTCTTATTTACTTTGACCTTGGACAAAGGCCAAGGGCAAAGTGTTAAGTCATATTGGTTGCAGAGACAATTTCACTACACAGCCTTCTGGTGAGGTCAATGGAGAAGTGGGTAAAATCTTGAGATTCATGAGGAATGAAAGTTAGCATTTGTCTAGATCAGTGGTTCTCAAAATGTGGTCCCTAGATCAGCAGTATCAGTATCATGTGGGAACATGTGAGAAATGCAAAATTTCTGGTCCTGCGCCAGACCTATAGAATCACGGACTTTAGGTTATTCTGATGTATGCCCACCATCTTTGAGAAACACCATTTTAGAGCATCTATTTCCTGTATGAATAACCTCACGTGGGCTTTGACCTCTACCCTACTGTTTTTCAAAATCACTTAAACATAATACAAGCTTTTAAAATAAAACTTGAAAATCATAAAATAGAAGATGAGAAAGCAGAAGAGGAAGAGGAAGAGGAAGAGGAGAAGATTGTCGACATCATCTCCTCCACCTCAATTCTAGAATTCTGACTTTTTAGTGACTTTCCATTACTTTTTTTATGCTTAGAATTTTTTTTCACAATTCTAATACAAAAAATATCTATATATCACAGCCTGTACTTTAAATAGAACAACGGTTTTCCATGTTATTGCTTGGATGTGTAAATCTCATTTTCAGATCTTCAAAAAATCCCATTTATTTAACCATATACCTATGGTTGGACATTTGGGTTTCACAGTTATAGATAACACTCTGATAAGTATGTGTGTATAAAGTGTTTCCTACATTTTTAAAAGTGTCCTTAGTAGAGAGTCCTATAAGTAGACTTCCTGGGTCAATGTAGATGATATACCAGCATTGTAAGATGCTTTTATTGGTTAGATTCTGAACATTGTCTTGACTCTCTAAAGCCCACTTATTTATGAGGCATAGCTTTAGCTTAGAAAGCAATCCTGTGACAACCTTCAGTGTCTATTTTTTTTTTTAACATGTTTATATTTCTACTAAAGTTTGCAGCAAATCTTTCTAAAGTTTGTCCCAATCATACTCTAAATTTCTGGTGCTGCCTGGATCATTCCCCATTGCAAGGCTTCAAAGGACACGCTGAAAGAAGTTGGGTGCAAGGCCAGAACTTCAGTAGCTTTTATATGTAATTACCATCAGACCTAAAAGTCCTTAGATTTGTTTTCAAGCCTCCCTTCAACAATGTTCACATTATCCCTTTGTTTTCCCATCAGTTTACCGCCATGTTCATGTTGAAAGGTCCTTGGTCCTATTTCAGTACCCAGTGAACTCTAAGCACCTTTCTTCATGTACCATGAAGCTCTGCTCACCATCCTCTTTGCTACTGTCTTAACCTTCTTTTTGAGATCTTGTGTAACCCTTTCTTTTCTCTCCTTTAAAAGTGTGTGCAAAAGAGATATATTAGTAATTAGGTGAAGGCTTTGTATCCATTCTTCTTACCTGGGTTTAATGCTTTGGCTAGACCTGCCTATTCATTGGTGGGTTTGTAACCAACTTGGAAGTCCACAGTAGTCTGGTTTCCATGTATTTTACTAACTTCCTCATAACTTCTCTGTATCCCTATTTTCAACTTCTCTCTACTCTGTCCAGGCATCACTCCATCGTTGATGTTTTACATAGGAAAAGAGGACTAGAGATAGGCAAACATCATCATGCACCATGCCATTGAATTCTCCTTAAAATTCTTTACCCAGCCTTGCCTTCTCTAGAGCTATATAACTACCAATTAGAAATCTGGAGCCAGAGTGGGATATTCTTCAGACAGAGGGCCCTCTGCTTATTATTTCTGTAAATGGAGTCAGAATGGTTGTCAAATCAATACACTTTTAAAAAATCATCTTTCCTTTACTTAAAGAGCACTTAAAGAAATTGCACTCAGTCTTTTCAGTCTACTGGGAAAGTCCAATTTAATGAATTTAGTTCCACAGAAGCCTCAGAAAGTGAACATAGCTTTGAAAGTGTTTAATTTGCACCAAGGGAATAGTTTACATGCCTGGAGAAACTCCGTCAAGATCCAACAGGAATTCAGGAAATTGACTCAATGCTAGACTTATATTAATAATAATCCAACCAGCATTTTTGTACTCTACTTCCACATGTTTACAATATCCTCAATGCACTACTTGCTTTGTACCACGTGTCTTCAGATTGTATTTGTAGAAAGAACAGAATTTCAAATATAACCACATAGTTCATTTCATTTTATTCTCTTAAAGATGGGCTGAGCGAACCAGTGGGTGCACAGAATGAGAGCGATGGATTCTTTAATACAATAAGAGATTGCTCAGTTAAGTAACTCCTTCTCCAATACCTATAAAAATGATAAACTGATTAATTAATTAAGCAAGGGGTGCCCATGTGTTAGTACTAAGTAAAGGGAAGAACATCCTTAAGCCCCAAAGTTTAGAAGGCGTCTGCCTAGTGTTCTCAGAGAACGAATAGTATCAGGCAAAAAAATACATCAAAGTAACTGAAACCCCAGCCCCAAATCAGTGAATTTATTGTTTCAAATAGCATTGTTGTACAAATCTATTTTAGAAAGAATTCTATGAAAAATGAAGACACTTAAATTTCCAGGAATATTGAAATTGGTATCTGAAAATTCTCCTATTATAAAACAGCTAGAAATGCTTTGTAAAATCTAGCAAACATCCTAAATGCGTAGCTGTGCTCATAAAACCAACAGGGGCCAAAGTTAAAGAGCAAGTTGAAAATCAGAAACGTATGGGCCAGGAAGCCATGGTTGGCCTGAAGATAATTGCCAATTGCTGTAAAGCGTTGGTTTGTAAGGGATTCACTGGAAGGACGGGACACAATGCCTTGGGTCTCTGCAGGGTCGGACCTGATGTGCTTGTATAGTGCTGGAGCTTCTTTAGAAGTTTCTTCCTCACGTCCTTTTATAGAACTCAGCTGCTCACCACTCCATTCATTAAGGGGATCCCACAGCAGAGGAGCTGAAGCCCCTAGTTTTATAACCCCCTTAATTTTCCCTCACAGCTGGCATAGGTAATAGCAAAAATGGGGGATACATTTACTTGCAGCCTCATAGCTAACATTAACTACGTAGTTCTTCCCATTGTCCAGGCCCTCTTGTGAAGTCCTGTCTTCCTAAACTCATTTACCACTTGTGATAATTTTATCTTGGCGCCTTATGTTGTGTTCCACCATGGCCTTGCATGTCTCCCCTATTCATTCAGACATGTCTGTGTAAGGCTTTAGTTTCATCGAGTGGTATAGGATTCAAGTTTTTCTCATCAAGCGTCTAGGTCTCAGGGAAATCCAGGATTGTAGCTAAATACTCATTTCCATGTCTCCAAACACTTCAAATATAATTACGTTGGCTTTGTCAATCCAGAATGCATAGCAAACTCTGATGTAGAGAGGATGTGGAAGGCAAGAGATGACAACTGCTCAACTTTATATGAGAGTCTGATGTTAACCCAAGTAGTATGTTGTGGTTTATATAAAGTGGCACTGTATGTGTCTTAGTATAAGCATTCCTCCAGTTAATAGTTGTCATTTTTTTCTCTCCTATCTTTTTGTGATTAAAAGCTGGGAGAGACAGTAGGTAGCAGGATTCCCACCTTGCCATGCTACGACTGTCCAAACACCACTAATTTTCATGGGACGATAAGAAGAATGAGGAGTGATGTTGCTATAATAAATGCCAGTCACTATGAGTAGTCCAGTGTGTGCTCTCTGGGCATTGGTTGGGTAGAACCGGAGGAGAGAAAAAAGACAAAGAGATAGAGAGGCAGGTTTTTGCCTTTGGGTCTATAATGCTCCTTCGCTAATATTTCTACCCTGAGAAGGAAGATGTGTACGTGGTGGTGGCAGAGGTGAGGGTTATTACACTCTTATAGTCACAAGACATTCCTAATTAGGGGTGAGGAGATGGAAAAATAAGGGTGGGGAAAAGGAGCAGAGAGATTAAGAATGAACAGCTGGGTTGATACATTGAAAGACTTTATATCATTAAGCTGCTGATTTATTCATTCACTAATGCATTCATATTCCACGCAGTTAGGGAAGACTGGAGGGGCAATCCATTAGGAACCTCTGTATCATAAACCACTAAACACTTCATCAATCTCACTAATTCCTCTACATGCCTCTCCCTGAAGACTTTTAGCAGCAGACCCTTACTCTTTTCCCAGGTAGGCTATTACTGTACCACTGCTTTTATCATTTGACTGCTCTTCACAGTAGGAAATTAAAACACCTAACTATAAATCCAGATGAAGAATTCATTCTACCACTTCTCTTCCAGTGGGTTCAGTTAGGCAGTTTTTCTGCAGGAATATGTGTTTAACAAATTTCGACATTTGGATTTAGTGCATGAGTTAGCCACTGTGGCCACAGCTTTGATCTACATAGATGCTAGCTGAGCGCTGAGTGGCTGTGGAGTGTGATTCACCCAGGCAGATCTGGGCAGAGCCAATGACCTGGAAAATTCATTCTTGACCTTTCTGGCTGTGGGTATCTTCATGTCTCATAGTGGTTATAATCACAGTGATCAATGTTTAATCATTCTTCAAGTATATATTAAAATACACAAATCCTCATGTACTTCAGATTGAGTCTAAATTAATAACACAAGGGATTCCAAAAAGTAAAAAATTAATTTTGCCATTCAACAATAATTAATAAAAGGCCTGTAAAGCAGCACAACTTGATAACACTTTTCTCCAAAAAAAAAAAGAAAGGTTGAAAGGATGTATACAGCTGTCATAGAGTAGAAAAACTTCTCTAGGTCTGATGTATAAAATGTAGGGACTTTAACATGCAATCATTAAGAAGCGATGAGCCAAGGATTTGGAGCATGGTATTTTGAGTCAGACATACTTGGGTTCATGTACTAAGCCTTATTTTCTGTATCAGGAAGATGGGGTTACAAATAGGCCCTCTTGTGGAAAATCAGGAGGATTAAATGAGAACGTGTGTGAGGCATTTAACAGAGAGCCTACTCCATTCAGACACAGCAGAGCTATCACCAGCATCATTACACATTTCCTTGTTTACAGTCTGGGGTGTTCTGCCATCCTGTTTGAAGCACTCAACAGTTAGCTACACATTCTCTCTATAAACTCAACTTTTCAATGAATTGCTGCAGTAGGGAAGAATGTCTTGTTTAAAGATGAAACCACAAGCACATATAGCTTTTCATGGGAAATATGGGCTTGGGATAACAGGCCTTTAGCTAAGGCTCTACCGGTTCATAGTCACAGCACATCCACTGTTCACAACTATCCCTCCTGCCTAACCAAAGATTAAATATCAGTAAGACCTTGTACTCTTCTTAATGCGCCCGTGATGAGCACGATGCATATTAAAGATATTTTACATCTTTTATTTTATGTATTCAGACCAGTAAATAGTTACTTGATTTTTCTTAGGGCTAAAACACCTGTCTCACATTAGGGGAGCAATAAGGGCAATGGGAACAGAGTCCCTTTTTCCACACTCATCACCATCAACATTTGTATGATTCTTCTTTGTCTGAATGTAATGATTATTTTCCAAGTGTTCACATTTGTCTTAATAGTTAGAGAAATATCCTTTTATGCCATTCACAAATTCCTCCTTTGAATAAGCCGTAGTGACGATGGATATGCAGGAGAGAAAGCCTCACCAATGGTTACACAAGGTCCTTTCATTTCTGAATAGAAAAGAAACACACAAATGGGAAAACAGCTGCTACCATGTAGTCATTAAATTGCAAAGCTGTCTCATCATGCTGCGCCAACTTAGCTCTGATGATACACTCTTTTGATAATCAGGCAGTCAAACCCATTATTAATAAGAGTAGTTGTTAGGTGCTAAAGTTCTAAATTCTTTAGAAAACAGGTAAATGAGCCTAAAAGATATTCAAGATGTCAAAGACAGCAATAATAATAATGCTGTTTCTCTGGATTAAGCTTCTATACTATACCAATTGTGGCAAATGGCATGCTGCTATGGATTGGAATAATTTTGGCTCACTTGTTGTACCCTGAAGCAGTCATTCTAACTTGGATTGGAAATCTGTATCATCAATACATCCTCTTACTGAACTCACATACTGTCTTTCTTGACATTCCAAGGCAGTGGCATAATTTTTCCTTCAAAAGAGTGAAGCTTTATTGATCTCATTCTAACGGACTGAAGGAATTGAATGATAGCAAGCGAGGCTATTTCTGTCACTAGCGCTTGTTTCCATCTGCACGGGAATCAAACCATGAGAGAATGGGGTTGGAAATGCCACTGGGAAATCTTGGTTGTCTGAAAATGTCTGCACATAAGAGGTCAATGAATTCACCCATGTCATGCAAGTTTCCCAAGGGGAGTGCTTATCAGCCTTTTTTTCATGTCAAAGCACATGCAGAAAATAATCTTTCCTGAGGTAAATCAGAGAAAATTTGGGAGTAGTCATATAAAGGCATGGTGATGAAAATACCTACATCTCTTTATAAAGCAAAGTGTTAGGAAAAATACTACATCTTTAATTGGAAGAATACATCCAAGTAAAATTTTGAGATTTCAAATGAGAAACTTGAGCTTGCTTCAGTAAGCATAACTATAACTTTCCTCAGGCTTTTATACATTAAATTACCACAGGCAATTTCTGATTAAGAATTTTTAAATGACGATGTCTTCACATTTTTGATAGTCATCATCAACAAGAAAATTTGTTTCCACAAATGGGTGATAAAAAATTTAAAACCATTATTAAAGCAATTCAAAAATTTTAAAGTTAGGTTTAAAGAATACAACCAGTATTCCTTTTCTTTCATTGACAAGTGCAATGTTGAAATTTCTTGTGATAATGAAGAAGGATCTAGAATCTAGGTAGTTTAGAATAATGATAAAGCTCTGATTTGCAAAACGTGCATGCATTCTTAGAGCAGGCATCCTGTACTAGCCGGGACATCACTAAAAGATGCAAATATCAGAAGTATCTAGGTTATATGAACACTTCAATTATTAGTCACTTCATGGAACTGTACCCACAAGGAGTTATTCCTCTCCTCCAATTGGCTGTAGGTTGGGCTGCTGTTCTGTGTGGTTCTGCTTGAGTGCCTCCAGTAGTAACACCACCCTTTTGTCCAGGTGGCGGACTTACTCCTTAGCTCCACACGTGAACGTCAGGGCACAGCGGTGAGAGCTGGTTGTAGCATGGAGTGCTTACAATCTGAAGAGACCATGGGCTGCACCGTCATATCCCATTCCACTCGGGTACCATCTGATACCCAAGCTATGTTCTAATTTCCCTAAGTTTCTCAAAATTTTCTGCTAACAGTTGGTTTGTTGAAATCAAGATGCAAACAAGAGTCTCACATCATATCTAATTGTTGTGCATTTGAAGTCTCTTTTATTCAATAATAGTTCCTTTCCTTTTTTTCACTTCATGTTTTTGTTTATTTATTTTCTTATAATTTTTGCAGAGACTAGGTCATTTGTCCTGTAGAATGCCCCATATTATGAATTTGGGTGATCATCTTTTCCTGAGAGACCTTTTTAAAATAGCTGTTTACTTTCCTATTATTTTTAAAGTGATCTTTTTTTTCCTTCTTAAGACTTGGTTTGATTCAGCTACGGTATTTTTGATCAGAATACACTTGGTGGTGCAGATTATTTCCTACTGCACCGTTAGGTTTTTTAATCCACTGATGACTATTGCTATTGATATTATCAATATAATAATATAAATATTATAATATATTAAATATACTTATACTTGTATTAATTATATTAATATATATCTATATATAATTATATAATTAATACTTTATTAATTATATTAATATATATCTATATATAATTATATAATTAATACAATGCAATGTAATAATATATTATATATAATTTAATTACAATAAAATGATATATAAATAATATAATAACATTAATATACTAATAATTATTAATAAAATTGGGATGGCAATATGGTAATTTTCTAATTTTATCATTCCTCTTGCACTTTTATTAAACATTCTATAGAAAATAACTTTTCCTTATCAAATATTTGGTAACCTTGAGAAAATGTTTTGGAGGAAAAGCAAGATAAATGTTTAATATTTTTTTATTTGTTAATATGCAGAATATTGAGTTGATTCATTGTGATAAACAATGACTTTTACGTTTATAAATCATCATGAGCTCATAGGTTCTTATATATTTGATGTGTTGTAATTCTCTCTCCCTCTCTGTCTCTGTCTCTCTCTTTCTTTCATTTACCCTATCATAAGGAAGTGAAAGGGCCTTTAGGTTAGCTCCTCTGTCCCTCTGGCATGAGTTCATTAGTCTTTATAGCTTCTTGCTTTCTGGTACATGATAGCCAGATGTCATGTTGTACATTCCCTGCACCAGACTAGGACTCAGCCATTTCCCTAAAACTCTAGTTTCTGTTAATATGAAACACAATTCGGAGACTGCAAACTGCATGCTAGGGGTCCTCGTTGCTGTAGATTGCCATTGCCACCAGGGCCAGCACATCATAAGGGGAAATGGATACTGATCTTGGGGTTTGTGCATTCCAACAGTCCTCACTACAGACTCATTATTTGTTGGCATTTTGGTCAAGCCTGTTTCTAAGTTAACAGTATCCTAGTCTTGGTCACTAAACGCTCATAATACTCCACAAACTCTTGCAGTCACTGTTTAGTTTAAATACTTTCAGGAGGAGTTGCTGTCTTTGGTTGAGAACCATTGAAGTTATATGTCCTCTCTTGGCTTCATGTTCATGCTCACCAAAAGAAATCCCAAGTGAACAAACAAACAAACAAACAAACAACACCCCCACCACTCCCCCACACTAGTACAGTATGAGGACTATTTTGGCATTACAGTCCTATTAATATTGGGGACGCGATGCCCTGGACAGAAAATTTGGAAATTAGATGAATTTGTTACAAAATTGATATTAGATTTAGACTTGTGTGAATTTGTTTGATGATGGTGCTCATTGGAAGACTGATTATTAAGGGATATACTAATACATTTTATTTCATTTTCTAGGTATGCAAGACTGAACTACGATCTGGATTTTGATGGATTTAACAAGGTAATTTCACTTTTGAAGACTAATTATATTTTCCCTAAGACTCCCCATTTAAGTTGCCTTGTGAAGAGGTACCGGTGATACATAAGCATCCCAAAAGGAATAAAAAGAATAACACAGTGTTTGGCATTTCCTTTTTTCCTATTTTGTAATGAAGAGCTAATTTTACAATAATTGCTCTTTGGATCAGTGGCAGATTTCCTTTAGGTTTCAGTTAGTATTCATTTGACTGCTAGCCAGAAAATCTAACTGAGTTGGCCTAAACAAAAAAGAGAATGTACTGGGTCACTAGCTGACAGTCTAAAATTAAGACAAGCTTCTGACATAGTTTAATTCAGATGCAGAAACAAAGTTGTTAGGGTCAGATTCTCTGAGTCTATTTTCTCTGCTTTCATCAGGAAGTGGTAACATTTCTACGTTGGTTCCATTTGATATTGCAAGATGAATGCAATTGGGCCAAACCTTACCTTACAGAGGGAAGGAGGGTAAGGGGGGGGGGGGGTGGAGAGGGAAAAAGAGAGAGAGAGAGAGAGAGAGAGAGAGAGAGAGAGAGAGAGAGAGAGAGACAGAGAGAGACAGAGAGAGACAGACAGAGAGAGAGAAAGAGAGAAAGAGAGAAGGAGAGAAGGAGAGAAAGAGAGAGAGCTTGAGACTGATTTCTGGAAGCCCCAAAAAACATGCCTATGCATCTCATTGGCTCTGATTGCCTACCCATTCTTGAACTAATTGCTTTGGCTAAGGAGGCCAGTTCCTCTAATTTATTTAAACCTCTGAGAGCCTATTCATGGAGGAAATCATAAAGCAGGCAAGAGAAAAGGAATGGGGAAAGGGTGGTTTTTGTAGATTGTTACCATTTCTAGGGGAGATGGATGCTGGGAGCAAATAATAGCTAACTGCTTAACTCCCTCAGTCTGATTTTTAAAAGCCTCAAGAATAAAAACTTAAAAAACAATAAAGCTTAGTGTTTGAAAAAGTCAATTTAATTCAGTTTCAAAATTAAGGCTATCTATGTTGTATAGGGTCAAGGATTTTAATAAGAATTTGATATAATTCAAAATATAGTAAGAACTACCCTTTCATACTCCAAACAGTGGTTAGTAGAAATCTACAAATCTGCAGAATTTATTAATGTTCACTCTTCACTATTCCATAAACTAAGTTGTAGTTGTATATTAATCCATGGAAGGTTTCTTTAGATTTAAATTTTATATATATGCAGAAGGTGCCAAAAAAATGAATACACATTTTAAAAAAGGAAAACTGTATGAAAATTATAATACTCAATATATAGCAATAAAAAAAAAGATGAATACAAGTCCCATTTGACTTCTGCAATGACCAGAGGTGTTCAAAGTGGTTACCATCAGCATCCAGACACTTCTGATTATGGCGAACTATTGCTTGAGCATAGATAACATCTCTTAAAATGCATATACATTTTTTTGCCCTCCATATATATTCATTTTTAAAACAAATCTTTAAAGAGTATCCATTGAAACCTGGTTTTGTTTCTTTACTTACCACATCAGAATAATTGGATAATAAATGAACTATTTTGATGGTGATAAGTAAGAAAGCATAAAATAAAACAGTGCCTTTTTATTCCTAGAATAAATCAGAATTAGTGAAAATGAAAAAGTAAAGCCATATAAGACATTGGTATATGCTTACAAAGGAGGTGGAGCATACACCTTGATCTTTAACGGGTAAACTAGAATTATTCTTTCTTGGTGAGCATAAACATAAAAAAAGAAAGTAGAACAGAATTTAACCTGCTAGAGTGATTATTCCTAACACATTCTCACAACAATAAAGACAATTTTATTTTTAGAAAAAAAGTGACAATGAAACATTGTCCATATTGACAATAAAATAAGTCAGGCAGGAGGGAGACGATGATGTTAGCTGCGGCCCCAAGTCCAATTACAGTGACAGTGCAGTTCATTCCAGTTCTTTCCCCTTCTGCCTTTCCCCCAGGAAGAGAAGCCCACGGAAATCCTAAAAGCACTCTCCCTAGGACAAATACAAAGACATGATTCCAAGGGGCACACGCTGTGAACTGTCATGGTTGTTCTGACACACTGCCTTACTCCCCTATTAGGAATTAAGAATCTATTCTACCAGCTCTGGAGAGCTACTGAAAGATGGCCGTTGGTTGTCATCCCTCTTTGACGATTTCCTTTGGAAGATTGGGTAATGAAGAAAACTTTCACCCAAGGGCAAACTGCATCCTTGGAGATATACTGGCTTGGCTCCCTTGCCCCAACTCAGTATAACTCTGAAGGACCCTCCAGCACTATAACTTCCATGGGGTTGGCTGAGATTTTGTAGGATTGCACTGCAACTTCCCCTCTGCTCAATCCCGATCCACTTTTCTTTCCCTCCCTAATCTTACACCTTGCACAATTGCCCTCCAGTTGGTAGTTAACAATGTTTTCTTAAACTTCTCAGCTTTTTCTTAAATATCATGGCACAAAAGTCAGAAAACTGGTATCTTCATATCACTCAGTAAAATCTGAGTGAGAGCATGAGGTTGTTTTCTCTTGGGAAAGGGGGCATGAGGCTATGTAGTAGGGTAGGATCAGAATGGGTGTGAATCTAGCTTCAATTTATACCAAGTGGTTCCAGATACTACCATGATGGCTGATGCCCACTCTTAGAGTAGCTTATGTAGTTTCTGACCTTGTTAGGGACATTGTCCCTTGTAAATTTATACTTTTGCGGATTATAAAAACCAATCTCCTACAATGCCAAGCAAAGTGCTTTGTACTAAGTAGACTCCTTGATAACATTGGTTAGATGTACCTATGCATGATTATGGGTGAATAATTAAATTGATAAATTATTTGCCTTAAAGTTAGTGGCACAATGTGCTTTTCTTCCTTGAAGAATGATCACATTAATTGAACAAAAAACGATTAATTTTGTTTAATTCAATTTAGTAATTTGTTTCTCAAAAATTTATTATCCAGGTCTAGCAACTCTACATATTAGTTTTGTAATCTCGGGCAAATTTCCGAAGCTCCCTGAGTTTCACTATCCTCATTTAGAGAATCAGGAGAATCATGACAGAACCTACCTTATTTATGTGAGGACTGAATGTGATAAACCATGTAAAGCAATCAGCACAGTGCCCCTCACAGAGAAAGCATTTTATAGGTAGTTACTATTGCTATAATTCGTGTTAAAACAGAAGCTAAGGGGGTTTTAAGGCCAGATATTCTTCCGATGGCAACCTTTATCTTCATGACCCCATCTATATGACTCTTGCTCTTCTCTTGCCGTTGAGGTGATGGCTGAACATCCTATCAAGTGTGAAGTTCCTCTCAGATGATGACTCCTTTTTATAAGGACTGCTTTTCTCTGAGAGGGACATATTGAGCTCTTCTCTGAGGGTAGTGGGTTCTCCCGAAAAAGCTCGGTCTGCCTTATTTTTTTATGTCTAATAATGTCATAATGCCATTTCTCTAAACTGCACTTTTCTTTTTATAAAAGCCTCCCGTCATCAGGGAAGTGCCAGGGTGAGTGACACTCAGCTCAGCGTGCTCACAGTCTTTGCATTGTCCCAAGGGGATTAAGTTGGATTGGGCTATTTGGATGAAAGGAGACTCAGCTGCTTTTTCCGAGGAAGTGGCACAAGCAGAACAAAAAGTGTTGGGGTTAGAATTACCTGAGTTCAAATTATGCATTGACTTGTAATATTATATGTGTGATCTTTCATCTATAGATTTTCACATCTGTGGGTGTGTGTGGGGGTATACTTTTACTATGTCCATTTAAAAGATGAAGAAATCAGGGTTCAATGAACAGTCATCATTATTATTGCTGGTATTCGTATAGTTATCCTTTGAAGGGCACATCACTTATGTGGGATCAGCTATAATGATTAAATGTGAATATAGGGATTATTGCGCACTTTTTACATGCCTGACACTATTCTCAACCCTTTCATCACTTATATTACTTAACCCTCACTACAACTTCCTAAGGCAAATCCTATTGATTGCTTTATTACATAGATAAGAAAACTGAAGCCCAAAGAAGTTCAGGAATTTGTCTGAGGTCTACAACAAGTACCTCTAAAGGATGAAACCAGGGTTCAGAGCCAGGCGCCCTGACTCCACACCTCTCATTTGTAACTGTTAGACTGCCTCCTTCCACAGCTACTTCTAATCCTCAGCAGCAAAGGAGAGTTGTTTATCCACATTTTAACAGCAAATTTAGGAATAAGGAAAGGAAAAGAAAAGAAGATAAAAGAAAAGGAAGAAAAAAGATATGTATGTATAAAAAATTAAAGCATGCTGGTGGGATCACTTTTATGCCATGCTCCCACTTTCCCTGGCAATGCAAAACGGGGAAGAGGGTTCAAATACAAGAGAACATAAGCTTATTCTAGAATATAGGCATCATTAGGGCAGGAATTTGTGTCTGTGTTGTTCCCTGGCACACTGTCTCTCTTAAGTGAGTAAATGAATGAGGTTGGGTAGTGTGTGTCTGTGAGGAAGGAGGTCCCTAAGGTGGGGAATATTTCTGGGGTATTTCTCACAGAAATATTGCAACTACAGATGCATTACCGCATAACTACAAAAGTCTCAGACTGGTGTGTCTAGAGGCACAGAAAAAATGGCTTGAGCCAATGCTCTGCTACACTCACAAGCAAGAGATCCAACATCCTCTTTAAATTTTACAAAAATTGTTTTGTATTTGAGCCACACTCCCCAGAGTATAGAATGTGAATCTGAAGTCTTCCGTAATAGTTTACCTTTGTGTCTCTAGTTTTTAAAACATTTCCTATTTTTTTATTTTCTGTTTATTTCTGAGAGCTTTTGTACTCGAACGAATATCATTTCCCCCCTAAACTTACACTTCTCAGAAGTTTTTGTCAACAGCAGGTTTTTTTGCCTTACTTTTCCTCTTGAACTACTTTTTTTTTTGGATATATTTCTCTATCACCTAGAGTCCGTTTTCAGATATTTTTATCCAGGAGGAGTAATGGCTAATGTACTATTGGGTCATTGGATGTTGGAAACTTTGTGTTGCTCCAGCAACATGACTCAGCTAAACTGAATGACATGAGTTGGCTAAACTCCCAACTTGTCAAACGGTAGACATCGCTCCACTTTCCTCCGGGTGATTAATAAAACAGAAAAAAAGTTTAATGGGAACATCAGTTTCATTTTTTATGTAAACATTTTTATTTCTCTTCCTGAATTCTTGAAGGATTAAAAACTTTCTCTTGTAATTCAAAATCTGCACTAAAATACATGTACGAATAGTTCTCTTTACAGTCATTTTTCATCCATCATTCTGGGCTCATTTAAACTGAACATTTTAGCCTTCATTTTGGGAAAATGCTGCTTGTTATTTATTTAGTTATGGTTTGCCTATCTTTTGTTTACTCCCTCACTTTTGGGAAATTTCCTGGATCTATTCTCCACTAACGTTGTCTGAATCTTAGTATATTTTCTAACATGCTGTTAATGAAATAAACTGACCTTCTAAATCAGGGGTTGGCAAACTATGGACCATGACCTGTTTTTGTATGGCCCATGAGCTGAAAATGGTTTTTACATTTTTAAAGGGTTGCTAGACATGATAATGATGATGGTGATGATGAGCAACAAAGACCGTATATGGAATCCGCAGCCTAAAATATTACCTATCTTACTCTTTATAGTCAGTGTTTAATGATTTCTGTTTCTAAATCAAATGCTTGTTTTGCTGCAGTAGGCAATCTGTTCTTTACTGTCTCAATTCAATTTTTTAATTTAGTTGTCCTTTTTTTCTTCTGAAAAAAATTTCTTACCTGGTTATTTATTTATTCATTTATTTATTTATTTGTATGGATTCAATAATTTTATTTTTCTATATGCAGACCTTCTTTCTCTGGCAATACAAATGGGAAGCAGGTTTCGAGTAGAAAAGAAAATAACTTATTTTAGGATGTGAGCATATGAGGATGAGGGTCTATGTCTATTTTTTTCCTGCATTATCCCCAGTGCCAGAAAGTAGGAACTAGGATGTTGGCTACCAGAAAGGTTCTTTTTGGCAGTAAAATTTACTTTGTTCCAAAGTTTGCATATCTGTGCTGGTATTTATGCTTGCAGTTCCTGAAGCTGTTCAAATCTTTTTCTTTCTGCCAGGTAACCTATGGCCTCTCCTCACCCACTGCCCCCAGATGGAAAGTTGAGATGCCTGTGATCCATCAAAAATTCTTTTGTTCACTTCTGTTCAAGGGAAGAATGGACAGAGCTATCAGAAAGGCTATTTTCCATTGTTCCCCTACCATTTAAGGTGGGGGAAGGTGTCACTTCACACATTCTCTAAATGACCGGCTGTGTATTTATGAGTCTACAGTAGCAAATCCCATGGCTCACCTTGCGGGCTGACCACATTAGTTGGATGAATGGCAATGAGTGCCACAGCCTATTTTATATACCTAGGTACTAAGACACTAAGACAGTTTCTGAAATTCTTCAATTTGTTCAATTTGCTAGTCTTCCCAGGGACGGTCCTCCTGTCTTGGCTCACGCCAGTTTTAGATTAGTGGTTTCCAGGGCTCTGTTGGAAAGTCCTGTTCACTTACTACCCAAGTGGGTTCCCTTCTTCACATCCTTCACGTCTGTTGGTTTGCCAGCTGGTTATTGCTTTTCATAACCTGCTCTTACCTTTACTGTATCTTAAAGAAATCCTTTACAATTTTTGTCTTAATGACGAATACCTTCCTTGTTTTCTAGCACTGATGATGTTTTTTATATATAATTTGCATTTGCATTTGGACTTCTCAAAGACATGTTGGGAGGGAGGAGAAGTAGTTAATTGTCCTTAAATAGCTTTCTTGAAACATATGTACTTCAGTGCATTTGCACAGAGTTCTTTTAACCCTTGTGAAACAGAAAACCTTTTTTCATCTTCACATTCCTTATAAAGAGAAAATAAGCTTCAGAGAGAGAGTGGTTGTCCCCGGGTCACATGACTGGTAAATGTTCTCGGTTTCCATGTCTCACACTATCCTCCACTCAGATGTGTGTAAAGGTAGAACAGGTCCACCCTCCTGGTGTGATTAGAAGTGATTCTAGGAATGTTCCTTGTTTACAACATATATTACCTTCTCTTTAATCATTATTGTAAAACTGCTGGATAAGAGAATCTAGTCCTTAGAATTCAGTGAGAATTAATTCTCTTTACTGTAACCAATTTCAGAAAATTCATCCAGACTACGTTGAGGTGCATACCTTCTGATGTGTTGGTATCTCACTTTCATCCATTTGATCCCCTCACAGCTCAATGCATCCTATTTCTTCAACTTGGAGTTTAAAAGGTGAGTGATTTGTATCCATCAGCTTAGCAGTGACAACAGGGTTAAAATCCATCATTTGGTATTACTTGGTCTTCCCACATAGGTTACCTAATGCCTTCTAAAGCCACTTGAAATTGATGGTGACAATTTTCGACATTCTTCTTTTGCAGTTTACACTGTGACTCTCTTCAACTTCAGTCTCCCTAGGGACTATATCCAGTCTGTTTCATGTTAGATTTTGCAGTTAGAAGCTATTTTATCTTTTGAATTTGAACCTTGCAAGAGCCTTTTTTTTTTTGACATCTCTGAATCAGCCAAACCTCTTACAGGTAGTAAGACTTCTTTTTTAGATTCTATTGCCTTGTATTGTTTTCTTAACTGACCGGAAGTTATATATTGTAACTCGGTGTCAAATGCTTCCAGTACTTCTGTTTTGATTTGATCATCTCCCTGTTTTGTTGGGTTTTATTTTATAATGACTTCTACTTCCAACAAGTTGCTACATGTGTACTGAGTTCTGGGCCACCTTCACTCTGTTGGACTGGTTACATTGAAAGCATGTCTGATGATAAGGTGTCAAGTAGCACCTTCAGGGTTGATAGGAGTTGGTTGGGCACAAAGAAAGGAAGCAGAAATTTGCTTGAGTACTAGGCACGAAGGACAATTTTAGCGATGCAATATCTATGCAGACAGCTATTTCCATGGCACTAAAGAGAGATGGGGCTGTTTGTTTTTGACAAAAACCTCGCACAATTCATGAAGCAAACAGAAAGAACTCCAAAAAGATGGAAGCTACTGACACTAGTTAGACTATCAACCAGGAACACGTCCTTACTATGAGAAGCCTCCAGTACACTTCTCCAGTAGCATATGAAATAGCACTTTTTTTCACCTATACACCTTGAATTGGCCTTGAAGTTCTATGGCTGAATCTGAAAAAAATATTTTTAAATGTGCTATAGTTTTTGCATGGGGTTTTAGTTGCTTTTGACTTTATTCTATAAAGTTCATAAATAACTAGGATTTCTGAACTTTAAAATCCACAGAGCTTTCCTTACTTTGGATTCTTCACTTTGGATTACTGTAAGTTACATCATCTTTAACCAGCATCACTGGAGGGAGAAGCAATTCTAAATTTAGGAATATCTGCACTCTCAAATTGAAACCCTATGTAGTTAATGGAAGTGGGGTGGGCACACACAGAGCAGGTAGAAGGTTCTTAATAAGAACTCACTGGGGACAAATTTCAAGTCATGTACCGAAATGTTGACAGCTATTCATGCCAGCGTCATGGGTACAATACTTTATTGTTTGCAGATATTGCATACAATAAAGGTAAAACTTTTTGTTATGGTGTGCAAGAGCCTCTGTGTCCATCTTTGGAGGTCTCTTTTGTCATCACCTTTGAGAACTAGTTCCCTATACACTAGGTTGTTTCATGTTTCCATTCCTCTCCCTATGCTGTCTTTTTATCTAGGAATGGACCTACATTCTCATATTTTCCAGGCTAAACTCCTTACATCCCTCATATCAGCTGAGGTATAACCTTGCAAGAAAGCTTACCCAGACATTCTAGGTGTACTCCTTTTGTTTTTAATTTTTTAAATGAGATTTTTATTAGTAGATATAGCTAATATACATTATATCAGTTTTAGATATGCACCATAGTTGTTCAACAGTTATATGTTTAAGAAGTGATGGACTTCTGTCTACTTCTTAAATGAATAATATACACCTTATTGTTTGTGAGTTGTTTATTTGCATATTTTGTTTCTGTTTCTTCTTTGTCTTCCTAGGAACTAACCCATTAACTGACACACAGTACATTTAGATATATGCTTGTTGCAACATCAGAAACGGACCAACAAACAGATATAGCAACAGCTACAAATAGATAAATGTTATTTTAATCAGAAAAAGTATAAGGAATAAAAACTCATTTCAGCTTTTGTGTAGATAAAAATTCTATCATTCCTATTTCCAGGAGACTTTTCTTTCATACACATGAACTTTGGTTACTTTTCTCCTTAAAAGTGGAATTTCTTTGGTTTTCTTTGTCTACTGGAAAAAATCCAAATGCCTTATGTAGGTGCAGAAAATCTGAATTCTAGGCCTTAATTTCCCTGTCTTATTTTCTTCTTGCTCCTATTGTATGTACATACTTCACCATTTGCTAGCCCTATGATTTGGAGGTAATTATTTCTTATGGTACCTCAATTTTCTTATCTGTAAAATGGGAATACATTATATATACTCTATAATATTAATGAAATAATTATGTAAACTAGTCTAGGACCCTTGTTCAAAATGATAATTACTATTAATATTGAGATATATATTATGACTCACAAACATATTACTTCAAACATATTTAAAGCAGGTCTTGGATATATTTGTATTTTTTTGCTTCGTTGCTTTTGCTTTCATTATTTCTATTTCCCTATTCAAATTATAGTTAACATTCAAGATGCAGGCTTCTGGACTTAATTCAGAATCTAACTTCTTTGTAAAGTATTCTTTTGCCAATCTAATTTGATATCATCTTTTTATTTTTATGGAAATTATCATGTTTATAATACATATGAAAATCATTGAATTCATTCATGCAGTCCTCCCACAAACATTAATTGAGCACTTACTGTGTATAAGGCATTGTATTAGAGAATGGAGAACTCAGGTGGTAAATGAGATACCACTGTCACTGCTTCCAAGGAATTTTTGTGGAATGGTTTATAGATGGAAATCTAGTGCCAGATTGTTTATATTGTAACCAGGTTCCATCAGTTACTAACTATATGACCTAGGGCAAGTTACTTAAACTCTTTGAACATTAAGTAAATGTTAATTATCAGTACGTTATTATTATGGGTATTGATAATAC
Source organism: Rhinolophus sinicus (assembly GCF_057876585.1). Classification (NCBI taxonomy): domain Eukaryota; kingdom Metazoa; phylum Chordata; class Mammalia; order Chiroptera; family Rhinolophidae; genus Rhinolophus; species Rhinolophus sinicus. Next base: position 166,710,770 of record NC_142502.1, read on the forward strand.
ATTCTAGTGAGAGTGAATGACTATAAACAATTATACAATTAGTTTTTATTATAAAAATATTTTTTGTTTAATATTTAAGAGAGAATTCAAGGAGTCTAAGAATATGTCTGGGGACCCAATTTGAGATTCAAAAATACTAATTTATGGGTGGAAAATTTACATGCCGGTGAAATATTTTCAAAGACCCTAGAGAAAAACAGAGATTTTTATAGGCAGTAAAAAAAAAAAAAAGCTGCCTGAAAGATTTCTACTTCCAGAATTGTTAAGTGGGTGATTTGGACTAATACTTCCAGTAATGAAAGCTAAAAGAACTAGTGAAAATCTAAAAGATAGTAATATATTATCAGACAAAAAAGGGGAAAGATAATAGTCAATGAATTAAGCTAGAGCTGCTTCTATCTAGGGACATTTCTCCAAAGCAAGTGAGAAATAAATAAGGGACAAAGTTCTCTGTCCACTAGGAGAACAGATCCCAGAGAACCACCTGTTGCCCATCCCCAAACTGCCAATTCTAGGAAAGTTGTTAAGTACAAGCAGAACTTTGAGGCAAACTCCTAGAACTGAAGGGAAAAAAAAAAAAAATCAGATTTTAGTTCTCTCTGAAGACTGAAACCTTGTGTTAGATTGTCCCTATTCTGGGCAATGACCACAAATGCTATACTATACAGTAGAAATAGAAGTAGTACCCTGATTATCTAGGTATTGCAGAAAATTCTGATGCTTTGGGCTTGGACTGTTAGCTTCCCAGGAACTTAGAAGAAAGATTAAAAATAAATAAAATTATTTCTGACACAAGATAATAAAACCCTAGTTGTCAAATTATTTCTAAAAAGAATTTATCAAATAAAGTATCAGCAAGCAATTAAAGTTTATGAGGCACGTGAGGCAATAAAATACAAACTAAAATAAGCAGAAACAATCACCAACAGAAACAAACTCACAAGAGCAGAAACATGGAAATAATCCAAAATAGAATTGGATAGCATTATGCTCATTATATTCTTAGATATAGAACATAAATGCAAAAATTTTCTGCAAAGCATTAGAAACCATAAAATATGATATTGCAGGTTTAAAAAAGATTGAACTAGAAATTATATCACTGAAAAAATATAATAACTGATATTAAAATCTACCAGATGATCCTTATGGCAGATGAGATACAACTGAAGAGAAAATTAATGAACAGGAAGATAGCTCAGAAGAAATTCAGACTGAAATAAGGAAAATTAGAAAGAGAGAAATATAGTTGAGAGAATAATCAATATAAAGGCTAGAATAAGAATGTCTAAAATTCATTAGCCAAAGTTCCAGAAGAGTGGAGAAAGAAAATGAGGAAGAAGTATGGTATGAAAATTATTGACAATTTTCTAAAACTGATCAATAAGCCCAACAAATGTAATAGGATAATTAAAAGGAAATATACATTTGAACACATATCGTGAAAGTGCAGCAATCAAAGTGTGTATAAATTTCAAGCTACAGATAACATGGATTAGTATCAACCAGTTGTAATGACTTTGCAGTATGTCAGCTTGGCTAAGCTAACCTGCATTTTCCATAATTCCTAACCTGTAAGTTACTTGTTAGAGTGGTCCACAGGAAAAATTCTTGTGGGGTAATTGGAAGATGGAAGTGAAGCAGCAATGTTTTTGTAGCTCATACGTTTTCTCTTACCTGTGGGCCTACCCTGTTGACTTGAGTCATTGGCCAAGCCCCAAACTACTCTTATCCTTTCTTGGAAAAAGTGACCAAGCCTGAAACTGTTCCATCTTTCCTTGGAACATCCTTCAGTTTCTTTGACTCCTGAGCCAGGGGAGTGCATGTTTAGCAATATGAAGGTCTTTGGCTTCCACTGAACACCAAAATCATCAAGGTTGAAGACAACAAGAACTGACACAGGTTTCAGTCTGTACTTGTGGACTCCGGCTCGTGCTTATGGGTTCCAGCTTGTTCTTGCTCTCTTCTATTTTACTCCCATATTTCCTTCCCAACTGCTTACCCTATGGCTTTCAACCTGTAGCATCAGATGTGAAAATGACAGCCTTACAAAGAATGCTAACCAGCTCCCATAATTGCATAAGATCAAATCCATGTGATAAATTCCTTTACATCTATCTTTATCTATCTACATCATCACCTTTTCTAGCAGTACTGTTTCTAAATTGAACTCTAACTGATGCAATAATCAATTATGCTAAATAAATGCAAGAAATTGAGAAAAATAAAAATAGAACAATCATTATGTATAGAGATCAAATCATACGGTGGTAGTTATAAACTAAATATACCGGTAATTAGATAAAATGTAAATAGTCTAAATGTTCTACATAAAATACAAATATTGTTGAACTGGATTCAAAAACACAAAAACTCAAATTGTATGTTCTTCACAAGAGACACATGTAAAATATATGAAAAACAAAAAGAATAGCAAAATAAACTCAGAAAGTGTAAGGAATGAAACAACAAATAAAATAACAACTAACCACATATAATACAATTGTATAATAGAGATTTGAAAAAGAGGACATCATTAGAAATCTTAAAGAAATTTCAAAGAAAACATGAGAAGCTTATGGAAAACAATGCTGATAGGTGTTACTAATTAGATGAAATGGACGTGTTGCAAGAAAAAATGCAACTTAACTATGACACAATGAGAAATAAATATTATGAATCATAAATTTTAAAAGAAACCTTGATTTATAGTCCTTCATATACACACACGCATGCGTGCCAATGCTTCACCAAGAAGTGTCACCAAATATTTTAAAATACATAACTCTTTTATACACATTCTTTCAGAGTAAGAAAGATAGAAATTTCTCAACTCATTTTTTGAAGGCAGTATGATCATGGTTTTAAAACTGAGAAATTTTTACAAAAAAGAAAAATTACAGACCAATCTCTGTCGCAAACTTGGATATTAAATCCTAGATAAAATATTAGTAAATGAAACCTGTCTATAGATAAAAAGAATAATGCTTCACAATTAAGTTAGATTCATTTCAGGGTACAAGGTTGGTTTTACAATAACATGTAAAATAATGGAATTCACCACTTTAGCCTAACAAAGAAAAGTGATATGATTACCTCATTCGATACAGAACAAGCATTTGCTATGAACTAGAAAAATGAGAGACGTTCTGTGATTGAATCAAGTATCTCTTACAAAAAACTTAGGGTAACCATAATATTTATCACTGAAACCTGGGAAGCATTTTCTTGGTGGTCATAAAATAAAAGGCTGTGTGCTATCATCCCTTCCAATATATAATTAGAAATAAAATATATAATTACTGTGAAAAAAAGAACTAAAACTATAAAGTAAAGGCAAAAAACCTAAATACCACTCTACAACCACCAGATTGGCAAAATTTTGAATGTGAAAACATCAAATATTGGTGAAAACGTAAAACAACAAGAACTCTTATAAATTAACAGTGGGAACATGAAATAGTGATGGCTAGTTTGGAAAGCAGCTTGACACTATCTGGAAGATACTGAAAACATACCAATTATGTGATTTGGCAATTCCACTCCAATGTATGCATAAGTACAATAGAAAACATGGACAAGAATGTTTATAGCAAGGCTATTAATTGTGGTTCCAAACTGTAAATATTTAATTTTCATCAACATTAGAATAGGTAAACACATTATTGTATATTCACCCCCAAAAATTAGACCTCAGTATATACAGATACATGCAAAACATGGATAAACCTTCATAATGCTAAGTGAAAGAAGTCAGATATGAAAGAATATTTATGGTTTGATTACATTTACATAAATTTAAAAAACAGGCAACAAATTAAACTACAATTTTTTTAAGATGAACAATTAGATAGTAAAATGATAAAGGAAGGCAAAAGAAGTGAATTTCAGAATATGGAATAGCATAGTTACTATTGCGGGTAGGAAAGACGTGATCCAGAAGGAGCTCTCAAGTTTTCCAGACTCTGGCCGTGTGCCACTTCTTGATTTTGGTGTGAGTTATAGGGGTGTTTATTTTCACAGTTTGTTAAGTGGTATATCTGTCTTTTTTATTTTCTGTATATGTGTTACATAATTGAAAACTAAGGTGGTGCAGAAGGACAAAAGAAATAAAATGAAAAACTTTTGACAAAGAAGAAATACAAATCTTGGTATTAGAGGATGATGTATAATTCTGTGTGTAGAAAAGTTTTAGAAATCTACAGATTCTCTAGCTCTTGGAGTGGCTAGGTGAGAAGGTGAAGAGGTAGTAGGCAATTGCCAAGAATAGTGGAATTTCATTGAAGGAATTTACATAAATGAGTGACTTGATCAGACTTAGATTTAGCTTTTAAACCCTAATTTTAACTTGGCTTGTGGTGCTAAGTCTTTTCCCCTTACCTAGATATTAAATGCTACCATATTCTTTCTGGTTACACCCCCTAGCATAGTGCCTTTACCATGGTACAGCTTCAATAACTGTGAGCTGGATTTACTAAGAAATTGGCCCTCTGTAAATATTGTATTAATTTGAACAAAATCCTTTTTCTTTGACATTGTAATATAGGCAAAACAATGGAGATTTCTAAAAATTACTTGGGCTATATTTGTAAGTTTTCCTGTTCTATGTACAAATATAATTAACACAGATATTGTGTCTACATATCTAACGCGAAGCGATGATTATAGAGTCAGAATAGAGAGCGCATAGTATAGAGACTATAGTATAGAGAGAGACTATACTTTAGGTGGAATTCAGGCTAAATGTTATTTTATCATAAAAAATAACCTACCAATCAACTAACCAGAGAAACGAAGCAAATAAAAACACACCTTACATGAAATTTTGCTTGAATTATCTAGAAAATTGCTTTTAGTCTTCATTTAATACTGCATATGTTGGTGAAGATTTGACTGATTATAAAATGGTTTTTGAGTCAGGCCTCCAAGTACTTTCCTCTAGAAAATGACTTCAAATTAGTTATTTCCAAGCTAACATTTTAGCATCTGTCTTTTGATTTTCTAAATAAAAGATGCATAGAAATGCATAGCAATTCAAGCCATTTTAGTAATGTTTATAATGTCCAAATTCATTAAATGTTACTAGAATGTTAATGAAATATTAAAGCTGTGACCTGAAATGAAAATAGCACAAGAAGTACTAAAATTAAATTAGCATTGCAATATTGTCTTAACACTCATTGAATATTACATGTAACAAATACATTTAGCATTAGAAATTGTAGCCATAATATTTAATAAGAATAGTTTTTGTGTTTGAAATCTCATTTATAAAGTTGCAACATTACAATCTGTTTTTTTTCTTCTAATTTACTTTCCAGAAAGAAGGCAAGATAATGGTTAAGAATAGAAGGGGAAAAAAAGTTTGCTAAATCAAATGATTGTTTTATAGAATTATGAACAATTTAAAGCAACCCATAAAAAGTGTATATTTTTGCCTCGTATTACTTAAAATTCCTCATTAAAGTGTGTGTGTGTGTGTGTGTGTGTGTGTGTGTGTGTGTGTGGAGAGAGAGAGTCACATTAGTCTACGTGTTTTATATGCAGGCTTCATATTGCTACATTTCTCCTTGGGCATTTAAAATGGCAGATTTCCAAAGAGAACTATATTGGGGAGCAGGATTTTGTGATTCTGAGGGGGCATTAGCTGATGGCCTGAAGAATATAAAATAGATTCCACGCAACACCATGCCATGTGTAACTTTTTTTGAGCAAAGTTTCTCCATTTTGTGGCTCGAAAGAGGGAAAGTGAAATGTCACTGCTGCTATTTAGACATCTGTCTATTGAAGGACCTACAATCATCACATTTTGATGTCATTTCCAGGTGTTTGTGAGTATTATTTGATGAAACTCAATTTCAGTGCTTTATAGGTTGGCATCAAGTCTGTACAATTTGGCTTGACCTTTATTTCCAGTTTTAATGTCCTTTCTTATTTGAAGCCTTCGTTCCTGCACATGTTTATCTGTGCTTCTGTTCTAAATGTTGTGCATTTGCTAATGTGTTTATATTTACAGAAATGTGACTATTCTTCCTGTTCTCTTATAGAAGATGATGTTTCCCTCCTTCAAAGTTCAAATTAAATTGTAATTTTTCTATGAAGTATCTTCTGATAGTTTACCTCTGGAAAGAATAAATCTTAAAGTCCTCTGGCATTTTTTTCCCCTTTAAACAGTCTTCAGTTATAGCTGCCTAGTGAAGTCAAACATTTCTCCCAAATGGAATGTAAAGCCCTTAAAAGCATAACTGTCATTTTTCCTTTGGCCTTCCATACAAAACCTTGCTCATAGCAAATGCCCTTCCATCCTGACCTGGCTTCTTTAATGGTCCAGTCCCAGCTTGGTCAAGTCCTCCAGATTATATGCAAAAAACAGTCCTGGTGGATACTTAATACGTCAGTTTGCCTCACTAGTAAGGCTGCAGTAACAATCTCCAATTTTGTTCACTCATAGCAGTGGTATCATTCTCTTCAGTGGTATTTGTAGATTGCAGTGGCTGCAGTGTCACTCATTGGAGTGGTCTTTGTGTCTTCCTTTCAAATCCAAGCTGAGGAAGCTGCCACTAATGTTGACTTACCCATCTCATGGCAGAGGTAAAAGCGCAAGAAAGCCAGCAGAAGCTTGCAACCGTTTGTAAAGCCTCTGCTTAGGATTGGCAACAGTCTCTTCTGCTCAGATATCATTGGCCAAGACAAGTTGAATGGCCCTTGATAATGAGGTAAGGAAGTAGATGCTGCTCATAGAGAGACACTGAAATCTCAGCTCACTCTGCAGGGATGTCTGATATAAGTATTGCTACCTCAGCTTTTTTTGTTTGTGTCCATTTTCATGAAATGTCTTTTCCCCATCCCTTTTCTTTCAGTCTGTGTGTGCCTTTGTATCTGAAGTGAGTCTCTTGTAGGCAGCCCTCTTAGGTCTTTTGATTAGAGCATTTAATCAATCCATTTCCATTGAAAGTAATTGTTGATAGATATGTAGCTATTGGCATTTTATTCATATTTTTGATTTTTTTCTTTTTTCTTTTTTCACCTTAAAGAAGTTCTTTTAACATTCCTTGTAACCTGGTTTGGTGGTGATGAACTCTTTTAGCTTTTTCTTGTCTGGGAAGCTCTTTATCTGACCTTCAATTCTAAATGATAGCTTTGCTGGGTAGAGTAATCTTCATGGTAGGTCCTTGCTTTTCATCATTTTGAAAGTTGCCTGCCAATCTCTTCTGGCCTGCAAAGTTTCTGTTGAGAAATCAGTTGACAATCTTATGGGAGCTCCTTATAAATTACTAGTTGCCTTTCTCTTGTTGCTTTTAGGATTCTCTCTTTCTCTTTACTCTTTGCCATTTTAATTATGCGTCTTGGTGTGGGCCTGTTTGGGTTCACCTTGTTTGGGACTCTGCACTTCCTGGACATCTATGTCTCTTTTCCTTTACCAGGTTAGGAAAGTTTTGCCATTATTTCTTCAAGTAGGTTCTCAATCCCTTACTTTCTCTCTGCTCCTTCTGGTGCCCCTATGATGCAAATGTTGTTATGCTTGATGTTGTCCCAGAGGTCTCTTAAATTATCCCCATTTTAACATTTTTTTCCTTTTTGCTGTTCCAATAGGGTGTTTTCTGCCACCTTGTCTTTCAAATTGCTGATTTGATCCTCTGCCTCATCTAATCTGGTGATTCTTTCTAGTGCATTCTTTATTTGAGTTATTATACTCTTCATTTCTGACTGGTTCTTTTTTATGGTTTCTATGTCCTTTTCGATGCTTGCTATCTCTTTGTTGAAGTTCTTACTAAGTTCTTTGAGCATCATTATAACCACTATTTTGAACTCTGTATCTGATAGGTTGCTTGCCTCCATTTCATTTAGCTCTTCTTCTGGAGTTTTCTCCTGTTCTTTCATTGAGAACGAATTTCATTGGTTCCTCCTTTTGGCTGACTCTGTGTTTGTTTTTCTGTATTAGGTTGAACTGCTATGTTTCCCAGTATTGTGTAGTAGATGCCTTGTGGGGCCCTGGCACAGTCTCCCTGGTCACCCGTTCTGGGTGCTACAGGTGTCCCTTGTGTGGGTTGTATGTGCCCTCCTGTTTTAACTGAGCCTTGATTGCTATTGGTATGTTGTGGGTGGGATTGACCCTCAGGCTGACTGACTGTGGTGTTTGGCCACATACACAGTTTACAGGCTGCTGTGTAGGAGGCTTGCCCCACTGAGTGGCACTTGCCCCAGGAGACCCTGGTGCCTGTTGAGACTGCCCTTTGTGTGTGCTGCTTGTGGGGCTAATTGATTGGTGCCCAGCTGTGTTCTGAATCCAACCTCCAAGTATGTTGGTTCTGGTGCCTCTTGGGAGGGGCTCCTGTGCAGGCCCAGGTTACCCACTGCCTGTGACCAGCCGGGGACTACCTGGTAGGAGCTACATGATGATCTGTTGTTGTTCACTGCCTGCACTAAACCTGGAAGCATGTAGGAGATGGCACGTTATGAATTGAAGATGGCTGCTACCAGTAGTGGGCCTTGGGTAGCTCTGCAAAAAGCCAGGGCACCCTGAGGTCTGCTGCCACCTACTGGCTCCCATAAAGTTCAACCACTGATAAAGCCTCCTGTGGTACAAGAGTTGGGTGAGGTGGGGTCTCAGGGATTCACTAGAGTAGGAAAAGTTGTGTTCACTAGGATAATGCAGATTCTAATCTAGTTTGGTGCCATTGCTGAGCCTATAGCTACTCAGCAAAAGTCTCAAAACTCACCTAGGCCAATTGCTGCCCACCTGGGGCCCACTGACCCCTATGGTTTTGCAAGAAAGAGTGCAATGAGAGTGGGTCAGGCTGCTGGCTTAGAAAGGGCCTCTGGCATTGGGGAGTTTGGTAGGGTGGGGTCCCAGGGAGTCAGCAGGGTGGAGTGAGCAGAGCTCACCAGACCAATTCAGATTCAGATTTGGCTCTGTGGGGGAGGGCTCAACATAAGAAAGATGGTGCCTGCCTGCTGGCTACACATGAGGAAGACCCTGCACAGGGAAAATAGCAACTGTCCTTCTGTTTCTCACCCTGCAGCCACACAACTCAGTCACTCCTCGTATGTCTCTGACATCCCATGAGTCATTGTCCCTCCACCAGAGCCCAAGTTGAGTGTCTATGAGTGAGTGAGGCTATGCCCAGGCCCTTCAATAGGATGTCTATGCAGCCTTTTGTCCCACTTGGATGACCAGAATCCCCAATGCTTTTCACAGCCAGATGCTATGGGGGCTCCTCTTCTCAGCACCAGTACTCTGGGCTGGGGAGCCTGGTGTATGGTTGGGGTCCCTTGCCCCTGCAGGAGAAATGTCCACAGCTAAGATATTCCTCCCAATTTTCAGCCAACACATGGAGGTTTGGGGCTGGCCCACTTCGTGTCTCTGCCCCTCCTACCAGTCTGACTGTGGCTGCTTCTTTATATCCATAGTTATAAAACTTCTGTTAAGCTGGACTTCATATGGTTCTCCAGGTTGATTGTTGTGTAATTTAGTTGTTATTTTAATGTGTTCATGGAAGGAGGTAAGCACAACTTTTATCTACTCCCCTGTCTTGGATCTCTTCACTTTTTTAATTAAAAAATTTTTGCTATAAATGTATATTGCAACTTCAAAAAATTGAGGCCTAAGCATTTACAAAACTAATTACTACAGAAATAAGCCACATCCTATGAGAAGAAATATTTTTTAATTATAAAACTTTTTTAGAGCACTTTTATGTTCATAGCAAACTAGAGCAGAAAGTACAGAGTTCTTCTACACTTCCTTTTCTCACACACATACAACCTCTCCCACTCTTGACATCCTACATCCTATTACTACTGGTGAATGTACATGGACACATCATTTTTACCTGAAGCCCATCATTTACATTAGGCTTCATTGTTGGTGTACAGTCTGTGGGTCTTGACAAATGTATAACGACATTATCCACAATTGCAGAGTCATCTCAAATACTTTCATTGCCCTAAAAATCCTCCGTGTTCCACCTATTCATCCATTTCTCTCCCAACCCCCTGGCAACCAGTGATATTTTCAGTGTCTCCATAGTTTGCCTTTTCCAGAACATCGTATAGTTGAAATCATACAGTTTTTATTACTGAGTTCTGAGAGTTCTTTGTACATTTGGACAACAGTCCTTTATTAGATACATCTTTTGAAAATATCTTTTCCACTTGGATTATCTTTTCATTCTCTCACTGTCTTTCTCAGAGCAGGTTGCGAATTTTAATGAAGTACAGCTTATTAATTATTTCTTTCATGGATTATGCACTCTGTGTGGTATCTAAAATGTTATCACTGTACCCAAAGTGATCTAGGCTCTCTCCTGTCTTCTATATATTTTGCAGTTTTACATTTTACATTTAGGTCTATGATTATTTTGAATTAATTTTTGTAAAGGGTGTAAAGTCTGTGTCTAGATTCATTTTTTTACATGTGGATGTCCAGTTATTCCAGCACCATTTGTTGAAAAGACTTGGCTGTCTTTGCTCCAGTGTATTGTGTTTGATCATCTGTTAAAGATCAGTTGACTATATTTATAAGGGTCTGTTTCTGGATTCTCTCTTCTGTTCAATTTATCTGTCTATTCTTTCACCAATACCATATTGTCTTGATTACTGTAACTTCATAGTAAGTCTCAAAGGGGCAATGTTAGTCCTCTGGCTTTGTTCTTTACCCTCAACATTCTGTTGGCTATTCTGAGTCTTTAGGTTCTCCATATAAACTTAGCATCAGTTTGTCAATATCCACAAAATACTAGCTAGGATTTTTATTGGGATTGCATTGAATCTATATCAAGTTAGGAAGAACTGACATCTTGACAATATTGAGTCTTCCTATCCATGTATATGAGAGATCTCTCCATTTTCTTATTTATACTTTGATTTATTTCATTAAAGAATTGTGATTTTCTTTATACAAATGTTCTATATATTTTAGATTTATACTTAAATATTTTATTGTTTTGGGCACTAATGTAAATGGTAATGTGTTTTTTCAAATTTCACTTATTCATTTCTGGTATATAGGAAAGTTATTGACCATGTATCCTGTATATTAACTTTGTATCCTGCAGTCTTCTATTATCACTTATTAGGTCTAATAAGTAGTTTGCTAGTTCTTCCAGATTTTCTAATTAGATGATCATGTCATTTACCAAGAAAGTTTTATTTCTTCCTTCCCAATCTGTATAACTTTTATTTTTTTCTTGTTTTATTTCATTAGCTAGGACATTTAGTATGATGTTGAAAAACAATCATGAGGGCACATCCTTGCCTTTTTTCTAATCTTAGCAGGAAATCTTCAATATTCTCACCATTAAGTATGATGTTAGCTGTAGGTATTTGTAGAAGTTCTTTATCAAGTTGAGGATGTCTCCTCTGTTCTAGTTTACCGGGAAAATCATTTGTTTTTAAACATCCTCTCATATACTTTTCTTTTTCACTTTTTTTTTAATTGTTGTAAGTCTCTTAATTCTTCTTACTAAGTGGGTATATTTCTTTTGACCTCACTAGTGTAATAACACCAACACTATGAAAATAAGTCAAAGTCCTGGATGTGCACATGCTGCCTCGTTCATCCTCTTTGGGAGCAATAATATTTAAGGATGAAGTTTGATACAAAGAAAATGATTAATATAAACACCACTCTGAAATTCCTTGCTTGAATATCATCTATCTCTTTTCTTTTTTGTTCTGTGTCTTTTCCCTTGCATAGCCTTTATTAAAGAATTTTCACATTCTAAGAAGCGAGGCGTTCTTAATGGACATTTTAGATCTAATCTAGATACTTCACTTTTTTTTTGTATAATTTTGGGTGAGATTTTCAACTTCAAATTAATATATTTTTTAGGCCAATTAATGGTAGACTATGTCCCAAGCACACACACACTCCACTTTGAATCATCTTCTATGGTAGATATACAAAGAAAACATATGTAATTTATATTATTAATATTTTGATTTTAATAATGTTAATAATGGTAATAATTAAGGTGAAGCTTATATTTTCTTTGGTAGAACACACATAATAAATTTCAAGATTGCTTCATTTACTTGTAATAGAAACAGTATAATATAATTTGCAAATATGTGATTAGCTAGCAAGTGCTATTTTATGGATAATTTAATGCCAGCTATTTTTTTTCTCTGATATTTACATCTCAAACTGCATCTTCAGGGAAAAGAAAGAAGATGTTTCACTATCATTTTAATCAACTGTAGAGAGTGATGAGTGGGATCATTTTTGCTAAATAATGAAAGACTTAGGACTCTCCAATGGAGAAATATGAAATGCAAAACAAATGGTTTTGTATGTGTACTTAGAGATTTACAGGAAAAAAAATGTAGGTGATGGCTAAGCTGAATAACTTGCATTGATTAATTTTAAGTTAAAACCTGTTTAAATGTTCTTGGTAGAAACAGTCCATCAAGTCTGCCAAGTTGCAAACACCTACCAATACCCTTCTTGGCAGTGGAATCCATAGAGTAAAATGTAAATTGTGCCCTCTGAATTTGTGCAGTGCTATAGTCCTGCAGCATTCTGTGTGCGATGAGGGAATTTAGTGTATTTATAATAACATAAATATAATGCTTATGGATTCAAAAATTTTCCCTAAAGATGGCCAAGGAGAAATCTCTGGAATCATTCCTTCCAGATGTTAGAAAGTTCCATCTTACTTTCCCAGCTGAAAATTGAAGTGTTGATTTAATGATTAACTCACTGCATGCACTTAGGACTTAGGTTCTATTAGTTATGGAATCTGATGAGACCCACTGTGTCCTGTAAGAAATTTCCATAAGATGTTCAAAAAAGAAGATGATATTTCAGTGTACCTGAAAAAAAATTGGGAAGTGTTTCTTTCTTCATCACCATATTGATAGATTTATCTGCACTAAACAAATTCTTTGTGCCTGTGTGGTGGTGGGGAGCTCCTAGAGCACATAGATGATCTCAAAATGCAATTATGCATGTATGTCTGACACTTGGTTGACTTGAGAACAAATATAGCAAGCAGTTTATATGAGTGAAATAGTGTATGCTCCTTCGAAACAATGAAAGGGCCGAGTTAGTTTTCTGTTAAGTAAAATTTTGATTTTGACTATGTTAGTTTCAAATATGTCAAAGGATATTGTTTATGCATTGTAATTCTTGGTATCTTCTTTTACTTTGAAACTAAAAAAGAATGACTTTGCTAGATTTTTTTCAACTCCTAATTTAAAAAAAAATGTTAAAGACCTTATTTAATTCATCATGGTAGAGATTTAAGCTTTAGCCATTTAAAAAGATTGAGCCACGATGAGATATATAATAATGGGAGAGTATCAAAGTTAAGAGTTGGACAGGTCCTTAGTTATTATTTAGATCTGTGCTGTGACTATCAAGCACTTGAACATGTGACTAATTCAAACTGAAACATGCGGTACGGGTAAAATACACATCATATATTAATGATTTGGCATAAAAGATATATGCAAACTATCTCAATAATTTTTATATGGATTATATGTTGACATGGTAATATTTAGGGTACATTGAGTTAAACAAATTTCATTATTAAAATTAATTTTACCTGTTCTTTTTTCCTTTTTCAATGTGGACTCTAGAAAATTTAAAGTTACATATGTGGCTCACATTACATTTCCATTAGTGATTACTGTTCTAAATCAACCTTCTTATTTCAATGTTAGGAAACCAACTAGTAATTGACTACATCTCCTAAATTCACACCAGTGGCATTTCCACTGTACTGCTTTTGTGTAGGGTTCGGTACATTTAATCTGTTACTTGATTTTTATAGCAACTGTCGTGCGGGAGACCCTGCTCGGTGCGCCATTTGTCGTGCGCGGAGGCCTTCTCGCCGGACATCTTTCAGGCGGGGCGGCCTGCGGGGTCTCTGCTCCCGCTCCCCACACAAGAACGCAGGATATGGTGAGGCCGAAAAGGAACACCCATGGAGCCATAGGTAGGGGAGCCATACCACCACGGTCTCACTGGAGGCTGGACCCACCGGATGCCGACCTGCCGTCTGCTTTTCCGCCAACCCACTGACCGAGGACTCTTCTCCACTCTCTCCTCTGTACCTCTCTCTCTCTCTTTCTCTCTCTCTCTCTGTCTCCCTCCCTCCCTCCCTCCCTCCCTCCCTCCCTCCCTCCCTCCCTCCCTCCCTCCCTCCCTCCCTCCCTCTCTCTCTCTCTCTCTCTCTCTCTCTCTCTCTCTCTCTCTCTCTCTCTCTCTCTCTCGGCTCTCCTCTTCCGCTCTCCTGGGCCCTCCTCTTCCGCTCTCCTCGGCCCTCCGTAGTTGCAGCAGTTATACCAGCGGCCAATTGGCTAACCAGCCACAGCCAGACGGCCAATCAGCCACAGCCAACGGCCATTCACCACCCGAACCAGCACCCTTCCACGTGAGGCCGAGAGCCTGTGAACTACTTTCTGGGGCTCTGTCCCCACAGCAACCTAGTGAGAAATATGGATTAGGAATTATAATCTCCAATTTACATCGTAGGCACAGAAGGGTAAGTGAATTGATGAAGATAGTATAACTCATGAACAGAAGACATGGGTTTGGACCTAACCTTTCATGAGTGCTGGAACATGTAGTTTATAACTACCAGTCATTATGAGTGCAAGAATCATTGTAGGAGGAACAGCTAGTTTTTATTATTATTATTATTATTATTATTATTATTACAACCTGTCATAGATAAGGAATTAGTAAAAGAGCAACCAGAAATATTTTAAAGTCCCTATTTTTAAATACTACCAGTCATTTTTGATATATTATAAAAACTAGCAGAGGTAAAAAAAAAACACAAAAAAAACAATATATACAGATTTCAAAAATTTCTTGATAAAACTTCCAAAATATGTTTGACCATACCATGGCAAAATGTGAATTATTTGATTAAAAATCTGAATGTCTAGCCTCTTTTTAAAAGTCAGAGTATCTGCTAATAGTGGGCTAGCGTAATTATGAGTAATTGCCTGGAACTGGGTGACAGCTGCCCTCTGTGTGCATTCTAGTTTGTCATCCTCGAGACTACTCTCTATTCTGTTAGAAGTATTCTGCTTCATTTTCTGCCTGATCCTGTAGATATTTTGGGTTTGTGGTCTCTAGATTTAGTGCTCTCAGAGGTACTTTCTATCTCCCAATGACTGTCCATGTATGATCCCACAATTATCTGATTGGTTTGTAAGCCTCATTAATTGAAAGCTATTCAACAGCTAGTTAGATGATACTATTGCTTTTTTTTCACATCATGCATATAACCTAATGTGCTTCCTCCAGCTTCAGATTTATTATCTTTATGGGTTTGCTGAACGCATGACGCTTACAACATTTTTATGTTTATTAACACTATTTGTACGCTTTCTCTGACGGTGTGCTTTCAATATATTTCATTCTATTGAACAATACATAGCTCCCTATTGGCCATTTTATAAAAGTGATGTCTGTTAGCCTGGCTTCCAAGGTTCTTGGTGAATAGTCTCCCACCCACTGTTCTTCCTGGCTTCCTCATTATCCTCTCACACAGAGATTCAACTCTAACCACATGTCTTCTTCCTGTCCCTTCCAATCGGGCTGTGATTCTGAAACACCAGTGAGTGCCCTTCTCACTATACATGAAAGTCTTATTCAAATACACACAGATTTCTCAATCCTTATCCCAGATTTGCTCAAAACAAAATTATCAAGGATGTGATCTATATGTGTACTGCACAGCATCGTGCTTCCATTTCCCCTGAAACCAAAGCATTCCTATTTGAATCTTGGCTTCTATCTTTATTAGCTGTGTGACCTGGATAAATCACTTCAAGTCTCAATGTCCGAGTTTCCTAATTTGTAATAATAGTATCTACCTTAAAGTATTGTTTAGTGGATTGAGGTAATATTTGTAGTGCGTATATGATAGTTTCAGGCATAGTAAGCACTATGTAACTGTGCTAAGTGTGTGTTAACAAGGTAAATCAGAAATGTCTTGTGGGGACAGAGCCAGGAATGCAGTTTCCAGGCTCTCGGCCTCACGTGGAAAGGTGCTGGCTCAGGTAGTAAATGGCCATCAACTGTGATTGGATGGCCATCAGCTGTGGTTACTGGGCCGTCAGCTGTAACCAGTGAGCCATTGGCCACTAATATAACTGCTGTGGCTACACTAGCAGAAAATGGGGGCTAGCAAGGGTGGACTGTGGATTGTGGATCGTGTGGCTCCTGCTTCCTGTGTCTTCAACCCACCGCCAGCGAGAATATAGTGGTATGACTCCCCTATCTGTGGCTCCGTGGGTGTTCCTATTTGGCCTCACCCTATCCTGCATTCTTATGTGGGGAGCGGGACCAGAGACCCTGCAGGACACCCTGCATGACATGTCTCCATAAGGTTTTGACACAAACAAGGTTTAGGAACAAATGGGGTGGAAAGAAAAAGGCGCTGAATTGTTTGGCCCATTTCCCTCATTGAAGATCTGTCGTCTTTTCTACTTCCCATTATTCTCAACAGAGGCAGTGCTGTCCCCAGGGGATTCTTTGGCAAATATGTGGAGACACCTTTAGTTGTCACATGATTGGGTAGGATGGTGAACAGGAAGCTATTAGACACCCTTCAGTGTGAGGACGTCTTGCACCCTGAAGAATTGTTCCAAATCCTCCCCATGTTTGAATAGCCACTGGTTCTTATTGTAAATAAAAAGCCTGTTTCTAATTATTTGAGACCAGTATGTAACCTTTTTACATACAGGAAACAAAATGTTTTTGTACAGTTCTAATACGCTGAATTTTCTCATGAGTGTAACCCCCTTATAAACCACGAGAGGGTTTGTTTTTCTTTGGAACTTGACCAAGAGTTGATCACCTCTTTGGAAAAATCACACTTCTGACAGTCATGCCTCTCCTGCTTTCTGAATCATTAACACATTTGTAATTGTCACATACAAGAACCAGCATCTAACTCTACCTCATTTTGTCTTCTAGGGTGCATGTGCCTGATCAGTTATATTTTGACATATATATTATTTGATAGTAAATTATTTTTGCTTTATTCTTTATGTTGCAGATAAGGCATTGTATTAATTTCTTTGAAGTTGTGTGTATTGTAAGATTTTTATCATCCATTAATTTCATTTCAGGATACTAAAGAGTTATAAAATATTTGTTGTAAAAGGAGGCATGATGTCTGATAGGCTGGAGACTCAGATCTAGAAGAAATTTCTTAATCAATCTTGCTTAGTACTAAACAACATTGCAGTCTTTCTGAATTCACGTAAGGGTTATGCTAAATTTATAGATGCTTATTTCAGGCTATTTTGGGGTATTTTAGATGCTTTTAGTGGAAATGTATGTTCTGTCTCACCACGTAGATTTTACATTCTCTAAGGAAAGAAAATGTTACCTTGATTCCTTTTGTATCTTTTCACAGCAGGCATTCAATAAGTGGTGTTGACAGTCTGATTCAAGTTTAAAGAGAAGCAGGAAATTCAGAGTAGAGTCAGAAGTTTAAAGTGAATTGAAAAAAAGAGTGCTTGAAAAATGTTAGTTGACCAGAAGAAAACCAGCAAAGGTAACAGAAACACAGAATGCCTTCAGGGCAACACTGGGAAATGTGATGTTGAGGCAACTGGAAAATTCAGCTGTTAAAGATATCTGCAGGTGTGCCCCATATTAGGAAAACCCAATACAAGCATTTGAAAAAAAAAAAAAAAAAGGGTTTCATTGGTGGAGGGAGAGGAAGAACATCAATCATACAGGAATTAGGAATTATGATTGAGCATCTGCTCTGTGTTGACAACTTTGCATTAACAACTGTAGATTCTTCTTACTAGTTTTAATTATATCAACTTAAAATGGATTTAGCTACATTCAAAGTAGGGTTCTGTTTATAAACCATTATTTTCTTCAAGCTTTTTGGTAGCACATGATTTCAAAATTTAAGTGGACCACAATGTTGAACAAAGCTAGAGATGATTTTTTTGGTGGGCCTGATAAACACAAAATATCAAATACACTATGGTAAACAGACACTATTATAAACTGATTCCATCTCAAACAGATACTTAGGCAAACATACAAACAAAAAGAGAGAATAAACACACTGTAGATTGTTTCACTAGAAAGCAGATGAGGAGCTGTGTGGCATAAACTGGGATGGAATGTTTACTTTGCTGATTGACAATGAATATAACTCGAAAGCAACCTGATTACATGTATCATGATGATAAAGAGGTACATATGAGTGCAATAAGTTGCAATAAGATGTGATACCAAGGCCCCTGCTTGTCTTCTAACATCAAAGTTAGAAACTCTTTGAATGATCTCTCTCTCTCTCTCTCTCTCTCTCTCTCTCTCTCTCTCTCTCTTTCTTTCTCTCTCACACATACACACACACATACACACACAGATATATACACGCACATATATAAATTTTAAGTATACTTATATAGCAATTATGATTTTAAAAATGAAGTAGGAAGAAAATGTAGAAAATAAGTCAACTTTCAGTTCAATATGGCTTCCTAAATATGTGTGGGGGCAGAGCCCCAGAAAGTAGTTTCCAGGCTCTCGGCCTCACATAGACAGGTGCCGGCTCAGGTAGTAAATGGCCATCAACTGTGATTGCATGGCCATCAGCTGTGGCTAGTTGGCCGTCAGCTGTAACCAGTGAGCCATTGGCCACAATATAACTGCTGTGGCTACGCTAGAGGAGAGAAGAATGGGGGCTAGCAAGAAGATGGTGGCTGGGCTGGCAAGCGTGGATGGCGGTTTGCGGACAGTGTGGATCCAGCCTCCAGTGAGAGTATAGTGCTGCCAGAGAGAATATAGTGGTATGACTCCCCTACCTATGGCTCCGTGGGTGTTCCTTTTTGGCCTCACCTTATCCTGCGTTCTTATGTGGGGAGCGGGACGAGAGACCCCGCCAGACGCCCCGCACGACAACATAGGAATTCAGAAAGCTGGGCAAGAACCATTAAAAAAAACAGAACAGTGATGTGTTTGTTTTTTTTTTTTATATATAAAGAAATAGAACTTGTACTATTAGGTTGACAATGAAATGCAAGATTGCTGAAAAGTGAATACTGGACAAAGAGAGGTACTCAGCAAAAAAAGTTTTTCTAGAGGTAGTAAGTTTTAGAAAAGGAGACCATGTGAAGTCTACTTGGTAATTAAGGGGCTGTGATATAATTATGCCAGTTTTATTAATCAGATTCTTAAAGTATAAGCAAAAAATGCCTACTCTGACTGAAGTGTATAAGGCCTTGAGTTGGCGCACAGAATTGTAGGAAGGCTGGACAAATAGGCTGGAGGCTGGATTGCCAGGATCAATAATGAAAACTGTTGTGTGGGACGGCCTGCCCGGTCTCAGCTCCCACTCCTCACATAAGAACACAGGATGTGTTGAGGCCAAAAAGGAACACCCACAGAGCCATAGGTAGGGGAGTCGTACCACTATAGTCTCACTGGAGGCTGGATTCACACGACCGACTGACGCCGCTCGACTCACCAACCAGCGCAGCCACGGCAGTTGTATCAGTGGCCAATTGGCTAACCGGCTACAGCTGACAGTCAACCAGCCACAGCCGACGGCCATCTACTAACCGAGTCAGCACCTTTCCACGTGAGGCCGAGAGCCTGGAAATTGCTCTCTTGGGCTCTGTCCCCACAAAAAACAAGCTACAAAGAGAATTTATGAAATTTCTGTGACCTCATTCAGGTAGCGTTACCATGATTTGCCACTGACCCACGTCTGTTCCAGGACACTAATTGTGTCGGCATAGGCACAGGTGTTACCTTTTGGAGCATCAAATCTGGCACAGATGCATTTTGATTGGCAGAGCCTAGGTAAGAGAAGTAGAAAAGTGGATCACTAGAGTTTCAGATAGAAGGAGGCATTTTGTGCCTCAGCAAGACTCATGAGATGGAAACTTCTAACATAGAAAGGGGTTCAAATGCTGGGAGAGACAAAATAAATGACAAATGTCTGGCCATTCATTAATCTTTCCCTCCTTTCTGAATTTTGGCACTAGGGTGAGGTGAGGAGGCATGAATAAGGCTTTCTAATTTAGACGTTCTCACAAAAGAGTTATGAAGTTATAAGAGTTATGAAATTGGTATGGGAAAATGTTTCAGATCACTTATGTTTGCCATAGAGGATGAGACGCCCCCTTCCCTGGAAGACAAAATATTCTCATGTACTAACAAAATGCTAATGCAGCCTCAAGTCACTGCACAGCCTCAGGAGGAGAACTTCTAAATCAGAACGTTTTTTTCCTTCCTTAGTTTTTTCGTGTTTCCTAGATGCTAATCTAAAAACAGGAACATTCAATAAGAGTTAGTAGGCATGAAGGGAACCCAAGAGAAAGATAGGAAATTCAACAAAATTAAGAAGTAATCACAAAAGCATTTAATATAGGAAATGAAGAAAAATTTAAAATACTTATTAGTCTCCTCTGGGAGAGAATAAAATAACAGACTTCAATTAAAAAGCAAATTTGAATTCTTGGGAATTAAAAAAAATAACAACTAAATTAAAAAACTAAATATAGAGGGGTTAAATAGGAGAAAGGATACAGCTGAAACCAAATTAATGAATTGGAAGATTGATCCAAGTGGTTCTTTTTTATAAACTTTATTAAGTAATACTTGGCAGATGTATTTGTATATATTTAAAGTTGTACAATGTGATAGCTTGATATACATATATGTTGTAGAATGATTACCAAGGTCAAGATAATTAACACACACATCACCTCACATGGTTAATGTTGTGTGTTTTTTTTTGTGGTGAGAATGCTTAAGATTTACTTATAGTAACTTTCAAGTAAGCAATATCGTATTGTGAACTATAGTAACCATGCTGTACATTAGATACTCAGAACTTAATCTTCTTAGAATTGAAAATGTGTACCCTTTGGCTTACATCACCCTATTTTCCCCACCCCCATATGATTCTTACAGAACGTGGTCAAAACGATGAAAATAAATTGGTAATCACAATATAGTCACAGGGATATGAAATACAGAATGGGGAATATAATCAATATTGTAGTAAAGATTGTGTAAGGTGCCAGATGGGCACTGGACTTATCAGGGGATCATTTCATAGACTGTGTAGATGCCTGACTACTGTGCTATACACCTCAAGCTATAATTAGCTATAATTAAATATATATAGTCTACTATAATTTTATATATATGTATATACACACACACATACATACACGCACACATATATATATATGTTCACAGGATGTAAAGTACAGCACAGGGAATATAGTCAATGATATTGGAATAGCTATATATGGTGTCAGACGGGTACTAGATGGGGGGGTTATCACTTTGTGAGGGGTGCAAATGTCTAACTATTACATTACTTTGCAAAACATGAAATGAATAAAAATAAAGAAAA
Organism: Rhinolophus sinicus; assembly: GCF_057876585.1. Lineage (NCBI taxonomy): Eukaryota > Metazoa > Chordata > Mammalia > Chiroptera > Rhinolophidae > Rhinolophus > Rhinolophus sinicus. The sequence continues at coordinate 166,732,144 of NC_142502.1, forward strand.
GTAATGAAAATATATTTAATACGAGAGAAAAATAGAGATAGGATTTATCCAGGAAGTCTGTATCACTTATGACAGACCTTAATTACAAGTAAGAGAACAGAAATAATTGTGATTGTAAAAAAGTACTCTTTTTCTTGGTCATGTAAAAGTCCATAGGGAGGCCAACCAGAAATTTGCTCTTTAGGCTCCCAGGCTCTCACCCAGTTTGGAATGTTGACCGTGATACCCACATTCTTGGCCGCAGGATGGCAGAAGTGACCTAAAAGAGAAGTGCCAAAGAATGAGCGCCATTTGATTTTTTAAGAAGGTGCCAAAAAGTTGCTACAGGATGCTTCCACTCCCATCCCACTGGCCAGAACCCCAGAACTTAATTTCATGTCATGTCTAGCTGCCAGCAATGTTGGGAAATATAGTTTCCAGCCATTTGGGGAAGAGAGGAGAAATTAAATATGCTAAATGTTTGCCTCATTCAGGGGATAGTTGTAGATGTTTGTTAATTCTCAGAGTTCATAGGAAAGTATGTACAAGCATCTTTTAAAATCTTAAGTATAACACTAGTAGCAGCAGAAATGTGACCCTCTAAAACATCAAAGAATAAAAATATTAAACCAGCAAATGAAAATAGAAAAGAAAAAAATAGAAGTAGAAATGTGTAAAACAAACAACAAAAAAACACACTACGTACCCTTATATTTATGGGATGAGCCTAGCTTGATCTTCATACGTTTGCTTTTACTAAAATACAGAATTTGATTTGCTAATGTTTTATTTTAAATATTTAATCCATATCTATAATAGATTAGTAAAATGGTATGTGTCATCCAGCAACAGATATTAAGTACATGGAAATTTAGAGGCACATATAAAACTGGCTTTTCAAATGGTATAAGAACGATATTTTATACTTCATAAAGAAAAGGTTAGGTCTTGCCCTCATTTCTAGATATAAAAAAAGTCCAGGTAGATTACACATATTAATGAAAAAACTATAAACTATCAGGAGAATAATGGAGATTAAAATATATACTGGTATGTAAAAATTTTCTAAACCCAGAGGCATACAGTTAAATATGGACAGAGTTTACTACATAAAAACTGGAAAATTTTCCATTATGAAAAGCTCCATTGGAAAGCATAAAAGACAAGTGAAAACCAGAAAAATGATATATAATATGTATGGTAGAGGTAGATATATTAAGAAAAATGTCTTACAAATTATTTTGTAAAAGGTGGGAAAATGGGAAAGGATGTAATAGGCTATTCAAAAGAAATATGAATGGTTAATAATTATGAAAAAATGCGGAATTTTATTATTTATGTGAGCACTTCAAATGAAAGCAACAATGCAGTATCATTTTCATTCATATATATCAGATGAGTACAAATGATAAAAATCAACAATATATAGTAATTTGTTTGTATGGTTTGCTCATTTGATGCTTTCTGTTTTATATTCCACATATGAATTAAATCATAAAGTTTTTGTCCTTTTCTGTCTGACTTATTTCACTTAGCATGATAAACTCAAGATCCATCCATGTTGCCACAAATGGCAAAATTTCATCATTTTTTATGACTGAGTAGTATTCCATTGTACATATGTACCATATCTTCTTTATTTAGTCATCAGTCGAAGAACATTTAGGCTGTTTCCCTGTCTTGGCTATTGTGAATAATGTTGCAATGAACATAGCAATATACAAATGATGTATCATAAAATTGTACACCTGCAACTTACATAATGTTATTAACCCATGTTCCCCCCCAATAAGTAAGAAAATCAACAATATCAAGGGTTGGTGAAAATTTGGGGAATAGGCATCTTAAAATTTTGGTCTGTCACGTACATGTCAAGAAAATCAATGAAATTTAAAATGCTTGTTAAAAACGAGACAGCAGGCCCATAATGGACTTGCTTAGGCTAAGGTGCATGTTACCAAACCAAGACAATTTAGTTACAGTTTTGGATCTACCAGAAATGGAATCTTAAACCAGTCAGTCAGGAATTACCATATTACTAATTAGGTAATCTGCTTGATAGATCCCTGCCATTCCCTAATGGAAAGTAACCTCTCAATAACCAACCCAATTTTTGCCTATTATAACTTCTTTGTTCCTGTTGTCTTCTGCCTATGAAATATAAGTCTTTCACTCTGTAGATCTCCTTGGGGCTCCTTTCTGTGAGATTGGATGCTGCCCAATTTGAATAGATTTTTGCTCATATAAATGCTTACATTTTTAAACGTGCCTCAGTTTATCTTCTAACAGTTTTATTGTCAGAAGAGGGAACTGAAGGAGACCTCTAGTAGTCTCCAGCAACAATAAGCAACCAGACATAGGTACCTGTCAAGCCCTCTACTTTCTCACTGCTTCTGGAGTTGGTGGGTTAGTCCCTCTCAGACCCTAGCTCTGCAGCTTTTGCATTATGAGCTTTCAGACTTCGTTTTTAAAATTTTTTCCAGACTGGGTCCGGAAACCACCAGGGTTGAACTGGGTTGAACCTTAAAAACAGACTGGGTTGGGTGTCAGACTGGGTCTGACTTGGAAACTGGGCTGGGTCCAGCGTGAGGCCTCAGGTGAAGAAAATTTTGGTTTAAGGTTGAACAAGCAGGTTAACTTTACCAAAGAAAATCTTGAATTGCAGTGGCTACAGTTTAAAACTTTAAACTAAGTAAGCGTGTCCATTTATGAGGTGCCCTAGAGGAAAAGGAGTCTGAACTAAGCACTCACTATAAAGGGTAGAAGAAAAATTATTTTTCCTTCTCTACAGTTTCTGGTGACCATGGCAAAATCTGCTGGGACACCCCACTCACTCTGGATTCTGAGGATGAGATCTTGGAAAAACTGGCAGAAGGCAAAAAGGTGAGTGAGGTTCTTACCAAGGTCAGCTTTCCCCTATCTGTCTATCTGTGGTGCCCAGTTGAGAGAGGAAAGTACAATTTTCCATTGTCCCTTCTTCCTAAATTCAGACTGTCAGGCAGAAAACACTGTAAGAATTAGATCTTTGAACTGTGAGACGTAAATTTGCTTTTGGGTTCTCATTGGCTATTGATCTTTTCTCTCACAGGGATAGCTATTGCCTTCTTGTTTTGTCTCATTTTGTGTCCTGAGAACTTGGCTTGGAAACCATGAGGTTGGGGGGTCTCCAAAATATGGCTGGACAGAAACATGGGTTGTGGTCCTTTTGCAGCTAGGGTTTCACTGACTGTTGCTAGTTCTCAGGGGAATTGTCTAAGTCTTTCTTACTTTTGGTTGTCTTGGGGGTTGTTTTCCTGTCTTGGGAGGGTATCCTAGAATCCTTTGGATACCCCCAAAGGTACCCTCTTTGGGGATGCCTCTTGCATCCAAGGGTTATTCAGTACTGCCAGGAATACTTACTGCTTCTCCCGGCTGAAACTTGAAAGATATTTGAAAGGATTTTAATTTATTTTTAAATTATTATTATTTTTTAAATGGAGCTCTATGGCCGGAAATTGGCCAAATTGGAAACTGATTTTTCAGAGCCTGATAGGAACTGCTTTTCTTAAAGGCCTTCTTCCCTAAGCTAAAATGAAACTAACTACCCAGAGGGAAAGAAAAACATTCTGATGCCTTTGTGGTAACATTTACTAAAATGTCCCCAAAGACACACAGCTCTAAAGCTAGAACATAGGAATCTTGATATCCATCTTATTTGAAGATCTCCTTGATATAAGGAAGCAAATTGAAGATAATACAATTGACTGCGTGGTTCAGCCTCTTGTATCATTCATGTTGCAACCCAGTTTTTGGAGGAATTAAAAACAATTGTTATAAATTTAGTCTTCACAAGAACAGAAATGCAGCTCTAGAAACAATTTGAAGCCCACCTATCCTTTTTTATTAATACCCAAAGATCCCCTATTTATCTGAAAATAAGCTATCTTTAAATTTTTTTATTCTCACACTTAAAGTTAATAAGAAAGAAAATTCAAGAATGTTAGATAAAATAAAAACACACTTTTGAAAAAGAAAACAATTCAAAGTGACAAACATGGAGAAGCAGTGGTCATGTTAAGAAAAAGAATAGAAGAGAGATAATTTAGAGATATATTAGGACATTGTATTCATCTTCAAAAGGCAAGAAAATAGTAAATAAAAAAAAAACAGAGAAAGGAAGCTTTTTTAAAAATGTTAATCTTTCTAGTTTAAATTAGTCAATCTATTCAATAATCTCAATTTTAGAAAGTTCAATGTGAATTTTTTATTTTCCTGATGACAGGATTCCTAGGCTTAAAAGTCTGTATCAGTGATTAAGTTGTCGTATACATGTCCTGTTTTGAAAACCGATTCGATTCGATAAGATTGGTATTTAAGGAACAATTTGAGCATAACATGAATTTTACATTTGCTTATGCATTATTTTATCTGTGAGAAATACTAGAGAAATGCAAAAGACTGCCTAGCTGAACTAATTCTGGTAGGACTACTCAAAATGTGCGTGTAGGTACTTACACACACACACACACACACACACACACACACACACACGTTAACCTTTCTTCCACCTCATCACAATAATTCACAAGCTGCAATTTCTCTGTTGCGCAATTACATAAGCCAAATTCAGGTGTTTCTCAAGGTAAAATGACCTGTGTATTGTACTATTTATGTATTTCTTAACAATTTAACATGTGTAAAAATATTCAGGTCATATTCATTAGGTTCCTTTTTTTTTTTTTTACTCAATGTTTTACTGATGAAGAAGCTTCTGAGTGTTGTGGCCCTAGCATCATTTTGTTTTATTTTGGTTTGTATATAACCCGTATGGTTTTTATTGCACAATTTTGCAGAACGCAGTGATTTTTCAGGAACACATATGTCTCATTATCACAGAATCAACTATATTGAATTACTTTATTAGTTAAGATTGTAATGTCGCCTTCTCTTGCTCTATAATTATTTTAGTGTTGACTGAGTTTCTTGTCATAAATAAATTTAAAGCTTTGGCATTTCATTACTATTGAGTTGAGCTACCAAGTCCCACCATTGGATGTTCTCTTATTTGTGTTTAAATTCTAGATTCTTTGTGCTTTTTCCATGTTTCAATTAAGAGTTCATTTGGCAGCCAATAGACTCAGCCATTTGGAAACAAGTTACACTTTGAGAATATTTGTAGAACTTTGTTTAGAGAGGTATGGTTTTGCCTCATGGTTTCTAACAAAAATGACTGGAAAACTGCCTCTCCAATGCTCATGTGAACAGAGCCCAAATTACTCAGAGCAAACAAATGCCAATTGTGAGATTCAAAAATTCACTAATTCAGTAGACTCTTAATTAGAATTCAGTCAAAATATTCACCACTGCCTATTTGATGTGTCATTCTGATGAAACAGAAGCTGTTAAATACCTTGAGCTACATTTCCCCCTATATTATCTATCCTTAATAGATAATTTAAAAATGTCTTTATTTCAATATTTTCAATAATTATCTTAACTTTAATGCATGGGGGAGATAATAATAGCTTACTACTTCCTAGGTACTGTCACAGAATTATTTAAAAATTCTCTTTTTAAAATAATTTTAGGTGGGTACCAAAATCTCCACCATTTACATATGAGAAACCCCAAAGCACCTTAAAGTAATTTACCTAAGTTTGCTTAACTAGTGATGAAGTCTGAAATTTGAATCCAATCATTCTGACCCCTGAGTGAGTATGTTTAATCATTACAGCCTGCCTTTGACCTGGAAGAATTGAACATGGTATCTCCTGGGTTAGGAGAGACAGCTTACTTTGTGGTATTATCATATCACAGTGGTCATGTGATCTAGCTCCTACTCCTCTGACTAATAAATTTAAGCGAGTGGAATGATAACTGTTATAGTCCAGGGATCCACCTACCATTATCCTATTATTTCACTAAATGGGGGTTGGGCCAAACGTAAGTCATCTACACTTAAGAACTGCATCTTGGTCTAATCAATGGTTTTTTTTTTTTATCTCTGAAGATGGGGTAATAATAGCCTAGACTCATCTTTCAGCTGTAGAAACTCACCCTTACATTCTCTTCTGTAGATTTTACAACCCACATTCTTTTAATTGCTCTTACAAATGTTCTTAGCTTTCTATTTTTTTAAATTTATTTTTATTCTTATTGTTTATTTCTGCACCGTCTTATGTTCTACTTTAAATGATGTTTTATTTAAAATAATAGACCTGGAATCTTTTTATTTTTGACATTGTATTGTATTGAATATTAAGTTATATGGGCCATAACTAGCATTTTCCAATTTTTAATCACCTACAGAGTTTAACGGAAGTTGAATTAGATATTCCGTTATACTATAATGGAATATAGTATAGTGGAGAGAACATTGAAGACTGTGGGAATAAAGAGATTAAGGAGTTTTATCTTAGAACAACAAAATGTTTGTTTCCTGGGCCATTAACTATTTGTCAGGACTTAATGTATTCCTTATTTTGGTCTCAGTTGTTTCTCTATAAAAATAAGAATTGGGCTGATTATTCTGTATTATTTCTTTCAGCTTTAACATTGATATAGACGTGACTGCCCTGTCAATTTAGTTGTAGTGTGGTATAATTTTGTTAATAGAGAAGACTTTTTTATTAATTCAATGCTGACTCATCAAGTTTTCCTGTCTATGTGTAAGAACCCTTGTGCCATGAAGAACTTTTTAATTTAGTTTTATCCCTAAGGTCTTATTTTACTTTAAATTAATTTGGCCTTTGGCTTATTTCTAATTGATTAAAATCACTCTTTTTTCTCTTATTATTTTACATAGCTGTGCCTATGGGTAGTTAAATGTTTCTGTATTTTCATTCAAAAAACATTGATTAGGATTAAAGCATATCCGTTCTTCAGCTGACCTCTATGGACTGGAGAAAACAGGGGTGGCTCTTTCAGGATGATCTGTCGTTGGCAGATACAAAACATACAGTATAGTATTAGGTTTGTTCTTAGTTTTCACCAGCACTTCAAAAGCTGTGAAATCAGAGGCCAGAAATAGGATTTTCCACAGTCCTTTGAACAACTTCAATAAATTTCACTTAATTATATGTTGTCATAGTCTCACCATTCATAAAATGAAACTCTTCCTTTTTAACTTAAACAATTTAATTTATAACTAAAACAATTAAGAACACTGTGAGGTATAGTCTAATAAAATTATTTCATCTCTAGAAAATGAAAATGAACATTAAAAATGCATTATGTTACATTTTATGGTCACCTTAATATGAGAAAATGTATCCATTAAAAAGAACAGGATATGATATATAATGAAAAGACTACAACAACAACAATAAACTGTTAGGACAGAGAAATTACAGAATATGTAAATTAATAGAAAAGTGGTATATAAAGGTATCAACAGACCTGGTTTTTCAGAACGAAAGGCCCACTGAGTGGGTAGCACAATAAATGGAAAAAAAACTCACCCAGTGAAATTTCAGAAAAATAGGGACAAGGGGAAGATCTTAAAATCTTCCAAAGAGGGAGGAAAAAGAATGTCACATCAAAAGCTGAGCAGTTGTAGTTGGGCCAGCAACTCCCACAGTTTGAAGTGTGACTTATGCCACATTGTACTTCATGGAAATAAGGTGTGGAGGTATTATTGAAATATGAACTTCCTCTCCTAGATTGGCTCAGTATCCAAGGCAAGCCTAAGCCAGCAACTGAAGGTCATGAGAGAGCATGAAATGCTTAGTGAGATGAGCCAAAGGAAGGGTAATACCTACTAAGCACAAGGCTGACCTGGGAACACGGAGATGACAGACACTATGTAGTGTGAGGCAAATCCTTTAAATGAGGTTCTAGCTAGTATTGAAAGGGCAAAGAGGAAGGTGGCATTTAGGCCACACCTCAGTGAAGTAAAGCCTTGCCTCATTCTCAGTGTATTTCTAAACTGTGTGTGTGTGAGGGTTTGGGAGTGTGCAGTGACGTTCTGTTGGATGAAGGACCTTATTGAGGGTCCTTCAATGAATGAGGCATGATTAGTCACTTGGCTAACCTTGGAGAAAGATGTAAATCCCCAGAGCAGTTTAGAAAGGAGAAGGAGGGCTTTCCTGGCATGTGGGACTTTCAGGGATAAAACTGGGACAGTCATAGGCAAATAAGGATGATTTCATCACCCAAAGTTTAAGTTCCAGGGAATCTGAAGATAAACAGGTAAATGCAAGCTTGAGACTGGGATAAAAAGAAAAATAACAGGAGAAGAATAACAACGGAATGGGACTAGCCTGAGTTTGAGTGTAGAGTTCAGCATAAGCCTACTTTTGAGGGAGAACCTTCAGTCAAAGGGGTGAAAGGCTGAACTTGTTGCTGGCATGAGGCTGACTTAATATAGTGTATGCCCAAGATTGTGGACAGCTCATGTCTGCCCTTTCTCAGGTTTAAATAGGTATCTGTAAAAAAATAAAATATACAAAATTTCCAATGTACCTTTTCTCAGAATTAATTTGTGGTGTACATGAATATCATCAAAAATTAGATTCTTTTCTAGATATTAGGATTCATGAGGTTTTGTTTTAATTCTGGTCTGTGGACCCACTTACCATAGTGAACCATCACATCAGAAATCAGACACCCCAGCAGAACGTCACAGTGATGCACTCTGTGCTCTGCCTCCCTCTCATGCTCTCCTCAGGCCTATGCTTCATGACCTTTTGAAATTCCCAAGGACACAGTTCATTTTCATAAACACAAGATGTGACAGAAATTCAACAAAGGCCCCACGACATTGGCTGCTGTCAGGAAAACAAAGCCTAATTGGACTATCTGCTGGAAAAAAAAAAAAATAACAACAGCCCAGAATGCCTTCGTAGACTGAACTTTCAAAGGCTAGTTTTGAAAAAGATCTGCTGAACCAGGGTGTTGGCAGTGTATATTTTAAGACAGGAGTACTAAACTAGTATTGAAACACAATTTGAAATTAGATTTTAGTGTTTCCCTTTTCTTTCTTATGTAAAGAAAGTCTAAGCTTTTTCTGAATATAACTGCCACTTTTCCATTGTCAATACTGCCAGACCTGATGCCATAGTTTTCCATCATCTAATTTACCCCAGCAGTTCTGCAGTTTGAAATACAGAGTAATTATTCTCTACACTGGCTCTTCATTTTGTGTGCCATATGGGATTAATTGGAAATAACATTTACAAATTTTAGGTATCTAGAAAAGTAAGAAAACAATGAAATATGACTGAAAAAAGCAGGTGAATGTCTTTGAGGGGCAGTGAATGATGGAAAAATTCAAATAATGGGAAGGTAACAGTTATAGGGAAATAAAGCTGCAGATATACATAAATAAGAAATAATAAATTAAATATTAAAATAAAACATTTTTTTACAAAGGGCAAACTACAAGTTGGGAAATATTTCGTATTTTCCATTATGGTTGAGCCTATTGTTTTTGAAGTCATTGATGAGACTTAAAACAAACAGACTATCACTTTTTAAAACAGATTTAAATCTGTATAACCTTGGAGCTCTTAACCATTTGCATTTTAGCATCTGCTTTGCATGCTTCTTAATATGCATATCTTAGAATTGATTCAACTTACAAGCTGCTTCAGGAGGACATGCACTACTATTATATTGCAGAAATGATGATATTCAACAATCTGTATAACATAAATCTGAAAGGATGGCAAGGAAAGAACACAGAGTTAGGAGACTTCAATTTAGTCATATCATAATTACTAACTCACTTTGTGACCTTGCATAACATATCTAAGTCCTCCAAGCTTCAATTTTCACAAATAAAATGGATTAGATAACCCCTGTAAGACTTCCCAACTCCAAAATCCTCACGAATATGCCATCTTTTTATTGGGGGAAGGCTTGATCATTTCAATTAAGAAACAGACATCAATGGATGTCTCTTCTCTCCTTTTGATAAATCACATTTAAGAAAAAGTTCTCAAGAGCTTCACACTGCTGTAACAAATACTACTAAAGATAAATATTATAAGCTGGATATTAACGGCTCCATACTAATAAAAATGAGGCATGAAAAATGTGTTAAATATCAATAATCATAATATTTGTACATATAAGAAACTTCCTTGATGGGAGTCTCTTATGTGGGGTGTAGGGAGAGAGACTTACTACAAAAGCAAAAACTAAATCCAGCTATAAGCTAATTTCAAGAGATGTCCCTATGATATAAAATAAAGATACAGAAAGTGTGAAAGTTTAAAAAAACGGAAAATATTTTTTAAATTCCAATCAAAATAAAGTTGATGTAGTCACATTATCAAAATGGATAGACTTCAAAGATAAATGTATTGCTAGGGATAATGAGGATTATCATGCAAAAATAAAAAGAACAATTCACCATAAAGATACAACAGTTCTGAACCCTGAATATACCCACCAGAATAGCCTGAAACATGAGATAAGCATTGACAAAATTGCCTACAAATATTGCCAAAACAGAATTTTGATGGGACATTTTTATAAACTGATATAGATCAAACAGACATTCTAGTAAACAACTTGAATTGAAAGACATGTATAGAATCCTGCAGCCAACATTGAGAAAATACATATGGTTTTTCAAGGCAACATAGCCTATTAACAAACATTTTTGTGGAATATATGCATATCTGCATCTATGATGACATCATTTGCATTATACTATTAAGTGTCATAAATGTGCATTCAAAAACAAGTTCTCAAAGGCTCCCCATAACAAAGTCTTTTGTTATGGTGGCCAAAGAGAGCAGAAAGGATATGATTTACAATGTAAAGTTTTACGTGATTTTATAAAGGTATGTCATTTATCAAATGACTGTGTAACCACCACTAAAATCAATATACAGAACATTTTTATCACCCCACCTTGGGTCTCAGGAAGCCACTGATGTGCTTTCTATCATTACATACAAGATTTGTCTTTTCTAGAACTTCATAGAAATAGAATCATATGGTTTGTCCTTTTATGTGTCTGGTTTCTTTCACTCAGTGTGTTGTTTTCAGATTTGACTATATTGTTGTCTCAGTTGTTGGTTCTTTGCTATTGCTCTGTAGTATCCTGTAAACTGCTTTTTCACTGTCCGCTTGATAAACATTCTGGTTGCTCTCAGTTTTTTATTAATGAAAAAAGTTGTACTGTGGACAAATCACTTTACATTTCCATGCTAAAACCAAGTAATGGCTCACACAGAATAGCCTAAGAGCAAGTGAGGCCTTAGGCAAAACTCATATCCTAGATGGATTATATTAGTCCAGAATAACAGGCTTTTCTCTTTTTGGATAATCTTCTCATATTCTTTTCTACTGGTGGGCTTTTATATGCTGGATATAATTTTGTGTAGTTTATGTTTTCAATTAATGTATATTGCTTATACTTGGCATATCCTTTGGTTACTAAGTTTTGAAAACTGGCATTAACATAGGATTCCATGAGTGATCTTTTGGTAACTAAACTTCTACTGGGTTATGACTAGTTAATTTTACTTGTGGTTTGATTTCTTTCAATATTAGTCACATAAAATCACAATATCCTTGTAGTAAAGGGTAATGCGGTGCACATCTTACATTTTACATGGTAAATAGTAGTTCTTAATTTGTTTCCAGTAAATATTTGAGATTATCCATTACAGTGGAGTCTTCAAATGCAAATAGATAAAAATATGTGTTCACACATTAGTGAAGAGGGACCACGCTCACCAGCTGTGACTGAGTGGTTCCACTTTCCCAGGTTAGTTACTTACGATTTTTACTTTGTGCCTAGTGGTTTGGGGAGACATGTCCATATATAAAACTTTAGGTAGTCATACCACTTTCTTTCTGTAGAGCTGCTGACTGGGATGAGATTTAAAATACAGAGACATGATGATGTTGCTTTCCATAATTTCAACTTCTTTTAACGGAAAAACTGTCTCTGAAGTTTTTGCCTTACTATGGGCTTCAAAACTGAGAACTGAAGAAGTTTGTAAAGAAACTAACTTTATGTGGTTTTCAAGGTACATGATGGAAGAAATAGAAGAGGTAGATAGAATGCCTTAAACTGTTATGAAGAAATTAATTTCCTGATTGAGGAAGGAGAACCATAGTGATTCGTGCTCTGGGTATGCACCTTGATGTAATTCTATTATGTTCTATAATTTCATTTATAGTTGGCCATGAGGAGAGGAGTCAATGATGTTATCTATGAACTTTGGAGAGTTCTCTGACGAGGAATCAGAACTGTTTTTGTTTGTTTGTTTGTTTTTAAGTTTCTAATTCTTTTACGAATCAACTGGGTAATCTGAGGTTAACTCAGTATGACTCTGAGACTCTTGTTTCCTATGACTAATATGAGGAAGTTAAACTAGATCAGCCCTAAGTTTTCTTCCAGCCTATTTCATGCCTTTGTAAGTTTTAAATTAGAAGGGAAAACTTACAAACTTAGAAATAACCATGACCGGTCTAGATTAATGTTCCATCCAGCACCCAAATATGTGCAAACAATATCCCTAGGGAATGAACCATGAGTGGTTGTAATTTTTCATACTGACATCACCCTTAGCGGTAGAGAATGCATCAGCTCCTTGTAATCTCCACTGATGACACTGTAGTGCATAAATCCAGCCTATCCCCTTTGTAATCCACTTATGTTTGCTGTCAGTACCTACCTCTCAGGGGTTAAGAGTTTCATAAGGTTATTGTCCTCTGTATAAAGAAGTACTTACTTTTTTTTTTTCAGTCCTAAATTACCTTGCTCAGTTTTAAAAAGGATCTCTTTGAAAGGAGACTCGCTCCAGTATTTCAGATTTTGAAAGTTAAATCTGTGCTTGTTTTAGTCACATCAATCACCACTTTTTTATATTTTTAAGGTTTTAATCTGGTTGGCACCCTCTGGTGTTGCCTTCAGAAGTTGAAGAGTGTGACTCTTTCAGTTTCTTCTTGCATTGCTGGGTGTCTTTCCTAGAACTATTTCCACTCTGAATCCTTGTGGTTGCTTTAGCATTCCTTTTCGGAAATTTCACCAGGTCCATTTTGCATTTCTGGAGGTACAACAATAAAGAAGTATATAGGGTTATAGAAGAAGCAGCAGAAGAGAAAAGCAATGTATTTTCTTATATTTTTGCAAACAATCTGAGCCTGCTTGGACTTTTGGGTTACAGCAGCACCATAGGGCTGTGTTCTCAAGACACTACCCACTACTCACCTAATTCAAATTAGATTTTTTAAAAAAATTGTGTTGTATTTATTCTTTGTGTTTTTTTTTCTCTTCTCCCTCTCTCCCTGTGTCTTTCATTCCTGTCATCTTTCTTTTTCATTCTCTTCTCACTTATTGTTGCTTAAACCAGCCAGCTCTTTGTGTTTCAGGATTTTAGAATAGGACAATCCATCTTCTAGTGATTTATTATCTAAATTTCAATTTAAGACATTAAGCAATAAGAATTATTATTATGAACTACCACTGTGAATGCTATAATAAGCCTAAGTTAATCCATAGCATCCAAATAAATAATCAAAATAAAAGGCAATGATTTTCTGGAAAGCAGTGGAGAATGCTGAAGAGACTATCAAGGCAGGAGAAACTAAGAAAAGCCCTCCAAGATTAAAACAAACAAGAATTAAAGCCATCTCACCTTGAGGTATTTTATTACCCATTTGTTGCCCTCTCTTCAGGTCTAGTTCTTTTTCAGATTCAATCATTCTAATTTATGTTTCCTTCTTTCCCTGATTCCATCTCACCTGAAATCAACATGCATTGAATTTGCTCTCGTAGGTGCTGTTCAGCCTCAAGGTCAGTAGAGTTACAAAACCAGCAGAAGAGGGCAGCGTGCTAAAATGTATTCAGCACTTGCTCTATGTCAGGCACATTACTAGGCACTTTTACTGTTTCATGAAATCCTCCCAACATCCCTGTGGAAGAATTGTGATGTTGTTTCTTTCACATGAGTCATTCAATTATTTATCCTGGACATGCAAATGGAAAGCGGCAGAGTTGGAATTTGAGTGCAAGCTTTACTCTGCCAGAAAGCAGCTTTCAAACACCTCCATGAACTATGACATTAAGAGATTGTTAGAATCATTTTTTTCATTGTTTGGTTAATCTTCGCTTGAACATTACAATATAGAGCTGTTTTCTTCATAAGATATGTTTTTTTTCTATTCTTATTTTTCAGGAGACTAAAATAGACTACAGATCAATTTTATAGATCAAACAGAATGGCTCAAACTAAGTGTTTTCATAAAATGGGTCTTCAGGAATATTGAGAGTATTTTATGTACCCATCAGCTACTCTTCCTTTATGTCGTGTCCATTACCCTCACATAGTCAAGAAACAAGGGTGTGTGTATTTTCCTGTATTAAGGTAGCAGTCAGAGGTGGCTTTTCTTTATCTGGTCTGGTTTCTGTTGTAGTTGTTGATGATTTTTAATAATTTTAGAATGATGCCATAGATGAATTTGCAATTGCAGAAAACTTCAGAGACCTCGTAGTAGTTTTTTATTTTTTATTTCTATTTATATCTAAACTTCTAGAATATTCTACAGTGGATCAGAGATAGCAGACTTAAATGCAAATGAATATGGAATAAAATAAAGTTTCTTGGTAGGTCTCATTTGAAATTGGAATAAAAGTTTTTTTTAAAAGTATCTACTGATGAACATGAATGCTTTTAATGTTATTAAGTTATCAATTAGCCAATTTTATAATTGCACATGGTCTACTGAACACTGAATTCCCTCAGTAGGAAAATGCTATACTTTCCTTTCCGGGGGCCCTCAAGGGGAAAAGAAGTAATTACTGTCAATGATCCTTCGCTCCCTAAGTGCCCTAGTTGCAAACTCACCTATTTGTAATTCTAGCCACATATTCTCTTTCTCAAATTAGTTTAGGTAGTAACTGGAGGCTGACAGAATGCTTATTTAAAGTCATCACTAGAATATATATGTAAATATATAACCTTAAGTTACTGAAGGAGGATTGGAATATTTCTTTATAAGAGAAAAAAAAATTAAATGATGGAAGTAATGGGGTTTATATTTTTCATTACTCCTTCCAAATGCAATACAACCTATACTTATGTTCCTTAACTGGTAGGCAACTTGAGTGGTTTGACTCAGCATGATAATACCACTTAATGTTTCATCAGCCATCACATATAAAGACTTCAGCTATAGCAGAAACAATTTTTTAAAAAATATTTTTCACTAAGGTCATTTAAAGATATAGTCAAATTTTTAACACAGTAGGTGTAAAAAGTCCAAACTGGGGATAAGAAATACTGTAATCTTCAGAGGCATAAGGGTCTGGTTCTGCCTGCTCTTTCCTGGCCTCCATGGATTTGATTTTTTTAGTCACTGGTAGTGAAATTACTAGTTTGCCTTGTTTATGGATTTCCTCGGTTGGAATTCTTAGTCTTTCATGTGCCCTGCACCCATTTGGAATTTTGGCAAAGTCTGTGTATCCCTTCTCAGAAAAATGTTTTAAAATTCATAAAATACATAGAATTACAAAAGAAACCAATTACATAGAAATGCAACTAGAAAGTATTAAACACAAATTTGTGATGTAGTAATTATGTACTTCCTTATTAATGCATTAAATAATACTATTCTAATAATTACTATCATTTTGAAGTTGTGATCTACACAATATGTCAAGATTTCTGGGACCAATGTAATGGGATATGAACATTTTTGATTTCTATTGATGACCAAGTTATAGTTATTGTTTCGTATATTACTGTTTATTTTCCAACATCCATAATTGAAGAAAATTCTAATTTCAGTTGGAGGTTGGTAGAGCTAAGAATATATATATTTTTCCTATCTAAGTTCATAGACTGCCTGAATCCTATCTATGACTCCATTAAGAAGTTATAGACCCAAGATTAAGAATGTGTGCCTTGAAATAACACAACTGCTTTTTAGTGGAGGGTGATAAATGCAGTCTCATTTTACCATTTATAATTTCCAAAATGCCCTACTTTATCCTTTAGCACATAGCCTGCTAACACAATATTCATTCTGCAGCCCATGGATCAAGGAGTAATTTCCACTTTCAAGTCTTATTATTTAAGGAACACATTTTGTAAGGCTATCCAGCTGCCATGGATAGTGATTCCTCTGATGGATCTGGGCAAAGTAAATTGAAAACCTTCTGGAGAGGATTCACCATTCTGGATGCCATTAAGAACACTCATGATTAATGGGAAGAGGTCACGACATTAACAGAAGTCTGGAAGAAGTTGATTCCAACCTTCATGGATCACTTTGAGGGGTTCAAGGCTTCAGAGAAAGAAGTAACTGCAGATGTAGTAGAAGTAGCAAAAGCAAAACAAAACAAACAAACAAACAAACAAAAAACTAGAATTAGAAATGCTGCCTGAAGATGTGACTGAATTGCTATAATTCCATGATAAAACTTTAATGGATGAAGAGTTGTTTCTTCTGGATGAGCAAAAACAAGTAGTTTTTTGAGATAGAATCTACTCCTGGTGAAGATGCTGTGAAGATTGTTGAAGCGACAACAAAGAGTTTAGAATATTACATAAACTTGATAAAGCAGCATCAGTGTTTGAGAGGATTGACTCCAATTTTGAAAGAAGTTTTACTGTGGGGAAAATGCCATCAGACATCATCGCAAGCTACAGAAAAATGGTTCATGAAAGGAAGAGTCAATCGATGTAGCAAATTTCATTGTTGACTTATTATAATAAATTGCTGCAGCCACCCCAAACTTGAGCAACCACCAGCCTGATCCGTCAGCAGCCATCAACATTAAGCAGCACTCATGACTGCAGACCTTCTTTCTAACGATGAGGGACCAGATAAGGATCACTTCCTACCACCTGCATTTGACTTCTGGTCTGCATCATACTTGTGTGTGGGTTATGTGCTGTTGAGTCAGTTCTGACTCCTGGCGACCCTATGAATGAATGAGGTCCACAATGTCCTGTCCTCAACAGCCCTGCTCAGCTCATATAGACTCATGCCTTCGACGGTTTTTATGGAGTCACTCCATCTCATATTTGGTCTTCCTCATTTCCTGCTGCCTTCTATTTTCCCCAGCATTATTGTCTTTTCCAAAGAACCCTGCCTTCTCATGACGTGCCAAAGTAGGACAACTTTAGTTTGGCATTTTTGCCTCCACTGATGTTTAAGGCTTAATTTGCTCGAGGACCCACTTGTTCATCTTCCTGGCAGTCCGGGGTATCTGTATTTCAAATGAATCAATTTTTTTCCTATCAGCCTTCTCCACTGTCTAATTTGTGCATCTGTACATAGTAATTGGGAATATGAAGGTGTGGATGATCTTAGCCTTGGACTCTAATGATACATCTTGTTCTTGATGATCTTTTCTAATTTTTCAATTGCTGCTCTTCCGAGTCTCAGCCTTCTTTTTCTACTTCTCCTTCTCCTCCTCCTCCCCTCTTCCACCCCCTCCCCTCCCTCTTCTTCTTCTTCTTCTCCTCCTCCTCCTCCTCCTCCTCCTCCTCCTCTTTTTTGGCTGTAGTCTCCATATGAATTAATGACTGAACCAAGGTAAACAAAATCTTTAACAATTTCAATATCTTCATCATCTCTGTTAAAGTTGTGTATGTCTTAAGCATGATTTTTGTCTTCTTGATATTCAAATCCTTTGACACTTTATTCGTTCACTCTCATCAGGAATCATTTCAAGTCGTTGCTACCTTCTGCCAGTAAGATGGTGTCATCTGCACCTCTTAAGTTACTGATATGTCTTCCACAAATTTTCACTCCTCCTTCCTCTTGTCTAGCCCAGTTTTTCATATGATATGTTCTGTAAAGATGAAACAAACAGAGAGGTAAAATGCACACTTGACTGATACTTTAGGCTACAGAACACCATTCTGTCTCTCCATGTTCTGTCCTGACAGTAGCTTCCTGTCCACAATGCAGGTTACATATCAGGGCCATCAAGTACTGAGTCACATCTATTTCTTTTGGATCAACCCATAGCTTTTCATGATGGATACAGTCAAAGCTTTAACTGTAGTCCATAAAACATAGACTAACTTTCTTCTGACATTCTTCAGAACACTGTAGTATCCAGCAAAATGCTCACCATTAGATCTCAAGTACCTCTTCCTTTTCTGAACCCAGCTTGAACATCCAGCATTTCTTGCTCCATATAGAGAAGTTTTTGTTGCGTCACCTTGAGCATCACTTTACTTGTGTGGGAAATTAGAGCAGTGGTTCTGTAGTGACTATCTCCTTGGCATCGCCTTTCTTGAAGACTGGAGTGTGTATTAAACTTTTTCAGTCTGTAGGCCATTGTTTTGTTTTCCGTATTTGTTGACATACTCGTATTCTTGTTAGGATATTGATAGATCCTGTATCTGTGACTTGACATAATCCTATTAGTACCCCATCTACTCCTAGTGATTGATTTCTTCCCAATACTTTTAGGCAACATTCACTTTGCTTTCTAGAAATTCAGGTTCTTCCTCATAGGAATCTTCTTCAAAGGTGTCTGTCATCCTTTTGTCACTTCTACATAGATTTTCAGTATATTATTTCCACTTTCTCTTTATTTTCTCCTGGTCTAATAATGTGCTTCCTTGTTGGTCATGTAGCATTCCTAATCTAGGTTTGAATTTCCCTTTTATTTCTTGTACCTTCTGGTAGAATTCTCTTATTTTTCCTTTTTTGTTGTTCACTTCTAACTGCTTACATTGACTATTATAATAACCATAGTTCTCTTTATCTTTACATGGTAGTCACTGGAAAACTGCATTCAGGATTCTAACCCTGCTTTCATCACCTTTTGCTTTTGCCTCTTGCCTGTATCTAACACTTTTTAGACACAGCTGTCATACGTCTTTTTTTTTTCTTTTTTTTTTTTTACTTTTGACTTTCTGCATTGTTGTTTCCCATTCTTCCCTAATAATATTTCTAGTTTCAATACACCGTTTCTTTTGGTTCTTGGTCAGTTAAGTTTAACAGTGCAAATCTGTTTTTTTATGTGGTTGTTCAATCCATATTTATGTTATACAGATATATATTTTTTAAGATTTTATTGGGGAAGGGGACCAGGACTTTATTGGGGAACAGTGTGTACTTCCAAGACTTTTCTCCAAGTCAAGTTGTTGTCCTTTCAATCTTAGTTGTGGAGGGTGCCGTTCAGCTTTAAGTTGTCCTTTCAGTCTTAGTGTGGCGGGCACAGCTCAGCTCCAGGTCCAGTTGCCGCTGCTAGTTGCAGGGGGCACAACCCACCATTCCTTGCAGGAGTCGAACCAGCAACCTTGTGGTTGAGAGGATGCGCTCCAACCAACTGAGCCATCTGGGAGCTCAGCGGCAGCTCAGCTCAAGGTGCTGTGTTCCATCTTAGTTGCAGGGTGCACTGCCCACCATCCCTTGTGGGACTCGAGGAATCAAACTGGCAACCTTGTGGTTGACAGCCCACGCTCCAACCAACTGAGCCATCCGGAAGGCAGCTCAGCTCAAGGTGCTGTGTTCAATCTTAGTTGCAGGGGGCAGAGCCCACCATCCCTTGCGGGACTCGAGGAGTTGAACTGGCAACCTTGTGGTTGAGAGCCCACTGGCCCATGTGGGAATCGAACTGGCAGCCTTTGGAGTTAGGAGCATGGAGCTCTAACCACCTGAGCCACCGGGCCGGCCCTTTATATTATATTTTGACACCACTATCCCTTCAGTACTCCTTTTCAGCTTTACTCTAATGTTTGATATTAAGAGTTTGTGGTCAGTACCACAGTCTGCTCCTGGTCTTGTTTTGGCAGAGAGAATACAGCTTCTCCATCTCCTGCCTCCAATTACATAGACAATTTGATTTCTATATTGGTCATCTGGTGATGTCCATGTGTGTTGTCATCTGTTCAGTTGTTCAAAGCATGTGTTTGTGATGGACAAGTTGTTGGCTTCTTATAAATCCATGAGCTGATCTCCTGCTTCATGTCTGACCCCTTGTCCAAATTTCCAATGACATTTTGAGTCTGTTTTACTTTTTACATTTGTATTCCAATCACCTATAATTATCAGCATGTCTTGTTTTGGTATGTGGTCAATTTCTTCCTGAATGCTTGTGTAAGAGCTTTTAATTTCATCTTCTTCAGCCTCTGTGGTTGGAGCATAGATTTGAATGATGGTTATATTAGCAGTTTTTCCTAGAAGTCTGGTTAATATTATTTAGTCAGACCTTGCATCTTATCCCTTAAATGCTTGTGCTACATTCTGTCTCAGTATTAACGCCACTCCGTTTCTGAGCTTGTCATTTCCGGAGTAGAACACTTTGTAGTTGCCTCACTGGAAATGTCCCATTCCAGTCCATTTAGCTTGCTAACTCGAAGCAGTGGCATGTTTAGACATTCCATTTCTTGCTTTACAATTTCCAGCTTACCTTAGTCCATGCTTCTATGTTCCATGTTCAGGTTGTATGTGTGGGGCAGCATCGTCCTTTCTTTTCTCCTTTGCGCGCAGCGGGGGCTACACGTCCTTCTGGCTTTGGTCTAGTTGCGTCATTAGCAACTATGCTATTAAAACATGTTCTCTCTTTTTCCCCCAGTAACGGTTTGAGTGTTTTCCAACCTGGGAGTCTCATCTTTCAGCACTATCTCATATTTCATTTTGGACTGTCTCATCATAGGGTTTTCAGGATACAACAAAAGATAAAAAAGAAGACAAATAATAAAAGTAAATGCAGCAGTGGTTTATCATTGCCTTCTGCCGTGCAGTGCATGGGTCCAAACCACATGTGCTCAGGTCCGTGGTGTCGTAATCACCAAATGCCTATGAAATATAAGTGCCCTTGTACTTACCTCAATTCACATTCCCCACACACTTCAGTCTGGCAAGCTGTTTATTTTTGATCCCAGAGACCAGCTAATGTTACATCACTTTCTCTTTTACTGAATTAAATTCACTGGTATTAAGAATCTGGAGACTCTAAACCTGCACATGCTATCAAAGTTTTTTCTAGTAAAGCATTACTATAAATTGCTCTCTGGGTCTGATTTTTTAAAATGACTTTCAAACACTTTGCTGAATGCTTCACTTAAAATGCATCAATGTGTCTTAAAATATTTCTGCCCCTTTCCCTCCTGTTGGTAGTCAGAAACTTGAAGAGCAATCATGGAATTTCTCCATTTTCCTAAATACCCATTCTAGTACTATAAGCTCTTCTATTTGCAACACGGATTCATTGGTGGCTTTGGGACCATAAGCTTAGTCCTTTCAACTTCCTGTTAATTGTCACTTTTCCACTATTAAGACGGGTGGCTGTACTACAACACTTTGGTAACTTATTCACTCTGTAGCCCCAAATCCTCCTTTTCAAACCCTAAGTATATGCTCCATTAAAATGTCCCTTGTTTACAAGACCTTATATCCTTGCATAAAGATTTCAATACCTGCCTGATAGACAGTAATATAGTAGCAGTCCAGGCTGGGGATTCCTCTTTCAATTGGTAAAATAGGAGAGAAAATCTTATCACTTTAAATATGTGTGCAACAGGCTTTTTCCCCTTCTTGGAACATTTCTTCAGTTTCTCAAAGCTGTATCAGTGACGTTGTATTAAAAATAACCTCTCGTCAGCTGCTGCATGTGGGAGTTTCTTAGAATGCTGAGTCTAGTAAGTTCATACCCTGCTTTCTGTATGCCTAGCTTTCCATTTGATGCTAGTCTACAATATAAGGAGTAGTTTCCAAAACTTGTCTTTGACTTTGAGGTGTATTCCAAGAGCAATGAGGACGTTAGATTCTACATCCTTATCAATTCTTTCAACCGATTTAAGTCAAGGCAAGAATATCTAGAATGTGGATTGTATTTGAGGGTAGATGATTACATAAAAGATGTAATTGGCTAAGACATGCCAGATCACAAGATACAAGACAGAGTCTAAAATGAAACCCGAGTGACCACAGACATAAGAAATTTCTATAAACTTGCTTCAAATTCCCAACATTTTATTAATTTTATTTTCATATCTTTCTCTTGGCCATCACCTTACTGCATCTATCCTTCCCTGACACATGAATGCAAAACTCCAACTTTCAGCAGTTCCTCATGAAATTTTGTCATGCAACCATTTCAAGAATTTATAACTTTACCATAGATATTCAGCAATGCATGGGCAGGATCACGTTTTAAATTATGGGACCTTTCCTCATCCATTACTATTTCCTCTGCCTTTTGTTCTGCTTCTTATCTCAGGGGAGAAACCAAAAAATTCCTTTTCTTCAGTATAAAAGACTGTGGAATGGTTCTGTTCATACTCAGGTTCTTCGAGGTTTCACTTCATATCTGAAAAGAGCTTGTGTATTAATTTATGCCAAATAAACACAGTATACTTCTGGAAAGATATAACAAGGAAAAAGGTTTTATTTTTGGTCAGATATAATTATAATTATATTTATACCAAATAACATACGGTAGACATGAGTGATGTAATACAGGCTTTGGGAACACGGAGTAAGAGATGACTGATTCTCATGTGGAAAGTTGGGATACAGAAGTGAAAGTGAGATGGGAAATCAAGGTCACGGGAATAGCAAATGTGAAGACATTGGTGATTATGATGTATTTAAAGAAAGATGACCAGAGTGACGCTGAAACAAAGGATAGAAGAAAGAGGATAGGATTGATGTGAAATGTTAGAAAGGTAGACTGTTGTACCCAGAAAAAGTCATTTTGCATTTGCACATATAAATATCTTGAAGTATCTTCTGGAAGATTGGAATAGACTGCAGAACTGAGTCATTATCCTCAAAGCTTTGCTCTCCTTAAAATTTCTGCTTCAAGTGGCAAGTATGAATTTGAAATTTTGTAGAACAAAGTAACTAAGCAACAAGATGGAACATCTTAAGTCAGAAAAAAGTGGTATTTAATTTAATATTTCATGAGTGCATATTGTACTTAGGACTATATGGGATATACAAAAGTAACAGAATTTCATATGCTGTAAGTTCACTTTGTGTCTGTGTAGCCTTAGTAAACCAATAAGACTTTGCTCAAGCATTATTTAACAGTCGGCAAGAATGATTTTCCTCTCTTCTGAGGCTTAACACAAAGCTTAAATTATATGATCTAACCAAATCAAAAAAGTGTTTCTATGTTAATATATTTCACTATGAAAATTTGGATATTTTATGAAGTTAAAAAGAATGCAGGATATTGAAGGTGCATTGACGAGGAGTAGGTAGAAGAGTGTTTCTTCCTTCCTTCCTCACTCTCTTTTTTGCATTATCCTTTCCTTCCAACCTTTTCGTCTGTTTTACAAATATTTATTGAGTGCCTGCTATGTGCCAGGGACTTTGCTTGGTACTGGGAGACAAATTGAAAATTACAATATTGTGGGACAAAAGTCTTTTAAAAAAGATGTTCAGGAAGGATATAGGAGGAGCCTCAACCCAAACTTGAAGGATGAGAAAAACACTCCAAAGAAGTTAATTTTAAGTGGAAATTTGAATAATAAGAGATGCTAAAGAGCATTAAAGAGAGAATTTTGAAAATTAAAAGGATTGTTTACAATTGGCTGACTTTTAAATAAGTGGTGAATTTATCAAGTAAAATGTAGTAAGCATTTAAATTTTATGTGTAAATTTGAAATAGTTTTCAGAAGTATGATAAAACATTAACAATCATATTGACTTGTAATTACTAATTTGAATAAACCCAAATTGAACACACCAAGCCCTCCCATAAGCAGTCAGTCCCATTTATTAGTTCAGTTAATCAAATTTCCTTAAATGTAAAAATATTATAGAGAAAAAAAATTAAGCAATCTACAAGAGATAGTGAAATCAGAGATGTGTGTTACGATTTTATATAGATAAGTTATGGAAGGCTTTTCTCATGAAATAACATTTAAGTGGTGACCTGAAGGACGTGAAGGAGAGAATCTTAAAGATATCTGTGGGGAGAGCATTCTAGGAAAAGGGAACACCATGTGCAAAGATAAGCAGTTCATATATGTGCAAAGGTATGTTTTTGAGGGTTAAAAATGCATATTGTAATCTGTCTAGTAAACACTACAAATAAAAAAGAAGCATAGCTAACGTGTCAATAGAGGACATAAATGGAATATTAAAAAATACTAATTCAGTGTCTTTTGCTCTTCCTCCACCCCCCAAAAAAGGCTGAGGAGGAAGAACAAAGAAACAGTGTTATAGGACACATAGAAATCACCAAGATCTTAGACTTAAATATAAATGTCTCCATAATTACATTAAGTATACATAGGGTAAATAATTCAATTAAGAGGCAGAGATTATTAGGCCAAATAATAAAATAAGAATGGTCTACATGTTGTTTACAAGAAATACTTTAAAGACAAAGACACAGAGATAGATAGGCTGTAAGCTAAGGGGTAGAAATATATACATTCCCGCAAACACTAAGCATAAGAAAGCTGATGTGATTGTGTTAATATCTAATAAAAATGTCATAATGAAGAACACATATTAATCTTAAATATGTATGAATTTAACATCAAAGTTCCAAAATTAATTAAGCAAAACTTGTCAAAACTGGGCAGTCGGTTAGCTCACTTGGTTAGAGCACGGTGCCCTTAAGAACAAGGTGTGGGTTCGATCTCCACATGGGCCACTGTGAGCTGTGCCCTCCACCACTAGATTGAAACAACCACTTGACTTGGAGCTGATGGGTCCTGGAAAAACACACTTAAATAAATACCAGTTTTTTTAAAAAATAATAAAGCTTAAAAAAAACCCACAAAACTTGTCAAAACTAAAGAGACAATGGATAAATCTACAATCATATTTGTGATTTTAAAAACTTCCAGAAATTGGTAAGAGGAGTTCACATAGTCAGTATATAAAAAGGTTGATTTACGCTATAAACCAAATTAATCTAATTGACATTTTCAGAATACTATAACCAAAGTTAACAGATTATGCATTCTTTTGAAATGAGTATGGAATTTTCATGAAAATGAATTTTATTCTGAGTCATGTAAAAAAACTCAATAATTTTGAAAGGCTCAAAATTTACAAAGGAAACACTGACCATAAATGTAATAATATAGAAATCAATGTCAATAAAAAATTGATAAAGATCCTTAAATGTTTCAAAATTACACATAAACACAATACTTCCAAAAACTCATGGATCTAAGAAGGACCAAAATATATAGATATACTTAAAATTATTTGAAATGACTTATAATACACACACACACCATATCAAAGTTAGTGGGGTACAACTAAAGAATTTCATAAAAGAAAAGTATAGGTTTAAGTGCTTATTTTATGAAAGAAAAAAACCATTAATTGAATGATCTAGACTCCTACTTAAGAAGACACTAAAAAAAAAGAACAAAGCAAACCCAATGTAAGTAAAAGGAAATATAAGAGGTAAAATCAATGCAACATAAAATTAAATAATAGAGAAAATCAACAAAGTGAAAGTTACTTCTCTGAAAAGGTTAATAAAATTGATACACCTACTAAAAACACTGCTGAAGAAAAATAGAAAAAAAAACAAGTTACTAAAGTCATGAATCAAAAAGAGGGCATTACTAGAGATGGTAAAGAAAATAAGAAGATATAATGAATAACTTCATAGCATATAATGCAACAATTTATATGAATTGCTATTCCTTTAAAAACACAACTTACTATAACTTTTACAATGATAAATGGATATTTTGAAATATCCTGTCTATTAAAGAAATACAATTTCCCAGAACAAAAACTCCATGTCCAGATGGCTTTGGTACTGATTTCTATTAAATATGTAAGGGAAAAAAATCATACCTGTATGACACAAACTCTTCACAAAGTAAAGAAGGATTACTTCTCAATTCATTTTATGAGGCCAGCATAACCCTGATACAAAAATAAGCCAAGGCTATTTATTGCAAGGGGGAAAAATTTACAGGCCAATATCTTTCATTCATATAAATGTAAAAGTTCATAATGAAACATAACCAATAGATTATAACAATATATAACAGGGACAACACGTCATGACAAGTAGGTTTTCCCTGGAATTCAAAATAGGTTCATATAGGAAATGCAACCAGTATAATTCACAGTAGTAACTGAATATCACATGATCATTTTAATAGTGCAGAAAAAGTATTTGCTAAATTCAGTGACAATTTATGATTTAAAAAAAGTCCCAATAATAAACCAGTAATATAGGGAAACTTCTACAATATGATAAAAAACATCTATGAAAACTTTATAGCTAAAATCAAATGCAATGGTGAAAAATGAACCCCTTTTGCTTTAGATCAGCAGCAAAACAAAGACTGTTCTCATCTCTTTACCCCACCCCCAACATTGTAGTAGAGATCCCAGCAATGTAATAGGGCAAGAAAAAGAAATAGAAGGAATAAAATTTGAAAGAGATGAAATAAAGTCATCATTTTTTTCAGGCAGCCCAACTGTATGTAAAATATCCAAAGTCACCTGTAAAACCACTATGAACTAATAAGAGGATTTTGTAAAATTTCATTATACAGAGTCAATATACAGACTCAAATCAAGTTTTTAAAAATTTTCAAAGTATAGTTGAGAAACAAAAGTTTTAAAATATTCCCTTTACAGTAGCAACAATGCTTAGGAAGAAATCTAATGCCAGATACTTAAGAATTCTACATTGACTACTGCAAAAACATTTCTGAGAAATTAAAACTTTAGACAATAGGAAATGTGTATCAAGATGATGATTCAAATACTCAGTACTGTTAAGATATCAATTCTGCCCAAATTGTTGTAAAATTTTAATGGAAGCCTAATAATGCTGTAATAATATTTTTTTTTGTTTTGATAAAAAATATAAGCTGATTCTAAAAATCTGTTTTGTAAGCTAAAGGACCTAAAATGACCAAATAATCTTGAAAGAAAAGAACAGAGTTACCGCTATGAATGAAGAAGTGTGGTATTAGTGAAAACACAGACAAATAGATCAAAATATTAAATAGAGAGTGCAAAAATAAACTCTAAGTATGCTCACATGATTTTTGACAAAAGTACCAAAGCAATTCAATGGGAGAACAAAGAATCTTTTCAGAAAATGGTGGATCAGCTGGCTGGGGTGGGGATGTGGGATGGGATAGATGGAGAATCTCTAGCTTAACCTCACATCATAAACACAAATTAATTTGAGTTGAATGAAAAACTAAAATGTTAAGGTTAAAACAATGTTTGTACAAGAAAACAGGAGAAAATCTTCACAACCTTAGGATAGGTAAAGGTTTCTTAGCGAGCACACAGGAAGTACTAATCATAAAAGGAAGAAAAAATAAGATAAATTAGACTTAATAAAAATTAAAAACCTTTATTCAATCTGAGCAATAAAATAAATAATTGGATTATAAACCAAATAATTAAATGAATATTCATGTTTTCAATAACTGGATTAATAAAGAAATGAGGGGAAAGTGACAACTCTTTCTTATAAAAGAATTACAATTAATAAACGTAGAGGAATGAAATAAATAGACAATCGCCATTAGACATCACAGTAATTACTGCCACAAATGAGTTTCACTAATGGATGCTAAATTAGTGGGCAAAAATTGAAGCAGATCCAAGTTAGCTGGTACTATTAAAGTATATCCCCCTAAATATTTATAAGTTTCAGAGCAAAAAAATAGTAACTTTATAGTGGAGAATCCTGGTGGAAACTACTTAAGTGATCAATGTTAATATTACCAGTAATACATATCAATATCAAGTACCTCCTGAAAAGGTCACATCACCTTGTGGTAGCCTTCTTCATAATGGATAACCTCAATTTCATTATGAGAAACTTAAGTTGAAGGAAATTCTACTAAATACATGACCACATTTTTTCAAAAATGTCAAGGTCATGAAAAACAAGGAAAGACTGAGGAATTGTCACAGACTGGAAGCAGAATTAGGAGATATGACCAATGAGTGTAATGTGGGATCCTTGATTAGATGTCGGAACAGAAAAAGATATGGATAAAAGAAATGGTGAAATCCGAGTAAGTTTTGTACTTTATTTATATGTTCGTATACTAAAGTTAGTTTTTTGGTTTTGATTAATGTTCTATGGTTACGTAAAATGTTAACATAGAGGAAATTGGGGGGAGGATGTATGGGAAAGCTATACCATTTTTTTTTCAACTCTTCTGTAAGTCTAAGATTATTTCAAAGGAAAATTTAAAACAAAACAACAATGACCAAAATCAAAAACTCATTTCTAAGTCACTCCTCTGTAAGAGCTAGCTCATTTCCCTGGTCTCTCTGTGTATGTGAATTCCCTAAGGTACCTGACTATCTATGGGACATTTCAAGTGCCATACTCATAGCCTCTTTTGAGGAAAGTACCAAAAGAGAGTTTTCTGTGTATAATGTTGATATGGTTTGGGTCACATGACATATGAGTTTGTAAACTTCCTAAAAAACTGTAAATTTGGACTTTATTTTCCCCAATTTTTCTAACTAGGCGAAACATTCGCCTCTCCCTTGGCAAGTAATGTTGCTTCTTCATAGGAAATTTAAAAGCATTTACACCATGAGTGCAGTAATGTGTTGGTTTATACTAGTCTCCATTTGACATCTCTTTTTCAAGAAATGTTTGGTTGCATGAATAATAATGAAGTATTTTACTGAAAGAAGCTCTAAATGTTAAATTTCATGTACCAGTGAGCAAAAGGCCAAAATAATCTGAGAGGGGCAGGAAATTGTTAGTTAGACCCCTGAAATCAAATTATATAGACAGTTGTCTACTCTACCTAAACTGTCTGGGTTTAGTTTAAATAATCTTTATAATATTTGAGAATTCTAAAAGATATTTTATGGCCTTAGGAATGAGACTATTTTAATTTCAAAACCTCAGTTCAGCACATTAGTTTTCCACCCACACAATAATGATCTATAAGAGCTATTGAGACAACGCTCTCTATAGTCCCAACAGTACGTCAGAAAGCTCACAATGTTAAATCAGAATAGCAAAGAATAAGAGCACAAATCAAGTGAAATTAATAAAGCAAACTGAATATCAGTGAACATAGCCTGTAGGCAAATTTCTTCCTGGACTGAAAACAGAAGCGACTTAGTAAACATTTTTAACAATGCCCTTGAGTAAACTGTATTTGATTCACAAGGTCACATCTTCAGAAATGTTATTTAAAGATACACGATGTTTATTCATTTTCATGTTTCTTCTGTCATTCTCAGTGGTGTCAACTAATGATCAAATATACCCATTATCTTTTTTCTTGTAGCTGCTTTTCCACCAGGGAAATAAAACTACTGTGCTGAAGTTAAAGATAAATTTTCACCCCATGCTACAAGGCCATAAACTGCTTGTTTATTTAGAGATTTTCACTGTTGATAAATATGGTGCTCTGTCAAGTGTTGGCAGGACCAGTAATACTTCCCTTGTCATTTAATGGCAATGCTGAAGTGCCCTGTACCTAAAGGACATGGAGTAATACTAACACTTTGTGATTAGAGGTGTTGTCTCTTGAATAACTCAATTCTCTTTCGAAAGCAACCTACACTGGCACTATGGAATAAGCTTGCTGTGTTAACTTCCAAAGACCATTGGGGAACAATGTAATGAACTGCAAACTTAATGGCAAACATAATGCTAGTGGTATACTCTTCTATCCCTCAAAGAGTGACTTAGCTTCTGTTTCTGATGACCAGATTTGGAATACCTAATATATTTGTTTCATGACAATGAAGGCTGTTTTTTTTTGTTTTGTTTTTTTAACACTGCAAAATGGGAGAGCAGCTATACCTACAAGAGCATAGACAGCAAAGATTCTTTCCCCAAGTTATTTTCTTACCACTTAATAACTTTTAAAATGAAGCTATTTGTTAGTGAAATTATGTAATAGCAAGTGTACAATTACTAACCAATGTCACCCCAATATGTTTAATAAAAAAAGTTAAAGGACAGCCACATATATAACATGGGATTTGTATCTAGCACATATAAAAAAATCATGCAAATAATAAGAAAAAATCACAATACCTATAAAATAAATAAAAATTAACAACAACAACAATAAAATCCCTGATAGATTATATATAGTCAATAAACATAGAAAAAGATGTTCAACCTCACTACTAATCATGGAAATAAAATTAAAATGAGAATTAAAAAAATAAATAGATAAAATTATGCTGTTTACTCAGCACACTCTTAGTTTCACTTAGCCATTAAAAATTTTTTATAAAGACTTATATAAATATTCCACATAGGTATTACAGGAATCTAGTATGAGATAGTTCTGAAAACTACCAAGCAACATGCAAATGCAGAGTATTATTATTTATAACAATTGGAATTATCATCAATAGTAGTAGACAAAAGAAGTTTCTTTGATATTCGATTTCTCCCTTTTTTGTTTAAATTACACCCACTAGGCACTATTTTCTTTTTTTTCTCTCTCTCTTTTTTTGTCTTCAGACATCTAGTATCCTTAGGCTTACATATTTATATATATATGTATATCTATATTATATTATATATATAAACTTTATATATATATATTATATATATAAACTGAGTTGTACTTTTGTGTGAGTATGATTTATTCTCCCATACAATTTTTTTTTTAATTTTTCACATTTGAATGCAGTATAGTTATCGATTCAAAGGAATGAGGCTAAAATGTTGTAATAAAATTTCATGTGGGATGAGATACTTTCTAAAGCTGGGACACAATATGTTTCTCCATAGGTCTCTGAGTTAGTTTTTATTTATAACATCCACAATTGTCAAATACCTTGGAGAAGGGATGCAGGTACCTAAATGTGTTAGGGTTCTATCATATTAATTTGGCTTGGATACATTTTTGAGATACTTGGCAAGCATTGGAAAAACATGGAGTTGTCACAAAACAATGGCTGAGAAACAACTTAGGAGCTTGGAAGATGATGTCTGTTGTTTAATTTATACTCAATAAATCTGTGAATGTGATGGAGTTAAAAATTCCTCATTTTACAGATGGAACAATTGGGTGCAGAAGAGTTAACTTGTTCAAGCTTCCAGACAGCCCTGTGGAGGAGCTGAGAAATGACACAGATGTTGGGAACACTGTTTCACTGTAAGGAGGCTAAACGAGATGGCAGGGCAGACTCCTGTTCCAACCAGAAAAGTTCTGCTTTGTTTGGTTTTGTTTTTTTCTGCTTTTTACTTGAGGGTTCCTAATGAAATTTTGTTTGAGAAAAGTAAATGAGTTCAAATGTAAACATTTATCCAACCAATTGTTTAGACTGAATGTATAGTCATTTCTAGTCACACCTATGCCTCTATATACATCATCAGTGATGATTCCATTAAAAAATAGAATAGGTAAATAGCATTCGGGAAGTTAGTTTAAAGCAGAGGCTTTCAAATTTTTGGACTGCAATGCATAAAAAGAAATACTATAAAATCGCGATGATCCAATATAAAAATAGAAACACATGATAGAAACGAAAGTGCTACAAAGCCGACTCTGTGAATTCTGATATATTTGTTCTGTTCTATTAAAAACTGACTTTATGATCTAGTTTGTAAATGAGAATTATAAATAAGGATTATTTTTTTAACAATGTAGGCATCCATCATGTTAACTTATTAATTAAGATGTTATGGCAAAAAAGTAAAGCATTCTAAAAAAAAAAAAAGCATTCTAGATTTAAAACTGATAGATGATCTAATGGTGACACTTTAAATCAAAGGAGACTTTACCACCATTTCCAGAATTAATCTTTAGTATGAGTTATTTGAAGCACTAGTGGTTTCTCCACTGTCCTAGAAATTGTTTTATGTTTGGATTTTCAAAATTGTCTTTAGTTACAATGATGTTGCTAACGTGGATTAAGTTAGGTTAAGTGCAGGAATCATCTCTTTCTGCAGTCTTCACCATCTTATTCCAAAAATATCAAGTACCCAGGAGACTTCCAGAAAAAAATAAAACATACATCATCATCATTAGCATCTCAAGATCATATTGAGACTTCCTGATGGTTGCTGAATGGCATAGGAAGAATTGTTGGTGACATTTTCCCATGTTCCTCCACCTCTTTCTTTTTCTTTCATTTAGTGTTCTACCATGTCCTTTCTTCTATTTCCTTCTTTTCCTTTTTCCTTTGTTTTGACTGTGCCTGAGGCTTAGGCGTAAGTGCAACTTTATCTGCTTTTAAAAGGCAAATGAGTCTAAAATTCTAAAGATACTTTGAGGGGTCAACCCTCAGATCTCAGAGAAAGGCTGCTGTCATTGTTTAATTTTAGTTTTTGAAATAATGTGCCTTTTTTTATTCCCATATTACAGCACTTGGCAGTTACCACTTCTTCCCTTGCATTATAAAAAGTTGGTTGTCTGTTTCTGTCCCCTCCCAATGTAATTACTAAATATGTAAATGAATGATAAGCAGAAATTCAACTTAGAAATATTTATACTTGTTACCAGATATTTTTGGATTCAATAGAAGTACAATATACATATGCTACACAGTTCAGTTAAATCAATGAAACTAAAGACGACAAAGACTTGGCAAGCTAACTGTCCTTCTATGCTGGGCTCCAACAGATGTTCTTAAGCATGGATCTCCTTTCCACTGGGCTGGGGCTGGGTCTTCGCATCCTCCCTACAATGGCATTTTGGGAGATATGATTAGTTCATTGGACTTGGCATTCTAAATGCCATCCCTCTCTTAACTGAGGTGAATTCATGTATTGAAAATTAGTTTTCTCTGGGCTCTGGTTAAATTAAGAAAATTGCCATAGACACAGGTAAATGAATTGTGGCCAAAGCAAGACACCTCCTGGAGGTGACATCTGTTGGCTGTCTCTCTTTCTCTCCTATTATAAACTTGATTCTGTGTTTTTCTTTTCATCTTTATTAATTATCAAAATATAAGGAGCCCTTTCCTGGAAATGTCTTAGGGAATCTATCATACCTCTCATTTAAATTCAACCTTCCCTTCAAAGCAATACCTGATGATGGCTCAATTGTTACTAACTTCAGATCACCTGTTTTCATGGTACCAAGCTGGCTACCAATTTCCCAAGCATCCCAGAAATCAGCATCCAAAGGCTGTGAAAGGAGAAAAATCACAAAATTGTGTCCCTTACTTATGCCTGGACCCATTTCCCAGGAAGAGGCATGAGACCCCCTACAATAAGCTTAGAACAGTCAATAGATTCATTCCCTCCAACTATTATTGGAAACACATCCCAATGGCCATTTGGAGGGGCGTGAACCAAACAGGATTCAGTTAGAAGGAAAAAGAGGGAAAATTAGAGAGCAGTGGACAGTGTCTGCCTCATGGCAGCAAGGTGACCATCTAATTTTTGACTGTGTGGAGTCAGTATTGCCATGTGTTACCGGAGCACTACCTCCTCACTGCCATATCTTTTTTTTTTTTTTTTATTAAATTTATTGAGGTGACAATTGTTAGTAAAATTACATAGATTTCAGGTGTACAATTCTGTATTACATCATCTATAAATCCCATTGTGTGTTGATCACCCAGAGTCAGTTCTCCTTCCATCACCATATATTCGATCCAACTCACTGCCATATCTTGCTATCCCTCATGGAAAACAAAAGAAACTTGATAATCCCTTAGGTCCAGTTTTACAATATACCAACTCTTTTACCTTTCACTGAGCATATTATGGCTTAATAACCTATTGATAGGGGACTGCACATGAATTTCATTATAATATTTGTGTTTGATGGTGTTGATATGGGAACAATTTTGTATAATACAGGAAATTATATGAGGACTCATTTAACTGAGAGTCAGGCTCTGGTCTAAGTAAACTTTATTTTTTTCAGATGAGAAATAGTTTTGAAGATGCAATAGAGTTGATCATTAAAGTAGCTCTAGATATGGAACTGATTATGTTACATAAAATATAATAGAAAGTCCACTGTATATGTACAGTAATATCTTCAGTAACACAAATAAGTGATGCACCTAATATTTGTAAAGACTAAAGACAGCATATTCAAATTTAAACTAAGAATAATATATCTTCACATCTATATCTACTTATATTGTGCACAATCTATTAAGTTCTATGTAGCTTTCTTTACTCTGTGATTGCAGTTCTGTTTTGTGTCATATATTAATCTATTGCTGGAAATTGTTTTGGGGTGCAATAATATGCCTATAGAACCACATTACAATGTGGTTTGCAAATAACATCACCACTACTATTGTATTCTCCACTTGGAAAAGTATCTCACCTAGGACATTTCTCTTAAGGCAAGCAATAAATAATTTTATAGAAATAGTTTTTTTTTATGGTACATTTCACAGTTATAATTAGTTTTTTCCTAAGTTACTTTTATAAATTTACAAGAGTTTGGGTGATCAGTTGTCTTCAGTTCTTTTGATCTTCTACAATATAATTGTGTCTTTCTAAGCATCAAAATCTGATCCATCATGGGACACTATATACATAGCATTACTTATAATAGTCTTCTGCCTACCCTTTAAGCGTAACCTTTTAGGATCAGGTGAATTCTCTATTAAAGCCTCATTCCTTATAAACTTTCTATGGCTTCCATGTGAGACTGGACCTGAGCTTCTCTGGGTAGACTGACTTGAGAAAAAGCCATTTCAGACTTTCATAACTAATGAGAGGGGAAGAATCTGTATCATTTGAGATTGCATGGCTAAATTCACTTATATCGGGGATGAGCTCGTTGTTGCAGTGAGAGGCTGCTCTTTGTTCAGTTGTAGTATTCACATGGCACCATCCATGTCTGTGCCCCCAAGAACACATGAAGATATCTACAGCCAGTCGAATAGCAGCCACTTTCCTAGTGCCTTTGACTTTTCCTTCTGCTGCTTTTGAAATGACTCAAAAAAAAAAAAAAGAAAGATTAAAGGAAAGCAGTCTGCCAAGTGCCTGAAAGAAACCAGCTTTTGGAGCTAGCTTATAAATACAAGCTTATAAACAAGGGACTCAAGCTTCAACAGAAAAAGAAAGGATAAAAAGACCAAGAAATTCCTCCGTCTTCTGTACTCAGTGGATGTAGCTTCCTTGTTAAAGGGAAAAAAATGAATAGAATGAAACTCTTTTGGCCCCAAATTGTGCAGAGAGCGTTTGAAGGAGGAAGATGAACTTTCAGACATCTGTGAAGGGTAGAGTATTTTTTTCCAACATAATTGCATTAGACTGTGTGAATCCACTGTTCCCATGGGCCATCCTATATACCCCTGCAAGGTCAAGGTTACAGGTTACGGGAAGCCACATGTCTTGGCTTTTCCTATAATTGTTCCTAGGTCCCCAGTCAAGACAATTATGAAGATAAGAAAGACACTTCTCAGTGTACCTGTGTCTGCAAGCTGATGTCTTGCTGTTCCTTTGTATGTGACACAGCTGCACTTCCACCTCTATTTTTCATTGTCCCCTTTAGGTTAACTCTGCATATAGAATAAATGGCTTTCTACAGGGGTCTAGCTCCTCCCAGCATTCAGCCCAACATTTCAAGAGTTTAGAGAAACATGAATTAAGGACATCTTGGAATGATGAGAGAAGTTCTGTGAACAGTTACAGCTCACTTCTCTGAAGCTTCTGCTTCAGGAACACTATTTTACATTGCCCCTAAGTGTCCTGATATAGTCAGTTCTAACCTTGGATCATATTCCTTAAGTGAGTCTGCATTATTTTGCTCTACTCTTCTTCAGTATTTTATATTGGTTCTCATGGATGATTAGGTTCACGTGAATGTATTTTTCATGTGCTATGCTCCCCTTAGCAAGGCAGAAATTGTTGGAAAACTATCCTTGAACCATTAGGAAAGCTTTTTCTCATTGTGATATTCATCACGGCTTTTGTTATTACCATAATAGCAAAGCATAATCTTGGCCAAAAGGGAGATTGTTATTTTACATTCATAACTTTGGAAATATCTGACATGCAGAATGCTAAAGGTGTTTCTTTAATTATTATTGTTTCTCTCTGATAAGCAAGAAAGGTAGGCCATAAGATTGATCCCTGTGCCTATGCCACACGAGCATTTTAATTACATGAAAAATGGTTATATTTTAAATTAGTGGGTACCTGGCATAATGCAAGCTTTGTAAGAAGGAATGTCCTCTGGCCACCCCACTGCCACAACAATTTACGTTTCTATTACTCTTCCCATAGCTAATATTTCCAAATAAGGAGCAGCAACAACAAGTCCTGAGAAAGAGCAATTTAAATGTTTAACTTCTATTATGATTATTTCTAACCTTAAGGAGCCAACCCATAGGATGTTTAGGGACACTACTGGGAAGTACTTGTCATCTCTTTTAGTGAGGGTTTCTGAAGAGAGGGGCACATAATTGACGAATAAGTAGGAGAACAAAGAGAATCAGGTCATAATAGGTTAAGGACAAGGAGGAGACCTCCAAGGACATGAACATCTGATGTCCTAAAACAGTACGTGGAAGTTAGATATTAAGGGAGGAAATGAGGCTCCGTAGGTAATAAATTATGTTTACAAATTCCCTAAAATCTCTCCTCAAGTAACTGGCAATGCTCACGGAGCACACAAGTATAAAAATAGTTTGCTAATTTTGGTCAACTTCTAAGAATGATTTGATGAGACCTGGTCTATATGTCAACTGTTTCACTTCTAGCTAGTACTTTTATTTATTTATTTATCGTGTGTTTTTATCAACTTATTCCCATCATTGTTATTCCTATAGAAGTTCTAATGAATCTCAAAAGATAAATATCTCTATTACTTTTTTTTATTTTGTTAAACTTACTATCTTTTGCTAATATTTATTTTTTATTATTTCACTTGTACAAACAGCATAATGATTAGACATTTACACCCCTCACAAAATGACAGCCCCAACATGTCTACTACCCCTCTGACATTGTACACAGCTATTCCAATAGGATTGACTATATTCCCTACACTGGGGGTGCCATACATGTGGACACTTTGGTCACCATTGCTCAAGCAATAGTTTGCCATAATCAGAAGTGTCTGAATGCTGATGGTAACCACTTTGAGCACCTCTTGTAATTGCAGAAGTCAAATGGGACTATATTCATCTTTTGTTATTGGTATATATTGAGTATTACAATTTTAATACAGTTTTCCTTTCTTAAATGTGTATACATTTTTTGGCACTCCTGGTATACTGGGGGTGCCAAAAAAATGTATATACATTTTAAGAGATGCTATCTACTCACATATAGAAATTATAGTTGACATTTAATATTATATTTTAGGGATATAGCACAGGGGTTAGGCATTTATATAATTTATGAAGTGATCCCCCCAATAAGTCTAGTACCCATCTGACACCATACATAGTTTTTACATTATTGACTATATTCTCCATATGTGTATTTCAGATCCCCATGATTATTTTTGTACCCACCACTTTGTACTTCCTAATCCCTTCACCTTTCTCACCTATTCTTTCAACATTCCCTCCCATCTAGCAACCATCAGTTTTTTCCTCTGTATCTATGAGTCTGTTTCTGTTTTGTTTGTTCGTTTATTCTGTTCTTTAGATTCCACATAAGCAGGATCATATAATTCGTCTTTCTCAGTCTGATTTATTTCACTTTGCATAATACCCTTTAGATCCATCCATATTGTTGCAAATGGTAAGGTTTCATTCTTTTTTATGGCAGAGTAATACTGCATTGTATAAATGTACCAAAATTTCTTTATCCAGTCATCTGATGATGGGCATTTTGGGTGTTTCCATACCTTGGCTATTGTGAATAGCGCTGCAGTGAACATAGGGGTTCGTATAGTTTTTGTATTAATGTTTTGGATTTCTTTGGAAAAATACCCAGGGATGGAATTACTGAATCATAATGGTTTGTTCTATTTTTAATTTTTTGAGGAACGTCCATACTGTTTTCCATAGTGGCTGCACCAATCGCAATCCCACCAGCAGTGCACTGAGGGTTCCCTTTTCTCCATATCCTCGCCAACACTTGTTTGTTGCTTTATTAATGATAGCCGTTGTGACAGGAGTGAGGTGGTACCTCATTGTGAGTTTTTTTTTTTTTTCATATTTCTCTGATGATTAGAGACATTAAACATCTTTTCATGTGTCTCGTATGTCTATTGGCCATCTGTATGTCCTCTTTGGAGAAATGTCTACTTATGTCCTCTGCCCATTTTTTAATTGGATTGTTTGAATTTTTGGTGTTGAGTTGTATGAGTTTTTTTATATATATATATACATTTTGGATATTAACCCCTTATCAGATGTATCATTGGCAAATATCTTTGCCCATTCAATAGGATGCCTTTTTGTTTTGTTGATGGTTTCCTTTGCTGTGAAAAAAATTTTGGGTTTGATGTAGTCCCCTTTTTTTTTCTTTTGTTTCCCTTGCCCAAGGAGATACTCATATATCAGTAGAAATATTACTAAAAATAATGTCTGAGAGTTTACTTCCTATATTTTCTTCTAGAAGTTTTATGGTTTCAGGTTTTACATTTAAGTCTATAATCCATTTTGAGTTTATTCTTATACAAGGTGTGATCACAAAATACAGTGAATGTTTAAATAAAAAAAAAATTTTTACAGTAAAAGGCACATTATCATAAATCCCCCTCAAAATACTCCCCCTCACTTGAAACACACTTATCCCATCATTCTTGCCACTTTCTGAAGCAGTTCTGGAAGTCCTCTTTTGTGAATGTCTTTAGTTGTTCTGTCATGGCTGCCTTGATGTTCTGAGTCATTTTGCCATTGGGAAAGAGCCAGAAGTCACATGGTGAGAGATCTGGGGAATAAGGTGGATGAGGACATACTATAATGTCTTTATTTGACAGAAATTGCTATAACCAGAGCAATGTGTGACACAGAACATTGTCATGATGGAGGATGATTTATGGAACACTTTAAAACACACCTTCTCTCAACTGTAGCTCACACCCAACTGACTGCACTGAACAAGTTGAAACTGGACACACACTATTACTAAAGTTCGTCATGCCACTTCCTGTATTGAAGATCCCTGACTTTCCATTGGATACCACCTAGCAGCAGCATTCACCATATTTTTTGGATCACAAGAAAAGCTCGGTCTTTTGATTGGAGCATTTAATCCATTTACATTTAAAGTGATTATTGATAGGTACATAATTATTGCCATTTTATTCATATTTTTTATCTTTGTTTATTTTCTCCTTTCTTATGCTTAAAGAAGTCCTTTTAATATTTCTTGCAACACTGACTTGGTGGCAATAAATTCCTTTTGTTGTCTGGGAAACTTTTCTCTGTCCTTCACTTTTAAATGAAAGCTTTACTAGGTAGTGTAGTCTTGGTTGTAGGCACTGGTTTTTCATCACATTGAATATTTCCTGCCGCTCCCTTCGGCCTGCAAAATTTCTGTGGAGAAATCCACTGATAGTCCTATGGGAGCGCCCTTGTAAGTAACTAGTTGTCTTTCTCGTGTTGCTTTTTGGATTCTTTTTGTCTTTAACCTTTGTCATTTTAATATGATGTGTCTTGGTGTGGGTCTGTTTGGATTCATCTTGTTTGGGACTCTCTGTGCTTCCTCTGCTTGTATGTCTATTTCCTTCACCCGGGTAGGGAAGTTTTTAGTCATTTCTTCAAATAGATTCTCAATCCCTTGCTCACTCTCTTCTTCTGGTACTTCTATAATGTGAATGTTGTTATGCTTGATGTTGTCCCACAGGTCCCTTAAACTATCTTCAGTGTTTTAAAAATTCTCTTTTCTATTGGTGTTCTGATTGGGTATATTCTGTTACCTTGTCTTCTAAATCACTCTGCTTCATCTAGTCTGCTGTTGATTCCTTCTAGTGTATTCTTCATTTCAGTGATTGTATTCTTTATTTTTGACTGGTTCTTTTTTATGGCTTCTAAGTCCTTTTTTTATGCTTACTATCTCTTTGTCGAAATTCTCACTAAGTTACTTAAGCATTCTTATGACCAGTGTCTAAAAACTCTGTCTCTGGCAGGTTGGTTGCCTTCATTTAAGTTAGTTCTATTCCTGGAGATTTCTTCTGTTCTTTTGTTTGAGACATGTTTCTTTGTTTCCTCATTCTAGCTTTTTTGCATCCCGCTAGATGAGAGTTGTGGGGAACAAGGAAGGCGGTGCAGGGTTAAGAAAGACAGCAGCCAAGAATAGTGTGCAAATGAGGCCAAGGGAATGCAGCCTCAAGGGCTAAGCCCTGAATCGGTCAACGGATAAGTTTTATTAGTTAGGTGCGGAAGTAAAGGAGATAAAGCTTGTCAATCTGAAGATCTGTGAATCTCATGCATTATAATAGGAAACTGATTCAAGCCA
Organism: Rhinolophus sinicus; assembly: GCF_057876585.1. NCBI lineage: Eukaryota > Metazoa > Chordata > Mammalia > Chiroptera > Rhinolophidae > Rhinolophus > Rhinolophus sinicus. The sequence goes on from NC_142502.1 coordinate 166,772,294, forward strand.
ATCACCCTTGCCTGCAGGCAGCTGAACCATAAGTGTCAGGATGTATGTATTTCCCCAAGGGTCAAAACCTTTATGCATATGAATAGATGGAGAGCACATCATTGAATCACTTCCCCTGCAGGTTGTGGGAAGGAATGCAGCCACAGAGGCAGAGGCTCTCCTTAGCTGGGGGAAGGTGGGGAGCTGTGCCCACCTCTATCAACTCCGTGGGTTCTCCAGTTGGTCCCCACACAGCTCCGCCTGGCTTGGGTTGTTCCCTCCGTGGGGAATCTTACCCGTCATTGGCTAACCAGCCATCTTTCTGGGGCCAAACAAGGAGACATTAGGTGTAAGCACAAAGTGAAGCAAAGTCCCTGAAAGGATCCATCTCACAGACTCTCCTTTCTTTAGGGGCAGGTACGAGGGGACAGACAGGTAGGCTGCTGTGTGGCAACATGGCTATCTCTCTGTGTTTGCTTCTATGTATTCGGTAGATCTTCTATGTCTCTCAGTCTTTGCTGTGTGGCCTTATGTAGTGTGTGTCCTGTGTGGTCTAATGTGCAGTCTCCCTGATCTCCTATGTGCGTGTTTCAGGAGTGTCCCTTGGGTGTGTTGTGTGTGTACTTGTCTTGTAATTGAGACTTGATTGCTTTTGGTACATCAATGGGTGGGATTGCCTCTCAGGTTGGCTGTGAGTTTTGGCTATACCTCCAGTGTATGAGCTGCTGTGTGGGGCTGACCCCTCAGAGAAGGATGCAACCCTGCAGTCTCTTGTGCCTGGTGAGGCACCCTTTCAGTATGTCACTTGTGGGGCTAACCAGGTAATGCTCTGGTGTGGTCTGAGGCTGGCCTCTGAGTGTGTTGTTTGTGGTGTCTCTTGGGAGGGGCTGCCTTGCAGGCCAATTTCAGTCTTACCTGTGACTGGTCTGCGGACATCTGGGAGGAGCCACAAATCTATATTTGGTTGGCTGCTGCCTGTGCTGGACCTGGAGGCATGTGAGGGTGGCCTTGCTGTAAACAAAAGCTGCCTGCCACCAATATTTGGCCTGAGGCAGCTTAGCAAGAGGTTGAGGGACCCCCTAGGCCTATTGCCACCTGCTGGCTTTTTTTTTTTTTTTTTTTTTGTAATTTGTGTTATTTGTAATTTTGGTGTGATCCTGGATGCAGCAAGCATAGCGTTTACCTAATCCACCATTGTGGACCTTCTCCTCTTTATTGATTTTTTCTAACTAGTACTTTTAAATGACTGGTTCGGTATGTGAGTAGAAACTGAAATTTTTTTAGAAGTATAATGAATATCATTTTCATAAGTCCTCCATTTTCTTCAGGTTCCTGAATGTATCAGCTCAGAGCATCAATTACTAAGATGAATCATGATCATTATGAACTGCTTCAAATCTTTCTTGCATTCTTAATGTGGATTTTTCAGAAAATTTTAGGGGTAGTATTTGCCTAAGACCAGTTCTAGCCCCATGATATGGCATGAAGAATACACAGTACAGTCTAGATGGGAAGAAATAAAATCCTATTGTTTGTTTTTTCAGTTTTGAACCACTATCTTAGGAAGTGGTGAGAACTGAAGGAACTGGTAAATGCTGTGGCAGAACAGATAAGTTCATGTTGCTAAATGTTTAATTTTGTGTCTAGGAAGAGCAGGTGCACAATGGGAAGTACTAACTTATCTGCTCTCACCTCATTGATTTTTCAGTGAATAGACCATGAACTATTCCCACCTTATTCATAATATCTATGTCATAGTCACTTCACCTGTCATACAGACATAAAAGTGGATGAAGTAAGTGTTCTTTTGTTGTTGTTGTTTTCATGAGTAGGGATTGTCACTTGCTACCTGTCAAAATGTGTGTTGAAACTCTGGTAAGCTTTGGGTTCTTGGAGTTTGTTGACTAGCTTACGTGTTTGTCTAGCTGACAGAGATTGGCTTGTTACCAAGTAAGTATTTTAAGATCCCGTTAATTTTAAATCTTAAAAAATAAAAATAACCAACCTCTGAAATAGACTAGTATACTTATCAAGCTTTTTTCCTTTGTCATGGAGCTGGACATTTTCTTAAAAGTGAACTATATGGTTCTTTTTAAAATAGACTTTTTGTGGGATGTCTTTCAGCCTTGAAGATGACATTCCTGATTCATCATATTATATTACAGTAAATATTACAGGGAAGTGGGGATGACAATTTATGTAGGTGTAAGCCCTGGTTATATCTTCAGCTGGTCATAAGAAGCTATCAACATTATCCCATTTTAGCTTACTGTCAAATAAAAGTATTCATACCAAATTAGTAATACAGAATATGGTAATTTACATGTAAAGTACAACCTTAGATTTTTTTGCTACCAGATATTTTTCAAAAGATTGGTTGTGAGAAAATTTTCCTAAAACCTGTTTAGAAATGATTGTCAAATATATATAGCTTTGGAATAGCGTTTTCCAAATTATTATAGATTTCCTGAATCATAGTGTACTTCAAGAATTAATAAGGTGTTGAAAAAATTTTGAGGAGAAAACAGCTGCTACTCTAGCTACTTTAATTTTCAATCTTGGTTTAATTTAGCATATTAAAGTATTATAATTTTGGAGCACAATGTTTGGCTTTCATTGAGTTGTAATGTGATAGCCATTGTCTTCACTGAGAAACCTTCCAGGAATAGACCTTTGGAAGTCATTGCTAAATGTACTTCAGCAATGTTGTTGAGAATCTGATTTATTATAGTCACATTTTCCCTTTAGGAGGTCCAATGGGAAGAGATTCCCTTAGGTCTCACAGTCAAATGCAATTTTTTTTCCCCTTCTGACTGGTTATTATTTATTGTCAATTATTTAAAAATTCCTCTGATAACTGTAAACTGAGGATTTAAATATGCTTTTATTTATACCAAGTACCAGTAAGCTCATAGTCAAATTTGTCACTTTTCTCTAAAATACCTTCTAGACATTTTGGTATATCTTTGGTATATTTCTACTTTCATTTTCTTTTCCCTAATTTTATTTTACCATTTCCTAATATTCTTCAAAATTTAAAAACTGGTTTTGTTGCATATATACATGTGTAGTATGACACATCTTATTGGGATGGGATGGAGGTATAACTACAGTATGGCTGTATGCCGTTTCTTGTTAACTACTAAATTCTAAGCTTTCCCATGATAACATTCCCATCTTAATCACCTGTTATTTCTGTCCTAGATAAACATATCCCATGTTCTTAATACATATTGGTTTCATTTGCTTACTTGTTATGTCTTAGTCACCATTGCAGGTATTGCACTGCATGGAGTGTGTCCTAAGGAATGTGAAGGATGGAACTGCCGTTTTCTGAGATGAGGAGGCTGCAGGCGCAGGAGTTTGGGGTGGGAATGGGAAATTAAAAGACCAATTGTGGACAAGTTAAGTTTGAGATGAATACATTTGCAGTTAGAACACGTCTGCCTCCCACCCCTAGTAAACAATGACTCACATCTGAAAAATGGTGACATAGTTTTAGGCCACCATCAAGTGATGTTTTTTCCCCTTTCTTCCCTTGATGGATAATTAGGCAGCATCTGACTTGTCAGGGCCCATCAAATACATCATGTCCTGTGAATCCGAGTCTTAGATCCTGATTCCTAAAGAAGACAAATGAATTTACAGTTGTGACTGGGTGGATCCTCTGATGGCCTCAACCCCTTCATTGTCAGGTATCTGGAGGAAGATCTGTGGATCCCAGCTAAAAGCAAGCAGAGCTCCAGGACTCAGCATTCTCTGCTTTTCCTATAATAAAGCACTCACAGGCTCCCTCCTCCACTTTTTTTCTAGCCTCAGAGCAGGACTAGGGTGAGGCCATGAAACAATGACCTCATGGGTAAAAAATTAGAAGATACTGGAAATTCTCAGTAATAAGGAGAAATGCCATTTAAATGCAATGTTTTAAAAATAAAGATTAATGTAAAAATCCACGGATTAATAACAGTGCCATGCCTAGCCATATTGGAGTTGGAGGCAAAAGGAAAAATCAGTAACACTAATTTTGTTTTTATTTAAAATTCTGATTATTATAGTTCTTTTTCTTTCCTTCTACTTTTACTTGGCACACCTTTAAGTTTTCCCCTGGAAGCCAGTGCCTTATTCTTCCCTGACCCTAGCCCCAGCTCTATCTAGACTAATCTATGTGACTTTTATCTCTGTTTATATCACTTACCACAGGAATACCAGGTCTGATTTTCTGGGCTGTCAACCTCATATGATTCTCCCTTTGTCTCACTCTATCCCACTTCTCCTGAACTTTCACATTACCTTCTGGAATTCATAGTTATTTAAGAGCTTCGAATAGTTACAACCTGAGATTATAGCTCTCATATTTTCAAGATCTCTATGAACGTCTTCTTTATCTTTTGCTCTGATTCTCCTGTTTCATTTGTGTCCTCTCAAGTTGTAGATGTTTCCTTTCCCACATTCCTTATAACACTGGCCTTGGAATGGGGTAGGTGTCTTGGCTTATTATAACTGTTTCCAGACCCTTTTCCCTCCTTTCTCCTTACAATAACTACCCTGCATATCATTTGATCAAAACATAACAGCAGACTCCCCATCCATCCTCCTTGTTCTCAGATTATAGCTTCTTGCCAACTTGTCAGATTCTGCAATGTTACTCAGTGATGGTCCTTGCTGAATTCAATATCTATTTAAATGATTCTTCTAATAACCTGGTCTCAAATTTCTTTGTTTACCTCCCCTCCAATGATCTTGTCCTTTACCATTCCAGAGCCATTCACTCCTGTGGCCATACCCTAGATGATATCATTACCAAAAAGTAATATCTTTGTAGCCTTAATTTCAAGCATCCTGCTTTCTAAGCACCTGTTCATATCTTTCCATCTCAGTTTTTCTAGTACCCCCAATTCAACAGTTCTTTGAGATCATTCGCATAATCTATGGATTCTCCCACCTTTTTACCCTCCGTCATCACCCACTTACGTCTATGAATGCTTCTTTATCCAAGTTAGATTTTATCACTGGGCATTAAATCTCTACTTTCGGTATCTCCTCAACTTCCTTACTTACCTCATTGTATCATACTTGCCTGGCAAAATTCCAATCCAGGTTAAATATTTCTCTCCCCTTATGTTTTTCCTATCCCTCCACAGCAAACACAGGCGGAGCAACATGCAAAACCAGGCTCTTTGATCTTGTTTTGTATTCCTGACATCTAATGTTGAGTGGGCGCTCAGTGTTGCTGAGCCATGCTCTGTACTGCCATAGTTCATTCACTCTTACTCTTCTAGGCCAATTTTTTCTACCTTTCCTTATTTTCCAAGCTTCCAACTTCCTATCCTCATTCTTAACGTATTACTTTGCTATAATACACAGATAAAATAATGCAAATTAGTAAATAATGTCTACAGGCTGTCACTAGCACATCTGTCTACCTATCTGCATCTGCATCCATGTATCATGCTGTCTATCTCTTGTGGCTGATGTCATCATGCCCTTAGTAAAGATGAATCGTTCACTTGGCACCTGATCTGCTTTCCTCACCTGCTGAAAATATCAGTCTATACCTTTTTTTTCTCCTGCTGTCCTGATTCAGATATTTTCCCCTTTCTATGAGATCAAACTAATCGGATTATAAATATCTGCAACTTCTCTCATCTTCAAACTAATAAAATAAAAATACACAAACCTCCCTAGATTCCTCATTCTTCTCTAATCTCTTGCCATTTCTTTGTCACCTTTTAGAGAATAACAGTTGAAATCTGTGTCTATACCTGCTGCTTCTGATTAAATCCAGCTTTTCTCTTAAAGACTTCTCTGTCTAGGTTTTGCTTCCGTCTTTTACTCTACCAAAACTGCTCTTTTCAAGGCACCCAATCTCATTCCTTTGTTGAACTCCATAATCAGTTCTAAGCCTTGATCTTTCTCGACCTACCGGCTGTACTTGACTCAATGTCAACTTTTCCTCCTCGCAATACCTTCTGCATTAGATTCCTAGAACACCACTCTTCTGGTTTTACACCTAACCTACACCCTTTGTTTATTCTTACTTCTCAAGCTTTAAGTGTTGGAGTAGACTGGTTCAGTCCTCAAAACTCTACTTCCCTTTCTTATACATTCTCTTGGTAATACTATCCAGTCACATGATTTTAATTATCATATTTATACAATAGAATCCCAAAATATATGTTTAGCCCAGACATCGTTAGCCTACTTGTATATCTAATGAGCATCTGCAACTTAAAGTGTCTTAAAGTAAATTCTTGATCTAACCCCCTGCCCCACCCACCCATAATGGAATTCTTTTAGTCCTTTCCATCTTAGTAAATGGTGACTTTATCATCCAGTTTCTTAGGCCAAAAAAACCTTGGCGTCATCTTTGACTCAAACTTTCTCTTACATGTCACATATACAGTCCATTATCAAATCCTACCTTAAGTATATGTTCCAAATCTGAGGACTCTTCACCATTCTCATTGCTTTTATCTTAGTCCAAGCTCAAATTCTCTCTTTCCTGGATAGTCTCTTTAAGTAGTATTCCTGTTTCCTCCCTTTCCCTTCTACAGTCTAACTCAACACAGCAGCCAAAATGATGTCTTTAAAATGTAATATCAGGTGGGATCATATCTCTGCTTTAATCACTGCTTGGCTTGTATCCCCCTCAGAGTAGAGCCAGAGTGCTTAAAATGCCATAGGAGGGACTACAGGACTCACCTCCCACAACTTCCCTCGCTTCACCTCCTGCTACTCTCCCCCTCGCTCATTCATCCAGACACTGCTGTCCTTTCCATCCCTGAACATGACGGTCATGCTGCCATTGTTCAACTTGGTTTACCCTCTGCTTTGAAGATTCTTTTCCAAGACATTACATGGCTTGTTTCCTCATTTCTTTCAAGTATTGTCTTCTAAGTGACACTTTCCCTAACTACCTTTTTAAAAAAATTGTCTTGATTCAGATTTTCCTATTCCCTTTTTTTGCTTTATTGTTTTTTTTTTTTTTTTTTGAAGCCGTTCATCACAATTTGACTATTAGGTTTTAAATTATTTGTTTATTATTCTCTTCTATTCCCTTTCTCCCTAAATACAAACACTAGACAAGACCTATGAGGGTAAGAATTTGGATTTCTATTTTCTCTGTTAAAATCCAACACCATGATAATTACACAGCAATAGGTTCAATAAGTGTTTTTCTCGGGGGTTTGGTCAATAGATATATCCACATATTGTTTATTTAGGACCAACATATTAGTTTTCCCTTTCTTCATTTCCTTTAAATCAACTTACCAGTTCATGGCAAAAAAACATGAGATGAAAAGAAAGACACAGCTTTCTACTGTCAATAGGTGGTGAAAAGAAGCCTGAGCATATATGTATTGTACAATTTAGAGATATCAGTTTCTTTCACATGTCACATCCGTCGCTGCAGTGCTTTTTATTATTTTCTAGTGAATACCGATACTTTAAAACTAAGGACTTCAGTATCTATGCAGGTATTATATATAGGTTTTCTAGGTGACTTTAGACAAGTAGTGACAAATTCAAATGACTTGAGGATTCAGGAGAAAAACATAAGTTTATGAAGAGGAGCCATTGGAAAAATAAGGAGTGTTTGCCCTATCTGAAGTTGACAGCCTCTACTCAGTTTCAGCTAATAATTGCTATCTAGTTATATGGGATCAATATTACCCGATTTCACATTTTCAAAAAGTTGGAAATACGTATTTCTGTTTGAAATCATCCCAGGTTTGAAAGCTGGCAGTAACATTGGCGCACACCATGGGTCTTTGCTCTTGGGAGCAAAGATTTTGCTCCTGGGTCCTCTGCTAGCATTCTGTGCTTTGAGGTCTTTGTGCCCAGCTGCATAGGCCCAACCACTGCTAGTGTTTAAGATCTGCTGATAGAGTATAGGCAGAAAATGCCCTGCATCCTAATAGCGTACCCTATTTCCAGAATATGGGCAAATCAATCTAGATTCTTTTGACAGGCTCTTCATTCTAGATTGTTAAGTTACCTCCAGAATTGTACTGAATATCTTCTCTGGATAAAGCTGGAGTTTCCAGTTTTAGGTGAGGCTTTATAATTCATTGTACTTTATAAATTTGTCCTATCACCATGCACTTCCTTCTCATCAACATAATTCTAGACTACTCATTCACTTATTCATTTAAAAAATATTTAGAGAGGGTCTGTTACGTGTCACACATTGTACTGTATAGGTGCATAGTGACAAATGCCATTTGCTAAGACAGACAATATTTATTCTTGCCTTTCTTAGTAACAATACCAGTTTAATTTGAGATAACAACGTATCTCAAACTAAAGATGACATTTCCCTTCCTGCTAGTAGATGATTGTGGCCAGGCGACTAAGTCCTGCCTAATGAGGTTGCTATGGGCTCAATTGTCATCTAAAAGCTATGTTTAATTCCTAAACCCTTGGGCCTCAGAATGTGACTTTATTTGGACATAGGGTCTTCACAGATGTAATAAGATGAGTACATACCGGAGTAAGCGGGGGAGTCAAATCAATGACTAGTGTCCTTATAAGAAGAGGAGAAGCAACACAGACTTTCGGAAGTAAACACCACATGAAGACACAGACAATCAAAAGGAGAATGCCATGTGATAACAGAAGCAGAGATTGGACTGATATAGCTGCAAGTGAAGGAGCAGTAAGAACTGATGACCCCCACTAGAAGCTAGAGAGAGGCAACATCTCAAAGGGAGCACAGCCCTCTGACACCTTGATTTCAGACTTCTTGCTTCCAGAACTGTGAGAAAATCAATTTCTGTTGTTTGAAGACATCCGGTTTATGGTACTCTGTAGTGGCGGCCCTGGGTATAAGCAAAAGTTGTCAGATGGGATTGCTGAGAATATTCCTTTTTAAAAGTATATTTTTCTGGAACTGTTGGATGTGATAACCTGAACTTTCACTGGCATATTGAACTATGTGTCTTATTTGAGGATGAGATGTACATACTGAGGATGGTGGAGAAGAACTACAGAAAAAGTCTGGGACGTGGGTAGGATTGTAAAGCTGCTCTACTAGCCCTGAAAGCCTACCTCTAATATTCTTTTATATGAGATGTAAACAAACTTCTATGTTTTTAATATGCCATTTGGACTTCTTGTTATATGCAGCCAAACCTAATCCTAACTAATATACTGGTCTTCAAACAGATGTGAGTATGATATAGCAAGGAGACATGCATGGGTGGAGGCAGGAAGCAAAATTCAAGAAATCCTTTGTGGAAGGGGTGTTATTTGAATGGGGAGAAGGAAGAAAGAAATGACCTTGGGAAAGCACAAAAAAATTAAGAATACAATAGAAATGATAATAGTATTTTCCGATGGCCTACCGATAGTAACTGCTAGGGTGATACAGAAAATTACCTCATGCTCATGTTGGCCATAGTGTACAGCTGCTTGCTTTGGATGATTTTGAAAGCACAGCCAAATGTTGCGAGAGCACAGATTTTTAGGTCCAGAAAATTTGGGTTGGAATGTTTTCTCTCTGGTACTCAGCAACTGTCATTTTTGACTTGTTGTCTAATACATCTGCACCTCAGTTTCCCCAGCTGTAAAAGATGAATGAAAACCTCTAACTTCCAGGAATAAAGGAGATGATACATGTAGAAATGCCTAACGAGGAATAAGTGTGATAGTTCATCTAGGAATAAATGAAATATAAATGAGATATGAGAATTAAATTCAGATAATAAGTAGAAGTGACTTAACATCCTGCCTATTACACAGCAGATAGTCAATGAATGTTATTTCCCCACCATTGTTTCTTCCATCAAGCCTTCTTCTGCAATATCAAGTAAGTCAATGAATTTGGACTTTTGGGGGGAGGGGTAGGTAATTCTTAATGCAATTATTTGTATGCTTTGCTGCATGTAGCATATCATGTTGCAATATACTAAAAGATCAACCTTGTGTGTTTAAGTTATGGCTTCAACAAGGATGAAGTGGGACAGATAGAGCTTTTGGGACCTACTCAGTTCAATCAGCTCAAGGGCTTATTATTTTTCAGGTGCTAAGTTAAGAGGAAACCTTTCATACTGGAAGGGACTTCTTTAAAAGGGATTTCCTGGGGCAAAGTCTGTATGCTTAACCATAGCCAATTCTATTATTTTTGTCTTAAATCTTTTTATAGATAAGTTCTTATGGAAACATCTTGACTCCCAATGGGAAAAAATATATTCTTTGATCTAGCTTGTCCATCTAGTCAATATGATCAGGATATTAGGAAATCACCAAAACGTTACATTGTTGTTGTTTTTTTCTATTACATTTTCTTTCTCAGGACCTAGGAATTATTGTGAAATTCTTTGAATATGTAACATCTCCCTATGCCATTAAAATGCTTCCTCTTCCTTCTCCACCCTGGTCTTGGAGTTTCCCACATTTTCAAGTCAAGTCCTTTCCTGGATAAGAAATATATGAAGAATTTATGACTTGGGTAAAATAGAGTAACTTTTGTCTTGGATTAAAGGTCCTCCAAACTTTCCCAGTTATGGTCTTTAGATCTTTGTTGCAGGTGCCCAGATGAGCTGCCACATGGTTCTGATTTTGAAACCACTTGTTCCTTTCTTTTATAATTCCCTCTATTCTGTATAACTGGAGTGACCTGTACTTAAAGTACTAGCCCTTTCTGGGTGATAGAAATAGTATGGCTCTGTCTTGAGCTATCAAAGTAACAGTCTGACACATGTGCATGTTTTTCCACAATAGCAGACTTTATTAGAATAAAGCCATGGATCTAGTCCTACTGACTCGGTTTACCACAGGCATTAATCAAAGCTCTGGCTGGAGGATAGTCTCCAATAGTCGAGGTAGAGCAATTTCACACAGGAGGGTCACGTAGGTTTGCAAGCAGTAGGGTTAGGCAAGGCGAACAGAGTCTTATGAAATAAGGAGGAGAGAGAGCGAGAAAGTCAAGTGTTCAGTGAGAGACCCTATGGTGCTGGGGTGCGTAGCGTGGGGCATCAGGGTCAGCTGGTGAGAAGGTCAGGAGGCAAAGCTTCAGTCCTTTGCCTATGATAAGTATAGATGCAGCTGTCACCTTATCAGTTGCTGCCTGAGTGATGAGCCGTCAGAGAGCTCTGATTTCATGCTCAAGACTGGTTGCGGTGGCCCATCTGCTCCTGGATTAAGCCATCCAGGTGGTCACACTCTACCCTGCGTCTGGAGATATCTGGTTAGGGCGTTCGCTGGGTACACCTTTCACGTGATGTTCTGGCATGGCTGTCACTTGGTGACTGACATAACTATCAGAATTACTAGAGTCCATTTTGTGTTCATAATTAATGCTCTATACAGGCTCCCAATGGGGGAAAATGTTGATAGTCTTAGACCTATAGGTTCTATACCAAGCCACCTATGTTATTGGTTTTATTCTGACTGGTTACATGGTTCTAATTATCATGCCATGTGCTGTACTTAACTGGATTTCCTTCTCATTTCATTTTAGCTGAGTGTGTTTCTTGGCTTTCTTCTCTAGATCTTGATAAAGTCTATCTTCTTCTGTTCAGCACACGAGGGAGGTAGCACCCTGACTATGTATCCTGATACAGTTCCTGTGTGTTTCATTTACCCAACACTAATTTCTAACCTGTTCTTATACTTATCGCTAGATGTTAGTGCCTGCCTCTTGCTCATCACAGTTATACTTGCTATTGACTATTTGTCTGTAGCCATGGATGATGGTAGGACTCATCTTACTTGTCTGCCCATCCTCTAAGCAGGTCTTCCTTGTACTGAATTCTGGATCCCTCCAATGTGGTCTGCGTCGCTGATAACTGAAATTCGACTGATTTTCCTGGTCTGGATACTTCCACTTTTAAGTCCCTACTGTAATTTCCTGTAGTTAGAATAGAGGAGAATGAGTTTGAATAATTGTGTTGTTTTCTGTGCAGATGGGAACAAAAGGTTAGAAATGTTTACTTGTAGCTAAGAAGTGCCTAAAAGTGGCCTTTGGCAAAATTGTAATGCAAGTCAGATGTATTGCGAGCATTCTTCCACCTCCTCATAAGGTGACCCTTTTCTTTTTTCCCTTTATCCTCCATAACATTCTAATCTTTAAATGCCTTCAGTCATCCCAGTTGGAAGCTGATAAGAAAACTTTAGGTGTTAATGAAACATGTTAATTCTCTTAGAATATTTGCATGATAAAAGAGCACTGCAGAAAGGATCTTGGGAATAGATTTTCAGACTTTGTTACTCCTCCAACTGCAATACTTTGCAGAAAAGTATCTCCTGTGCTTTTGGATTATAGTGACTAAATTGATTAACAAAAATTAGGAGTACAAATAGATGGTTGTTAACTTCTTTATTTGAAAAAGAATGACATTTATAAAAATGTATCTATATCATCATCATTTTCTAAATGACAGGAAGTTTTAATAAGAAAAAATACAGAGGACATCATCTCAGATAAAGGGCAGCATTTTTCAAGACTGGACAGGACATACATTATTAATTTTGAATGCAGAAATTTTACATAACATTTTATTTTGTATGTGCTTTTGTACTAAGTATTTCACATGACACAGTTTCATAGTAACAAAAATGAAAAGAGGAAGGAAGGAAGGAAGGAAGGAAGGAAGGAAGGAAGGAAGGAAGGAAGGAAGGAAAGAAGGAAGGAAAAAAGCAAAACCAAATGTTTAGTTTTTTCTAGGGCACTGATTTTTTTTTTAAGTCACAACCATTGTTGAAAAATCAACTTTCATGTAAGTGTATTTGTTTTGACAACATTGAACCTTATTTGAGTCCTGTGCTTCTCTAAGGCAGGGATGGTTGGAAAATGCCCTTACCCTTTTGGGTAGGGGGTTAGGCTTTTGTGAGCAGGAAAAAGAAAAAAAAAAGAATGATAGTTACTTGACATTTTAAATTACAGTGCGGGTTATGAAGTAATAGTTTTAAAATAATTTAGTTTAAAAATAATAGTTTTAACATTTCAGTTTTCGAGGAATAGTTTAAAATTTGTTTTTCCTTAAGACTTCAAATTTAATATACAAATACGATTATACTATTTATAAATCTAGTAAACTGTAAGGATCACTACAGTTCCTTACACAGGGGTGATATTTTCAATCAATTCAAATGGAAATAAATAAACTTATTTAAATAATCTGGCTCATTTTAAACTCAGTTTATTAAATTCTTTTTAAATCTTTTAAACAAAGTAAATTTGATCATCTATATACCTAATTCTAAACCTTGCTAGGGTTAAAAAACACTTTCTCACGAAGGAGATTGCTTGACTATTACAGATAAGGTGGAGTTCTCATTCCATGAGAATGAAAACAGCTCATTGACACAGTGTTTTGCCTGGACGCTGGATGAAACTTGCTCATCTTCCACGACTTAGAGAACATGGACTCTTGCTTCTAGTTGCTTTTATATCAGCAATTCTTAGTCTAAACTTTTCACATTCAGTTGGTTTCTGTTGGGGTTCAGTTACTCTTACCAATTATTTCCCCCCTGATCTGAGTCTGTAGCATCTCTGAGATCTTGCAAATAACTTCCTTTAACCGATCTTTCCTTGATTAATTGGAGGTTCGATTATTTTTCTATTCTTCTTTTATCACTGGCCACAGCTCTTCTGTGGTTATTAAAAAGACCTGTGCTTGGATTGTAAGAATCTTCCAAAGACCTTGTCTGTCCATAAGATCACAATGTCTAAGATCTCACTAATTATATCATCAACCTATACACACTTCATGGACTAGTGTTTGTAACCCACTGGAGACTACCACATACTCAATCGATGTGGAAGCCAGAGAGTCTAAGATTCTAAATGGTAGGGAAAATTTAGGGAAACATAGATTATAAGCTAATTCCTAACATAATCTTCAGACATGTACCAATTACAGCCTCAGTTTCTTTAACTGTGTAATACCTATCATAAGATGTGCAATAAAAGCTAAGTGAGATAATATGCTTGGAAAACTTATGAAAAGTTTTTTACAAACCATAAGAATGAAACCTGTTTATCATATTTATATTTCTCATTTGGATATAAAATAATGATTATTTTACAAGTAAACATCTAAATTGTATTTGATTTTTAAGAGATGTATTATGAATGAAAAAAAGTTTTCATAGAAAACACTATACAACAAGAAGAGTCCTTCAGATTCTGTGAGAGAGTATATATCAAAGAAGAAAATAGTCTTGGGCAATAAAACAACCCAATTCTGCTAAATAGACTATGTGACACAAAATATGTATTGCTTCTGAAGTAAATTAAATATGACTTAGGAGAATCAGCTAAAGAGACAATTTCTGGGACCGAGGGGCTAGAACCTTTTACAATAAATAAAATAAATCCTAACTTGTGATATTTTTCCCCCTTCAGGCGTTTCCTATTAAAGTGATAAATGCTTACAAAACAGATATCCAGCCATATAACCAGATAGATTGAATAGAACTGATGGGCATTTCACAAGTCATTTTAATTCTTTACACTTTTTGAAATAAAACTACTTTTGGATAAAAAAATAAAAATTTAAGCCAGAATAGCATATGATGGAAAACATTTTAAAGCATACCTTCTTTTTGAAGTTGCATCTTTTTTGGGTGCTCACTTTTAATCTCAAGAGTGAGTTGGATTTACAACCACATACCGAATGTTCAGAAGTCCTTGACTGTCTGAGCCTGGCTGCCCTCAGCCAGTCAGCTAGACTATAAAACACCTGGGTTGATTCAATTTATTCTAGAGCAGAGGAGCAAAGTTGTGCAAAAAAATATGAGAAAAGACTTCCTTAGGCAAAATAGTGATGTATTCAAAATTGCATTGACTTCTCACTATTCTTGTGGTGTCTGTTTTTAACCAGCCTCCCACCCATTCCCAGTGCCCCCATGATGAACAGTACAGAATAATGCTTTTAGATCATTGCATCGGTTCATCAACCAATTGCTTTACTATAAGATTTGTCAACCCCTCCATCCATACAAACCTGTTGGTTATCTGTGACACTCTCTTTTTACTCTGCCTTTTAGAAAATTGGTTTAGTAAATTGATAATATGTAAAAATAGTCTATCAGTGTCTTAGTCAGCTTGGGATGCTATAACAAAATACTCTAGTTCAGGGTGCTGGCATGGTCTGGTTCTAGTGAGAGCTCCCTTCAAGTTTGCAGACCACTGCCTTCTTGCTATATCCTCATTTGGTGTTTGTATGTGTGTGTGCGTGGGTGGGGGCCGGGGGCGGCAAGAGGGAAGGAGGGAGATAGAGCAACATTCTGGTGTCTTCTTCATCTTATAAGGACACCAATCCCATCACGGGGGCTCCATTCTCAGGATCTCATCTAAACTTAATTTCCTTCTAAAGGCCTCGCATCCAAATATCTCACCTTGGGATTAAGGTTTCAGTGTATGAATTTTGGTGAGATACAAGCATCAGCCCACAACAATCGGTGTATTAGTCATTTTGTTTTCTTTCTAAGGCAACTTATTAAAGGCTCTCCAATAGGTTGTCATGACAGTATAGCAGGAAGGGACGGAGAAATAAGTAAGTAAGGGAGATATTTTAACAACAGCCAGCTCTTTAACCCTCTTCTAAATGTCTTACCATTCAGGAGACGTTCGCCTCCGTGTGGAGCTGCTCCAGGATATGTACTCGTATGGTTCAGTCAGTAGAGGCGCGCCATCACTTTTCCATCCCATAAACAAAGAAAGAGTTCTCTGCTCTTATGTCTAACTAAACTCACAGAAAGAGTTCTCTGTCCTTATGTCCAACTAAACCCATAGCAGGTACAAGGTGACTGCTTGCAATAGACTAAACCCCTGTACATCCCAGGCAGAAGTAAGCTATTCTGCTTCTGAAGAGGTAAACACTACCAACGTATGAGGACATTTTTAGAGACTGTGGATGCTTTTTCAGTGTTGGCATAAGTGAACGAGTAAGAGGACCTGGAGGATACAACATAAAGATCCAGGAAGTGAGTGCCAAGAACTATCTGAGCAGCAGGCAGGAGATTAGACTGGTAGGACTGGGGAGGTGGGAGTCAGCAGAGGGAGGGGCGAGCGCTGAACACGCAGCTCCAGCAGAGTTGTCTAGTACTCACAGCAGATAGAGCCGCAGGGATCAGGAAACTGGAATAGAGCTGCCAAGGAAGGGAGGGGAGAAGGAAAACCCAAAGCCAGTCTGAGGTCTCAGGGAATGAGTCTGGGGACTTATGGGAGTGGAAAAGTCAGGAAACCAGCAAGTAGGGTAACAGGAATATGAACCAGAGCTGAGGAGAGGGGCTCATTTAATTGACTTCCCAGATCATTTTCTTGGCAGGAGGCAACACACAATGGTAGGATAAAGCACACTAGGGGTCTCCAGGCTGAGAGGAGGCTGTTCAGGGAACAGTAGCTTGTTGGGAAGTAAACTTTGATGTTCTGTGTAGCTAAATTAGAGGTAAACGCATATCCCCGCTACCTTCCACCGGTTACCAGTTATCAGTGGCACTGTCTGAAAGATTGCTGCACAATCAGAACGTTGTGCCAGACTAGAGGAAATATGAGCCGTGTCCCACATAACGGCCCATTTCTGAGAATCAGAGAATCTCAGAGTTGGAAGAGACCTGTGCCAGTGAGCAACCTTCCTGGACAGATTTGTCCTTCTGACAAATCTGAAAGCTTTCCTTCCTGCAAGACAAAACCCCAGAGCCCATTGCAAGAATGCTGAGTCTTATTCTTTTGTCTTTGGTATTGCTCTTTACCTAAGACATTGTAAAGGAAGACAAGGAATTATTTTTGACTCTCTTATAATGGATTTAATGCCCACTGTAAGGCAAATAACTTTTTGCTTACTTTTCGCCACAGATTTGTTTCCTTGTGTATTCGTTTCCTAGGGTTGTCGTACTAAGTACAATAACGTGGGTGGCTTAAAACGACAGGAAATTATTGATTCACATTTCTGGAGCCCGGAAGTCCAAAATTAAGATAATGGCAGGGTTATGTTCTCTCTCTTAAAACTGTAAGAGAATCTCTGTTTGCCTTTTCCTAGCTTCCAGTCATTTGCTGGCTGTCTTTGGCGTCCCTTGACTTGTAGATGTGTCCCTCCAGTCCTCTGGTGTGATCTCCCTGTGTCTGACTTCACATGGCCATCTTCTACAACGACACCAATCATATTGCATTAGGGTCCTACTTTACTCCAGTGTGACCTCATCTTAATTAATTACATCTGCGAAGAACCTATTTCCAAGAAAGATCACATTCTTAGATACTAGGGGTTAGGACTTCAACATATTTTGAGGGAGGAGGAGAGATGCAATTCTACATATAGCTCCTCACATGATAATTTTATGACAAGATGTGATAGTTCTCTGGTTTCAGACCTGGTAGCCCCAATGCTACTTATGGATGATATGAATTGAGGGTAGAAGAACTGATTTTATTTTCACAGGGTTTTTCTCCAATGTAAAGTGAAGTCATTTTACAATAGTAGAATACATGACCTCCTCTTATTGTTCACTCTGAATCCATAGTGAAGGATCATCTCACCAGCCCCCTTCTATTAGAGGTATTAATGGTGCATACTTCTAAGTCTAGGAGAGTTATACAACACTACGAAAGGGAATATGACCTAAGGACAATTTTCAGATTTCTCCAGTTTGATGTCCTGAGAAGCTTTAGTTCTAGTTTCTGTTTAGAGTATCTAGCGCTGGTCTCAAAGGTCCAGATCAACTGGGAAATGGGCCATGGTGGCGCTCTGTTAAAGGAAGAATGTGTTCCCCTGAAATTCATATGTTGAAGCCCTCACTCCCAGTGTGATGGTTTTTGAAGATGAAGTCATTGGGAGATAATTAGGTGTAGATGAGGTCACCAGGGTAGGCCTCTCATGATGGCATTAGTGCCCTTATAAGAAGAGAAACCAGACAGCTTGCTTGCTCTCTCTCTCCATCATGTGAGAACACAGTGAGGAGGCATCTGCAAGCCAGGAAAAAAGCTCTCACCGGAAATGGACCATAGTAGTACCCTGATCTTTGACCTCCAGTCTCCAGAACTGTGAGAAAATAAATTTCTGTGGTTTAAGCCACTCGGTCTATGATATTTGGTTATGGCAGCTCAATCACACTGATATCTCTTACTCTGTATTCTTATGAGTAACCTCGCCCCTGTGGAAACTATTAAATGACACGGTCCCGTGAGCAGTAGTCTGCTCTGTTATGTATAATACATAGTAGTGCTTTACTGTTAGCACATAATCCCCCATTTGTAATACACTGCAAATGTCCCTATTTTACAGATGAAGAAAGTGAGAATTAGGAAGCTTTAATGAACCTAAGTTGAATTCAAATTTCTCTCACAACCTGCCCATCCTGCCCATGTTCTGTATCTGGTATAGTCTCAGGTATCTTGTGCATTATTAAATCGAATCTTGGTTTATTCTCTATAGAACATCACGTTGTAGACAGTGTGGGGTAAAAAGGAAACTGTGCAGGTTGAGTCCAGTGAAAATGCTGTGGTTAGGTTTTTCCTGGTTTCCCTCTGGAGTGTAAGTGTAATTGCTGTTATTACAATTAATAGATATCCTGGTCTCCTGAAATCCATAGAGACAAACAGGAAGTTGGAATAGGCAGGGGCAGAGATACTCATGGCCAAGGGCAAGGGTCTCAGGGAGGAGAGAATGAGCAACCCTCTGTGAGGCAGAGGCAGCTGGAGTATCTAGAGAGAAGAATTGCAATTTCACAGTTTCATTATGCACAGAGAGCTTCTGCTCTTGCAGCAGTTTTTAACTTTCATCTTCCTGACTGGTAAAGACACAGACAGTTTCATTCTGGTTTATGAGCATGATAAAATGGGTCCCAGTGTGGACAATCAAATGGAGGAAACCTAACCAAATGGCTGTAAGAGACTTGGAGCACAAATTGGCTCGAACAGATTTGATGTTAAAAGCAAACAAACAAACAAAAACCCATTATTATCCAGGTTACCAACTGTATTACACTTTCTTCATTATAAGTAACATCCCAAGTCTAAGCATTTAGAGCGAAATTAACCAGAGTAACAATGATTCCCTTGCCAGATGCACACACTGGGTCTTCCTTGGCTACCTCTCTTGAAGCTCACAGAAGACAGGGTTATTTTAATAGAATCCATGAGCTCTGGGAAGGAAAGTCTAAAGTTAGCTATTGTAGATTTTCTGGAGGTTGGGTGGCTGTTCCACATTCTGGGAAAGCTGGGTAAATTGGTAGTAATTCTATTCTTGAATGTCAGCGTTTTTAAATCACGGTGTTAGGTATCCTTGGTCAAGTGGAGGGAATTAGAGCTGTTCCAACCACCCAAGAATTTACAATCTCCAGGTGGCTGGGATCATTAAGAATGAGTGGGGCTGGGAAGACTTCTAAGAGGAAAATATTGAAGACCTTTAAGAAGAGAGGTTCATCAAATATAATGTGCCTATGGACCACTCAGGTGTGCTGATAACAATGTAAATTTCTGGAACCCACTTCAGATTCTAAATCAGTATGTTTGGAGAAGACATTTTTATAGTTATCTCTGGGGGTGCTGATGCAGAAGTACACTAGCAAGAAACACTGGTTTAGAAAAAGAAGAATTCTATGGTTTGGCTGAAAGTGGCCATTGTACATAATGAAGTGGCCTAAGATGAAAGCAAGGGTAGGGCACCACAATTTGCTAATCTAGAGAGACAGAAGACAAATGCAGTGGGGTGGGTGAAAAAAATTGAACACAGACACTATAATGTAAAATTTGGAATACCTTTTTAAAATCCAAAATTCCTACCACCTTCTATTGTTTTTTCAGTCGTTTTATCAAAGTCAACCTGTAAATTATATATTTTTGTATCCAAATATATTTATTTTTATAATTTTTCAATGTTGTTATTAAAAATAGTCACCAATTTTGAAAAGTGTGACCTTACAGAACTGAAACAATACCTTCTCAAGCACTGTCAGCTGCTAGTTTGTTCATTAGGTAACTATACTGCATCGTTTTAAAAAATCATTTTATTGAGGAATGATTGACATACAAATACTGTGGATATTTAATAAACACAACTTGATGAGTTTGGAGATAACTATACATCTATGAAGCCATTACCAAAATCTATGCTATATATACATCCATCTTCTCCAAAAGGTTCCTTCTGCCCTATTTATTATTAGTATTATTGTTATTTTGTGATAAGAACACAACATAAAATCTACCCTCTCTCTTAGCAAATGTTTCAATATATGTCATGGTTCATTTTATGTGTTACCTTGAATGGGCTAATGCCCAGAGGGCTTTCTGGGTGTGTCTGTGAGGATGTTTCTGGAAGAGATTAGCATTAGCGTTTGAACCTATAGACTGAGGAAAGAAGATTGACAATGCAGATGGGAGTATTCCGAACCATTTCAGGCGTGAGTAGAACAAAATGAAGAAGGAAGGGTGAATTTGCTCCCTTTGCTTGAGTTGGGACATCTACCTTCCATCCTTGGATGTCGGCACGCCTGTTTCTCCCACCTTTAGTCTCGGATTGGGACTTGCACTTCAGTGCCCCTGGTCCTCAGGCCTTTGAACTCAGATTAAATTGTACCACTGATTTCCTGGTTCTCCAGCTTGCAGACAGCAGGCAGACCATGGGACTTCTCTGTCTCCATGATCACATTTTCTCTCTCTCTCCATATACACGTGTGTGTGTGTGTGTGTGTGTGTGTGTGTGTGTGTGTGTGTGTGTGTGATTGGTTCTGTTTCTCTGGAGAAAACTGACAAATACAGTATATAATACAGTATTGCTAACTATACGCACCATGCTGTACAGTAGATCTCTAGGAATTAATCACTTCGCATGCTGAAACTCCATAAGTCATAATTTTACTATAATTGCTGCTATTACCACTCTTGTTCTGCTAGTTATTTTAATGCGTTCAAAGTCAGAGATTCTTGTTTCTTCTTTACCCCACATGGGACAATGTTCATCCAATATTTAATGATTATCTATTTGGGAACTAGAGAATATATGCATGAAGTTGACTCACTTCTATAGAGTTAATCAAAGTTACCACTTTGCTTTTTCATTTTTTATCGCTCATGTCATGTAACTTCCTGCGCATATTTTTCATCTCCTTATTTATTTGGGCAACATTCTGGATGAGTTCCCTAGGTATTTCCAAATGTACAAATTTTCTTTTAAACTGCGTCTAGTTTCCCTTTAACCATTAAATGTTTTTTAAAATTTGAACATTAGATATTGTTTATGTTTGAATATTATATTATTCTTTTTCAAATTGGTTTGTT
This sequence comes from Rhinolophus sinicus, assembly GCF_057876585.1. NCBI lineage: Eukaryota > Metazoa > Chordata > Mammalia > Chiroptera > Rhinolophidae > Rhinolophus > Rhinolophus sinicus. Next base: position 166,793,502 of record NC_142502.1, read on the forward strand.
TTTTTTTCCATAATGTTCCATTTTCTTTTTGATGATTTAAAATCTATTTCAAAGTCCTTCAAAATTGCTCTTATTCCTTCAATTTGTCAATATGGATTTTCTGATTTGTAGCATATCTTCCTATTGTATATTGTAATGTTTTTGTTTTGGTGTTTGTTTTTCCATCTTTGGACCCTTGGTTAATGAGTTCATCCTTAGTGGGTTAGTCTTCCATTAGAATTACACATGTATCTTGAGCTATGCTGGCACCATGATGGGGTGGGTCAGGATGTCCTAAGAGATTCACTTATCATAGACCAATTCTTAAGTTAGTTTTTGGTTCTCCATTTCTTCATCATTTTGGTGGTCTAACTTTGGTCACCTTGCTGATATTTGGCACAGGCTAAGGACTCCAGTTCTAGTCAGAGTCCAGATTGACTGTCTCATCGTCAATACAACTCTAGCCCTGTGGGTACAGATTTTCTCGTCCCAGCTCACAAATTATGAAATCCTTTCTTCATTCTTAGCTTTAGGCAGCAATCCCTGTTTCAGGCACGGGGCCTTATGGCTGGAACTCTTGTCTCTGTTTAGAAATTAGAACTCTAGCTGCTAAGGAGTATAACTGATCCTGATATCCCTATGGGTCGTGGGGAATTTCCCTTTTGCTTAGCATTTTTAAATGATTTTCCTTGTTTATGATTTTCCCTAAGGAATTTTTTTCTTTACTTCTTTTGAGATCAGCCATGTCTTTCAGATTTCTAAAAATTATTTCTTCCCAAAGTTCTGTGCATTTGTAGCAAGGTGAAGAGAAGTCTATATCTGCTTGGACCACCATTTTGTCTGAAAGACCTGGATGATTTTATCATTATTCCCACTTTATTGATGAAGATAGAGGAAGCTGGGGTCAGCTGAGCCTATGTTAGAAGTACAAGCTTGATATTATTGAAGCACATTTTCCATTTTCCAGTTAATAAGTAAGTGAATTTAAGTGAGGCAAAGGGAGTCGTATAGAAAGTTGGAGGTGAGGGGGGTGGTGGGGAATGATAACTGTAGGTTATAAAAGTTATGAAAACATTATGTACAGATTGGACTATATTCAGGGGCCAGGCCAGAAATGATGGGCTGTCATAATACTCTAATACAAAAAGGAGGGGTGAGGCGAGTTAAACTGGAACAGGGATGTTCTGCAAAACATCTTCAAATTCTAAACCTTCCAAATAACACGCTGGAAAAATCCACATCTGCTGATTAAATTCAAACTAGCTCTATTTTGCCACCTGAGGAGTAAATAATTTATACTTTGATTTTTTTAGCAGGGGGGTAGAGAGTAAAAAAATATTTCCTTTGATGTCCACTGCAATATTCTTCTCATAGATAATTTTCATAGTGAATATCAAGGTTTAGTTTGCATTTCACAAGCACATGCAAAGTGAGGGTTAGGGGAAATTGCCAAACATATGCTAAGCAATATGAGATAACATATTAAACTGATCCCCTTTACAATTTGGGTAATGTGCTCATAAAATTTGAAAATGTCTCTATTTTGATTTGCAGACCATAGGGAGTAAATAAATATTATTCAAAACAAAAGCTAAGGTTCAATGAGGCAGATTTCATTTGTCTTGTAGAACCTCAAGATCCTAAAGGGATAAAAAAGAAGACAGGAGGATGAGTGCTGATGCTATGGACCTCTTTGCAAAGGGAAATCTGGACAGGAAAACCAGAGTATTACCAGGACGAACATGATGAGATATGACCAAAGCAGTTAAGAAGGATTGGAGTTTTAATTATTCTCTCTTTCTCTCTCTCTCTCTCTCTCTCTCTCTCTCTCTCTCTCTCTCTCTCTCTTTCTGTCTGTCTCTCTCTCTCTCTCTCTTTATCTTTTGCAGTGCAACCATTTTGGATCTTTCCAGCCTTTCTAGGGTTAAGCATTTTCAGCCTCTCATTTCAGGATGGGTGTTCTCAAAGTGTGATTCCCCAGACCAGCAGCATGAGCATCACCTAGGAACTTAGAACCGCAAATTCTCAGACTCCCTCTCAGAGTCAATGCATCAGAAGCTCTCTGGGTGGGGCCCAATAATATGGGATTTAATAAACTCTCCAAGTGATTCTTTTTTTATTACATTTATTGGAGTGACGTTGGTTAATGAGATTATATAGGTCTCAAGTATACAATTCAATAATACATCTGTGTGTTCACCACCCAAAGTTTAATCTTTTATTAACCATATATTTGATCCTCTTTACACTCTTTAGTCTCCCCCACCCCCATTCCCCTCAGCTCCAGTTGGTTCTGATGCACACTGATGTTTCAGAAGACTGACCTAGGGAAATAAAGTTTACATGGTAGACATTTCTGCATCTTACTGATATGGAGTACATGGAGCCATTAGTAGTAGGCAGAACTTCAAAAATAGCCAATGTAGACTCATAACAATAATGGCTGGTTCTTACTGAGTGCTTACTACTTTTCTAAGTATTTCACATGCATCGGCCCACTTAGCTTGCAGAGACACTATTGTCATTCTAATATTAAACAGGAGAAAAATCCCCAAATCTCAGAGAAGTAACTAGTTCTGGATCACATAGTGTTAGCTGCATACCAAAATTTGTTCTGAAGCCATGTCTTATCAGGAACATTCAATCTGGACTGTTCCATAAGTGAGAAATAAACTTCTCCTGTGTTTGAACCATAATATATCTTTGGATCTATTTTTTTTTTTACAGCAGCCTGGCCTAGCCTAACAAATGCACACAAGTAAATGGCAGAACATAGATTTGAGCACGAGTAGTTAGTGTCCAGATCTTATGTTCTTAACTCTGACATTATCCTATCTGTCCAGAACTGCTGTAGATGCCAGAAATGTACTTACAGGACTTTATCCTATTTTTCTATGATCTTGTCTATTGATCGCTACCCTCAATTGAGCCCTTCAGTTTGATGATTTTATATCTCATTTAGAGTATTGTGCCTTATATAAGAACATACATATTTATTTTCCTTTAACTTTTTAGGGTATTTATTTAGCAATGTCTCTTTCTCAACAATATATATTGTTGTGTTATTTTGTTGAAAATAGCATGTTGCTTTGATAAAATATTGCTTTGCTAATTCTTGCCTATTGTGTGTATGTAATTCTAAAGTCATATTCCTTACCCACCCCCAGAAAATTATCATTGGCTATTTTATGGTTCTGATCCCTTTTTTATGTCATTTTTTAAATGTCTTACTTCTATAAGTCTCTCATCTTCATTCATATGAAAATAAATATCTCCTGTATTATTAATATAGGTTCTCATGGTTAATTTCAACTATATTTGATAGGTTTTTACAAATTAGGTAAAAAAGTTATGTGGTATAAAGAACAGAACCCCCAAACTGCCCATTAGTTTTCTCTAAGATGCCTTTAGTCAATAACATTGAAATGTATACCTGTATGCAGAGTTTGGTATCAAATATGCATATAGTTTCACGAAGGTAGCAAACACCACAGAAGCATAAAATAGTGGCAGCATGCCGGGCATGGATAGAGCTAGTCTTGGCTTTGCCATTTAAGAACTGTGTGAGCTGGCATGGCACTTACTCTCTCTCCAGGGAACAGTGCCTCATTTATGAAATGACAGACTTAGATGAAACTTAACATTCTTTCCAGCAATAAAATTCTATGATCCTCATTCTAAGACTGAAGGTTAATTTCAATGACATTTCCTGCTGGGCCAGATTTCCCAAAGAGGGGACTTTGATGCTTAAACTTATAGAATATAAGGTCAGTGTACCAGTCAGGGTGAGGCTAGTCAAACAGAACACATTGTAAATTGCTCAGTAAAAGGATTTAATATGAAAAACAAGTTTAAAAGGTTTGGGAACTGCTGAAGAAGCAAGAATAGGATTCTACTTGCGGCTCCTGTGGTGGAGGGACAAAGGGAAGAGGTATTGTTATCAGAACCCCAAAGCAGGGCTATCTGAAAAGAGTTGGGATCCCCAATATAGGGACCTTAATAAGTCATGGTGAAAAGAGTCCCTGGAAAGACATGGAAACATGGTGGGAAAGGCTCCATGAATGAGCTTGAGCCACCAGAGATACAGACAATTCCAGAGACAAGTCTCAGTGTAGAGTTATCAGAGAAATTCTGTGGCTTCCTCCTTCCTCTGCCCTGTCTAATCCCCTTCCAGACCCTCCCACTGGTCAAATTTAATTGGAAGTTAGTGGATAAAGAGTCTTAGCAAATGTACATTACAAGGGGTCAGTCCCCTGCAAAAAAGAATATAGAAAGGCAATTTTTAACTGCTTAATGCCATGATTACAAGGGGTCAGTCCCCCATAACAAAGACCATAGAAAGGAAAGTCTTAACTGCTTAATGCAGTGAATACAGGGGTTCTCTAATGGAATCTCGCTTTCATTTTCAGTGAATTTCTTATTCTAAACTTCAGCCTGAATGGCCATGTGCTTGCTTCTTGGCCCCAACTTTGATTAGTCATTTATGGCAACTGTAAACCAAAGATACTTGCTCCTAAATATTCCTCCACAAATCCTGTCATCTTAGTCACTTTTACACCAAGTACTGATAGGATGGACAAACTCTTCATGAAAGGAGCCAGAATCAAGAGATTTGTTCTTGAGCCAGTTACCAGGAATAAGGCTCTTTCTATAGAGGGCAGAAGAGGAGTGTGGACCTTCTGTGGTAACAGGAGTAGCATATTACTCCACTGTCACAGGCAGAGAAGCAGGTGTAAGAAAAAGCAGCAAGCCTTGCTCATGGCCGTGCCTGTCAGCTAAGGGCATTGTCAGCTATGGCTAAGCTGCCATAGTAAATAAAAAGCAGCAGTGCCTCCTCTGAACTGGATCAAGGGAATTTCTTCCTTTTTCTAGCTTCCCACCAACCAGGAATTAGGTTCCGTGGTACTGGACACTCTTGACATAATGTCCCAGCTCATCTTTCCGCTTTTGTCTCACTTGAACTTGGTAGCATGATTCTCAACTTATTTAAGTTAATGATTGAACCTCTAACATAGGACGTCTCAGCTGTGGTACATGTATATGTATATGCATATCTATATCTATATCATCTGTATCTATATCTATATATATATAGATATAGATATATATATCTGTATCATCTATAACTATACCTATATCATCTCCTGAGATCTTTGAAATTTACAGATTCTAATTCAGTAGGTCTGGACTGGATTCAGGGTTCGGTAATCCCAGAAACCACCCACGTATTGTCTATGATGTTAGCCTACACACCTCACTAATTTTATTGTTGTTGTTCTAGGAAGTATTCCTCAGTATTTTGCACAGGGACCACATTCTACAAACCCAGAAAACAAAACCAAAAAGCAACAACCAAAGCATGTGTGTCTGAGTGGGTGTGGAGTCTACACCACTATCTCTGATCATCTTACTCTGTCTGAGGACATGGAAGTGACAAGAGGGTCACGTAACTCTGATGGTCTGGATGATGCTGGTCTCCTTGGAGTAAAACAATGAAGATGCTTCACTTCACTGTACGGTAGCTTTGTTTTAGTAACTAGCTAGAGAATATCCTTCAGGCGGAGCAAACAGGATAGAAATAAACTGAGATGATGGGTCATGAACCTGTTGACTACCCACTTTACTGTCACTTGTTCGGTGCCTGTCAGGGCATCCAGCTGGTTTTCCCCTACGATACAGTTAGCTTATCCACCTCTGTTTTCTCTACTTCCACAGATATTATGATTGTTCCCACAAGGAAGCATCTGAAAGATGCATGTCTTAAAATTGGAGATTCCTTCTTCACGGCTGTAAGGAAATTTGACGGCTCTAGATTTCTGAAAATAAGATTACATTATTTCACATGGTGTTAGCAATGGCTGATAGATTTCTGTTTTGATCTGTGCTGTTTCTACATTGAGAATCTGGCAATTTATTTGTTATTGTCTTACCTATTTTCCTGGACTCTCTAAATCTTTTAAAGGAAACTGTAAAAGTACTTTATAGGAAGCAAAAAAAAACAAACACAAACAGTATGCCTTTTCTAATTTCATATACCGATTGAAGTGAGGGATTAGTAAAACTGTTGTTATCAGTGAAAGAGAAAGTAGGTCAAATTCCTAGGGGGGGGAAGTAAACAAATGAGCAAACTAGCAAATAAAAAGAAATGAAGTAGGAACTGGCCCAGGATTAAGAAACTCTCAGGACATTAGACTCCTTTCCTCATAATTCCTAGTGGTTTTGAAGTCCTTTGTTAGCAATTAAAGGGATTATATATATACAACTGATGACTCCATGCCTGAGCAGATTTTTTTTTTTCTTTTGTCTTTATCTGATTTGGATATCATTATTTGGAAAGAGAAAGGAGACTCTGGGAAATCTGCTTCAGTATTCTCATATGTGAAATCAGATAACATACCTCAATCTTAGGACAGTTTTACTAACTGAATGAAATATAAATTACATTAAATATTACATATATATAATATATATGTTACATATATTATGTATGTAACATATATGTGTGTGTGTGTATATATATATATATATATATATATATATATATATATATATATATTACTTAGCATTTTGACTTGCACATAACAGAGCCTCAAGAATTTTCAACAATTCATATAAGTATTCCATAAGCTTCTATATCTGCCTCTGCCTCATTTTAATCCCAAGACCATTGTTATGAAGTAGATCTTGACTCCTTTTGAAAACAGCTGCCTGTATTGAAGTTTACAGAGGTGAAGGGATTGCCTAAGGCCACTTAACTAGAAATGTACAGAAGTAGGTTTAAACTTCAATTCTCTGATTTTAAATCCATGCTCTATTCAGTTCACTACTTTCTGCCTTACATACACACACTGTAAAGACACAGCTGTTTGGGGCATCAGGGTAATATGAGAGTACCCCCTTGAAGGTTCTCACAGCAGGGTGTTACATGGGTGGGGGATGAACTTCTCTCTGTTATGATGCCTAGAGGGGGTTTGATCATGTCCAAAGCTCTTAAAAATAAATTCTCTTGGCTCATTTCTGGACGAGAGATTTTCAATCTCAGTGTTTTTGTCATCTGTTTGTAAACCTGTTGATTTCCTTCAACTGTTCCCCATAAATAGTCACTTATTCTGCCTTTAATTAAGTTGCTGGCTTGCTTATTATAATTTTGTCATCCCTTCCACGCACTTTCTTACCCTTTGTCCTCGCTGGACTTTAACTCCTTCACCTAAAGACTAGTGGGGTTTGTTTCCTTTACTGCTTTCCTTTTTCTGCTCGCAGCACTATGCAAAATTGAGTACCTCTAGAGTTGGGTTGGGTTAACACCATTTTATTTATCTTTTGTGATGTGTTTTAAATTGCTAAAGGGACTGCCTGCTATTTCTTTTCAAATTATACTGAAATTGCTGACTGAATTCCACTACAACTACCTGGAGGCAAATTTGGTGGAAAATATTTTATGTTACTTCCTGAGCCCCATAATGAAACACACTATGTTTGTTTCAAACTACCAAAGCTGGCTTCAGTCCTAAATAAAGTTTCTAAAATTCCTTTCTAGGCAAACATTTAATTGTTTGTATTTTTAAAATTGCCAGCTTAAACAGCTAGGTTCTTCCAACTGTGCTTGTGAAATATTTGATCTCATTTAGCAGCAAACCACTCAAGCCCTCTGTCAGGGGACTATTGTTGATAAAATTAGGACTCCTGTATCTGCTGAGGTACTGTCTCAATCTTACGTGTGAAATTCTTAATACAGTGGATTAAGTGCATACCCCTGCCTGGTTTTGATACCATATTGCTTATTGTTTTCTGGTTGATAGAGGAAATCCCTCCATCTGCATTTATTCTTCCATTTTAGCCTGAAGACCAAATGCTGACTTCAGGCTCTGCCACATTCCTGTGGGATAGATTTGGAATCTCAATGTCTTATTTACCTTCAGTTTTGTGAAAAACTTACAAAGGGACACACTCAAATAGTTGGTGTGACATGTACCTGGTGCATGAGCAAATGTCTTGAGAGGGTATCTCGAACTTGCCTTCTCCCGCCTCACCCTCCTCCTTTGTTTTCCCTCTTGATCGGGTGTGTGTGGTGGTGAATTCCCTGCTCGAGGATGTACAACATTCTCCTGTAGAGATAGATTACTTTCTGGGAAGCAGGTGACATTTGGGGTTGCTGAACGTTGAGGATGTGTTACAACTGGTGGCAAAGCAAATGCCCAGATCCACCTACAGATGTTCCTAGTTAGAGCCAGTGCCATTTTCCCCAGCTGTGGGCTTTGAAACTCTCCCACCTGCAGGTTCAGAACTATCTAATTCTTAAACCAGTCGGAACCAGGGCTGCGGGGATAGTTGCAGCTTCTTTCTTTCTGGATGAGTGAGCTCTAGAAGAGGTGTGTTCTTTCCATGGACAGCCCAGTCTCCTGCATTGATTTCTGCTTGGAATACTGCCATCTAATTCTTATTCCAGTCACCTTCTGGGTCTGGCTCTGTTGCCAGTTAGGGGTCCTAACCCCCTGGCCTAGCTCTGGGACCTTCGGGATGGCCTCTGCTTTAGATACCTCTCTTGGAGCCCATACCCCCAGATACGGCATGGATTTCTACTCATGCTAAAAACTTCTGCCAAGTGGAGCTGTGCCCTGCTCTCCATCCTCAGGGCAGATCTCTTGGACCTGAAGACTGGTGGAGATTGAAATCAAGAACACTGCACCCCTTGGGCTTGGTAATCTTACTCTTGGCTTCTCTCTAGACTAAGCTAGCCATTTATTTCCATTTATTTTTTCCCCATCCCTTTTCAAAGTTGCCCTTGGCTTGTGAGTTTTTGCTGACTGGGACTTCCAGCACACTACCCTTTATTTAGAAAGGTTTTTCATATATGAAAAACTGTGTACTATCATATGTACTATTTAGTTGGAGGAATAGCATCACACATAATGATAAAGTAAAAGAAAAATTAAATTTTAGTTTTCTCATGTCTTTATTTCTATTTTATTTTCTTTCTGATTACTCTCTCAGGTTATCTTTAAGATTTCTTTGTTCTAAAACAAATATTTTAAATTAAATTTGTTGGGGTAACATTGGTTAACAAATAACATTATATAAATTTCAGCTGTACAACTTTATGATACAACATCTTTATACTGTATTATGTGCTTACCACCTAAAATCTAGTCCCCTTCTGTCACCTTGCATTTGACCTCCTTTACTCTCTTCATCCTCCCCCAACTCTTAAACAAATATAAATCAAGAACCTATCGGTGACAGATACTTTTATTGCAGCCAAAAAGCTACACTTTGACTTAGTATCCTTTACTACTACTTATATATAAATAAACTGAGGCTTAGAGGGAGAAGCAATTTGCCCTAAAACTCCCTCCCTTTCTCTCTCTCTCTCTCTCTCTCTCTCTCTCTCACACACACACACACACACACACACACACACACACTCTATAACCAGGCATGATCCAAACCCAGGTACGTCTGACTTACAAACCCCATTTAACTCTTCACAATTAAGGAGAATAATGCTCAGAGAATTTAAGACACTTGCACAAACTAGTCATGTAGGTTTCATGACTTCCAACCAATATTTTCACTAGACCACATTGCCTTTTAACATAATTAAAGAAAATGATTGAAGTAGATTATACTAATATCTGCATAGTGGTGGGACATCACTCTTTATTTTTTTTTGCCCTTGGCATACCCCTACTATCTTCTGTGGTCCTTTGTTTCCTCCTTTGGACATTTTTTTCTATTTCTATGACCATGTCCTCCCTAGGTTGTAGGGCTGACAGCCTCAGAGAATATTTGAATTGCTTGGACCTGAACAAAGTTGCTGGGTTTTTTCCCTTCTTCTTCTTCTTCTTCTTCTTCTTCTTCTTCTTCTTCTTCTTCTTCTTCTTCTTCTTTCTTCTTTCTTCTTCTTTCTTCTTCTTCTTCTTTTTTAATATAAAGTCCTGACAAAATAAGGCTCTTTCTCACCAGGTTGACCCTCTTGTTCCTATATTTCCTGTACTGTGAAATTGTCGCTGTTTAAGCATCAGAAACCTCATCCTAATTCAGCCACGCAAAGTAGTTAATGTCAATATCCTGAGGGTCTGACAGACTCAGTGAAGCATAGACTTTTCAAGCTGGAAGGGATCCTCAGTGCAAGTCTAATGGAATTTAAGGAGCGGTTCTATTGAAATTTGGGCATCGTGCCTAAAAGGAATCTGATATATTCAGTGTCTGCTTTCAGTTCCCCTTTGATTTCCTTTTATATGTGTTGCCACAGGTATAGACTTGTGCCCTCTTAATCCATTTCTGTGAAAAAGCAGTAGAATAAGGTGTGAATGCCTGGGGAACAAATCACGGATTTGTTATGAGGGTAATGCCAGTGCATATTTCCAAACCGAATGCTTATGAAAACTCTGTACTCACAAGACTGATCCCTGTGACAGCCATCTTTGTAGTCAGCCAAATAAAAAAGCTGACTTCTGTAACTAGGAAGAAAAGTGTGGTGGGGCTCACCTTGGAAACTCTGAATTCGAACAGCTGATATTGGTTCTTCTGCCTTCTTCACAATCCTAAATGCCACTCAAAACAAGTCTGTGTAAAACTCTTTGATTTTCTGTATTAAAGCCCAGTAGGCTACCAGTGAACAATATGACTGGAACGTTTTGCTACAGAACTGTGATACCAAAAGAATTCAAACAACCACAATATATACTCACATTCACATTTGTTTGCACATCTGTGACTGTGTTGTCACTGTTTCATAATGTGACTGTGTTATGAAGCAAGCATATATTTGAACAAGATGTTAAGGGACTAAATCACCCAGGCATGTTTATTTTCAAATAATTTCTCATGACCCAAATCCATTGAGCTTTGCTGGGCTCATTAATCTCACTGGCATCTAGAGAGGAGACATTGTGCCCAGAAATGGTGTGATCACATTAGGTAAGCCCAGGATATAAAATATATTCATATTGCTTTGGGTGAGCATAGACCATTGGGGGGAAAATAATGTTCTTTCAAATCTCTTACCACATAATGGAGAGAGACATGCTTTGAACCATAGAGCTGACCAAAGTCCACATGTATAACTGACGTCAATTTTGCAACATGAATAAGTCTTGCTTCTTTTCCTGGGGAACTTCAAGACAGGAAATGAGAAAAAGGTGTACCAAAACCTTTGTTAATTATATATATATTAAAATAGGTACATTAACAGCAATTGTTTGCTGGGCTGTTTTGTAGTCACTGGAGGTACTAGTGAAGAAAACTGACAAAAATCCCTACCTCCATGAAGCTTACATTTTAGTGGAAGAAAACCAGCCATAAACATACTAAATAAACCAAATGTACAGCATGATAGAAGATAAGCCCTATGGAAAAAAAACTAGAGTAAGATAAGGGAGCTTAGGGAGTTGCATGTTTTAATCGAATAATCTGGTATCTTTCTGAGAAGACAACATTAAGCAAAATGTTGATGGAGGAAAAGTAAGCCATGTGGATATCTGAGGGAAGGGAGTGTCAGGAAGTGGGAACTGCAAGTGCAAAAGCTTGGAGGAGAGAGTGTGCCTGGATAGTTCCAGAAATGGTGAACAAGCTGTTATCTGGAGGGAAGTGAGCAAGGGGATAAGAACTGCGAGAAAATAGTGGGGTGTGGTGAGGAGTAGAGCGGCTGGATCTTGTAGCTCTGTAAGCTTTGTTTGGACTCTGATGACATGGGAGCCACTGTAGTGCTTTGAGCAGAGCAGTATTATGAACTGATTTTCATTAGGAAAACTCTGGCTGCTGTGTTGAGTGCAGTGTAGTAGGAAAGGGGAGAGACAGAGAAACTAGTTAGTAGCCTAGGCAGTAATGTCAGGTCAACCTGAATATGACAAGAATAATGGAATTTCTATACTGCCAGAGTCGCCAAAGTTATTGCAATATAGATGTAAATGTGTCAAATAAAAAACAGTTTACTTGATTTGTAGTAATGTGCAATCAATAGTAATGGGGACAGAGCTTGGGAAGACTAGCTTATTCATTTTCCTATGATATAGTGCAGTGTTAATAGAATTGCTCTTATTATTAGAGACCAGGCAATTTTTAGCTCAGTGTGATTTGAACTGCACCATGTAGTCTTCTAAATGACTGCTCCAAACTTCAGTCTGCTGAGATGAAGGAAAGTATTACATCTGGAAATCCTTATTTCAATAGTGGCAAGAAATCCTTTAACTATAGGTAGGTACTAATATCCCAGCACGAAATAATAGATCAGGCTGTTGAGGTCAGGGGTGTAACTTGAGAGAATGGGACTTGGAGGTAAAGTTCTGGTGGGTGAGAAGGAGAGGCCTGTCTTGTGAGGTTCACTATTGACAGTTCGAAGCAAGCCAGCACATGGCAAAAGCTTCACGTCTCAGGAGGGGATGAAGCCACAGACAGGGTCTGTGGAGAATTAACTAAAAAAAATTCCACTTAATTCACCTAATTCACCTAACTCCACCTAATTTACCTTGTGTTTTAGGTGAATTAGGTGAAAACTCCACCTAATTCACCTTGTGTTTAGGGCTTTCCAGTACCCTAAGTACTAGAAAGAGCTGGCACCCATGTCTTTGGATGGGATCTGTTTTGACATCAACATTTTCAGGAATTCTTTATGCCCAGTGTGCTCTCTATGGTACGGGAGGTTTGCAGCAGATTTACTTGATTTCATGAGGTGTCTTCCGTCATGCAAGGATGGAAACACTTTGGTGGAAAATTGCTGTTGCTTTTTATTTGGAAGGAAACTTTTTGGTGATAGTAATACTGCTCTAATTTTGATAGTTGGACTGAAGGGAAGGAAAGGAAAGGTGAAATGAGAAGGGAGTTTCCATGAATGGGACTGAAATTCATAAGAACCAGGGCAGAACAAGAGTCATGGGTGAGGCAGGAGAAACAGGGGAAGCTTCACCCCACGGAGCAGGGCGACCTGAGGCTTACATCCTTACCATTTACATACTCCTCCAGTCCCCGTATTTACTGCCACTTTGGGAAGTCCTCTTATTTAGATTTTCAGCTAAAATCATTTTGAACCAGTCCTTCTAAAAAGGCTCTTTTAGATAGAAAATCATATTTGTATGCCTGATATTTTCAACAAGCAACTAAGAAATGTCGAAATGAAAAGGGAAAATACTAGACGTAGGATATGTTTTGTCTCAGATGGATCTGTCAGCAGCAGAAAAGATATTAGTTTCTTTAGTCTCTGGAGCTATGTGATCATAGCTATGTGGTCATTTAGGAAATGTTCCTGTGGTTGTTTTTCGAGTCATCAGTAATGAGGTTATTCCTCTCCACTCCCTAAACCCCCCCACCCTGTTTCTGGGGCATCTGCCTTTTGGCACCATGTCAGGGGATAATTGAAAGACCGTCATAGTCTCCTCCCTCAAATGTTTCTCCTACCTCTGTTAAGAGTCCATATAATATTTTAATAAGAGTAAATTCTTTCACATTTAGAAAAGACTTAACAAGGAAATACATTTATAAGAGAGAATATTGACATTCTAAGATGACTAAGACAGCTTTCCTGTTGTTACTTCTTAAAGCATCTCAGAATACCAGGTTAACAAGACAAGAAGAAACCACCGAAATAGGTACATAATGTTAAGCTGTTGTGTAGTGAGCGTGCTCATGGAAAGCTGTCCCAATAGGAAGATGTGATCTACATTTTCTTTCAAAGTTTCAGTCCCTATGATACCGCCTGCCCTATATTTTATGTCTTTTTCTTCTCTGCCCTTTGCTTGAAAGTTTCTTATTACTTATTACTGTAGGCTTAGTCTTAAAAAAAAACACGGAAAAAAAAAACCTACTTTTAATACAACGTAAATGGTGACATTTTTATATAATAATCTCCATCACGTTGTAAGAATTTCCCTTTGTCTCTCAGAGAGCACATAAGAAGCATTCATGGTTACTACCTGACAGCACCCTGCACTTTCTTTTGCTCACTTGGAGCAAACAAAGATGGCAGGAAGGACTGATACCCCTGAAGCTAGATCCTGGCTGGCACATTTCTAGAGTGTTAGTGCCAGGAAGAGGAAGGTGAGGGGCCACCTCTGCTGACATCTAGTTAAAAAAGTGTTCAAGTTGAACTTTCTAGCTAACCATTTCCCAACAAACATTCTCTCTCTTCTTTCTCACGCTGGTTTGGCTAAGCACTAAACAGATATAATGATAATTCTGTAATGAGATTGACAACATAGCACATTATATTTTCTTAAAAATGCCCTTAGCAAGATTTTTGGTCCTGCATACTGCCTGGAGTTTTGCCACACCCTTATTAGGAGATGAAGTATATTTCTTCTCCGTTCCTCTTGAACCTGGAAGAGTATTTTGACTTCTTCAATGAATAGTGTTGCAGAAATGATATCACCTGACTTCTGAGGCTATGCCATGACATGAAATATGGCTTCTGTGTGTTTCTCTCTCAGGATGCGTGCCCATAGAATCCAGCCATCCTTTGTCAGGAGGCCCAACTTGCACAGAAAGCTTATTTGTGGCTGTTTTGGAAGTCAGCCCCAGCTAAGGTCCCAGACAACAGTTGGCATCAACTGCCAGATATTTGAGTGAACAAGATTTCAGATTATTCTAATTTCTAGCCTTTGAACTATGCCATCTGTTGCCAAATAAAGCAGAGATGAACTGTTTTTGCTAAGTTCTGCCCAAATTGTGGATTTGTAAGCAAGATAAACATTGTTGTTTTAAGCCACTAAGTTTTGCAATTGTTTGTTACAAAGATATAGATAATTGGTCTAGGAATGAAAACCTGTACTCTGAAAAAAGGAAATCTTAGTCTATATCAAGGACAGGTTTTCCTTTAAAGAAGCAATAATGATACAACATAGAGCAGACAGAGTGGCTTTGTCCTTTAAACTAATTACCCCATAGTACTTCCCAAAAAACATTATTCTTAAAATTAAATCACTGGATAGTGAAGTAAGAAAGATGTATAACACTGCTATGGCTTATAACAGACAAGGAAAAGAGAAAAAATACATATGTATTATATGTATTGTATATATTATAATAATGTATGTTATTATATATTACTGTATAAACATACATATACATATGTATAAAAATATCTAGATACTACTGTGCTTTTCCCTAAATATGCAACACTAGGGATTATAGCTTTATTTTAGAGTCTTCTAATCTAACACCCTCCACTCCAAGGGTGGGCCCCAGGCTTCATTTGTTTCCTGTCTCCCATCTCTTGTGCAGCTGTCACAAATGAAACTCAAGGTCACCAGAGATTATCTGGTGCCTTCAAAGTAGCCAGCAGCTTTAGAGTTTGCTTAACTCTCCAGATTACTGCTTTCATTTTGATTTTAGCCTCTAAGGACACCCCTTGCATTCTTGTACAATAAAAACAAACGTCTTTTAAAATCCAGTATTTTCAGTTGTTACCAGCAAGACTAGTTTTCAGGTTATGTGGGTGCTCATGTACCAAAAAAGAAAAGTTGGCATTTTATTAAAAAAGTGAAGTTTATATTGAGTAATACAAATCTTCTTGTTTGTTTCCTCTTAGGTGTCATAATATCATTTTCAAGTAACTTAACTGGGATAAGAAGTTAGTATAAAGTCAAAGCTTGAAGTTTATTCTCTGCATAATTCTTTCAAATATTTAGGAGGTTGAAAAGGCAACTTAACTTCTCCGTTTTCAATCTACTTTAACCAAATGAACAAATGCACAGATTGCCTCTCCTAACTCAGCTTTCTTTTAGCTTCATTTGATGACCAAACTTTATTGAAATCATTGTGGTAGGTTTTTGTCTTGATGGATGTGATCTTGGGAGTCATGATGATACTTTTAGGTATAAACTGAAACTTAGTTTATTTTATAAGTTGAATCAGCTATTCTATTTAGAAGCAATTTCATAGCCCTGAAAATCAAAAGAATTAAGGTAAATAGACTTTTTTATCCTGTCTGATTCATTTCGATTAGCATAATAATTTCAAGATCCATCCATGTTGAAAAACTCAAGACCCATATGATTTCATTGATATGTGGTATATAAAAACTGAAAACAACAAAAGAACAAGGCAAACAAATGAAGAAACAGAAACTCATAGACACAGACAATAGTTTAGTGGTTACCAGAGGGTAAGAGGGTAGGGGGGTGGTAGATGAGGGTAAAGGGATCAAATATATGATGATGGAAAAAGAACTGACTCTGGGTGGTGAACACACAATGTGATATATAGATGATGTGTTATAGAACTGTACACCTGAAACTTAAGTAACTTTACTAACAATTGTCACCCCAATAAACTTTAATTTAAAAAAAAGGTAGGTAGAATCCAGCTATTTCAATTTCTAAGTTCCTAAGCAATTTTGTTATCCTTGCTGAGACCTTTGGACCTTCCTATACACAGTTGTTCTTTGGTGTTTCCGTTAGAAAATAAATTCTCATGTGGAACATATTTAGCTGCAAGAGTATAGAGAGAAGCAAGTTACTCACGTAGCTGGCTTTCATTCACTCTGTTAAAATTTTAAAGCTTGCAGACTAGAGACAATTTTTTAAATGATAACTTTTGCTTCTGAGGCAGAACAAATATTATCTCAAGTTAGCTCACTTGATTTTTTGGTTGTCTGTGTTTTTTAAGCCAAATGACCAAACTGGGAAGACCTACAAAATGAATGTCTATTTCTTATGACTTGAGGGTCTCAATGTGCAAATTATAAATCAAGTGTCAACAAATGCTATGTGAAGCAAACTTTAAACTCAAAGATTCAGAGTTTCAAATGCTAATTTTGTAGGGAAATTGATATATAGTCAATAAAGGAAACAAAAGTTACTGGGAGAAAAAAATGAACCAAATAAGGTTGGCTTGAGGGAAAGTCATTCAAAATAGCATCTGTGTATGAGGCAGTTTGACTAATATAAAGTGACAGGTATTCACACTAACGATTAGAGATTATTTAATTATTAAATAGTTCCAATTACCTGTGATAACTTGAAATACAATAAAACTAATTTGTGAAGTCTTAAAAATCATGATTATGGAGCAGTTTTGCTGAAGGTCAGATATCGTCCTCCAGGCACACAAGGATGAGCTGACTTATTGAAAACTGGAAGCATTGCTCTGAGGAGCATGGAGAGGTGGAACTTTATTTTAAGTTAATCGTCTGTATTTCCTCAAATTGAACTTCATTTAAAATAAGCTTTAAAGCTTCTGACTTTTGACGTTACAAAGCCCGATGAAAATAGCAGTAAATCAGGAATAATTACATGCAAACTACCAAAATTTAGTAAATAAATAGAATTAACCAGGTCTCAACACACAGGATCCAAGTTTCATAAGATACAATGCTGGCTAAAAAACGGTACTTGATAGCAAGACACCTAAGGTACTTCATTAATTGGAGCTATTCATAAAATTAGTGCTTCAAATAGAAGCATTTACAGGTAAGTAACGTGAAGTCATCAAAGCAAACAGAAGTTGAAATACACATTAACTGTGTAAACATTTTAGGTAAATTGAACCAGTTTCCTATGCATAGTGACAGAAAGATAAAGTAGGAACCGCATCTCAGACAAGAGATTTGAAAATCAAGCCCTTGATCAAAGTGTTAATTAAACTTGGCACTTGAGAACTGTATAGTAGACCAGTGAGAAAGGAAGCAGCGACTGGGAGCAGTAAAAAGATCCATCGTGTTGCTCTTTTAAAAGTTCCCTCCTGGTTTAAACAGACTGAAACACAGCAATGTAATTAACTGAACCCCTTTTCCAAAGGGTTTTGGGATTGACAATTCTATATAAATTCTAAAAAGCTGCGCCTCTTGGTAATGTAAAAGAGCATGAGAGTCTCAGTCATAGACAACTCTTTCTTCTTCCTCATTTATATCCATTGATTCATGCTGCATTCATTCATTCATTCAACAAACATATTTGTTTTTTAAATTAAATTTATTGGGGTGACATTGATTAATAAAATCATATGGGACTCAAGTGTACAATTCTATAATACCTCGTCTGTATATTGCATTGTGTGTTCACCACCAAAAGTCAAATCACCTTCTGTCACCATATATTTAATGCCCTTTACCCTCTTCTACCTCCCCCTTCTCCCCTTTCACTGTGGTAACCACTAAACTGTTGTCTGTGTCTATGAGTTTTTGTTTCTTTGTTTGTTTGTCTTGTTTATTTGTTGCTTTCAGTTATATATCCCATATATGAGTGAAATCATCTGGTTCTCTACTTTTTCGGTCTGGCTTATTTCTCTTACCATGGTAATCTCAAGATCCATCCATGTTGTCGCAAATGGCAATATTTCATCTTATGCAATAACATTCTATTGTATATACAAAGGATGCCAAAAAAATGTGTACACATTTTAAGAAAGGAACATTGTAATAAAATTGTAATACTTAATATATACCGATAATAAAAGATGAATACAAGTCACGTTTGACTTCTGCAGTTACAAGAGGTGCTCAAAGTGGTTACCATCAGCATCCAGACACTTCTGATTATGGAGAAATACTGCTTGAGCAACGTTGAACAAAGTGTTCACTTGTAACATGTTTTTGGCACCCCCAATATGTACCACATCTTCTTTATCCCATCATCTATTGAAGGACACTTCAGTTTCCACTGAACGCTTCAGGTGTTTCCACGTCTTGGCCACTGTGATTAATGCTGCAATGAACATCGGGGCACATATATCTTTAGGGATAAATGTTTTCAGGTTTTTGGGGTAGATACCCAGAAGAGGGATTGCTGGGTCATATGGTAATTCTATTCTTAACTTTTTGAGGAACCTCCATACTATTTTCCATAGGGGCTGTACCAATTTACATTCTTACCAGCAGTGTATGAGGGTTTCTTTTCCTCCACAGCCTCTCCAACACTTCTTATTACTTGTCTTGTTCATGATAGCCATTCTGACAGGTGTGAGGCAGTCTCTCATTGTGGTTTTGATTTGCATTTCCCTAGTAGCTAGTGAAGTTGAGCATCTTTTCATATATCTGTTGGTCCTTCTACAAACACATATTCTAGGTGTGAGGGCCACTGAAGTGAACAGAAATAATGGTGTCTGCAGTCATGCACAAAACCTCTTGTGTACATACTTATTGATTCTTCATTCACTACTTCAGTATTTACTCTTATCAGCCATTAATTCATTAAATTATTTAACATATTTCCTTCTCCAAACATATTAAGATCCGTACTCTTGTCCATGTCTGAGGAGTTTATGGTCTATAGCCAAACCAGAAATAAAAGCCATCGTAAAGCAACATTGTGAGTGCCATCATATTTGTAAGCATAGGGATTAGGTAAACAATTAGGGAGAATTACTACCTCACATCGCCAGTGTCTGCAAAGGTGACCTAGTGGGAAGGACTCATGTCTAGAGATTTGAAGGTGATTGCAAGTTAGTCAGAAGGAGGAAGGTGGATGTGTAGAATATTCTAGATAAAAAAGCAGCATGTTAAAAATTACAAAGTTGTGCAAGGTTAAATCTGAAGACAGGTAATATGGCTACAATACAGGTGGGAATGAGGGTCCTGGTTAAGGTTAGGGCAGAGAGGCGGATAAGTCCAGAACAGTTGAAAGCGCAATGTTAAGTAGATGAAATTTCACCTGAGAGCTATGGAGAACTAATGAAGGCTATGCAGTAGAAAGTGCCAGATATTTACGTCCTTGAGAAGTCACCCTGGCATTGGGGGAGAGCCTATGCTCCAGCTGGACTTTTTTATAACAGAATTTGTTACTTGAACGCAGGTTCTTGCTGCCATCCAGTTTTACTGTTCTGTCTGTAAGAGTACATTTTCTCGTTTCACACCATCCTAATCACAGCTTTTTCTTGCAGCCCAGTTAAATTCTCACTTCTCCATTCAGCAAACTTCAAGAGATGTTTCTGAGCACCTGTGACATCAAACAGGCACAGTTCTTGTCCTTGTGGAGAATTTCCTATTTATACCGACTGGAAGTGAATTCTCTTTACTTCACATTCCTGTAGGGGTTTGTTCATACCACTCATATGATTCTTATTTGGAATTCCCTTTGTATCTCTCAGGGTTCCACCAGAAAACAAACAACCCAGTCACATTTGGGAATTTGCAAGAATTGAATAAAGATACTATTTATGAAGACGTGAAGAGGTGTTCTGTTCCATATTACTGTGTAATAAACCACCTCAAACGTAGTGACATAAAGTAATAAGCATTTATTATGGATTCTGTGGGTCAAGAATTAGAGATGGGCAAAAAAAGGATGATTATTTTCTGCTCCATAATGTCTGGGGCTTCAGCTGAGAAGACTCAAAGCTGGGGGTTGACTTGATGGCTGGGGTTAGATTCATTTGAAGGTATCTTCCCTCACATGTCTATCACTTGGGTTGATGCTATTGAATGGCACACGTATATATGGTCTTACCATGTGGTTTGGCTGAGCTCCTTCACAAAGTCCTTGCCATGGGTCAGTGGGACTTTTTATATGGTGTCCTGGTACTCTAAGAAGTATCCCAGCAATCAAGGCAGAAGCAGAATGACCTTTAAGAGATAGCCTCAGGAGTCATAAAATACTGGTTCTGCAGCATTCCATTAGTCATGAGTGAGTTTCCAAATCCAGTCCAGGTTCAAGTGAAAACATCCCAGAACTTCATTGAACAGTGGAAGGAGTGTCCAAGAATTTGCATACATCTCTTAAACTGCCACAGCAGGGTTTATGGATGCTAGCAAGGGGTAGTGCAGCACCTAAGTCTAGCAATAGCAGTAACTACATTTCTGCTTCTGTTTCGAAAGAAGTGAAAGAAGGGAGAATTTACCAGAACCTAGAACTAGAGGAGAGAGCCACATAATGGTACTATGGCTTTCAGTGAGAGATATAGCTAAATGAGGGCAAGAGGAAGAAGAATGAAGGAAAATAAACATCTGACCTCATATTTTTCACGCCCTCTGATGCCTCCCCATTGGCCAAACCCATCTGGAAGCCAAGGAGTTTATCCCATATAGATCAACCTCCTGAGGCTAAAAGCAGGGTAAAAATGTAAAAAGTAGATCTGGAAGGACAAACAGAAGATATCCAACACATCCTTTCATTACAGTTACTTACTCCCCACTTGGAAACACATACCACTGTCATTCTTCCCCCATTAAACAATGCACAAACAGAAAAGGTGTGCTTTATGTAGTAGGAGCTTAGTACTGTTTGTTGAAAAATGAATGATTGGCAGCTAATTCTATGAATGAATAAGTACACACAAAATATCCTTGTTACATCAGATTCCTTTTTTAGTTCCATGTGGATTTAGAGATAATCCTACTTATCTACTGGATAGTGACTATGTCACATTATTTTCACTATATACTTTTTTTTAAGCCTAAAGTATAGGATGTACAGCAGCTTTTATCAACATTGTCTAAAATGGAAGCAGTCATGAGTACAGATTTATTCATAATAAATAAAGGGACCATGTTCCTAACTTACAATGTGAACCAAGAGGATAAGAGAACGCTGGGACAGCTTAGTTCTATTGGTCATAGTGACCCAAGGAAGTATTGCCATATCTGTGAAATGGCTATAAATTTCTTTTGTTTTTATTGGTTTTCCAATAGAGAAGGACATTAGGAAGTTAAGGTAGAAAAGAGGTTTATCAGATAAAGCATGCGTTAGAGTACGAAAACCAAGGTAAATTGGGGATTGGTGAGGCAGTGTAGGTAAAAAGTGTCATTATGACAAAGTGAGGTTAATGTACCCTGTTATGTATTTCTACTGGGATGGTTTATATACTGTTAATGAAGAACAAATGCGAGGGATGAAGATGGGTGACTTGTTACCAGGCACATCCCGGCTGATGCAAAAGGAAGGCTGAAAGTATTTATTATCCCCCCTACTTATTAGTGTTGCATTATGGATCAAATAAAATAATGTATATGAAAACTGTATGGTACAACAGAAAGATAAGTTCTTATTTCAAGATATTCAAGGAAATATTGGGGTGAAATCATAGCTACTCTCTTCAAGACGATATTCTAAAAGTACTAACCAAAATTTTAGAAAACATCTAAAAGTACTTGATTCTGAGTGGCCCTTAAACCCCCAATTTAATTGAATTTTTAATTGAATGATGTAGATAAATGTATCCCTCTGACCCGCAAGAAAATTCGACTGTGATTAAATAGCCCATGTAAGTACCAGATCAAGGAGAGAGATTCAGAATCATAAGTTTCATTCTATAACCTTTACCATAATCATGCCACCTCTCAATTCATGATTAGGTAGTACGTTAAAAAAATGAAAGAAAACATAATTTCTTCACTGGATAGAGGTGATAATTACATTTAGAATGTACTCAGAGCACATATTTTATATATGGCTTGTCTCTCAGTTTTCAAAACCATGATTTTGTAGGTTTCCTGAAAGGGCATAGAGTGTTGCATTTATGGTAATGAAAAATCTTAAATTATTTTAAGTAGATCAATTCAGCATCTTGATTAGCAGTAGTATTGACATTTCTAAAATTCCAGTTTTAAGGCATCCTAGCATCTCATTATGGGTGAAAAGAACTTCTCAGATGGCTGATCAAAGTGCAACTTTTGTTTGGCCCCCTATGGAATTTGCATGCCAACAAAGGAAGCAGAAAGCCTGCATATTTTAGTTGGCAAAATGCAGTTGTTTCTAAAGTCTTTTTTCTCCGTTGCATCTCATGTCTTAAATATTAGATATTGTGTCCCTGTACTATACACCATGTTGAATTTAGTGGTGCAAAACTCTAATGAATCAATGTGTTGTATTCAAATTCAAGAGTGATAATGTATATTTTTATTTTCATATGCCACCATGAAACAAAAACATTTCATAAAAATTTACTGCCTCATGTATATGAGCCAGAGGTAGCTTATGTATTTTACCAATATTTATACTCTCTCTGCCTTAATCATGTATTGTGTTTTCAAAGTTGAGTTGAAGACAATTATTGTCAATTTAAAAAAGAAAAATAATCTTACCTAACTAGGGATATGCTAGGGGTAGGTGGAAATTATATACTACCCCATATTGATTTCACTTTCAGAGAGAATAGTTATATGGCGGCAATTCCTATTATGGTGTGGCTTCATCCCAAAGAAATGGCTATACAGAGGTTTAACTCCCTTCAGTAAATAGTTTCTTAAACTTTCATGTTATACTTTAAATTAATCCTATTCAAATAGAACAGACTCATGCTAGGACATATCTGCTTCCTTCTTGAATCTCCAGTTACCATCCCTTATACCTAATTCCCTGCCTGTGTCAATGGGATACCATTCTCCTAGACTTAGAATAATTTTAAGCTAATTTCTTTCATTGATCCCACTCTATTTTTAATTAGTCATTATGTCTTGTCACTTTTCCTTCAAAAAGCTTCTCACCCTCCTGTTTCTTCTACTTTCATATTGTTACTGTAATTCATACCTAAGCTGACTTGAAGAATTTCTAGGAGGGTGGGTCACCAATCTTGGATCCTATACAGCCAAGAATAAGGAAGCCACTGGAAGCACTATCTTTGTTGCAATCTTTGTTTATAAAGCAAGGAAGCTGAAACTCAGATAACTGGGGGTTTTGCGCAAGGTCATGAAGTGAGTAACCAGCAGAAGTGGACTTGTCACCTTGGCCCACGCTTATTCCACTCTGCTACCCAACTTACCTGAAGGAGAGGGACTTCTCTAAGTGTAATGCTTGCTATCACTTTATGTACTTTTCCCAACAAATCATAATTTCGCTAGAAAATTATTTAAATGCTGATGCAGTGAGTACAATTCTCTGAGTTGTGGTGTATACAGAGGCAACGTTAGAAGGAAAATTTGGTGTTTTTATTTATGAGATGGTAAAACTCTTGGTATGATCACGTGATCTCTCATTAGGAGCTCAGATTGTATTTCGGTCATGCACGAGAGGATATGTTGGAGGCCACAGTGGAGCCTATCAGAACAAATGTCAAATTTTGGATTATAGAAGAATCTGCAAGATGTTTGGGGAAGAGGAGCTGGAATGGTCCAATATAACACTCTTTCTAAATATTTTAAATAATGTTTTATGTATCTTTTTGTCACCAGAAATACATTGTAATTCAGAGTCTTACTCTACACTGAGAGTTGTAACTTTGTATTTTAATATATTGTGTATATTGGTTTTAGGGTTCGGATATGTAGAAAATATTTATCTGGCCTGTCCAGGAATATTTAAAATGCTCCTTAAGAGGTTAAAATGTTACCTAGATAGTAATACACAATCAAGTTATGCTCATTATTCAAGTTTAACATCATGTTTAGACTCCTTTGCTCTCTGCTATATAAGGCAAATAATTATTCTGCTGGTAATGGTATAATATCCTTTCTTCGTCAAGAGCTTAGTGAAACTGTACTTTGATCATTGAAGTTCAATTAATTCCCTCTATTGCTTAATTAGCTTGTTATCTTTTTTTTTTTTTTTTCTGTACATCCTCTGCTATGAAACAGACAACTTTCTACTTCAGAAATGGACCAAAAAGTGCCTCAGGTTATTATTTCTAGCTTCACATTTCTCAGACTCTATGGCTAGTGCATCACAGGTTGTCTCATCAGGCCTCCTCATTAAAGAATGGCCACTCCATAACCCATGAAATTATCTCTTCTTGTGCTTTGTCTAAGGTCAGTGATTTTTTTCTGGGTTATAACTTCCATGGGTCTTTAGCTGTTAAACATTTGTGATTTGCATAATTTCTTCCAAGAAAATGAAATCATTGTTTTTCAAAAGTTTTATACCACTTTCTGTCTTTTGTTTATATTTTTAACTTTATATTTGTGTTTTGCAACTGTAGAATACATTTTATGCATTGCATGGATATCTATTTATCTTGTGAATAAGAGAAAAATCTTCACAATATTCTTTCAATTACTCATTAAGTTATTTGTTCAAAAAACAGTTATTGATCCTTTGCGTTAGATATTATAGTTATAACAAAGGCAGCTGTTAACAGTGTCAGCCCTTAATGAGTTTATGATCTAGTAGGAATAAGTAATGTGTGCTCGCACTCTGTATTCATTGTTTTAATTCCAACTCTGCCATGTACATACTGAGATATCGGACAAGCCATAGATCGTACTTCAATAGCTTCTATTGTGGTTATTATAGGCATTAAATGAAAATCCAAATTGCTTGGTATAATAACTCAAAATTCACTACATGTTAATTGTTATATTTTCATTATACATGGTAGAATTATAAGTGTTGTGGGAGATACCAAGTGCTTGGGTAGATTTCTATTGATGACAAATGAATGAAATAAGGAAAGAGAGTGAAGACTGGAGAAGAGAAAACAAAAGATGGAAAATAGGCAAAACAGAAAATTGACATAGTAAAAGTCCAAAATATAAATTTGTAAAGGAGACTGAAATAAATGTACTAGTAGGTGGCAGAATACTAGGGAGAGAAGCATAATGTTATAAAACAAAATTTAACTGAGTAAATTGGCTTTATTCACTGATTCATGAGTTGGGCAGCATCCGATCTAGCAGATAGAAAGGAGCTTTAAGGAATTGTAGAAAGTGAAATACTTTTATAGGCAGAAGAGAGTAGGACCAGGGAGTTATGTTAGGCAGAAAGCAAATTGCTTATGGCAAGGCCACTTTCCTTTAGGGGATGATAGAGGTCTGTCAGGCAGATTACCGAACCAGTGCTGATGAGGTGATTTATTTATTGACTGGTTTAAGATTCTATTTCAGGCAGAACCGAAATGATAAGTCTCAGTTTGGTGAGGTTGATGATGTGGAATTTAGCTTAAGTGACTCCATTTTTAGGCATTGTCTTGTTTTTAGCAAGAGAAAGAGGAAAATGACAGAGGTACAGGTGAAAACAGGGAAGTTATTAACTGAACTCAAATGTATTTGCAGAAAATTAAGAAGAAAATCTACATTATTTGGTAAAAAGTAGGGACTGAAAATGCTGATTACTGTCTAAATATTTTCATATGTTTGATAGTGGCAAAAGAGCTTTAATATCTCTTATTCATAAATCCATATATATATATATATATATATATATATATATATATATATACATATATCACCTATTTTTAAGGACAGAAGAATCAATGGCAGGAGGGAAGAGAATATATAAAAATAAGATATTAAAATTGACATTTATAAGTGACAATCATTGCTGGTTATCTACCACTTTTTTTTTTTTTTTCAGAACAGTATTTTAATGGGTTGGCAGGGAATGTTAGCCCTTAGACAATCTCATTTCTCCCCAGTGTTCTGAAGGTGGGCAAATAATCTGTTAATGACTAATGAGAACACTGAGTGGAAATTTCTGAGAAAGATTTTTCTCCTTAATAAAAAGATGGTCATAAAGAATTGCAGATTTGCATCTTTCCCCTTATTCCTGTTTTGGATTGCAGTTGTTAGAGAAATTACTATAGTTATGCATGTGACCATAAAAGACAAGTCAAAAGAATCATGGAGAAGGTAACTCAGAGTTTTAATATTATTGGGCCATTGAGCCAATTTTACAATAACCACCTACATTTTAAATTAATATTACCCAAGACAATAAACTCTCATTTTAAGCTACCTTCGATATGTTGATCTTGCTGATTGAGGAGTTATAATTGAATCAATGCAAATTAGTTCAAAAAGACTTCCCCTTTAAGATGAATCTTCACGAACTCAAAGGAATTATCCAGGAAGATGACGAAGGAATTATATTCCAGGCACTTCCTATAACACAATCCAGTATGTAATAAAAAACTCAAATAGGCATGCTGCTTCTCTCATTTATGTGTTTACTGAGCCTAGAATATTGTTTTGGGGAATTTCGATCATTAAGAAAACCTTGGTCGCATCTGAAGTTTTAGATCATATCAACTATTGTATTTTAAATTCATAGCTGAAATTTCTCCACTTGGAAAATTAGTTTTTTCAAAAAACCTAGGGGTTTATAAAATTACTAAAATTATACATTAAACAAATCCATACACTCATGTATATATACTGGAGTGCCAAAAAATGTATACACATGACTCGTATTCATCTTTTGTTATCGGGATAGATTATTACAATTTTAATACAGTTTTTTTCCTTTCTTAAAACGTGTATAAATTTTTTGGCATACTCTGTATAGCTTAACATTTAGGATTGGCTAACTTTCATTTACCTTTGAATAGATACAATAAATGAGTAGGTTATCTTATTTGAAATCCATTATGGATATAATTATATATTCAAACACATAGACTCTAATTTGCTTACTTACACATAGAAATTTTAAAACCAATTCATCAATATCCAAAAAAACAAAAACAAAAAACTTGGCTGGCATTTTGATTGGGACTACATTGAATCTATAGAAAAACATGTGGAGAACTAATACTTTAAAAATATTGTGTATTCCAGTCCTGTTATTTAATTTCTAAATACTTGGGGGTGTTCCAGCTGTTATTTCTAGTTTAATTTTATGATAGATAGAACACTTTACAGGATTTCTATTCTTTTAAATTTGCTAAGATTTGTTTTATGGCTCAGAATATGGTCTATCTTTTAAAATATTACTTGTGCATACAAAAGAAGATGAATTCCTATTCTACTGTTGTTGGGTGGAATGTTCTAGCTCCTCTATATCCTTACTGATTTTCTTGTTCTATTAATTACTTGAAGTGTTGAACTACCCAACTATAATTATAAATTTGTTTATTTCTCCTTTTAGTCTATCATTTTTTTATCCTCATGTAATTTTAAGGTCTATTGTAGGGAGTATATACATTAGGGATTGTTATGTCTTCTTAGAGAATTTACCCCTTTATTATTGTGTAATGTCCCTAGTTAGTTCTGCTAATATTGCTTATTATAAAGTAATATTCCTACTTCACCTTTCTTTTGTTCACTGTTTGCATGGTACATATTTCTTTATGCTTTTACTTTTAACTTAACCTTGAAAGTAAGTGTCTTATAGACCACATGTAATTGAGTCTTGCATATATATATATATATATATATATATATATATATATATATATATATATATATTTCTTTTTTTAATTAAAGTTTATTGGGGTGACAATTGTTAATAAAATTACATAGATTTCAGGTGTGCAATTCTGTAATATATCATCTATATATATCACATTGTGTGTTCACCACCCAGAGTCAGTTGTCTTTCCATCACCGTATATTGGATCCCCGTTACCCTCATCTACCAACCCTCTCCCGCCTTACCCTCTGGTAACCACTAAACTATTGTCTGTGTCTATGAGTTTTTGTTTCTTCATTTGTTTGTCTTATTCTCTTGTTGTTTTAGTTTTATATACCACATATCGGTGAAATTATATAGTTCTCTACTTTTTCTGTCTGATTTATTTCGCTTAGCATTATAATCTTGAGATCCATCCATGTTATCACAAATGGTAGTATTTCATCTTTTCTTATGGCTGAATAGTATTCTATTGTGTATACATACCACAACTTCTTTATCCATTCATCTGTCAAGGATGCTTTGGTTGTTTCCATGTCTTAGCCACTGAAAATAAAGCTGCAATGAGCACATATGTCTTTATGGATAAATGCTTTCAGATTTTTTGGGTAGATACCCAGGAGAGGGATTGCGGAGTCATATGGTAATTCTATTCTTAATTTTTTGAGCTACACTGCCTTCCATAGTGGCTGCACCAATCTGCATTCCCACCAACAGTGTATGAGGGTTCCTTTTTTTCCGCATTCTCTCCAACACTTGTTACTATTTGTCTTGTTGATGATAGCCATTCTAACTGGGGTGAGGTGATATCTCATTGTGGTTTTTACTTGCATTTCTTTGATGATTAGTGATGTTGAACATTTTTTCATATGTCCATTGGCCATTTGTGTGTCCTCTTTGGAGAAATGTCTCTTCAGGTCCTCTGCCCATTTTTTAATTGGATTGTTTGTTTTGTTGTTGTTCAGTTGTATCAGTTCCTTATATATGTTGGATATTAACCCCTTATCGCAGGCGTTTGCAAAAATCTTCTCCCTGCTTTTATATTCTTTAATGTCTATTTTGTAATTGGTCTATTTTTAGACCATTCACATTTAACGCGATTATTGATGATTAAGAGCTACTATTTTGCTAGCTATTTTCTAGTTGTTCCATCTGTGTTGTTTCTTTTTTCTCCTTCTTTTGTAGTATTTATTTATATAATTATATTTTATCTTGTATATTTACTTATGAATTATAACTTGTAATTTTGGTATTTGTCTAAGGATATATATATATATATATATATATATATATATATATATATATATCCAGTTTATGGTGAAACAGTATCATACTTCTTTATGTGTAGTTTAAGTACCTTATGACATTATATTCCTATTTCCTTCATTCTCTGTGCTATTGTGTTAAGCTCTTTTGTTTTTCATTTGCTATAAACACGTAGTATGTACGTTCTCTTTTTACTTTGTATGGTTATCTTTTAGTACAATTAATAATAAAAGTAATTTAAACTTTTTCTTTATGTTTTCAATTTTCTGTGCTCTTCATTTCTTTGTGTAGATTCAAGATTCAGTCTGATATTATTTGTTTCTATCTGAAAATCTTTCTTTAACAGTTCATGTGGAATAATTCTGCTGACAATAAATTCTGTTTTTCTTTGAGAAAATAGAGTTCTAGATTGATACATATATTTTTTATTTTCACCATTTAAATATTTCACTCAGCTCTCTTCTTATTGGCATGGTTTCTGACAAAATGTCCACTGTAACTCATATCCTTGTTCCTCCACAGGCAAGATGTTTTTCCACGGCTCCACCCAGACTTCTTTTAAGATTTTCTCTTTGTCTTTGGTTTTCTGCACTTTGCATAGGAAATGCTCAGGGGTAGTTTTTTTTTTTTTGGGGGGGGGTATTTATTCTTCTTGGTTTGGATCTGTGGTTTGGAAAATTCTTGCCCATTATCACTTGATATATTTCTTTGGTTCTGTTCTCTTGTTCTTCTCCTAGTGTTCCATTGACAACTACGTTGCATTTTTGAAATTGTCCCACAGTTCCTGAATATTGTTTGTGTTTTCACCTTTTTTTCCTCTTTGCATTTCAGTTTGAGAATTCTCTATTACTCTAAAAATGTGTTACTAACCATTATAATTAAGGAAGTGGGATATCTGCCTTGTAGGTATAGAGTATGTATGTTAGACATTGCTGAGTGCACTTTAGGTGTATTTAGTCTGCTGTTTTATGAGTCAAAAAGCTTTTCCAATTTTTCTAAAACAGTGTTCATGGAATTCATAATTTGAGGAGATTTTTGAAAAGTAAAAACACTATCTAGTAGAACTTACAAATTCTAGCTAGAGAGCGCAGTTATTTTAATATATTTAATAGATTGACACTCCTAATTTGGAAAAGTCATTCTTAGAAAAATTACAAAGCTTTAGAAATCATGGAAATGAAGAGTATGTTAGAGAGGTTGATGTCCACTTAATTGTCTTACTCAGTTGACCCTATCTTGATGAAGACTGGCAGATGTATATGTTCTCACTTTCCTTTTTTTTTTATTGGCGGGGGGAATGATGGGACGCATCCCACAGTAAAAACTACCACAATGGAGAAAGGGAGAGAAGTTCTTGGAGATTTTATAGTAGAAGAGGATTCTGCATTTATAATTTTAGTGACATGCCAAACAGATTAATGGCATGTTTTACTTTATCATTGTCAGTATTTTTACTCTGCTGAGTTTGTATTATGAACAACTAAAAGTGTTCTTTGTTTCTTTCATTTTCTTTATTCTATTGCAGATATTTATAGACCAACTTTGATGGTGATGCATTCTTTCTTTCAGGCATTGGGGTACAAATATGAAAACATGAACTCTCCCCTTTCCCCAATCTGTTCATAGCATATAACTAAAAATTTTTAATCTTCTTTTAAGTTGTTATGTTTGTCTATAGCCTGGAGCATTCTTTAATGTCATGGAATTTAGTTTTTCGTGTTAAAAGTACAGAAGTATAGCTTGAATGCCAAGCCCCAGAAAGTCTTATATTCTCTTTGTCTCGGTTTCAATTTTGAGCACCTTCAAAGTGAGCACTTTAATAAATATTAGCTACTACAGTCTGAAGATTTTACTTTGATCTATGTATTTGATTTATTGATTGTTTCTAGTTTGTTGTAATACGTCACTGATTAAATTCACATTGTACAATTCAGTAGCTATAGTTCTTAGATTAAAAACACATGTGACTTAAGAAAAAGCATGTTTTATAGAAGTTTGAATACTCTGTTTTCTCATGGTTCAATAAAAACCTCAGCCAATTGACTTTCAACTCACAGTGAGAGGTTCATCTCTTTAGTTAAGCCTTTTTCAATTTGGCTATGAGCATCCTATCTCTCTGAGAACCTGAAAGCTCAACATTTCTTTTATGTGCTGTTTCATACATAATGTGTTTCCAGTGGCAATAGTAAGCACAACTATGATTATGAATTTTATATATAAATATATATCTTAGAATCTTCCAGAAATAGCAATGACAGTGATAGCAACAAAAAACTGTGGTTTTGTATCCCTGAAGTAAGCAACAAATATATATTCAGTTATAGTTACACATTTTAATAAAGAATATATTAAATTAATATTAATAACCTAAAGTATTCCTTGCGTTTATGTAAGGATAGCTTTTGACTGAAAGCATGAAAGCATAACCTGCTATAAATGGAGAATTCTAATATGTAGGAAACCAGGGCATGGCTTTTCTATATATCTCTCAAAGAAAGAAAACAATGATATGATTTATTATTTAAAATTTGAATTGCTTCTTTAAATTTCCATCTGAGAATTTTTTAAAAAACAGTCTCAAACACGTTTTGCTGCTCTGCAGATATGAGTGAATACGTGTGTAATTAGTTCATTCTACTAAATGTTGCACGCTATGTTATAAACTGAATTTGACCCAGTTTTCCCTTTAGAGTCCAGTCCTGCTTATCCAATTGACTTTCAAACATCTTTTCATTAACGTCTTTGGGGTAGGTCAAATTCAACATGTCTAATACTGATTTCCTTCACACAAAGCCCTTGCTGAGTGCTTGATCCTTCATTATAGCAAATGAGTTAAATCCTAAGATTCATGAAAAACACCACCCTCTGCCCACTGCTCAAGACAGAAAGCTCTACCTTTCTTACAACACTTTATCAACTAAGTGGATTAAATAATTCTTTGCATCTCACCACCACTCTTTAGTTTTAAGCTTTCAACATTTTTCATCTAAATTTCTGAAATAACCTCTAACTAGTCCCTCAGGTTTAAAATGAGTTTCCCTACAATCCATTTTTCAAATTTCTACCTCACCTACAGAATAAAATGTAAGCTTTTATATATAATATGCCAGATTTTTCATGATATGCCTTCACTGTAGGCTTTTACACTTGTTAGAGAAGGACAGGACATTTATGAAGCCACTTTCAATCTAATCCTTATGCTCTTTTCTGCGTCCTTTTTGGCCCTATTACTCTTTTAGCTCGTAATGTCTTACAGTATTTCTACTGTCTCACTTCTATAGTATCTCTTCTGGGATTCTGTGCCTCAGCCACATCCTGATTTCGATACCTCTGCTGACCCTGTTGGGCTCCATTCACTTCCATGTCTACTTTATACTATCTGATCACCAGAAAGGCCAGGACTGGAAGCTCATCATCCCAAGATGCAACTTTTCCTTGAAGAGTTTTTTCTTTAGTCAACATATTCTCTGGGTTTCTTTCCCCACCCCTCTTTGACGTTTTATTTGTTCTTTGTGGTGGTGGTCTTTGATCATGTTTTAATAACTAAGTCTTTATCATTCCACTCAACCCATTAAACTACAGTTATTCCTTTTCCCAGAGATTGGGTGGTGTGCTAGACTAAGTGGTCCCTAAATTCCCTTTAGACTGAGATTTTTGGATTTTATTATTCTATAGTCTTTTACTTCCTGTCTACACTATTGTAATGGAAAAAAGATGCAGAGCTGTATACACTATAAGCTAGAACTCAGTGTCACCTGGACCCTTGTTTTTTTGTACATATTAGCATATCAGTCTTTTCTTGAGTCCCTAAGCATACTTTCTTCTGATGATGCTTCAGATTTGCCACCTCTACTACCACCTCCAGGCTTTCCAGCAACTCTACTCATGACTGCTTAGCAGGTAGTCCTATTTTAGGGATCAGTCCTTATCTTAAAATATTGCCAGTCTCTTTAGGTTGCTGTGAGTTTAGGCAAAACAATGTTGAAGATATTTTTAATGTAGTTGTTGAGAAATAGTGAGGCCTCAAGAAATGTCATCTACTTTTTAACACATTAAAAATATAATGTTCTTGTAAAATTGCAACACCATGATTCTGGAATGACACATATCTGTGGGGTGGAGCGTATGTGTGCAAGTATACAAAAAGAAGGAAGTTGGATGAAAGATAAGTGAGTATGAGACCAGGGGATATGAATGAAGCTGATAACCTGAGCCTTGAAATGTTTGATATTCAGTGGTCTCTGTTTCATATCAGGTAAGATTTGAAGGCCTTGAAAGAAAACAAAGAATCCTTTATTTGAGTGCCATTAATTTCTGCTGCCTCTTAAAGAATTATTGAGCTACCATAGTAATTCATTTCCTTAGAAATAAAAAAAAAATATATATTTTATAGTTTTTGACCATATGGGTAGAAGGCGGTGAGTGAACTCTGTTCTATCAGAACAGAAGTGAAAATGTTATTGAGCCATCATTTTAATCACCATGAATCTGTGTTATGTTTGAAAGGAAAATGTCTAATCCTCATGACTTCTAGAGCCGGCCATCATAGATATTAGGGGTTTACTTTGTATCTATTATTTTACTTCCAACTCTACTTTTAGTCAGAAAGGTGGAGGTATCTCTAATAAAAGTCCTTGTCCAAACAGGTAACCAAATTATAGATATGCTCACTTAAATTTGTTTCCTTTCTATATCGTATTCTTCTTGGCATCTCTTTCTTGCTTTTCCAGGCATGGCTTAGAAGTCTACAGGAATAGACCAGTTATCCTCCCATTTCTCAACACTTTATATTACATTCAATTTTGTAACTGGTCCATTCCTTAGAAATACACTATGAACTCAGATTTGGATATCATACTAACAATAATTGTAGTTTTCACTTTTCCCATAATTTAAATATAGTGTCTCTTTAACTGATGCCTTCCTATACTTCTAATACTATCTTTCCAATCCTACTTGAGAGAAAAACAGATCCATATAAAAAAATTGCAGCAAAATGAAATTATCTCTAACTATAATTTAGAGCCATGTGAATCTGTGGTAAATGGAGTAGGCTTGAAAGGAAAATTTCTAATCCTCATGACTTCTTCTAGAGACTTCCATGAAAAATAATTAGTGGGTTACTCTTGTATCTATTGTTCTATTTCCAAATCCTACTTTTTTAAACCAGCAGAGTCTGGTGACATGGATTTCTACAAAGCTTAATTTTTTAGAATTGTTTTTCGGATTGGTCTTCATTCACGATGATAGAAAAAACAAATATCTCCGTTTTTTTCTATCTCTACTGAATGTGTGTGTGCATGAGTGTATGAGTTAAGAGAAAGCTACTGTATATGTGAATAACTACTTGTTATTTTGTAATTTTAATAACATTATTTCTATGTGAAAAAAAAATTAATATATTAATTCTAATCCCCAGAACAATACTATGAAGAATCTCCTATTTTTGACTTTTATAGGCAAGAGGACAGAGGTTCATGGGGATAAACCTATTAGCCCAGGGCCACCAAGCCGCAAATATCAGAACTGGAAGTCAAACCCAAGTCTATATGACTCCTAATTTTACATGTTCAATATTAGCACATTATTTCACTGAATCATACAAATGGAATTTGGAAGATAAAAGCCAATCAATGATACAGATATTGGTGAATTTAAAGTACTTTTTTAGGAAATTTAGGGCCAAGGGACGTAATTATGGGGATAAAATTTCAATACGAAAATAATTGAGTAAAATATATTCTGAATTATCTCTTGCAAAGTAAAATAACATAAAATACTTGTTCTAGTTGTGATGATAGAATATAGAGACTATTTGCTGCTCATTAAGTAAAATTTCCAAATTATTCATTAAGAAGCCAGCGTGTGCAAAAGTGACAAACATGATAATTGATGGAGAGGATATTATTTCAATATTAACTAATTTTCTTCTCAGTCTTTGTGTTAATGTTTTTGTGTTAGAACATAATTGACAGAGTACAGCAGGATGAATTCTAGCTCACCACCCCCACTCCAGAGAACATGAGGGATTAGGTAGTTACTACAAATTCTAATTGGATGACTGGGAACCACTATATGTATATATTTGCATATATTGCATATATATTGCATATATATTACATATATATTATATATATATATATATATATATATATATATATATATATATATATATATATAAAATATATATATATATATATATATAGCAATGCCTGAGGTATTGAGAGAGAGAGGGGGAGAGAGAGAGAGAAAAGCAGTTACTCTCCCCTGCCCCGCAACACACTTTTCTTGTCTTGAAACAAACTTCCTCTTGATACATAGATAGTCTTGATTATACAGTGGAACCAAGGATGAATATTATAGACAAAATAAGGGAAATGGTTGGATAATAGAGAGTGATCTGAGACCTATACTGGGAAAGCATTCAGTTTCTAACATTCTGCTACCAAAGAAGGCAAAAATCACTAACAATAGACAGCATTATAGTTTACCTAAACATTGTAGCTGGAAATAAAACAAAGTAATGTGCCATGTGAAGGTAAGTCATTAAATGTTAGTAAAATTTTAACTAAAAGTCTTTAGAAAAAACAATCTTATTATAATGATTCCTAATCTGGTTATAATGCAGATTGTAATCTGATGGGGAATTGAAGCCAGAAATTAGTTCTTATATTTGAGCAAGTAAATATGACTGAAAACATTTTTCTTTTTATAATGAAAGACATGCTATAAATTCATGAATCATTGCAAACCTCAAGCAGATATCTAAAATCTACGTACACACTGTCTATGCTTATTACGATATAAATTCTGAAAAACAGTAAGAAGCAGAAAAGTATAAAAACAGTCAGAGGAAAAAAAATTACCTTCAAGGTTGTTCCCATTCAAAACAATTACGTTCAAGCCAGAGGGAAAAACTTACCTTTAATAAATGTAATTTAAAACATAAACAGAAGAAGAAAAAAAAAAACATGACTATCTGAATAGATGCAGAAACAGGATTTGATAAATTCAAAATCTAAAAAGACAAAAATCTTGGTAAAGTCATAATTGAAAGAAACTTCCTTAATTTGATAAAGGAATTATGCAAAAAGAACTATAGCAAAAATCGTATAAATGGCAAAATGCTGAAAGCCTTTTCTCTTAGATCTTTGTGAATGGAAATTCCAAAAGCATGTACGTAAGGAAAAAAAGAAACCCAGAAGAAAGGATTGGGATGCAAGAAAGTGAGAAGAATAAAGCAACTGGTAAACCTCTAAGTAAATATAAACTATACTAATTAGTTACGCCTAAAATATTGATCAAATAAGATAGAAGAAGCAGAAAGGTTAATTTAATTGTCATGATTATATAATTTTTAAATTCAATCTGTTGCAATATGGTGTTTGGATTGAAATATAAAAAGAAAATTTGGCCTCACACAAATGTGTAGTTTGAAAAGTAAGCATATTTTAATAATTTTTTTTCACATAATTAGAAATATTTTTTGATACTACACCAAAACGTGACAGATGGCAGTTACTTAAAGATTAGTTTCAATGTGGAATCTTAAACTTCTAAAAAAAAAACACCTTCATATTTAGTTTGATTAAACTCCGCTGGTCTATCTTAGATGGCAAATGAATATTTTATTCTTGAAAATTTTGTGACATAATACATTGATCAAATAGAAATATTGGTTTCCTGAATTATACAGATTTTCCAAATGTTGATACTTCGCATTATACGATATAAAAATAATATTTTCTAAGATCACCGCTCACCTCATCAGAAAAGTCTTTAACTTGTGAAAGGCTCTCTCTGCTTTACTGTGGAGAATACATGTTTTCCAAAAATCTGATATTTGCTTGAAAGCTGGAATTTTATTACTGGCAACAAATTCTATGAGTTCCTAAAGTGACATATTTACTTCATTCATTTTTGAGAACGTGTATTCCAAATAACCCTGTCTGAAAAACAATATTTTTTCAGTTATTCCTCCTTGTAAAAAATATATATATTCAATGAAAAAAGCAAGTAATATAGCCTGTAGCTCAAAAAAACAAACAAACAAAAAAACCACAGAAATGTTCCTTTGATAAGAAGCAAAAGTGCTCTGTATGTTCATCCTATTTTGTCACACATAATATGAAATAAAACATGTACTCAAGGGTTGATATTTAATAAAATAGTGTTTTTCTGATTCATCAATTGCACTTGTTAGTGAGATTGGATTTTTTTCTTTTTTTCTGTGTGTGGTAGTGAAAAATACAATGAATACAAGTACAGTTTGGTGTCACTGCATTGATTCATACTAAGATACCAGGAGTTTTACCTATTGCTACTTTTGCTTTATCAGTGCAAATATCAACACAGTAAAAGAAGCAGATAACACCTTATGATTATTATGAAAATATTGTTTACTTCCTGAACTCCTGAAAGGGTCTTGAGAACTGTCCAGGGTCAACAGAACACGTTTTTGGTGTACAACTTGGGCAGTGATGGAAAAAGAAAAATCGTTTAAAAGTAATGGAGATTTTAGCTTAACAGATTGTAAACATCCCATAAAGCCTAAAATTCACAGATTTAGGGAAATGGCACAGCAAAAGATACATAGATCAGTGAATGAAATTATAGAGTCCAGGTACTGAAAGAGTTGTAAATAAATTCTGCTATGAAACAAATGAAAATACAGCATTTTAATTAAGTGGAGAAAAGATGGTTTATTTAATCTATGGTGTTTTATAATTGGTCCTAAATCTGGTTAGGAAAAAACTCCCAAGTATGTATAGATATCATGCACCAATTCTAGAGTGATTTAAAAATAAAAAGTAAAAAATTAGGGTAACATTTGTGAAAATTTGGAGGCGATCTTCCTAAATAAGACTAATAAATTAAACTATATACATAAGGGTGGGAGGAAAATCACTACAAAGTGAAAAATAATGAATGCTAGATAGGCATCTAAATAAGTATAAAAAATATATAATCATTTATAACATAAATATACAAAAACTTCCTTCAAATTAATAAGAAAAAGACAAACCAGCCAATAGAACACTGAAGAAAAAATACAAATCAACAGTTCGAAAAAGAAATTAAAATGTTAATAAACTTGGAAAGATTCTCAGTCTTACTCATATTCAGGGAAATAGAATTTAAAGCAAAAAGAGATACTATTTGTCACTGTCACATTGACATAAATAAATAATGGCAACTTCTGGTGATGACAAAAAGAAGTAAAATATATTATGCATTACTAATGGGGGATTTTAAATTACCTATATCATGTATGAAAGTAATCTGGCAACTTTTATAAAGTAAAAAATAATATAAATATATTTTAGATTCCTTTCAAATCAGGAATAAAAATTAATTCAACACAGAAATTAAAATTTAATTTTAATCTAAAAATTAAACATGAGTTAGATTTATATGGCTGACTGGAAGAATTTCTGTGTTGAATTAAATAAGAAAAATAAGTAACAGAATAATTTGTATATTATATACATATATATAAACACATTAAAAAGAAACTGGAAATTGAGAGGGCAAATAGAGGATGTCTAAATATTTTTCTTTTAAAATATTTTTGTTTGTGTCACCTGTTACAACAAGTTTATATGTATGTTAAAATTTTTAAAAAAGTATTGGAGATTTTGAAGAAACAAACACCATAATTATCATATTTCCATCATCACTTTGTCTATTGCAGTACCAAGACCACACTCTTAATTGTGAGTAATACATATATACAACAGGATGAGTACCATTTCCCTGTTCTTTAGTAACTCTGACTAACATAAATCCTAAAGCCTTCCATGCACATTTTGAATATCTAACAATAAAAAAAGACAAATTTCTTCATTTATTTAGGTATTATTAAATAGCTCAGTAAAATTTTATAACATTCTCTTAAAGATTTTTCATACTTTTGTTAGATTTATCCTTCCTCATAATTTAAATGATGTCTTATATCTAATTGGTTTCTAGTTGTTTGTTGCAAGTGTCAAATGTAAATTACTTTGTATAATAATTTTGTATCCAATTATTTTACTAAACTCTCCTATTATTTCAATAATTTTTAGTGTTTTTTTTACCTTGAAACTTTAACTTATCCTTGTCTTATTGCATTGGCTTGGATCTCCAATAGAATATGATAATGCATATTTCTTTTTTGTTCCTGATTTGAAAGGAAACAGTTCTAACATTTAGATGACATTTGCTGTATGTGTGTTTATATTTCCTTTTATTCCTCACTTACTAAGAACTTTTTTTTACACAAAAGGGTGTTGAGTGTTTTGAAATGTTTTATTGTATCTGCTGTTATGATCATATGTTTTATCTCTTTTAAGCAGTTAATATGCTAAATTAATTTAAATTTTTTCTAATATTAAAATTTTATCATTTACTTTATGAAATAAGTAAGATTATCTTTTTGACTTCATGGTCAATTTATATTCTTTCAGCCCATGAAAAGTAGATGTAGTCCCTGTTTTTAGAAGATCAATTTTATTTGTTAAAACCAATGATTTTCAGTTCTCTGTATCTTTACTTTTTTGTCTTCATATGTTTTATGATAGAGTGGTAAGGCAAATTAATAATACATACTTTCACACTTCTTTTAATTTCTTTCCATATTTCCTGTAGTCCTGGTTTTCTTTATTTTGATGCTATCTATTTTTGTTACATAAAAATTCATTTTTATTGTGGATTATATTTTTTATATTAATAAATGTCTGTCCATTTATTATGCTTGGGCACAATTTAACCTAAGGTGATGGTAATTTTGTGATCATTATAAATACTTTTTAATAAACACATTACTTAATGCATTTAGAAGACTTTCCAGTGGGAAAGACAAGGGAGGATAAATAAGTAAGGGGAGTACACAGAAATAAAGAAGTTAGTGTCAGGGTTCACAGTGATTTTCATTAGATTCCCTGTTCCTTTATTACTGGCAATGCTTTTCATGCTAATAACTGAACTTTTATAAGTCTCAGTATCTTCATTTTAAAATTGGAATAAAGAAAATGTATAACTCGTAAGTTAATGTGATTATAATTGTTAAGCTACCTACATCGTAGTACTTGTACATTGTTATTATTATTATTATTATCTTATTTTATTGTGACCTTCAAATAGTGATAGAGTTTTGGAAGGCAGATAGAAAAGGTATTCCATGAAAAGAAAATGGTTTAGACAAGGATTTTGATTTGTAAAGCAAAACATATTTAAGTTAACCTCCTGAGAAAAGTCTATATTCAGGATAGGAGGAAGTAAAAATATAAATGAATCAAGAACTGTTGAATGATATACTGAGTTTTGTTTATTTTGTTGTAGTTATTAAAAATACTGACCTTTAAAGTGGTATACTTGAATTATGGGTTAGAAGCATGTGATGAAAAAATCTTTGTAATCTTTTTGCTACATTTTATATCTTGACCACTTTTCTTGTCAGAAGTATTGTGTTTTACGACAGACATTTAGTTGTTTTTTGTTTGTTTTGTTTTGTCTTTTCTGTATATCTGGCTGCAGGAAAGGCATAATCTGTGTCCTCAATGCTAAGTCATAGATAAACTTAAACCCTGTTTACTGACCTGAAGCTAGAAATTGACCTTATGGGACCAATAATTAGCTGTCTGAAGAAAGGAGTATTTGAGATATGCTGGATAATGGATTAAAAGATTTCAAAATATTGACTAGTCAGTACAATTTTTTAAATGAGAAAAAAAACAAATTCTAATGGAAATATTTTTTAACCAGAGACCAATATTTTTTAACCATGATTACATGTCAATGCACACGTATATGTATTTATACACACAACTCACTTAGCTGTAATAATCTTGCCTCACAGCAAAATCTTTTTAGCATTTTAAGCCTAATTTGTCTACTGTTGATTTTGAAAGCGCTTATTAAATGATCATGTTGGCAAAACTTTCTATCATTGGTATGTAATAGTATACATGATGTTAATGTAAGAATTAATAGTATAATGGAAAAACTGAGTATGAAAATAACTCTACTCTTGTTGAAACAGCCACAATGGGTTCTAGGCAATGTTAACTGATGCTCTGGCAAGGACCAGTCTCTCGGTGGATAGCCTTCCATGGTCAGATTTGCAGACCTGTGTTTCCAAGGGTCGACTAGACTTCTCTTCACCATTCTCTCCTTGTCTTCTTTTTTGTTTGTAAGGAAACCTATCAGTTATTTTGTACCTGGTAGCACTTTAACATGATAGAGTTTAAATGGTTTTAGATAAATTTTATCAGAAATACATCCAGGAATTGTCATGTCTTGTTAGCACAACATCTTAGACAATTTAAAATGTTAGCACTTAAATTTTACAGGAGGATATAAATGTCTTAAAGACAAGCTTTTCAAAGTTTTGTCAACTAAGATCAATAATATTGTGAGTTGACAGTCACACAATTAAACAGGAAGTCCTCTGCCTGATTGGTGTGACTATAAAAGAGGAAAAATATTTAGAGGGAAATAGTTATGAAAGTAGAAAGGTTTGTACTTTTTAACTCATCGACTAAATTTATAGGTATTCATTCTACAGACATATTTGCACAAATATTCATACATAGAGATATAAATACAGACATGATGGCGCATTATTGCCTGTTGTATCAAAAAACTAGAAATGATTGGATTGCACTATATTAAAGATTGTGTATCTAAATATATACAGATATATATGGATATTGGTATATTCCTTGACATATTTTCCTATATTACATTTGTATCACTAGGCCATTAATGGTAACTTACAATAGGTGTTG
Organism: Rhinolophus sinicus; assembly: GCF_057876585.1. Lineage (NCBI taxonomy): Eukaryota > Metazoa > Chordata > Mammalia > Chiroptera > Rhinolophidae > Rhinolophus > Rhinolophus sinicus. The sequence goes on from NC_142502.1 coordinate 166,835,443, forward strand.
GCTAGATGGCAGTCATGACATAATGTATCTGCCTGAATGTATGCAAATATGCAAACATCAAAACTACAGCATCAAAATCTGCAGAATGAGTGTCAATGGTTTGGAAGAATTCAGAACCCTTTATTCTCTGAAAAACAAAATGATTATTAAGAGAGATTGGAGTAGGTAAGAAATTGAGACCTTTAGCAATATTCCTGAAACAGAAGTCAAACATATGTCTACACATAATTGCAAAGCCACCTTAAAGTCCAGAACCAATGATTTGTAGTTATATTGGAGTTTCTTTAAGAAATAATTCATCACCAATGTTCTTGATGACACAGAGCAGAATATTGTGCAGAAAAACCTGGATGTGGCATATTTTACTGAGGCAAAGTTTGTCAATCAGACAGTGTGCCTGCAATAAACAGAAGAGTTGTCATATCTTTTCATTTTCCTGTTGCGAATATTGATGACCTAATTTAGTATAGCAAAATCATTTTACTGATTGGGAATTTATGTCGTATGGTGATCAAATTTTCTTTGGAGCTCTCATAGGAGGCTGATCTTTCTCCTATGTAAATGGATAATTAAGCTCCTTTGTTTTATTGTCTAATTGTGAACTAACCATTCAATATTTAGCAATGATTTAGAGAAAGAGGGCTTTTGTGTTAGCAGTATTTGTATCAGTATTACTGTCCAGAGCTAAGGTTGTGTGTTGATGAGCTATCACCCACTGTTGCTCTGATAACTTGCGGATGTGCCATTCTTTGAAATGAAGCAATGTTTTTCACTATTAGCTGTTCATCCTTGCAGTGGTTTCCATCATACTTTCTTGTGAGTAAATAGGGCCATCTGTCTGAATTAAATCTGATTTACCTTGTTGCGCTGATCCTGAGACACTCATTTTTATTTTCGTGTTTTAATATCTCCGACATTGAGATGTATTTCACAGTTGATGATGCTTCTAATTGATGTCAACTAGGAAGATGTGGACACAACATGTGAAATTCTTCAGGTGAGAATTTCAAGCACAAGCAAAAGCCCCTAAGCAGTTTGGATTGTAGAAAATACAGAACTTACATTCTTCTTAACTGGTTATCAAATTAATATATGCACATGGTTTAAACATAAAATAGGATAACACCTGTCCCCATCCCATTTGTTCTGGAGACTTCTCTTTGAAATTTTTTGTTCTGTCTCCTTTCTGAAAGATGTTTACTAAGTCTTTTTATATTATGAAAAATGTTACTTTTGGCTTGATAGTTATATATTTTAAAAACACTTAACCTTGTCTTTCTTGATTTATGAACTTACTAAGTTGTCTAAATACTCCCTGCTATGAATGAGAATTTTGTTGTTTATACCTCCATCCTCTTGCCAGTTTAGTTCCCCAGCTTTCCTCCCACCCTCAGCTCCTAGTTTCTATCATTTGTACTTCAACTTTTACAATGTCAAGGTTGACTGCACTTATATCCTGTTCCATAGCCATATTAATGCATCAAATCCTTAACTCTAGATCAATTCTCCACCTACCTCCGAAACTTCAGTAAAATGTATTTACATGATGACGATAGAGTAAATACTATTCACTACAAATCCTGAGTAGAATGTTTTCATTATGCTTTAGTTTCCTTCTCCACAAGATTTTCATGCCATTTAAATTCGTTTTCCTTACATTTCATCCATGTTACTTCAAGTCATGCCGAATTATACTTTGCCTTTTATGTACAATGTTAATTTTCTTTAAATATTTTGTTAGTTGTTGACTGCCACTCTTAATTTTTCTTGGGAGAAATATGCCTCCTTTCTCACATCCCTGATAACTTTTACCCATTTAGACTTTGTTTGGACTCTATTCCATTCTTCTTGAAGGATACTGTTTTAATTTGGCCCACTTGCTTTCTGCCATGATTTTCTTGCCCAACATTTAAAATTTTCTTCTTGAAAATTTGCCAGTCTTTCTTACTCTTTCTTAGCTTTTATTTGCATTATATATCTTTATTACAACCTCAAGTTTTGTTGTTTTTTTTAAATTTTATTGTACACCTGAAACCTATGTAACTTTACTAACAATTGTCACCCCAATAAACTTCAATTAAAAAACCTGATTTAGGGTAGGACTGGAAACTACATCCTAAAGTTTTTAATCATTCAACTTTATCTATAAAATTTTCTTCCACCCTACCTGTTCCCATTCCATCTGTTCTGGAGACTTCTCTGTGAAATTTTTTGTTCCTTCTCATTTCTGAATTAGATGTTTACTAAGTCTTTTGCAAAGCTGGGTGTTTATTTTCTTTAATATTTTTATGTATATTTTTGTTTTGCTTTCTGGGAGATCTTTCATTGACTTGATCATTGAACAACTTCTATGATCATTGTTTTTGTAATTATAACTTGAGTTACTCAGATCTCTTTCTTGTTTTCTATTTGCTCTTTTCCTGTTAACTTACAGCTGCATTAACTACTCAATCTTTTTAAAAATCCTAATATTTTAAAGTTATTTTTGCCCAAATTATTTTTTATATATTTTCCTCCTTTTTCATCTATTATCTCTCACTTTTTTTTTTAACTTTGAGTGTGCTTTGCCATGCTCAGGATATAATCAAATGCAGTTTGTTTTTTCTATTTGTACTTAGGGGTGAATCAATAACCCCGAGATTTACGTATGTGAATCCTTGTTAACTGGCAGATTTGTTTGAGGTATGTGGATACTTGAGTGCCCCTCAAATATCATGGACAACAATATCGACATTATCTGTCCTAGTTCTCCCCCAGATAGTCTGTTCAATTTTTTTGGAGAAGAATCTATTTTTCTTTACTTTTTAACCTGCAGTGTAAACACCAAGCTGTAACGTCTCTTTTTCTGTTGGTAGAGGGAAAGTAAAGCTCCATTGAAGATTGTCAATTCATTCTCCTGTTTTCCACACAATCTTTCCCTTCCATTTTCCAAGTACATGGATTTCCAAGTTCTTAGTCTTTCCAAGGTGTGACTAGTGAGACCTGCATATGCCTTAGCTGTTGTCTTCTTTGTGAGTGTTCTGGGAAGTTGCTTTTCTACTACTCTGCCTTTTCATCAATATTTATTTATCTACTTTTTTACATTCCAGGGGATAAAAATCGAACTCTCTTGCCTCAGCTGCCCTCTTACACTTTCCTCATTATTCTGAGCTTATGACTTTCTATTCCTTTCTTGTCATTGCAGTGAGTTCTGAAAGGGGAAGGAGATAATACAATCTTGAATCAGAATATCAATCTTAAAAATATCTGAATTGGTTAGATAACATACAACACATGTTGTTACATGGGCTTTATTTTCTTTAATACATATAATATCAATAAGAGATATAAATAAAACAAAAGGCAGGCTAGAGTGGTAGGTAAGGGCAGGATCTCTATAAAGGGGACCTGGAGGCAAATGCGGGCTCAGCCAATTGAGCGATGTGTGACCTGGAAATATATTTCACCTCTCCAAACTTTGTTTTATCACCTGTCTATGACATAAATAATAATTGTGTCACAGGCTTCTTTTGAAATTCTAATGAAATTATGAATATAAACAACTTAGTATGGGACTTTGTGCATGGTATGCATGCAGTAAATGATAGCTATTAGTCTGACTAATATTTGTAGAGAAGAAGAAAAAAAATGCTATTATCTTATAGTTTATCGCATTTATTTTTCCAAGCTTGCTTTAAGAACTTGTCTGTATAAAAAACAACTTTTTTTCAGAGTTTATTTTATTATCAAACATTTATTGAGTGATGAAAAGAAATATCTGTCATTTGGAGCTGTGTACTAGTGGGAGAATAAACCTACATGCCTGCATTTCAGTTCTGTGTGATAATGCTATCACGTATACGTAGTCAGAGTGCTGTGGAAGGACAGAAGAGGAGGTGGCTAACTCTCCCCAGAGGAGAGACAAGGGAAAAGGTCTTCAGCTGAGCAATTACCCAGTCCGCTAACAGGGTGGAGACACTCGAACGGGTAAAAGTATGTGTAATGGCTTCAAATATTTTTTTTTAAAAAATTATTACTAAACTTACTCAGAGCATTTTGAGCTGAATGTCATTAAATCAATAAGCTTAAAATGGGTAGAATAGAATTGAGATGTTAAAAATGGCAGGTGTAGATTACTATACATTCAAGTGAAGCTTAAAATAATTCTAAGGGATAAATGTAGTCTCCTACATGGAAAGACAGTGTTGATAGTATCACCATTTGCCAGTGTTTACACCTTCCTTTAGTAGCTTTCACTTTCTAATCTTTCTCCTCTGTGATCCCCTTCTCTTTATTTCCCTTATTACCCCTTGGCCATTACTGTGTATTACTTCTCAGCCAGACCCTCAGGGAAGCATGTTCTGATCCCTGTGCTAGACCAGCTGTCTAGGAGGAAAGGTCATTATCTCACTCTGTTCACATTCTTCAAGTATACTCAGCAGTTCTGCAACCTGAAGGGCATATGGTCTGGGAAAAAGTCAGATCCTGACACTAACCATGTTAGCTGACGTGAGTAAGTACAAAAAGTAAAATAATTCCATTCTCAACTGGCTATTGAGCAGCCATATATATGGCAACAGATTGTTGTCATTTTGACATGTCTAAATTTTTCACAGCACTAAAGAATTCACAGCCCTGATTCTCTTTGAAGTCTTTGCTTCAAACACACACACACACACACATACGTGCACACATACACACACACACACACACACACACACACACACACACACAATTAGAGTCAGTAATTCCAGTCTTAGGCAGGTCCAAAACAAAAACAAAATTAAGTGGACTTCAAAGGGAAAAAAACAACAACTGTCCATACATTGGAAAAACAGATAGAAGAGAGCAATCATGTAGCATACATAAAAGTGAGGATAAGAGTAAAAAAATGTTCAAATCAATTGAATTTGCTTAATGAGTCATAGGTGAAAAATGTAAAATTTAGTCAATTGGAGTAATTTGGATCAAAGACTGAAAATTACCAAACAGATCTTTTGTAGTATGCCCAGAGTCGACTGATCACTGATCTGAACAATAATAAAATCCATCAGATAGATATTGGCGAGACCTAAATGTCTTAGAATATATGAAAGGGCAAGAACCTGGAGAGTTTTCTGCATTTGAGCTGTTGAGGAGGTCAGGGCACTTGGGAGCTGGAGAAAGTCCTCTACTCTGCCAGTTTGCAAATGCATCAGAAATAATCATGTTCCTGTACATCGTGTTTATTCAGAAGGTTTGCATGCCTCCATTCTCCTTCTTCCAGAAAGCTTTCTGTCTCCATCTATTTTCAATTAGCCAAGATATTGTATTTAAATTAATAAACAAAATAGAGGCGGGCTTATCAGCAATGCATACTGACTGAACTGTGGGGACCAAAAGAGGTGTTTAAGATTATATTGGAAGGATTCATATCAAGCCTCATCTAGAAATGTTTTTACTTAATAATCAGGGAGAAAGTAAAACAGTGTTACAAACACTTCAGTGTCACTAAATTTTGTGGTGGTTAATCATATAGAAAGGCAGAAGAATAATGAAAGTAAATACAGACAAATTACAAAAGTAAAGGAAATTTAATATTGAAGAAACACTCACAAATTCTTACACCATTAAAATACTGACCCTGGAATAACTGCAATAGCCCTTCATTTTATAAAATGATGGAATGAGAGTAGCAGTGCGTCATAAAGCAAGATACTAAGAAAGAACTTTGGGTAATTTACATAGCTCTATACTAAACAATTTATTTGCACATCTGTCATTCTAAAATATGTTGCTTCACATGGCAGTTTAAATACTTTTAATATCCTAATGATGAACTAATCTTACTTTTCAGTAATTTTCTAATACTCTACAGTTCTGAAAAAGCCCATTGTAGTTCTCCAAAATGTGCTGCAAATTCAAATGTGAATCAAACACAGTGGAGGAAATTATTATATATGTTTAAAAATAATGTCATTTTCACTCTAAGAAATAATTTCAGTTGTTATATAAGGCAACCTGGAAGCTGTTGACAAATTAAACACTTCATTACATTAAACAATATATGGTTGAATAGGTTGAAAGGCACCTATTGGGTTCAGACAAATTGGGTTCAGGTGAAAATGTGGGGGGCTTGTATTCTGTGGTTGACAACTTATATTCAGAAACATTTTGGGGTAGGAGAATAAAAAAATTGACTTCCCAGTCTCAGTACAAATTTAGTACAAATTGGGGAACGGAAAAGGTCAGTTGTATTTGAGAGAATCTCTGGAGGAGGAGTGAAATTTCCCTTGTAAAGCGTAATCTGCAAGGGAGAGAAAGAAGACAATATCTTCTAAAGCAGGTAATGATAAGAAGGCTTTGGGAAAGGATACAAGAAAAGAAGTGGGCAAGACACAGAGCCAATTTTCAAAGTCAAATTCAGGTTTGCTGAGCTATAGATCATTTGTGACGATGCTAACAATAAAAAGTAAAAGCATTTAAGCAAAAAGAAATGTAAATGGTTAATAAAGATATTGTGAGACTGGTGAAATAGAATGACAAGATTTTCTCTAAGAAAAAGTAAGAAGTGCACTGAAAAATTCAGTTGTGCTGGGAATGTTACCAAACTTAAAAACAAACATTTTATAATGAGATGTGAGAACAAATGGGATCCTCAGAAGTAGATGGCAAAGATTCAGATATACTTCCAAAAAATGCTCTTTAATGTCTGTCTTTAAAAATAATAAAACCAACTCTGAGAGCCAGAAGGATCTATGACTTTATCACAGCTATGCTTTAGAACTAAATTCCAATGGTAAACAGATATGTATTGATTGTGTCCCCTGAAAGGAGTTTACAATTTCACAAAAACCACACATGTTATGGTGTGTTAGTGCACACTTATCTCACTTTCCTTGCAAGTCTTATTACTCAGAGTTCCATAGCTCACATTACTATGGGGCTAGTACAAAAGGAATAATTGGATTTTGGTAGAAAAATAGAAAGAAAATTCAAATATAAGTTGATATATTTCAGTTCTTAAAAAAACTTTCATTGCTTCAACAGTAATGAGAGTGCAACCAAACAATTAAGAAAAAAATATTTCTGGTTGCATTTGCAAGAATTCCAGAAAGCAAATGAATAGATACTCTTTCACTTTAAAGGAAAAAGTCAGAGTGTTTGTGTCTCTGTATTTAGGATGAGGCATGTAAAAGGCAATAGATTTAAGACATATAGTAAATTAGGGATGTGAATGGTTACTTATTCTTTTAAATCTATTCAACCAATCAACATGTATATTTATGCAATTTTTATAAATGACAATATGGAATTCAGAATGAAGCAAGGATAGTTTGTTTCTGAGCTGTTGGAGGGAGTAGGTATGCCTTTGATTAAAATACATTTAAAAAGTCAGTTTGGTTATCGATATGATTAGTTTTCCCCACAAATAACCAGAAACTATATAATTATCATCACATTCTCTCCATTCCTTCCAGTCGTCTGTGCATGAGGATTAATTTTTTATCCAAATCAATTTTCTCAACTGAGTTGGCATATGGCAATTGAATATCTCATCTTAACTATTAAAAATTGAAGACATTTCTTTCCTTCCACACACCATCATTCTAAAACTGTCTTTTAAAAATTTACCTATTTGATTTTAAATATATGCCCTTCATTCATTTGGTAAATATTTAATCAGCAACTACTCTTTGCAAGACACTCTTTTAAGCAAAATCAAGGAGACAATGGCAAGTACACATATATATGCATTATTTAGTTCAGATATCTTTGCTTAAAACAGTTTACCACAAATCATTGAGTAGTTTTCCAAGTGCATCTTTATTCAGCATGCATTTATTCAACACACTTATTTTTACCAAGAAAATATCAAACTATGATCTAATGAATTCATGAACTATAAACTTAATTTTGTGTTGTATTTTTTTTTTTTTTTTTGAAGAGTTTCACTTCAGCAATATTCTGAAGAGTTGTGGACTCTGCATCTACATAAAAAGTTATCTACATTGGGAAATGTCTCTCCCTCGTAAACAATCACTATTATTATTCAGGGGACGCTTTTTTTGTGACTATTGCCTTTCCTAAGAATCTCATGATCATTGTCTTTGACTGGGAATTTTTTCTAGGTTTTAAATGTGTGGGATTTGGGGATACACTCTGTGGAAATCTGCTGGCTTCTTTAAGAAGGCTAAACAAAGAACATCCAAAGATGATCAATGGAGGAAAAGTTCCTATAGGGGAAAAGTGGCTGGATCTCATAATCTTGTCTCTGTAAGAATTCTTGGTTTTTCAAAATCCCTCATTGATTTCAGTGTTATCACCAGTTGTAAGAAAACCCACTGATTCTCTTATCACATAAAGCATCCCAGATGATCCAAGGTTAGCAATGGGGGATTGGAACCTAAGGTTGGAGTATTGGCACTAGAGGTATTACCAATGTTTAAAAATAGTGCTCAATTTTATTAATGAACCAGTGAATTTCCTTGCATAATTTCTTTTTAAGTGGAAGTTATACACCAAGGTTCAGACAGCAGTAGAATGATTCAAATAGAGAGACTAGAATAAGGAATCAAATAAAAGAGCCTCTGACTGTGGCTTTGACAGGCTTCTTAATTTCAGCCATTCTAATAGGTGTGTACTGGTATCTTTCTGTGGTTTTAATTTGCACTTCCCTGATGACTAATGAAGTTGAAGGTCTCTGCATACAGTTATGGGCTGTTTGTCTTCTTTTGTGAAGTATCTGTTCAAATCTTTTGCCAATTTCTAATTGGGTCTTTTATTATTGGATTGTATGAATTATGGATACAGTTTGGATAAAACTCCTTTGTCTAATATATGCACTGAAACATATTCTCCAAATTTGTGGCTTACCTATAATTTTCTTAACAGTATCTTGCAAAAGGCAGAAGTTATAATTTTGGTGAAGACCAATTTGTGAACCATAATACAGTACAGATTTTCTCCTACATTTTCTTCTGGGAGTTTTAGAGTTTCAGCATTTACATTTAGGATTATGACCCCTCTCTAACAGCTTTGAAGGTGGAAAAAAATGTTCCTACTTTCAATAAGTTGTCTCTTAGACTTACTTTTCAATTATGCAGTGCATTCATTTTTTTTCTTTCTTTCTTTCTTTCTTTCTTTTTTTTGTTATTTTTAAGCAAATTGGAAGAGGTCCTTTTATGACATATTAGCCACTTGTCACTCTAAATGAGAAATTAGATGCTTGTTAGCAAGTTTTACTTATTTTTAGAAGTAAAATAAGAGCTTCCTAATTTTTATTAAATCATAGTAATTTTTTGTTTTTATAAAAATGATCCATTTCATTGCTGTCTGATTTATTAGCATATTCTTGCATAAAATATCTTAGATTTTGCTCTATTAAGTGTATATTAATATATCACCTTCCTGTATTCTAAATTTTTAAACATACTTTTTAGAGAAGTATTAGCTTCTATACTTATTTATCACTTCCACTGTTTTCACTTACAATTTAAGTAGAAAGGCAGGATTTTTTTGCAGATCGGTTTTCATTAAGATGAGCTAAGAGTAAATCATGTGCCATTTTCATATATCTCATTGTATGGATAGATATATGTAAAAAAATACCTTGGTTTTCAATTTCAGTGTCACTTTTATGTTGAAAAATAATATCATTTATTTTCAAGGAAATCAAATTTAATCATTTTTTCAGTTCAGGTGTTAGCATTCAAATACATCTGACCAAACAAATCCAGTGAAATTGGCATAATTAAACATGATGTAGGGTAAACAGAAGTTAAGAATCAGTAAGTGGCTCAGTTAGAAATTTCATCACTAAGAGATTTGTGATACATTTACCTTTTTTCAATCTACCTCAAACTCTATTAACAGGTAATGAGATTTTAGATTCCTGAGAAAAAGATAAGAGGGTTCTGAGAGGTTTGAATGTATTTATTTTGACACTGTTTAGAAATTAGCTTAGTCTGAACAAAATTATTTCTTGAAAGCAGGACATGCATTGATGGTTGTCTTGGATTGGTTATCTTGATTTTTATAGAGTGGACCTTACTAGTGAATAAGAATAACACTTAAGATTTTATGAGGAATACCATGTTTCCCCGAAAATAAGACTTAGCTGGACAATCAGCTCTAATGCGTCTTTTGGAGAAAAATTAATATAAGACCTGGTATATTATATTATATTATATTATATTATATTATATTATATTATATTATATTATATTATATTATATTATATTATATTATATTATATTGTATTAATTATAAAGACCCTGGTCTTATATTATAGTAAAATAGACTGGGTCTTATTAATTTTTGCTCCAAAAGACCCATTAGAGCTGATTGTCCGGGTAGGTCTTATTTTCGTGGAAACACAGTATTAATGAAGCAAAATAGCATGCTTAATTAAAAACATTAGGTAACCCAAGTAGTTTATTATTAATCCTTAATTTTTATCTGCTTCATTTAAAATTTCCTAGAATTGCTCTGAATATCTTCTCATATCAATTTTTAAAATTTATTTTAAATTATTGTCAACATACAATATTACATTAGTTTCAGGTATGCAAAATAGTGATTCAACATTTATATAACTTATGAAGTAGTCACCATAATAAGTTTAAGTCACCATGTGTCACCATGCATAGTTATTACAATATTATTGACTATATGCCCTATGCTGTACATTTTATTCTTGTGACTTATGTTGCAACTGGAAGTTGGTACTTCTTAATGCCCTTCCTTCTTTTCCACCCATCTCCTCACCCACCTCCTTTCTGATAAACAGCAGTTTGTTTTCTCTATCTATGTTTCATTTTGTTTGTTCACTTGTTTTATTTTTTAGATTTCACATGTGAGTGAAATTATACATATCTGTCTTTCTCTGTCCAACAGTTTTTCTCAACATAATACTCTTCGTGTCCATCCATGTTGTCACAAATGGCAAGATTTCATTTCTTTGTTTCGCTGACTAATATTCCATTGTTTGTATATGTATACCACATCTTTTTTATCCATTCATCTATTGATGAGCACCCAGGTTGCTTCCATATCTTGACCATTGTAAACAATGCTGCAGTGAACACAGAGATACATATATCTTTCGAATTATTATTTTCATTTTCTTCATATAAATACCCAGAAGTGGAATTCCTATGTCATAAGGCAGTTCTATTTTAAAAGTTTTGAGGAACCTCCATACTGCTGTCATAGTGGTGGCTCTAGTTTATAATCCCACTGTTAGTGCACAGGGTTCCCTTTTCTCCACATCCTCATCAATACTTGTAATTTGTTGTCTTTTTTGATAACAGCCATGCAGGTAACTGTGATATTATAACTCATTGTAGTTCTGATTTGCATTTCCCTGATGTTTAGTGATGTTGAGCATCTATTCAGGTGTCTGTATGCCTTCTTTGGAGAATTGTCTATTCAGGTCCTCTGTCTATTTTTTAAAATTAGATTGTTTGTTTTTTGATGTTGAGTTGTATGAGTTCTTTATATATTTTGGATATTAACTCATTATTGTATATATCATTTGCAAATATCTTCTCCCATTCAGATGGTTGCCTTTTCGCCTTACTGATGGTTTCCTTCATAGTGTAAGATTTTTTGGTTTGATGTAGTTGCATTTGTTTATTTTTGTTTTTCTGTCTTTGCCCAAGGAAACATAGCCAAAAAAATATTGCTAAGACTGATGTCAAAGAGTTGCTGCTTATGTTTTCTTCTAGTTTTATGGTTTCAGGTCTTACATTTAAGTCTTTAATCCATTTTGAGTTTATTTTTGTATGTGGTATAATATAGTGGTCTGGATTCTTTCTTTTTCTTTTTTGCATGTATCTGTGTAGCTTTCCCAATACCATATGGAAAAACTGTCTTTTTCCCATTGTGCATTCTTGCCTCCTTTGTCATAGATTAATTGACCATAGAAGCATGGGTTTATTTCTAGGCTCTGTATTCTGTTTTGTTGTTCTATATCTCAACATAATAAAAGCCATATATGACAAAACTGCAGCTAGTATCATACTCAATGGTGAAAAGCTGAAAGCTTTTACTCATATCAGTTATTGTTGACATCTATTTCTTAGCTATGCATGTCTGTCATTTGTCAGTATTCTGTTTCTAAGAATCCATTGGAAACATAAAATGTAAGATTTGTTGTAAATTGTTGTAAAAAGATATTTCAGTTTTCTGAGTTTTCATTGTCTAATATATTTAATTTAAATTTAAGTAGAAGAGCTTCATAGTAAGAAGGTGGCAGAAGTAGTTAAGTTTTTGAATATCCCTGATTTCTCCCTTCACCCTTAAAAACATAACATTTCAGTTCATAAAACAGCAAAACAAAATCAACAATAATCCCAAAACTTAATTGCATGGATAGATTTAAAACAAAATTGACAAAATAAACTCCCAAATAATAGTGTTTTGGGCCAAACCACTAATAGCAATAAGAAACAGTTGTTGTATGAACAACTGTGCAGTAGGAAGTGAGAAGAGCAGACGAAGCTTTGATGAGCTTGAGTGACAGATAATCTAACAAGTCACAACAAATGATCTTCACCGAACTGAGGGGAAGTTTAGAAAGCATGGGTGAATCGATAAAAGAATAGAGAACTTTATATAGGCAGTGCAGACTTCAAATCAGAGGTGAGTGTAAAGGAACTTGGAAAAGGTTGGACAAAGCAAGTCAGTATGGTCCCGATTGATTTTTTTTTTAAACTAACAATGTAAGCTTATTTCCAAGACAAAGCCACATATTGAGGAGATACTGCTGGAAGTAGAATCTAAATTGAATAAGACAGATTTTTATAGGCAGAAAAGAAAGAAGAGTCAGATAAAAGAGGATGTATGGAAGAAAGAAGAGAAACTCTCAGAAGATAAAGGACCCTGTGGTTGAATGGTTAATGATAACAGCAGAAGAATAATCACAAGAGCTATGAAGGTATCAAAGTTATCCTAAATCTCCCTCTCCTTTAAGAGTACAAAAAAATGCTGATCTCAAATCAAGCAGCATAAAAGAATTGTAACTGAATTCTTAAATTCTTAAACAAATTCCTAAAAAAAAATTATTATTAAAAACAATAACAAGAATGAGAAAAAGACTGATTTATAGGCAATGAAAGTACGAAGAATAATATGCCCTCCAAAAGATGAAAATCTTAATATAAAGCTGCAAAATTTAAGATAATGTTAGATATAAAGAGAGAAAGCATAATTTATTATAAGAAATATTCTGAAATGATATGATAGGATCTAAAAAGACTTCTAATAGCTGATAGAGCTCTGAGAGAATTGAAAATCAAAGAAAAAGTATTTCAGAAATAAAGGCGAAATTAGAGAAATACTAGAACAAACATAATGTCAAAAGATAGATAGCAGGAAAAAAGTTGGAAATATCTTTTTAATCAAAAAAGATAAAATAGATAAAAGTAATTGAGAGACAGTGGGAGAGATATTATGTATCTATATATCTCTATATGTATCTATCTAATCCAACATGTGTAAAAGAAGTCTCTGAACAGAAAATAAAATCCAGGAAACAAATGAAGATATATTAAAATTATAATTCAATAAATAAACACATAAAGAAGACTTAAACTTACTGTTTTGAAAAACCACACTGAATAAATGTTTTCAGAACAGCCAACATCAGAAGAAACTATCTTTAATGAAAAAAGAAAAGAAAATGAACAAGTCCCTTAGAAAGAAAAAAGCAACTGGATTCACATCAGATTTTTCAAGAGCAAAGATTTTGCCAGAAGACAATGAATAGGTGCCATGATTTAAATACAATAAGAGCTTTATCACGCAGTACACAAAATCAGACATTACAGGTGTATTGCATAAAGCCTGTTATTTATATTTTAAATTACACTTATTTTTTAATGCATGAGTAGAACTTTTCTAATAGGAACTTTAGAATTCATGGCCATGTCAGCCCACATTCCCAAATTGTAGATGGCAGAAATAGCCTTCTGGAAAAGAGAGTTTAGTTCCTTCGGGTCTGAAGTCATCCTACGGTTGTTTACCCCTACTCCAACCTCTTGTCTAATGTAGAAGATATTAATGGGGCACATATTGGGAAACTGATATCAAGAAAAGTTAATTGATGACTAGAAGACAATTAAGGAGGTATGACGATGACAATTTCTAAATCTCTTTATCCCAAAAACCTGGAACAACAGAACCAGATAAAAGATTCAAAAACAAACAAAGGAAAAAAATCCAGCAGAACTCTCTCTCTTTTTTTAAGTAATCTTTTTATTCTGGATTAATGTTTAATTTACAGAGAAGATGAAAAGTAATACAGAGAGCTTCACATACCCTTCACCCAGTTTCCTCTGTTGTTAACGCTAATATTACTGTGATTCATTTGTCAAAATAAACACTGATATGGGTATATTACTATTAACTGCATTCTAAACCTTATTTGGATTTCCCCAGTTTTTCTATTAATGCCCTCTCCTAATGTCCTCTTTCTGTTTTACGTTATATTTTTTTGTCATGCCTTCCCAGTCACCTTAGGTCTTTGCTAGTTTCTAATCTTGCTTATTTTCTTAACCTTGGCTGTCTTGGGAAGTACTGGCCAGGTGTCCTGTAGAATGTCTCCATATCTAGGTTTGTCTGTTATTTTTCTTGTGATAAGACTGGATTTGTGGGTGTTGGGAAAGGACACAACACAGGTAAAGTGTCTTTCTTGTCACATGATATGGAGGGTATACGATATCAACATGACATCACTGGTGATGTTCACCTTCATCACTCGGTTAAGATCATGTTTGTGAGGTTTCTACCCTGGAAGGTTACTCAAGGTCTTCAGGATTAAGCTTCACCTGGTGATCTCTTTTACATTTTCACTTAATTCAAGAAATGTTCAATTGTTGTTGAATGGTTTTTCCATGAATATACAATGATTTATCATTCTTTCTGTAAGATCTTTTCATATTCTTCCCCTAGTATAAAGCAGAGAGAATGTGTTCATCATTACTTGCCATTTTCTCTAATTTTAATTGACAGCTCTTCCTCCACTTATTCATGTGCACCACTATTTTAATGTAGTGACCATTCTTTAATATCCTAATTCTTTGCAAATTATTGTCTCATCCTTCTAATGTGGGGTCCAGAAAACCGCAGTTAGCCAAAACTGAAGAAACTCAGTGTCATCTTCCCCACTACCGTCCTGTAGCCTGGTTTTCACTTTTTATGCTTTGTGGGTTTTTTATTTTTTTAACTTTTTTTTTGTTGTTTATCTTCTTATGACTCTAGATCTTGATTTTCATTTTTATCACCCCATTTTTGAAACCTGATTCTTTTGTTCTTAACTCTGAATAACGTCACCTTATTTTACCAGCACATAAAATCCTGTTGTCCTGCTTTGTGGAACGACAGCACAAAATTCACTTACATAGTTTATGAAATAGCTCATTGTAAAGATACATATAGAACCATGGGAATGTTAGAATGGAAACAAGTAAATGAAAGCTTCAAGCAGACCATAGCTGGAAGGTGGTTTTGGATCCATGGTGCTTCTAAGGAACCTTGGCAGTGGGATTTGGGTATCCAGTAAAGCATGACTCAAGACTATCAATAGGGTTGCTTCTTTCTGTTTCATTGGCAACTTCCTTCTTGGCTTACCCAGAGTTTTAGCTCTCTTGTGCCTGGTACATGGCTTTGACTTGCCCAGACCCTGAGTTTTCCCCATAGCATTTTGCCAGCTTTTATTTCACTACCAACTGCGAAAATATCTTTATCTCTTTCTAGTTCAAAGTAAGGAGAGGGTGATGGCACACATAAACTTTCTGAGATAGTACGAACAGCACATAGGCCACAGCCCACCTAAGCACGAACTACCCTTGAGTTAGGGAAGGCTTTTGCACCTGTCTACCAGCTGTCATTACACAGCAGGAAAACAGGGTATAGAATATTCCTCCTCAGCAGTAGCCTTAGGAAAACTCACTTTCCCATGTAAAGAGAAGTAGACTGAACAGGAATTGCAAGCAGCCCATCCATGCTGGCATGGACATCTTTTCTGACAAGAATCATGCCTTCAGCATGTAAATGTGGAAAATTCTTCTACCATCTTATCTATAAACTGTCCATAAGGTGGACATGTCCAGATGTCAGTTATTTTTAAAGCTATAAGAATACCCATGTCTGGAGGGAGTAAGCAGAATGTTGCATGTGGTGTGATTTGAGGACGACTGAAATGCCTTCCACCCCCCGAATTCTTTAATTTTTCTTCTAGCAGACTCGTATTTCCTCATACTCTTTTTTTCTTTTTGATTAAAGTTTATTGGGGTAGATGATGGTAAAAGAGATCCTTATACTCTTGATAATGGAATTTATGTCCAAGAGTACACATATCAATATAGTAGTAAAAGCTCCTGACAGAGGGAGCTACTGATCTTTACAACTAGATTTTTCAGTGCTTTCTTGGATAATGTTTAGCATATGCCACTTTGTTTTCTAATAGATTCCCCATCTGAAAACAGGAATTTCATTTTACTTATCCAAGTGTGCACAAAATTATACTACAGTGCTTGGCATGTGTAATTCACAATTAATATATGTTGAATTAAATGCAATGAAAGAATAACTAAAGAATCTGCAGTTCCACACAAGCACTTTTAACAGGAATTAGTTTAATAGATTAGCTATCTCAGTATCCCTAGAGAATGAAACAAGAGCAGGTAAGTTTTCATAGGCTTCAGGTAAACAGGTCTGAGCACAGAGTCAGGGAAGCTCTCTCCATCATGGCCTTTTAAAATCGTTGGCATGGCAGGAGAGACTCAGAACTGGAAAGCAGTTACGGGGAATCAAAATAAAAGGAGATGGAAAATGCTTCAAAGCTATTTAAAAATTCTGAGATTTTTTTTTTTACTAGAGATTTACAAAGTCCAGAGATTAAAATACTGAATATTTCCCCCTAATTCAACTTCTTTGTACAGTTCAAAAAAATCTGTACCAGCAATGAACTCCAAAGAGAATTATCAGTATTGATAATTTCAGAGTTTTCGGCCATTAACAAAATTAAAATAGGACACAGAAAAAAAAAAAAAAAAGAAAAAAAAACAGATATAAAAGATTTTCTTAAATATAGGGTGAAATTGTCTTTGATTTTCTTTTGACTTATTATGGTCTAATTTTTTGCTCTTGTCGCTATTGGTTTAAAAAAGGGAGCAGCATACATATGTTACTCTGCCTTTCCAAATCATGAGCCCAATTAAGGATTATTGGCATGTTGCATAATTATTTCAACAAAAACTTGTTTAAGACATTCAATTACCTTTTTCATGTCATATGTTGGAAATGTTGTTACTATGAATGATCTTTAATTATTTAACAGTGTTATGCTTGATTAATATATCATTAACAAAGTTTCCTAATTAATGTGCTCTGTGAAAGAAAGCTCCTGTTAAAACGGTATGGGCTAAAATATAAAATGAAAGAATCTCATTTCTGTAAAAAATAATTGTCCTTTTACAAATCTGTCTTTTTTTATTTTTATTTAAATGTGACAATGTCATTTCAGTGTCAAAGATTTGTACCTTTGGTAATGATTCATTTATTTTTTATAAAGATTAATTTCAGGCAAGAAAATACATGTGTATGCTTTTGGAGTTCTTTGGAAAACCTTTCTTTGTGAGTGAAAATGGAATATCTTCTGTCACCAATTATATTGTTGATATTGGAGAGCTCAAAAAGTACACAATATTCTGTTGGAAAGGAGCTGATACTGGATGTTAAAAAAAAATTCTTTTTCCTAGTAACATCTCAACATTTTTTATTATAAAAAGCAATGCATGTACATTGAAGGGATATTTTTAAAAATTAGAAAATAGAGAAAAAATTGTTGTGCCTTAAGATACTCATCTCTGACAGTATCATATAGTGCTTAGAGAAATGTAAATTGGAATCAACTTTCTGGAAGATAATTTTTTTTAAATTAAAGTTTATTAGGGTGACAATTGTTAGAAAAAGTTACATAGATTTCAGGTGTACAATTCTGTATTACATCATCTATAAATCACATTTTGTGTTCATCACCCAGAGTCAGTTCTCCTTCCATCACCATATATTTGATCCCCTTTGCCCTCATCTACCACCCCCCTCCCCCCTTATCCTCTGATAACCACTAAACTATTGTCCGTGTCTATGAGCTTTTGTTTCTCATTTGTTTGTCTTGTTCTTTTGTTGTTTTTGATTCATATACCACATATCAGTGAAATCATACGGTTCTCTGCTTTTCTGTCTGACTTATTTTGCTTAGCATTATAATCTCAAGATCCATCCATGTTGTCACAAATGGTCCTATTTCATCTTTTCTTACCACCGAATAGTATTCCACTGTGTATATATACCACAACTTCTTTATCCATTCATCTATCGAAGGACATTTTGGTTGTTTCCATGTCTTGGCCACCGTAAATAAAGCTGCAATGAACATTGGAGCACACTTGTCTTTATGTATAAACGTTTTCAGATTTTTGGGGTCGATGCTCAGGAGGGGATTGCAGAGTCATATGGTAATTCTATTCTTAATATTTTGAGGAATCTCTACACTGCCTTCCATAGCAGCTACACCAATCTGCATTCCCACCTTCAGTGTATGAGGGTTCCTTTTTCTCCACAGCCTCTCCAACACTTGTTACTATTTGTCTTGTTGATGATAGCCATTCTGGCTGGGGTGAGGTGATATCTCATTGTGGTTTTTATTTGCATTTCTCTGATGATTAGTGATGTTGAGCATTTTTTCATATGTCTATTTGCCATTTGTATGTCCTCTTTGGAGAAATGTCTCTTCAGGTCCTCTGCCCATTTTTCAATTGGGTTGTTTGTTTTTCTGTTGTTGAGTTTCATGAGTTCCTTGTATATTTTGGATATTAGCTCCTTATCGGAGGCACTGTTTGCAAAAATCTTCTCCCATTAGTTGGTTGCCTTTTTATTTTGTCTACGGTTTCTTTTGCTGTGCAGAAGCTTTTAAATTTGATATAGTCCCATTCATTTATTTTAGCTTTCACTTCCCTTGACTTTGGAGTCAAATTCATGAAATGCTCTTTGAACCCAAGGTCCATAAGTTTAGTACCTATGTTTTCTTCTATGTAGTTTATTGTTTCAGGTCTTATGCTTAAGTCTTTGATCCATTTTGAATTAATTTTGGTACATGGTGACAGACAGCAGTCCAGTTTCATTCTTTTGCATGAGGCTTTCCAATTCCGCCAGCACCATTTATTGAAGAGGCTGTCTTTTCTCCATTGTATGTTTTTTGCTTCTTTGTCAAAAATTATCTGTTCGTATTGGTTTTATTTCTGGGTTCTCAATTCTATTCCATTGGTCTATGTGTCTGTTTTTCCGCCAATACCATGCTGTTTTGATTATTGTTGCCCTGTTGTACAAGCTAAAGTCAGGGAGTGTGATACCGTCTGGAAAATAATTTATCCTTTATTTCTAAAGATTCATACTTTTGACCCAATTGTAAGTATGGCTTTTCTATATGTAAAGAGGAATCAAAAGAACTTTTTAATTTGTTTGCCAGCAAGTTCATAGTAGTTAAAAAAAAAAGTCAAAGGATCAATAACTCACCATGTTACAAATACATAGTCTCTTTTTCATTATCAACCTTTTCAAGAGTGGTCAGTATTTCCTACTTATGCTTCCACTCAGTTCTAACAACATGCTTTCTATCCCTATTATTTCATTGAAATTTCTCAGAAGTTAACTCTTTATTTTCCTTAGTATCCTTAATTTTTTTGTGATTTGGGGACTTAGGACCTTTCTGACCTTCTGGAAAATATCTTCTTCCTTGGCCCCCAGGCTAATACACAGCTTTGTCCCTCTGTCTCCCCGATCATCTATGCTTCCAAGTAAGCACATTCTCTTTTTCTTCTCCTGTAAGGCTTGCCCCTATTATCTCATTTAACTCTTACAACTCTACCAGGACTTCTCAGGCTCAAATTTGTGTATCCCTCGTACAATGATCCTGCTAAAAATTCTGCTTAGGCTATCACCTTTTGGAAGCTGGTTTTTCTGTGCTTTCTTAGCCTCTTGACCAACACATGTGTAGCTTAGAAATAAGCAAATACTCAGTGGTAAATGTACGATTCATTTTACTCTGTGTCCTTTCTCTTAGGGATCTTGGTCTTTCAAGTTCTAACTACCTTATTTGTACTCTGATGTATGCAAAGATATTTTAAAAATATATGTAATTTAGTGTTACAGTAGTTTTGAGAAGATTCAGTCTAATCCAAACTGTTCCATTAAGGCTGGAAAGAAAAGTTTTCAGCAGTGCATCTTGAAGGGCAATCTGATTATCTTACTGGCCCATGATGAAATCAAAAGATTGTGTCAGATATATATCAACATTGCTTCCTACGAAGGCATCTATCCCATACCCCAAAAATGTCAGCTGAAACAAACAGTTGATTTATATTCCTTGCATGCCTTAATCTTTAAGGATTTCATAAGTCTTTAGTCATGTGAACATCACATTATTTACTGCATTATATAATACATGAAAGTTCATTATATAATACCAGAAATTTGACATCCAGAACTATAAGCCTGGTCTATGTGTAGAACATTTAAAATGTCACTTAACAATTTTGTCTTAACTTCAATCAAATGATGGTAATGATTGTTCTTTACCTGTATCAAAGTAATAGAAACCAGGCATGTATGAATCTTTTGAAATCATTGTGAATAATACTTGATACATCAAGGTAAAAAACATTAATCAGAGTCATTTCAACTTGGCTTTCAAAGTATCCATTCCATTTTTATGAAGCCTCTTTTATTCACTTTTTTTCCCTGAGAAAATGAGAGTTACTGACTCTTAGAGCTTTACAGCATAACCAACTGCAAAAGATTATCTTTTTTATTGTATGCTATATGTACTTGTTTATACCCAGTTTTGCCCATGAAGGACAAAAGACACCTTATTTCATCATAACCACTACCAATTTTTGATTACATGCCAGAAACTTGATAAAACCTTGTTTCTCATCTTTAGCATGACCGTATGAGGTAAATAATATTTCCAGTTTACAAATTAGAAAAGTGGAGTACATAAGTATTAAGTTTTCAGACTGAAGTTAATTACAAGGTCACATGAGAGATTAATAAGGCAAAAGCCCAACATGTTTATACAACATCTTAGAACATTTTCAGGGAAGGTAAGTCATATTCTCAAGATTGAATGTCTTTGTATGCTAGTTGGTTCACTATAAATAAATGTGTGTTGAATCTGGTGCTCCCAGATTTTATAGGGACCGTGCTTTATGAGCAAATGGTTGGATACTAGGACGCAATCAATACCCAGTGTAGGAGAAGACATCCTCTATCTGCTACATGAGTATGTGCCTAAGTGGGCGATGAAAGTAAAGTTGAAAAGCAAGTGAGGGCTATGATGTCAGAGGTATGACGTCAGATGGGATATTTTGGAAGTGAGTGATTAAAGCAGATCTTGAAGGAAATTAATATTAACCCAAATTTCCTTCACCCGTTTAAATATTTCATTAAGATTTCTACGCACACAACAGGAAGATGAAAAAACAACTAGGAAGAAATTCCTTTTAAGTTGGAAATATTTCATGTGATTGTTGAGCTATGACAGCAAATTAGAAAATAAAAAAGCTATTTATGACTACCTTACAGATAGCTCCCCAAATAACATTATATCACATCGATGTGAATAAAACTTTGACTTTTGTCGCTTTGCCTTAAGGAAGGCAAAGTGGATGGTGAAATCAAATAGCTTATTGTAATTTTGTCTGCCCTGCAATAAAAATCCGAAACTATTCCTGTGAAATGGGTTTATTGGCACTGACCACACTAATTTTTCTCTACCAGTCTTTGCCCAGTGGATTCTTCCGTTGAGGCATGTGTTAGATTTCTAACTTGACTTATACACTCATGCACCTTTGAAAAAATCATTTAAATTTTGAGGTCAGGCCAAGGAATAAAATACTATTAAAAAACATCATGAGATGTATGATTCAAGCTATGTATGTATATTTTAAAAATATATTCTTACTCTTCTTAACCACTGAATGAGAAAGAATAATGAAATCAGTATAATCATAAGTAACATCGGCAAAATAAGTCTTTACAAAATAAGAGAGATGGTTTAACATTCTTAGTATTAGTGTGCATGAGTTTCCTTACTATCTATTAATTATTCTATATAAAAATGTGAAGATACTGAACAGATTCTTTTCAATGCATATAGATCGATGAGAAACCTCCATGTGGAGATAGCTGCCAAATTAATTCTGAATTTTTACTCTCATTATATAGCTCCCTATTCAGAGAATTTCAGTTACTCCAAACACCATAATCTGGCCAAAAATATGTTTTTACCACATTGCATATTGAAAGTGACTATAAGTTCTCACGCAGTTATGACCTCAAGAGCAGAGCCTGTGTACTAATTCACCTAACAGTAGACAATGAATATTATACTTTTCTGCCTTTCCCCAGTCTTATCAAAACCTGTCAGGTCAAGTTCAAACATGATCTACTTCAACACATCTTTTGTTTCATTCTTAATGTTTGTGCTTTCACATTTGGATTTCATTTATTCTCATATTTTCTTTAATTTGTATGCAATGCATCTTGTATCATTGGGGACATTGGAAGCTCCTTTTTCATAAGAACTCCAGTATCTGATTTTTTCACATCCCAGATTGTGTTGTCTATTTAGTAGGTATTAAGCAAATACTTGGTAAATTTGAATTTGACTTAAATATTTCCTTTATACTCAGTAAATATAAAAATATAATTACCTCAGTTGTATGATTAAGTCTTCTCTCAGTAACTCTCCTCTGCTATTCACTCTTAGATTTATTTTGTTGGAAGACCAGTAACTCTAAATGCATTTTGAGATTTATTCAGAATTGCCATTGCTAAGGTAGATTTTGGTACTAATGAGAACACCAGACACTAATAGTATCCTTACGGTGTAACAGGGTTGTTGAGGCTGAAATTAAATGGCATAAGTGGAAATAAAACTTAAACTGTAAAGTGACATCTAAATATCACATTCCGTCCCAATGGTATGTCACTCTTTGATCGTCCCTGAAACTGGAGCCACATGAGACATGAGATAAGGTATCACGACCCTTGTGAATGAGGGCAGGATGTTATTTTTTAATTCCTACTACTCCAAATGTGGATCAGTAACACACTAATAAGCAGTAAAAATGAGTTGTTTTTTTCCCCCTCAATTACCATTGACTTCCTTTTAAAACAAAGAGATGTAATTGATTTGCTCTGGTTTTTCAGCAGTAGCTGGCAGAAATAGAAGAGGTATTCCTGACCTTCATGATGTTATATAACACGTGTAATTAAATCAGGATGCTAGACAAAGGGAATAAAACAAATTATTTACATTGATCTATAGAAATCAAGTAAATTGGGTAAATATATGTCAGCATGGTGAGACACAACAGCACAGAGAAAATGTATTCTACCATACTCTACTTAATTTCTGGCTATGAATCATGAAATATTGTAAAAGAAAACCCTAAACACATGGGTTAAAATAAACTGGAATGTTTTTCCTATTGATGAAAATATGTTTATAATCACCAACTAGATGAAAATACTTTCAGTGGCAGCAGACACCTGTTCACTTAAAAATCCATCTGTTATTTGGGGATGGGGTTAATTATGAATTGACAAATATTGTGTCAATATTGATGCAATTTTGTTATCAGGAAACTCCTTAGGTGTACACATTTACCTTAGTGTTTCTCGTTAATTCTGGGGAATAATTGGCACTCACACTTCAATGACTCAAAAGTGGTAACGGGCCAAGCTGGTAATCCTAAATAAAGATTGTCCAACATATCCTCCCTAATGAAACTCACAAAAAAAAATTACTTGTTGGAATAACACATAGTTCTCATGAAGGATTTGTAATTGACTAAGCCTATATAGACAATATTAGTTCTTCAATTTTTAAATCAATTTCAAATTTCTCTTCTTATCAGTCTTATCTTTTTTTTTAAACCTGTTTTCTATTAGACTGAAAGTGTTATGCTCTCTTCTTCAAAGCAGTGTTATTACCAGATACATCTGATGATTTTCTTTAAATTCAGGATCTCTCTTTTTCTCTGTAAACTAGCTGTTGCACAGAAGTGCTGGCTGCTTGAAGAAGGTTGATATCTTGATGTGATGGCAGAAATGAGTCAATTATCCTCTGTATGAAATAGAGCAAAGCAGCAATGTATAATTTGTTTCTTTGTGGTCAGTTAGAACAACTTTAAGGAGACACTGAAAGTATTCAGGTTAGAATAGGCTTCTAGTTATTTGATTTAGTTCTTCCATTGCCAAGATACTGAAAATATGAAAGGCATTGACATATCATAAAATGTTGCAAGTTGATGATTTGTTCATAGATAATATTCAAACTATCTAAATGTTAAAATTACTTTGCCAATTTAGCACAAGAATTTTGAGAAAAATATTTATATGACTGTGATTAATATAGATTATATTTGTTCATGGTTTTATCTATGACATGAAAGCTAAGGATAAAAATGTGCGAGCCTGGAGTTGGGATACTGAAAAACTAACCAACCAGCAAATGACTAACACTAATTTCAAATTTATTCTAGTGAAATTTCAGTCTGATTTTGTTATTTTCTCTGGCTTTCCTGGTAGGTTTTGATTAGATGAGGACAGGTACTACTCATTTTTACGTCTTCAGAACTTAATGCAGTGCCAGAATGTAGTGAGTAGAGTAAATGTTTGAGGAATAAGTAAATAAATGAGTCAATGGGTTTTTTTATTTATTTAATGAAGACATCCCAGAGGTTTGAAGTTTCCATTGGAAAAAAAATTGGGGGTTTGGTTTTATTTTATCCCAAGGCACATTTGTAGACGTTGGCTAAAGTGGTGTTAGGGTTAGGGTTATGTCCAGATATCTATCTATCTATCTATCTATCTATCTATCTATCTATCTATCTATCATCTGTCTATCTATCTATCTATCTATCTATCTATCTATCTATCTATCTATCTATCTATCTATCATCTATCTCTGGCAGCCATTATAAAAGGCATCTAAAAAAGCCATTTCAAAAGGCATCAGAAAAGCTGATAATTTCGCTATGGCTTACAATTAAGTGTTCACCACATGTAGTGCTCACAGGGGAACTTACATTTTGCTTTCCAATTTGGTACAGCTTATTGTTTCCCCATTACTAATATGATGATGTGCCTAAATGAGAAAAATAGAAGAATATTGCCAAAAAGTTAAATTAGCTTATCTGATTTTTTTCTAGAAAAATGTCCATCAGTTTACACATGGGTTTCCTGATATAATAAAGCATCGCAGAGCATGTATTGACATAGGTTTTAGTTTGAGGGATACCTGTATGCTTATTTAATTTAGACCCGAATGATTTCACTCTTTCTCTTTTAATTTAAATGTTATTTTTGAGGTCTAATTATGAAAATATTTGCTTTGAGAAAATAGTGTGCTAAATAATTACAAGCTATAAATCTCAATTTATCACAATACTGCTGTTCAATCTAATGAGCCTATTATGAGCATCCTTTGCATAAAACAAAAACAAAACTTCTATTGAAAACAATATCCTGTCTTTTCTGAAATTTTAAAAATTACTGAGGACGTATTATTTGAATATTTGCTAAATTCTGGGCATTGAGGAGAGAAAGAGTAAGGAAGCTGATTAAGATAAGTTTTTAGACTAAGATAAGTTTTTAGACTATAAAAGAAGTTTATGCCTCCCCCTAAAGGACTGAAAGATGAGCACATGCTGACAGTTTGCTTAGTATGGATCTCACTGGTGAAAGGTGACAAGGAGCTATTTCTGCCCCTAGGTACAGAAGGGCACTCCACATAGGGGTTTTAGTAGAGCCAGGCATAGGGAAAGAGCTGCGCATGTATCTTTTCCCACAGGCATAATTTTTAGTACAGCAACATTCTGGTGTGGGATCGCTTGTGTAAAAATAATTCTGTGTATTTAAGTAGCAGAGTAGCAGAATACACAGATATTAAAAGACTAAATGTACTGTATCTCAGTGAAATATGTGTTCTCAATTGTTGGGTAAAAAGCATAGTTCCCAAACATGTCTCTTGCCTAAATAAGAAAACAAAACAAAATGAACAAACAAACAAACAAACAAACAAACCAGTTATTCAATTAGATCTAACCAATGCATTTTTTTTTTTTTTTTTTTACTCTTGAAAGATAGCTTTACTGGGAGACACAATTATAAGACAATGGTGATTTTCTCTCAATACTTCTGCCAGTCTAATTGTCATTCCTTCATAACTGATCTTTCTTTTCATTTGGGCTGATTTAATCTTAGCTAATGGCTTTCTGCAATTTTGCTAGAATGTGTTTAGGTGTGGATTTCTAAGTATTCTGCATAGTCTACAATATGACATATATATATACATAAATAAGCTAGCTAGATATTCATGTGTTTCAATGGTTTTTGTAAAATTCTCGACCATTGTATCTCTTTTTTTTTCTTAAAATTTATTGGGGTGACAATGGTTAATACAATTACATAGGTTTCAAGTATACAATTCTGTAATACATACTGTATATATCACATTGTGTGTTCGTTCACCACCCAGAGTCAGCTCTCCTTCCATCACCGTATATTTGACCCCCTTTACCTTCTTCTACTATCACCCCTCCCCTCTTAGCCTCTGGTAACCACCAAACTATTGTCTGTATGTATGGTTTTTTGTTTCTTTTTTTGTTTGTCTTGTTTCTTTGCTGCTTTCAGTTTTATATCTCACATATCAGTGAAGTCATATGGTTCTCGACTTTTTCTGTCTGACTTATTTCATTTAGCATAATAATCTCAAGATCCATCCATGTTGCTGCAAATGGCACTCTTTCATCTTTTCTTATGACAGAGTAGTATTCCACTGTATACATGTATCTCATCTTCTTTATCCAATAATCTATTGAAGGACACTTTGGTTGTTTCCATCTCTTGTTCACTATTGCCTCTCCTCCAACCTCTTCTATCTTTCTTGGACTGTGATTGGGTGTCTTTAGACATTCTCATTCTATACTTCACAGCATTTAAGCTTTGCTTTCATATTTTGGCTCTCCTTATCTATTAAATTTTTCAGTCCTCACTTTCAGCTCAGTAATTCTCTCTTTAGCTGGACTAATCTGATGCTTAATCCATTCATTGAATTTAATTAATTTTAAACCTTAATAAATTATCTTTTGAGATACCTTCTAGTTACCCAGCAAATTAAAACAAGGGCGGGGGTGAGCATTTGCATTTCTGCATCACCAGTTGTTAGAATTGGTGTTAACCTATTCTTGGTGATGTAAGATGGGGTGACACAACCCCCTTTGGCTAAGGGATAGTAATGGACAAGGACAAAATACAAGCTATTAGTAGCTACATCCTCAGGATCTAGAAGCATAAGTGCCTAGTCCTGAAAGGAGTAATCTAGGGCAACACAGCAGCCACTACACTCTACTCCTTGCAGTCCTCAGTCCTGATTACTTTTTCAGTAATATCGCCTAATATGGGAATAACTCCTCTAGGATTTTGGTTGATCCCAAATCCTGAGGAAACAAATGAGGAAAACTGGTGGGCTAACCTACAGCCTCCAGCTGCTATAGTTTGTCTCAGCACTGGAACTGACAATTTTCATCATTTTCTGCTAGCCATTCTAGATTTCTCTGACTCTTGGCTAGCATCCCTGCTGTTTTAAGTGGCTTACCTTGTTAAGTTGCATAGGCCTTTGTTCCTGAGAAATGTGAGTTCCTGGTCACACGCCCTTCTCAGGTTGTGACTGCTATACCTGTCCATTCACCACTAAAATGGAGTAGGGTGTTACTAACTGACACTTCAGTGGATTGCCTGAGTACCACACATCGTCTTTTCTTTACCCATTATTTAACAACAACCCTTCTTCCTTCTCGTGCTCAAGATCAATTACCCCTGCCAGTATGATCACTTTTCTCCTTGTCTGCCTGTCTTTTGTGTTCACGAAGTGTTCAAAAGGACTGAATGGAAAACATAGCTTGAATTTTAACAGGACTCACTGTGTCCTTTGATGAAAACCTCACATCTTTGGAAATGAGGGCCTGTAGACTTAAAGAGACTAAATTTGCCAGGACAAGAAGGATAAATTACCCAAATAGGTTACCGGGAGTAATGGTAAGCAGTACCAGTCCTACTTCAATCACTTGGGTTCTGAAAACAGTAGGCATCGATTAAGGGTATATATTGCATCTTAAATGGTTCCCCATCATTGCAGGGTATCTTTTCTAAGCATCATTTTCAAAAGACCATTCCATCTGTCTGTTAGGCTGGCAGTGGATACCATGGTCATACGCCAACTGCTGTATCTCCTTTGCTGTAAAGTTCCATGACATTGTGGTACATGTTGCCATGTCAGTGCATGAAACATTCAGTAAGCTTTAGATAGCAGTGCTAGCCAGGGCTCTATTGGCAAGTTAGGCAAACACATTCCTGCAATATGTATTGATGAAGCTGTCATGAATAATCCTTCCTTCCAAAGTAGAAGAGGTCCCATATAATCAACTTTCTGAAATGGCTGATTGGATTTCTCAAGACACAATGCTATATTGGGAACTCAGCCTGGGTCAATGTTGCTGGGAGATTAGACATTGCCAGTGGAGGAAACTAGATTAACCTGGGTCAGTGGTAATCCATGTAGTTGGGCTCATGCGTAGCCTCCATTTCTGCCGCCATAACTATTCTGTCCCTTAGTCCATTATGCCAGCATAAGAGTAGACAATGGCAGAGGCTGGCTGAAAAACAACTGACCAAGTTGTTCCTTCTACTTGGTTGTTTAATTCCTCTTCCATGGTGGATCTTTCCTGGTGAGTATGAATGTGTTGTATAAATATCTTCACACTTTGTGCTCATTTCCATAAGTACAGCAACACACATTATTTTTCCAGAATATTTTGTACTCAGTCTTCTAATCTTTCTGTTTCCAAGATTCTAACCAACTGGCCAAGCCATTCACCACCTACCTTAAGTCATCTTTATTTTCACACAAGGTAGTACACTGGGAAGATGCCCTTACATGTGTCTCTCAAGTTCACGTGTGATTGGTACTCTAACAGACATCCTTCTTTCTTGGCTTTCACACATATGCCAAACCAACTTACCCATGAACCATGCCTGGCTTTTTTTCTCTTCCTTTAGCTGGTCATTGGGGGTCACAGGATCATGTGATCATAAGTGTGAGGTAAGGAAGAGGTGGTAAAGCAGCATTGTGGATTAAAGGGTTCTGAGCAAACACCTCGTACAGTTTATCTGTGCCCTCTCACCCTGCTCATGCCCACTCTTTCTTATAGCTTCCATCCTCTCATGAAATGATACTGGCTCCATCTAGACCTATGCTTGTGATGGACAGCTTTGGCTACATGGTCACTTGAGATCCCCTGGGCAGTTTTTCCATGTGTAACAACCCTAATGCTATGCCAGATTTTCGTTTAATTGCTGCAGAGTTCACCTCTGCAGACGGCATGGAGTTGCTCCAGATCTCTGGAGTTCCATATTATTATTCTATTGAAATTTGACATAAACTCCACCTGGGACTTTTTCTATCACACATACATCTAATATCATAGCATCTGTCAGGTCATGTGGATCAATTTTTAGGACTGCTTTACTGCAGTTTATTCATCCTACAGATATACTTTCTGCTCTGGACCCCAGTCAAAGCTGGAAGCATTTCTTATCACTAGATAAATGAGTTGGAGTAATATTCCCAAGTGTAGAATATGCTTCTTCTGGGACCAAAATATATATTTTAAGCATTGGGATTCTTATTGGTGGAAGGTGGAGATTAAATAATTTGTCCTGTATATTGAAGGGGATATTCTGGCATGACAGAGACCATTCGACCCCTAAATCGCTAATGTGGTGAGCCCCTGGATCTTCATAAATTTTATATTCCACTCTCTGGAGTGAATATGTCTTAATAAGTCCTTTGACATACTTGCATATTTTGCTCCTCTGCTCCAATGACATACTAAGTAGAGCAGATTAATTTGATATTCTATGGAATGTCTAGATAATCTAGGTGCCCTCAGACTATATATTGTGATAGGATGTGGAAGAATTAATAGCACTGAGATGAACAGTAAGTCTATGAACATAAACTGCCATTGATCCTAATCCCTGACATAGATAGAAAATAAATGTATTCACTCAAAAAAAACAAAACGAAACAAAACAAAACAACTTTATTCACTCAAAACCATGTACCATGCACATAAGGCTATGTTGATCTGTTTTCACAAAGCTATCACACCTGGCACAATAATTACAATTTGTGTTATTACTTGGTTAGGTTTGCAGTAGTCAATTATCATAAACCAGAGACCATGTTTTGGGGAGGGGAGCTATTGGAGAAGAGGAACAACTATTTAATTAAATGGTGGAATGTTGGTGTTTTTAAGGATTACGCTAATTTCTGCCATTCTCTCAAGGATGTAATATTTGATTTTTTTCAGCGTTTTAACTGTTAAATTTTTTTATTGGGATATAATTTACATACAATAAATTTCATTCAGTTTTAGTGTATAGTTTGATGAATTTTGGTAATTGTACAGAAGCATGTAACTGATACCACAATAAATACATAGATCAATTTCTTCACCTTAAATACTTGTGCCCCCCTTTGCTATCAATCCCCTCCCCCACTTCCAGGCCCAGGAAGCCATTGATCTTATTTCTGTTGCCATAATTATGCCTTTTCTAGAATTTCATTTATATGGAGTCATGTGGCATGTATTCTTTTGGTCTTGATTTTTAATTAACATGATTTTAAGATTAATGCATGATATTGTATGAATCAGTAATTCATTTATTTCTGTCAGGTAGTCATCTAGTCATCAGTAGATAGCAGTAGGCTTGCATACAGGTTTTGGCTATTATGAATAATGCTGACATGAACATTTATATACATACACATTTTTGGTGAAGATATGTTTTCATTTCTCTTGGATAAATATGCAGGAGTGGAATTGCTGGGGACAATGATAATTGTTTGTTTAATCTCGTAACATGCTCCATACTATTTTCCAAAGTGGCTGTACAATTATACATTTGCATCAGCAAGGTATGAGAATTCTAGTTCTTCCACTTGTTTATCAACATTTGGTACTGTCAGTCTATTTAACTTTAGCCTTTCTAATGAGTGTGTAAAAATATCTCATTATGGTTTGAGTTCAAATTTCTTTGAAGCCTATTGATGTTGACTATCCTTTCATGTACTTATTCGTCATTAACATGTGTTGTTTTGTAAAGTAGCTGTACAAATCTTTACCCATTTTTAAAATTGGGGTGTTTATTTTATTGTTGGGTACTGAGTTTTTTTATATAGTTGAGATAGGAGCCTTATGTTAAATATATATTTTATAAAACTTTTCTCCATGTCTATGGCTTGCTTTTTTTTTTCTTAACTACTTCATTCACAAAACATGATGAAATCTGTTTTATGAATTTGTATTTTAGTCTGTGCATTTTGTACCCTGTTTTAGAAATCATTGCCTAACCTTATGTTTTACTCTAGAAGTGGATTAGTTTTATCTCTTACACTTAGGTCTATGATCCATTTTTGAGTTAATTTTTGCATGTGGTTTGGGAAAATACGATTTATCCAGAAATGAATTGTTTTTTGCAGGATAACTCTTTATAACATACAGCAAACTATATAGCTGTAAGCAGATGTCCTTTTAAGGATTTGAAAAATATTAGATGTGGTGAACACCAACCAGACCTTCCTTCATGAAAGGAAGATCTTTTTGCTCTAATTTCTCTGAGTGCTGTCGACAGACAAACTTCAACCCTCAGTCTCTCTAAGCACTGCCTTAGCTGCAGAGAGCTACCTTTTCCAAGGTCATGCTCTTCCCAGGACAGGGCACATCTGAGCAACTTATAAATTAAAAGGCCAAGACATTTTAGCCTTGATTGGACAACTTTGGTGTTCATTAAAGCTGTGGATTTCTCTGTGCATTTATTCAAGGCTGTTTTTGAGCCTCCATCATAGGTTGACTTCTTTTTCTGTCCAGTTCTGCTTCCTTCCCTCTCTTCCATGAATGTTGATGCTAAGGTTGCTTCCTAATAAACATTCTGCACACTGCACCCTTTCTCATGTCTACTTCCTTGAGTATCCTAACTAACATTATAACATGAGGTAAACTTTATATATATTTAAAACACTGAAGCTACTGCTTGCATCTCTTTTGTATCTGAGTAGAGTAGTAATTTGGGGTTTTTGCTATAACATTCCAGTTATTTCTAAGATATTGAGTTACCATTGCATAAGTTGATTAATTTATAAATTTCTGTAGAAGTGCTAACACTTCTTCTTCTTCTTCTTCTTCTTCTTCTTCTTCTTCTTCTTCTTCTTCTTCTTCTTCTTCTTCTTTTTCTTCTTCTTCTTCTTCTTCTTATCATCATCATCATTTGTATGTATACTGGGGAAAATATGAAAGAGAACAAGACAAAATTAAATAATTTTGCACAACGTAAATATACTACATTAATAAAATTGAACCTTCAATCATGTAAAAAGTTGACCGTTTTGCTAAAATTCAATGTGCTCATTTGTTTCTTTTTTTTTTCTTTTTTAATATACACTGCCTGGATAACTCTGGTTGAACTAGTTCATGTTTTTTGTTTTACATTTTTCAAGTATTGTTTTGAACATATAGCTGAGTGTGGAAAATTGGGAAAGAACAGGTGCATGGGGGGATGATTACTGAGGCCAAACGGGGCATATGGAAAAACACCTCCCTTCTTTACCAAGGGTAGCTAACTCTTTGTCTTTAGATGTCTCACTTCTTAAATCCAGCATGCTGTGAGACTGCCTTCTTATAAATCAGAAAGGAAGAGTAATCTATCTCTGTATCACCTTGTTTTATGAAAATGTTTTTGTCTTAGATATGCTCATTTTGCTATATGGGAGCCCCTCAGAAAGATTCACTTTGGAAAAACAGGATAGCCCATATGTACTTATGAATAAAAATCAATGTATAATCCTCTGAATCGCAAACCTTTAGCTTCCTGTGGCAGCATTCTAACTCCAAACTGAGTTTATTTCTAATCGTCCTGTAGCTGTACTAGCTTCAGGGGAATGACATATACCGATGTGGCCTATTGTCTCTACCTGGGATTTTTCAAACTCGGTTGTTTTCTTTATGGATAAATTTGGCTCTATGGAGGTTTAGCATTCATCTTCTTGGATAAGCCCCTTACTCTGAAATATTATAATAGCTAGCATGGATTTAACATTTATTATAAACCAGGCATTATTAATTCCATTTACCTTGACAACAATTATGAAAGATATGCATTGTTCTTCCCCACATCCATTTTACAGTTAAGGAAGCCTGAGGTCACACAGTTAATAAATGAAACTGCCAGAAACAATGTTTATATTCTTTTATTTATTTGTTAAGGTAATTCATGCAACTACTCTTTACTGAACTGCAATATAACTAGGAACTGTTTTAGGCACTGGAAACTAAGCATCAAACAAAGAAAAAAGTCCTTGACCTCAAGAAGTTATATAAGTTTAAACAGATAGAAAACAGTTAATCACATAAACATTTACTATGTTAGGTGATGACAAGTATTATGGAAAAAAACAAAGCAGGGTTACATAGTCCTCAAAACTGCCCAATCGAGGAGAAAGGAGTTTTATGTCTTAGAGTTGAGTCACTTAGAAGTACCTTGTCCAGTATTAGAGCAGGTAAGCCACCAGTAAAATTGGATTTTTGAATTCCTAATTCAGATTCTGTGACCTTTGCACCATTGTGCTCATTCTCTATTTCTCATCTTATATCCCTTATTCCTTTTGTGCTTATGTAGTCCCCTTCAAAACACCCACTCCAGTGTAGAATTGTCTCCTTTGTTCCTTGCCAAGAAAGCATGAAGGTAAAGTATTTCCTATGGGAAAGTGCAAAGGAGAGATAAGAAAAGAAGGAACAGCTCAGAACTAAACCCAGTATGAGGAATAATTTTGTAGCACAGCAAGCTTGTTTTCAAAATGTCTCTCACCCTCTGCCAATGTTTCCCTTTCCTTTGAGTTCTTATGATGTCCATGACTGCTTAGGCAGCTATCTACGCATTTCTTTCAGTTTCCTCTTTTCTTATCCTGTGCTCGTTTCTATGCTATTTTGGAAAATTACAAAATTATTCAATTTAAGGTGTTAAAATATAAAATGGCTTAATTCAAATGGACACCAAGATAGACTTTACATTTTTAGAGTTTTCTTCAGGGTTCACGATCTGATGTGACACATAGGAAGATTCCTTCAATTGTATAAGGAAGACATGATTTTGTGAGACAATGTTTACTGATAGCATGAAATCATACTGTGGTAACAGTATAATTGGCTTGTGTGAGAGCATTGAGTGAAAAGTATTTTAACCGTTCAATAATATCAGTACGTTCTTTCATATTTTAATGTGATTATAACCGTGATTTCCTTGCCTGAAATGCCCTTCTTCTGTCCTCTACACAGTAAATTCCTCTAGTCCTTCAAGATCTCATACAGATTACATGATCCTTCTCTGTATAGCTAAAGATCTTTGTACTTAGTTCTGTTATAGAATTTAGCACATTGCATTATAATTAGTTTTAGATGTCAGAGTTCATTTGTAAGTTTGTATATATATGACACACGCACACACACACACACACACACACACACATTGCCTAGCCTAATCCATAACTTCAATACTAAAATAATGTTTTGAAAATAATATATATATAAGTTCTTCCTTTCTCAATACCCACTGGAGTTTTAATTAAAACCATTATTAACCATGCTCAAATGAGAATGCTTTTAATTTCTAAAATGTGTGATTTTTGCTTTATTGATCATTTGCATTCCTTTTATAATTACAAGGAGCAATCAGAGTTTCATACTAAGTGATTTTGCAAAATTTTTGTCTGTTACAGAAACTGAATGAAAATCATAGACCCATTTATTGACTCGGCTAATTCCTGCTAGGACAAAATGATATTTTACAAATATAGGCAGAGATGGTTCTTTCAGATTTTTTAGGCTGTTTTAGCACATTCATAGTCAACTTGACAGTGGGTTGTTTTGGTTTTCTATGACCTGTGAAAGCTTTGGAGTGCGGTGCCCTAAAATAATATTGCTTCATATAAATATTGATGAATTAATGTTATTACATAAGAAATAACTCAAATTAATATTTTAGGATGGGTAAAAATGAGTAGGTGATTTAACTCCCCCTAAGACCTAGGGTTCTTCAGCATCAGACTGGTGTAATTTGCAGAATTCCAAGTCAAAACACCTTTAGTTTGGCTTCCAGTTTGGCTGGTGCTACTAACTGTAAATGTGGGCAAACCTTTTCACACTTCTCTGAGCTTTAGTTTCATTGTCTGTAAAATGGGCATAATACTATTTATCTCTGGAGTGCTGTGAGAATTAAATGTTATAATACATGTTGAAGTGTTTTCTCTAATATAAAGTAAAATATAGGATAGGATTGAAAACATACCCCCACTTTATTAATTCAATTAAATTAAACAAATTATGCAAATTATGATTGACTCTCTGTCCAGTGTAAAGGGACATTATACACAGCTTAGCTGAACTATTTTCTTATTTTTCTCACACTCCTCTAGAGTTAATCATGTTATATCTATACAGAAATTCAAGATCTACTTGACAGATTTTTAGACTAAATGTAGCTGTGAAGATTCTTTTTCTTGTTTAAAATTCTACTTTTATCACTTCAGAAATGTTACCCTAAGAACACATGGTGACAGATGATTGAGGGTTCTACTCTGAAGCAATGTAGAAAGCAAATGCATTCTTGAGGGAAAAGTAAATTAGAAATATTGGATTCATTAGAAGACACATACATTTTGTGATCTGTCTGTCAGTAACACCTGTCCTACCTAGAGAAGCTAGATTTATCACAACTATCATATCAATGGATTCCAAGCAAGAAATATTAAAATTATGCATTGAAGTTTAAAAAAAGAAAAAAACTCTGGTGCAGAGGAAATAAGATTACTAATGTGATCTTTCTTGATGGATAAAAAAGAATGGAAAGGTTTGGAAAACAATGGGTAGCAAAGAGTTCCTTTGGCATAATGCTTTTAAAGTCAAAACCATCCATGTTAAAAGAAATGTAAAAATAGCATATATTTGCCATTTAACTTTACTGAGGTCAAAGCAAGGCACAACAGAATATCTAAGGTAGAGCAAGCCACACACACGCGTGCACACCAACATAACAAATGCAAAACAATCCTATAATTCTCTGAGCTCCACTCTCATAAGTGTATTAAAATAAAGATGAGAATATGAAATCTATACCATGAAGCTAGAACTAACTATATCAGGTCACTTTTGCTTTGGTGACTACCAGCAATGGGAACTCCTGTCAGTGAGAGAGTTGTTTTCCTAAGTGCCCTCAGTTAAGCATCTGAATTAAACAATTTTGTCATCAGTTCATAAGACCTAAAGAACTGGACAGAGGCATATGCTTATTTTAGTATTTCTAGTCTGAAAATACACAGAGTGTTGCAACTAAAAGGAACAAGGATATTTAATATGTAAAGTTGACTGATAATGATTGCCCATAGTCATGGGCAAAATTAAGTGGAACATCTGGAGTCTGTCTTATTCAACTTTATTGTGGGGAGAAAGAAACTACTGAAGTAAAATTCGCAAAATGTGTTGTCAGGTTAAAGTTTGGACTATAGTTTATAAGTAACTTTCAACACTACTTGCACCACGTAGCAATTTGGAAAGTCAAAAGACAGTTTAGAAATGTTATTAATGTATCACAGCCTGGCGTCTATAAAAAAGCATCTTATCATTTGGATAGTTTTGACCTTAAGATGTAACATGTTATATGCACACCTAGGGAAAACGGTCAGGAAAGCTCTATATATGACCCAGATGGTACAGAGGTCACTAGGTCTCTTTCATGGTTAGACATGGTAATACCAGGAGGAACACTCCAAACTTTAATTGGGTACAGAAGGGTCTGTCTAAACTCTAAAGCATTAGTCAATCTCCTCTTTTTTTTCCCCTTATATATTTTTTAATTAAATTTACTAGGGTGATATTGGTTAATAAAATTATGTAGGCTTCAAGTATGCAATTCTGTAATACATCATCTATATATTTCATTGTGTGTTCACCACCCAAAGTCAAATTCCGTCCATCACCATATGTTTGTCTTGAGGGACTACCAAATAGAACACTGGTAGAAATAAACAGGAAGAAAAAGTGAGGGATAGTTTGTAAGTAAGTAGTTGACAGTTGACTGGAAAACAGCTCTATTTTGTTGAGAAAAATATGTTTATTTAAAAATTTATGAAGTTCTACAAACCATTGCTTCTCATGCTTACTCTGATAAGGTCAGTTAAGTTAATAAATCATGTAGTGATATATCTACATTGCTTCACTGATTTTACTCAGCTGTTGAAATTATGGCACTGAAGAAAGTGTGACCTGAACAAGTTAGATTGTCTCTCTCGGTGTCCTGTGTGATTGATTCTCTAAGGTGGTGGGGAAGTCCAAAAGAGAGATAGAACCCTGAAACAACACTTTGTCTCCCTATTTTTTAATATAATGCCCAGAAGAGAGATGGTTCTCAATAAACGTTTGTTTTAATAAATGGCTGTACAAATGAAGCTTTCACTTAATATGCAATATCAGAAAAAATATATATAGGTGTGATAATGTAGATATGGAGCACAGACAATGGTTTATGCTGACTTTACTATGAAGAGTTTCTACCAGGTTTCCTTAAGAATAATGATGGGGAGATTGGATTGCATTGAAGTAATTCCATTTTCTTCAAATAAATATTAAATATCCTTTACAAAGTAGTGAAGTTTGGTTTTTAGTTGTAGAAATTTTACAGAAAATTTTCTGGAAATTGTAATGATTACATCTAGACAAACAAAAGTTATTACATATTAATTAAAAAAATGAGAAGCTATTTGAGATCATAAAGATGGAAAGATTGCTGAAACACTTCAGAATGGAGGTATGGCTCATTAGCACACCCCTACAGATTCAGTTTGAGGTCTGCATGCATTCATATTCTGCAAAGCCTTGAATACTATGACTTTCTATAATTTATGGCTTAAAAAACAGTGTCTTACTGGACAATAATACTGAAATATTTCAGGTCAAAACTCTTTAGGTTATTTTCCTTCTGGTCATGGGAAAGAGGACCTAAAAAATATTCACTGGTATATGAATTAGGCTAAGTATAGGGAGTAGAGTTTTGTTCTTTTTTTTTCTTTTCATCATTACAATTCTTCTCTTAACATATGATATGATATTTTCTTTACATATTAAACTTAAAAGCAGATGACTTCTGAGAGATATCTGCTGTAAAATTTTCATCTGTCAGCACATTTATGGGAAATGTTTTCCCTTTCTGCTATAAGGCAACATTTCAATGTGTATATGTAAAGCACTTTCATACCCTGTCACCTAATTTCCAATTTGCATGATAGCAATCTCCTAATAGCATAAAAGATATTAAGAAAAAATAACTTGAACTGCTTATGATTCCAAAATTGAAGAGATGCTATAAAAGCATTGTTGACTGGAAAATAATTCTATTATCTCCTTAAGGCAGGGTTTTGATGAAGACTTAATGACATAAATACTAGAGCTTTTTTAATTCAATCACATCAGGATGTCTTTCTTTTCTGTTACCAAGATCCCCTGTTCAGAAGGTGATAGAAGGTTTTCAGTCCTACAGAAAGGTTGTGGAAGTTCTGTCAGTTGTGAAACAGGGTGGAAGTTCTGGAGAGGTCTGTCGCATCAACTTTTGATACCACCCTGTTGATTTCCTATATGCAAAGGTGTGTTCTCAACGCACATTTTGTGCATATGAATTTCTTTCCTTACTCCCAGCAACTGGGCCATGATATTGTCTAGTTTATGGGAATTATCCTTTTGCCACTATAAAATTCCCAGTCAATGCCTCTGGTTCACTTGCTTAGCTCCAATACTTTTTCTGGTGAAAGGATATTGCCTGTCATGTATCAAGTGGAATTGGACGAAACTGCATTTTCTTCTGATGCTCTTTTCTTTAAGACTTGCAGTTGGTATTTCTGTTGATAAGAACAGAAGCAGGATAAAACTCACATCTTCTGCTTAAAACAACTAAAGGCTCAAGTGGTATGGAGCCCTCTAAGACAATCTTTGACAGCCTAATATTGACCAAAGCTATGAAGAGAGGATGATTTGGAGATCTGATAAATTCAGTGTTATACACAATTTCTCTGAGAAGCCTTCTAGATTCCCCATCTAATTGAGATGGGTGCTTATAAATCTGGATTTCTGTATCATCTTCCTGAATTTCTAAATCAGTATTTCTGTTGCTGGGCTCTAATGTGGGGCATCCTAGGTAATCGTGTTAAGCACACTAAAGTTTGAGAAGGACTTATCTGAGATTCATGTCCTATTACAGTTGCTGCCAATATCGTCTGGGACAATTTTGGGAACCTAGGCATCTGTGTAGAACAACAGAACAGCTAGGTAAGTTTAAATTTTTATTTCTTTCCCAGGAGATGATTTAAATATGTGAGGCTGGCCAGACTGAAAACAATCTTAATTGTAGTCAATCATAGGAATTGCGTATTATTTATTACCAGAAAGTCCAAAACATTTCAGGGTTTGATGCTTGT
Source organism: Rhinolophus sinicus (assembly GCF_057876585.1). Lineage (NCBI taxonomy): Eukaryota > Metazoa > Chordata > Mammalia > Chiroptera > Rhinolophidae > Rhinolophus > Rhinolophus sinicus. The sequence goes on from NC_142502.1 coordinate 166,875,116, forward strand.
CAGCGTAGTTTTGTTGTTTTCTTTCATGTCAGTTCTTACTTACATTACAAATGCTCAGGCTTAATGGTTTATTCTTCTAACAACATGGTTACTTGCGTAGGAGAACAAGACAGTTAGTAACAATTTCAGAGACACCCCTTTCAGCTTCAATCCATGAGTGCTGAGCAATTCTGGCAATGAGAAAATCAAGTTCTTTAGTTATACAATGTGAGATAAAATATTTTATGTATCTGGACCCCCAAATAACTGTTACCCAGAAATTTGCAGTTAATGGTGGTTTCTTATGAATATTGCCTCTCCAGGGTGACAATGATATTCTTTCACTATATTTCCAATGTGTTGCTGATCCTCAGGGAATACACATTATACTAAGTTACACAATAAGTTATTTTTATCATTTAGTTAAACAGTTCCTTTTGTATTAAGTCTCTTTGTCATCTTTTATTATGTGTTAAAGTCAAGGTTTCCTGTTTCATTGCAGGTAGCATTGAATATTGTTTAATAACCACTGATCATTTAAATATATGCTTTTAGGACACACATAGTATATTTTTAGATGGGCTGTTATTTTTAAAACATAGCTTTATGTAGATGAATACATGCCCTGTACTTATATAATATTTGTTTAGAGTTTGCTCCATCAACTTTCCTTTTTTTTTTCCCCACAATTACTTTTTCTGAATTTTTTATCTAGAAGCTTTATTTTTGGAGGCCAGTGTTCAATGATTTTGCATTATGCAAAATAAAGTCTATTTTCTTTTGTATGCTTACCTCCTGAATGTATAAAATCAAACCATAATAATATTAATATAATCTTTCAACATATGATGATTATGGTTAACTATAAGTTTTTTTCCTTTGGAATTGTGGAGGATCGTTCTACCTTTTGTGAATGATGGCAGGGGGACGAGATTCCTTTATAAGGTGTTTTCCGTGTGCCAACGTGCTCGTAGTTGGTGGTTCTTTACAAGAAGACCTTATGGTATACATATATCTATTCATTACTCATTCATTCATTCATTCATTCATTCATTCATTCATTCATTCAGAAATTGCATTAAGAGAAGTTACTTTACGGTGAGTAGCGCGGATTGGAAAAACATGTTTGTTTTGCCACACGTGTGTCTTTGTTTCTTTAAACTCATTTTCTATCATTCATGTAAATGTATGTATTGTGAACTCTAGAACTTTTAAAATTTCTGAAATTCTGAACCTCAAAACATATTTAATTTTATACCTTTTGAATTATGAATTTTACTTCTAAGAATCTTTTCTGAAAAAATAGGGAACCTGGGAAATGTAAGTTCAGACCCCCGGACTTAGAAGGCCAGGAAAGGCCACATGTGTGGAGCTGAGAGAGAACAGTGAAATATGTGGCACATAGATGTAGAAATTATTTATATAATAAGAAATTGAAATAAGAACACGTATTTTCAACATAAGACAAGTGATTAAACAAAGTATATGATCATCTCACAGCCAAATACTATTTAATCACAAAAACATTTATTAGATGACATTGCATTGACCAAGAGAAATATAATTACAAGATCTAATTATAGTGAAAATCAAGGTGCTGAGATGTATGTGTATAATCTAGTTACCTCTCTTCATAATCTGGAATGTACTATTCAAAGTTATTGCTTGTAGTTGTCTTTACATAGAAGGAAAGTTAATAAGCTGTGTTTTATTCTTTAAATTTTTCTTAGCTTTCTAATATTTTCTGTAATGAACATGTATTATATTCAGAGTTAGAAAAATTTTTCCACAAATTGCATTTAGCCAATCCCCTTAGACATTATGCTAAGTGTGCCACAATGAATTTAAATTTCACTTTCCTCTGTGAAACCCAAATGAGTTATTCCAATTTTTCAATTAATCGTGCTTGTCATTTTACCTCTTGCAAAGTAATGTTACTTAGAATAGCACATAGGAGAGTATTGTAGAGAGCAGTCGAAGAAGAGGAAATGCTCACAGGACATTCATCTTACCACTGACAAAATTATTCTTTTTTATAAAGTGAGGAATCAGAAAGGGGAAGAAAGGCAAAAGCAAGCTTTCGGATCATCTGACGAGGAAGTTGAATTGAAATTCAAAAAGTGAGAAAAGTATTGGCAAGAATTGAAAAATAGAAGTAAAGACTGGCCAATCATCTGTTCAGGAAAAAAATAAAAAGAACAAGAAGAAAAGGAATCAGAAATTTGGGAGTTAAAATTTTAATTAGGAATATAGAAATATGAATAAATACTACTCTGCTCAATAGGTAGTAGTCATGGTCCCTTCCTTAAAGGAGTGTACATTATTTAAAAAGAAAATATTTTGTTCTTAAACAAAGAATAATCCAAAACACACTGTTTGTTATAGCCTGTACAGGTTATGAGAAGTTCATGAAGAAAAGCATTTTGGGTCAGAGAAGTTAAATCTCCTTCTATGGAAGGAGGTAACAACTAACTGACAAGAAGAATTTAGACAGGTTTAATTATTGTAGTAACTAAAAATAGCTTATTATATTACATATAAAGTAGCATATAATAATAATGAACAATTAGTGTGTGTCTCTTATGCCATGTACTCTTTTAGTTATCACCTAAGCCTTATGAGGTAGATATTGTTATTGCTTCCATTACATTAATGAGGACATGAGGCAAAATTTTTGACCCAGGTCACATAACTAGTACGTAGTGGAACCAGGATTCAAACTCAGATACATATACTGTAGAGATTTGCTGACATTGCATAATATTATGACATTGCATAGTACAGAATGTACATAAATTATGTCTTAACTCAATCACACTTTGTTAACCAAATCATTTTGTCAGTTGTTATCAGTTTAGAAGAGATGATTTATACTCTGAATGATAAACTCATCGATTTCAATCAACTATGCTTTCTTTAGTGATAAACTAAGCTTTCCTTGTGACTAAAATACTTTGCTTTCTGTGGTGTGTTGGCCATTTCTTATGGATGCCCAGGGAAGAGGAAACAAGTTTTCCTATATAATACTGTTTAAAAAATCTGTGATCTTCTAGTCAAATTCTCTTTTTCTATGACCTCTGCTTTATCTCTAGGAGAAAAAAGAATGCAGTAAAAGTGTATTTTAATTACAGGAACATGTGTGTTATGACTCTAAATGTCGAAATTACACACACACACACACACACACACACACTTTTTTAAAATTAAAATTTTTGATATTTCCAAAACAAAATCAATATGCTAAAATTGTACCCATTTTAATTTGTTTATAATGTACTTAAAATTTCCTTCTTTTGGAAACCAAAGATTTTTAATTAAAATTATATTTTAACCAAAAGGAAATTCTACCCATATTTAAAAAACAAAAGGAAACAAACAAACAAACAAAAAAACATTTGCTTAGGATTTGCCTTTTCACGGAAGTCAATTTGAAATATTACCCAGAAGCAAATATTCTGAGTACTTACCTCACTGTTCTCTGAGATGCTATGAATGTCAGATATAGTGCTAAGTGTTAAACTGTTGGCCTCTACAATTTACCTTTTTTATTTGGCATGGCAAATATTTTCCCATTTTGGATGATGATAATTATGCAATCTTAATTTTCTCAGTAGTGTTATATCATAACTAATGCCATCATCATTAAATATGTATTTAATTTCTTCTTTATGCCAGGTTTAAAGAACTCACGTAGGTGTAAGTCAAATTCTCCATCCGTAAGACTAAAACACACATAAAAATCGTCATACAGTACTTAGGTTGAAGTTTGCATGTTAGATTCTCTTGCAAAAAACCTTTACGAAATAATCCAATTTCTTTGGCTTCTTGAAATGTTGAAATGAGAAGAGTAGGTCAAATTTCTAAGATCTCATTAATTCTTATGTGCTAAGGTTTTGGATAGAGAATTGATATATATGTATATATTAATTATTATGTGTAACCTTTAAAAAATACCTTAAATGTACTTAGATTTAATCCCGCTTTTCAGGTGAGAGTGTAAGAGGGTCTTACACAGGTGAAGTGACTGGACAAAAGTCACATATCAACTGAATGGCAGAGATGAGATTTTAACAAAGATGGTTTAAATCCAAAACCTATTCTTTTCCATTACATGCTTTGAAAAATTAGACACATTGATGGTCTAATTTGTTGAAATTCCTTCTGTTGTATAAGGAAGAGAGATTCTTGAGATCTAGTGCAAATGAAAATCTGAACTGCAACAAAAATCGGTTAACTGAAAGCTCTTCTCATTAGCTTGGGAGGAACAGAGGTCCAGAAATCTGAGTGTTTAAATGAGACAAAAATATTACATATAGAGAGTTGATAAAAAGTTTCTACTTTGGGGATAAATTAATTAAAATATATGCAATTAATGATAACACATGATAATACCTTAGAATGCAAAGTAGATTGAACATAGACTTGTAGAGAGACAGGAGAGGGATTTATTCAGAGCAGAAATGCCAGTGACCAGGGGGAGTGAACATATCATTTGTTTCTACAGTAACAAAGTCAGCAAAAAATAGGTAGCTCCTATTAGAGGATTAGAGCCTACATGTTTTGTTTTTACTTTAATACCAATGCCTTCTCTGACCAAAATAAAAAAGTTATGTATATACCAGGGGTGCCAAAAAAATGTATACACATTTTAAGAGGTGTTATCTATGCTCAAGCAGTAGTTCACCATAATCAGAAGTGTCTGGACACTGATGGTAACCACTTTGAGCATCTCTTGTAATTGCAGAAGTGAAATGTGACTTGTATTCATCTTTTGTTATCAGTATATATTATTACAATTTTAGTAGTGTTTTTCCTTTCTTAAAATGTGTATACATTTTTTTTTGGCACCCTCTGTGCATTTGCACACACACACACACACACACACACACAAGAGTTTGGACAAATAAGTTTGCAAACTCATCATAGAAAAACTGCTCCATACCTCCTATGGTTACCTTTGAAATACTCCCCTTGGGAAGCTATGCACCAACACCAGCACCTAGACTCCCTTCAAGGCGATTTTGGAACTCTTTTTTTCTGGAATGGCCATGAGAGCTGTCATCGTATTATCCTTGATGTCCTGAATGTCATCAAAATGTCTTACTTTCGATATTTCCTTTATCTTTGGGTAAAGAAAGAAGTCATTGGCGGCCAGATCAGTTGAGTAGGGAGGGTGTTCCAATAGTTATTTGTTTATTGGCTAAAAACTCCCTCACAGACAGTGCCGTGGGAGCTGTTGCATTGTCGTGATGCAAGAGCCATGAATTGTTGGTGAAAAGTTTAGATTGTCTAACTTTTTCACATAGCCTTTTCAGCACTTCCAAATAGTAAACTTGGTTAACTGTCCAGTTGGTAAAAATTAATAATGAATTATCCCTCTGATATAAAAAAAGGTTAGCAATAGTGTTACAACATGTTCGTGAACTTAATTGTCAGACTGTGTGTGTATGTGTGTGTGTGTGTGTGTATTGACCTTATCATGATTTCTAGCATTGCTGGCATCTATTCCTGACCTTGGCTACCTCCACACTCCCTGAATCCTGTTGCTTCTGCCTTTGGACACTTAATCTAACACTGACCATCTCTGATTCCTTTACCTGCAATGTAGTAATGTATGGCACTCTCTTCCATTTCTGACTACAGTGTCACAGAACTTTGGCTAGGAGTGTTGTCCTTTAAAAGGCATGTAGTTCACTTCTCCATAATTCACTGCAAACATCTGTGACCCCGTCTAAATGTTGCTAGATTCAGGGTACCACATTTCTAACCCAAGTTTACCTTTGACTGTGCTTCTGACTTGCTCTCCCCTGTCCTGGACCTATTTCACCATCCATTAGGCTATTACTCACAGATTGCAATTTACATCCCAAATCTTAAAAGATAGATAATCATTGTATGTGGAATTCATGTTGTATAAGTACATTTTTAAAATATAACTCATTTGTAGGTCACTTATGTATTTCTTGTTTCACATCTCAAAACCAATTAACAAATACATGTAGTCCCTCAAGCTGGCTCTGGCTTGTACTACATACATATACTTAAGCTCCAATATAGTTAAATGACTATGCATGTGAACTGAAATTTGAGAAACCAGTACAGAAAATTAAATTTTAAAAATGAACATCATAGTATCAAATACTTTTGTGTTGAATTTATCATACATAGTGATACTTGAGAAAAGATATTAAATAAGAGGTGTACATAAGGTTAACAGAGATTTGGGGGGTTTGAACTTTTGAGAACTACATAGATAAGTGACACAGATAGGCTCTTTATTTTCTAGAGTTATGCTTGAAAGTTTATGGTGTCTATTTTCCTGCATGTAATGAGCCACTATCTCTACCTTAAGAATATCTGACAATTTTGGAAGCATTTAATATTGTAATTAGAATGACAGAGGAAAGGAAGGAGGTGAATTGGAAGGGAAAAACAGTTAATAAGGACTGAGAATGTGTCTGAAAAGATTAATGATTAGGAGACAGATGAAAAGGTGAGGACATTTGCAAGTAAATTTGTGAGCAAGTTTAAAAACCACTGTTAGAGGTAGAATTAACTGTATTAAAGGTAGCACTTGTGAAAGAAAAGATGGAGCCCATGTTATCCATAATCCAATTAGAAAAAAGAAAATCAGGTCACAGAAGTAAGTCTTTGAATTACCCACTGTTAAATTCATTAAGCAGGGCAACCATTAGACAGTGGTGGCTCTTATGCCATGGTGGCCTACGTAAGCAAACCAAAATCTAAGCCTGTAAATGCCTCAAGATTACTAAAGCAAAATGCTAAGAACAGCCAGTTACAAACCGCCAACTAGGCTTGTGCTATAGCCAATCAAATTTCCTTGCTTGGCTTCCATACTATCTCTGTAATTGTCTTTCCCCTGGCTCCTGTCAGCAGAGTGCTCCAAATCACTTCAAGTTTGGTTCTGCCTGGTTTGAATCAATTTTCGCTCGTATAAACTCTTAAAAAATTTTTTTAGTATGCCTCAGTTTATCTTTTAACACCACCAGAAGCCATAACTGTTGGTCAAACATTTTGCTAACTTTGGGAAGAATAAGAGATGGATTTCGTGGTGAATTGAGAGAGGTAGAGACAATTAAGTCTTACAAGCTAGAAATTTATGACAAGGAAAAATCTATAACAGAATTCTGTAAAGACCATCAACAGAAGGGGTCTCATCAATGAGGCAGCATGTGGCTCCAAATTAAAATCAAATTCTTCTTAAAATTGCAGCTTTCAAGTATGTGATTAAAGACATAGTGATTTGTTTTTTGTTTTATTATGGGTACAATTTTACTGATGAATTATTTGCCTTGTTATGCTCTCAAGATTAGAAAATCCATGACTATACTCACTATTAAAGCTTTCAAAGGCAAACAGGCAGATCTGCAATAAGTAACAGCTGGAGAGGAAAGGTTTATTGGAGTACCAATTTGTTTGCATATGTATGTAACACAGATAAGCTCAGCTGAAAAAACTGAATTAGGCGAACCAATAAATTATATAAAGGGAGAGAATGGCACATATTCTAAAATGTTAAATGAACTATTATTCATATAAAATAAAACATAAAAGAAAATCTCATATGTATAAAAGTACTTCAGTCACTATTAATATTAATATAAAATGGCTGCTAAAACAATAATACATTTATAAATGGAAATACTTGTTGAAAAATCTGTCACATAATTGATTCTGCATTGTAATTAATATGGGGTACCTAAAGCTATAAAAAAACAAGATAATTGAGATGATGGTATGACTACATCATTAATTTTTAACTTTTTTATATAATTCCTAATATTTTGTTTCTATTCTGTTTTCTCCCCCAGCTAGAATTATTGAATTCATATTTTCCAATAATTTTTATCATGTGTGCTTATGAACATCACCAAATCCTTTAAAAACAGCTTAAATATCCATACATCTTTACTGTTTTTAATACAACTATCAAAGAAATAATGAGGTAGATTAAATGCGCTGATGTGGAATGCTGTTCAAGACATAGTGTGAAGTGGAAAAAAAAACAACAACCAAATTATGTACAATATAATCCTATTTAAGGGAAAGATTACCAAAGAAAAGTAGTACATAACCAATGCTGACTCTCCTCTTCCATGTTGCTTCTATATCCTGAGGTTACAGAACAAAAAAGGGGGCTAGAAAACAAAACAAAAAAAAACTCAGAGAACAAAATAGATAGAAGGGAGAGGAAACCAGGTCTAAGAGGCTTTAGAAAGAGTCAAGAAGAATCACTCACTATATACAGAGCACATACATGATCTTAACAGATTATTCCACTTGAAACGTGAGGAAAATTAGAAAAGCTCCACAACTATGTCAGTAAACCACCATGGGAGGTGGGAGAGGGAAAGAAACCTAATATGCAAACAAAGCAGGTGAAGAATCCAATCTGGAAAAAGTCTAAGAAACAGAAGAAAATTCCCCAAGAGAGCTCTTCATTAGAAAATAATTTAATGATAATATTAAATCAAAATATAAGAGCTCAAACAAAATCGTAGACACAGAAAAAATTTTTAAGTGCAAAAGAAAATGGAGGACAAAAAGAGCTACTTTAAAAAGTTAATAACAAATTTAAAAGGTCGAAGAACAGACCAGATATAGCTAATAGAAAAAATTAACGATGTAGAAGAAAAGCTTATTTTAATAAAGTAAACACATAGGAAAGGGACACAAAGCTATAGATAATATAATTGATATATGGAACAGTTATAATCTATCATAAAATATCCCAAAAGTAGAAAATGAAACAAATGGAACAGAAAGAATACTGCGATATACCATGTTTCCCGAAAATAAGATCGGCTCTTATATTAATTTTTGCTCCAAAAGACACATTAGGGCTTATGGTCAGGGGCTGTCATCCTGAAAAATCATGCTAGCGCTTATTTTCTGGTTAGGTCTTATTTTCGGGAAAACACAGTAACAGAATAAAATTTCCTGAATGGAATGTGCTGGTCAAAAGCAAAAATTGTGTTCTGATCATAATAGATAAGAACAGTTAACACAGTGATGTATGCTATGTAAGTCAAAATTTCAAGAGAGGAAAATTAAGTTTGAGAAGAAAATAATGTTTCTATACAGAGGGGAAAAAAATTAAGCTGCTTTCAGACTTCTTCACAACATTCAATGCCAAAAGGCAATCAAGCAATACGTACACAATTCTGAAAAAAAAAATAATGCTAGAAGACACATTCATACATGTCATACAAGTATAAAAGTTACAGACAGACACTCTCAAATACTAAATTCTTCAGGGCATAAAATATCCTTGAGCCCTTTCTGAAAAAAACAAAAGATAAAACTACTCAACAATAAAATGCAAGGGGGTTGGGGGGTGGGAGATGAGGGTAAGGGGGATCAAATATATGGTGATGGAAGGAGAACTGACTCTGGGTGGTGAACACACAATGGCATTTATAGATGATGTAATACAGAATTGAACACCTGAAATCTATGTAATTTTACTGACAATTGTCACCCCACTAAATATAAAAAATAAATTAAAAAAAAGAAACAGAATCAAAGTAGAACACTTAAAAATGAGAAAAAACACACAAAAAAACTATATTAAAAGAGCCAGTGGTGTAGATGAAATCATTTAAATGTAGACAAAGGACTAAACACTGGTAATCACAAATCCTGATTAGGAAAAGACTGGATGGCTCCATATCAGCCCTTGTAGTACTTGGTTAGCAAAGGTTCTGGCACCACAGCGTTGCACTACCCTTTTTCAAGCATCCGCCGTCCAACAGTCAGGCTGGCTGCTGGTCTCATAGTAATAAATGACGGTGCTTCTGTTCCCAGCCTCAGTGATTTTCCATACATTTTGCAAAATGGATGGTAGTGCAAAGATGGATTGAAGAATAATCTTTAAAATGTCTTTAATGATGGGGTATAATTAGTATCTAAGTTAAGCCATTTGACTTTAAGTAATGCCTATTTTTAGCTATTTGAAATTAAACTAGTTTTGTGACTTCATCTATTGGCAACAATATGGCCAGCTGATTTCTTTTTGAATTACTCATTGACTTCCACTGTTAAAAGGATAAGAATTTAATGTTCTCTGAAAAAAATCCCAGCCAAAAGTACATTTAATTCAGGCATTGTGTTGGTTGAGAAGAGGGGGAAAAAAAGGTATGCTTTTTTTCAGAAAAATATCAAGAGGAAAGGCCAGTATTTAGATGAAATTGATAGACTGAACAGAGAAAAGTGGACCAATAGTTCCTAAAGTTGGAGGTTGCAAATGTTTCAGCAAACACTATACAAGCTTTCAGAATTATTTGCCTGTTGAATGCTATTCTAGTCAGGAGCTGACTTCTGGCTGTGAAGGTCAAGGTGAAGTTAAAATATTCATTTATAACTCTTTCTGAGAGAGAGCATAGAATAAGTTTGTAATGGTAATGTTTTGACTTAAACATTTTTGATAAATATTATCCTCTTTCTTTCTGTTATTGAATAAAATTGCATAAAGAGTAATATCAGTTGTTCTAATCTTTGAGCACTAGCGCTTTGTACTGGTTTCCTGGATATTCAATGTCAGGGTCTTTAGAATAACAACACACACATTTTAGACTCTCCAAGGGTGTATTATCTCTTCCCTACTTCAGTACAACCAGATAATTGCCAAGTCCTCTCCTAGTTTGGTGTCTCACTCTTTCATTCATTCATCACATATTTATCACATACCAACTGAACAAAACAAATTCCGTGCCTCCGGGAAGTTTTTATTCTGGTAGAGCAGACAGACAAAATGGCTATGTTAAGGAGCATTCCTTTCCCATTGTGATAACACTGCCTTTGAGTGAGACCAGGGTTTTTCCACCTCAGCACTAAATCACAATTTGGCTGGATAATTCTTTGTGGTGAGGGGCTGGTCCTGTGCACTGTAGAATGTTTAGCGGCATCCCTGGCCCCTGCTCATGGATTTCAGCAAAGTGTGACCACCAAAAATATTCCCAGACATTGGCCAATGTCCACTGAGGAACAAAATTGCCGTGTGTTCAAAGTCACTGGCCTAGACAACTCACTTGGTCTTCCCTTAAAAATTTTCCCATTATATTTCTCCCGTGCTGTGTCAGCGTCTACTCTTAGCTGATGCAACTTTTTTTATTTGTTCTGGACAAATGCAGGCACTTTCCAGTCTACAGTTTTGCAGGCCAAAAGTACTTAACACCTGGGAGTAGATGCTGACCTAGCAGAAATAATGTAAGAAGTTTCTGGCAAAATAGCTTGCATTCTGAGTATGGATGCTGCACTCGGTGCTGCATATTGATAATCCATTGCTGTGTCATGGCATGGTTGCTGATATTTGGGGTGTGTGTGTGTGTGTCTGTGTGTGTGTGTGTGTGTGTGCGTGCACGCCAGTGTTCTTGCTAAATACATGACATTCTATAAAAGCCTGTTTCTTGGTGTATATCTAAATATACTGATAACCCCACCCCAAACTACAAATTGTTTTCTATATACAGACATACTGGCATTTGCTCTGTCTGAACACCTCCTTCTCCCTACTGGCTTAAAAAGGATCAACTCAATGAGATCATTCACTGTGACATTTTTCTTTTTTTAAATTTTATTTTATTAAATTTATTGGGGTGACAATTGTTAGTAAAATTACATAGATTTCAGGTGTACAATTCTGTATTACATCATCTATAAATCCCATTGTGTGTTCATCACCCAGAGTCAGTTCTCCTTCCATCACCATATATTCGATCCCCCTTACCCTCATCTCCCACCCCCTGCCCCCCGCCCCCCTTACCCTCTGGCAACCACTAAACTATTGTCTGTGTCTATGAGTTTCTGTTTCTCATTTGTTTTCAGAAACTAAAGTCTACATCTTTCTCTGTGGCTTATTACAGTGTTGGGCAGGGGGCACTGAGCTGCCCTGTGAGGGAAAATTTTCATAATCAGATTTTTCTTTAATTCTGTGGCAAATTTTGGAGACCTGGCTCTGTCCACATATCTAAACTAAATACAAGAGGAAAAAAGTTTAAGTATATTCGTCTATTATAAGCATTAGCTAAGGATATATTTATAACCTGTTAAAAACAATATGAGCTCTTCTGCAATGCTGCTCAGTTTAAACTCAGCGCTAAATGACATTTACACACGCACCACCCTGATTATCTGTGCCCTGGCTTCCTGCAATCCATTGTGCATCCTTTTCATTTGTAGGCATGTTGTGGCACAGGCTCCAATGGCTCACATGTCTGTGCTGGTCACCTTTCAGGTTTTCTTGTACTTATTGAAGACAATCACTGAATGAAAGATCTATTCTCATTCAGCCAGACTGGATAAAATCATTTCTTGAGTAGCCGCACAACGGTGGTAGAAGGTGACCTGAGAGTCTCTGTCTCTGTCTCTGTCTCTCTGTCTCTCTGTCTCTCTGTCTCTCTCTCTCTCTCTCTCTCTCTCTCTCTCTCTCTCTCTCTCTCTCTCTCTCTCTCTCTCTCACACACACACACACACACACACACACACACACATTTCCATCTGCCACATGGTTGGTTATAGAGCTATAGGACTCTGCTTATACAATAATAGCTTATCCCTCTTCTTGAATGAGGTAGTTGTTTCAAATGCTCCTTTCAACATGTGTGATTAGAGAATCTCATGCTTTTTTGTAGAATCTCCCTTTTGAGCATTGTATCACTATTTTACAAAATACATAAAAATCCTGATAACTTAATTTTTTTAATAGAGACAATTTCAAGAAAGAGGTTAAGAAGACCATACAGCCCAGTGGGGTCTGAGTGAGATATACTTTAACACAAACTCAATGTTCTCTTCTAAAACCCCAGGACATGTAAGTTTTGACAAAATTTCAAGGAAAATGTGTGAAACTCCCAGTTGTAGTCTGATCAGTGTTTCCTGACTAATGATCATGAAATGTTCTTTCTGTTTCTCCTCTCATCTGCAATATGTAACTTCTAACAGTTTCTTCTTTCAGCCGTAGCAAAAATGACTACCAGGAACAACATATTTTAATGACTGTCTAGTCGAAAATATGGGTTACTCTAAAATATTAAAATTGCAAGTGTAAATCTCCCTTGAATTCCTGAAGGTTTTTCTGCACTTTGCTGGCCCCTTTCTCCTGAAATATGTGAAGATAACAAAAGAATGACAAATCTAAAGTACAGATGGTTTTTCCTTTTCTCTCATTTCATTCATTTTTAATGCAGATGATGGGATCCTTGGGACTTTGAGCCATATTTGACAGCTTTTTCATGTTTGTTTGGACCATGAGTTATGCTACAATTTGGATTTGAGGCATTGTTTCCAAGAATAAGTCATTTATATGTATTTTTTAGTGGCTAAAATGTGAATAAGCAGGTTTTATTGTTTCTTTCTTGCAATTTTCGTTCTCCTACATGTATATCCTTTTTTTAACCAAAGACTTAGTTTTCTTATGACTTTAGTAGAAAACAGTTGGCTATATTTTTGTTCTTTTAGTGCTGCCTTGCTGAAGAATGTGAGGAAAAGAAACTCTCAAAATGAAATCCCATTTTTATTTAAGAAATAAAACTTTTTCATGTACATAAATAACATATCTTGTGTATTTATGACACTCCTTCTTTAGCATTTGTCTCACAACTAGTCTCAAATATTCAGCACAATCTAGGTACACAAAAAATGCCTAGCATCTCACTAAAGAAAATAATCCATTTCATGAACTCTTTCAGAAAGCTAAGATAAGCCTTACCATCAAGGAAAGTTGCTCTGCAATATCATAGACACTTTGGCTGATTCTTCTCTTGCAGAATTAATTTTATTATAGGTTTTTGCTTGTAAAACAAACAAGCAAACAAACAACTCTAGATGGCACTCAGTTTCCTTCACTGTCAGATTTCTAAAAAAATAAATATTTATCCCTCATTCCTGCAGTGCTACTATTACCTTCTTGTTGCCCAAGCAACTTCTCTTCTTATCATGGGGTGAGGTTTGGGGTGGGAAAGGACAGTGAGAGACCAAAAGTTTGTTAGAATAACTGATATACTCTTCTTTCCCCCATAGTAAAAATGCATGGAGTGTGGTATGCCTTCTAAATGAAAGCTAGCTCAAAAGTTCGTTTTAACATTATCATAGGACATTTTTCCAAGTCTAGAGAACTAGGAGGTATCTATGTTTCTCATCCTCTTTGTGATTACTTTCCATGCCATGGGTACAGTGCTAAGTACAGAGGTAGTGGAGAATTCTTGTTGGTATCTGAAATTCATTTCCTCTTTCTCCTGACATGTTTACTTTGGAAGATTTTTAAAATTCTGCGCTGACAAATCCAGTACAAATTGATCAATTCATTCTCTGAAATGGAATTGATTCTCTATATTATGAAGCCTTATATATGTTTTGGTTAAACAACTCAGTTGGCACTTCATACACTAAATGGAGTGTTCCCAGAGAGCAAGGACCACACCTCACACTTTTATGTCCTTTCTGGTATTCATCATTATATCCAAAAACGTATGAAAAATTCTAGTCCCAGAACTGCTAACAATCAGATATGTAACTTTAAATTTATTTACATGTCTGTTTTCACAAATGCACAAATAAATAGAATATGCCCATTCCTGTTTTAATACAGCAAAAAGTTTATCAAATTATTTCTACTATGGGTTGTAAGAACTGTCTCGATATCACCCATTAATTACATTAAACAAAAAAATCCTGCTTTCTAGAAAAGGATGGATAGAATTTTCTCAGTTTAAATTTTTTTTTTATTTGTACTTTAACATGAAGGCAACTGATATCATTTATCCTCTAGAGAGCGTTAGTTGATTACCATGTGAATGAAAAAGTAGCAAGTTAATGTTAATTAAGAAAATTGGAAATAACCAATAATTCATAATTCAAATGCTTGAATGTTTTGGTAATCAGGAGTGTTTATGAGTTTAACGTACTATTAAGATTCAATGTTAGAACTGGTTTTCTTTACCCTAAATTCTGTCACATACCATGTAAGAGAGGCAACTGCCTTAGAAATTCTGAACTTTTGAAAAATGAAGAAATAATCCTACCACCTCCATTTTGTATTGAAACTGGCGCATCATATATTTATGTGCATAGAAATGCAACAAAATAAATGGACAAGCTGGAGTATTTGAATCAAGTCACTGGCTAAAGACAATTTAAATAGCTCCAAAAAATAACAAAAATTTTCTTAAGAACACAGAGGAAAGCTATGATTGACTAGGCTACAGCAGACCAAAGTTGCCACTAACCACAAGGAGAAAGCCAGGTTAGGTGCACTTTAAAAACCATTTAAAGTCATCCTGAGCTGTTGAGGTAACCACAGCAAGAAATCAAAATCCTGAAGAAGTGCAACGTATTGAGAGAAGAGCCAAACTTTCTGTCATACTTTATCCCAAGGAATTTGCCAAATCTTAGTGCTGGGTAAGAAGCTGAAAAACCAGGCAGAGGCCACTTCATGGACAAGGTAGATGCCTGACCACTGCAGTGTACACCTGAAGCTGAAGTTGAATAATAATGAATGTCAACTGTAGTTTAACATATATATATATATATATATATATATATATATATATATATATATATATATATGGTCACAGGTTGTGGAGTACAGCATTACAGCATAGGGAATAGAGTCAATAGAATTGTAACAGCTATATACGATGTCAGAGGGGCAACATATTGGGGGAGGGGGTTATTTTGTGAGCGGTGTAAATGTCTAACTATTACATGGTTTTGTATACCTGAAACTAATAATAAAAACAAACAAACAAACAAACAAACAAACAGAAAACCAAACCAAAACAAACCAATAAAAAACCCAGGCAGAGGATAGCAAGTTGCAAGAACCAGGGAAGCAGAGAAGCTTTGGAAATCTGACAGTGTTGGAGTACAGAAGTCCCAAGCCAGGCAGGATTTGTGAGGCCAACATCCAGGAGAGATGGGAGGTACTGAGAAGTGAGACAAATTCCCCCCGACACTCTCTTTCTTTACTTCATAACATTTATTGAATTCTTAAGGTGCTTGGAGAAAGACACTAAGAAACTAAAAGATTACTTGAAAATCAACAGTCATCATGAGTCTCTTCGTGAAGAGGAGACAAAAATGGGAATTCTTGACCAGCAAAGAAGGGCCTTTACTAGAAACTCACCAGCTGTCAGCTGAGATTTCTGAGAGCTAAATCAAAGAACTGGGGTGGCCAGAGGTACACAGACCTTCACCAAAGTCGCACCGTACCCTTGAATTAGCCCATTCCCTGATGAAATAAAGTGACTTTCTCCCTCATAGGCTGCCTGACACAGGACAGGATCAATTTGATCTGAAAGAAGAGGATATTATTCAATGGCTCTAAATGTTTCATGTGTAATATCCAGCACTCAATTAAAAAAGTAACGAAGCTTAAAAAAAAAAAAAAGTAACCGGAAAACCAGTAGCAACAAAGCACAGATGATCCATGGTTTTTTAGTTGTGAGACCAGACATACATCTGTGATTAATATGTCCAAGAGCATAGATAACAGCAGAAACAATTTTATCAGATAATATTATCTAATGGAAAAGAAAAAAAAATGGAAATTCTTGAGCTAAAAAAGCAATGATGGGAACTAATGACTTAACGGATAGAGTTACCTACAGATTGGACAAAACTGAAAGATGATTAAAATAATGAGTAAAAAAATAGGTGAGTAAAAACAACCTGAACTGACGAAGGAGAAAAACATGCGAAAAGTACAGAATACAGTGTAAGAGATATATGGGATACAGTAAAGATGACTAAAACACATGTAACTGGTGTCATAAAAAAAAAGAGAAGACAGAGGTAGAAACAATATTTTAAGAGGTAATGGTTGCAATTCCCCCAATTTATGAAAATTCAAACTATGCAAACAAAAAGTATTATGAATTCAAAGCAAGTTAAATATGAAGAAATTCATACCTAAGCGTATCCCAGTGAAACTTGGAAACAGAAGACAAAGGAAAACCAGAGAGTTAAAAGAACATTGGGACTGAGAATTGGCTTTCAAACAGAAACAAAAGAAGTGTTAATACAATAGCATGGCATCTTTTAAGAAATAAAATAACTGCCCCAATAGAATTATATAGCAAGTGAAAATATCCTTTAAAAATAAAAATGATATAAAGATATTTCCACTCAAACAAAAACTGAAAAAATTATTTCTAGCATATTCACACTTAAAAACAAACAAACAAAAACACTAAAAGGGAATTCCTTAGACAGAAATGTGATCAGTCACAGTTGGAAGCTAGACATACATGAGGGAATGAAAGCTCTAGAAAAAATATATGTGTAGATATTGATTATACAAAATAACATTAATGTAGTTTGAGGCATAAAATGTATGTGGAGTTAAAATAAATGACAAAGTAACACAATAAGAGCGAGGGGTATTGATAGAGTAAATGTATATTAAGGTCATTGTATTTTCAGGCAAGAGGTAAAAAAATAATTTATTTCTGACTGTCATAAGTCAAAGTTACATATTGTAACCACTGAAGTGATTGTAAAGAATGTATAATTAATAAGCTAATTAAAAGAAAATGGTTCAGCAATGCAATAATTTATTCACAAGGAGAGGCGAAATAACATAAAATGAGGTGGGACAAACAGAAAGAAATAGTAAAAGCTAAATATCAAACCAAATATGTCAAACAGTACATTTAGTATAAGTGAACATAATACTGCAATTAAAATAGGACAGTAAGACTAGATTAAAAAATATATATATATTTACTGATAAAGCGCCTTGCATATAATGACATAGAGAGGTTAAAAGTGAAAGGTTGTGAAAAAACTCTATCATGCCAAAAGAAAGTTGGTATGTCAGTAATATAAACAAAGTAGACACAATGATAAGAAATATAACAAGAGATAATTAGCAAAACTTCATAATGATACAGAGTCAATGTGCTAGAAAGATATAATGGTGTTACATTTGTATGAACCTAATAGCAGGGATTCAAGATATATAAGATAAATATTAATAGAATTACATGAGAAATGACAAATTTAAAATCATAGTGAGAACTTGAACTGACCTCTCCCAATAACTGAAAGTACAAGTAGACAAGAAACCAGCAAGTGTGTAGAGAATATAAACATTGTGATGAACATAAGTGCCTAGTTGACATAAATAGATACATGTCTCCAACAATGACATTTTCAAATGCATAGAGAATATATATTAGTCAATTTTGGAAAGTGTTTCATGTGCACCTAAAATATTGATGTATTTTATTATTATTTGGAAACTAAGAAATACAGCTGAAAAAAATCCATATGTCAATTAAAAAATTAATAGAAGTTATAAAATATTTTATGCTAATTAATAATAGAAATATCACACATGAAAACGTGTTAGATGTGACTAAATCTGTGCATAAAGAAAACTTCATATCACAAAATTCATATTTTCCAAGAATGTTTGAGTATCTTTTATATTTAAATATTCACTATAGCAAGTTAAAAAAGAACAGCAAAGTCAATTCAAGGAAAATAGAAGAAAGAAAATACAAATAAGAGCGTAATTATGAAATAGAAAACAAATGTATAATTTTTAAAAATCAACTAATATAAAAGGTTTATTTTTGAAAATATATCAAACTGACGTATCATTGGTAAGACTGATCATCATGAAGAAGGAGAGCGAGAAAGAGATAAAAGTAGAGATAGATACATATATACATAGATGGGAAGATAGAGCTCTACTAGCATTATTAGCAGTGTGAAAAGAGCATCAATAAAGATCCTAGAGAGACTAAGAATAAAAAAAAGTATATGATGGATGACATTTTGCCAGTAAATCTGAAATTCCATGTCCAGTGGATAACCTCCTAGAAAAATAAAAAGTATTAAAACTGAGACAAGACAAACTTTTTTAATTACAGGGTATTGTCATATTAAATGCGTGGAAATCTCAGAGGAAGAGGAACCAAAGTTGAATAGAGGGTTGGAACTTTCAGTCCCACGCCCTGGATTACTGGGCAGGGAAGAGGGACTAGTGGTTGACTCAATTGCCCATGGCCAATAAGGTAATCAATCATGCCTCTGTAACGAAGCCTCCATAAGATCCAAACCAGGAGAGAGCTTGGGAGCTTCCAGGTAGGGGAGCCAGAATACTTCCACATATCACCATGCTTGGCCCCAAGCTCCATGAAGAAAGAAGCTGCTTTGTTGGGAATGTGCCCTATGTATCTCTCCATTTAGCTCTTGATTCGTAACCTTTACTATCTTTTGTAATAAATTGATAATGTAGTGAGTCAAGGGGTTTCCTGAGTTCTGTGAGCCATTCTAGAAAATTAACCCAACCCAAGGAGGGGGTCATGGGAACCTCTGATTTATAGCCAATTGGTCAGAAGCACAGATAACAACCTGGAGTTGCAACTGGCATGTGACATGAAAGGCAGTGCTGTGTGACTGAGCTCATTACCTGTGATATCTGATGCTATCTCTGGATTTATAGTAACAAAATTGAATTAAATTGAGTTAAATTCTCAATTTAATTCAATTTTGTTTGGACACCTTACTGATACAAAATAATTGCTTGCTCGAGTGGGGAGACCTACACACACACACACACACACACACACACACACACTCACACACACACATTGGAATTGGATCCAGGAACCTAAAAGTAGGTATCTAAAGGGATATATCTAGGAAAAAGAAGAAATATGGAATTGATAAATTTCCCACAGGATTTTATGGAACTGTTAGAGGAGGCTGGAAAGTTTATTTGGATGTGCAAAGAAAACTAAACAACTGCAAAAAAATAAATAAATACTACTATAATTACCTCTGGGGAAAATGTTAACTGCAGAACAAAAGATATTCTACAAGACATTCACAGTGAATAACATTTACAGAAACATAATAGAGACATTGAATATTCTTTTATTGGAAAGCAAATACAATTCTGTTCAGGGGATGGGAAGAGGAAGAATGGAAGTCAATGAAATGGGGCCTCACCTATCATACTAGTTTAGAATGTTAAATGGTGAACAGTAAATAGATAATAGTATTTAGAAAATATAATTACATGAATAGTATTTAGAAATAGATTATTTAAATTTAATACTTTGCCAAATATAAGTAACCATAAAGATAAAAATGACATAGTAGTGTATGAATTGTGAATAGAGAATAAATATTGTAGCATTTTACTCAATGATGGCAAGTTTCTTCCTAGTATAGGTTATTTGACATATTCAAAATTATTTTGAAACAATGTCCCAGTTCTTATTATCTTTGCTAATTTTTCTGCATGGAGTGATATATTACCACACAATAAGAAATGTCTCAAATATTCCACATTCAAATAACCGGCTGAACATTTATATAGATGAAATAAAAATCTAGTATTATTTGAGCCTAGAATTTAGCTCTGTTTATATAAAACACGAATTGTTGTTTGCTTGATTTTAATAAACACTGAATTTTCTAGGAATGGAACTACCATGTAAATCAAGAGATGACAACACTCTGGCATAATTGCTTTCTTTTTATTTCTCATTTATATTTAAGTTAAGGTCTTTTACTGATAGCTTTGTGGGGAGTTCATATTCCCTCTGATTTTAACTTAGAATAATAAAGGGAGATTTGCAAAACATCTACTAAAATAGTGCTATGGTTCTGTTAGGATTGAGAACACTGTACTAGGAGAACAAAATGATGATTCCTTGGTCTCCTTTCAAATCAACCTCTGGTGCTTTAATGACCCTTCTTTTCTAATTTACCAGAATGGTCCTTGACTGATACAAATCAATCATAATCAATCATGGTACTCTTTCCTGTTGATTCCTAAACCCATCTTAGACCAGCAATCCAAGTACCCATGTCGTGCGGGGCGGCCTGCGGGGTCTCTGCTCCTGCTCCCCACACAAGAACACAGGATATGGTGAGGCCAAAAAGGAACACCCATGGAGCCATAGACGGGGGAGTCATACCACTATGGTCTCACTGGCGGCACTATAGTCTCACTGGAGGCTGGATCCACACTGTCTGCAACCCGCCATCCTAACTGTAATCCACGCTTGCCAGCTCAGCCACCATCTTCTTGCTAGCCCCGTTTTTCTTCTAGCCATGGCAGTTATATTAGTGCCCAATGGCTCACTGGTTACAGCTGACGGCCAACTAGCCACAGCTGATGGCCAGCCAATCACAGTTGATGGCCATTTACTACCTGAGCCAGCACTTTTCTATGTGAGGCCGAGAGCCTGGAAACTGCTCTCTGGGGCTCTGTCCCCACAACCCACTTCCAATTTTTCGGAATTGATATGTAAGATGGAATTTCTTTGCCAGAGGTACCCCATACCATATAGTCATTATTCTTTCCTCACCAATCTACTCTGAGGAAACAGAATTTTCTAAAGGAGTTCTAAGACTTAGCCTTATAAAGAGATAAAATACCATTTTCTTTTTTGAATTCTAATATAATCTCATTGTTCATAGATAATATTTCTGGTAGATAACCATAATTTTCCCTTCTCCTGTGTAAAAAGCCACTCCAAATTTGGTGGCATGAGACAGTAACCTTATTTGCATACGATTCTGTTGGTCCCCTGTGCCTTACTTCTGGTATGGCATTTTTTCTGGTCTTGGCCAGCTGGTAATCAGTTGGTGGCTCAGCTGGAGCTGGATAGTCTAAGATGGCCTTCTTCACACATCTGCCGATTACCAGGGTCATTGTTCTAGTGGGTCTCGGTTGGAACAGCTTGCTTCTGTCATGTATATCTCTCATCCTCCCCTGGGCTAGCCTTTTGTATTTGATGGCCTTAAGTTTCCAAGAAGAAGCAAAGGAGGGAAAGAACCAATGTCAAGCAATTTTCAACCTTTCACTTCTTTTACATTTACTAATATCCTATTGGCCAAAGCAAATCATAGGGCCAAGACACATTTAGAGATTGGAAAAATAGAGTCAATTTCTTAGTGACAGGAGCTGCAAAATATTGTAGTCATGTTTTGTTCAATATACCACCTTCTCCTGAATTCCTAAGGGGTATTTAATTTTCTGATTGCCATAACTCCCTTCTTAAATATAACATAAGTTTGGTCACATTCAACCCTGGTTTAAATCCTAAATTTAGGATTTTTTTCGCTTTTGTCAAACACACACACAGTGTAGAGAAGATGTTGAAGAAAATTTGTCTTCATTGGCTGGTGTTAACTTCTATCTATTAGCTTTGTCTGTTACTGCATGTGAGGTGATGGTTACTTTAGGGTTAAGGAAATTCTTGGTTTGGGGTTGAGAGAATTCCCCCTTCTGTCTCATTCCCAGCAGGGGAGAGATGAGATGATGTTACTTCCTGTCTGCTTCGCCCGCATCAGCAAATGAAGTAAAGAAGTAGCTAAGTTATATCAGGATGATGCGATAGGCATGTTGTTAGGCTTTGGAAGGCCCTGGGCCGATGGTCCAAAGCAGGAACAGTAGATGTTGCTTGTCTGGGTGAATAGCTCTTCAGCCGGATGAAGGATATTTTTATCGTTCACTGCTGAACTCTCCCAGAACTGGCCGTTCCCAGAGAGGGAGGCAGGAACGCAAACTTGGCTCTGGGGTGCATCTAAAGAGATATGTAAGACAGACCTCAGATGACATAAAAATTGATTGATTATTGTTTCAAGAGATTGCTAGTCAGAAGATTTGCTGTTTCAGCACTGCTTTTCAGGATTGGGTTGTTTCAGAGTAAGATACCAGAACTTTCCTCAATGGACAGTAGAGACTTCTTTTGTGGGTGACTTGTCATCATAGATGCTAGAAGCTTCTTTGGGAACTTGTATGCAGCTTGCAGCTTGCAGTATCAAAAGACACCCTAACTTCTAGCAACAACAAAAGCAACAGCAATGGCAACAGCAGCGACATTCTTGGGAACTAACATACAGCAGTGGGAGACGGCTGAGTTTCTCTCAGCTGCAGACCTGGCAAGGTTTTGATTCCTGACTGTTCCATGTTGTTGTTCCTATGGTTTGGTGAGCTTTTGGCATCTACTGTTACTATCCTATAGAGTTTATTACTGCTTTTGGATACTCCTTATTGATGTTATTTGTATATTTAGCCAAGTGATTTTTGATCAATAGTAAACATATGTTGAGAGCTGTTAAACTTATACGTATGTGTACTCCTTTGACATAATGTTGGTATCAATATATGTAGTTTAGTCTTAACCAACTTTACTTTCTGTTGTTAACATATTATATTAATTGCCTTTGTCTTTTGCTATTGCACATTGCTAAATAAATTAATTAGATATTGCTAAATAAATAAATATTAGCCCCTCTCTAGTATGCTTCTCTCATTTTTTTTTCCCTGCTTATCATTTCACACACACACACACACACACACACACTCACACACACACGTACACATACACACACGCGCACATGAAAGCCAACCCTCCCGAGTCATAGTCTCTAATGGATTTGCATTATTATTTATTTTTGCCCCTTTATTTACATTTGCTAAGTCAGACCTTGCTCTATTTTGTCCAGAGTAGAGAACTACAATATAGAACGAGTTTAAAACTTAATTCTGTACATGGGTTTTTATTACTATATACCTTTTTTCAAGTCTTTTTACACCTTAATTTTATTTTACTTATTTTTTTAATTTTTAATTTACAATTGACATTCAATAATATTTTATATTAGTTTCATGTGTGCAGCATAGTGGTTAGACATTTATATTATCTACAAAGTGAACCCCTGATTTGTCTAGTACCTACCTTGCATCATACATAGCTATTACAATATTATTGACTATATTCCGTATGCTGTAATTTACATCACTGTGACTATTTTGTAACTATCAATTTTTACTTCTTAATCCCTTCACCTTTTTCACCCAGCCTCCCAACCTCCTTCCCACCTGGCAACCATCAGTTTGCTCTCTATATTGATGAGTTTGTTTGTGTTTTCTTTTTTCATTTATTTTGTTCTTTAGATTTCACGTATATGTGAAATGATATGGTATTTGTCTTTCTCTGTCTGACTTATTTCACTTAGCATAATATCTTCTAGATCTGTCCACATTGTTGCAAATGAAAATATTTCATTCTTTTTATGGCCAAGTAATATTCCTTTGTATATATGTACACATCTTCTTTATCCAGTTATCTATTGATGAGCACTTTGGTTTCTTCCATATCTTGTCTATTGTAAATAGTGCTGCAGTGATCATAGGGCACATACATCTTTTTGAATTAGTATTTTGGATTTCTTTAGATAAATACCCAGAAGTGGAATTGCTAGGTCATAAAGTAGTTCTGTTTTTAATTTTTTAGAACCTCCATACTGTCTTCCATCCAAAAGACAAAAATAAACTCAAAATGAATTGAACATTTAAATGTAAGACTAAACCCCACAAAACTCTTAGAAGAAAGCATAGGCAATAAACTCTCTGACATTGCTCTTACTGTGTTTCCCCGAAAATAAGACCTAGCCGGACAATCAGCTCTAATGCGTCTTTTGGTCTTATTAAATAAGGCCAGGTATAATAATATAATATAATATAATATAATATAATATAATATAATATAATATAATATAATATAATATAATATAATATAATATAATAACTGGGTCTTTCATTAATTTTTTCTCCAAAAGATGCATTAGAGCTGATTGTCTGGCTAGGTCTTATTTTTGGGAAAACAGGGTAGTAATATTTTTTCTGATCTATCACCTCAGGCAAGGGAAACTAAAGAAAAATAAACAAATGGGACTCAGCAAACTAAAATGTTTTTATACAGCAAAGGAACTGTTAAAATGAGAAGGCACCCTACCAAATGGGAGAAGATATTTACCAATGATACATCTGATAAAGGGTTAATATTCAAAATGTATAAGAAACTCATATCAAAAAAACAAACAATCCAATTAAAAAACGGGCAGAGGACATGAAGAGACATTTCTCTGAGGACATACATTTGGCCAATAGACATATGAAGAGATGCTCAATGTCATTAATCAGAGAAATGCAAATAAAAACCACAATGAGATATATCACCTCACACCTGTCAGAATGGCTATTATCAATAAACCAACTATATACTTTTTACTGTGAGGCGTTTAGATATCTTAGTAAAAAGTAAGGCTGCAATCACTTCAGGCTGATATCCATTGCTGGCATTCGTTTGGTCATTTAGTTAACCACACCAGGCATAAACCACAGATAGCTAAACATGACTAAGAAGAACGTGTATGGTTACAAATTGGTTACATAAGGAGTTAAAGTATTTTTTTCAAAGTAGATGACTTTATGAGGGTTATCAAATCAAATTTAATTTAAAATATTCCTATGTAATACTGTTTAAAAATGAATAAAAACCCAAGTATAGTTTGGATCCCTCCATACTTTTTATATCTGATTATCTCACTTGTTTTTGAGGCTAACTTATTTATACCTGTCTTAATCCTTTGACCTGACTGAAGGAGGTTTATCACTCACTCAAATCCTTACCTTGAACTCAAATCCCATGCAGGATGGACAGCACAGGCGTAGATGGCCCAAAGACTTCCGTTGGGTAGCAGCCTTTCTCCATGCAGCTACGGTATCTCCTCTACATACATAGAATTCTAGAAAAATTGGAGATAGACTTCGTTGGCACTTCTAGTCTTTTGAAGAGCAAATTAATTTTGCCCTTTCTCTGATTCTTATTTCAGTATGGGTGCAACATAAAAAGAATATATCTATCTATCTATGTATCTATCTATCTATCATCTATAGTCTTTAGATTTTGTTCACATATAGGTGAAATCTAAATCCTATTCACAGATATAATAAGATTTAAAGCAAGAAAACTAACCACTTAAATCAATTGACTATATTTTCTACATTTTACAAGTGTACTTTCATTCTTCCTTTATAGAAAAGAGAACCTATTCTCTCCTAAAAGATGATAAGGTGTCAATTGAAGTCCAAATACAACCTCCTAGAATTAATCTGAAGTAGTACTTATCCAAGAGCTTGTTTCACAAGTCAATTTACCATATCTTAGAAAAACCAATATAAGACCAGGGCTTATAAAATATAATAAAATATAATATAATACCGGGTCTTATATTAATTTTTGCTCCAAAAGACACATTACAGTTGATTGTCTGGCTAGGTCTTATTTTCAGGGAAACACAGTAAGAGCGATGTCAGAGAGTTTATTGCCTATGCTTTCTTCTAAGAGTTTTGTGGGGTTTGTTCTTACATTTAAGTGTTTAATTCATTTTGGGTTTATTTTTGTCTTTTGGATGGAAAACAGTATGGAGGTTCTAAAAAATTTAAGAAGCCATAATCACATTTCCTACAGTGTATCTGTTTAGTACTGGATTTTAAAAGAACTAAGGATTTAAGATATAGTTAAAACAATTACATCATAAATCCAAATAAGCATTTGTAAATCATAAAATTTCAAATTCTAGTGTATAGACCAGTGTAATAATAACTGATAAACCTTTTCACTTATATCACTATTTCAAATATCGGTATTGAAAATGAAAATGAAAATCACTGTCTTTAAAATATAGTCTTTGTTGTTACAAGTATATAAGGGCATCTGAACATAGGTTTGATTTACTTAATATTATTCTTAATAGGAAACTCATTAGTTTATAATAATAGGTAGTCTGACATTGATACAGCAAAGGAACGATGATTATTATACATTTTGGAATTTTTATCCAATTAAGAAAACATTGCTCAGATATATGTTTTTTAATTTCTCAAATGAAGAAAAGTAAGCTGTGAGATATTTATTAAGGTGTCAGAGAAAATTAGAATGTACTCTAAGAGTGATAACTTATTTCAAAATTGCCTTTACTTATTTTCACATGTAGAATGTTTTACTGTGCATTTAAATCTTTGGCAAAGTGCCAAACAATAGATAGGGCCTCTAAGTGAAGTGTGGATTCATGGTTGGAATTTAGGGATTGAAAATGGGGCACACAGGCCCCTAATATTATCATTTGATGAATGAGTTCCAGCCCTGAAAGTGTTTTGAGAGAGGAATTGCAAACTCCTCTGTGTGAAAAATCCTGAACCAAGCAAAACTGGTAGAGAGTAAATCAAAAATGCATTTGCTTTGGCTGTAGTTCAAAGTTTTATGCAAAGGTTTGCTGGTGTCTACTTGAGCTAAGAAGGAGAGAAAATATAATACTAACAGATTTTCAGTCCTGAAAACATGAAATTTACCTTCAACATAAGAGAGCAAATACATTTACCATTTGGATTATGTGCACCTATAACTTTTTGCCCTTAAAATGCATCTACCAAAATGATTTCTTTCAGTGGCTGTAAAGAAATTTTCATGGAAAATGAACTCAATTTTATCTTGATTACTCTTTTAAAATTCATATGTATTGCTACAGTCAGGCTTGTGAAATTGTATCTTGTATCCTTCGTTTAATAATAACAATATAATACCCTGAAGTAACAACTCAGGAAATAAGCATTTTACCTTGCTATTGGTCAGACTGACTTCTCATCATCAGAAACAGTGGGGATAGAGAAGAGTAAAACTACCAGAGTCTTTATAGGTGATAAAGACAAACAAAGGATAAATGTCCATTAGTCACATTCAGGCTATTATATCATTTAATTTCAGTTAATTCTCAGTTTTTCTTCTTCTATGTATAAAACACGGTAAACCCAGTATTTGTTCTCAAGAACCTCAGTCTAGTGTGGACAAAGGAAATGTAAACTAATGGTTTCATTCAGGATATGCTAATAAAAAACTAAGCCCCAATTTCCAGGGGCTTAAATGCAGTCTGCTGAAAGTCTGGTCTATGTGTGCTCTAAGGCAACTGTTCCCCCATGAGATGCCTCATTATGGAATTTTCTTACCAACATGTGCTTCCACTGTTGCCTCAGCAGAGAAGAGAGAAACAGAGAATTAGGCATTGGTAATTAAATGTTTCACAGAGGTCACCTCCTCACACAGTTCATTGTCCACAGCTAGTCATACGGCCATGCCTACCTTCAAAGGGATGGTGAAAATGCCTTCCAAACATGGGGCCAGAAGAAAAGGAAAAGGGTTCATGACACAGGTGTTCACTAATAACATTTGTCACATTAATAATTAGAAACAAGGTGCCAAAAGTGGCGAAAATAGAATTAAAAAGTACTATCATAATATAAAGAGTAGCAAGCATATTATCTTACAGGACAGTCTAAAGGAGTATCTTGAAGAGTGATTAGGTGTTTGTCAAGGGGAAATGGCTGTCCAGGTTGGAGGAATGATGACTGAAATGGCGCCATGTGAAAAGGAAAGAAGAGGCAGGATTTAGTGCTGTGAGAGTTGACTTGGGAATTTTTTAATTCCCATGCTAAGGAAGTTGGAATTTTTCTTGTAGGAAAGGGGAACTCTCTAGGGTTTTAAATAGAGGAGTGAAGTGATAATTTTTTTCTTAAAAAAAAAAAATCACTCTTGTTGGACAAGAGAGATTGGATTTGAGAAGAACAAATCCATAGCGTATTGTAGTCTAGGCAGGAGATGATGTGACTCTGAAGTACGTCACCAAAACACTGACATAGGATATGGATTTGAGAGGCTAGGAAGAAGGAACTGACATGGTCATTGATGGCTGCTAGCTACTAGAACTGCACTGTGATTAAAAACATGAAGACACCTGTAGGTAGGTTATATCCTATTAGGAAATCAGAGATATAGAGAAACAACAACTCTAAAAGTTTAATTTGTTCAGATAGGCAAAGACTCTTAAGAGAATGTCACAGAAAACATCACAACCTTAGATTCTGGAATCATTCAAATTCTTTTTACTTTTTAATTGATATACTCCAGAGTTATTTCTTGCTTTCATCTCTTTTATTTCTGTGCATTGAAACTGTTTCATACATGTCTAGCAAAGAATATGTGCTTACTTACAATGAACTGCATGCCAATTCATTCTGAAACACCCATTTCCGCAAACTTATTTGGAATGTTATTGTCATCCAGAATTATCACGCTTCTGAAATAAGGAATTTAATAAATCTTTCTTTGACCATATCTTTGAGTGATGATATTTGAAATCTGGACACTTGATTGTGGAAGGTCAGTTGGAGTACAGTTAAAATAGAGGGAAACATGCCTCAAGTCTTTAGCCTTTTATTCTGAAAGACCAACTTAATTTGCATATTATTTGCATATTATTTGTGTATTATTAGTTACCTTATCAGACATGTAGTTAAACAATACAGAAGGAATTGCAGTGTCATTCCTGGTCTTTATTCTTCCTATTTCTTTTTTCTTTGCAATCCTCTGATAATTTCTTCTGTCGTCCTTGGCAAATAACTTCATTCACATCACTATACCTTTTTTGTACAGTAGTGTATGAGGGAATTCTGAAATTTCTGTGCCGTTTTCTTCCCTGCCATTTCCAACTTCTGCTAACTAAATAGGAGCACTAGAAACTACAGCAGTTAGCTCTAGCAAATACATGGCCCCTCCCTTCTCAAGCAAAGAAAGCTTTATTATATACTACTAGTTAAACAAGCTATTATTTATGGCATAGAAATCATTCATTCAGGAATCTTCATGTAAATGCTATTTGGCGTAATGGGAATTGACCTAATTATTCCCTGCTTTCTTTATGCCATTTACTTATGGTCATGTCAGTTGTTATATGACCACTTTAAATCTTTAGAGGACAATAATTCCATCTACATTACTCTACATAGCATTTAGCATAGCCTCACCCATTAGCTCATGCTGCTTTAATGTTTTCAGTTTTATTGATAAAGTTGAAATTTTGAAGCAATTAGCTCATTACTAAAAGGGTTTGCTGTCGAAAACAACTTTACTTACTTTATTGTATACCTATATTCATTGAAAAACACTAATAGTCCTAAAATATTCATATAAAGAGATGCTGAAATTACATCTAAGGCTCTCAGTAATCACCAAAACAAATTAACTAAATTTATTTTAATCTTAAGCTTTTTAAGCAAAAATATTTTGAAATAAATGTGTAATTGATCCTCTATAGTATTTTAAAGCAAATATTTCATTTGTTCACAGAATCAATCTCTCTATATATTTTAAAGTAAAAAGGCATTGTGCTATTGATAGAGTATGAATCCCAAAATCTGATTCAATAGAGACCTTACAAGTCATTTCTATCTTAAAGATGAAAAATAAAAGCTACAAGAGGTCAAGTGTCTTCCTCCAAATACTTTGACAAGAAGAAGCATAATTTAGTGGCAAGACCACTGGCTTGGAAGATAGAGAGCTCTCTTTTATTTCTAGCTATGCCAAATATTTTTATACCTCAGTTTTCTAATCTCTTGGACATCAGAGATGGGTTATATAATCTTTAGGTTCCCTCACAATTTAAAAGTCCAAAATTTGAAGTTAAAGTCACACTAGAATTAAAAAGAATAGTCAATGACTATATTACTGAGAGCTTCAATGTCAAATAGAGAGAAGTATAAGAATTAAACTTCAGCAACAGCAGGACTAGGCAAGCCAAGAGTGGCCAACATGGGAGACAATTAGATAAGATGAAGATGGTTGAAACCAAGCACAATGCATGTATGAAAGATTATCAAGTCACGACCTGGTAATCCAGGCAGGTCAGTACATACAAAGCCTGGTGGATGAGCAGTTCAGAGGCTAAGAGAGCAAGACAGCACAGAGTGAGAATTATGACAGAAAACTCTGCAGGATCCTAGGCAACCAAAGACTCTCTGGGTCTCAAGAAGTATGCATAAGCAGAATGGTTATAGTTCAGCTACTATGTATAGCGTTGACACTAAGACTAGGGCTTTGAGTCCAAAGTCAGAAATAATCTCAGAGTTTGAACAGTCCTAAAACTACAAAAGGCATGTCTTGTTAAAAACCAGAAGAAGGTGGATTAGGAAATAAAGATGATTCTGACATGTAGCCCCCTCCTCCAAATATATAAAATGTATTATAATATATATTCAATATTTATATTTTAATATGGTGTTTAATGTTGTAGTGTTTATATTTTAGTTATACATGCTATAATGTCCCTTACCCTGACATCTCATTAGAAAAGATCTGAGTCACTGTGTAACAAGTGGGGATAAAAAAATGGATGAAGCAGAGAGACAACTAAATTTCTCTGACTATAAAGGGGGTATCAAGATGGGGTGGATAGAGTTCTATAGAGCATGAAAGTCCTGATGACTCACAATTATGGGGATCTGAAAAACAGAACCAAAGGAATTGGTACTTGAGGAGATGTTGAAGAGGATTTTTCTGAGAGGGACATTACACAATTTGTAAATTTCAATGCTTCTAAAAAGATTTAATAAAATATGTATTTCTTATTAATGCAATATGGGCACTTATGGTACAGGGCAAAGATAAATGCTGTCTCTATGTGTCCAGTCCCACGTGGACTCTGAAAATATTCCCTATGTCTAGGAAAGTGGTTCTCAAGTGGTATTTAAAAACAGTAGAGTGTTTGGGAAAGTTATTGTCCAATTACAATTATCTCCCACCAACACCATACGCACCCACATACACATGATGGTACAAACACATCTCATGTACTGACAGAGGCATACTAGCATAACATAATGATTCAGCTGTCTCTTTTATTTTGAAAAACAAACTCTAAGAGCTACTTGCATATTTGTCTCTGCTTCACAGTAATAAACGTGTTTTAATGTTCTCAGCATAGGTTTTTTTTGTTTTGTTTTGTTTTGTTTTTAACCCATGTACAAAGGACTTTTATTTTTTAAGCTATCATTTGTCTCATTCCAGATAATGGAATGGAGTTTATTTCTGGTTACAGGTGAAAGGATGCTGGTAATTAAACCTCCTAGGTGTGGAAAGGAGGACAGTTTTCATCCGTGCCCTTGCTGCATGGACTTAGAGCTGTGTGTACCTGAGAATTCTCTGGCTCTTGCCCATAGCTCTGTTTTCCAGCTGGGAGAGATACAGCTCCCCTTAGCAAGAGGCAAATATTTTCCACTTCTCAAAATGTGTTATCTGTTCTGCTACAGATAAGGCAGGATGTAAACTTGACCCATTGGCAACCCATCAGGAGAAATTTATCTGGAAACTTTGCCTGAGGAGGCACAGCACTATTGAAAACAACAGCTGAAACCAACACCTGGAAAGAAAAGGGGAAAACTGGTTGAGCTAGTTTGAAGACCAAAATATTGTCAACTAGAAATACCACCCACTCCAGCCAGAACTCTTTGCTCTTCGTCACTAAAGGATGAGTGCCAGTCTGGAGGTTTTCCCTCAAGATTATAATGATTTAGGACCCTTTCCCCCATCTTTAGATACAGTTTCATTCTTTGCTTTCTCCCATCCATCTATCACTAGTCCGTGCTTTCCTAATGTACAGTCTTCTTCCATTCTGGCATCTTATACCATTTCCCAAATCATACTGTCTTACTGCTTCCTTGTCTTAACCCCACTACCACTCCCAATAAATTATAGCTTCCCTCTCCTCTGTTGACACATTTCCCTAAAAAAATTCTGTCAAATGGAAGGCATCCTACCTGTTATTTCCTTCATAACTCCGTAAAAAATTGGAGAGCATTTTCCACTTGTTTGATGCTGCTTTTAGAGTTCAGTATTACCAGTATGACTCGCCAGCCCCATTTCTTTTGAAATATGTCTCATCTGTACCACTTCTTTATATTAGCCATTGCTTACTTGTTTTCAGTTTAGTCTTGCCCAGCTGAGTGGCTATAATGTGCAAGATGTGATTGATATACTGCATATATACTTACAATAATATAAGACTGAAGTATAGATAAAGTGCTATGGAATATCGAAGTAGGGAGACATTTCTTTTTGTTGGGGTAATAAAAAAAAAGCTTCTGGGAAGATGAGGCAGTGAGATGAAAGTTGGGCTTATAAAGGATGAAAGAAGGGAAAAAAGGGAAGAGAAACAAAGCAATGGAGGCTTAAAAACTTAGTGCGTGCTCCAGGACAAGCAGCAGTCAGTTGGACGTCAGCAAATGCTGAGTGTGGAGACATGTATGTGGGGCCGATCATGTAAGTATGTGGGCTGCTTCGGGCAAAGGTAAATGGACGAGGACAGCTGACAATGGAATGCCTCATTCAGAAGGTGAGAGAATGGAGAGGAGAAAAAATGGTCATGATCAGAGAGTCAAGACAGAATTCAAAACAGAGTTCAAAAACTCTTGATAAGAGTTTTATCAAGAAATCTGCTAACAAGAACAAAAAAACTGAATTATAGATCAAGAGGATTACGGTCTGAAAAGAAGTTGTTGGATTGACCCTTAAGAAGTCAATATTTAACACCTCTCTGTCTCATCACATAGTTATCGTGTGTGTGTGTGTGTGTGTGTGTGTGTGTGTGTGTGTGTCTGTGTGTGTATGTGTATGTTAAACAAAAAACATTCACCACAGAAAGCTTATGTGAAAGAAAGGGTACTGAGCCATATGCTTGCCAGAAAAAGGACCAGGTCCTGAGACATACAGCCTAAACCACCAGCAGCTGGGCAAGATGGGAAGGACAAATATGTCCTATGTCCTGGAACTGACAGACCTCTTTTTCATACAAGGGGTTTGGGGAAGAAAGATGGAAGTTGTTTTGAAAGAATTTACATTGCCTATAGATTAGGGGTGGGTGGGAAAAGGTGAAGTGGGAGCAGTGCTAGGATAAGTGCATAGTCTGCAAGGAAGATTTACTATTTCCTGATTGGTTGTGGACACAGTCCAGAAAGCGCATAAGCAGGACGTGGTGGTGTCTGGTGGTCTGTGCTATTTTTTTTTTTTTTTTAAATAGCCCCCTGGCTATTTAAAATGTGAGTAGTCTTTTGTTAGTTTTGGCTATTAACTGAATACTTCAATTGTCTCTTTCTCCCACTCTTGGGCCTGCTCTAATTTCATCTAGGACATCTCAGAATTTTTCTCTTGTTGTGTGGAACATTTAAGATCGAGTGCCTTAGCAATTTTGACATTCTAACACAGTATTGTTAGCTCAAAGCTACAGTGGCAATCACATTGCAGTATATAAATGTATAAAATCAACACATTGTATAACTTACACATAGGCAATGTTATATGTCAATAATATCTCAATAAAATAATAAAAATAAAAAATAAAAAATTAAAGATGTCATTCGTGAATTTCGAAAGGTATCAGTGGAGTCAAGGGGACATAACGGCACTGAGTTACATTGTGAGTTGGTAATGAATAAATTAAAGGAACAAATATAGACTGTATTTTAAGAAATTAGTGAAAAGCAGAAATTTGAATCAGATTTTTAGGAGGTTACTGATTCAAAGAAACAATATTTAAGAGTTAGAATGTACAAAAAAAAAGTAAAAAAGAAAAAGACAAGGTTATACATTTTGTAATCTTTTCTCCAGGCCGTACGTTTCTAGTATGGACGTATTCTTACTACTTGCCCTTTAACCTCCCAATGTCTAGTTGTTTAGAACCTGCATAAGGGAGATAAAGAGACATTCTAAGAAATGAAAAAAGTTAAAACAATATGTTAAATAAACATCTAAGCCAGAGTGAAAGCTGAAAGAGACAAAAGCCTACCCAAGCAGATTTTTGAGTGTTTTTAAAAACTTGGACTTGCATATAAATGCCTTGGAGAAAGCTGAAGTTTGTGAAGTATTGAAAGAGATGTCAACGTGAAAAGAGGCCTTTCAAGAAAAACTAATACATGTTATGAAAATGTTCTTCTTTACAATTTCACAAACAAATGCAATGAAAATGTAAAAATTAGCAATAAGTTGAGGGCTAGATTAATTATTCAATAATGCCACATCCTGCTGCTAGTGGAGAATGGGGTAGCTCTGCTCTATAGTTTTCACACAGATGTGTATGCTGTATCCCGGTGTATAGCATATAGTATGGATTTCAGTGCGCATGTGTAATTTAGTAGAGGGAGATGGAAAATGCAAGAAGAAAGGATAGTTGATGAAGTAGGCAGGGGACATGAAATGGGAGATAAAAGGCCAATCCCGAAGGAAGGAGGGGAACCTCATCTTTCAAGATGAGAGGGAAGCTGGAAAGAAGGCTGAGTAAGAGAGCAAAGAAGCTGAAGACTTTTGTGTACAGAAATGGATGAAATGTCATCATCTGTAGAGCATGAGGGTTTAGAGGCTTCGGTAAGTGGAAAAGACTTGGGATAGGCATGTTGAATAATGTTGGCAGGGGATAAAAATCGGTTTAGAACCATGGCCAAGCAGCAAATGAGACCTGATGGGAGAAGAATAAAATTCATTTCTAGAGAATGTAATAAAATTGTCTTGTGAAGCTCTCTCACATTTATCATCATGCAGAAGTAGAAGCAGGAGAATTTCATAGTGTAAACTTTACAGTGAACTGTAAGCAAATTAAATATGGATGGTAGTTGGCGATCTGCCATTACTGGTAAGTGCTTGGTTCTAAGTTTCCTTAGCATGACATACAGACTCCCACATTTTATTCTCTATGGGGATGTGAAACTGAGTATAGTGCTAGGATAAGTACAGTAAGGAAATCAAGCTTGTAGGGTGAGAGATAGGAAGGAGGCGTTGACACCTGATGTTCGAATTTCAGCTTTATAGCTAGATCTCCAGATGTGTTAAGAAGGAAGAAAGAAGGACAAAAATTGTCCACAGGCAGATTAAGGTAAGCACAGCTTTGTTCTGGAGAGAGGCCCATCACATTGACAAATCTAAGTATAAACCACTCAAACTATGGAAGTTCCTGGAAACAGCATATTCCATCCCTAAGTATTCCAAAGGACATTACTGACCAGAGATATAGACTACTATTAGTTTTTAAACTTTCTAGCACTGGGAAGTTGAGATTTCATGGACTACTGCCTAATGCACTGGTAGTAGATGTCTCCTTGTGGGATGATCACACCTTCACACCCACCTGTATGCATTCTTCAGAGTCTGACAGAACATACTGGGAACTCAACAATCTTCATAAGTAATGATTACACTGGATGGTACTCTTTCATTTCCCATTTTTTTATATACTTTGAAGTTCAGAGTTTTATAATTTTACTTACATGTTTCCTAACTTCACCTTATTTTTAAGTTTCAAATGGGTCCTTTTTTTTAGTTTATTGGGGTGACAATTGTTAGTAAAATTACATAGATTTCAGGTGTACAATTCTGTATTACATCATCTATAAATCCCATTGTGTGTTCACCACCCAGAGTCAGTTCTCCTTCCATCACCATATATTTGATCCCCCTAACCCTCATCTCCCACCCCCCACCCCCCTTACCCTCTGGTAACCACTAAACTATTGTCTGTCTATGAGTTTTTGTTTCTCATTTGTTTGTCTTGTTCTTTTGTTGTTTTGGGTTTATATGCCACATATCAGTGAAATCATATGGTTCTCTGCTTTTTCTGTCTGACTTATTTTGCTTAGCATCATACTCTCAAGATCCATCCATGTTGTCACAAATGTTCCTATATCATCTTTTCTTACCACCGAATAGTATTCTGTTGTGTATATATACCACAACCTCTTTATCCATTCATCTATCAAAGGACATTTTGGTTGTTTCCATGTCTTGGCCACCGTAAACAAAGCTGCAATGAACATTGGAGCACACGTGTCTTTATGTATAAATGTTTTCAGATTTTTTGGGTAGATACCCAGGAGAGGGATTGCTGGGTCATATGGTAATTCTATTCATAATTTTTTCAGGAACCTCCACACTGCCTTCCATAACAGCTGCACTAGTCTGCATTCCCAACAACAGTGTATGAGGGTTCCTTTTTCTCCACAGCCTCTCCAACACTTGTTACTATTTGTCTTGTTGATGATAGCCATTCTGACTGGGGTGAGGTGATATCTCATTGTGGTTTTTATTTGTATTTCTCTGATGATTAGTGATGTTGAGCATTTTTTCATATGTCTATTTGCCATTTGTATGTCCTCTTTGGAGAAATGTCTCTTCAGGTTGTCTGCCCGTTTTTCAATTGGGTTGTTTGTTTGTTTTTGTTTTTGGAAAGACATTCTGTGCTCATGGATTGGAAGAATCAACATAGTTAAAATGGCCATATTACCCAAAGCAATATACAGATTTAATGCAATCCCCATCAAAATCCTAATGGCATTTTTTAAAGAAATAGAACAAAAAATCATCAGATTTGTTTGGAACCACAAAAGACCCCTAATAGCCAAAGCAATCTTAAGAAAAAGAACAATAATGGAGGTATCACACTTCCTGACTTTGGCTTGTACTACAAGGCTACAATAATCACAACAGCATGGTATTGGCAGGAAAACAGACACAAAGACCAATGGAATAGAATTGAGAACCCAGAAATAAAACCACATAAATATGGACGGATGATTTTTGACAAAGAAGCTAAAAACATACAATGGAGGAAAGACAGCCTCTTCAATAAATGGTGCTGGGAGAATTGGATAACCAGGTGCAAAAGAATGAAACTGGACTGCTATCTGTCACCATGTACCAAAATTAATTCAAAATGGATCAAAGATGGTGAACACACAATGGGATTTATAGATGATGTAATACAGACTTATACACCTGAAATCTATGTAATTTTACTAACAATTGTCACCCCAATAAATTAAAAAAAAAAGTTCTTAGATCTGTCAGGGTCATACCAGTCCCCTCAATAAATTAGTAAGGTGACATCTTTGGAAGCAATTGCAAATAATTATTATAATTTTTAAATAGAAGTATTTAGTGTAGCTTTAATATGGAAGAATTCCTTTATAATAAACTTTGATACATTGACATTTAAAAAAAAAATGAATCAAAGACTTAAGCATAAGACCTGACACAATAAACTGCAGAGAAGAAAACATAGGTACTAAACTTATGGACTTTGGGTTCAAAGAGCATTTTATGAATTTGACTCCAAAGGCAAGGGAAGTAAAAGCTAAAATAAATGAATGGGACTATATGAAACTTAAAAGCTTCTGCACAACAAAAGAAACCATCGACAAAATAAAGAGGCCACCAACTGAATGGGAGAAGATTTTTTCAAATGGTGCGATAAGGGGCTTATATCCAAAATATACAAGGAACTCATGCAATTCAAATGGTTCTTAATCAGATAATCATGTCTTCCAAACACATGTACCTCAGACTTTCCAGAGTCTTTTAACCTTGCTTAGAAGATCTTCATTATGCTCTCATCAGCTGATGAGCCATGACACCGATACGTTCTTACAAAATATTTACCTGTTATTTGTAGCAAATCCCAGTCTTTTAGGAAATTGTGGAAGAGTGATACTACTGCTATGACTACAGCTACTACTTATATTCATAGCAATAATTTTGATCCCCTTCTACATAAATCAAGTACAGTGTGTTTTACCCACGGTAACACAATTCAGTTTACAACCCTGTGAGAAAAGTAATATTATTGCCCCCATTTACAAATGCACCTAAAGAATGATTGATATGTACATGCACTCCTTAACAGCTCAGGTTGTTTCTTTTACTTCCTTCCTTTACTATTTGCCAAGGGATGGTGAAGGACAGACAGCCATATCCTCATTTTGAACAATGAACTTTTAATTTTGCAATAATTTTTGACGTACAGAGAAGCTGTGAAAACAGAACTTAAAGTTCCCGAATATCCCACACCTAATTTCCCTTCTGTTGACATAGAGCACAAGTGTTACAACCAATGAATCGATGTTGATATCCCTTAGTTCGTAGTTTTTTCAGATTTCCTTGATTTTTAGCTAATGTACTTTTTCTGTTCCAGGCTTGCATCCAAGATTCTATATTACACTTAGTTGTCAGGTCTCCTTAGGCTCCTCTAAACGGTGACAGTTTTTCAGTCTTTCCTTATATTGTGTGACCTTGACAGTTTGAGGAGTTACTCATCTGGTATATTGTAGAATGTAGGATTTTTTTTGGATCTTATTGATGTTTTTCTCACGATTATACTCGGGTTATGGATTTTGGGAAAGAATCCCACAGAGGTAAAGTGCAAGTCTCAGCACAGCATATCAGGGGTACATCCTATCAACATGTTTTATCACTGCTGACGTGGGCCTTGACCACTTGGCTAAGGTAGTGTTTGTCAGGTTTCTCTTCTCTAACGTTGCTCTTTTTTCGCCCTCTTTCTCTACTGTACACGTTGGAATGAAGTCACGAGGTACACTCAGCAGTTAAGGAGTTAAGGTTATGCTCCACTTCCTTGACAAAGAGCAACTACACAAATTTTAGGAATTCTGCATGGGAGACTTGTCTATTCCCATTTATTTATTTATTTATTTATTTATTTAATCAGATATTTATATTGGTGTGAACTTATAGACATTTGTTTTATACTTTGGTTTACTTTTCCAATACTTCTTTATTGTTATTATTATTATTATTATTATTATTATTATTATTATTATTATTTTGCTCAAATTGGTACAGCTTTGGCCATTGGTAACTTTCAGTTGGCTCTTGTGTCCACTTGTCATACTTTCCTTGTGTGTTTTTCATGTCTGCCTTTTGAAGAGAAGGGACACTTTCTGTATTCATTCAATTTAAATCCCTGTTAAGAGAATGTAATATTTTCTGTATTTTTCTGTCAATAAACAGCAATGCACAAAGTAGCACTTAAGCTGAATATTTACCCTCATTTAATGCCTACTATACGCATTTGAATTCTGCATTATGTTATTTTTTTCATTTAGACCTCACAGTGTATATGTTTTATAAACACATAAATACTTAATGCTTGAACCTGCAAATCTTTTCCCTGCTATATTAAGAAAGGTGTGAATCTATTAGAAAAAAAAAACCTTAATTACATTACCTTGCATAGCAAAGAAATTTGGCACTGTCTAGTACTTGGTTAAACTCCCTCCACAACACTCAATGCATCATTTAAAATTTAATTTTGAACTATT
This sequence comes from Rhinolophus sinicus, assembly GCF_057876585.1. Taxonomy (NCBI): domain Eukaryota; kingdom Metazoa; phylum Chordata; class Mammalia; order Chiroptera; family Rhinolophidae; genus Rhinolophus; species Rhinolophus sinicus. Next base: position 166,914,915 of record NC_142502.1, read on the forward strand.
CATAATTTAAGCATAAATTATATTATTATAATAGATCTGCCCTGTGATACCACTGAATTTCATTTCAAACTATATTATGATCTGTTCATTACATTTTGACATCAGAAATCAAATTATTATGTTTGTATCCATATTCAGTTTATCAGTTTTACTTTTTAGGTTTCTGATGCATTTTCAATCAAGTCTCAGATTTTATTATATTTTATATTTGTTAAATTAAGTATAATTTAACAGTGGGACAAAATAGACCTTGTTAAAATAGTCAGTGTTGAAATAAATTATTCTGATTACAGTTTTTTGATCACACTTTTATACAATTTTTTGGACATAGTGTTTTGACCTTGAGCAAGTTTGTGTACACAAAATTTGAAGGAAAATAGTCAGAACATGGGCATCTTTTCAATGTGAGATATTTTCTGGAATAGTATCCATTAAATTAATTCTTTAGCAGTGTTCTCGATAGAGCCTTTAAAATCTTTTCAAGGTCAAATGGTGAATGTACTCAAAACATCCTGACACTTGGCATTCATTCATCAACTATTTAGTGTATCCTACTTACCAGTCACAGTTATTTTGCATGGAACACAGCAGCAAACAAACCAGGAAAGGTGATCCTTACGTGGTCGCTATATCTGCACTGTCTAATAGCGAAATAATGTGGGCTTTAAATGTGAACCACATATGTCATTTTGTTTGTATTTTCTGGTAGCTGTGACAAAAAAAAGTAAAAAGAAAACAAGTGAAATTAATTTTAGTAATATGTTTTATTTAACCCAATATATCCAAAATATTATTTCAACATACAATCACTCAGAAAGTTATTAAAGAAACACTTTACATCCTTTATTTTCTATAATAAGTTTTTGAGATCTGGTATGTATTTACACGTAAATCATATCTCAGTTTAGATTATCTACTGTTAAAATGTTCGCTAGTCACATGTGTTGCTCAACTGTATTGGTCAACACAGGTCAACACAGGTCCAACTGTACTATACACACCACAGTCACAAACAACTTAGGAAAACATAATTTATTCCTGGGAGATTTGCCATGGATCTCTTTTATTCCAAACCATACTAAAATTTGAAACATGGATGTGAATTTTGATATTCTAACACATTTTTGTAAAATATTTCATCATTAAATATTTTTAGGATGAGAGTAGGAGGAAACATTTATTATAAATGTTTGTAATAATTGGACCATTAGCACCATTTCTAATTTATTAGGGAAATTAAGGCTAACTGAATTTATTTAATATTACTCACCGACTCTGTGCAAAAATGATTCTGGTTTTGTAGGTTCAAATGTGTAAATTATACTGGTAATTGATTAGGTTGGCCTACAAATTCATAAACAGAATTTTTATTCTAATAGTCCTACCCTCCCATTCAATTCACTATTTGATTCCAGGGTATTATTTGTTTTCCCTCCTCTGTTGCCTTCCGAATTACTCAAATACCCTTGCTTCCTTGGATTGTATCCTTCACTTACTTCTTAGACAAGCTCAGTGGTTTAATGATTACTAGAACTCTTTGAAATCTTTAAATGTTTTACACAATAACTAATATTTTTCATGCCACTTCTTTGGTTGAGTGGAAGCATTAATAGGAGGTAATGGATGGGTGAAAAATTCGAGGCAAGCGGGAGAGGTGAGGTAAGGACCAATAAAATGGAAACTTGGTCAAAGTGTTTTGATCATAATACTAATTTTCAAAGTTTAAGTTATTTGCATTGACATACTTCCTTCATTCATAGTACAGACTGCTTTTGGTTTGTTTCCAAATCTCCACATATTGTCTACGATCACTAGCAAAACAGATTTCTTCCAAAATGCTTCGTAAATTTGTACATGCATTAATAAATCATTACAAGAATGAATAAGATGAGCTTTTGCTGTTCCATAAATATTGAATTAGTAGACAATATTTAGAATCAACTTGTTCAAAAATAATATAGCAATATTACATGTAACGGGCATAGCAAAAAATTGTTTGCCAACAATGTGTGCGACAGTTACTTCTCCCACACAAATCTGCTCCCCACTGTGTGTGTCTCGTCACTTTGCTGAACTACCTGATCATAAGGGTCAAAAGCAGGTGGGGAGGTGGGCAAGTGGAGGTTGGTTGGTGAGGTCCTTGAGTGTTCCCATCTCTATTTCTTAGTGAGTATAGTCCTCCTAGCTTCCTTTGTGATTTTTTTTTTGTCTGTCCTTGTACTTATTAGGAAATTGGCCCAAGATTTTTACATTGAGCTAAAATTGTTGTATTTTATCTCTAGGCTATGAATTTAATGTTTAATTGTCTTAAGGGATGAACATTTTCTCTGGAATTTATTTCCTTTCTACTCTAAGCAAGTCAAGTTTACCTGAATGTCATGACAAAGGGTAATTATTCTTATTTTGGTCTGACTCTAATACATAACTAAGTTTTTCTTGCTTACTCTTAATTGTGTTTCTTAATTCATCATAAGTGTTGAATTTATTAAGCAAGTGTGTACCCAAAACTTAAATTTGGTTGGGAGTAAGGAATTAGAAGACTTAAGGAAATCTAGTAATAGTTGTAAAAATAATAGCACAAGGGAAAGAATATGTTATTCTCACACCACTGTCACGTGCAGCCTTGAATTTTATGGAAATCAGCATCAGAACATGGCTTCCAGTTCTAGCTTTCTAAGCAGATTCCCGTATTCTAAACCTGGTCATGAGGGGGGACAGTGATGTCCATTAGTAAAGTTCGAGATTGTCACTGGTAAACTTTGGCACTGATAGTGTTAGTAAGGCAAATGTAAATACAGTTGGCTGAATTTTGTTAGATCAGATGAATGAAACTTATCTGCAAGCATGACATTGTTTACACGTAGGATTCGTTCACAAAGGTTTTAAAGCAAAGAGTAACTTTGAGATAACGTTTTTAACAATATATGTTTTCTGAAACTTGTACCTTGGTTTTTAGCAACTAAAATATAAGAAAAGTGATTATAAGGTTATTTTCTCTGTACCTCACGTTTTGAGCTACATCTTGTCAGACATTACATTTTCGTTCATCCACCAAAGTATCTACCTATCTATTTATGCATTTATTCATGAATCTCTTTCTGAAGAGTTCACAGTTTGTTGGTTGGTCTCCGAATCGGCCATGCCAACCTATGCCTCCACCTGCAGGATGAGCGAGTCTCCCTGACACGTATCACTGACAACACATTTGGACCAAAGAAACAGGCACTGTGTGCAGTTCCTGCTGACATTAGGTACTCCTCTTATTCTCAGTTAACCACTCCTGTGAAAACCAGATCAATGGCGGTTCTCCACTCTAGGGGATTTACAGCCCTTCATCTACCAGGGGCAAGCACGTTTGGTGAAAGTGAACTACTCACAACGGATTTACCTTATAAAAAGGAAACAGCTGACTCCAGTGATACTGACAGTTCTTCCTTCTGAAGGCATACGGGCAGCAGCTGGACACCTGCTGGTGTTCTCTAAATGATAAATGACTCGATGTCTAAGGATACATAGTGGTATTCTATTTCCTATTTGAGTTTCGCCCTTCTGATATTGAATTCTAAGAGCCAACAAACAGTAAAACCATTTTCCCAGGAGATGCATATGTATACAGTATGTAGATATGTATACATACTCATATGTGTACAATTAGTGCCTTTCAGCTCCAACTCAGCCCTTTCTTGTCCTGCTTGTGAAACCTAAGCTATACCTTATAAACATTTCTTCTTAGTTTAACTCTGTTAAACATTGTCAGTAGAGAACGCCAAGGCCCTGTGCAAGAGAAAGAAGCTTCCCTTTCTTGTCCTGGTGTCTTCCTGCTATTGCAGCATTTGACTTACATTTAGTGGTACTCAATGTAAGGGAAGCCCCTTTCATTGCACAAGGGCTTGAAGCTGCGTGTCTGCAAAAAGATTTCAGCATTTCAGGAATAACTTCTAGAGAGTTCCACGGACACACGAGACAACTTCCCAGCTTAGGGTCTTTTTGCAGACACGCAGCTTCATGATGAATACTGCTGCTGTCCCAAACATCACACCGGTAAGTTCAGTGGCATCTCCCCAGGCAGCTTCCAGGCAAGTTTTACTGCACTGCAGTGGGGAGTTTGCAAATCTCAGCCTCTGGTAACTCAGTGAATCACTCTGTGACCTGTGGGCTGCAACCATGCCCTCTACACCCATGTCTGGGTTTCATCTTTGGAGGTAGGGGTCCTTCTCCCAATTTGCTCCTTCTTTGGTGCTCTGCCTCAGCCCTCTGGGTAGCGTAGTACTTGCTCCCAATAGCTGCTGCTCCTGTATTCTTTATATTTGTCTTTATCCCCTTGGTCTAACCTCCTGTTGCTAGTTAATAATCCTTTATATTAAGTATTCATTTTTCAAATTGCTCTGTGGTTTCTGTCTCCTGATTTGACCCCGAACACTATAGTATTTAAGCAAATTTCCATTCCATAATATCTCCCACAATTCAACTATTTCAAACAACAAAATACTCTTAATAGGGTTCTCAAAATATATTAGATATTTTAAATTTATTTTTTTATTATAGAATGACTCTATCAATATCCCTAAGGACTAAAGGAGATCAAATTCTATTAGCATCGATTTAAAGATTTCTACTTTCTTGTCATGGCATTAAGCACTTTTTTATATCATCTAATACATTAGATAATATAAATACATAGTAGTCATATAGTGACTACTGAGGTATAGAGTCTTTCTGTAACTTGCTTAAAGTTTTGCATGCAGCAAAGAGGTAGCTGGAAATCAAACTGTGTTTTTCTGGACACTGATCTTACACTCCTGGCCATAGTACGCTTGCATACTTTTCCCACACTTCTCACTACATTTCTATTTGGTGAGACTGAACCCCAAAATGGGATAGGAACCATGTTTCCCCCCCACCAATGTTTAAATCTATTTTTCTTTCCAATTCATGTTTCTTTTATGCCCAGTCTTGCTTTTCCTATTCATTCTTTTCTCTCTCTTAGAAGAAATATAGACATGAAATTCATGTTCCTTCCAAACCTATGTGATCTGGACTAAGTGCCATTTTAAATCAATACATTGAATGATTGATTTTGGTTCCTTGATTGCATTATTGTGATACTATTGTCTTGCAATCTTCTGTAGGCAGTTCTCCCAAATGTTGCCACTGACCTTAGTCATTACTATTAGTCCCTTTTTATTAGTTCATGAATATAAAATTTGTGACAAAAATTCCTTCTAGTTAACCGCAGGAAATCACTGGACTTTCATGTTGTCTGTGTGCATTTGCATAATTTTTTTCTGCTTTGGTGGTTCAGGTGATGCTAACTGTGCCATTGTACTTGCATGAGAGACGTTTTAATAAATCATGGCAATGAACAAGATGGAGGCCAAGAGGAGCAGTTTGACAGACACTCACCTGTGCAGATGTTAACGTGTGAATTTGTAGGACTGGTGCCCTTAAGGAGTGGAGTTCCAGGTAATTTAGAAGGAACAATATTAAGAGCTGCTGGCAAATTTGTTTGAAAAGAAAACCTTTATGATCAAGAATGCGGGTTACTCTTTGGTTTATGGCTTGGTTTTGGGTTAGGACTTTGGCTTGATTTATTATAATCCTTTATTTTGTGCTTGATGGTCTAGGGAGACAGTGGTTCTCTTAGTGAGAGGCAGCAGAGTATAAGGGATTAAAGCACTTATTCTAGAGTTCAGGCCGCGTGGATAAAAGTTGGCCTTACTTTCTAGCTGAATGATTTTGTTTACGTGGCTTAAGTTTTCTGTACTTTAACTCCCTCATCAACACACTATTTCATACATCACAGGGTTGTGTTTTTTGAGGATTCACCAAAACTGATGAATATGAAAACTATTTAGAACAGTGCATTTAATGAACAATGTAACTGTATTCTTATGATCATCATTATTAGTGACATAGAATAGATTAGAAATAAGTACATCTAGATATCTGCTGATGAACAATCTCAGTCTTTATTCTAATCTAGATTGGGGTACATGAAGAAAACCATTGTATTATTAAACTGGTAGAAAAGAAACACAATTTGGCCTCTGGATGAAAATAATTTAGAAATATTCTGTGCAAAAGAAAAAGCGAGTTTATTTCCTACATTGGCAGATATTCAACCTCAGGAAACACACTGCAGATGAGGCAGGAAATAAGGACAGAGTGGTAACCTGGCCGAGGTTTACAGAACAGATTCAGCACATGCTAGACAGTGCAGTAGGTCTAGCTATAGGATTTGAGTCCACTTTTCCCTTTTGGGTACTTTTCTCCCCCTGGTTTTTCATAACAGTTTCAGAGACACTACCTCAAGCAATTTAAAATTATTCAATTTAAGATCAGTCATTCTAAGTTCTTGCAGGGCCTGTTAATGCTATTGTATTCAATGATTTTACATCCCCTGGAGGGGCATAAACCTCATGTTTCTTTGTGTTTCTGGCTTGTCTCTGGTTCATAATGACAGTTGGTCCAACAGTGAAACTGGTGTATGAATATCTTACTGTTATCTTAAAAACTGCTTGGTGTGATAGACATTTTAGTTTATATATGTCATATATAATACATACATGTGTGTGTATATATATATATAGCATATGATCATCTCTTTACCACCTAAGAGCTCTAAGAAGGAAGATTGTGTCATGCAGGGTAACATGTGGGGTCTCAGCTCCTGCTCCCACACAAGAATGCAGGATATGGTGAGGCCAAAAAGGAACACCCATGGAACCATAGATAGGGGAGTCATACCACTATATTCTCGCTGGTGGCTGGGCGAGACACACGAAGTAGGATCCACACGATCCGCAACCTGCCATCCACGTTTTCTGCCTGCCAACCAGCCAACCAACCAGCATGGCATTTAAATCAGCAGCCAATTGGCTAACCGGTTACAGCCGATGGCCAACCAATAACAGCCTATGGCCATCCACTATGTGAGCCAGCACCACCACCCCCACCCCCCACCCCCTGCCACGTGAGCCCGAGAGCCTGGAAACTGCTCTCTGGGACTCTGTCCCCACAATGTGTAATGGGGGTAAATACATCAAAAAGGAGTTTTTTTCCAAAACCTCCATAAAAATGAGATTTTTTTTTTTCCAAAACCTCCCTGTGGGAAGACTACCATGATACTCATCCATGGGGGTATATCCAGAAAGAGTCAAATCTGAAGAGGTTATTTCAGTAAGGTAAGAAAAACTAATGAGTTCAATTAAAGAAGTAGTAACAAGGGATGAAGAAAAGAGAAAAGTCAAGAGAGAGTCAGGTGTGAAGTTGGAAAGGCTTGGAAGCTTATAAGGGCCTGGAGTGTGGTGTGAGGAAGAAACAAGTATCAACAATGACTTCTAGGATCTGGCTTAAGCAATTGACACATATGTCCAACTATTATATCACAAACTTTGCAACAAAAATCCCACTATGAACAGAAGAAAAACATTAAACTGCTATCATAAGTAGAAGGTCAAGTTTTAAGTAATTTCTAGAACAACAACACAAGTGAATTCCAAATTGTAATCCAGGACAATTTACAATATCCAGGGAACCTGGGTCATGATGCCGAGCCTAAACACTGTGCGAATTCTACAGGAGTCACCCAATTTTTAAAATGAGTTTCACTATAGTCAAGCTTGGTGAAATACCCTTTTGGCCTCCACTATCTGAACAGTCACTCTAGTTCCAGAGCTCCTTCTAGGTGAAACTGAGGCCTTTGCTCAGATTGTACTGTGTTTCACCTTCTCCCTCTGGCCCATCCGGTTTGCTTCACTGTCCCCACAAGTGTTCATTCTGAAAACATTCCCAGTAAACTTCCCTCAGATATATCTCCATCTCAGAGTCTGCTTCTTGGGAAAATTGAGCTGTATATCATTTTAGCCAGTCTTCATTTCCTGTATTTTCAAGCTGAGATACCAGCAGTATTTCTCAAGCACTATTTCTCAATCACCTATGATTTTGCTACCTATGTTCTGATATTTAAAAACACTGGACTTTACAGATTTGATTGAGCATGTTGACTTTTCCTTAGTGGTTATTAACAGCACTGTGAAGCCCTGTGAAGTTGGTATGAAGGAGTAGCACACTTTTCAACAGTGGATCCCTTTATAATCATGGTATGTAAATGTTGAAACTTGTAATTGGTCTTTGAACAATTCTGATAACACTATAATCTAATTAGTAAAGTCAAATATGGTTTTAAAACAGGAATAACTATATCAAAATCTTCAGACATGTTTTTAGTTATGGTAATAATTTTATCAGAAGTTATCTTGTTTAGTTCTGGTGCTGTAAATTAATGGTTAGTTTTGTAATTTAAGTCTTGGTAACAGAGAAATTCTGAGATATCCCAAATTAAATTATAGCAGGTCGGAGGGTGGCAAGAAGAGGTGAGAGGTTAATCAGTTAACAGAGCCACAGGCAGAAACCAGTAACAAAAAAATTAGCCACTGTGAGATGCTACAGCACTTTCTGGATTGTTGTCCACAACCAATCAGGAAATGGTAAATCTTTCCTCCTTACAGACTATGCACCTACCTTAGAACTGCCCCCACTTCACCTTTTCCCACCCCCCTAATCTATAGCCAATGTAAGTTCTTGCCAAACAACTTCCATCTGTCTTCCCCAAAACCCCTGCATAAAAAAGAGTCCAGTCAGCTCCAGAACATGGGACATGTTTGTTTTCTCCATCTCGGCCAGCTGCTGGTGTTTCAGACTGTATGTCCCAGGACCTCGTCCTTTTTGTGACTAGGATATCATTAAAAACAAAACAAAAAAAACACCCTTTCTTTCAGGAAAACTTTTGGCCACTGTTTTCTGTTTAAAAAAAAAAAAAAAAAAGTTACTGTTTAAGAGGCTCTTCTGAGATTAAAAAGAAACTGAAAACAAGGTCTATTGATGGTAATATGAAAATGGAAGAGAGCCTAATTATAGATAAGAGGCTCCTTTTTTTTTTAATATCCTGGTGTCAGACTCGTATGGCATCTGCGTTAGCTTTGATACCTTTTTCTTTAAGAGGTATCCAAGGACCTCCAGATGTGTATTTATATTTGATGTCAGGGAAACTGCTGGGAACTGGCAAGAGGAAAACTGTTTATCTCCAAAAAGAAGAGACATTCACATCCCCCAGTGCTGTGCACAGAATGGATGAAGGCATTATTTGAGGAAATTAACACTATAAAAATACAATGTTACATTTTGCATCACTGGGCTCCGGATTCAAATGCTTTGTGAAGAAACAATAAAATGGGAGGTGTTAAAAATGGATGGATTGGGTAGTGTGGAGCAGGGCTTTGTTTTATTAAACTTTCAGGGTGAAGTACAGAACTAAGTCTACTGAAGATGTGATATTGGCTGCTATGTTATATATAGTCCTATCATTCTTAAGTGCTGTAGTGATCAAAAAGTGGGTTTTTGTTTGACTTGTTCTGCAGAATATCAATTATATTGACATGAACAGATGTGTACTAGATGATTACAATTTGATGAGCTGAATTAAATATCCGCAATTAGGCTTCCAGGGATGATGACTGTAACAAGGCCAGAAGGTTACAAGGTGTTAGTAGATCCCCAAAGGCACATTTTTTTTTTGTGTGTGTGTGTGTGTGTGTGTGTGTGTGTGTGTGTGTGTGTGTGGTGGGGGGAGGTGGAGGGAGGGGCTGCTTTTTAGACAGAGAGCCACTAGAAAAAGTAAATAGGAGAGATTAGACATACAATTGAGAATCTTCACTAAAAATACAATTGGTTTCATTGGGTGTCTGTTAACTTCTATTTCACTCTGAAATATTTTCATGGTTGTTCTGTATACATAGCAGGTTATATCTTTTCTACCAACTCCCTCAAAATAGAGACAGAAAAACAAAATCCAGTGAAGTACAAAACTTCAAGTGTATATTTTGTGAAAAGCAAACAAAAGCATTAAACACAATGAAACCAAACAAAATATGAGAGAAATATCTAGAACATGATCCAAGCAAGTATATGTTTCAAATGTTCAGGACATGAACTAATATTTAACACTGAATGGAAGCAAAATGTGTATAACTCATTGACAAAAAACAAAACAAAACTTGTTATCTTTCCAGGACAGTTGAAATTGAGGAATAGCCCTGCCTGTTCAAGATTATTTTTTAAGCTGAGCCATAAAGCTGACAAAATCTCCTGATGTATATAAATTCATTTTCAGATCTAAAACATAAACCTGAAGCATTTCACAATTTCATGATCAACACTAAGTATTTATTTTAACGTAGCTTTTAGATGGTTTGAAATTCTCACTTTATTGTTATCCAACATCTACAATTCTTTTAATAGTGTTAATTGTTTTTCATTTTCCTTTCAGCATTTTAATTATTATGAAGTTAGTGGGCTAAATTTGTGTAAAACGAGTTATCATTGTGAGTAAGAGATAAAGATACTGAGTCTCACGTATATTAAATGATTTCCCTGAGGGAGGACAGCAAGTTTCCTTCAGACCAAAAATGAATGTTTGCTCTCTTTATCATCATCACCTGCTGAGTTTATCCTTTTTCTATCTGCATGAAGAATGCTTAATGGCATTACCATATAATTTATGATTTTGAGAAAGTTTGTTCTCACTTATCCTTTCAAATATTTTGTCTCCTCTATTTTCCGTACATGGTATTCTTCAATGTATATCTTTTAAGAAGTCCAGAACAGGGAATTGATGTAGAAAGGAAAACCAAAGACATGTAATTCACATATCCTACAATCTGGGGAGGGTAGTTGCTTCAATAGCCACTGTTTTACATAAAGTCTCAAAGGGAAATAGTGATTTTTGGAGCACAATGAGATTCTGATCTTCATCTCCAAAATCCATAATTGAATTTTTTTCTTCTTGGTAAATATTTTAAAAAAGCAGCTGAAATCTATGTCAGTAAGTGTATTAGGTGCTTTACATATATATATTAATTTATTCACTCATTTATTTAGTCAACATTTGTCAAGTATCTATTGTTAGAAATGGTTTTTATCTTTGAAAGGCTCACACTCAATGGGAGAGGAAGACTATACAGAAAAATGACAATACGAGTATAATATTAATGTATAATATCACTTATGAGACCAGAGAAGGAGCATGTAACCAGGTCTCTCACTTTAACAAAGAGAAGGAATAAAGCCAGGTGAAGAAACTGAGAAAGAATTACTCCCCAAATGTTGTAAAGACCAGAAGCTTCTATGAACAAGTTTTAAATGTTTTGGTTACAAGTAATTCTGGTAATAGTTGATCTATTCCAGGGCATAGAGAAATAAAACCCGGTTACAAAAATGAGTTAAAGGTCTAGAAAGTAAACTCATGGGCAAGATAGATACAAAAATATAAAGTAAGATACCACTTAATACCCAAAATGTATTAAAATATCAATATGTAATTACTAGAGAGCTTTCATTCCAGAATGCATGACAATTCAATGCAAAAATACGTCAATAAAACCTGTCATACAGTAGGCTAAATGAAAAATGAATATGATCTTTTAAATCATCATTAATGATAGTTTTTGTATTTTTAACCTAAGAGGTAGTACTACTATTTCTCCCATTTTCCAGATGAGGAAGTTGTAGTTTAGAAAGTTTAATTGGCTTATCCTGGAATTATAGTTAATTTTTGAGCTGTGATAATATTAATGTGATTATGTTTAAAACAATGAGTCCTTATCTTTTAGTGAAAGTTACAGAAATAAGTAACATATGAAGCACATATAAAATAACACAATTTCTGGAACTTGCTTCAAAATAGAATGGGTGTTTTGGACCTGAGGGAGGATATAGATAAATCAAGAGTAGTCATTAGTTGTTAACTGTTGAATCCAGGTAATAGATAAACAGATGTTCATTTTACTATATCTCTACTGTTGATTGTGTTTGCAATTTTCCCTAATAAAAGTTTAAAAAATAAAATTGCTTGTCTTAGAAATAAACTTTATAGGACTCATGTGAAGAGAAATTTAAAATTCCAGTAATTGACACTAGGAAGGTGAATAAATTGAGAGTAAGCCATTGCTTGAATGAGAATGTTAATGATAAAAATTATCCCAAAATTAATACTAAAAGTTTAACAATTGTAATCTTAGCACATCTTTTTATCTGCATTGAAGGATGTTTAAAGTATAAAAGAAAACAATAAATGTACAAGAAAAATCCATAAACAAGGAAAGCAATAAATAAATATTCATGCTAATATATACTATGCTTTGCTATGAAACTGAACTCATTAAAATGTTAAAGTACTAAAATCTAATAGATAGAAAGATTATTGGAGTAGCAGAACCAGAAAAAATGACGAAGAAATCAAGATAATTTATGATAAAAGTGGCATTTCAAATTGGCGATGAAAGAATGAATTATTCATTACTGTTTCAGGAAAATTGTATAATCACTGAAGTAAAAATTAAATGAGATTTCTACACAATTATTTTTCTAAAATATACTTCTGTAAAGTTAAACGCAAATATTAGTAGAAAAACCATCAACATACTAGAAAAAATATTGGTAATTATTCATGGAATCTTGTATTGAATGAAATATTTGTACATATGAAACAAAGCCAGAAAATGTGAAGTTAGAGTGAATAGCTTTGGCAACATAAACATTTAAAAAATTTGTGAAAAAAAAAAAAAATCTCAATGTGAAAAAAAACACACAAAAAACAACTTGTATTTCATAATACTTCCTGATCAAAGCAATTGGGAAATGCAACAGCTTCATTGTCCCATACTATAGCCACTAACCCCATTTCATATGGCTATGGAGCACTCGAAATAAGGTTGTTCCTAATTGAGATGTGTTTTAAGCACGAAATGCACACTAGATTTTGAAGACAAAGAGAAGAATTATAAAGTATTGCATTAATAATTTTATATTGCTTTCATGTCAAAATAATAATATTTTGGATATATGGAATTAAATAAATACCTTATTAAAATTAACTTCACCTCTGTTCTTCTCCTTTTTTTTCTTAATGTGGCTACTAGAAATATATAAGCTGTACATGTGATTTGCATTCTGTATCTATTGGAGAGCGTAACGCTGGTCGAGAGCTCCACTGAGTTCAGACCAGCTGAGCCAGCGTTTTGCTAAGCTTCAAAATTGGGAGAGAGGATAAACGCCTATATCCAATCTTTTTTTTTTTTTTTTTTCCTTTTTTTCTGAAAGACCTAAATAAATGGAGAGCTATACTATTTTTACAGATATGAAAGCTCAAAATCACATAAACATCAATTGTCATTTAATTTATCTGAAATTCAATGCAATTTCAACCAAATTGCAGAAGGGTTTTTCATGTATCTTGACAAACTAATTCTAAAATTGATCTGGAAGAGCAAAACAGTAAGAATAGCTAATATCTTTCTGAGGAAGAAGAGTAAGGGTTATGTCTGTCCTACCAGATACTAAGGTTTACTATAAGCCTGTAATAGTAAGGCCAATATGAAATCGTCACAGGGATTGAAAAATAGTGACTGATGGAACAAAATAACGATCTGGGAAATAGACTGTTTTACTTGTACAACTTGACATATCACAAAGCTGGAATTGAAGATAATTGTGGAATGGAGAGCCTATTTAATCAGGTTGACTGAACAATTCATTGTCCACATAAACGGGATCTTTAAGTTGGATTCTTACTTTCCACCATACATAAAAACCAATTCCAGATGAATTAAGGATTTAAAAAATTGAAGGAGAATGTCTGAGACCTTAGAAGAAAATAAAGACTAATATTTATTTTTGTTCTAAATTTGAACTAGGGAAAGATAAAATACATTCAAAGCATTAAGAGATAGATAAATTCCACCACTTGTTAATTTAAAAACTTCTGTTCAACAATAGACAGTGAAAAGATAAGACACAAACTGAGAAATGTGTGCAATATATGCAATTTAGGATTAGTAACACCCTAACAAATCAATTAAAAAAGGAAAATCACAATAGGAAATTAGGAGAAAGATATAAACTGGTATCTCACAAAAGAGGAAACAATGATGACAGAACAAAGACATGAAAATATATTTAACCTCATAGTAATAAGGGAAATACAAATTACCATTTAAAACCCATTGACATAATTTCATTCCCAGAGATGATAATTTCCACAACAGTTAAGAAGTCAGACAAATCCAAGTATTAGAGAGGAGAGAAATCAATGGATTTCTGGTGGAAGTATAAATATCCGGAGAAATAAGCTGGCATTATTTTGTGGGGTTGAATATCTGTGCAACCAATGATCCAGCAATTTCACTTCCATGTAAACACATTATATGCTTTCTTTCTGTCAAGAGTATGGCAGGTCAGAGAAGTGAGCAGCGATAAATACGCAGCGCATGGGGGATTTTTGGGTTAGTGAAAATACTCTCTGATACTATAATAATGAATGCATGTCAGGACGCATTTGTCCAAAGCCATAGAATGTACAACACTAGGAGCAAACCCTAATGCAAACTTTGGACTTTAAGTGATTATGATGTGTCAGTGTTGATTCATCTGCTGTACCACTCTGGTGGGGAATGTTGCTAGTGGGGGGAGGCTATGTATGTGTGTGTGTGTGGGGGGCAGGGGGCATATGAGAAATATTTGTATTTTCCTCTCAATTTTGCTGTGAACCAAAACTTTCTCTAAAAGAAATAAAGTCTTAAAAAATATTGTGACAAAGCTATTGTAATAGAAGTAAAAAATTAACAAGAAAAGAAAGAAGGAAGGAAGAAAGGAAAGAGGGAAGGAAGGAAGGAAGGAAGGAAGAAGGAAGGAAGGAAGGAAGGAAGGGGAGAGTAAAGAAGAAAAAGAGGGATGAAAGAGTGGAAGGAGGAAGGGAGGGAAAGAGAAAGTCAGTAAAGAAGAAAGATGAAAGAAGAGAGGGAGAAAAAGAGGACGAAGCCAAGAAAGACCTCAAATATACAGAAAAATGGATAAGTGGAATGATTTATTCACCTACTTGGATACTTTGCACATGGAAATGAATGATAAAGCTGTATGGCACAATATGGCAAAAAAGAAATATTCTAGAACATAAATATTTAAATATATGCTGCTTTATAAGTAGCACCTTGAGGGTCTATAAACTTACTCCAGCAATGTTCTAAACTATTTGCTTAAGGCTCTTTTAAAATTGCTTTGTCATACCTTCAGCAAAAATGATGTTAGCCATTTTGATCACCTGCCTTATTAACTATATTTAGCTGTGAACAGAGGTGAAGAACACAAGTTTTAGAGTCACCGAGGCTCTAATGAATATGGTATAATCAATCTAATAACTCTACTCACAGTATGATACTGTGTTTACAAACATCAAAAGAAGGGAAACTGACAATTTCATGTTTATGAATGAATATGTAAGTAGTAAAAAATGTAAGGCTACAGAAGGATATAAAAATAACATTCATTGTGTCGTCACATTTGTGGGAGAAGCAGTGGGTAAGGAGGAACACACAGATAAGATGATACTGTGTAATTATACTTCCTAATAGATATTCATTTTGATTGTGTTTTAGTTTATACATATATGTTACATTTATTTTTCCCATATATCAAATACTATCACATTAAAAATAAGTGAATATATAAACATGCATTCAAACAAATGGTGACTTGAGAAGAAAGATGACGGTTGCTTTTTCATTGGAACCTTCCCCTTACCCCTTGACCGTCCTCCCTTTCTTTCCTCTCCCGCACCTTCATTCTAGAGCCAGTTTATTTTCTTTAGATTCTCTGTTTGGCTCACTGAGTCATTTATTACCGAATAATTCATGAGGTTATTCAAATCTATGCTTAGCGCGGTGCCTGACTCCTCATTACTGGATGCACATCAGGTTAAAAACAATCAGTGAGTCCCTGTTTCAGACTGTGGAAATATTGCAAATGATAATTCTAAAAGAATGTCTCAAGCTGGACACCCACCTATTTGGTACCAAATTGCATAAGTCATCTGAAAAGTAGATTTTGTTCCAACTTTCAAGAAACAGTACAGTCCAACATATCTGCAGGGAAATTGGATTTTTCATAATATGTTCTTAAGAGAAAGCAGTAAAAAGAGCATCATAAAACAGGAGAAGCAAAATGCATATGTGCCTTTCTGAAAATGTTGTAAAAGCTGACGATGATATTTCTCCTTTGGGCATTAGATCAATCTCATGCATAAACACTGAAACAGAATGAGACTTACTAAAGAAATAGATCATTGACTGTCTAAAAGCATTTGTGTTATGGGACTAGGAGAAAAATGGAGAATGTTTTCTGTCTCTGCAGTACAGCAGAGACATTTTAGATGGAATATATACATGTGTGTATATATCATAGTAAAAATTCTTTGAAAAATACAAGCTCAGATATATAAAAACAAAAATAATTAAAGAATAACAAAAGCTTCCAACTTTATTATTATAAGAATAAGAAATGACAACTGCAGATAGAGTTCTAAAGAGAACACTTTTGCCCCAGTAATTCTTTCTGCTTGCAGGGGCCTTGTTCCATTTTTAGAAGAGTTCAAGTTATGTCAAGTAAGATCATATGTATCTCTTCAGCATTTGCATATTATTTTGGGAATGACATCACATTTGCTGGTGCGATCACAGAGATGGACCTATGGTATTGACTTGGTGAATGGATCAAAATTACGACCTATGTTTCCTGAATCCTTATTTCTAGCTATTTTTCCATTTCTGCCTCTTATAAACATCACTCCATTTTCTTGTTCTTTGTTATATCTTAACAAATGTGACATTCCTTGCATTCTTTAGGAAGAATAAGAGCAAAGATAGAAACAGGCTAAAAGAGACATCAGACATCTTTCAGTGTTGGCGTTTATTATATATGGCGTTGCCATATTATATATGGTAACCTTAAAAATTAAACCACAAGGGTTATCAAGCAGCAAACGAGCATATTCAGGACTAGCAGAGGAATTACAATTCTGGGCATGCAAACAACGGCAAACTATTGGCAAGTCTGGAGAACAAAGGAGAGGAGCGTGCTTATAAAAAGGAAGGGAGGAAGTTGAGAGGGGTGGTTTTGAACAAAAGTTCATTGGAGGAGAGCAAGAGTTTGGGGTTGTGGTGGCTTCTCATTGGCTCAGTTGTAGTGGCTTCAATTGGCTGAGTTGTTTCTGGACAGGACAAAATCTTTCTTCTCTCTACCCAGGGTATGTAAAATAGGCTGCGATGAGGGATGTGTGCCTGAGAGACCTCCCTCTTGACTTCCTGACTCCATTTTGAATGAGTTGTTCCTTAATCATTTTCACATTTGCTTAACTAATTTTTTGAATTGAATGCAGTTTGATTTTTTCTTTGTTTTTATTTCAGATCTTAAAATCATAAGGAAGTGAGAGTTTATCTTAAGTAACCACTTCTCATTGGGAGGGAGTTTAGCATATTGATTCTTCCAGTTCAGACTGGAGTCAAATAATTATTTTAATGGAAATGTTACTATAGGCAGGACCAAGGAGCGAGAGGGGGGAGGAAAGGAAGGAGGAAAGGAAGCAGGAAACAAAGAAAAGAGGAGATGAGATCATTCATAAGAAAAGGCGCAGCTACAGCTAATTGTATTGGATCATAACACTATTAGCATTGCGGTCAGAAAAAATTCTCCAGCCCCTGTGCTGCCATGACAGTCCCTACAAGAGGAATCTCACTTCCCAAAGAGAAGGAGTGGTCAGCGGAAACCCGCCCTGTGGAATGCCCTGGGAACCCCTCTAATGGCACCCCTGAATATTTTGTGCCCTCATTCAAATATCCTAAGTTTCTTTGTTCTTTAGTGCAGTTGCCTTTTTCCTGGGCCTGTCTACTCTCCACCATCTTGAGAGTGTACCGTACTATTCCCCTTCTTTTAATAAATCCTTGGCTTCCTGGCTTTGTTTGCATGTGTTAATATTTTGGTATGTCCTGGAATTCCATCCCATGACGTTTAGCAAGAACTCTTTCCATCCCCGGTAACAGATATATTTCTATTAGAATAATATTATTCGAAAACTATAGCCCTAATCAAATGCATCTCTGTCCACTTCATTTCCACATCCACACAGATGAAGGTGGTTGGAAATAAACACATTAACATGCTGACTAGTCTGACTTTGAATTTGTAACTTCAAACTTCAAGGGGCCCTAAAATGCTGCCTGACAATCACACTACATTTTCCTGGTTCATTCATTCTGGCACTTTCTAAGGTGACTCATATTTCTAATCTCTTCTGAAAATCTCAACCCTTATTAAGATTGCCGGATTTAGCAAATGAAAAATACAAGATGCAAGGTAAATTTTAATTATTTCTAAGTGCTGTGCCTATGAACTTTGAGATAAAATAACAAGATTGCAAGGGCATAGCTACACTAAAAAAACAAACAAAAAAAAATCCGTTCTTTTTCTAAAATATACCTCTGCTTTTAAAAATTATTTCCCCTTATGATTTGGCACTCCCGCAAAGTTCCTTGTTTCACAGAATTTGTTTATGAAATTCTTTTCAGTCTGTGTTCCATTAACATTGTAACATAGCTTCTATAGTGGTCACATCCAACTTCTTTTGTTCACTGAAAATAGGTTAACGAGAAAACACACTCAATATTAGCACTCTAAGCCAGTAGTATATAATCATGCACTGACATAAAGTTAACAAGTCTGAGAATTGCTTTTCAAATTTGATTTGTTGAAACACATAATACCACCTTCCTGGAATAACTAGCTTTTTCATTCTTCAGGTTTAAGTGGCATCTTAAATTTTTTTTTATTATTATTTTATATTAATTGCAGGTGTATAGCATAGTTTGTTAGACATTTATATAATTTAAGAAGGGATCCCCCTGACTAGTCTAGTACTCACCTGGCAGTATACATGCTTATTACTGTATTATTGACTATATTCCCTATGCTTTACTTTATATGTGGCATCTCTTGATCAATAAATTTTCAAATGCTGTTCGCTGAGTAGAAGGAGAATTGTCTTCAGTTTCATTCCTTTGTTCTTCACTACACGTGGTTATTCCACTTATTTCCATAGAGCATTCATGTAAAAGAATAAAATTCTTTAAGATAGGAAATACGTTTCAGTAGGCAGTCATGGCAAGTTCCATAATAATTACAGACTAAAGATAGTATTCCTTTTCCATTCATAGTAATGTCGTTTTTAAAAACAGCCTTTACACTTAAAGGGATAAATTTGTCATCAGTTCTTTCTCTAACATATTCCACAGGTTTTTTTTAAGCAACAAAGTACTTCAATTACACTGTTTGCTTCTTTTGACTCACATAATCCTATTGCTAAAGAGATATTTAAAATTATGAACAAGAAATAAGAAGTAAACACTCAATGGAATATTTTAAAAGTCAGCAAGAATTTTGGTTTGGGGGCTCTTCTTAGAAATTAGAGTTTAATTTCTTTCCTTCAAATAAACTGGAGATTCTCTCAACTGTATCTGTTAAAGAGAGCCAATGAGGTTTTGAAATGTGACAGAACTGAAAAATACTGACTTTCAACAAAATCACAAAAATTCTTTAATTCTTACTTTGACAGTGCAAATGCTGAAATTAGAGAACAATTGCATACAACCCCTTCAATGCCAATAGAAATGATATGGAATGCTCTCTGAGCAGTGTCGTACAGAATATGGACAGAACAGCCAACACTTTCCACAGAAGCATCCATACTTGGCTTCAACTTTGCATAAATCTTGTTTGCACTTTTACACAGACATTTACCAAAATTTGTATTTATATTACTTTTATAAAGAGTGAAAAAAAAATTCTAATTACCTACTAACTCAAAAATACTCTGAAAAAAAATTGCTGTTTTTTCCTAATGTTTCATCTGAAAATAATTTTATTTCCCATAGCCTTATAAACAAGCCCTTTTTCATGTGAAAAACATTGCACAAGCAAAAGTTTTTCTTCTGCATTGTGATTATTTGTATCATGACAATTTCGTAAAAGTAAAGAGCATTTAGATATTTGATAATCTCTGTAATAGTAAATATAGCAACTTATTATTATTGTAGTAAGTTTAATTCTGGAACTTGAAAATTGATTGCAATTTTAGAATCAGAAAATACTTTTGGTAGCTTTATGTTCAAGGTGTGTGTGCTGAAAGATTATTGTTGATATATGGTAGGGAGAGCATTACTACTTCTATTGCAATTGTTTCTTCAGATGAGTTTCACTTAATCAAAATTTTTGTTATTTTGTCACTATTTTGGTATTAGTTGAGGAAATCATCCATCTCTTATGTCAATACACTGGTTTATATCTGACTTTCCACTATTTTCAGTATTGAATAAATAATTTCATTCGGCACCACAAAGAGCTCCAAAAGGATTCTCCTTTTTCGGGAATGTCCACTTTTCAGAAAATTTATCACAACATTTACAATTTTGACATTTAGGGGTATAAATTAAAAAAAAAAAAAAGATAATAGAAACTACCACAAGAATGGAATATTTTGAATTTCATAATCTCACTCAGCTTTGTTGCCTCTGTCACTTACAAGTCCAAATTCCTAAGTAATTGTAAACAGGGGTTGAGTTGTTGAAAGTGTTGGGGATTTGCAACCAATAAACTGAAATATTTGATGTAAAAATATAAACTTTCATTTTGCCTACAAGTGAAAAGGATACTTGTAAGGCATTGTCTCTGTAAACAAAGCCAGAAATGATGTTACATAAGATTTTGAGAAGCCTGACTTTCAGAGATTGGCAGACTTTCAGAAGAGGGAGTGTTTAGGGTGCCTATGTCAGGGGGTCACTGTATTAAAACTGATGTTGGTCAGCTCTCTTTCAGAAACACAGAAAGTAACTGAGGTACTTGCTGATTGGCTACTGCTGTCATTGATTGGCTGTTTAAGGAGTCATAGTTACTTGAGTAAGGCTGTTGTTGATTGGCTGATTTTCAAAATATGTTACCTAATGGTGGTAACATATTCACAACTTGGAACTTTGGTCAAAGAACAATCTTTTTTTTTTTCCCCCCGGAATATGAAAAATAAGTATTTGATTCTCTTTTTCTGGCCATCTCTCAGCCAAACCTGTAAGAAGGACCATTAGGGATTGTCCAGATTTATTTGTGAACTTATGACTTTCAGATAGGTTGCCAATTAAGTAACTTAAGCTACCAATTTGTGTGTGAGAAAAATAACTCTAACAAAGTTTTGTTGTTTATTGAAAAATCTGAGTATAGAACATTTAGGGTATTCTAACAAAGCCAATACAGGACACAGGGTAAATTGATTAGCGACAGCACATGTTCTATCAAGAGAGGACACCTGATAATCTAGTCCTCAACTTTCATCATCACTTTTGGTTATTAAGTTTATTCTCTGTTTTGTTGAGAAAATAAAAGCAGGAGAAAGAGAACTTTCCATGAACTCAGCCTACCCCATCTACCCACTTACTTAAATTTGTTCTCATTTGCCTTGACTTTTCTCCAGTTAATATAGATAAATTTTCTGTGCAGCTAATAAAGACAAACAATTCCACTTAATAGATCTCATCACCTGTTATGTAAACAGACATTTTTAAAATTAATTATCTTTTCTAAAATTTGTGTCTGTAGTAAAGTCCCCTTCCTAGGACTTCAGACCTGTATCTCCAACTGCCTCCCGAGCATTCCCACGTGGTTGCCTGATAAGCATTGCTGTCTTTAAGTGTCCATAACTAAGATCCTAATCCATCCCTCAAGAAGCTCCAATACCAAGATCACTAAACCTGTGCTTCAGTATTTCCTTTCTCAGTCAAAGATGATGCTATCCTTCCAATCATGCAAGCCACAATCTCTACATTCATTCTGTCAGAAAATTTAGTTTTCCTACCTTTGAATCAGATCCAGGATCTAACCACTTCTCATTGCTTGCTTGATAACACCCTGATCCAAGCCAAATCCAGTCCCTTTATTGGTCTAGCTGCTTCTATCTTTGCCTGTTTTCAGTCTTTTCTTAGAACAACAGCAGAGTGTTCCTATTAATACAAAGTCAGAATGTGACAGGACTGTTCTCATTATCTTTCAATTACCCACCACCTCACTGACAACAACAAACAACAACAACAACAACAAACAACAAAAGAAACAAAAGCCACGATCATCAAGACACTGCAGGATCTGCCTCTTGTTGAATCTCCGATTACTTTTCCTTTTACTTACTCAGCTCTAGCCTCAGTGTCTTCCTTGCTATTCTCAAATACTAGGCAGAGTCCATTTCAGGATGTTGCTGTTCTCACTGCCCAGCATGTTTCCCCTAGATGTTCCCATGGCTCCCTCGCTTACCTAGTGCAGGTGTCTATTCAAATGTTACCATCTCACCTAATTATGCTGTTAAAGATTACAACATCCCAATGCTTCATATTCCCTTTTCCTCCTTTATTTTTCTCTAAAACAGTTGTCATCATCTAACACTATATATTTAACTATTTATGCTTTGTCTCCCCCGACTAGAATGTAAACTCAATGAACGCAGGGGTTCTTGTTTGTTTTGTTTATTTCTATATTCCTGGCCATTAGAATTTTGCTCAAGTATTTAATGAATATTTATTATTGCTATGTTTATTTTGTTGTTGGTGGTACTGTCATTGTTAAGAACTACTGTAATCTCACAAAAA
The DNA here is from genome assembly GCF_057876585.1 of Rhinolophus sinicus. NCBI lineage: Eukaryota > Metazoa > Chordata > Mammalia > Chiroptera > Rhinolophidae > Rhinolophus > Rhinolophus sinicus. The sequence continues at coordinate 166,937,480 of NC_142502.1, forward strand.
ATTTAGGGACATTAAATTGCTTTTGAAATCTATTTAATGTCCTGCTAGCATAGGTTTACCCTTTCTCCAAATGGTTCACCTGACTAAAGATATTCAATTTATCATAATGAATACTTGTTGAATATCTATTATCTGCTGAATATTGACCTACATTTTTGATTGGGTGATAAATCATATAAATACAATGTATTATTCTCAAAAAACTTAAATATTTTTAAAGATAGGATAGGCATATAAAAAATAAAAGCAAATGAATGGATGATAAAATATTCAGTCATTATTTCAAATATTCAACAAATATTTCTTCAGTTGATATCACCCAAGCCCAATCTAGATGTCATGAATATAAATAAATAGAAAGGAGACTGATCCTTATGAGGTGATATTCTAATCAAATGCCCGACATGCGCTGAACAGAAAATAAGAATGGTCAGAACTAATGAGGGAGAAATACTAAAGATGAAATTCTAAAGAGAGATGGCATAGGACTTTTTGTCTGGACAATTCAGAACATATTTCCTTTCCTTTTCACTCCCTTAAATCATGATTAAGATTTAGACTCGGGCTTATGCTCTCTTTATGCTCTTTGTATATGTTATCTCTACACATAAATTTGTCTACAATGCACTTGTGAGAAATATCATTAATTTGAAGGAAGTTAGGCCACATTCAAATCTACTTTGGTAATGGACTATATGTGGACTAATATGGTTCTTTGATTATTTACTCATCTGGCGGGGGCAGAGCTCTGGGTATGTATACAATGAGTATGTCTCTGTATCTGCAAGACCTGATTACACAGTTTGTGTCATGCTCTGCCGTGGGCTGAAAGCCATCTGCTTAGGTCTCTGAATGGGTATGTAACATTGTTAATTCTTCAGAGTTGCCCCATCTAAGTGTTCCAGTGCACTCAGTTTGCCCTATTTCCTAGCAACTGTTTCCATCTAATTTGTTTTCCTGTAGCAAGCTTTCTTGTGTCTCTTCCTCTTGTTACATAGACTTACCAGTGTCTAATAGCCTTTAAACTATATGTCAGTCAAACTAGTTTTCCCCAGAAGAGCAGGGGACTGGGTAACACCATGTACCTTCAATGGTGCAATTTTAAGCTTTGGGCCAAAACATACATTTCAGAGAGCTCTGGTCACGTACCTTTTTGATATTGTTTTATTTTATCGTATAAAAAGACCTTTATGGTGAGAAACCACCTTCTTCATCTGAAACTAATATAAAATAATAGTGAATGTCAACCATATATATATATATATATATATATATATATATATATATACACACACACACACACACACACACACACACACACACACACACACATAGTCATAGGGTGTAAAGTACAGCATAGGGAATATAGTCAATTGTATTGGAATAGCTGTGTACGGTGTCAGATGGGTAGTAGACTTGTTGGGGTTATCACTTTATTGCGGGGTATAAATGTCTAATCATTACATTGTTTTGTAGACCTGAAACTAATAATAATAATAAAAAAAGAAACCACTTTCTTCCCCAGGGGCTGTCTATTAAAAGCTGCGTAGGTAATTTTTACTTTTCTAAATGCAGCTTGTGATTCATCCAAATTATGTGGACTTGCTCTAGTGTGAACAAATCATTTATTTGTTCATTGTTCTCCTTACTAGCTCTCTCCCTAACTTATAATGACTATTAAGGAAAAAGAGCTTTAAATACATTAATGAGCCATTGATAAAGCACAGCTTGTGTATAGGATAGTAGCCAACTTTCATAGAACGATGATAGAGAGGTGGCAACTTACTTTGCCTATGGTCAGTTTATAATGCCTAATTCAAACAGGCATGTACTGGTACGTATGAATGATAACATTATGAGCTATTGTTTGTAATATATGCCAAATTTTATGTATGTTATATAGTACACCTGCACTGGTAAGATTTATGCCATCAACTCCTCTCTTTGGGGGACACCTTCCCAAGTGAAGGATGAGCAGGTGAGGTCTAGCACATCTACACAGACTCTCCAAGGCACTCTACTCCCTACCAGCAGAATGAACAAGGAAGTGGAAAGGAGCCAGCATTATTCTTAGGGAAAATCCATCTTCATGGAAATCTGTGATGGCAAAATGTCATGCTGCATTAACTGTAATATAATTGATGCTATTTTGTTGATGAAAACTCAGGTACATTGGAAGGAGAAATAAAAATGACAGCCTTGTGGCATGGATGAAACATGTTTAGACTAACGGCGAAAACTGGAAGGCTGCTTCTACAGAAGTGGTTTTCAGTTGGAAAGGGACATCAGAACCACCTGGAAAGCTTTATAAAAACACACTTGGCCAAGACCAACTCATGGGGAGCTTCTTCAAGCACACAGTGGGGTTTCAGAGGCACATGATAAAAAAGTATCATTGAAAGTTTTTGGAAAAATAAAGGCCTATGTATTCAGTACCAAAATAATGCAAATCTGTAATGAGAAGCAGGCATTTAATTTAATACATAATTAAGGAACACTCTTTAGATAAGTAAATGTTTAGAGGTGACTAAAACTGTGACTACCTGTAAATTAGGTAGCTTTCAGATATGAAGAATGGATTCTTTTATCATTTAAAAAAATTACTATAATAGCATTGTCTTGCAATTTGGCTTCTGCCTCTTCTACCCAAGTTACTCAGTATCAGTATCTTTAATGATGAGGAATTATTTACAGTGATTCTAATTGAAGGAGCTGTTGCTATCTTTCAGAAATCCATTCGAATTGCCAGTTCTTACTGCAAAAATTTTGCCGACAATTCAAGTCCATAGATATCTGTCATTCTTATTTTTTGAGATCGATATTGCCTCTATGCATTGTATTATGATTATAGGCCTCTGGAAAACTAATAGGATCCTATCTAACCCATAGATATACGTGTTTTGTCCTGCCTGCCCACTTCTCCCATATCTGGCATCTAACTTTGTACATAGAAGATACCCAGATGCCTTTTGAATGAATGAATAAGTGAGTGAATGAATTAAAAATATTTTAAGGAGTCTGGCCAAGACCAAGTGTGATGCTGAAGTTTGAGATTTTCTAGCTAGAGTTGGAAAACCCTATTTTACATACACAATGAGTGTTGTGTTGCCTGTGTAACAAGCACTTGACTACTAACATCCGTTACCTTAATACCATCCATGAGCCTCTACCATCCCCTCCCCTTTACTGGCTCACATCATCCTCTTCTGCCATTTGGGGGTATTTGGTTCCTTCACAGTACACTGACACCTTTTCCTTTTTTTTTTTTTTTTTAAAGGAAAACAATAAAAGAAAATAAAGGGAAAGAAAAAAAAAAAAAAAAAGAGAAGGAAAAGCACTATCACCTCCCTACCTTCTACCCCATATTCAACCACGCCATCCCTCTTCATGTTTCTTTTGCCCTGATGTGACAACTGCAAAGCTTTCTGATACATGAGAAAACACAAGTCCAGAGCAACTAAAAATTTATTACTGTTTTGGAAAAATAAATACAAAACCTTTTGAAATGTATCAATACTTTGGCTTACAAACGGGGTTTTATTAAGTTAAAAAGTCCCAGCTTTCCCTTCATGAATGATTCAGACCACTGAGATTTCAGATCTGGAAATGTAATATAGAAGTAGCTCAGTGTGCTTGATCTGTTGCAGTTTACTTAATCCAGTTGACTTCATTTTGATTTGTGTGGATCAGGCCAATTAACTATATTTCATTCTTTGAATTTCTGTCTGATTAATCTGATTTAGATTGGCTTTAGGCCACCAAAAGTTATATGCCTAGCTGTCTGTCTCAGAAACTTTACCAACATTTATACCCTAGATTCAATTATTAGAGTTTAGTTGGAGCTACAGCACAGAATTACAGATTAAGCAGCTTTCCATGGATCACTAACATTATCCTAAGCCTGCCATCCTTGTGAATAGTGGACATACAGTCCTTTTCAAAGGACACATCTTGACCCTCAGGTCCCAGTGTGTGAATTCCATCCTCTTTAAACGTATTTCAGACAGTCTGGCTAACTTGTTGTGGTAACTGTGTGAATTGATCCTGTTCTCCTTTAACAAACTTTTTTTCCCCTCACTTAAAAAAACAGTCTATCATCAATTTTAAACTTTATATTTATTAAATTAAAGTAACTTTGTGTGTGTGTGTGTGTGTGTGTGTGTGTGTGTGTGTGTTGGTTTTGAAAATATTTAGGTATGTGATACTATTTCCTAGAATTTAAATCAATCCATACTTTTGAAGAGGGGAAAAAAATCAGAAGGAGAAAAAAAGAAAGAAAAATCTTCTGTTTTCCAATGAACAAAGCTGATTTCCTTTTTTTTTTTTTGATAAATGGAAATTCATTATCAGTATAGCAAACATAATATTGTTGTTTACATGAATCCAGTGTTAATTAATCAAGCTAAACTTCGTAAACTGTAATTGGAGTAGCAACATTGCTGAAAGACTCCGGAATTTCATTTCACACGGACAAGCTAAATAATCATTGTGGAAAAAGTGGCAATTTCCTGTGAACGTTAATCATTTGCTCCATGTGATTTATTCTTCTAGTAATTGAATATAATGATTACAATAGATTTGAGATTGTACTACATTTAAGGAAACGAAAAAAAATATTTAAAATTAGGTATATTGATCAGATATTGTCTGTAACATAAACTAATAACAACACTGATCCCTCCCAGGGATAGCCATCCTAACAAACTCACGATGATGTTTCTCCACATAGCATCTAAAACAAAACAGCGTTGCTTCCCAATGAGCCTATTGGTCGCTTTCTCAGAATCTACAGATGTATTTTATACTTGACTTAAAATGAGTTACCAGAAGCAGATCCTGAGATGAAGACTTGTACAAGTCATTTATCAAGAAGTGCTTCCAGAGAAGGCCAGGGATAGGAAGAGTAGGTTAGGAAAAGCAAGAAGACAAGCGACAGTGAGGTCCTAGGCAGAGGTCCCACGGAGCACTGTTTCATCTGTCTGAACCAAGTGGCTCCAGTAGGTGAGAAAAGCTGTCCTTCAGTAAAGATCACAAAGACTGGCTGTTAAAAGCTCATGGGTTGGGCTGGGGTGTGAGGCGCAGAAATGGTAGAACTGGGCATTGTCTTCTGTAGTACTTCCATGGCCTGCAGGATTTGGGTGCCTCTTATCCCATTTACCAATCTCTAAGGTCTTGAGTTCAGGATCCTCCATCTCCCAGTGAAGTTGTCCCAACAGATGTCACTTAAAGAAAAGACAAGCTCTCTTCAGGCAACTCTGCCAGAATTGTAGACTCACAAACAACAAAAAAATGGTTGTTGCTGTTTTAAGCCACTCAATGTTAGGGTGGTTTATTCTACAACCTAAATATCTGATTTCTTTACTTGTTCTAACTGTGCTTGATAGTATATAGGATACAAATAATTTTCGTTATTAATTGTATATCTGTTACGTTTCCAAACTCTTTTCTAGTTTTTGGATTCACAGATATCTAGCAGTGAAAATCTCATCCTTATATTCCTTTTGTCCAGATTTAGAGAGGATGCTTCTAACATTTTAACTTTAAAATTAGTAATAGGAGGGTGATATCAGCAATATGGTGCAAAAGTAATCCCCAGACCCGCCTTTTTCCTATGGAGACACCAGCTCAACAACAGTGCGTGGACTAATTCCCTTTGTGAGAAATTCAGAAACCAATGGAGAGACTTCTGTACCCAACGCAAGAGCAAAACCAGCCACATTGTAACGGGTAGGAAAAGTCAGGGCACTTGCCATAGTTCCTCCCTTTGGCTCAGCATAGTGCAATCAGGAGAAAACATCCAACTCCTGGATTCTTCCTGGAGAGAGAAAGAAAAGACTGAAATATAAGTCCAATAGTCAGACTTTCAAGGGGACTGTTTCTGTTTTCCTTGAATCTAAGTGCTGACAGGAAAGGGTGATAGTTTGGAGGTGACTGAAAACAGAGGCTACGATTTGAACCAACACATATTTATTTGCCATGGTTCTTCTCCCAACTCGGTGCAAAATGAGCAGAGAAAACCCCAAACTCTTCACTACTCCCCAAGAAGAGAAAGAGTTTGAGCTTGTGCCCAACATTCTGGCTTCTTCTCAGGGGGCTGCCCAGAGGTTTGGTTTCTGTCTCACCTGTATTGGAGCCCCGAAGGGACCTGAATAGTCTAGATGCCTGCAGTACAACTGAGAACAAAACAAATCTGAGTTGCTTGCTGCTTCTCCGAAAGACCTGTGGTACAGAAGAGAGAGCCAGTACAGCTTGGTGGTCTTCCCCTCAGGACAGAAAGAGGAGTAGAACCAATATTCGAGCTTTTCGGCAGGGGTAGTGGGGAAGGAGCCACCTGTGGGACTAGTTTCTGTCTTGCCTGACTTGGTGCATTGATGGCACCCAGGACACTACAGAAGTCAAGAGGCTATTGCGAACAAGGAGCTGGGGGGTCCTGTGGCAGCTTCAGAGAACCTGCAGAACTGCACACAGACACAAGAGGGCGCAAGAGATTATGAACGCTGGAAAAAAGCCCTGCAATTCCTTCTAATTGGGAGGGAATTTATATGCACCAGTCCAGAAAAGATGCATCACTAGAAAAGATTTAAGAGGCCTGCAGAATCTCTAATGTGCTGATTAATGAAAGTCATTTCCTGTTTGAAGCCAGTAAGTAAAAACAGGTAGAGGTGGCTGCTCTTTCAAATGTGCAGACCCCAATATGAAGTGGCAAAGTGCACAAAGAGACAAGGAAGTACGATTGTTCCAATCAAAGGAACAAAATAAATTCTTCAGAAACCAACCCTAAAGACATGGAAGTATGTGAATTATCTGACAAAGAACTCAAAGTAACTAACCATCATAAAGATGCTAAAGAGCTCAGGAAAATAATGCATAAACAAAATGGGAATATCAACAAAGAAAAAGGAAATATAACAAAGAACCAAACAGGAATTTTGGATATGGAGAATACAGTAACTGAATTGAAAAATTCACTAGAGAGTTTCAAAAGCAGACTTGATCAAGCAGAAGAAAGAGTCAGCAAACTCTAAGGGAGGTCATTTGAAATGATCTAGTCAGAGAAGCAAAAAAGGTAAAACAATGAAAAAGAATAAAGAAAGTTTTATGTCTAAACTTGGCTAGGTGACAGTTCCCAATTACTCAATCAAACCCTAATCTTACAAAGGTATTTTGTAAACCTGATTGAAATCCACAATTAGTTCACTTTATGTAAGGAATTGTATCCTAGACAATATAGCTGGGCCTGATTCAATAAGTTGAAAGGTTCTAAGAGGAAAGCTGAGACTTTCTTAAAGAAAGAGAAATTCCAGCCATGGATAGGATCTTCAAGTTAGGCCCAAGAGTGCCTGTTAGCCATTCCTGGGGGTCTGCCCTATGGATTTCAGGCTTGTCTGTCCAACACCCACAACTGTGTACACCAATCTCTTGCAATAAATCTTAAAATATATATCTCCTATTGGTTCTGTGTCTTTGGATTAGCCATTACTTACGCAAGTTTCTTAAGCTAATCAGTAGATCATTCATCAGAGCAGATCATTCATGAGCGCAGAAAAGGTGTACCCTCTATTCCTTGCTGCCTCACTTACGCACAGCATCAGTGATGCTCACGAGCACAAAATACCAGCAGATCCATGATGCATGGGAGTTCAGTAAGATTCAAAGTGAGTCTAGGGTAAGGATGTTCATTCTTCAACTGAGTGAAAGAAGGCACTGAGAACCCCAGAGAACAGGTTTTCTTTTGAACTACAACTTGCTTAGCATGCAGACCGAAGGTCATTCATGGAATTCTAAGAAACTCAAATGATCAAGGAATCTTATCATACTCTTTCTTAGTAGTAGTACTTTTTTCCCTGTATTAGCCAACCACTCACGCTAAGCTCAATAAATGTTAGATGCAGAAACACATGATTAGGATATCAAGAATTTCCTTTAATACAAACTATAAAAATCAATGTACAAATATATTGTGGTGTATTCATCTTATACACTATATTTTCTATCATCTGGTTAAAATATATTTATGCATATTTACAGAAAATATGCATTCCTTTTTTGCACCTATCAGACTTCATTTATAAAACACGAATTTAAAGATAAAATTAAGAATTTTGAGAAAATGTTAACAGCTCATTAAACCAAGTTAAGGGGTCTTCTAAGTGCAGGGCCTGTGTGACTGGGTCACATACCCATGAAGCTGGCCCTACCAAGATATGTCTCACAAACAGCATGATATCTATAGGGGAGAATGGTAGAAAAGACTGGAGACTCAGTAGGTCGTTAATGCAGTTATTCGACCTAGAGACACTGATAGATATCCCAAAATGAGGCAAAACATAAAATAAGAAGACAGATAATGTATGAAAACATAGACATATTAAGATTAATGTATTGTTGGAGGTTTGATATAATCTAATAAATCAAAACCTCCTCCTCCCTTCTTAACCAACAGAGAGGAATCACAAAGTAACACATGCAGCTCACAATGAAATATCTGCTTTAATATGAAAAGCATAACACTCAAGAAGTAAAATACGAGAATGAGGCAAAGACCAGAGGCTAAAGTGATGATTCTTGACTCTTTTTCACTCCAAAATAAAGGCATTCAGTGAGAAAAATTGGCATGCCTTCTTTAACCAGAATTAGCTAAGCTTAGACTAAGAGAAAAACCTTAACCAGATCTTCTAGAACTAAGCTTTCCTTAGATGCATTCTACATGGAGTAAGATGAGTCCATCATCCCTGGGCACAGTTAGACCCAAGCCTTGGTCAAGAAGAGTGAAAGAAAGAGCAAGCATTTGAGGGAGGACCATGCATGAGCAGTGTTTTTCAACATATTAATGCATCCAATATAATAATATAGCCTAGGATCCTGCCCACTTCACCAACTGAGTCAGCCGCCTCTTTTTCCCATGGAAAGGAGCCAAAGGGACTGCAGAGTAGAACTGGAAGTCACCTGGAAATAAAGGGGAAGTCATCTCAAGGAAGCGAGAGGCTGGACAAACAGGATTCTCCCTCTTTGAGACTGAATGTGAGAAGTGAGGGAGAGAGATGGTCAGATTCCACATTTCTTCCTTGACAAAATTGGGTGGAAAGTGGATCATTCAAGAGACAGGAATTTATCACCAAAAGCATTAAGTAATTAGAGACTTGGGTCTTTGTTTTATCACTAGACAATTTATTCTGCCATCTGGAAGAACCTCTTACAGCCAAGAGAAGTGGTTGGCAGACTTCCCGATACTCAGACAAGAGGAGTGATAGCCTACACATTTTCTTTTTATAGGTATTAGCTTAAGTAATATAACATTCTGATTTTCAGAAGTAGTTTACTTACTATGGTTTTCCTGATCAGCTCTGTCCCAGGCAACTTATAAAGAGCTCTATGCTAACAAGAAAATAAGCTAACATTCTCCAGTGAAATTAAACACTAATATAAACTTTTTAAATGAAAAATAAAAATTGCAAAACTTTCAAAACCCTTGGGAATAGAATAAAAATACTGTTTAATATAAAGAACTTTCTAACATGTACTTCTAACTTAGCTACTTATTTCTACTTGCCTATCATTGTGGGTCAAGTTGTATAATTATTTGCTTATTTGTGTCTTCCAATTATTGCTCAGTGACTGAACTGAGTAATCTATATTTCATTTATTGCTCTGCCCCCATCACCTTGCACAATAATAAGCACTACTATTGGTTGAACTGTCCCAGTTCCAACATTTTAAATAAATTTCACACTGAATCTTAATCGTATTTCACATGTCACAACCGTGCATTTGGGTCCTGGAGTCTATGACTCAGTTACAGGTAACAGCATCATCTAAATTTTGATTTCTCTTTGCCTACATTCTGGACTCAGGTTAACACTTTGCTGTGCAAACTTTAGCCTGGACCCTTAAAGACATTTTGTTCCTTAATTCATTCAACAATTATTTAGTAATTGTCTTCTTTGTGCTATGCTTTGTACTACACGCTGGAGATTCAAAGGTGAATACAGAACTGGACCTTGTCAGTATTGGGGGTAGGGTTAAAGCTTAATAAAAGGTAGAGATGTAAAAACTAAATACAGTAGACTGTAACCCATGTCATCACAATCACATTAGCAAACAGTGGTTTCTCAAAGGAGAGAGCAATCAATTCTACGTGGGACAATAGTTGGGAAAAATCATACAGTGTAGGTAAATTTGATCCCAATCCTTGGATAAAAGTTAATGTTAGGCAACCTTTTGAGAAAAAAAGAGAGGAATGATGGGTATATTAGGAAAAATGTTATAGAACATGGTCTCAGCCTCCAGAGCTTGATTTGATAATTGGATGTTTCCTGTCAGTCTTCTAAAACTTGATGTAAGTTTCATGAAGGTAGAGACCATGTCTATCTTGCTGGCTGTAGTATCTTTTGTTTTCCTACCACAGTTGTCTAAACATTTGGTCAGTGACTATTTGTTCAATGGTAGCTGAATGAATGAATACACGCGTGACTCAATTTCATACACATCAGGACCACTAGTATTACTTCGTTCCTTCACACTTTATTCTGTTGATCTTTCCCCACTAATTATGTTTTTTGCTATACCCATCCTGTTTCCCCTCTTTTCCTGCTTCAACTTGTACTTCCATTTTGCCATCTTGTGTATAGCAGAAGTATAGCCCATAGATACAATAATAAATACAATGATTGCCCCGTGAACATGTTAGTACAGTTTCACGGGCCATTTCTGAAATACGCTAAAAAGGTTTATCAGTTTTCTATTATGGCTGCCCTCAGTCTGATCACTGCCTATCATCTTGAAAAGAAAATCTAACAAGGTCAGACAGTTCCTCCTTCAATTTAGTAAAGGTTGTTCAATTTACCAGTTTAATTTACCTGTTGCTTAGTTGGTTCATTGTCCCACGATGATTAATTCAACTTAATAATGGTTGTTCAATTTACCAGTTCTATTTACCTGTTGCTTAGTTGGTTCATTGTCCCACGATGATTAATTGTATTCATGATTAATTGTCCCAGGATGATTAGTTTCCTGTGGCGGCTCTAACAAATGACCACCAACTTGGTACCTTAAAACATTTATTCTATTAAAATCCTAGTGGCCAGAAGTCTGAAATTATTCTCACTGGGTCAAAATCAAGGTGTCACAGGGCCATGCTCCCTCTAGAAGCTCTAGAGGAGAACCCCTTTCTTGCTTTTTCCAACTTACAGTGGCATCCAGCATTTCTTGGCTTGTGGCTGAATCACTCCCATTGTTCAAGGTCAGCTTCTTCAAATCTCTCTGTGTTCCATCTTGGCATTTTAATAAAAAAATACAGTTTTTTTCAGGTTTTGAAAATTCAACATGTATAAAAAGTTAAGAATGATGAGGGAAAATCTCTCTTACTCTCAATTTTTTTATTCCAAATGTAACCACTATTAATGTTCTTGTGATTCATTCACAGAAACAAGTTACATATATTCTTGCGTACGTTTCTGTGTGTGCATATATGAATATACTCATAGATTATATATATACACACACACACAACGTGTGTGTATTTTAAACAGTTTCATTTTGTTATAATTTACATATAATAAAATGTATCCATTCTAAGTATACAATTAAATGATTTTATTAAACGTGTAGAGTTGTACAATTACCACAAACCAGTCTTAGTATTTGCTTCAGTCCAAAATGTTCTCTTGATCCAATTTTCAATTAACCACCACTCCTATCCATAGCCCTAGGAAACCATTAATCTGCTTTTTATTTTTATAAATACATATCTTCTAGACTTTCTTTATCAACGGAATTATACAATATATAATCTTTGGTATCTGGCTTCTTTTGCTAAAAACGATGTTTTTCAAATTTATCCAACTTGTAACATGTATCAGTAGCTCATTCATTTTGAATGTTGAATAGTATTGCAATGTATGGAAATACCACATTTTAAAAACTTATTCACAAGTTGACAATTTAAATTATTTTCACTTTTTGGCCATTATGAATAATGCTGCTATGTTAATGTACACGTCTTTGTACAGTCATATGTTTTCATTTCTCTTTGTAAACATTTACACTTAAAAAGAACAGTTAAAGACTAACATTGAATACACATTTTCACATTTATAAATATATATTTTAGGGGCTAACATATACCGGGCATTCTTTTAAGTCTTAGAATACAGCAATGAAGAAAACAGACAAAATCTGCTTCCTTTCTGGTGTGGGGAGACTAACAATGAATAAAATATTGAAGTAAATTCACGTTGTATTTTAAAAGTCAGTTTTTATGGAGAAAGATAAAACTGGGAATGGAGAGAGAAAGTATGTGTTTAAGAAGATTGTGGCTATGGTTGCAAATTTTAAAAATTGCATTATTAGGAAAAAGCAACTATATAAAAATCATTGCCCAGAATTCTGGTGGTGGATAAGGGATTGCATATAATTTAATTTATCCTATAAGTTATGAACTTAACAAGTTTTACTAACTATTTAAATATCACAGTTCATTCACAAATATGATTGCACTTAATATATAGGTATTAATATATAAAAATGTATTAATATTAAAGGTATACATAAATTAAAGGTATATAATATTAATATTAATATAAAAAAGGTATTAATATATAAAATGCATAGTATTGTGGTGAAAAAAGAAACCAAAAAAAGATGAAAGCAAGCTAATAAATATGGAGACAGAATGTAGACTATAATGGAATTCTTATGTATGGTATAAGATACATTTCACTTGAATCTTTCTAAAAGCAAATTCAGCCATTTGCTCAGAGTAATTTTAATAATATTTCTACTAAGAATCCTAGTAATTATGACTACAACAACATGAATACAATCTTCATAATACTTGGTTTTCATTTTTTTGTTTTGTTTTTTATTAGTTTCTGTTAAATTTATTGGGGTGACATTGGTTAGTAAAATTATACAGGTTTCAAATGTGCAATTCTGTAATACATCATCTACATATTACTTTGTGTGTTCCATTGTCAGTTCTTCCATCACCATATATTTGACCCCCTTTTCCTTCTTTTGCCACCCCTATTCCCCCTTACCCTCTGGTAACCACTAAACTGTTGTCTGTGTGTGTCTATGAGTTTTGTTTCTTTGTCTTCTTCCTTTGTTTCTTTCAGTCTTATATGCCACATATTGAGTGAAGCCATGTAGTTCTTGGCATTTTCTGTCTGACTTATTTTTCTTAGTATGATAATCTCAAGATCCATCCATGATGTCACAAATGGTAGTATTTTATCTTTTCTTATGACTGAGTAATATTCCCTTGTACATATGTAGCACATCTTCTTTATCCAATCATCTATTGAAGGACATTTCGGTTGTTTCCATGTCTGGCCACCATGGATAATATTGCAATGAACATAGGAGTACATATATATTTACAGATAAATGTTTTCAGAATTTTTGGGTAGATACCCAAAAGAGGGATTACTGGGTCATATGGGAATTCTACTTTTAATTTTTTTTCCAAACTGTTTTCCATAGTGGCTGTACCAATTTACATTCCCACCAGCTGTGTATGAGGGTTCCTTTTCTTCCATAGCCTTTCAACTTTGTTATTACTTGTCTTGTTGATGATAGCCATTCTAACAGGTGTGAGGTGGTATCTTATTATGGTTTTGATTTGCACTTCCCTAATTGCTAGTGAAGTTGAGTATTTTTTCACATATCCATTGGCCATTTGTATGTCTTCTTGGGAGAAGTGTCTGTTCAGGTCCTCTGCTCATTTTTTAGTTGGATTTTTTGTTTTTTGTTGTTGAGTTGTATGTGTTCTTTATATATTTGAATATTAGCCCCTTATCGAGGTGTCTTTTGCAAATGTGCACAGTTGATTACCTCTTTATTTTGTTGATGGTTTATTTTGCTGTGCAGAAGCTTTTTAGTTTAATATAGTATCATTCATTTATTTTTGTTTTTACTTTCCTTGACTTTGAGATCAAATTCATAAGATACTTTCTGAACCCAAGGTCCATAAGTTTAGTACCTATGTTTTCTTCTATGTAATTTATTGTTTCAGGTCTATATTTAGATCTTTGATCTATTTTGAGTTAATTTTGGTATATGGCGGTAGACAGCAGTCTAGTTTCATTCTTTTGCACATGTCTTTTCAATTTTCCCAGCACTGTTTATTGAGGAAGCTTTATTTTCTTCATGTGTATTTTTAACTCCTTTGTTGAAAATTATTTGCCCATAAAAATGTGGGTTTATTTCTGGGCTTTCAATTTTATTCTATTGGTCTGTGTGTCTATTTTTCTTCCAATACCATGATGCTTTGTAATACATGTTGAAGTCAGGGAGTGTAATAACTCCACCCTTGTTCTGTTTTCTTAGGATTGCTTTGGCTAATTGGGGTCTTTTGTGATTCCTTACAAATCTGATGATTTTTTTGTTCTATTTCTTGAAAAAAAATGCCATGGGGATTTTGATGGGAATTGCATTAAATCTGTATATTGCTTTGGGTAATATGGCCATTTTAACTATGTTGATTCTTGCAATCCATGAACATGGAATGTCTTTCCATTTCCTTGTATCTTCTTCAATCTTTTTTAAAGATATCTTATAGTTTTCAGTGTATAGGTCCTTCACATCCTCTGTTAAGTTTATTCCTAGGTGTTCTATTCCTTTTGTTGCAATTTAAAAGGAATTGTATGCATTTCTTTTTTCTGAGATTTCATTGTTAGCATATAGGAATGCACTGGATTTTTGTACATTGATTTTGTGTCCTGCAACTTTACTGTATTTGTTTATTGTTTCTAATAGTTTTTTGGTGGTGTCTTTAGAGTTTTCTATATAAAGAATCATGTAACCTGCAAAAAGTGACAATTTAAGTTCTTGATTCCCAATTTGGATAACATTTATTTCTTTCCCTGCCTGATTGCTCTGGCTAGGACTTCCAATACTATGTTGAATAACAGTGGTGATCAGGGACATCCCTGTCTTGTTCCTGATTTCAGAGGAAAAGCTTTCAGTTTTTCACCATTAAGTATGATATTAGCTGAGGGTTTGTCATATATGGCCTTTATTGTGTTAGGCTACTTCCCGTCCATACCCATTTTATTAAGTGTTTTGTTCATAAATAGATGTTGTATCTTGTCACATGCTTTTTCTGCATCTATTGATATAATCATATGATTCTTTATCCTTTATGTGGTGTATCACGTTGATCAATTTGCATATATTGAACATCCATGTGCCCCTGGGATGAACCCCACTTGGTCGTGATGAATAATCTTTTTAATGCACTGTTGCATTCGATTTGCTAGGATTTTGTTTAGGATTTTTGCATCTGTATTCATCAGAGATGTTGGTCTGTAGTTTCATTTTTTGTGTTGTCCTTACCAGGTTTTGGCATCAGGGTAATGTTGGCCTCCTAAAATGAGTTGGGGAGTATTGTCTCCATTTTTTTTTGGACGAGTTTGAGGAGGACAGGTATTAGATCCTCTTTGAAGGTTTGGTAGAATTTACTAGTGAAGCTATCTGGTCCTGGACTTTTGCTTTTGATGAGGTTTTGGATGATTGTTTCAATTTCCTTACTGTTGATCTGTCTATTTAGATTTTCTAGTTCTTTGTGATTCAGTCTGGGAAAGTTATATATTTTTAAGAACTTGTCCATTTTTTCTAGGTGATTGAATTTAATGACATATAGTCCTTCATAGTATTCTTCTATTTCAACTTCTGGTGATATTTATCCATTATCTTATTTTAAAATAAAGCTTATTTTTATAATCATAAGATTAGACTTTGTTATTGTTGAAAATCTATAAAATACAGACATTTACAAAGAGTGAAAGCAAACTATAAATACCACTAACCAAAGACACAGCTATTAATGCTAACACATCTTCATCTAAATCTTGACCTATGTACATTTTGCAAGGTTGATACTTTAATAAAACTCAATTTCATAGTTCATCACTGAACTCAACATTACAATAAAAGATTTTCTCAATGATGATTTTCTATCTGATGATTTTCTCAAGGTTTTGAGATTTTCTCAAAATCTTTATTCACTGAATGATACTGTGTTCTGTGATTGTGTGATAATCCTTTTTATTATTTGATGACAGGATTAATTAGATTACTTGTTTAACTAATTTTGCTACTAGTTTTGCTAGGAGCATATTTGTACTAAACAATGTTTGATGCTATGAATTATATTGTAGGATAGCTTATCATAAGTAGAAATATACAGGCAAAGAGTGACAATATTTTAAGGCCTTGATAGATATTTGTCTAATTGTTTTCTAAAAAAAAGTTGTATCAATCTAGACAGCTACCAGTAGATATTGAAACTGTGTATCTCTTAGTATTCTGAAGAACATTGAAAATTAGACCTTCTTTGCTTTAAGCATCTGATACACCATTGATAGCAACTAAAAACCTATGACACAGGAGACATATTTGTATTGAAAAGCAATACATTGAGATAATATATTAAATTGTAGCTGAAATTCAAGTATATGAGTAGGGAATTGAACAAAGTTCCTAGAGATATAAATCAGCATTAGTGAATTTTTCCTGGAGACAAATTTCTTCAAAATGTAGCCAGAAATCTCCCTGAAGTAGGAGATTCCAGATTTGTGACAGAAAAATTAAAACAGGGAAAATGATAGAAATTGAAAAAGTTGAAAATAGAGAAGTTACAGAAATCTCAGCATGAAACAACCAGCCTATGTAGTGCATTGAAAGACCCTAACCCTGGGAGAGGCAAGGGATCCCTTAAATGTATAACAAACGGATTTCTTGAAGAGTGTAAACACACAACTATTGATGAACAGAAACTTTATTTTTAGAATTAAGCTGGAGATTTTGACACTAAAACAGTTGATATTCAAATGAAAATGGCCTTTTTTCACACCGCAAGCCATTTGGTTATTTGCTGTAAGATAAATTTTAAAAATGTTTCTGAAAACAAATTATTTTAATGAATTGTGTCAACATGTATGCTTGTGCACAAAGTCAAAATTATAAATTAAGAGAATGAAGAAACACTTAATTTCTATTATACTAACTTGCACCAGTGTACATTGTCATGAATTTGGAATTCATAGAGTTGTTTTAGAAACTCCAAGAAACCAAATAAAGAAAATCGCAACATAAAAATTAATCTGAAAGTTATTGTATACACTAACTACTTAGAACTTATATTTTATACTATAAATAATGCTACTAATTATAGTTAATAAGCCAGGATAGCCCCCAAAAAAAACACTTCCCAAAAGAAAATGAGTTTTATGCTGGATCTTTTAACAGCATCTTGTTAATATTAACAAGTCAATTTTTTCATTTTTTTTTTTTTGCCCCTTACACCGTCTCATAAGAGATCATGCAGACATTCCTTGGTCAAAAGGAGAGATTTGCCCTTGAGAGCCGCTCTTCTCTTCTTAGAGATTTGCTGACCTGTTACAAAGAATTTCAGGAACATTGTTGCTACCAAAAAATATAGCCTTTTCTGTGGTTTGGAACCTATCTTTCACTTGTCTATCAGACATGGGCAGAAAAAAAAAATCTACTTGGACCTGTGGTGTTACGTTCGTTTGCAAATACATTCTGTACGCTGGTTGGAAATAATGATGATGGACAGGCTTGGCCTGGACCACATCCTTTACCGACGAATGCCCATATACCTAGCAATAATGTCTATCCAATGAACAGAAAGGAAGATCACTGAATAGAAGCAGTGAGAAAAGTGTCATCATGTGTTGGTTTTAAGATCAGCAATGCTGGGAAATGAACAGAAAGAAATGGAATGACTTCATTTGTCTTCATCACTGCTGCTAAGCTCACAAAAGATAATCTAACAAGTTTTAGTTATTTTCTCCCGATAACAAACATTTATTTCTCTGTGTCTATGTGCCTGGTGTGAGTGTGTGTGTGTGTGTGTGTGTGTGTGTGTGTGTGTGTGTGTGTGTGTGTGGTGTGTTTGCAAGGAAAGTTGTGTCTAGGCTTGAATGAGATATTTGAATGAAGATCTGCCTGTGTAGATGTTTTATGGATATAAGGAGAATATGATAAAGAGTAATTAGAGTAGTATTTCTGCCTTTTCTTTCCTGTTATTACCCAAGTTTCACTACCACATTTTGAATTATATTTTATTGTTAAGCATGCTGATTTATTTTCTGATTATTAACATCTTACTGAAAAAGTCAGGGGCAGAATGACCTCATAAATCACTTGTATGGTCTATTTTTCAGTGAATTATAATATAAATTGTTCTGCAATTGACACAAATATATTTTCACATTAGTCTAACAAATCTTGCAGCTTCTGTTAGTTGGCTTTTGAATTATCACAACCATTAAATACAAAAATTGAATTTATTCCCCAAAGATCTCTAACTGAAAACATTTTATATGATTCTAAATGGATAAGCAAAGGTGAACCAAGAACTTTACAATGAAAGTTGTTAGAAACTTAAAATCTCGGATCAGTCTAAATCTGTACTCTAGTTTTTGAATTTCACTTTATTATTCAGCTGAAGTGTATCTGGCATTTATTGATCTGACATAGATGACTGAAGTATGAATCTCTGAGAGAGCGAGGATCATCTGTTAACTATTCATTGTACGTGTGTATTTGGGGGAATTATAGTTTGACATTTTGCGTAAATGTTTTTAGTGTGTATATTTTTCTGTCAAACACAGAATACAAAAGTCTTTGGATTGGTTTGCGATAAGGGGCACTAGCTTAAGAACAAGTAGTGAAGTAGAAGGAACATGGAATTTCAAGTTAGGCTGGAGGACAGTTACCAGCTGTGTGACTTTAGGTGGTTATGTAAACACTCTGAAACTCAATGTCCTATTGACTTCACAGCATCTTGTGAGGGTTAAGGAGGCAATGTATGTACAACTCCTGTGGTGCCATCAATCTAATGCCTTCCTCCATCCACCTCATTTCTTTCTTTTCTGGTATAACACCTTATGTCATCCAGTCTGCACCTCAACCCTTTAGAAAAATTTGCTTCCTGATGATATTGATCTGCATGGCTCCCTGAAAATCTACCCATGATTCCTCAACATCTAATTAGGCAAATTGTCAACTCTTTCGTCCTGCTCATCGGATAGGCAAAATTCAATAATTATATATACTTGTGCTTCTTAACAATTTGCTTGTTTTTATGAGAACAAGAAGCATTTGCCCTGGAAGGTGATTCTTGTTGGAGGGTTCCTGCCTTAAGCAAGAGAGTCAGGCGTTGTTTTTTTTTTTTTTTTTTCTTGTTCTTTTCTATGTAGCTTCCTTAGATAAATAACTATTTAAAGCCCACAATGTTATCTGCAGAATGTTGGTAGGTAGAATGCCCTATTATGCTCCCTTGCTCTCTTTCTATAAGAAGTGTCTTAAATATAGTTCTGGAGATATACAGTGCCTTACTCGATTGAAAACAAAAGTGTATATGATCACCTATTATGTGTCATTCACTGTACTGGATATGAGGGACACAAACATGAAGATTCCCTATGTTCTCCAAGGTGGCTTTCGTAATTAGACACCATAACAAACAATTAAAATATAATGTAATGAAATGCCTGCAATCTGACAGGCATATGTTGAAACATGCTTACGGAAGGGTTCATCTAAGGGGTAAAATTTAAGTTACTAATTAAGTTGAGTTTACATTTCAAAGGCTGGTTTGGGACAGGTGAGATAATTGCCTCGTATTCAGAGGAATAAAATGACCCACATATAGTGGTAAGGAGTCTGAGATGAGCCTGGCACTTCCCAGGAATGACCATCCGTTCAGCGTCAGCAGAGTCTAGGGTATGTGTGGGATAAGTGTAGAAGATTAGATTCGACAGGTAAGCAGCAGCTGCTGCATCATGACGGGGAGTCTATGAAACATATAGCGGAAAAGTTTCTTGATCAGATTTGCATTTTAGAAATAGTACCCAGAAGGCAGTCATTGCAGGAGGGTGAATGGTAAGGAAAGAAATCTGAAGTTAGAAGGTCCATTTTCTGGACTATTGCAATAATTTCCAGGCAAAAGATAACAAAGTTTGGCAGGATGCATAGAGAGAAGAGCCCAGGTGTGAGTGGTTGTCCACACTGATTAAGATCATGTCCTTGAGAAGCATATTGCCTTAATAATATGCTTAACCTTTATAATTTTCTGTTTTCTCATTTATAAGGTGGAGATTGTTCTACTTACCCTGTGGAGTTATGGAAAGAATTGACAAGATAGTGTACATAAAGTACTTAACATAGTAACTAGAAATTAATACATTTTCAATAATTAATAATTAAGTGGTAAATATAAAAGGTATTATCTTATACTAGAGTCGATAGAAGACAATGAGGAAGAAGGAACTGCCAAGATATCTACCACTTATTTATAGAAAAGCAGGTTTTGATGGGGAGGTTTCAGTTGTGGACACGTTTGGTTTGAATTGCCTGTGGGACAATCAGGAGTCGATGTCCCATTAACATCTGGATATAAGGGCGTGTGGAATACATAAGGCTGATCTGAGGGCACTTTCTTGAGGAGTATTTACTCCCTCATTCCGCAGCCTCCATAGAGAGGAGGGAGCTTCCATTTTTCGAGCAAATGATATTAGAAGGGTACAAGCAGCCCTCTCTCTCGTCATTCCTTCATGTAGGTTGAATGGAGGAATAGGAACTCAGTAAGGGTAGTTCAGACTTTTCATTCTCTTTTCTTTCTCCCCTTGTTCTTTATTCCATCTCTCTTTTTTCTCTGACTTTGGTCCATATGCACTAGACTTACCACTGCTTTTATTTTTGCATCAGGTCATCACTAGGGCAGATCTTCTGCACACTGGGGATCTCTGGGATCGCTGGCTGTTCTACCTGGAAATGGGCAAGTAAACTCAATTCAAGTTGAGGAAAAAATAGGAATCTCAGTTTGAAGTCAGGGCCAAACTGCTTAAACCAATCCTTTGAACTAGAACATATTATTTTCCACACGCAGCTGGGGAAACTGAGATCCAGCCAGTTAAGTAACTTGCTGAAGGTCTTACTGGTAATAAGCAGAGTAATTCTCTGCTTATTTTCATTTGACTTGGAAGCCATGCCCTTAAACTTTCCTATTTTATATCTTATGCAGGTTCTTAGTTTCCAACACTAGCCACATAACGATGTGAAAAATAGTGGGGAATTTATCAAGAGAAATAGAATAGTGTGGCCTTAGACAGGCAGGTGACTTAGCGGAGCTCCTGTCCTGCAAGCTTTAATAGCCTCACAGTGTTAGGAGCTTCCATCCTCCAAACCCCCAAATTTGCACTTACTCTGAAACTAGGTTGATATAGGCCAAGTAAATTAAGAAACTTCACAGGAGATCTATAAGTAGCAAGGAAGAAACAATACAAACAAATGCAACAAATGAATTTCTATCAACTGAAACAGAGGCAAGATCAGATGGGTTGGTCCAACTCATGTAGAAAAACTTGTATTTATGCTGGAGAATGAGATCACAGTTCACCAAGAGTTTTCACGCACTGAGCTCGTAGACTAACTGCATAAGAGTTTTGGAGGTGGTGATGCAGGAACTAGATGAAGTATGTTTGAAAGCATGCTCTTATTGAGGATATGGGTGGCAGCTATATCCAGTGAATGTCCCACCACTTCCTTTTGAGAGCCTGATGCCATAAACGGAACCAAATAAAATGGCTGGGGCTACTGTATTGCCAGAGATTGAAAGCTGAAAAAGAACCCTCCCTAAAATGGACATTATTTGTTCTCCAGGGATTTATTAAGCATGATGGAGGCAGTCAGCCAGCAATTTCTCATCCTCTTCATTTCAGGAGCAGGTAATGAATTTTAATTAGTGAGGAAGACAGCTTTCCACTAAGGAGAAGAAAACAAAGAAAACAGGAATGTCAGAGTGCATGGAGGATATATTAAAGCACATAACACTCCTTATTAACACTGAATTAATGGGCAAAGCTCTGTGCCCTCTGTTCTTCTGTAACGTAAAAAAAAAAAAAAAAAAGACTGTAAAGATGTGCTATAGATTGTGAGAAAACGGAAGGGCAGTGCTGCTAAGGTTGGTAAAGACGCTGTTCTAGATCACAGGGTCTTTAAGACACCGATCATCACTCTTAATCAGTAGTAATTGATGGCAGCACATTTCCAACAATGTTTGCTCTGCTTACAGAACATTCTGACAGTCCCTCTTGTACTAGAGAATGAATGGGATGGACCTGTATGAGACAGGAGTTTCTTTTTCTGCCAAGTATTTTAATTAGGCTCAGATGTCCTTGTGTTGGCTCTCTCGGAGGATTTGGAGAGAATAGAGGATGTAAAGGTAATTGTGGCTTGGTTCATTGTTAACTAAGTCTTTTTCCCGTGAATTTAGAGTCTGTGTGCATGTTTGCAAGCCCATGTGTTATGTGAGTGTATGAGGGAGGAGTATTGACTATGGTTGTGGGATCAGAAGTTGGTTTTGATTTGGTTTTTGAAAGCTCCTTCAAACAATAGGTAATCAGACATCTTCTTTCATCATTTTTGAAATATGTTGTTGGAGATCCTTGTGATAATTCTTCCTGGAGACCCTGGACCCTCCAAGCAAATGCTGTTTTTACAGTGGGGATTTCATCCAGTGAACAGATTGCGCCATAAATTATTTGACGTCCAGTGGTCCAACATTACAGCCAAGGATGTGTGGCTTTGCTTTAGCCAGTGATGTAAATTCACATGCAACTGCTATATTTGAATTATGGGTGTGATTTGTTTTCAGGGATGCAGTTTGAGGAAATGAGGTGGACTCTTGTGCATTTGTGGCCTCCACTGTGAGTATCTAGCCACTCTGCAAGCCTGAATACTCCCAGTTAGAACCATAAAGGAAGACACACATTGACTTGCTTTTCAGGGAAGCCTGACAGAATAGGACATAGCCTCTAGCATGCTAACCTATAACATGTCAGTGCTATGAACCTGCTACAATCCCCTGACTAAAGTGAAGTTCTCTTCTGACCAGAACAATAAAACTCGAAGTTCCTCATTTATCCATGGGGTGAAAATGACTCCTATTTCCTCCTTTTTCTACCCCACAAGTTTCAGTATGAGGTCGCACAATTAAGTTTGTGAACTCATCCCAGAAGAGTTGCTAAATATCACTATGGTTACCTTCAAAGAACTCCCCTTGGGAAGCTATGTACTGATGCCAGTGCCTAGTTCACCCTTCAAAGCGATTTTGGAACTCTTTTTCTGGAATGGCCATCAGAGCTGTCGTCGTATTACCCTGATGTACTGAATGTCATCCAAATGTCTTTCTTTCAATATTTCCTTTATCTCTGGGTAAAGAAAGAAGTCATTGGGGGCCAGATCAGGTGAGTAGGGAGGATGCTCCAATACAGTTATTTGTTTACTGGCTAAAAACTCCCTCACAGACAGTGCTGTGTGAGCTAGTGCATTGTTGTGATACAAGAGCTATGAATTGTTGGCGAAAAGTTCAGATCGTCTAACTTTTTCATGCAGCCTTTTCAGCACATAATAAACTTTGTGAACTCTTTGTCCAGTTGGTACAAACTCATAATGAATAATCCCTCTGATAGCAAAAAAGGTTAGCAACATCATTACAACAAAGTTCACAAACTTAATTGTCAGACCTCATATATTGCTAGCCACAGGTTTCCTGCAACTTACTTCCTTTGTTCCTCTATAATTGGAGCTCTATTTTAACTCAAAATGGGAATGAATAGGGTAGATGAACTGTTGAGTCACTTATCCTACATAAGTTCATAATAAAGAGTTTTAGGCCATTAATTGAGATTCTTAGTAGAACTGATGACTAAAATGAGGACTAAAATAATACATTTTTATTATCTCCACATTTACTAATGGGGTTTTATGCAATAATGACTCATGAGAGCTTAACGCGCTTCTAACTAGAAACCAGTTTCCTACTGAGAATCATTTTTCTTTAAAGAAATTATTCAAGCTATTGATTCTCATATCTAATACTGCTGAATGAATTAAACAAAGCAGTAAAATAAAATTAATGACCCCAAACTCAAGGGTAAATTTATAAAGTGAAAATTACCTGCTCTTAAAGCAAAAACATAGGTGGTGAAATCATTAGGTGAGGCGATTTGTCTGGGCCATCTTTCTCTGTGTTTGATATGAGTGAGAAAGTAAGGTCTTTATCCTCAAAAGGCTAAGAGTCTGCCTCTCTGTGATCTTCAGGGGGTTGGTAATCTTGTGTTGCTAATACGGCTGATTTTTAGGCTCCTACCACAGATTGTGCTTTCTATCCCCGAAGAAAGTGAAGTTCTAGGTTGCAAAGGGACTGTTCTATACTTTCACAGAATTTGTTTCCTATTTCAAAACTCATGTAGGAAAGCCAGGGCCATTATCAGTGGCTGCTTTCTACTACGTATTCAACTGTACGTGAGTTGAATATAAATAATTATATTTTTGTAATGACCAGTTTGGCTCCTCAAAAGGATCTGGTTGTGGAGTCAAGGACAGAACTTTTCACTAGGTAGTGAGTTTAAGAGAGCTCAACCAACTCTAGGTCATCTCAGGTCAGGATAACTGTAAACCCTGAATTACTTGGGGGTATTTTGGGGTTTCTACTTATTGTTATAGGATCTGCAGGTTTCTGAGACCCAATAAAACCTCAATGCCTTCTGAAAAATTATTCACATTATTTGGAAGTCGTGACAGCTAGACCTGACTTGTTATGTACCTTATTTGTGAATGAAGTTGCAGCAGTCAGTTGAGAAAACTTTAACCCATTGCCCAAAGAATTTTATCCAAATTGGGTTCAGTTCAAAAGAATATATTGAGCAAATACTTATTAAAGAGTTATTACTTAGTAGACACTGTGCTAAGCTACCTTTTGGTGAAGGGGAAGAGACAATAAACAAAAGAAATAAATAAGAAATTTAGAAGATGTTAATTACTATGGAAATAAAAGTGGGAAGGATGATCTGACAGGTGGGATGAAGAGTTGGCATTTTAAGTAGGATAATCAGGGAATGCTTCACTGTAAAAGTTACAGTTAATTTGAAGGACAGTTAAGCAAACATCACTTGGGGGCATCTGTGTCCTCACAGTTCCCAAAGACAAATGTTGGCTCTATCTCTGATGAGTTCTTGATAAAAGCTCAAGCACTTGTTTCCATAGAATGGGAAAACTCACATAGAATTCTCTAACAAAATGAGCTTCTGGAAGTATTTTTTTTATGTAAAACATTGACACTCACAGCACTTTGACTGTTTTTAGTGATAGGATTGAGGGGGAAAGTTTTGGGGTACTAAGGGTGGAGATTTTAGCCCCTGTTCCCAGAACTGTAGGTCCCCGCATTGCACATTTAAGCCACCACCAATAAACATACAATATAGTAAATTAAAGCTATGTGATTTGATTGTTGCGCCAATGCAACTTCCAGACAGGTCTCCTAAATTGAACAAAACAACTGGATGGCAGATGGTGGCTCAAGTATCATTTTTATGACTGATTAAATCTAGTTTTGTGTATGTAGTAAAGCAAGACAGCAATATGGGCTGAACCTCAGAACTACTATAGAGATCATGCATCTCTCAGAAGCAACTGTGGATCAGAGCCGGCTTTCCCTTTGTGGAGCTGGCTCATAAAATGCACACTTCCTAAGAAAGAAGGCAGAGCTGATCTGAACATGGCCAGGTGATGTTTCCCTTACATTAACAGTTCAGTAAGTAATTCCATCTCCCTAAGACCAGAAGAGATAAAGGAATGGAAAATGTATCTTAACAATTGAGCTCCCTCAATATGGAAGAAGATATTTTGGGTTAGGGAATTAAGAAATTCCCCTCGCCTGCTCCTACATAGAAACTATGGAAATGCCACTTTATAAAAGGCTGTCATGCATCCACACTGCCACTCCCCGTCATGCTGTGGACATGCCATCTAAGCTGTCAACTAACTTGTCAACTATACAGATGAAAACTTGCAAATTCGGTTAAATGTGTATGTTTTGTCTCATTGTTGCTAAATACTGGATGATGGGAAATAGTTTTTGTTTGGGGGCTGGGTGATAGGTGTTTGGTGAATGTAGTAATACGCAGAGTTGGCAATTCTTAGAAGTGATGAAGAAGGTGAAGGGCACTTTGCAGCCACTAATAAGACAAGAAGAAACATGCTCAGAGAAATATATCTCGTTTTTAAAAAGAAAAAATTATGTGAGAAGAGAGTAGAGAAAATGAAGACTGGTGAAAGTCCCGGAAGACATTACAGTTAAGAATAGACCAATTAATGTACCTGGAGGGAAACTTTTGGAATAAAATGATTCTGGTTTGAAGTGTGGAATAAAATGAGAAGTGGAATAACGCTGTTAACTCAGAATATTCAGAAAGTGTGCTATTTTGAAAAAGAAAGTTAAACATTATATTATTTTTTATTAAGGTCTTTTAAATCAACAGATTCAATGTACAGATTCAACAAGGCCATTGAGAGAGTGTATATACTTCCATGTATCAGAGGAGGCTAAATGTAAATGATAAATACTTACAACCTTGAAAAAGTCTCCTGAATTGAACAAAACAATGGAATAGAGAATATTTAAATGAATAATAGAAAATATTTAAGAGAATAAATGTGCTTTAAGGTAGTGATGCATACATTATTTTAAGGTTCACGTGGAAAGTATTTAGCATATAATAGAGCCTTGTGAATCAAATAAAATTATAGGACAAATTGGATGTGGTATATTTTTGTTAAAAAAATGAAAAATCAGGACTATTAAGCAGTTAAATATGTACACAATAAGGAGGACTATAAATGACAAAGCAGGTAAGAAGTAGAGTTCCTTGATAAAACTAAATTTAAGAAAGGATAAAGGAATATAATAACTAACAGGTTAAAAATGTCACAGTGAACTTGAAAAACAATTAGACCTCCCTGGAGTCACATTAGACAAGGATGTTTGATGATTCAGCTTCATAAATTAGTAACGGTAGCTAACAAGAAAGTTGACAGCAAAGAGTAGAAAGTAAGGCATTTGTGCAGTGTATTTAATGGTTTTAAAGACTGGGACTGAGTTTGCTGAGAGTTTATTCACAAGAGCATAATCATTTCTCTTCCTTGAAATTAACTTTTGGGGATTTTCACAGAAAATTGAAGATACCAATCATCTTGGTTAAGTCTGTTCTTCCTTTTTTCTTCTCGGCCCCCTCCTCCGCCCTCTTCTCTTGTTCCCCTCTTTTTTTTTTTTCCCCCCTGCAAGTTACTGTGTTCCATCTTCGTAAGAGTTCCAATCAGAGAAGAAAACTGCTATGACGAGGCCTGGATAACTTAAGCGTTGTCAGAAGAGAAAAAAAAAATGAAAATAATCATCAGAGCATGTTTAAGCTTAAAATTTCCTTCTGAAATTTTTAGGTTAAAAGTCAATTACATATTCATGGGAAGAATTAGAAACTGGCATAGTACTTATCCCCTTATCCCCTACTTAATTCTTCTCACAGGAACAAAATCATATGATTCTGGGGGGGGGGGGGGAATTGGTTATCTTTTGCTCAGTTCACGATTCTATATATATTCTGAGTAGATGGATGGATGTATAGATAGATGTAAATTCTGGATAGACTGAATCTTTTGTTGGATATTTGCATTGCAAATGTCCCCTCCAAATCTATGTATAGGTTCCATTTTCTTTAATTGTGTGTTTTGATAAACAGGAATTGATTTTGATAAAGTCAATCTGTTTAATTTGCTTATGTTTGGTGCTTTTTGCATCTTGTTTCAGGATATTTTGCCTAGGTTAAGGATATGAAGATAGTCTCCAATGCTGTATTTCATTATATTATTTTTCACCTTTCAAATTTATATCTACACTTACTATGAAATTGATTTTGTGTCTGTGTTCTGTAAGAGAGATCCAAGTCCTTCTTCCATATAGATAACCAATTGTTCCAGTATCTTTGTTGAAAAGAGTTCTCTCTCTCTACTGTTTCAGGGGATACTTTGTCATAAATTCAATGAACATTTATATGTAGGTCGATTTATTGAATTTATTTTTTGTTTTTGTGGTCTGTTTGCTCATCCTTGTACTACTACCATACTGTTTTTGTTGTTGTGAATTTTAAAAAGATTTGACATCTGTTATTGTAAGTCTTTTAAATTTGTTCTTTCCCTGAAGATTGCTTTGCCTTGTCTTGGCAATGATTTGCAACTCTATATAAATTTTCAAATCATCTTGTCAATTTCATTGTGTCTGTTGACAACAAAATAATTTTCACTTTTGCAATATTGAATTGTCCAATCCTTGTGCATATTCTTCAATTTATTTAGGCCTTTAATTTTTTTCAGTAATACTTTCTAGCTATCAGTATAGAGATCATACATTTCTTTCATTATTATTTTTCCTAGGTGTTTAATGTTTTGGTGATACTATAAATGGATTTAATTTTTAATTTAATTTTTCAAATCTTTGTTTTTAATATATAGAAACAATTGTTTTTATTTGTCTTACATACAGATAACTTGCTGCATTTGTTCATCAATTCTAAAAGTTAATATGGATTGTTTGGATTTTTAACTACTTTTTAGCCTATGTAATCACATCACAAATAATGATTTTTTTTCCTTTTAAACCTTTATATCTTTTATTTTTTATTTACCGACAAGATTATCTAGATTAATGTTTAATAAAACTTAATAACTTTATAAGAGCAGAAATTTTTGTCTTTTTCTCAATCTCAGGGGGAAATGTTCAATAATTTGCCATAAATATGATAGTTATATGCTAAAGGCTAGCTCTGATTATAAATATAGACACAAAACTTTCCATAGAGTCTGGTCAATGGTAAACTGTGTTCCAACAGCTGTTGTGCACTCTAATACAAGAATAAGAATAAGTGATGCATAAGAGGCAAGGAGATTGTAGAGAAAATTCCTCCCCTTGGAAGACATACTGTGAAATGAGACCATATACATACATATATACATATATATACATATATATGTGTATATATATATATATATGTACATATATACACACACATATATATGTATATGTATGTATAGAGAGAGACAGAGAGAGAAAATCTGATCTGATCTGCAATTTATGCTAACATATTATGGGTGGAAAAAGTGATACTCATGTAAGTGATACAAAAATGTATTTTAAATTTGAGTAGATCTGAGTAATTACATTTGAGTAGCAAGCATAATTTTAATAGAGACCCTTATTTAGCAAGATAACACACATTTTAAATAACAAAGAGGAGTAGTGATTGATAATATACATAGAGTAGGATGTTAATTATAACAAAGCTAGGTGAGTGATTGGGAGCAAGTTATGTAAACTCTCTAGGCATCTGTTTCTTCATCTTTAGTGAGGACAATAATGCCGCATCTTTCTCATCATAGGCTTGTTGGAAAGATTGTTAAGTATACTGTATAAGAAGAATACATTATGGTCACTGACATGTAGTTATTAGTTAATTAAAGTTTCCTATGATTTTATAAATCATCATGTTATAATGGTGCAGGAAATCCACAAGTTGTAATCACTGTCCATTAAACCATCAGTTATGACACATAAATCAAACTGCACAGTGTGTTTGACATTGTGCTTGAGCTTACTGAATGTTACTAAATGATTTTAGAGTGAAAGAAAAAATGTGCAACAGTGTTTAGTTATCCAAGCTCTAACACATACTATTCCGTGATTAAAGACAACATATCATAAAATAATTAAACACCTATTAATTAGGTGAGAGCCTGATAAATTTATTAAGAATCCTAGGATTTTTCTTGATATTATGTGAAGCATGAGAAAAATTTTTTTTTTCTGTTTGGATATAAATTTGGTTCATTTTATAATGAAATTTCAGTTGGTAATATTCTCTCCTTTGTTTTAAGTCAGCAGATTACTTCTATTGATAATTCTTCTTAAAATCAATGAGCTTTTCCTGGAGACATGAAGGATCAGATACAGGGTAATGAGAAACAACACTTTTACTCTGAAATAGAAATGTAAATTGGTAGGAGTTACCATATCACAGTCTCCTTCTGTCCAGACCTGAATTTGTTTCACATGTTACCGGAAAAAAAGGTCTAATTAGTACTTGCTGTGCATACTGTTCTATAGTTTTCTGTTTCACAACAATTTAGCATATACATGTTCTTGATTCAAGTGTAAATATTTACATAATTTCTTAATTTTCAATTTGATGTTATATAGGAGTCTTTCCTAGGGATGTTTCAGACGAAAATATATTTTCATTCATTCATTCAGTCGATTTGTATTCCAAATAACTTATTTTGGATTCTCAGTTTTTCTTTTCTGCTTCTCAAATTCTATTAGTTTTGGTATAGATTTACAGTGTTCATGCTCTTACATAGTTGGTAAAATAGGTCTAACTGTCTAACAATGGTCAATATTCTGTGACACACATGCATTCCCTTGCCACATGTTATACTATTGCAGGACTGTACATATCATCATATGAATATCATTTTATTATGAACATTTTGCAGATGAGAAAGCTACTTCCTCAAGGGAGTTCAAATCAGGATCTCTTCTCTTGAACTTCACACATTACAAAAAAAACCCTTATGTCAAATTTCTAGTTCATTTCATTTAAGGATTGGGCGGTACTGTTGAATACTCTTCTCTTTTGATTTTTAAATTATTATCAAAGTAATTTGTTAAATTGTTTGATCTCTTCTTTCTTCTGATTTTTCCATTTTAGGTAAAATTATTTATTGATATCAGCACTTCTGAAGTCATCAGTTATACTATTTGAAGTGCTTTAGATTTCAAGTTGAAAGCACTGCGTGTATGTCAATACTTTTTCAGATTTAAAGCAAAGTTTTTTGTTGCTAAATAGAGAACCACATTATTATAAACACTGCTAATGTGGCACTCTCAAAATAAGAGTAAGTCTCTATTAAAATTATGCTTGCTAGCTGTCAGATTTTAAAGAATTAAACTGCACCAGAGGCAGAAATTCTGGACCTAAATTTTAACTTTTTATCATAATGCCCTGAGTTTTCCACATCATTTTTTGCTCAGAATTTCAAACCTAATTATTTAAGAAGGAGTCTAATATGAGTGTGTGTGTGTGTATGTTTGTGTGTGTAACCATAAATATTGTCCTCGAAGACAGTAAACATGGATTATAGTCCTATTTTTGCTGTTATTTACTCATGTCCTTGTCAAAATCAATCTCTCTGGAAGGCAGTTTTCTCATTTTTACAGGCTTTGAATGGATGGCTTCTAAAATTCCTTACAGATCTGAAAATCTCTGATTACTTATTCAATAAAATTGTTTGCTAGGTACCTAAATTTCACCAACTTTTGGAAAAGATTTAGAAATCAAATTTTATAGGCTATTAAGTAGAAATGTTAGTATTGGAACCCGGGTGGTCTGTCTCCAAAACCTGTACCTCTAACCGGTAAACATTTCTATATTCTGAGGGAAGTTTTAGGTTCACAGCAGCATTGAGTGGGCGGTACAGAGATGTCCCATAAACCTCCTGGTACCACATATGCATATTCTCCCCCATTATAATTTCCCATTAGCATGGCACATTTGTTGCAATCAATGAACTACATCAGACACATGATGACACATGTATGCACTATTACAGTATCATACAGAGTATTTTCACTGCCCTAAAAATCCTTTGTTTTCCACCTACTTATTCCTGGGCCCTTCCAACCTCTGGCTACCACTGATTGTCTTATTGTACCCATAGTTCTGCCTTTTCTAGAACGCCCTATAGTTGGAATCATGCAGTATGTAGCCTTTACAGATTGGTTTCTTTCAGTTAGTATATGCATTTGATATTCCTTTATATTTTTTCATGGTCTGACACCTCATTTAATTCTTAGTGTTGAATAATATCCCATTGTCTGGAAGAACCACAGTTTATTTGTCCATTCACATACTGAAGGACCTCTTGGTTGTTTCCACATTTTGGCAGTTATGAAGGCAATGGCTATAAACATCCATGCACAAAATTTTGTGTGGACATGTTTCCAACTCCTTTCAATATATGTAAAGGAGCTTGGTTTCTGTATTGTATGTTAAGAGTATATTTACTTTAATGTGAGCATGACAAGCTATCTTCCAAATTTGCTGTACTATTTTGCAGTTTCACCAGCAACGAGAGTTTTTCTTGCTCCACATTCTTGTCAGCATTTGGTATTGTCAGTGTTCTGGATTTTGGTTATTGTAATAAATGTGCAGTGGTATCTCAGTGTTGTTTTCATTTTCATTTTCCTGATGATACATGATGTGGAGCATATTTTAATATGCTTGTTTGTTACCTGTGTATCTTCTCTGGTGAGATATCTATTAAGATTTTTGGTTCATTTTTTAATTGGGTTGTTTGTTTTCTTATTATTTATTTTTTAGAGCTTTTCGTATAATATATTTTGTATATTTTATCAGATGTATCTTTTGCAAATATTTTCTCCCAGTCTGTTGCTTGTTCTTATTTTTTTGGCGTTGTCTTGCATAGCAGACATTTTTTATTTTAATAATGTCCAACTTATCAATTATTTCTTCCATGGATCATGTCTTTGATGTTGCATCTAAAAAGTCATTACCACACTTGAGTCTTCTAGATTTTCTTCTATGTTATTTTCCAGGAGTTTTATAATTTTGTGTTTTATATTTAAGTCTGTGATCCCTTTTGAGTTAATTTTTGTTAAGATTAGGTCTGCATCTATACTTAATTTTTTTTTAAGTGTGTTTTTCCAGGACCCCTCAGCTCCAAGCCAACTAGTTGTTTCAATCTAGTTGTGGAGGGCGCAGCTCACAGTGGCCCATGTGGGAATCGAATTGGCAACCTTGTTGTTAAGAGCATCGAGCTCTAACCAACTGAGCTAACCGGCCACCACATATTCATTTTTTCATTGTGGATGTCTAGTTGTTCCAACACCATTTGTTGAAGAGATAGTCTTTGCTTCATCGTATTACCTTTGCTTTTTTGTTAAAAGTCAGTATTATGTGGGCAATTTCTGGGCTATTCTGTCCCACTAATCTATTCTTTCGCCAATACTACACTATCTTGATTACTGTGACTTTATAGAAAGTCTTGAAGTTGAGTGTTATCATCCTCCAACTTTTTCTTCTTCTTCAGTATTGTGTTTGCTTTTTAGGTATTTTGCTTCTTGATTTAAACTTTAGAATCAGTTTTTTTGACATCCATAAAATAAACTGGTATGTTGATTGGAATTGCATTAAATCTATAGATCAAGTTGGGAAGAATTGACATCTTTTTTTTTTTTTTTTTAATTGGGGAAGGGGAACAGGACTTTATTGGGGAACAGTGTGTACGTCCAGGCCTTTTTTCCAAGTCAAGTTTTTGTCCTTTCAGTCTTAGTTGTGGAGGGCACAGCTCAGCTCCAGGTCCAGTTGCTGCTGCTAGTTGCAGGGGACACAGCCCACCATCCCTTGCGGGAGTCAAACCGGCAACCTTGTGGTTGAGAGGATGCACTCCAACCAACTGAGCCATCCGGGAGTTCAGCGGCAGCTCAGCTCAAGGTGCCCTGTTCAATCTTAGTTGCAGGGGGCGCTGCCCACCATCCCTGCGGGACTCGAGTTGTTGAACCGGCAACCTTGTGGTTGAGAGCCCACTGGCCCATGTGGGAATTGAACCGGCAGCCTTCAGAGTTAGGAGCATGGAGCTCTAACCACCTGAGCCACCGGGCCGGCCCCAAGAATTGACATCTTGACAGTATCGATTCTTCCTATCTTTAATGTGGAATGTCTCTCAAGTTAGTTTTTTTTTACATTTCTTTCACCAGTTTTTTCTGTTTTTTTTGTAGTTTTCCTCATATGTATCTTTACATATTTCATTTGATTTATACTTAAATATTATACTTTTTGGGTGCTGATATAAATGGTATTGTGGTTCAAATTTCACATTCCACTTTTCCGTTGCTGGTATGTAGTAAAGCGGTTGACTCTTCTTAAATATTAACCTTGCATTGTGCAGCCTTGTCATAATCCCTTATTAGTTCTAGGAGATTTTTTGTCAATTCTTAAGGATTTTCTACATAGATGATCATGTTATTGGCATACAATGACAGCTTCATTTCTTCCTTCCCAATTTGTATCCCTTATTTCCTTTTCTTGCCCTATTGCATTACCTAGGACTTCCAGTGTGATGTTGAAAAGGAGTGGTAAGAGAGAATATATTTGCCTTATAACTGATGTTAGTGGGAAACATAGTTGTAGGTTTTTTGTAAATATTTTTTATCAAGTTGAGGAAGTTCCCCTCCTTTCCTAGTTTATTGAGAGATTTTATCATGAATGGGTGTTGGGTTTTGTCAAATGGTTCTTCTGTATCTTTTGATATGATCACGTGATTTTTCTTTATATGTGTTTTTCATTTTTTTCCTATTTACATGATAAATTATATTAACTGATATTTGAATGTTGAGCCAGCCTTGCATACTTGGGATAAATCCCACTTGCTTGAGGTACATAATTCTTTTTATACATTGTTAGATTCAATTTGCTAATATTTTGTTGAGGATTTTACATCTGTGTTCATGAAATATATTTGTAGTTTTCTTGTACTGTCTTTGTCTAGTTTTGATATTAGAGTAATGTTGGTTTCATAGAATGAGTAAGGAAGTATCTCTGTTTCTATCTTCTGAACAAGATTGTGGAGAACTGGTATAATTCCTTAAGTATTGGTAGAATTCACCCATGAACCCACCTGAGCCTAGTACCTTTTGTTTTGGAAGGTTATTAATTATTGATTCAATTATTTTAATAGATATAGGCCTATTCAGATTGTCTATTTCTTCCTAATTTGTTTATTTAGAATATCTTGGATATTCATTTTTGGTTTTGATTCATTTTTGGTTTTGGTTTTGATTTTTCATATATATTATATGCACACACATACATATATAAATGACCATAGACATATACATACGTGTGAAGAACATAGGTTGTTGTTTGGCAAACCTTTTAAAATCTATTTAATTTTTTTATATTAAGCTAGTATTTCCTTTGTGGCCTGATAACATCATCTTTGTTTTCCAATTTTGCATGTCTGCTATGGCCTAAATGTTTGTGCCTTATCCCTACCCAAATTCTTATATTGAAATCCTAATACCCAATATGATGATATTAGGAGGTGGGGCTTTTGGGAGGTGGTTAAGTTATGAGAGTGGAGCCCTCATGAATGGGATTAGTACTTTTACGAAAGACATGCAACAGAGCTACCTTGCCCTTTCTATCAAGTGAGAATACATAGAGAAGTCTGTGATCCGGAAGAGTGCCCTCACCCTCTTCCTGCTAGCATCTAGATCTTCAGCATCCAATCACCAGAACTGTAAAAGTAAATTTCTGTTGTTTAAAAGCTATACAGTCTGTGGT
Source organism: Rhinolophus sinicus (assembly GCF_057876585.1). NCBI lineage: Eukaryota > Metazoa > Chordata > Mammalia > Chiroptera > Rhinolophidae > Rhinolophus > Rhinolophus sinicus. The sequence goes on from NC_142502.1 coordinate 166,972,765, forward strand.
GTTTTGTTATAGCAGCTCGAATGGACTAAAACAATATCTCATTAAACAGAGTAGCATGTCCCTTTGGATTCAAAGTTCTCTATGTATCTAGTAGATCAAATGAATTACTTTGTTACTCAAATTGTTTATTTTATTCTCGGTCTATCCTGTATTTTCACATGGCTTTGTTGTTGACCCCATCAAAATAATTCCCAGTACTATTTGTAGAGTGAATGAACATTCATTAATTGGCTAATGCTCAGAATTAGCATAATGGTTTCAATAATGTAGAATTTAGTGTGAGCTAACACAAAAGCATCCTCTCCATCTCTAATTTATGTGAACATATGAATTTACCTCATTGATATTAACTATAAACAACAGAAAATCTATAAATGAATGTTTTCTGTTATTTTACCTCATAGTCAATGTAAGTCAACCTCTTGGGTTAATATTAGTAATTACTTATTAGCTAATTTTGATGATTGGAAACACAATTGCAATCTACTTTGAATGTATAAAATATATTAAGAATTTAAACATATTTTAGTTTGATAAAAGGTTTGTCCCTGTACCTGATAGAATAGTTCATTTCAAATGTCCTCCCCCCAGGAAGTGTTATACATTTCCCTAATTTGAGCCCTGCAAACACTTTTTAGTTTGTAAGAATTTATATATGTATTTTTCAGGCTCTTAGTGGAAAAAGCCATATCCCGCCTGGACTATACCCAATTTCTTTTTGTCTCGGTTATGGTTCATCTCTTCTATCTCTGTGATAGCTACAAAGTAGCTACAACTCAGTGTGTGTGTTGGGGGGAAGGGAGGCAGGAGGGGGTGTAGTTTACCTCCATAGTTACATTTTTCCACTGGCACCAGTTTTTCACAAGAGTAGTCCACAAGTGAGCTTTAGAGTACATATAAATGCTCTTTCCCTGGCACTATCTTGTCTGATGTTTCCTTTCCTAGAGAACCCCAGGGATTTGCTGTGAATCATTCCCATTGAGGTTAATTGGACAGCACATTGAGAAAAACAGTCATAAACTCAAACATCATCTGCTCTGATGCTAAAGACCAAATAGCAAAATTGTAGTTTAATTGGTACCCTCATCTGGGGGTGGGGGAGAAGTCAATTAGCAGATTATTATAATTAAGAGACACATGTAAGCATACCCCTGTGTTGTACATTTTACCTTTCATCCTTTTCCATTCAATAACTTATATTGTTCTATGGCATTCTATTTCACAGAAAATGTCTGGGTTAATAATTACAGTCTTCATTAACTGAATGTGGTATGTACCAAAATGGAAATAAAATGTCTTTTAATAAAAACCTGGCAGATTTTTTTTCCTTTTGAATGTAAAATTTAATTTATTTATCCATTCCACATACTGTGGGCTTTCACTGTACATCAGAGATATATTCCTTGAGAATATATTTTTCAGATGTCTATTTGAGACAGTTTTCCTGGCTTATGTTTACTTAGTAATTAGAAATACTTAAAGAAACCTAGTCCTTTTGGGAATGAGTTATCTCTTCTGCAGCACATAGTTGGAACAAACTCACTAGCCTGGAGGCAGGAGATGAGACTATGTTTAGTGGGGAATACCACTGAAATTACTTTATGAATACAATTAGTTGAATAATTAAAGCATTGGTATGTAGAAGGTAAGATCAGAAACAAATTAATAGTAATATATTTTTAATTAGTTAAATTTATTTTTTAATGTATTATCATATAATCCCAGTTTTAGTGTTTTTTTCAGGTGATAGATTATTATCCTCACAATCAAACGTTCCTTAGCTCAGGATACTGGATGGCTATTGGGATATTTAAAACTTATAAACGTGGTCACTACAATTAGGATGATAGATGCAATACACATAAGTAGTGTGTTATAATGCAGAATGTATTTGGTCTCTGTCTCCAGTTCTTGCAAAGGGATCCTAAAATCCTTGAAATTTCCCTAGTGATAGAATGTCTTTTGTCATTCCTAATGAATCTCTTTAGACCACACCTCAGTTTATGCTAATGATTTGATGGAGGGTGGCACCCTTCAAAGTTTGGTTGGGAGGGACTGGACATTAAGCACTATAAAAACTCTTGATTAAGGACGTTTAATGAGCTTCTGGGTTGGTGAACTCATAGAGGTACTGGGAAGGTGGTGGGCCCAGCAAAGACATGCAGCTCCTTGCTCCCCTCCCATACCCTGCCCCGTGCATCTCTTCCTTGGCTGCTTTTGAGTTATATCCTTTATAATAAAGTGGGACTGAGCCCTTAAGCAGCGGGGTCTGTGCTACTCTGGGTAACTAGTGTCAGAACAGAATTGAATTGTTGAACACCAAGTTGGTGTCTGGAGAATCAGAGAATTGGTTGTTGGTGTTAGAAAATACCCCAGAAGTAGCATCACCAGACTGTACACTTCCTGATAACATAGAACATATACTATAGTATTTATATTTCACAATTTCACGTTAGCCTCCATATTCTAAGGAACTCATTCAGTGCTTATTAAAGAACTCAGTTGACAGTAAATTCATTTTCTTTGAACGTAGCACATTCTTGTAATCTGAAACCATTAATGATTCACTTTAAAGTGGCTTATTTTTATACAAAATATGGAGGTGTTCATTTTGGATAATGAATTTACGTAGCAGTCTTTATTATCTGCACCTATTAGGCAATACCAATAGAAGAACCAATCAAAGGAAATACGGCAGGCAGTACTCTTGTAGTAGATACTGCTCTACTCTTTAATCGTAAAACAATGAATTTAGTCCTGATTCTAACACCTGCTGGTTAAATGACTTATCTCACTTTCCTTTTATATAAAACGAGAACAGTATCTCTCCACTTCAAATGTTGTTGTAAGAATAAAATGAGCTATTGGGGTATACAGTAATTATGCATTGGTGTCAATATCCTGACAGTTAAGTGCACGTAACATATATATATATATATGTATATATATGACATATGTGTGTATATATGTGTATATATATGTGTATATGTGTACGTATATATATGTGTATATATATGTATATATGAAAATTTCATTATTTGTCTAGCGTCATGATGGACATTACAGATTTTTTTTTATGAAGTAGCACAGTTTTTCTCCATGTGGAAGTAATATTGTATTTAGTAGGATTTATGTTCTTTCCTCCACCTTCCCCCATTCTATTCAAGGATAATCACAAAACTCCTTATCAAGTTATTATGTTTCAAATTTAATTTGGTTATTAAGATGGTGAAAATAAAACAAGACCAAATGATCTAAAGAGGGGATGGAATACTTCAGCTATAAAATCCTGTCAAGTGTACAAAATTCACAGTCAACAAGATTAGTCATGAGCTGTTTAGCTGGCACTATCTGAGCAGTATCACTGCATAGAGATAACTTGATTCACCGTGATGTTGCTACATTTTATGGATTTTACTACCCATTTCCCGTTGGCAAACGCAAGGGTATGACCAAACCAATCTAACATATCTCATCTTTGAAGGTCTGTCCCCTAGGTCTACTTTTGTTATTAAATCTGCACCAGTCAGAGACAGAAGTCACTGTAATTTGAACAGGGGAAATTTAATATAAAGAATATAGGCAAATTTTTTCTGTAAGGAGTTAGTAAATATTTATGCTTTGTAGACTATAAGGTTTATGCTGTTTCTCAACTACTCAACTTGACCCTTGTGGAGTAAAAACAGCTATCGACAATGAAATACCAAGTAAAACTATTTGTAAAACAGGTACCAGATAGGATTTGGCCCATGGGCCATAGTTCCTTGATCCCAGATATAAAATATTGTTAACTAGTAAAAGAAGCTTAACTACCTCCCCTCACCTCTATCCCCTCAAGCAAAAGGCTGATTTTCCAACTTCCTTGGAGAGGGTGTGGCTGTAGTGCACTGTATGACAGAGGAATTTTCTGGAATGCCATGGTCTGGAGCTGAAGCACAGGAAGTTGTTGCCTGGGGTACAGTGATATTTGCTGTAGTTTCACAAGGCCAGAGCTTAATCCAAATGCAATCAAATTGAGATACATTCTGCAGTTAGAGCTAGAAAAAATTAAACAAAAAATAACAGTTTTAAAACTTTAAGGGAAACTTGCCAAGGTTACTTGCCAATTTAGGGCAAAATACAGAAATTTGCATATATAAAATATCTGTGAATGAAAAAAAAAGTGGTGCTATGGCAAGTCACCTCACAGGGTGATCTGCTCATAAATTCCTAACTGGGCAGACCATAGCAGGTAGTCACTCCCCAAGCATACAACTTTTTATTAAAAAGTTTACCTTTGCCTTAATTTAAGCAAACCCATTGTTTCTGTACCTCTCAGTTAACACACCTTTGAAATAAGCCTTAACCATCCTGGAGGGAGCACATAATCTTGTTAGCTATCCTGTAATCCAATCCCTGCCTTGCTTTCTCCCACTTTACTGTAATCTTCCTTACATTCCCTCCTTAATTTCAAATGCATAAAAGAAGCTGCAAAACTGTTACTCTCTGGAGCATTTGAGATCTTGCTTCCTGACATTGTCATAGGTTTGGCTCAAATAAACTCATAAAAATTCTCTACAGGATTGGATGTTTCTTACCTTGACATACCTGTATTATCTTTGTCAAAAAGAACAACTAAAGGCAATACTTTATTCAAACCAGCCATGAACAATAGTCTCAATTGCAGAAGATTGAGAAACGATGGTGACTAGAATTCAGGAATAACTTTGGGATGGAAAACAGAAGACAGAATCAAAGACAATTGGATGCTGGGTAGGATATCTGCCACGAAATCTTGATGGAATAGAAATTTGGGGCTTTGTCATGAATAATATTACAGAAGCGTAATCAACCGAGTAATAACTAGGACTCTATCTGGTTTGAAATACTATTCCACATCTGTAACACTAGCAGGGTGACTCCTATTGGGGTAAATTGTATAGGAGCAATGAGGTCTGAAATATGGCCCCCTTGGTAGGATACACTGCCCCAAATGGTGCTCTAAAGAGCAACATATTGAGAGAACCTACATAGCCTAGAGACAGATAAAGTTTGCAAACTGCTGCCCAAATTCAGTGGCCTGTTTTTTTCAAATAAATTTTATTGGCAGATAGTCATACCTATCTATTTGCATAGTGTCTGTGACTACTTCTGCTTCTGCAGCAGAGTTGAGAGTTGTGACAAAGATAATATGGACAACAGTGGGTAAAAGATTTACTATTTGGCCTTTTACAGTTTTCTAAGCCCTGAACAAGAAAGTGACCGCATAAGGGACTGATAAGTGGCATAGGAAGAGGAATTGCCTGCTATAATATTTTCCGACAAAGCTCAAAGGTTGAGGTATTCAGGCTGCAAAGAGCCGAACTCTATAAAGAAGCATTAAAAACGGAAACTCTAAAATGAAAGGTGCTGATTCAATTTTCTGAGCCTCTATGCTCTGAAACTGTGATTAAAGGCGGGAAGATCTAATCAGGAGAGTGGTCATCGCAAGAGATGATGGTTAGAGCCTGAACTTTAGAATGTGAGTTGAATCAAGATTTTTCCCTCTTGGTACTTATATCAACATTATGGAAACTCTGCTGATTAATTTATGCCAAATAATAATATTTTACCGCATCAGGCTTGTTTGATCTGTATTCTCTTAGGATAAATCTCTAAGTCTTTAATGGTTTGAGAAGCCCTACACATTCTGGTTTCTGTCTCTGTCTCCAATTCTACCTTAACACTTTCCCTTTTGTCCTTAAATAGCAGAACTTCATTCAGTCCCTTCTATCTTTCAGTTTCTTGTTTAAAGGCGTTTTCCCGATGTGAACCTTCTCTGACTCTTAAGTTGAGGTAGTTCCCCCCACCCCACATATATTTCTACATCTCATGTGTTTCTCTCCTAACGCGCTTAATGATAGCCATCTCTGTGTTCTCTTTATGGCCAGAAAAGCTTTAGTAGGGTAGGAACCATGTCTGTCTTGCTCTAAGTTCTATGCATGGAGCTTGGCTTATGTAGATAATTAATATTTATTTGAAAAATAAATAGGACTATGAACAAATAAGTTAATGAAAAAGCTTTGCAAATGCCACTATCATCCTATCCTCAATGCCAGTATAAAATGTGGCATTTCATAACTCTTATTTGTATCATGTTCTTGTTTAAAATATTTGAGAAAATATGCTGATGACAGAAAAAATGAGTTATGGGCTTTATGTAATGGCTTTTATGAGAACTTAAATTTAATTACCTTATGCCAGCATTTTGCTGATTAGACAAGATCACTATCTAAAGTGCTCAGGACAGCACCTACCACCTTTGAAATTTCTCAGTAACTGCTAACGGCTATTATCACAAATCCCTCTCATCTTTAATTTTTTTTTTTTTTTTTTTTTTTTTTTTTTTTTTACCTCCTATGGAGAAAGAAAGAAAAAGTACTGACTCTGGGAAATCCAGTCCACTGTGTAGGCATAATGATAATTTTTTCAGTCTGTATAGATTATCTAGAGAGAAATGCTTGCGAAGACAAATCATTGCAGGAGTTAAACTTGGTTGCATGTGGCATGTAGAAAAACATACATGGTTGATCTTGGGGTTCCCCATAAAAAAAAATCTTAGTACAATTAAATTTCTTAATAACTTAATGCTCTATTGCAAGAAAATGTGATGAGTTAGAAAGTGGGAATTATTCTTGAATGATAATGACACGTTGTGATTAAGGAGCTACAAATTCCTCACAATCATCTCTTCAGTCTTTACCAAAGCCTTGAGATTTAGTGCCCTTTTCAGAGACTTTTTTGCAGTATCAGTCTGCTATTCAAGAAAAAGTAAAGACAAGACCAGAGATTGAGAGATTGAGTGTTGAGCGGAAAAGTTTTACTGCCAAGCAGGGACCCCAATTAATTCAGCACAGAGTCCAACATCACGGGTGAGGTTGAGGGAGGAGAAAAGGTAGAGGTTTTTAATGACTGAAGATTGCAGACTCTGCTCCATGCTACAGCAAAAGCAAAGGGAGCGCTGCTGATTTGTTGGTTAGGCAGGGGGAAGTCGGTTGCAGAGTGTGTCGGTTGCTGAGTGTGTGTTTTAGGATTATGGCAAATCCAGCTGCTCTCTGTTCCTGTAGACATACCCAAGTCAAGATTGTAGTACCAGGCAGGTCTCTACCCGTAGCACCACCTCATTGGCCAGATCAGGGTCTTTCACCACTATAAAAATATAGTGAAAGAAACTTCAGGCAATTTCATCACAACGCTTTTGGTATGATGAATGTAGTAAAAGATGCTTATGATTTCCCACAACCATGATCATTATAAAAAATAATGACTCCGCTAGTAAGGTGACATAGCTGCAGTCAACCACATAATTTAAGTCAGATTAACAATTATTAACTGGCATAAATACACATTATCAATTATATTCCACAATAAAACTTCATAAACTCTTAATTAAAACATTTCTACTCATGCCCAAGCTAATAAGGACGGCAAACCGAGTTCTTGTGTATACATGTCTCCTAAGATAAATAATAAAGATTTGGTAACTGTATTTATGACACAATCAGCACACAATTCAATGTGTACGTTGTAAATTATGGGAAAGAGAAAGAACACATAACCTAGATTTTTTTTTAACCTCTTGTTGTTTTTGACCCTGTTTTTATTTGTTTGTTATTTGTTTACTGGCCTTATGACTGGTGTCTGAAAATGTCATTAGTGTTCCCATAATGTATGAGATGACTTAGTTTTTCCAATTTTCCTCTGGAGGTCTCCCAGCCATTTGTTTTTCATCTTCTTCCCTAGTTCCCCAAATCTGTCTCTATTTAATCACAGAATAATTTACTATAGGGATAAAAAAGTGAGGTTGCTAACATTTCAACCAGAAAAGAAAGGTAAGGGCATGCCAATAATACAATATAATATTTCCAATGATCTCCCTTTTTTTCCCTACCCACTTCACCATTGATTGACTACTTCCAGGGCAAGTATATAGTTCTCAGTTTTGTAAATTTCCATTCATCCTTCAAAGGCTGGTTGTATGTAAATGAATTTATTGGCAGTTGGTTAACCTGCAAAATTTAATGCCATGTTTATTTATTGTTGAAGTGCTGTGTGTAAATATAAAAGAAAATAAGAGAGGGAACCGTCTATTTAAGGAACATGAGAATAAATGTTAGTTTAAGTAGTAAAGCTAAGCCAAAGTAGCTGAAATATCTTATAAGTGTCTATGGGACCCCCTAAGAGCATTTTTGCTTGCTAGTTTTGGAGAAACAACGTGCCAGTATTTTTTGTTTTGGCTCAACCTCTCTTCCTTCTGAGAAGCCTCCGTGTTGAGGACATCTCAAGGAGCACTGAGCAGTGCATTCATAGTACTTGTACCCTAGAGCACTCACTTTTGTCATTTTGGCAAGGACTCCTCACTCCTCTGAGGTCATACCTTCAAAGATCAAATTCATCTTCCTTTAGTCAAAACCAATGTTAACCTCAAGGGAAAATTGTGTGTGTGTGTGTGTGTGTGTGTATGACAAAGAGAGAACCCCACATTGGGTGTTGCCTCTGGGACTACTTTTATTATTATAGTTACCTCACTGATGAATTGCATACTATTAAGAGAGAAAGGACAACTACAGTCAGGAGGCTAGAGTACCCCCCCGCCCCCTGACTATACTCAATATCAGGCCACTGACATTTGAAAGAGTTGTACAGCATTGCTTTCAAAGGTCAGGGAATGCCCTGGGTGACTTAGAGGTTTTTCATCTCTGCATTCTACATTAATATATGAATCCAAGTAATAGTGAGTTGGTCATTAACTAGGTTTATGAAAAGCTGACTGCACATTATTCTTCAGGGTTTGCCTTAACTTATAGCTTGGTATTGTCACAGTTCTGCCATTGACTACTTTACCATCCTGAACTATATTTCAAATTCTTTTGATTTTAGTCTTACCGTCTAAGAACTAGACCTAATGAATTCTTGCAGCAAGCAAAATATCCAAGTACTGTATAGAATGCACGTTGAATCATTTAGGGATTCTACCTTCTAGACAAAAGAGAAAACAGACATTATAAATAGAGAAATGGAAAAATAAACTGTGGAGGGTAGTGAAGATAACTATGATACTAAGAACAAGCTTGCCTGAGACATAATGAGAATTAGTGGAGACTCTGAAGTATTAATAAGTGCCTTATCTGTGCTTTTAAGAAGACAGGGTTTTCAAAAGTTCTTAACTGAGTTAAAAGGCCACATTTAAAAAAGTGGTTGGAAACCTCTACTGGCTTTAAATATGTGAGATATTCTCTTGTGTGAGTAATCGACTAGTCTAATTAAAATGGAAAAGCCTTAGAGAGTGAATCAAGCAGAGAGGAAATGGAAAGGAAGTTCAACATAAAATAAAGACCCACTTAATCTACTGTGAAAAGACAATGGAGCCCCTGCCTGTTCAAGGGCAGAACTTGATGTCAGCAAAGAACAGACAGGACTTCACTGTACTGGTAAGATATTTCAGCAACATGTTTGCTCTGATCTGGCTTGAACATTTTTACAGGAAAATGAGGGAAAGGTAAAAATCTGTTAGCAAGTTTGATCTAAACTACTTAGAAAAAAATGGACAATTTCCAAAGCCCTGAATTCTGTAGGGAGTTGTCATGAATAGAATATTGAAGATATTTCAGATTAAAAGGTAGGACGTTCGACATCACCACATAAATTTTAGAGGCTTAGAGGTCATATGAATTTTAAATTCTGTTTAAATGTTGCAAGAGGACAGAGAAGCTGGAAAGGGAATATGAGGGAGGAGGGGCACAAGAAATAATAAAAATAGTACAAGAAAGTAGACAAGAGGGAGAAATGAAAGGGAAAGGAAATGAGGGCCTAAGTCCAGCCTGAGTCCTCGTTTGCCTGTTACCCAGGCCTTTTCAGGCTTCATTCCAGGAAAGCACATCTATGCCTTTCTCTGGCACACAGACAGCCCTGTGTGTCGTAGATACTCAATAAAGTTTTGTGAATGATGCTCTTTCTTATCTGTCCATCACCCTTCAGACAAATTTCATTTCCAAATATTCTTCTCCCATCCAAGAAAATCATTATGTTTAAGATTGAGTATTATAAAATGATTGATTCAGAGCACTTTACCTATTAAAACACAATTTAATGCCGGAAAGGACATAAAAGAATGAGTTTCTGAGATAAATCCTCTCTCAAATTACCTTGCACTCCTTCCTGACTATCAGTGGTGAAAATCTGACTGAATAACAATAAAACATTTGCTTTTTCCAGCAAAGAGACTAACAAATATTTTCTAAAATACGTTTGTAGTCAGTCATAAGACAATACTTAACTCTTTTGAGTCATGTAAAAATGTCTACTAATAAAATGATCCCAAATAAATATATGCTATTTTTTAGCACTATGAAATAACAATCCAAGGTTCAAAAATAAATTATATTGGTGTCCAGTCATACAGAATGATAATTACCACTTAGAATGTTATATTTAACCCCTTTAAACATAGATGAAAAATGTGTATCAACATATCTCTCTTTTAATATTCATCTTGAACTAAAGTGCATTTAACATTTTCTTCACACTGCTTGTCTTTTTTAGGTTAGTATTATTTCATAATTCGATGACACGGAAACCTATGCTTGCTTTCACTTTTTCTGTTTCTAGACATTTAATAATTATAAATACTTATTTACAAGATATTTATGTCTTTACTTTTCACTTTTTTCTGACTAAAGATACGTTTAAATACAACTAAAGATGACTTCTTAAGGTTGGCGTTGCATTTCTATATAACTACAAGATAATTTTAAAAATGAACTTAACAAAATATATGAGAGACTTGGGAATATGCCTTAAAACCTTTTATTTTATGAATCACACAAAAAATGCCCTTTAAATGGGTGCTTAAAATGTGTTTTTGTTTTTGCAATTCCAATGGAAAAATCCAAGTAAGTTTGATCTGAGGAATTCACGATGTTATAAGAGATCATCGGAAATCACCTAGAGTGACCTAATCATTAAGAAAAACAAAATAATTGTACTGACATTTTCCTACAACTGATCAAATTAGTTGTTTTAAGCTAATAGAAAGATAAAATCCAGTTGTTACTGAAATGTGCAAACAATAAACCTCACCAAACACAGCTCTACTTTTCCATTCAGTGACCACAATTTCTCTATTTAATCTCTAAACCCTGGGTTAGGATGTATGTGGATATATAGACATAGATATAACAGCCGGTGTACAACTGGGGACTAGAAGCCCACAGAGCATTCTTCCCTAGCTCCTTCTATAATGCCCACAAAGACACAGGAAATAGCAGGGGGAAAATACCACATATGAAGCTAAGACTAATCTGAATCTGGAGAGATTCTCCATTCGATGTAAAATATATGGAATTGAATTGAGACAGCTCATATTGAATATGCATTGTCTTTTAAAATATGAAGTTGTTATTTTTGAGGGGTAGTGGTGATTAGCATTAAATTGTGATAAAGGGGAGGTGAAATTCCTGTGATGTAGGTAGGGTAGAGATTAAAATGAACCACATCAAAACTAATTCTGGTGTATTTCAGCTAGGAATGTCAAATCAAAAGAACACAGAACATAACTAACAGTGTTTTAAAAATTAGGAATTTGCATAGTAAAAAAAAATACAGACATAGGTAGCTCCTGGCATCAGCTACTCAACAATGCCACAAAGTACCATTCCGTCCCTTTTATCTTTTAATATCTTATGAAGTTTGAGTTATGCACTTGACTTTCTTAGCATCTTCCATCTAGATATCACATCTGCATTCAAGGAAGAAAGCAAAGGGGAATGACAAAGGGGACTTTGATAAGAAAGGAATGAGTTTTACCTCAGCGTAGTTCTCATGGACCAGAACTGAATCACATTGCCATTCCTAGATGTAAGGGAAGCTGGAATTAGAGGGTTTTTTGTTTTGTTTTGTTTGTTCGTTTTTTAATTTGTGTTTTTAATTTAGCATCCATGGCGAGAGTTAGCAAGGGAGAAGTTTTAATGTCTGTTCTACTTTGACTGCCATAGGATACCCCACTGACTACCCAATGTCTACACATGCACTTCAAAATACACTAGTCTCTGTCCCATAAAGCCAGTTTCTGTATCCAACTAGAAGTTTTTATTTCTGTGTTTTCTTTTCTATGGGGTCCAGATGTTACACTTCATGTTCCAGTGACCTATATACCTATATATAAGCTAAAAGGCAATTTATATGCTTCCAAAATAGTTAATGTATGATGACGGAGGAAGCAGGGCTTAACTGCAATAAAATCCCCATTTGGAAAAATGAAAGACTAGAAATACACAGCAGATACTGACCCATGGCTCACATAAAATCCAGCTAGTCAAAATAGGGAGGCCTCTGTTTTCATAGAGGGTGATGTCTCATTTGGCTACATTCCAGTCCCTGGTTCTATCTTTGAGTGTTTTTCTTATCCATGGTCTGCCATAGTTTCTAATTCCACCATTTGGGAGGACATTTTAAAGAATAGATTTTGTTTTTTCACTTTTTACTGTGAAATATATCATACATACAAAAGACAGTACATTTGATTTATATCTAGTTTTAAGAACATTAATAAAGTAAGCAGTTTTGTATCAATTATCAAGCTCACTATATAGAAAACTGCCACTAACTTAGCCTCTGTGAGCTACCCAGAAAAGACGTTATTTTTCCTTCTGAAAACATAGTCTAGTCTAAAATTGCCATTAATTTTCCCCTTGCTTTTTATAATGTTGTTTCAAAAGCTTCTTCACATTTGTATACATAAAAGACATTATATTGATATATTTGCATGTTTTTGACTTTTATATAAATGGAACCAATACTCCACATTTTTGTGACTAGCTTTGTTCACTCAACATTAAGTTTTTAGATTCATCTATATTGATGAGCTTAGCTATAATTTGTTTTCTCTGATATAAATGCCAAAATATATTTATCCATTCTCCCAATGATGAAATTGTTCTTTTCTTTCCAGTTTGTACTATTACAAAGAATGCTGCTATGCACATACTCGTGCATGCATCTTGGTGACCGTGTGCGAGATTATCTATGTATCTAGGAAGGAAATTATTGAGTCTTAGCTGTACCCATCTTCATATTTACTGTTTTTGAAACTGATTATAACAATTTACACTACCACCTGAGCATCTATAAATTATGATGCCTCCATATTCATAAACACAGTCTTGTGAGATATGATTCTTATATGTATTCTTATGATTACTGATAAGGATGAGCATTTTTCACATGTTTTTGGACATTCATGTTTTCTCCTGTTCTATGTAGTTTTGTACTTAGTCCATTTTTTATGGGTTTTAATTACTAATTTTGATATGTATGATTCTTGTTTATCCTCTAAACATAAACTTCTTGCTTCTTTAGTTTGTGTTGCAAATACAAACAATTTGCAGGACATTTTGTTATTTATTTTCCATGATTTATTCTTTCAAGAATTTTTAAAAATACACATTATGAGCAGAAGTTCTGAATCTTTTACTGTAAAACTTATTCTTCTAAAATTGTTCCCTGTGTCCCCATTTGTGAAATTATTCCCTAACCAGATGTCATAAAAAATTCTCCAGTGAAATTTTGCCTTTCATATTTAAATCATTAATCTCCTACTAGGTTTAGACTCGGGACCCAATCATATTTTTCCATGTGTGTACCAATGAATGAAGATCACCCAAATTAGAGCAGAGGCTTTCTATTCAGAGCTTATTATAGCAAAGGATTCCACCACCGTCACTTGCATTTGACAGAGACTCAAAGACAGGCAGGTGAGTAAGAAAAGCTTCATCATCAATAAAAACAAAGGTTTTGGGTATGCTTTGATTGGAGAATCTTATAGGCAGGCTAACTACAACTGGGACACCTTATGTCATCGTTTTGGGGAACATATTTACCATTCCCTGTTTGGTCCAAATTGGAAGCAGGGGTAAAAAAATATAGAAGCTGTGCCAGTTGCTACAGAGATTGTAACTTCTTAACTGGTTGTTACAAAGGTTTTGAGTCAGAGTTCTGACCATTGTCATTTTGTATATTCAGTCTTGGTAGATAACTCATTTTTCCTGCACCATTTGTTGAAAGCTCTCCTATCTTTTCCCCACTGATCTGTATATCCATCTCTTGTGCTAGCTCAGGTTTCGATATATGTGTGAGTTTACTCTGAACCCTAAGCTGTATTCCATTGTCTATTTATCCACTTGTAGGATAATAGTAGTATGATGACTTAATTACTATTGCTTTACACTAAAATCTGTCACCTAGGAAGTCCTAACCTCTCTTTTGTTTGTCTTCAAGGCCATCTTATCTGTTCTTAGTATTTTATCCTTCAATGTAAACTTTAGGATCAATTTTAAGAGTCATGAAATTAATAGGATTTCATAGAAATGATATCACTAAGGTACTGTGTCTTCGTATCCAAGATTATTGTGTAGTTATCCACTTAAATTTTTTTTTAATAACTTGGAATAGTTTTAAATCATTTAATGACTCATTCTGATGTAATTTATATGCTTTATTGCTATAGTGAATATATTTTAACTAAATTGTCTGTATTTACTAGTGTATAAGAATGCAATTTATTTATGTATATTCATCTTACATCTAGTAGAATTGCTAAAGTACAGCTTGAACTAACATAATTATTAAATTATTTTATGTATCTATACAAATAATCATATATATTTGAATAACACAACATATTTCTCCTTTTAAATCAAATGAATTTTAATTTGATTTTTCTTCTTTTGTTATATGACCGTTAGTAAAATATTGAACAAATTGTTAACAATGGGCTTCCTTGTACCATCTAGATTTAGAGAATTTATTTAACATTTTTAAATTAAGCATATTGTTTTTTATGTTTTTGTAGATATTCTTTATCAAAAGAAGAAAGTTTATCTTTCATTTCTAGCTTGGTTTTTAATTATAAATATTTGTTGGAATTATCAAATTATGTTTCTGTTGAAATAAAAATTTTATTTAAGTTATTGTATTAGTGCATTTTCTAATAATACACCAAACTAGCTACTCTCATATAAATTTATCTTAGTTAGTGTCACTTTTACATTGCTGACTTTAGTTGCATTTTGTTTGTATTTTCACATGTATATTCACTGAGATTGATATGTAGGTAGATAATTATCCATGCTGTATTTTGTTTTATTGTTTGATATCAAGGATGTATTAGCTTCATATACAAGTTGCAGAGTGTTCCCTCTTTTCTATCCTCTGAAATGTTAAAATAAAATCAGAATTATCTCCTTTCCATTTGTTTGTTGGTACAAGATGTAAACTTATCTGAACTTGGTATTTTGATTGTGGGAATGCTTTGAACTACTGGTCGAATTTCCTAACTGGTTAAAGGATCCTTTGGGAATTGTTATTCTTCTAGGAATAGCCATTTGACTATAATATACCTTATTCTTAAAATTTTTCTTTGCTCTCACTCTAATAATATCCTTCCTTGGGTATATTAGCCAGCCACCTGCTGGAAGGTAGTTTACGTTGAACCTCTTCTCTTATGCAAGGAGGGATGCAGACATATTTCTTCACTAAAATGGCCATTTACTCTGAATATGGACTGACCTTACCTGTTAAATCCATAACATGGCATTATTATTGTCCTTTGGGTTTAATGGGCTGGATATAATAAGCATTGTTTCTGACCATGGAATTTTTTTTATAGCAAAAGAAGTAAAGCAGCAGACTGAAGCCTATGTAATTCAGCGGTCTTATCATACAGTCCATCACCCAGAAATAGCTGGACTTAGAAGCCAAATAACAGAATGACAATTCTAGGTGGGAGAAAAACCTTATTAGTTTGGTGTTTTCTTATGCATAGGAAGTCTATTATTTGAACCAATTACATTCATCACAAGTCTTTCTCTTATGAATGAGACTACAAAAGTCTAGTAATCAGGGAAAGGAAGTTGAGATCAAGGAGAGGAAGCTGGAAACTAATAACTCACTGTCAATTTGTGTCCCAAACTCGAGATTTTGGTCTTCTTCACTGGCTTGGATTTCCACCAGGAGACTCAACAGTGGCTCAATTAACTTGGAAATGAAGATGCTACTTTGCCATTGAACCTCATCCCACTGAATTTACAGGCAATAGAGGATTATAGCTTTGCCTAGGGATGTTAATTCTGATTATTAAATGGAAATAGAGCTGCTACTTGAGTAGTATGTGTAAAACAGGCATCTTCTGAGACACCTCCCAATACATCTAAATACACTGGAAACAGTGAGGGAACAGCCATGTATGTACACTAAGGGCTTTTATTATTATTATTGTTATTTATTTTTCAAGAATATAGTTTTGAGTCACAGCACAAAGTAAAAAAAAGACAAAAAAAATCCTAAGCAGTGACGATATAGAAAGGAAATGGAACTTGAATTAGGTATTAAAGAAAGGAAACAAGGTTGGTAATAACTTCCCATATTTTATTATTTGATCAGTAGGAAGAATGAATATGTATCTCTCTCTGTCTCTAGCCCAATTTCATGTTTTTCTCTCCCTTTATATTACTGTATTTTATAATGTGTGTTGATTACAAAATTTAAGTTGATCTCTAAGTTACAAGATACCAAGGTGGATTGTGAGGGGACCAGAAGAGAAATTATTATTGACCAGAGACCTATTTAATAAATTCAGGGACATTATGCCCAATACAATGTATTGTCAAATTGCAAATAATTCTAAAATGTGTCATTCAATGAAGAAAATTCAAGTACTTTTTGAAGACTGATCTTTATTAATCATGCGTGTAAATATATTTTCATAAGAAACTAAAGCAATATATACTTAAATGTTAGCAGGGTTAAAATTTGGGAGGATTTATGCTAATTTTCTTTATAGTCTTTTCTAATCGGCCTGTCTGAAACATGAATTATTTGTATAATAAAATACAATAAGAGAAAAATTAATGACATAGCTACAGAATTAAATTTTGCAGCCATTGATTATGCTACCTTTGAATATGAAATATTCATGAAATATTAATAAGTGAAAAAATAGGTTTGTATTGTTATTACCATCATAAATTCAAAGTGTTTTAGGTTAAACTATTTTAATAAACCAGAAAGATATATATGAATATGTTAAAAGTTAACACTAGATTATTTTTGGACAATGCATAAGCATGGAGTTTTGTGTGTGTGTGTGTGTGTGTGTGTGTGTGTGTGTGTGTGTGCTTTTCTGTGTTTGATAAATGCCTGACCAGAGTTATATATTACTTTGTAATAATAGAACAAATCATCACTATTAATGAGGTTTTTCTCAGAAATAATTTCTTGTATTGGATTGTATGAGTAAGGTCTTGAATTCAAATTAGATGTTTTCATTAGTAATGCACCCTTGGCTATACAAATACGTAAAATGAGCAAATGCTACCACTTTTTCCTTTCTTATGACAGGAATAACTAAAACTTATGTGAAACATATTGTATTCTGCACAGCATAAGCTCCAAATTAAATGTAATTATGGTCACAAATATTTATGTCATTATATTAATTATAATAAGAGAATTAAGTCAGTGTATTTTACTATTCCACATACAATTGAAAATAATACATGTTAGTGTTGCTTCTTTGCAGCACTAATTAGTCTATTTGACTTGCTTATTATAGCAGCTATTTTCACAAATATTTCTAATGATTTCTAAATATTATGTTACCTTTTTAGGAATAAATAATTTCTAAATTAATATTTCAAATTAAGGTATAATTTCAGAACTTTAATATCAATGACTTGTGACATACTGTGTTCAGTATTTGTTTTCAATCTATTTTCATGATATTTTATAGAAGGAAGTTTAAGACACTAAGCTAGAATATATTAGCAGTATCTTAAGACACAACATTTGTAAAAGATTGCTGACGAAAGTATAACACATTATGCATCTTAAATATAAAGTAGGTCTGTCTATCTATATATCTACCTACCTACCTATATCTATATTTGGAATTCTTTTCTTAAGTGCTTTTTGCTAAAATATTATACAGTTTTAAAATATATTGACATCTGACAACTATCACATTTGTTTAACTATCGAAGTCCAGGGTGAATTTAGCAGTGAAGGCTAGTGATGTCATATTATCTTTCATCATTGGATGCTAAGGAAGTTTAAAGTCCATTTAATTCTTTATAATATTTGAATACGCTCTTATTTGGAAGTATAAAAGTGTCCCCTTTGTCACTATATTCGTCTAGACAAAGAACAATGAAGAATGTCTGTGTCACTTTTGCCTTGATATCATTGAGAACTTCAAGGTAACTTTAAAATATTACACAGGCATACCTCAGAGATATTGCAGGTTCAATTTCAGACTACTGCAATAAAACAAACATTGCAATAAATCAAATTTTGGTTTCCCAGTGCATAGTATGAAAATTATTTACACTATACTGTAGTCTCTTAAATGTGCGATAGCATTATATCTACAAAATGTACTTACCTTAATTAAAAAATATTTCAGTGCTATAAAATGTTAACCATCATCTATGCTTTTAGAAAATCATAATCTTTTTGCTGGTGATAGGTCTTGCCTCAGTGTTGATGGCTGCTGACTGATCAGGGTGGTGGTTGCTGAAGGTTGGGGTGGCTTTGGCAGTTTATTAAAATAAGATAGCAATGAAGTTTGCTGCATCAATTGAGTGCCTTTCATGAATAATTTATCTGTAACACGCAATGCTGTTTGATAGCATTTTACCCAGAGGAGAACTTTTTTCAAAATTGGAGTCAGTCCTCTCAAATCCTGACACTGCTTTATCACCTAAGTTTATGTAATATTCCAAATCCTTTGTTGTTATTTCAATAATCTTCACAGTATCTTCACTGGGAAGAGATTCCATCTCAAGAAATAACTTTCTTTGCTCATCCATGAGAAGCAACTCCTCATCCATTAATCTTTCTTTCTATCTACCTATTTATCTATCTATCTTCTATCTTCTTTGTATTATATATGAGAAATCTAGGGTTCTTATGAGTGGTTTCGCAGCTCTGAAAAGGACAATTTCTATTTATTTGCCAATTAAATTTATTCTTATAGTTTTCCTTAGTATTGTTATTATTAAGCTTCTATCACAACTGAGTAAGATTATTTTTTGAACCAACCAATCCTTGTCAAAAAGTATTTATTGTAGGTAAATTTGTCCTAAGTAAATTAGTAACACCAAATAAATTAGGAAGTGAATAAATATTATTTGTGTTTCATAGTCCCAAAAAGTCAGTAGTAGATATTGAACTAAATTTAATATCATTTTTCAGTTTAAATATTTTCTTTGGTTTTATAAAAGAATGGAATGATGGTCAAGCTGTTATATTATCTTTATTATTTCTGAGTAGTTATATTATTGTAAATACATGACATTTTCAAGTTTACCTAAATGATGATATTAATTTGCATTTGCAGTTTTGATATTTTCAAATTGCTCTGTTTCATGACATTAACAATAATTGTACTTGGGCATGATGGTACAGCAAAAGAAAGATGAAGATGTTAAGAAAGTAGGTTATTTTTTATGTTTAACTGGATTCACATAGATATTGTATCCTTTGTGTAAATAGCCAATGGATACAGGGAAGTAAGAGCTCATTAGGTGTTGTCCTGGGGAACTGCTTAATATCTAAGACATCTTCACCTCGTAATTTTCGGCATTATCAATATTATGTATATTGTTTTAATGATTAGCTGAAACTATCACTTTGTATTTAATCTCTTTCCTGCGCGGTGAAAACACTTCTTCTCTGCATTTACAGACTTGATCCCAATTCACATACCTGAGATGAGCTCTTGCTCAGTAGTGGAATATGCTTATGGAAGACTCCTGGATAAAGGAGACCTTGTTTAGCAATGAAGTTCACTGCCCAAATTGCTTATGCTTTCACCTGGCTTACATGTGTATTTGATGACCTTTCCTTTAATTCGAACCACCTGCGTCTTCAACATTGGGTTGGGCTAGTAGTTCCCACCAGCAGAAAGGCAGCTTTGGAGCTGAGTTGATAAGTAGCTCTGAGCACGTTGGGTTAAAGTGTGGAACATGAGCTGGGGAAAAGAACAACTCTTCTCTGTCCCTCTTGACCTTCTCCCACCACCACTGTGAGTAATTGTCCTTCCAGTCTTGATCTACCAGCTCTGGTCAGATAGATAGATGGCCACAGTGCATACATTTCCCAAGGAATGCAAACATAAATAATTAGGAGTGCATTATATTGTAACATCTTAGATTATAAGTAACATAATTTAAAATAATGTTTATATTTTGGGGCTAAGAGAAAACTTTGAAAGTATTAAATAGACGTGTTTATCTGTGAACACGAACAACAAATTTCATTTGAGAATTTGTGTGAATTGAAATATTACAGCCTATATCCTTAGACACAGATATCATTATACATGCAGATTTTTCTTTTCAGATATTAAAGTAATGTAGTTATAGCCTCTCAAATAATCCTTATGAGAATTCAAGTGCTTTAATATTGCCCTATGATTAAACCTCACATTTTTCTTATTATATTGGGAAAATAAGTCACATAATTGTTTTTAGTAGGACATTTCCATTTTTATTTAAAAATATTATCAGCCTACTATACTATCCAATAAAAGACAATTACTCTCTCAACTTTTGCATATATAAAATCAAAATTCATTGTTTTTATTTTAGAGCTTGTTTATCCTATGATTCTAATGGTTTTGCTAAATAATAAAAGCCATTTTTCACCCACTTGATATCTTGAACGTAATTTTGTAAAATGGTGAAATACAAGGTGTTAGCTCCACTGAATTCTGTATTCTGTCTAACAAGCCAAGGACCTAGAATGCTAAAAGTTTTTCTATACCTAACACAATGTCATTTTAGTTCATTTTCATACTTGTTTGTTTTTTCTTTCCTTTCTTTCAAATAATATCTATACTCTTCGACCTAGAGTCATGCATGTATTCCTTGGTGTTCCAAACCTTGTTTCCAAATTAGTCCCCAAATACTCAAACTCACATTGTGAGTGTGCTTTTATCATTCCACCATGAATTCCTTGTTGCTGTTATGACACTTCTTAATGTCCTATGGAGCCGTTGTTGTATAAAACACAGTGTGGGCCCAGCTGCTCTAGTAAACTCTTCTGGAAATGACCCTCCTATAATTTCTTGACAAATATTTTTGGTGGTGTAATACTTCAGTGATGATCAGAGGGCAGAGCAGACCTTTAGGAGAGGAGGCTTTAAGGAGCTGATAGTTCCTACTTATTATATTATAAAATTTTAGGGTACAGAACTTGTGTCATGCTCCACTCTCTATCCTCATGTATTGCCAAATATGCACAGTAGAGTGTTAGAGCAGGAATGCTTAACACATCTGCCTTTGTTTGTATCTTAGCTCTGGCAATTTCTAGCTTATGATTTAGGTGAATTATTTAACCTTTCTCTGAATCAGTTACCTCACCTGGGAAAGGGAATAACAATGCCTAATTCATGTGGCTGTAGTGAGGATTAAATAAGTTAATCTACCGTGTTTCCCCGAAAATAAGACCGGGTCTTATATGAATTTTTGCTCCAAAAGACACATTAAGGCATATTTTCAGAGGATGTCTTATTTTTTCATGTACCACAATCTACATTTATTCAAATACAGTCAATGTCATCTTCTTCTGGAACATCGTCATAATGTTCTAAATGCGTCCGTCTGGCTGACGATCTTACCTGGGACTTATTTTTGGGGTAGGTCTTATTTTTGGGGAAACACGGTATGTACAATGCTTAGAACAGTGCCTGGCAGGTAGTAAAATTCACTCAAATTTTGCTATTATGATTTGTGCATAGAAAGTGCTACGTATAGGCCTCAATAATTGAATGTACTGTGATGATTCTTATAGTGTTTTCACCTTTACTGAAAACTTTGAGCAACTGCAGAGAAAGAGAATGAATTTTCTGCAATTAGTATAAAAAAAGACTGACATAAGAGAATGGTTTCCCTGACAGGATTCATGAGTGAGAGGATCCTTGGACAATGGAGGAAAGGCAAGGAAGTGAAAAGAAGCCCCAGTAGAAGTATCCTTTGGTACAGTTAACTAAGGATTTCTATAATACTTCGGTAGGGAGGGATTTCTGCTTAAATCCTATTTGGGAGAAGAAAGTGATAAAGAAACAAATGAATAGTACAAAATGATGTAAAGTTATTGAAATTTCATAACAAAGTTCACTGATTTTAATCTGTAGCTTATCTGTAATTATGTGACTACATAAATTACACTATTTACACTGTTTAGCACAGATGTGTGTATATATTGCTTAGTTATATTTTATAGGTTGATTTCATTCATCTAAATTTAATTTTTAAGGTACACATGGTCTTCAATGAAAGCATTTTTTAGTGTGCTTGATTAGGTCAAGAAAACTAAGCACATACATCTACTTCCTACTCTAAATTTCTAAGAAAGCCATGAAACATACTTAATCACATCTCTGGAACACAAGCTATACACTTCATGGACCCAAAAGTCTGAAGGTATCTTGAAAGACAGAAGGAA
This sequence comes from Rhinolophus sinicus, assembly GCF_057876585.1. Classification (NCBI taxonomy): domain Eukaryota; kingdom Metazoa; phylum Chordata; class Mammalia; order Chiroptera; family Rhinolophidae; genus Rhinolophus; species Rhinolophus sinicus. Next base: position 166,995,286 of record NC_142502.1, read on the forward strand.
CTACTGACTGACATTTCTACAGGGATGGGCTTGTGAGAAAGGTGAAAGCAGCTCTTTGCTTAAAAGCAGCAGATGAAACAGCAGGGGAGATTTCTCAGGTAACCCTAAGGATTATGGCCCAGGCACCTGTAAGAGGAACAAACAGACGGGTAACTGCACCTCAAATCGGCAGGCTACAGACAAGTGGATGCCCAGGAGAGGATATAAAGAATGTGTACTGCCTCTCACACCCAGAAAGTTAGCTGCAAATCATATTTCATCCTGCCCCCATAATCACTGGAGGTGTGCTGAAATATGTTAAAAGAGTATTTGTAGAAAGCTCTGAAACAAAGCTAGACATAAAGAATACCTAAACATTTGAGAAAATACAATATTGGGTCCAACAACAGAGGCAATGAAATCAACAAACATTTTTCAAAAAGAAAATAGAAGCTTAATTTGAAATAAAATATTATGTAATTTCCTGGAATGGCTGAAGTAAATTTCAAGTTCATGTAACTAGAGGAGGTGTGAAAGGTACACACACACACACACACAAATATTCTTCCCACAAATTTCTGCTTCCCCCCAGATTCCCTCAGATGGTTGTCTCCCTCAGTTCCTTTAAGTCTTTGATTAGATGTGACTATAAAAGCGTAGTTTTTCTAACCCTAGTATTTCTATACGATGCCCCAACACACACACACACTTCTGTTCTTTTTACCTGTTTACCACCTCTCCCAGTGTGATTTTTCCTCATAGAACTTATCACACTTGATTTATTATATGTGTATTGCTTTTTTTTGTTCTATCTCCTTCTAATAAATGTAATCGCCATGTGGTCAGAGAGATTCTCTGTTTTGTCTTTTGTTGGGACCCCCATGCTAGAGAAATCCCTCGTGTGTAATAGGCATGTAGTAAATATGTGTTAAAATAATGAAAACATTTTTTGTACAACACGTCATACAAAGGAAAGAAGATGGCATTTAAGGTTGACTATCCATATTTTACATCACTTATATACATAAGCTAGAATTGAACATTTTATTAAAGATTGTGAGATTCGAATATTGAGAGATTTAAAACTATTAATGAATATTTCAAACACCAGATGTTTCTGTCAAACTCAAGTAAAATATAAATGCTTCTATTATTTAATGGCTCTTCTTAGGAGTGAAGAGTTGTATGAATATTATGGCAGTGATTTCAGATGAAGTAGAGGAGAGAGGATTGGCCTCCACATACTTCTTATAAGTCTACCTTTCTGGTCATAGTGTGAGTTCCATGATGGTTGGTGGATGGGATTCATTCTCCTTTACATTCCAACATCCTGGCATAGGATCCAGCCCAGGATAGGCCATCAATAAATGTGTGGTGGATTAATGGTTGAGTGAATAATGTTGTTTTCCAAAAAGTGAAAATTCATTTTAAATTATTCTGTTTTAATGCCTTCACACTTTTTAACTTCCACTATGTTTATTTATTCCAAACTCTAAGTACTTAGGCATTCAGACTTTTTAGCATATATATTATCACTCTGAGCAGAAATTAGCTAGAGGTTAAAATGTCTCTGCTTTTGCAAGGTGTTTGTTATCTACTTTCTAAATATCCTCAATGAGCTTAAGGCTAAGAGAGGAGACAAACAAGTTAGCAAATACCTGCAGTAACATTTTGTACTGGGTGATAGAAATCTGCATTGGGCTCTGAGGAAGGCAAAGAGCAGCAGAAATGATTTAGGAAGGTGTTGATGACTAGATGTTTGTAAAGCTGAAAAGTAGTGAAGGGGTAGCCCAAGGAGCGGAGAAGCAGCCTTCCTTAGGGTTTCTGGGAACAGGCATGACAAAAGACAATGTTGCAGAAGCAAACCAGGCTTAGATGACTGGAGCCTTTTAGTCATTCAGTTATAAATGTACCCAACACACATTTATGGAGAGTCTAATGTATTCTAGATTCTGGCCATGAAGCTGTGAAGACAAATCATTGCCCTTATGGGCCCTATACTCTAGTGGTAAAGACAGACCTTTTAAAAAAGAAAGAAAAAAAAATGTACAGTATAATAAATAAAAAGCAAGCACTAAGAGAAAATAAAATGAGTGAGAGGAATAGGAAATATCAGAGGGCAGTCAGGGAAAATGACATTTACATAAGACCATAAAGAAGAGAGAAATGAGCCAAATGGATATGACTTAATGTAGTGAGGGGATGGGGCAGAGTAGGGGTATTCCAAGCATGTATTCCAGGACGGAGTAGGGGTACTCCAGGGGTATTCCAGGCCGATGCAAAGACCCAGAGGTAGAAATGTGCTGAGAGTGTGGTGAAAGAGTCTAGATTGGGTCAGAGAGACCTGATGCCTCAGGGAACTTGTGGGGCATAGTGATGACTTGGCTTTCACGATGGCTGAGTGGGATGACACTGATGGGTGTTGGGCTGAGGAGAGGGACACTGTGACTTCCATTTTAACATGGTTGCATGTGTGCCCAGAAAGGAAGAAGGAGATTCAGGAGAGTCATGTGTCCTAAAGTCAGCTGAAGGAAATGATTTAAAGAAGGTGGTATGGTTATCTGCCCAATGTCATCAATAGGTCAAGCAAAAGTCTGAGAACTGACCACTAGATAAAGCAAGAGTGATGATGTTGCTAAACTGATTAAAATGGCAGATTTTTCTGTGGAACGTTAGTGGCCAATGTCTAAATGGTGAAGACATAGTAGAAGAAAAAAAAAATCTTCACTAATTTGTTGTAAAAATAATATGGATGTAATTTTGAAGGGATCAGAGGCCAAAAAATAATCGTTTACAGGAAAACATAATGGTTTGTTTTCAATTTGTGTCAGATGGTTTGCGATCCAAGGGTCAGAGAGATTGGGAATGGTGACACAAGAAGCCGAGTTCCAGACGGAGGCTTTTCCAGTAGCTATTCAAGAGGTAAGTCCATCGACGAGGATGTTTTGAAAGTGTAAACTAATTTGCCCAGAGAGCACTTCGAGTCAAATCTTTATATTGTGTCACTTTTAAAAATTAAATTTTTACTCTGCTGTGTCAGTCTAATCAACTTGTTATATATGACATGAAGCTGGCCAGGAAGGTGAGCTAGTTTTCTTATGATGGAGATGGTTGGCTGACATTGACTCCTTTCATGACCCTGGTCTCCTTCCTGAGCAGTGACGGATATTTATAGGCTGTTGACTTGAGGTTGAGGGTTCAGATAGTGATTGTTAGATTGATTCTTTCTTTGTGCAAAGTTAATAAACTCACACAGGGACGAAGGCAGTGCCCTCAGCCTCATTAGCAATGTTTTCTAGCTTCTCTGTATATTCTTCTGGTTAGAACAGATACATCTGGGGTTGCCATCTACTTTTAGTTTTTAATTCCAGTGTTTCATCTTTCATCTCTTTTCAATCAAATCCTATGTGTTTCTATATATATACATTTTTTTAAGGACTAGAAATTCACAAAGCATTTGCCATAGGGTTCAGAAAACCCTAACCAAGTGCCACAGCATACTTGTCATAACATGAAAAACTACTGGTTAGCCTGAGTCTTTGCTCTGCCTTGAAGAATGCCCTTTAGTGTAAAACTACAGACATTTCTCTTGACTCTTGTCTTCTGGGTTCTTCCACAGGTTGTAGAACAGTTTCCTCTTACACCAGACTTTGAGCAAACAGTTTGTGGGTTCACTGTGAAAATGGGCAATGCTTTATGAAATAATTGAGGGTGAATGGATTTTCAGAATAAATTAATTATGTTTGAGACTTTTACTTAGTGAATTTGAGGCTTAAGCCTGTATGATAAGCTTGGTCATATGACAGGGGGCACAGACTCAAGTATTTTCAGGGATCAGCCAGATATATAAATGAATGACACTGGCTGGTATATGACAATAAGAAATGGTGGAGTCTATAGAAAGAGAGAGTGCCTATGCTGTCCACTGATCTTGGAGGTGAGTGTTGGAATGGGGTGCTAGAATGAAGGAACAGAGGCATCTACTTTAAAATGCATGAAGATGAAACTGACATTCCTTGTTTGGAGTTCAGAGTAGACTACAACACAGGAGTGATAGGCTCATAAAATGGTGGATGGAGGACACAAGATAGAAACAGCTCAGTAGCCACAGGGCAGGAAATAAGAGTTCAGGATAAAGTTGGATAATTCCTTTGGCATGGCAATTCATCTTTATAAAATGCTGAGAACCACCTCATATGGACATACTTATGTCTTTATTATGGGTCAAGAGTTGACAAATATTTTGATAAAGAATCAGATAGTAAATATTTAGGCTGTTTGGGCTATCTGGCCTCTGTTGCAACTACTGAACTATAAAAACAAACAAACAAACAAAAAACCAAAACAACAACGGTATAAACAAATGCATGTGGCTATGTTCCAATAACGCCTTACTAATCGAAATGGGTTGTGGATCAGATTCGGCTTATGAGCTGTAGTTGGCTGACCTGTGTTATAGATGATGAAGTTGCTATTTCAAGACGTGCTGACAATCACTTACTGCTTAATTTACAGTAGTTCTCTCTATTTAAAGTCACTATTTCTGCATATTTTGTTGGGTATTTCTGGACAATTCTTAAGGTAGTTCCAACTACAAATAGACCTTCCAATTTTTAGTAATTTTCATCATATAGATTTATTTATTCATCCAACAAATATTTATTGTGTTTCTATTTTGCACCAACCTTATCTTTGACACTTGGAATATACAAACAGGATAGATACAATTCCTGATGTCAAGGGTGCTTAGAGTTAATTGAAATTGTGACTTTATTGGTGAACATGAAAGATGACATTTTGGGTCAATTATGTTGGAAAGTGTGGAAATTCTCTGGACAGTTTTCCCCTGGCTTTTGGGAAAGAACATACATTGAGCAAAATAAAGAACTGAAGGACGCGAGTCTGAGTGGAGAGCATTTCTGTTCTGTACTCCTCTCATTGATTCTTGTGAGGTGTAACTGCATGATCAGCCCCTAAGCAACAGGAAATGATCATTTATGCCACATGCTTTTCAGCTGGTGCTCGTATAGCTTAGAGGAGACAGGGGCTCTTTCCAGTTAAGAAGTTTTTACTTTCTTTTCCGTTGTTTTATTTTCACAGAAAATTCCATTATGATAGAATGGGGAGAGATATCCTAAAATCTGATTAAAATAAGGGTTTTTTTTGTGGGATATGATGGCCAAATATCCTTTTTTAAAGCCATGATAATGGTTTCTCGTCATGGTTTGAAAGCAAAGAATAAACTAGTTAAAATGCTTGATAGATCCCATGATATCAGTACAAGTGCTTAGCAAAAGAGCTGAGGGCTAAAGTGCCCCATAAAATATTCCATAGTAAAAGTGATGATGGTTATAATCAAATAAAATAGGATGGTAGCCAAAGTGAAGATTTACAGCAACTTCTCAAACAATATAATAGCAAAAAGAGTGGGATGGATATTTTTTCCTATATGATAGTTCATCACTCCACAATTCTTCTTTCTGTTATTTTCAAAAATAAATCTTTCACAGTTCTTAAATGTGCCACTTCTTCATTGTAACTGTGTAGCATTATACTTTGAGATAATCAAGAACCCTGAAGGCAAATACTTTTCAAAGTTTTTAGATCAAGCATGAGAGCACACTCCTTGTGAATGTCATTTATGCTATATTTCTATCATAGTGTCAATTATTTATGTGCAGCCTCTGATCTAAATGCATTTTGCAATGAAGGAATAGTTGTACAGTAGATGTGCTTGGAGGATGAGAAAGGCATATATAATAGGATGAAAATAGAGTGGTTACATGAAGGTAAAAAAGTGCATTGAAAGCTAGGACTATCTCAATTCAGTAGGTTTTTTTTACACTGTAATGTTTACATTTAGATCTGAAAAAAGATTATTAAGCACATAGATGAAAGTTGGTTTACTATCTTTCTGGTTGGTTTACTATCTGACAACTTGGGACACTGCCTGGGTGATCTAATTTAAGATGAAATAAAATAAAGTCTGATCGCTTTGTTGAATAAAATAACAATTTAGTTATTTAATCATTACTGATCTTTTTGCTTTTCAGCTTCTTTAAATGATTGTTTAAGCATGTGATGAGATTTTCAATCTGCCCCACCACATAGCAGCTTCATAGCCCTCATTCAACTACCTTGCCTGGATGCATCTGTTTATGCGTTTATGTATTTTTCTCCTATGTTTAAGGCAATATGTATTAATCTAATAATTAACTAATATTAAGGTCTTACGTATATTGCCTTGAACATAGTAAGCGTTTAATTCATTAGTTATTGAAACAACAAATCAAAAGAGATGAAAATTTAAGCTCTGATTTAACAGGAGTGCAAGTAGCTTTTTTGAAGTAGATCATTGTCATTTCATTATTGATCCTGAGTAAAGGCTGTTTTTATGTTAGCAACAATTTAACCAAATAATTTTTCTTGAGGCTCAAACATTGGATATTTATCTGTGTTAACTATTATGAATATCCACTTTAAATGAGTTCTGAATGTATAAGTCTTAGTCTCCATCATTTTTGTAACTTTATTTGATAACCTCACATATACTTTTAAATTAGGATTTGCTGATTCATTTTATTGATGTTAATATGAAATCCTCAGGCAGTAAAAATGTACATGTGATTTTACATTTTATGTACAGGTGATTTTAATGGAGTTTGAGGATATGGGTATACTTTTTTCCTCTGATAGGCAAGATTTGAAACAACACTAAGATCTTTATCATATACCTAGTTTTAAATGTAGTTTTGAAACACTGTTTCATTTTTTTTCACTTTAATTTGCTGAATGTATTCTAGATTCATGGCCAGAAATACATATGGAGAGGAATAGTAGGTAAAATATCCAAATCCATAATTAGTTTCTCTCATGCAAATATTTGTCAGACACTTGAAAATGTTATGCATAACATTTTAGTGATTACCTAGGGAACTAAGATGCTGTTTGTTCCCTGTTGAAGAAATACAGCAAATAAATAAATTGTGATGTTATAGGGTGGAAGATAAATACTCTGGGAGAGGAACAAATTAGTACTAAGGAAATTCACAAGAGTAAGTACTTTTAGTTTTATTAGGTGGCAGCTAGATAAGAAGTGTTTTATGAAGAAGTGTGGCATTTGAGAATGACCTTGATAATGAATAGGACTTCAAAAAACAAGTAACATGTAAGAGACTCCTAGAGGCAGAGAATGGCATGCCAAGGGAAGAGACAGAAAAACATGGACAGTGTACGGTGTTCAGGAATGTGTGTATCATGTAACCTGCTGATATATATGCACTTGGGAGGGCAGAGAAAGACTAGACTTAAGATGAAGGCAGGGGACACTGTGGCTAGACCTTGATCTATGCGTCTACACTTAATTCTTTGTCAATTAAGAGCAAGATATTACTTGTTTTTATCATGTATTGGTATAATTAGAGCTGTGACTGTGCAAAAGTGTTTTGCCTGATGTGTTTTGGATATATTGAGGGAATCTTTGGAAAGGAGGTAGAGTGCTCACCTCCACAGAGGGTGAAGAAATTAGGCTGTCTTCAAGGATGGCAGCAGTTAACTTTGTGAATGCACCACTGTCTGTTTTCTGGACCTTGGCCTAGTAATCACAGGACAAGAGATGTTTCAGTGTGTCAGTTAATCTTTTAAATATGCAAATGAGAACACGTCACTCTACTTCACTGGGCATTTATTGCTCTTAGAAGGAAAAATCAGGATCTCTCACATGGCTCCTAGGCCCTGAATATTTAAGCTCCCATTGGTTTTCAGACCCTCATCTCAGAATAAATAGCTCATTTCTGTATCTGCTTTAGTCACATCAGACTTTGAGTTTCTCAAGTGTGCCAAGGGACACTCCTTGGAATAACTTTTCTCCTCAATCCACTTCCCTTGCTGAGTTTCCACTCCTCTTAGATCTCAGCTACATAATAACTTTGTCAACAAAGACTTTTGTCAACTCTAACTTCCCTATTAAGAATTCCCTTAGGTCTATGTGCTTCTTGTTGGTGATGCTTATTCCACTCACAAGTTAACATTTATTTATCTGGCTTTTATTAATATTTCCCTTTCAATAAACTATATACTCCACTTGACATCTACAGTCACCATTGTGCCTGAAATAATCTTCAAAAAATATTTGACAAATTAATTTTTAAAAAATGAATGAACTTTCTGTTTATTTTAGACAAAATTTAACAAAAATATGCATTAAAAAGTAATCAAACCAATTGGTCATTTATATTGGACTGGTTAGTGCATTCTGTATTCTATTAAACCACATGAGAAGAATATAGCATTCCATTTTATGAACATACTGCAATTTACATTTCAATATTATTCTTGACAAAACATTGGGTTGTTTCCCGTTTTTGCATTACAAATAATGCTATTTTAGTACTCTTACACATATCTTTAGGTACACAATTTTGTAATAACTTATATCCAGCAGGTTTGCTAAATACATGAAATCTAATATATTTTGCTTATTATTTTTACAAATGCAATCATATTTTCTGGAAATAATGGACATTTTTATCTTTATGATAAATTTGTTTATGTGTTTATGTAAATCCTTTTTTTTCTGTTCTTTGTATTCAACATTATCTATTCTTGGACTTTTGCATTTCTGTACAAATTTTAGAAACGCCTTGTCAATTTCTACAAAAATACAACTGATTTATTTTTTGCCATTGCATTAAATCTATAGAGAAGATATGGAGTTGGCAGTCATGAAGAGCATTAAGTAAATATAGATTAGATAAAAAGAAGAGCACTTGAAAAAGAAATCTATAATTAGCATATTTAGATTTACAAATATTATGGTAGTTATTTAAAATAACAAAATATGAAAATGAATAGAGAAAAAGAAATAATTGAGAGTTAAAACACTTGTTTTTTTTTGGGGGGGGAAATAACGAAGCCTGGAAAATAAAGACTATTTGCTAGAACTATAGAGCAGAAGTCATATAGACAATAATTGCACAAGAAAATGTAAGACCTATAGAAAATCAATTCAGGAAGTTTAACATACCAGGCCCAGGAACATTGCAAAGAGAGAACCATAAGAATGAAAGCAAGGAAATTATATAGATTTAAAAAAATGGAAATGATCTCCTACACACAATTTGAACCATGCTACAACTTAGAAAAGTTGCTTTATACATTGATTTTGTAAGGAAGTTACTTGAGGAGGTACTTGTCCCAAATTACAAAATGTGTAAAATGAAGAAAGAAGAAAGACAGATCTTGTGAAACAGAGAATTCAATTCAAGAGACCAAAGTTCAAAAGTCTTAAGATGAAACCTATACTACAAACTTAGATAACAAGTCCAGATTGTTATAGGAAGAGTGAGGTTCCTGGAAAAAATAAAAATGATTAAAAAAGACATAAGTTAAACAAAATCAAAACAATGTGATCAATAGATATAATTGAAAATTGGAATATAAGTTATTTGAATACATGTAAAGGAACAAAAATACAAAATGAAAACAGATAATTTGAAATTCCAGGAAATACATAATTCTTACAAGAACATAAAATGGAAGAAACAAAGATATATAATTAAAAACCTTGTTTAGACATAACAAAAGATAACATACTTGATGTGACATTAGGATTTCCTCTTGAGCAGTCTAGGAGTAATGACATTGAACTGAGAAAGAAGAAACTATAATGCTAGAAAATTAACCTGGCATTGGACAATGTTTCTCCAGTTTTAATTTCCAATTTTAAAAGTTAACTAACGAACAAAGTACTAAAGATGACTGTTGCATCAAGGAGTGCTATTTGCCTCACAACTTTATAATATTTTGTTACTTGATAATTAATTACAAATAGAACCTAACTTGCTAGACAAATAGGCTGCCCACCATAGATTTGAATTGTCTGAGTATAGCCATATAACCAAGAAATAAGATGGAAGTGCATATAATTGTAGAGCAGAATAATAGAGGAGACTGAGACTCTGTTGAGAGGGGATCTGACATTGAACTCAGAACTACATACCTCTAGATTTCTTTATAAAGAAAAATCAGATACACTTCTATTTTCCTTAATACAATATAATGGGTTTTCCTCCCTATTATATGTGGCTGAAACCAATATAACTGATAGGTTTGTACTTAGATGACAAGAATAATTCATTAATAATAATGACAATGTTTGCAGTAGTGAGATGGAAAGAATCGAAAATGAGAGGATTTAGAAAAATTAGAGTAGCAGCAATAATAGCCTTATAGATTGGAGAGTAAAGATTAGAAAGATAATGAAGTGAGAAATAAAGATTTAACAATATGATATAAAGTTACAAATGTTGAAGAGCATACGAAACAAATGATAATATAACTATAATACATCAAAAAAAGGAACAGCAATGAGTATATTGTAAAGGAGTTAATTTTATTTCACTTTTATTATAGGGAGTAAATGATATATGAAAAGATATATGACTGAGATCTTTATTTTTTGTCTATCTGAAGAAACCAAAACTCCAAGCATAAATAACTAGAAGAATGTTGAAATATGTTGAATAAACAAAAATGGATTAATAACTGAAATAAAGGAGGAAGATAGAGCTATTTATTTCTAAGTAAGACCAAGCATAATAACCCAGTAAACATTTCTCTTGTCCTCAGATTTCACCCTCATCAAATGTTAAACATACCTTTCTTTAATTTTATATATTGGCTGTTTGTTGTTACGTGAACAGTATCAGAGTGTTTCTGAGAAACTTTTAATCTTTTAAGCTTTTAATCAAGCATAGTTCTAGATCATTATAGTCTCTCTGATAGTATTATTTGATGATAATACTATTTGATGATATATAAATTATTTGATCATTCACCTACCTACATGAGTGTTTTGTTTCTCCCATTTTTTAAAATTTATATATGCAGATACAACAAAGGACATACATTGAAGAATTTAGTAAAATTCCCATTGAGCTAGCAACATTGTCGGCTCTGTGTTAAAATCTCATTCTAGGTTCTATTTCACACAAACCTTTCAAACTGATTGTAGTCTTTAAATATTTATTATTTAATATAAATATTTAAACATTTAATATAGGTAGCTGACCTCTGAAAAACTGCTGATCCTGAAGCAATCACTGGGCATTTTTCTTTGTAGTTCATTGAAAGCTTTTCAATACATAAACTATTTCCATGACAAAGATTCTTAGGCAATGCATGAGATGCATGTAAAAATGTATCAAATGTGAGCTGAATAGGTGCATAGAACACTAGCTTTGGAAATGTATAATGAATTTATATTTACATCTTTCCAATGTTAAACAAAATTCATTGAGCGAGCAATAATTGGTTTTTTTAATAGACTGTAAAGTCCTTGAAGGTACACTCTCTGAGCTCTTGCCATTGTGTCACTTGATCCTTGTATAGTGTCTGACCACACACTATCTTGAGTGCAATAAATACTTAGTGAATACTGAATGTGTGGTAAACATAAATCTTGAGTCCCAAATTCAAGTATGTTAGTAATATAAAACTTATTCCCTGATAATGATAATGGAACCTAATAATCATTTCAGTCTTTCATTCTGCCTGGAAAATAATGAAATCTCAATCAATTTAATTTCTACTCTTTCCTCAAAGTGAATCTAAATTATATTGGAGCTTTCAAAGCACCAAGTTATTTGGTGGAAATGAGATCAGTCTGGTACTCCCTGTCATCATATGTTCCTGCTGGAATCCACATTGACATCTGCAATCCAATCTTGTCTTTATTATGGGCCCTTGCCCCGATTTAAAGCCTTCTTCACAATTGCAAGTTGTTCCTATGTCCTATATTAGTGTGTTGGAATCCGGTCATCTACCCCTTTGCACATTACTAGATCAGGAAGAAAAGGCTTTGAGGCTGCTCCAATCTCTCCCTGCTTCGATAAAACCATTGTTCTTTCCAAATACCTCTCCCTGCTCTATGCTAGGAGTACTGAGTTCTGGGTTTATACTGCTTTTCTCAGACTTATTAGGAATGGCTAGGATTAATCACATATTCTTTCAAGTCTTTAGTCATGACCATCACCTAAATTTTCATTTTTGCCTCTGCTATTTGGCTAACTTGTATCTGCCCTAGGATAAGGAGAGTAGAATATCAGTCTGCTCAAATTGGGGGATAATGGGAAGCTTATAGATAATAGGCTAATACATAGCTATATAATAGCAGGCAAATAATTCAATTCAAGTAGTGCTCTATTTTTTCTCTGTTTTCACATACAATGAATTAGATCCACAAAATCGGTGAGACACCAATTGTAAGTATTTTAATTACATAGATTAAGAAATTGGCTCAAATAAATTAATTGACTTTTTTTTTTTATCTGTTATTGACCCATTTATTGACTTTTCAGTTTCATTTTATTTATTTCTGTATTGAATGAATGTGCTTATTTGGCGTGCAATGCTTAGGGGAGTTTGTTTTTGTCTGTTTGTTTTTCTTGCTTAGTCTCATTTGTGCTTTGTTTCTTCACTCTATTTTTTTTCATCATTAAGCTCATATTATTTGGAGTTTTAAATGAAGTGATACCTTGAGACTTCTGTTGATGGTGGATTATTGCATATAGATTTGCTTTTTTTTTTTTTCCTACCTGACACCCAAGAATATAAAAAGAATTGGGCTTCTTGAAGCCAGAATCTTGGCCTGAACTTTTTTAGACCACCTCCTGAATTTGGGAGGAGATAGTTCATGAGAAAGATTTATTTTTCCTTCTATCCAGACACAAAACTCAAGGTTTTTCTTGAGCTTTCCCTTGTTTTCCTTTTTCCTCTTCTAAGAATATATTGTATGTTGGTGTAGGGGTTGATGGGATTTTCCCTTCACCCATAAACTGAGAGATTAGGCCCTTGTGATGCTGGTCCTATGAACAATATTTTCTTCTGGGCTCCTCTATATCTTATGTCCTATGGGCTGCAAAGCTATGAAAATCAAAGTTAAAGTTGCTTGAAATTGAAAAATACCCACAGGGAAATGCTGCTTTACTGTGTACTTATATTTCTGGATTCTAACTTTTGCTTAGTATTTGGCCTCTGAGGATTGCTTCCTTTTTTGCTAGTTTAATGATGTATGTAAAAATATTGCTAAAAATACAGCCAACATTTTTAGTTGTTTTAATCAAGGGTGACATTCAATATACGCAGTTTTCTAAACTACCAGAGGCAGAAGTGCAGTCCTCTATTGTTGGAATAATACTAATTTACTTTCTGTTATAAATACATACTACTAAATCTTTATGCACATCCTTAAATAAATTTATAAGAATAATACAGTAAGTGAAATTGATTGGTCAAATAACATACATATCGTTAAGACCCTTGATATTTGTACTGACATATTTCCCATCAATAGATTTGATAGCTAGATAGAGCCAGCAAAACAAGAAAGATGACTGGATACAATTATTATTCACCAGTTTACATTTGAAACATGGAAAACTAATGTGATGTTAGTGGCATAAATATAATTTTAACTGACAATAAATTAAAAAAATAAAAAGGAGTGAGAAAAATAATTTAAAACGGAACGAGGAAGAAAGTTCTGCCTTGCATAAGTAAGCCATGGTAAGAGTGTATGCAGGGCTGGATGGTGGTCCCTGAATAGATATGTCTACTGTGCTAAACCTCAGAACCTCTGAATGTTACTTTATTTGAAAAAGGCTATTGGATCTTGAGTATAGGATCTTGAGAGAAAAAATTTATCCTGGGTTTTTGGGTGAGGCTTAAAATGCAATCACATGCAACCTTATAAAAGACAGAGAGTTTAGACAGTGAAACACAGAGAGAGACAGACACACAGAAGAGAAGGAGGCAATGTGACCAGGGAGGTAGAGATTGGAATGATGTGGCCACTGGTCAAGGAATGCCAAGAGCCATCAAAAGCTGGAAGAGGCAAGATATGAATTGTCCTGTATAGCCTTCAGAAAGAGTGTGGCCCTGATGACACCTTGCTTTTGTATTTCTGTGTTCCAAACTATGAGAAAATACATTTCTCTTGTTTTAGTCCACCCAGCTTGTGGAGGCTTCAGGAAACTAATACTGCAGGGTTTTAAGAACAATCTATCTTTTCCTCTATTTTTCTCTTTCTTTCTCATCCCTTCTCATTTCTATAGGTCAGCTACATTCCATAGGTCAATATTGTATGGCATCTAAAAAAGGTCTAGGAAGAAAAATGGGCATTCAACTTGAGTTTTTGAGTTCCAGAAAAAAGCTCCTTGTTCACCAGTTTTGTTTCTCAGTCCTTGAACAAATCACCATTACCATGGGATGACACACCATGATTTGTTCGACATGAGTTACATAAATATTAATTTGAACAAGGAAGAAGCACTTGTGACTGTCAGACACTGATAATTCTGCCTACATAGTTCACAAAAGAAGGGAGAAGCTTCTCTAAAGAGATAAAATTAAATAAATGAATAAATGTCCACTCCAGCTCATCCTGTTTATTTTGTACAACACACACACACCAACACACACTATAATATTTTCTTTTTTTGTGTGATTCATAAATTTTATTCCTAGCTGTTTACCAAAGACAAATACAAAAAAGCATTTATAGTTTTTTTCATAATAAACAAAAACTGAAAACAACTGTCCATTGAAACAATAAATAAACTGTGCTATAGTCATACAGTGTATTAGTACTCAGAAATAGAAAGGAGCAAATTACTGAAACACAACAACATGGATGAATCTCAAAATTTTATGTTGAATAAAAGAAAGAAAACAGAAACAAAATATCTCATATAATATTATAGTTACATTTATATGAAGTTATAACAGGTAAAACTCAAAAACAGGAAGCAATCTAAATGTCCATCAACTTGTAAACAGATAAAAAATGTGGTATATTTATACAGTGGAATATGGAATATTATTCAGAAAAAAAGTGTGAACATCTGTTACACACTACAGCAGGTAAAGCATTATGCTAAGTGAAAGAAATCAGATGCAAAAGACTACATATTACGTAATTTCCATATATATTAAGTTTCTCCCCCAAAAGAAATCCATGATTATAGAAAGGAGATCAATGGTTGCGTGGGGTTGGGGGGTAGGAGTGCAAATGTTCATGAGTTAGTGCAAATGCAGAAGTGGATCATGGTGATGGTTGCACAATTCTGTAAATTTACTGAAAATCATTGAATTGTACTCTTGAAATAGGTGAACATTATTTAATATACTTCAATGAAACTGTTCCAAAGGGGGGGGAAATAATAGATGAAGTTAACTTATGGTGATAGAAATCAGAACAGAAATCAGAAAGTGAAGGATGGAGATTGACTGGAAAGAAGGAGGGAACTGTTGGGGGTGATGGAAATATTCTCTATCTTTATCGGCCTGATGGTTATAACATGGGTAGTTATAATTGTCAAAATTAATGGAACTCTCTGCTTATGATTTGTGTATTTTTATAGTATGTAAATTATACCTCTAATTAAAAAAAAAGTCACTACAGGTTTGGGATTTGTTGAATCAAAACACACACACTTATATTTTCAATACCTGGAAAATGTTGGACTTTTAGGAACACTCTTTTCGTGTCACTTGCATCTCTTTTAAAACCAGGAAGCACCAAAAGTTTTGGATTCAATGGGTAGGTCTGGCTCAACATCTGGTCTCTGTTGTAGATGATGAAGAGTATAGCCATGGTTTATGTTAAGAGCTGCCATTGTTTTGCCTCATTGAGGGCAATGACAATTCTACTCTCCCATATGCTCACGATGCTTCACTGAGTATACAAAAAACTCTCCTAACCAAATTATTAAAACTTGAATTTATTTTCTGTAGCTATCATCTATGTCATGTTCAATTTTTAATCTTAGTAAAGAAAAGTAGTATCAAATTTTGGAGATCTGATTGTTTCAAGGAATATTCCTGTGGTTGGTCAGTTGATATTGTCTAAACAGTTTACTCTCCTCAGGGGAAGATTATGATGTGGCTCCTCCAGCCACTGCTATACATATATGCAATTGTTTTACATTGCAGACTATGGAAAAACATCTGTTAAGTACTGTAAGAAAGATGCACTATATGTGAATAATTTATGGATTTCAACTAAGTAAAATCTCAAGAGATCTAGGTGTAATATACAACATAGTTGAAGATGAGACCTTGGTCAATCATTATTGTTAATTATATTAATTGTCATTCCCTAATCATGATATGGAGAGAATGCAGCATTAAAAATATAATTATAATTTCCATATATATAAACTATTACGCGTATAAACAGACAAAAATGTGTAAAGCATAAGGATGGAATGCATTGCACTGTTAACTGTCAGATAAAATTTTTGTCTCAGACTTTGCTGTCTAGCAACAAATTTTACATTCCAGAGGTGAACTAGTCAAAAATGGATAAGTTTCATGCTTCACATAAACCACAGTGATGATTTCAGAGATCTAGAGAAAAGTCATATAACATTCTGAGATATACTTAGCAGATGAGAGAAATGATATACTAAAGGTATCAATTGAAGTGCAAGTTGTATGTGAAGCAGCATAAAACACTAGCTTGGAAGTTGATGTGCCAAAAATATGAAATTAAATATAATAAGGAATAGATTGGAGAGCCATTCCTTCTCAAAAGCAATCACATTTTTCAACAAAAGAAATGACAGATCAACCTCCGATTTCTTTAAGAAGATGCAACAAGATTTTTGAATTCTCATATCTGATAGATAAGCAAATCATGAAGAGAAAAAAAATCCATGCAAAATTGGTAGGTTATTAAAGGAAATTATTTTTTCATCGTAAAAAATGAACTCTTAGCTACATTTAACAAATTTATATTTCCAGAAAAATGACAACAAAAGAAAAAATTAACTACTAGAAGGAGATGCTAGAATGATGAAAATTGTATTCTTATCAACTTGATTTCAGACACGATAAAAAATAAGTGTATAATGATATGGCATGTAGAATTCTACAAAAATTGGGTGCCTATAATTTTAGGACCCTGTGTCTGGAACAGTGTCTAGGACTTACATTTGTATTTAGTGAAATTTACTGCTAAAAATCATACGGAAACATAGAGGGTCAAAAGATTTGGTTTTCCTGCATCCTTCACCAATGGCCTGTGATGGATCGGGCAGTTCTGTTTACACAATGTTTGATAGATTTAAGCTAAGGATATTCACTCCATCTGTTAAGTATATTCAAGCATCTAAATTTTGGGGTTTCCGTAAACCAAACATTTAATTAATGGCATGACTCATTTTTCACCTAGCTCTGTTTTTATCATTGTTTTCACCCAACATCTGTTTTTATCAGGAGTTTTACTATAGCCTGCGAGCAAACTATGTCCATAGGTCAGATCTGGCCTGCCTCTTATTTTGTAAATAAAGTTTTATTGGAACACACAGTCATACCCATTTATTTAGGCATTATCTATGGACAGTTTTTTGCTACAACAGCAGAATTAGGGTTTTGTATCAGAAACCATCTTGCCTACAAAGCTGAGCTTATTTACTACATGGCTCTTCGCGGAAACAATTTACTATCCTACATTCTAGGTATAGTAAATTGCAAATATTTTGTTGAAAGCTCATAAGAAACAAAGTAAAGTAATGCTGAAAGTTAGGTCCTATGTTAAAATTTGAAATTTCTCTGGCCAGTGGTACACAGATAAACAATGGCTTTCAAAACAGTCATAGAAGGCAAACCAGGAAATGGTGTGTTGCTAGTGAAGAGAAGTAAACTCTTATTTAGGAAAACACTTCAAATTAGATACTATTGAAAACTTGGAGCAACAAAAGTGGCCTAGAACAGGTGTGTAGTCTGACCCATTAGTTAAGAGACTTAAAGAGACAAAGCTCAATTCTTTCTGCTCATTCTCGGGCCTCAAGCTGATGAAGTAGTAATTGTGAATGTGTTTTATTGTCCGGAGTGAGGTAAGAAGGAGGCTGTTGGGCCTACCTTCAGGTGCAACATCTCCTCACTCCCTGTAGCCTTAAGGACAGATAACTGGTATGGGGGTTATGAGGATTCTGGGTGATCCATATAACTCTGGTCAATTCAGTAACCAAAGGAAAGTGATCATGTAGCAGCCTAATCAATCATACATTGATTTGCAATTATAATAAAAAAGAAGCAGTTTGACTAGTGAATGATTGATTTGTTCTGATTATGTCCACAGAGGAGCTATAGTCTCTTTAGCAATTTAAACATAATTCACAGAGTGCCTGAAGTCATACTATAAACGTGATAAAAATGTTCTACAATCCCAATCTTTTGAAATATCCCAAAGCGGAAAAAGCAGGCAATTATTTCATTAATACAATTTTTAAATGAAAATGGTGAAATAAAAATTGTATATATATGTGTGTGTATGTATATATATATATATATATATATATATATATATATATATGCCTTTGGACAATATTTAACATTTTTGAAATAATATACACACAATGACAAATAAAACTCTGTTGTGGTACAAAGTCAAAACTTTAGTGTTTAGGACAAAACAAACAAACAAACAAGCAAACTTGGCTTAAAATTTCTGTCCCATCCTGGCAAAATAACATTTGAAAGTGTCATGGATGTGGTGCTCACTCAGATTCTTCTTCAAATTTGAAGGGCTCATCCCCTCTTTTAAGATTCATGGAGGGAAGGTAGACAGGTGTCAGCTGTCAGATCTTTCAAGAAATTGCCTTGGCTAAAGAGAAAACCTCTCCCAAAGTCACATGCTCTTCCCAGGGCAGCCCCCATCCAATAAACTGGTCAATAAGTTTTATAAAGAACTGGCCCTGTTGTCCTACCTTGAAACAACTCTAAAGGAATATACTTTCTTCAGAGTTTCATGTAAGGTTGGCTGAAGACTTATTGTTACTGCTGCACAATCTAGATTATCCATGTATTAATACCGTGCTTCCCTGAAAATAAGACCTAGCTGGACAATCAGGTCTAATACGTCTTTTGGAGCAAAAATTAATATAAGACCCGGTCTTATTTACTATTATAGACCCGGTCTTATAGTAAAATAAGACTGGGTCTGTAATATAATATAATATAATATAATATAATATAATATAATATAATATAATATAATATAGTACTGGGTCTTATATTAATTTTTGCTCCAAAAGATGCGTTAGAGCTGATTATCTGGCTAGGTCTTATTTTCGGCAAACATGGTAGGGATAACTTATCCCTATTTCTTTCCCTCCCCAAAGCCATCCTTGAATTATCATCCTACATGCTAATCTCCAACTCAGTCCTCTTTCCTATAAGAGTCTATGATCAGAGTAATCTAAGAAAGTGCATCTTTAGATGAGATTTTGGAGACAGAGCTCCCAAATCCTGCTGACAATGAAAAATCCATCACGGTAGTGGGTGGAGAACGGGTTGCCCCTGGTTCAAATTAGCTGGCTAATGTGCCCTGGTAGAGGCAGAGTGACTAATACCAAGTTATCATGTGACCATCGTCTTCTGTGGACCTGTTCTGGTGCACCTGTCAAGTCATGAAATCAAAGATCAGTAGAAATCCATTGTAAGATGGAAGTTGTGCATTTGGAATTGTGCATGAGCAGAGCTAGAAACCATAAGTATATCATATAAGCAAGTTGCCCAAATGCATGTAATACACACTGTTGATTCAGCATCTCTCTCTCAGCTCACGTCTATACCGACATGGTAGCTTCCATAGGAACAAATGATGGAGGGGAAAAACAAGGCCATGCTGTGTCTTGGATCAGGGTGCTTAGTACAAGAGACTACAAGATGAAAAATGTATTGCAGCTGGTAATCCACTTTGGGTTAAATAGAAATGACCTGAGTCAGTGTATAGATTCATGGGCAGTGACAAAGGGCTCGGAGAGTGTTCAGAGGCTGAACAGAGAAAAATAATAGGGTTGACAAGTTCGCCAGAAGCTAAAAAGAGAAAAATTGGAAAATTGGTGAGGATGTTTGCAATAGCAGCATGAGATGAGACTATAGGAGTGGGCAAAAAGTATGAAAATCATTGTAACTCATGTTAATGCCCACTGGTGAGTAGCCACTGTGGCAGGGGCACTAAACAGCCAAGTAGAGTATTACCGGCCCAGTTGACACCAGCCAGTTTCTGTTATTCCTCTCCCCCAGTTCTGTCACAATGAAAAGGTGAACAGAACAGTTGTGGTAGCAGGCATGGGCCCAACAGCATGGATTCCCACTTACCAATCTGGTATAGATATTGCCACTGCTGTATACCGTCCTGGCAGCAACAAAGTCTAAACCTAAATCCTGATACAGTCTCATTCCTCAAGGTAACCAATCATCCCTTTGGTAGCAGGTTTACTACATTAGGTTCCTTCCACCTAGAAGAGATGGTGATTTACTAGGTTGGTGCACAAGGAATTGTGGCTTTTGCAATTATTTTTAACCTTTTGAACTGCAATTACATTTGCACCAATCTAATATTTTGATGGGAATTGAAACATATTTTAGGAATGAGTTTTTGTTTCCTGCGTGAATAACCTTACTCAGCACCACTATCCAGGGACTTACAGTGTTTGATACACTTACATGGCCTCCCAAAGAATATCGTGTTCAAAGGACTCACTCGACAGCAGTGGAGATTTAGCAATGTGCACATCACCGGGGACTCCTCTCACATACAGTACAATGCAGGAGTGCTTGATCTATGGAAGCAATGGGATGACCTATTGATGATGCAGCTGAAGCCCCGATTCAGGGGCACTATCCTATAAAGATGAGGCAAAATCCTGTTAGCAGCATCTGCACACTAAATCAGTGACTATTTCATCGATCTGCATCCACAATAGGTTGAGCTGATGGTTTGGTGCACCTCTGAAAGCTGAGGGGCCCTGATTGCTCACTCCAGGTGACTCTTTTGGAGAATTGCTTCTTTCCCTTCCTGTAACTCTGGCTTCTCAAGGCTTGAAAGCCATGGTTTCCAAAGGGAGAACACTTCCACAGGAGACTTTAGCAAATTAAATTTTAAGCTGCACTTCCACATGGGCACGTTCAATCCTCATGTCAAAAGACAAGGAGGTAAGAAGAAAAGTAACCATCTTGGCAAGGGTAATTGACTCTGACCCTCAGGAAGAGGTAAAGCTGGGGCTATGCAATGGCGGTAGAAAGTAGTATGTTTGGCAACTCAGGGATCCGTGTGGGCATTTATTATTCTTTTATCCAATTTTGATAGTAAATGGACAGTTGCAGTAGTCTAGACCTGAGATGTCATGCTAAACAAGAGCTCAGAACCCCAGGAGTGAAGAACTGTATGACCCTACCCGGAAGTCTACCTAAACCAGCAGAGGTGCCAGCCAAGAGTGGGCAGCATAAAAAACGGACATTTTGAGAAGGTTGTATTAGGTATCAGTTTGTCCTCAAGACTACCTGTACTGGCAAGGCCTGCAGTTCAAGCTACTATCCCTTCCGTTATGACAACCTCCCAAGGAAAAGAGACTCAACTAGAGTTCTGAGATTGCTACTCCTAAGACATATGAATCAAGTGTATCAGAGCAGCCCAATGAGTGAACTCTCTTGGTTGGTGTAGTCTGCTGTCCAGATTTCTCTTTGGTCCAGTTTCTGCAGCATTGGTCAATTAAAGCTGTCATCTGTCAGCCCTTTCTAGTAATTTCCTTTGGGTGAAGAGAGGTACCTTGCCTAAGGTGACACTTATTTTATATGGCACGTTTCATCAAATGATTGGTCAAAGCACTGGTATCAACTGTCTAACGCCAATTGGGCCACTTCTCAAGGGCCATCCAGCTCCAAATTTTCTCATGACTGGCTGAATCCTTGTTCAGACTGCATTGCAGTTTTTCCCTCTGCCCAATCTGCTTCCTTACCTTCTCCCAAAGATGTTGCTCCTGAGAGCACTACCTAAGAAACACTTTTGCATGCTAATCTCGGACTCAGAGTAAGCTTCCAAAAGAATCCATTTCACAATAGAAAGTTACTTGATTTCTTTTATTCTCATTTTTTCCTGTTCCAAATGATGGATAAGAAAGTCTATAAGACAGAGTTATCATGGTAATTGAAACAATGTACAACAAAGTGCCCAATAAATTGCCTAGAGCATCTGAATATGTAATTAATTGCTGGCTCCCGTATTTCCTTTGCCTCCCAAAATAACAAAGTGACTACTGGCAGAATTAACTAAAATTACAAATGCATTATAGAATTTCTTGGAATTGGTCAACTTCTGCAATTTGCAAGTTTCTTCTTCCTGGTGATGCTAGGTATCACAATCATTAAAAAAAAAAGGGGCAAACAACTATTTTCATTTTCTCTGATTTTTGGATCCCTTATTAGCAAATACAGTTCAAGAGCAAACATCACTTCAGCCATTGCTTTAGTCGACTTAGAGATTTGACTCATCTTTCAAGGTAGAATCGTCAAAATAGATTAGCAGAGTGCATTTCCAGCAACTAATGCCTATGGATTGAAATTATAAAATTTGGGACAGAATGCAATTCAATTTAACAATTTTTGCATCTATTATTAGGTAATGTGAGTCTACCAAGGGAAAGGTATACTTGAATTGTGGTTTAAGGTATCAGTGGGAATTATTCACACAGAAAAAGAGAGAAAGTGTTTAAGCTCTGACAACGATATACATAACATCTTAGTCATAAAAATGTGTGTGTAGGTGGATCTGTATGAGATGGGAGATGGTAGGCCATGAAATATAACAGGGACAAACGTAATATGTTGAATTTAAATTCAATAGAACATTGTCACTTGTACAGAATATAGTTTGCTTTGTTTCTGAAAACCTATATGAATGAAATGAGAATTTTAATTAGCACAGACCTCATATTGTTCAACAGTGACCCTAACATGACTGCTAAAAACAAACAAGACTATTGTGCAAGTAAAAACATAATACTTTCCTACTTATTTCCCATAGGAATTGTTGTGTTCAGATTATGTCATCAGATTGAAAAAAATAAAAGAAAAAAGAGGCGTCTTTTAAAATAAAGAGAAACCAGAATCCAAAACTATCTGGAAGCAGCTCCAGTGATACAGCATGTAGATAGTTTGCATAGCAAAGCCCCTGAAGAAACCAATTCATTTCAATCAAGGACTGAAATTATATTTTTGGTCATTAGCATTATTTTCCAATCAGCTGTATTAGCTCTCTGGTACTATGTAATTTCACAGCATGTCTGACATAGTTTATCCACCAAATATGGAATGTTGTAAGGAAAAATGAGGTCAGAACAACCATCTAAACTTACAAATTGTTGTGTGGGCTGGCTGGTTGGTCAGCTTTCTGTTTGAACAGCCTAGAAATACTGAACAACTAGATCAGTTTGACTTGTATCTGCCTCTGTGCTTCTACGTTTATTTCTTCTGGCCTGACCTATTGTCCAGCTGTGACTATTATATTTGCTTCCAACTCTACTCAGCTTTAACATTGCTGAATGTTGTTTGACTGTTTTTCTTGAGTTTTAAATAAGAATCCATTCTTTGATTTGGGGACATGTGGGCTAAGGAAGCTGGATAGGAAACATACATATCTGGGAATACAATGGGAATAGGAGACAATAAACAGGCAAAGCACATCTCTGACCTGCAACTAAAATGTTTGAGTCTTGTGGAAGAGATGGTTCATTGATATCAGTATTCGTACAGCACTTATTCAATTTAGAAATAGGATCCTGACTCTTTCTCTGATGCACCTAGGTAGTATTCACAATTAGAGACGACCTTCCCCAACTTCCCTTGCAATGAGTTTTTGGCACATGAGCAAAAGTGATATGTTCATTTCTGGATCACATCTTCAAAGGAGAAACTGCTTGCTCTCCACCTCCTTTTTCCCTTTTCTGATCTCCAGGAAATAAACAGACACAAAAAGAGAAATTATGTGTTGGGGATGAGAGCCATTCCACAAACTTCCATCTTTGCTGTCACTGCATTTGTGGAAATCTCTTTGCTATAGCAGCTTGGTTTAAACCACATTAATAAATCAATCCTATTAATAAGTAAATGAAGAGAACATAGGAAGTACTGTGACCAGCACGTGTTGCTCACATCAGCCCCAGGAATCAAGAGCAAATAATATTTTATGAGCATGATGAGAGGTGCACAATATAAACAGCGACAAGAATCCAAAGGAAAATCTAGAGTAGGAAAGCTGAGAATAAGGAATGGCAACAATAGAAATATGCAAATTGACTATTTTATTTAAATACATGTCTAGTGCTCCTGGCAACTTTATTTGAACTCCCATTTGGAATGGCACAGGCACCCCAACCTTACTACAGATGTTTTACTCTTAAGTTTCCAGTCAGATTCCCCTGTTCTTTTCCCAGTGTTCAACTCTGAGCTGTGAAATAGTCATGGAGAGGACGGACTGATCGTATGCTAATTAAAAGTATGTGCTGTAGAATCACTTCGATGATTCTCTTTCTTCACTTGCTGTTCCTTCATGTATTGCTACTAGACTCTCTGAATTTTAGTTTATTCTTCTGTAAGTGAGTATACAAATACCCACAACAGAGAGTAAACATAAAGTTTACATGAATAAAAATATCTAACGGGCTTAGAACATTCCCTGGCACATAGGAAATATGCGTTAAAACAGTTTACTGTTATTAATGTATTATTATTAATACTAAAACCATAATTTGATGCCTGTTTTCTTCAGTGACCAAGGCCTATTGATATGAAAATATGTGAATGCGGAAACATTGTTGTTGTTTTTTTATCATTGTAGGATTTCACCACAGTAAAGGAGCGAAGTACATAACTAGAAGTAGAAACAGCGAGGAACTTGCATTTCCTTTCCTATATCCTAGTCATTACTGACACAAAGACATTATTAGTGTGGAAATGTGAAAGTTGATTCTCAGGAGTTCTTCATCCATGCAGAGTGCTGTGTGCTTTCTGTATTTTCAAGTCACAATTTAATACAGGTCAACATCCAGTGTTTAAAGATAAATGACAGGAAGAATGGCCTCTCCAAATGACAAAGCCCTCAGGTCTGCCTGTGTTGCTCACTCAGCTTTGAATCTAGCAAATAGCTCCCTGCATGTTTATTAGAATTATTCTAGATTTTCCAGTGCAAAGAGACTTCATTTTTATAAGTATTCATATGGACTGTTTTAACTTCTAGGAACTTTAAATGAGATAGGTAGAGCTTCCAAAGAAAGCAATGAATCACTGGAGCTGAACTTTAACACCCGTTAACATCTAATTAGTTGAATTAGAACCACTTTGCAAGAGGGTTAATCAATTTTCCAGCATTAGCTGCCCCAGTGCTTCTGAATTTTGCTGATGTTATCATTGCATTGGAAGAAAATACTCTGCATTTTAATAGGAGCATTTCTTCTGAGACCTTAGTGGTACAACAGAAACAAGATTTAAAATATTTGTTTTCTGCAAAATGGGGACTTTACCAGGACAAGATTACGCCCTTATATGTTTAATAGAATGAAATAATATATCAATCAAGCATAACTTCCTGGAGGGCTGCTTGGTAGACCTTGTGCATAATGCTGTTATCTGGCATAAGGTAGGATTTAAGAAAACACTTCCTAACATTAGTAATCTTAATGGTACTACAGTTATTTATGTGACCAAACATCTAAGTACAGTGGGTTGCTAACTATATAATTTAATATAAGGGCCCTCCAAAAATCTTTCCTTTAACCCCCAAATATGTTTTTCATTAAATCTTCACATTAACTTATCACTGAAATATCCTGTGAGAAAAAGGCAAGAGAGTGAACTTTTCAATTTAAGTCATATATATATATATATATATATATATATATATATATATATATATATATATATATATATTTGGCAACTACATATCAGGCAGGAAACTAAGAATTTGAAATATGTTAACTCATTTCATCCTTACATGACACAGTAGTAGTATTATCATAGTTATTAATCGCTCATTCTGAATTCATTTGAAAGATTGGTGAATTTGTCGAGTAGGGTTCTGAGGATGCTGGCAATTCAATGGTAGCAAACTATTGTAAAAAACTGGATATACGCATCTAGATGTTAAGAATTTAATTAAGTAATTACTGATTGATAGAAAACCTAATTATGACTTAGCAGTTTCTACATATATAGATTCTCCCAAGTTTGTTGCACTTCAGACACATGGTGACAGTATATACAAGGCAGAAAAAATACAACTCACTATCTGTAATATATTTGAGATGTGATGAGACCAGATGGCTTAAGGTAAAATGGTGTTGCGTTTATATAAATGTCTCCGGCTTTACTGACTCTCTGCATTAAACTATCCGTTCATATTCTGTATTCCACATGAACATCATTGAAAAGCCGAAAAGGAACCTTGGGTCATGGCATAACTCTTGAAGCCCCATGCTAGAACTTCTGCCACTATGTATTTGAAAATTTTAATACCATCATGTATTTGTATTATTGATATCTCTTCTCTATGCTGTATTCTTGATCATCCCCAAATGTTATGTCCCAGATGCCGGCCAAGGCCTAACATGGTCTTTAGTGATTTTTAGTTGACCTTTTCCTATTATTTTGCAACTACTAACATTTTCAAGTATGAAATAGAAACATTGGTTCTCCAGCAACAACACTATAGTATCAATAATTCTTCATATGCCAAATAGCAGTAAGCTAAGAAGCTTGAGCTGTATTGATGTCTAGTATTTAAGTTGTTAAATAGGGCCAACTTGAGGCCTAAACTTGGATACAAGGACACTTTTGTCACACACCATCCCTGCTGCCCACATTCCCAGTGGACTCAACAGAAGAGCAAGCATGATCCCTTTAATACCATAAGTACAGTGTTTTGAGACTCATAGATTATTATCACTCATTCTCCCCTCTGCCTCAATCCCTGCAGTTCATTCATACTCTCCATTCTATCTCCATTCTGAAAGTGCAAAGTCGGTAAATTAGGAGCAGGCAATTAGGGAAGAATGAAGGGGATGATTTATTGTATTATGTGTGTTAAAGTAATAAAGGCAGCAGTGGAGATTGAAAGGTTTTCCCAAGTAATGCCATTGGAAATTGTAGTTTTTAATACTGTTTAATGCTTCCAGTTAAATTTAGCCCACTGTAACGTAGGACAGCCATAGGAGACAAATCTTTGCGAGGCACAAGAAATTGAGTTAGAACCAGTGTATGTCTACTGGCCATGAAGGTGTTAATCCGGTAAGAGGAAAAAACAAAATCCATATTATCAGTAAGTAAAGCCAAAGGAAAACTATACATCCTGACTGATAATAAGTCTAGGATAATTAAGCAGCAATGAAAATATAGTGGGACCCATGGAAAGAAAATAGTCCAGGATAAAGGAAATATATCATCATGCTGACAGCGTGGTAGAATAGCAAAACCTGAACATTATTTGTTCAGCTATGAGCAAAAATATATAGAAACTTTTTGGCATCTTCGAAAGAATATCAGAAGACAATATTTTTATGAAACAGGAGAATAGCATCAAAAAAGACCAAAAGGAATATGGGTGAACAAATGACAGAAATGCAATGGAATACATCATGCAGGGATACAATTAAAATCTACATCGGAGAGGTAAAGGAGTAGCATTCACCTGTGGAATATCTAAATAGTGTCTATATGATACACTAGAGAAAGTACCCGAAAATTAAAAACTATAAAGATGAAAGTGATGATTCAACAGATAAGAAATATGAAGTAGACATGTTGTTAATAATAGCTAATGTTTAATAAGGTATTACTCTGTGCCAAGGACTCTTCTCTGTACTTCACATGTATTAATTCATTTGTTCCTATAATCCAGCTGTAGGTTTACTACTTTTAATAGCCCATTTCACAGATGAGATCATGTCAGAAAGTAAGGAAGTTTTCAAAAAAAAAAAAGGATGGGAGTATGTAAAAGGGATACAAGACACAAGATTCATCCTGGAAGAGGTCCTAGTGACAAAAGGTGGACAATTTGAGCAACAAAATAATATGGGATTATAACCTCAAGTATAAAATAACTATAACATGAGTCCCATATGATGTAAATAAATGGTTGGGTAGATAAATTAATGTAGGAGAAGAAACAGATCTTCTTTATTTTAAAGTTACAAATAATTTACACGTATGTAGATTCCCACCCAATTTGATGTCAAATTGAAACAATAAAACAAACGAATATAGTTCACATAACCACTGGAAAAGAAGAGGCCAAGATTTTATCTTTATCATTCAGTGTGATTTTCTTTCTTTCTTTTGGAGTAGAAGAGAAATGGGTAGAATTACAGGAGTTGCTCTAAAAACTGGGTCTAACCCTGACTCCCAACCCAATTGTTACATTTGTGAATATCATCTTTGACTTTTCCATAGGAAAACAAACAAAGTTTAAAAGATTTAAGAGCCATTAAATTAAATAAGTCCATTAACGTCAAGACTCCATGTAAGCACAAAAGAATGTGTGAACATCATACCATGGTTTAAAAGGCTCTGAATGTTCCTGCTTCAGATACCACTTGGCTCCCACTGAGTGTTGACAGTTTCCAGTGATATCGTTGCATGTGTGTGTGTGTTTTTTCACTCTTTTAAAGTGTAATACGCAATTCAAAGAGAGTGAAAGTCTTGACATCTTTGACACCACCCAATGCCTAACCTTATATCTGTCCCAACCTTGACCCCTTTGCAGACTATATTTGTGTACATGTATATGAGTGAGTCCAAGGTCTCTGACCTCAGTCCTATAATTTCTCTTTCTGCTATCTGAATGGCTTCAGGATTTATGGGCTCTGTTGTTTATACTCTTTGGAGGGTCTTCTTTATGAAAAGAATTTAAAATTATAGATACCAAATGAAGTATGCAAATGAGTGTGTATTTATAATGAGAAAAGAAACTGAACAAATTATACCTGTTGAAAGGTGATAAATACCACAAACGTCACAAATAAAAATTATTATGAATTAATTAACTGCTTGGTATCCTTCCACACATTTTTTTTTCTGTATTTTTTGGTGCATCTTAATGGTCATTTTTTCATAAGGAAATATTTTGTAAACTTTTATCTGGGATTAGCAGTTAATTCAGTCTTTCCTTTGGTGGCAAAAAATATATATTTTTTATTGCTACTTGTTTAGAAAAATGTTTTTCAGCCCTACATCTGGTTATAGGTAAGGCCACACACATTATTTTTTGAGCAGTTTTTTGCTTACGGAATACTTCTTAGGAGTCAAGAAGCTTTCTGGGAATTATAGCCCAGACCTTTGCCTGTTTGACCAGACCCCATAATTCCTAATGCAGCAGCTGGTCCAGTTTGGCCAAGAAGCTTGGGTTGGAGTTCGACCCCCTTCCAGCAAGGGGACAGAGCAGAGCTTTCTTCAGGTTCTCTGTTTTATACCAGTGCCAAGTTGTAGTTAGCTGGTCCTTTATTGGTATAATTTCATTATCATTTGTGGGGTGAGAGGTTAGTGAAGGAAAAATCTCAAATCTACCTTAGGCTTTGGTCTTATAAGCATTGACTTAATTTAAAGTGTCTTGATATAAATAAATGTATAGTCATTATATGAAAAATTTAAAGTATAGAAAATATAGAGAAACTGGATACTATTTATTAGCTTGGAGGCAATCACAGTTTATAGTTTCATTTATTTCCTTCCAGTTTTCCTTCTGTCCATTTTACATAGTCATGAACATACAAATATATATTATAACAAATATTTATTTGTCTTAAATAACAAATATTTATTATTCAGCTTTATCACTTACCATTTTTATGACCTTATTCCCAAGTCATTAAAAATCCCTAATAGATATTTATTAGTCTCATATTTTATTAAGTGGATGCACCGTAATTTACAATTTCTGTATTGTTACATATTTAAAACATTTTGTTACTGATATAAATAATGTCAGCCTACCATCGGTGTGCTTAAACATTTGTCTGTGTCTCTTATTTTCATTCCATAGACTTTTAGAAATAGAATTACAGGTTTTAGAAATGGCAATGTTTCTACTGTTCTACATGCTTATTGTCAAGAGTCTTTCCAATAATTTTTCATTCTCACCGTCAGTATGTGAGGATTTTTCTCACTCACCGTCAGAACGTGGGATTACCTGTTTTCAAAGCACTCTTTCCAGCACTACTTATTAATTAAAACACTTAATTAGAGAAATATAAAATAATACCGTCTTAAATGTATAGTATTTGATGATTTCTCATACTTTCCTATGTTTTACTTTCAACTGCATGTGACTTCTTCACTTTAATGCTTTGTTTATGATCAGCTGATCATGTATAGTAGGTACAATCAGACTGTACCCTTTGCTCTCAGGCATTCGTTACAAGATAAATATTACATCTATCCAATCTCCCTTACTTGTATTTTCCATTTCAAAAACCGTGCCCACTCCTGCTAGTCTAATTTTAGTTAAAACTTCACTATCATAATTGACAAACACTTCTTATGTTGATGTCATCTTGAATCTTAGGTTTACAAATAACTAAGAAATGCAGTGCCAGTATTCAAAGCAATGGGGAAATAACTGTAGAGATAGGGTCTATCTATCTATTATCTATCTATCTATCTATCTATCTATCTATCTATCTATCTATCTATCTATCATCTATCTATCATCTATCTATCTATCTAGCTAGCTACCATTTCTCCATCCTCTTCACATGTATCAGTGCAAATTAGCACTTGCTCCAGATGAATCACATGCAGCAAATACAGGTTTGAGAGGACAAAGTGGTCATTAGGTTTCTATGGCCTCAGTCACTTTCATCGAGGGGGAGAGTCATGAGTCTTGGGGAAAGGGTAAGGCAGAGAATAAGGAGGAGGATAAAACAAAGGAATAAAATGAATGATGAACAAAATTTTCAGGTGGATAAGAATATTGCATGTATAGATAAGAAGAGGTGGGACTGATTTGACTGGAGCTGTAACTTCAGTTGTTTTCAAATTCTGCTCCATGGGTATACTACATAGCCACTCTCTCACCTACACCCCTGGCTGACCATAGTGGAAAGGAGGGCTGTAAATGAGGGAGCGCCTAACAGGTGCATCCTACTCACATTCCCCCATACCTTATTCTCCACCTTGTTTACAGCAACTGTTTTCATTTGTTTGTCTATAAAAACCCTGTGTAAGATTTCATGTGAACTTTTGCTTTGTTAAAAGAGGTGCAGAAAGCTCTGTTGAATGGGCAGAAATCTGGAAAGAAGGATGTAGAATAAATACAGAGCAATATGTTGGTAAGAGAAATAAATCCATTAGGACAGCACAGGGCATATTTAAATGAAAGGAGCTCATTACAAATAAATGAACTTGAAGATTATTACCAATGTTCAACATTTATCAATCATTGATTTACCATCTTTATGAGACATCATTAGTCCAAGAGTTAAATGACAAACTCACTCTAGGGTAACAGCAGTTTGAATTAAAGGGGAATATATAAGTGACATTAATATAGAAAATTCCAGATTTGATGAGAGCAAAGGAAAATTTTAAAAGGACCTCAAACTTTTCACATTGGGAGATTAAGAAATAGTAAGAAAGAAAATGAAAGAAAAAAGAAGGGATCATTGATAGGGCTCTCTTGTATAGTTAAAAATGCTATGTTTGGGTTTCCACTGTATGGATTTATTAGTTTGAAGACATGTCAGCTATTTAAAAGGAGTTATTCAGCTGTAGCTAGAGATGTAGGGCTGCTGTACATCTCCTACCCAGGAGAGAGGCTTTTGCAAATCTTCGTAAAGATGATAATAGAAGTCTTTGGTGGCTATATCTTCTAAAAAACAGAGCTTGAAATGAAAACAGGAGGCTATAATATATTAAACCCTGAGATTCTTCCTTGCTAAACACTGAAAAATAAATAGATCCATTTAAGTAAAGAGTATGATGGAGTTAACAACAGCCATCCCTCTGCCACCACTCCTGATACAAATCTAGGCTTTCTTCTTCAGAAGCTTAGGTTTGCGGGTTTAGGGTTTGTTTGTTTCAGGATGGAGGAGGGATTTAATTGCACCACATTCTAACTCCTTTGCCTGACCTTGAACATGCTCATTACTCTATTCAAACATTTCCTATGTAATTCCAGAGAAGTTTGACCCCTTTCTATCTCTTCAGCACTGAGGAATTGTTCTAACTGTTCTAATGTTACACTCTAAGTGAGGGCAGTGTCTTTCTTCGTGTGAGTTGTGCCAGGGTAGAGTCTGCCTCAGTGGCTGCTAGGCAGTGGTGAGCTTCCTATTTCACCGCTCCCTATCCATCTCTCTTTTGAAAAAAATAACCCTCCAGATAGAGGAAAACCATTCCTCACTCAGATTCACATCTATGAACCGTCAAAGAAGCCCCAAAAGATCCATTTTATCATAATATGGGGCAATAAAGTTTCCATGTTCCAGTTTTAGGAGAATGTTGTTTTGGATGCATTCATCCTTTCATTTGACTTGCCTTCTCTTTATTGCCTGTCTAATCCATGCTGAGCCCTAGTAGTTCTAAACCACTGACAAAAACGATTATACCCAAATGAATCAAATCTCTCTATTATTTCCTACTGCATTTCATAATTGGTATTACGTCGTTAAGTTGTTTTCTAAAGTCTGTGGGTCTCCAACAGTAGGAATTTTATCTTAATCCTTTTTTATAGTCTCCGTAATGCCGGTTGTGGTTTTAGGCATCTGGATGCTCTTTATAAACATCTATTCCTTTATGCATTTATTTAAGGTGGGTGGAAACAGCAGATCATTTGGAAAATAAAATGAATATAAAGATTTATATTAATAAAATAGAAACTGCTGCTTTCTAAAAATCTTTAGAAATGTAAATGTGAAAAATTCATGATACTGATGTTATTATTTGTACTTTTTTATTTTAGAAACCTCTTACCTAGGTCTGGGTTTCTTAGCACTTAGAGATTAACTGGCAGTTTGGGGGATAAAAGTCATGGGGGAACGGGGAGGGTTTTAAGCCACCAGACATTGCTTTTGATGCTCCTCGTCACTGTGGTATTTCTTTGTTCTACCTTTCTTCACTCATTCTCATCTCTAGACTTCAGCGTCACTGCCTCTCCTTGTTTCCTTTCTGCTACAGGGGCTCCCATGCTATTGATTCGGACTCTTGTCCATGCTCAGACCCTGGCTGATGGGCGCTCCATTTGTTCCACGGTTTTACACCAGCTTTTCTGATTCTGAACTATGTCCTGACTTACTCTCCGCTACCCTAGTGGCTTTGAAAAAGGAGCCCAAGCTCCTTTCCTTGACATATTTATATGTATCATTGGGATTGATTGCAAAATTATGATTAAGTTGTTACAAAGTTAATCTCTTTCTCTGCAAAGCAGATGGGGAAAAAAATGGTCAATGGGAGCTATTTTAGCCCTACTGTTTACTAAGTTTGATTGGCAGAGTGTTGATAGCAGCGAGAAAAGCATCAGCTGGAAAACTGATGATTTGATGCCATAGATAGATATAGCATAAGATACCATAACTAAATTGATTCAGGGTAAAAAAAAATTTTTCTAGTGATCTACCTGACATTTCTCTTTATATTTTAAACTCAGCAGGTTGTGACAGACCTTTAGCTCTCTGAACACAAACTTATTAAATATTCAGTACAGTGATATTCAGAAGGGGCAGGAGCTTTGGCCTCAAAAGACCCAAATGGAATCTATACTCTGTCACATACCAGCTGAGTGACCTTAAATAAGTCATTCATTTTCAGGGTATTCTATAAAATTCACATAATAAATAACAGGACCTGATGTCATTTAAGTTGCTTCCATTTATCTGAGAGATGGGCAGAAGGGACAGAGATGAAAATCAGTCTAACCATATACAGGTACTTTTTTATTCCTCTGGCACTGTAAGTCCAGCCAATAGGGCAGCCCTCTTTCTTCCTCTCTCTATCACCCCTCCTCGACCCCTCTGCTGCCATACGTATAGGTGAGCAGCCATAAAGCATGGAGATAATACTTTTTAAAGAGCAAGTAAACGCGTTAGCTCACCTAGCACACTACTTCCAAAGATACTTGGATGTAGCGAAAGTTCTTTGGTTTCCAATTCCACAAAAATCTACGTAATCTCACTCTTTTCTTTCCTTCTCTGAAACACCGACTTTCTGTCCTATTCTAAATAAAAATTACTTTTGCAACTACATTTGCTTATTTCTTGAAATCAAACAAACTGGTGGTTTTGTGGGACGGGTGGTAGAGGTGGAAGGGCCAGCCATATATCATTTTCATCTGTAACATATTGGTCAAATCAGCGACAACAAGGCAAGTGGAAATGTAGTCTAGCTGTGTGTGTACATGGAAAACACACACACTCGTGTCCCTCTAAGGCTCACCAAAGTCAGTATGCTCATCTCCAAATACAGGAAGTGCAGGCAAGGAGCACGTTCTCCCCATAAGACCCTGATGTGCCTCCTACTGGCCTAGTGACCCTGCAACGTACAACCAGTTCACAGTGGTGGAGCATATACATAAAACACATAATGGTAGTTCTGAACAAAAGAGAGAGAATGGGAGACATAGCAGTCATTCCTCTGTTGTAAATGTGAGATCTTGCTAGGAAGCTTTTGTAAAGTCTCCTTCACTCTATGGAATTCTGCTGTCTGGGAAGAAGTCCCCTGGTCATCGTTTCTTGTGATCTTCGACTCTACCCACCCTCTGAATGCTTTCCCTCATCCATTATTTTTACTGTTCAATGATGTGGCAGAAGGAGTTTGTGACTTTTTGGGGGTCATTTCTCAATGTATACTTTATTCCCAAAGCCAGTATCTTATTAATTAGGAAGACCTTTTCATGAAAATAAGGAACATGCATAGATGCCTACTATCTCCACTACTATTCACCATTGTACAAGAGATTTTTGTCAATCCAGTTAGGTAAGTCGAGGACATAAGAATGGTTTTGAAGACCACATCATAGTATACCTGGAAAACACCAAAGGAATAACTATAAAACAAATTCAAACAATAAAATAATTCAGTGAAGTGACAGGAAATAAAATTAGCATACAGAAATGTATATCCTTCATGTACCCAAATAATAAACAATTAAAGGATGGGGTAGACAAACTATAGAAAACTCCTGCTATAATAGTCACAAAAAATGTTGAAATACTAAGCAATAAATTATTGTTTTTTACAGCTTTGTTGAGGTATTGGGAACCCATATTAAAAGACATATGTAAAATCTCCATGAGAAAAATTTTACACCACTCCTGATAGGCACAAAATTAGACTTCAACAAATATTGATAATTACTTGTTTCATGAACAATAAATAAAATGAAGTAGATTTACCAAACGTAAATATAGATTGGCCTGTAACCAATCGGAGGTCCATACTAACGGTATATAGTTTGAGCCACCTGGTTTTCTCTCTCTTGCTCTTGTCTTGCTCTTTCATTGTGAGACATTTGGTTTAGATT
The DNA here is from genome assembly GCF_057876585.1 of Rhinolophus sinicus. Classification (NCBI taxonomy): domain Eukaryota; kingdom Metazoa; phylum Chordata; class Mammalia; order Chiroptera; family Rhinolophidae; genus Rhinolophus; species Rhinolophus sinicus. The sequence goes on from NC_142502.1 coordinate 167,030,615, forward strand.
TTGAAGAGTTACTGGGAAGAATTAGCATTGCAATAACAAAGGAATTCTCTATCATGAAACTTTTATGTCCTTCCTCAAACAATGGGCATCTCACATCTATCTAGTTTTAAGCTCCTTTGTTCATAGTGCATTTATCTGTTATCCCACGTGCTCTGCTTTGGGACAGCCTAGGGCTGTCATGTCCTAGGCTCTCAGGGAAAAAAAAATAGACTACCTGAATGAATAGTATTTTTTGCTGAGTCACATGGCAGAGTCAAAAGTTCACAGGAAGCTGTCCTCCAGAAGGTGCCCTTCTGTGTTTGCTGATTTGTGACTATCTAAGGATAGGGTATGGGTACTGTTCAGTTTATGTTAACATCGAATTAAGTAATACAGCTGTTCAGAACTCTCTATGGTTTCAATTGCTTAGTAAATGACTTTTATATCTATGATAACAAAAGCAGGAGACTACTCAGTGTTCTTAGACTGAGTGAAAATATGCAACTAACACACACACGTACACACATACACACACTTGCATACACATTGGACTAAACATGAAAGAAAAGAAAATTTTATATTGCTCATAATTACTTATAATACCTCAAAGTCTCAGATTTAATGTTTTAAACTTGTCAACAGGTGTTCTGTTAATGCTGAATTGAACAATATTCTGCAAAATCTTGCTGTGCCCTTTGTGAAAACAACAACAATAAAGTAAAGGAAATTAAGAAGACTTGTGCATATGTTCTTTAGAACCTGAATCTTAGCATTTTCTATTTTCTCTCCCTTGACAAAGATTATACTTTGTGCCAAGGAAAGGACTGACAGAGAAAGTAGTAAGTGACAGATATTTTCTAAAGCTCCATTATGATTTTGCTCAGCTCTTAAAATGAGGAATTGAAGCCAGAATGCTGTGCATAATAAACTACTGTTGCCTATTTTTGAAAACTAAAATATATTGAAAGTTAAAATTTGAATTTCACAGGCTGTTACCATTTCAGGTACAATATAGCATTTCTTAAATAACTGACCCTTTTATTCTTCTGTTCTTTCTGAAAATTATTTTCCTTAAGAAGTACGTAGTAGTTTTTATTCATTTTAGTTAGCATGTGGACAAAAGCAGTTTTCAGAGAACATTTTCTATAGAAATATTAGCTGTTGTTGAAGCACTTTTATTTGTCTAGTTTGGCAATACTTTAGGATTATTGGCAAGGAGAATGCTATCCACTGGAAAATAGAAATGATTCATTCTATGGGAGAATTTTTTTTAAAGGAATTTCTAATCTATTGTCTTGGCAGTTGAAAAGTCTTCCACTGGAAATGTTGTCAAATTAAACACAAACAAAATGAGATAAATATAATTTTATTGTGGCATGATTATTTTGATGTCTTAGGGGATAGACAGATCAAAATAAAAAAATAAGTCACCACCTCATTTTTGGCTGGTTGATACATTTTCTCCTACCCAAATGATACGTATTGTGAAGTTGTCATTTTGGGAAAAAAAAAATAGATTTAACATTTGACTTACTATATAAGTCAAATTACAAAACACTCATAAAGAGATGAATTTTATCCCTTGTGACACAGGCACCTTCGTCATTCCCACTGAATAATGACTCATTTCCTCCTCATTGTGCCTCATAGGTAGGAGGGTTAGCTGTGACTCAGTGAGCTCGCATGTACTAAATAAAGAAATCTGTAAAACTCACACGTCCATTTGGTGTATCTCCCTGAATTATATTGTGTGTGAGGGTTGGGGTTACAAGTAGGAAGAATGCATTTAGAAATGACTGGAGTGCTTCAAGTTTTCCTGTAAACTGGAGATGAAACCTGGGAAATGAGTGATAGCTTGATGGTACTCAAAGAGAGCATGGAGAGGGGAAAAAAAGTGTATTATTTGATAGCTTGAGAACAGAATTCATAAAAAGGATTTAATTATTGGATTCATTCTCCCCAGTTCATTTTTTTCTCTAGACAGGCATTTTTGTATTTAAATAACCCCCTTTCTTGGTTAAAGCAAGTAATACTTGTATTGGCTCTCTATGCGTGGGATGAGGGGTCGTAGGAGAGGAGTTCTATTTTTATGGGTGTTTGTGGAATGGGAAAGAAGAGGAAATCAGAGAACCTATGTAGTGTGATTATGAGAAATACAGAGAAGGTTTTGAAGTGTCATAAAGAGTCTGACATAAGAATGGAAGAACAGTAAGACCTTCCAGTATTATGCCAGCAATTCCAGTAGCTGCCACCAGGTGCAGAGTGAAAGAGGGGCAGGCACAGAAAAAAGGTAAAACATATTTCAGGACTGGATAGTGGGAAAAGCTGTACAATAATACAATCTTACCTAATGATATGTTTAATAAATGAAAGTTATGTTACTGGAATTTAAACTATTTCATTTATTAATTGCTATGTAGAAAGCCCATAATAAATACATCAAAATAAGAGGTAATTTGTCTTCAAACCCAAAGAATAATGAGGTAGCAAGAAAGAAAGCAATTTTCAGATCAAAAGATTAAGTGAAGGTGGGAACCTAGCTAGATAAGCAGAGCCTTGTGTTACGTTTGTCACCCTAAAGATATTTGCTAAGCAATATGATCTTGAGTTTTGCTTTGTGGTCTCTGAGTACATAGGAAACAAAAGGGCCCACACAAGTCGAATAATGTCCGAAGAGAGTCTGGATCCATGATGCTGGGAATAAAAAGTCTACAAAATTAGTATAAGAGGGAAGATAAAGATAAAGCCATTCCATCATAAATGGAAACACAGAATGGTCTATTATTTCCAATTTACTTATTAAGAAAAATAAGAGTAAGGGGGGAAATAGTTCCTGAGAAACTGGAACAAAAGAGTCTTCAAGCCAAATATACTGATATATCACATAATGGTCTAAAAACACTCAAGGGAAGAAATTAGTTTAAATGATCTAGGATTGATATCCTCTGAAGAAGCAATGCAAATTTCTGGAGGAAACCAACTTTGTCCCTTACCTCACAGATTTTCCATAAGTAAAGTTTTATAAAAAAAAAATGAGCAGCTCATAGTAAAAAAAATGAATAAGTAAACAAATGGGAAAAGGGGAACATGTGAGAGAACGAGCAGTATACTGTGTTCCTGTCCTTGTTTAGAGACACTCTGCTTCCCACCTTCTTTGGTAAGGAGGTTTACGTAAACCATAGCCTCAGACTTCAATTAATCACAGGCTTTTCCCAACCTTTCTACCAATGAATGGGAGCAATTTCAGGATGAGAAATTCCAGATGATCACCTGATTTCAAGTAGTGGCCAAAACTCCATTCTCTTCTGTCTGTGAGGCTCTTTAAATCCCTGATGCCCCTTCTGCTGATCAGATTGCAGCCCTCTCTGCCTAATTCTGGTCTAGAGCTCAGCAAGATTACACATTAGTCATCTTTCCTCTTTGCATTTCTATCCTATTATCACCAATGAATTTGTTTGTCTTTTTATTCTTTGTCTTTTGTATATTTCTATGGACTAGACAACAATTTGTGTCCACCCCCCAAATTCATATGTTGAAGCCCTAATACTCAGTGTGATGTTATTTAGAAATGAGGCCTTCTGGAAGTACTTAGAGTTTAAGTGGGTCATGAAGGTGGGCCCTCCGATGGGAATAGTGGTCTTATACAAAGAGGAAGAAAAAAAGAGAGCTTTCCCCCTCTCCACATGCATACACTGAAGGTCATGGTGAGGACATAGTAAGAAGTTGGCCATCTACAAGCGAGGAAGAGAATTCTGACCAGGAACTCAATCAGCTGGCACCTTGATTTTGAACTTCCCAATAAATTTCTAATTTAAGTCATCCAGTCTATGGTATTTTATTATAGTGGCCTGAGATGACTAAGATATATTATCACACATTTTATAAGTGTTTATAGTAAAGGAAGTGTCTTCATCACCTATAAACTTAATGAATACTTTTTTCCTTGTCAATTTAGTGATAAATGAGCAAAAATAAGAATAATAAAACTGAGTCCTACAGATAGAACTTGAGTACTGACCTAGTGGGGATATAAATTGATATTTCTTCTGTGAAAATCACATTGGCAGTGTGTTTCAAAACACTTTTACTTGTTAATGCCATCTCTCAAAATATATCCTAAGGCTAGAATCAGAGATGTAAAAGATTCACTTCCTGGTCACAGTCCAGACAGGTCCCCATTATATTTTGTTAAAACAAATTCTTGGCCAGCATCTAAAACCATAAAACCTGCAGTAGTAGCTTGCACATAGCTATGTTATTATTTACTATCCAATACTGGATAAGTTACTACAAAATCAACTTATCTCTATATGGATATTAACTCACTGATTTTATAAACATATGAAACCTGGCTGTATGCCAGATGTATATCTCCAGTCCAGACCACTTCCTTCAAATCCAGGCTTGTATGTCTTCTGCCTATTGGACCTTTCAATTTAAAAGTGTAATAAGCATCTCAATCTAATATGCCCTTCTCCCCGCAACTTCACATTGCTCAGGTTAGAATGTTGAATCCTCCTTCACTCTCATTGTTTTCTCACACTCCACATTCAATACATTGGCACATTCTGTCAGCTCCACCCTCATTTTTAATCACCTCTGCTGCTACCAGACTTTTAGAAGCTACCAATATATCTTACCTGGCTTAAAGCAAAAACCTAACTGGACTCCTTCATCCATGCTTGGCCCTGATAGTTTATTTTCCTCACAGTCCTCAGAGTAATAATCTTCAACAAATCAGAAGAGGTTACTTTTTACATCAAAACCCTCCAATAGCTCCATCTTCCTCAGCATAAAAGCCATTGTGCTTTCCAGGGCTTTTAGCCCTGTGTGATCTGTCTCAACACTTCCGGGTTCTTCTCCCACAGCTCTCCCCTGTGCATACCACATTCAAAGGGACACTTGCTTCCTCGGTATTTCTTGACTAAATCAAACACAGAGCTGTGTCAGGACGTTTCGCTCTTACTTTCTGTCTAGCCAGAATTCTCTCTCCTGGGTATCCACAAGACTTAACTCCCTCACATGTCATGTATCTGCTCTAATATCATCTCTTTTATGAGACCTTCCTTTCCACTCTATATTTAATAGCACATGCTGCCCGCTCTCATTCTCTCCTTACTTTTCTTTGTATTCATAATTTACATACCTTTTTATATGCCATATATTTTCTTATGTAATTATTCATTAATTGATTATTTTCTGCTTTTATTGACTAAATAGACAAATCCACTTGTGCCTCCTTCCCTCCCTCCCTCTCGTTCTCTCTCTCTCTCTGCCTATGACAAAACGTGTGTACTACTTATTGGTTAGTGAATAAATGTGCTCTGCATCAAGTAAAATACTGGTTTATTTATAGCATCTACTGTTTTATAGTGTAGGGTACTATCTCCTACAAAAAAACCTGCCAACTCACGAGGATAATACACCGATGTTTTAGATACATATTTTCAATTGCTTTTCAGTATAAATTTCCCTGTCCACATTTGATGTGGAAGTATCATAGCCTCCTGCCTCAAAGGGACAATACAGACTTTAACAATGAAAACATCACTTGGAGACTGGTATGATCCTATTGCTTGAAAACCCTGGAACATCATTCTCTGTCTGAGTCACAAAACATTTGCTTGGCCAAGGGGTGGTGATGGAGGAACCCCATCCGTGACTGATAGTCACTTTTTACCAGTTTGTAAAGAATCGAATTCAGATTTATATTTTGACTGACTGTAGGAAAAAACAAACAAAACTGTGATATGTTTCATACTGTGTTTTATTTGTTACTTGTTTATATGAGGATCTAAATTAAGAATTTTATTAGGCACAAAATGAACCCATCTATCTAGCCATTTATAGTTCTTGAATTTCCAGGTTTCTAGAAGAGCTATGAATCTGGAAGCAGCCCTTTTCGTCATTTCCACCCATTCCTACCCTCTTGAAACGTTCTTTCTCTTGATGGGTATTATTCAAACCAAAAACATCTTATAATACACTAATAAATTCCTAAATTTAACGAACCACCTGCATAAATTTAGAAGGAAAATAATGCTCTGTTTGGTTATAGATATCTATAAGGTGAGCCATCTCTCAGGATAAAAAAAAAAGTCAGTCATATCTCCAAAACTGAGCCTTTATAAAGAAGACATGAAGACTAATATTCACATCTTCCTTCCACCTTAATACTTTTTATCAGAATTAGCTATTTCAAGAATAGAGACCTTTTCTGGGGCAGGGGGTGGGGGTGGGCAGTGATAGAGTTCACTGATATATTTTTAGCATCTAGTCTAGTTTTTATCACAGAAAAGTATTCAGCATGTGTTTATTAAATGAGTGAATGAGCCCCATATGTTCTTTTATTCTGATGGCTTATCATCATAATGCATTCATAGAAAAGCAATATTTTATTATGGTGAGTTAGGTGGCAGTTTGGGTTGCTAATTAGATGCTGCCAAGCAACTAAAATCTTATGGACCTTCTATGCTATGCTGAAAACCTTGTTTTGATTTCTTCGCCATCTTTTTATAATCATTTCCATTTATTGATTAACCTCTAACCTGTGCTAGAAGGGTTGACTGTTGAAGGCTATGACATTTGTGTTCAAGATATGGCATTCTTTTTTATTTCTTCTACAATTTGTTTTCCAGTAAGATGTTAAAATTCATTCTCATTGACAACCACTTATTTGTAAACTTTTTTCTTACATGTATGACCTTAAGTGATCTATTTACATAGGTTTATTAATGAATCTTCAGGATATAAAAAGACTATACCTTCAAGGTATAATCATTCCTTAAGTTATGTTTTACTGATTGTGTTACTCAAGGTCTTAACCAGGAGGATAAGGGTTGGAGGTTCAGGGAAAACAGTATCTGCCATGACAGTTGTGAAACTCATAAGAACATCAATTTGCTGAAATGAAGTCTTATTAATGAGCACTGTTGTACAGGACGGGGGACTGATTTGTTTTAGCAAATACATACGTCTACATCAAAAACAAGCAAAAACAATTCATTAAAAGAAAAAATACTTAAACTGAATCCTTTTGTTTTTTTACATTTAGATATTTAAAATATTTCCCATAAAATCTGGACATATAGCATATCTTCAGATGTCATGTCTGAGAATATAGGGCCCACTTTCCTGTCTGATAACGCTTGAAGAGTAGCAAATACCCTTCAAATAAGGCAAAAATCTTCAAATCATCTAGATTTAAAAGAGAGGGAGATTTAATCATGAACATTTGCCTGGACCCTGTTGGCATTTGAGTTTTCAATCTACATTATTAAAATATAGACTCTTAGTTAAATCTAAAGTTTAATATAGTCACTTGTGAATAGGAATATAAACAGAATAATTTAGAAAAGTTTGATTAAACTCCTGCTGAAATAAAATAGACTAGAACAAAATGCCTCAGTTCTCCAGAAGATGCATTCCTTGAGAATCCTCAATAGGGAAAGTTTTATATTCTATTGGATTTTAGCTGAAGGCAAGCTTGTACCCTCTAAGTTGAAAGTGACAGAAACAGAATTTGGAATACCGCACAGATTTATATATTGATCTAGAGGAAACTGCAGTTTGCTCAAGAGATATTGGTCCTAGAATTGTACCAACCGTAAAGTACTGAAAATTCTTTTACAGCCACTTTTATGGTCGCCTAAATTGATTTAATAGAGCACTGTCAAATCAATTCATTCTCTTAACTCTTAGATTGCATTAACTTAATTTGAATTGTTGGTGAACCAGGCCATCCAACAATTATAGGGCTGCATGGTGTATGCTATATTATCCATAAGGCCAGCCACCTGAAGATTGAAAGCAGAGGTACAAAAGAAATTGTGAACTGAGTTCCCCATGAACGGAACACCACTGAATGATGATTCTATATTTGCAGGCATGTTAAATGCATATCTTATATCAAAGAAAAATTATCATACACATATGTATGTATAAAAGACTGGAAATGCAGGGATTATAGCTAATATAGTAATAGCTAAACTGAATATATTGTTTTAAGTAATAATTTTTATTAAAATGGTATTTTATATGTGAGGCAATCTTCAGCATTACACATATGTAATTTATTCTCTTCAAATTGAAATGTCTTTTGGAAGTGAGTAAGTATGTATGGTGGGAAAGACCATGTGTTTGGCAGATATGCAAAATATTTTATTAATGGCTAATTATAGCACCTAACATATAATAAGTGTTTTCTATGTCCTAGATAGATTGCAAATAATTTTATATGTATTATCTCATGTAGCATTATGAGTAAGTTCTTATTATTGGTGAAATAATTGAGGCTTGGACAGGTGATATGACTTGCCCAAGGCCACAAAACAAATAACCATTGGGATGGGTTTAGATTCCAGCAGACTGCACTGGCTCTGTTGTAGACCACTGTGCCTCTTCAGTATGTCATTATTATAGAGTCAGAGCCCCTGACCCTGGAAGCCAGTTATTGTTTAGCTGTCTGTGTGTTACTAGGTGGGTGCTAAGTACTCACACAAAAAATCAGTTAGATGATGAACTGTGGCTTTGTATTTCCCAACAGAATTTCAAAATTTTGTGTTTATTTTTGTCAAAATAATTTTAAAAGCTTTTTTTCTTATTCTTCAATGAGTGAACTCCTTACTGAAATATGTACCCAAAATTTTTAATAATTTTGTTTCTTGCATCCTTTAAATATTTTTGAGCATCTGCTTGGTTTAGTCACAGTCTAGATACCAACAATACAAAAGTGAATATAGTACACATAGATTTTAACTTTTATAATCACAGAGTTACAATGCCATACAATAAAATAGAAGCCATATTTTAAAAAATTGGCAATGCCCTAACTGAGCATAGAAGTTTTCAACTTTTAGTTTATTAACAATCTCAATGGCAAAAGCATAAACACTCATTATAGTGCAAAATTTAAATAGCTATGGGCATGCTATTTTAAAAAGAGAAGTACTGCATTTTTACATTGATAATCAAGATATATTAGAGTTGAATTAAGTCAGTCTTCTGTTTCACCAAACATCCTAAGTCCAGAAAAATCATTTATTTAATATAACAAACATTACACCCTTAACATTGCATATTGGATATTGAAATCTAAAGAATAAGAAGGCAAAGAAGTTATTGAGGAGCAGAAGAAAAATGGATAGGGTTTTGACAAATATGTCTGGGTACCTTCCAAATATTTGTAACATCTGACAAATGCCTATCCATTATAGACCATGTACTGTTCTCATTTCCCTAAAAAAACAAACAAACAAAAAACAAAAAACCTATTCCTTTTGAATTCCTATTTTATATCAGTTATACATCTTGTATAGTATCTTAAAGTCAGCTTCATATTATAATTATCCATGTACCTGTTTTATTTATTTCAAAGTATTTTTTACTATAAGTACTTTGAAGCCAGACCTATGTTTTTGCACAATCCAATGCATTTTTAAACTATGTGACATATTCCAATACATAGTGATTCCATTAAATTCACCTAATATGGTTTATCATCGGCTGTTATAGTAATCATAAAGGTATTAGAGTGAGATTTTTTAGAGTAAACTTCATATAAAAATCATCAGGGACCTGAAGCCTCCCACATGAGTGAACTTGAGAGTCAGTTCTCCCCAGCCAGCCTTGAGATGACTGCAGCCCCAGCAGATACCCTAATTTCAGCTTTGTGCGAGGCCCTGAGCTGGAGGCATTCAGCTAAGCCATACCCCCACCCATGATACACAAAAACTGTGACATGGTGAATGTTTGTTGTTTTAAGATGCTAAATATGGGGGTAATTTGTCACACTAAGAGATTACTAATACATAATTATATTTCAACTATACTATACTATATTGTATATTGCACATTACATTATGTTACATGTTTCATCATATGAAATAGGAGTTCACACGTAGAAGAGATAATTGTCATAGAAAGAAATCCTCGAATCTGATTTTTCCAGAAATTTGGTTAGGAAGAAAACACAGAGGACAAGAAAAATATATATAGCTGTGGTCCAAAAAGAGCAGAACTTACACTTCTCATAACTGGCTAGGGGACAAAATGTACTGGTGACAATTATGTATGGTTAAGAGCATGGGTTTTGGAGTCACAATTTTTATTCCAAACCTAGATTAACCACTTGATTGTTGTATGATCAGGACAAATTTATTCCATTGTCCTATAATACAGTTTCCTCATCTGGAAAGCAAAAATAGTAACTGTACATATTTCTTTGAGTTGTTTTTAGGTTTTAGTGTGATGATAAAATCTCATCACTTGCCAAAATATCTGAAATATTATAGTCAATGTATGAGAACTATTATCATTAATATAATCATCATTGACATCATCGTAGTTGGTATGAGACTTGAAATCTACAGTTCCTTTCTGGACACCAGTCTGTAAAACCTAATGTATTTGATAAATTATTACTTTGATTGTACATACTTTCTTCTCTAGATAATATGAGAAACAAAATCTAATACATGTTATTGTGCTTTTCATTGTATAAAGTCAGATCCATTATTATTTTATAAAAATATGTAAGATTGATATTACTATTTTATAAATAAGGCAAGTAAGACACTGAGAAGAACAAAAAGCATTTGTTGACTATCTACTGTGTACCAGAAAATAAATTGAATGCCTTATACATTCCTGCTACCCAGTGATATTGAACAAATTTCCGGAAGCGAAGCTCTGCCTCTTTCAATAACACTGTTTATTATTCTGACAAATAAGGCATGTTTATATAGTTATATACAGCATATAATTCTAAGTTTCAAAAGTGGAGAAACAGAAATATGGCACTTTTAGCTATCCCTGGGGTGTCAAGAAAGTTTATACAAGTGAACACTTTGGTCAACATTGCTCAAGCACTAGTTCGCTGCTCAAGCAGTAATCAGAAGTGTCTGGACGCTGATGGTAACCACTTTGAATGCCTCTTGTAATCGCAGAAATTAAATGTGACTTGTATTCATCTTTTGTTATTGGTATTAGAATTTTTTTGTAATTGGCATTGGAATATATTATTAGAATTTTAGTATAGTTTTTCTTTCTTAATATGTATACATTTTTTGGCACCTCTGCATATACATTTTTTATCAATCATGCAAAACAACAGAGTTTATAAAAAGGTTAGGCATGTTTTCACAATAATGAACACTAAATTAGCTGCAATTATAGGAGTATGGGAGATCTCAGAGAAATTCTTGGAGTATAATTAGGAATAAAGCTAAAGAGTTAGAAAAAGAAAGTACATGATGAAGAAGAATGGATATTCAGAGAACTCTGAAAAAAAGTCAACTTTGAAACAAGATTATGAATAATTGGAAGATTGACACATTTTCAACAAACACAAAAGTCTATAACAGATTATCAATAGGAAATAATAATATGGACCTTGTGAAACTTTTTGCATTCAGTATTTTAAATCTGTATCTAAAGTAAAAAGAGAACAAGAGATCTCATTACCTGAAGACAATGGCATATTTTTAACAAATGCCAAGTGGAAGACCAAATTAACAAATCTAATCTGGATTCCAACTACTCTAACAAGAATAACGATCTTTAGATTTTTATAGATTAAAAAACAACTTAAAGGAAAAGTTACAGAATGATATCATCATCATAGTGGAATAAGAGTTTTCTACTGTTTTTCCTCCAAAGTACACCAGTTTAAACAATAACCAATGGACAAGAGGGTCTGTGAGCAAGTCAAGGAGTCCAGCAGAGAAATTCCATCACAACATTAGAGCAAACTAAATCCCAGATGGAATGTATTAAAGAGGAATACTGAGGTGTGTTCAAAGACTTTGATATTCATATGAAAAAGGATAAAATCGGACCCCTGTCTCACAGCATTCACAAAAATTAACTTAAAATGGATTTAAAAACTTAAACATAAGACCTGAAATTGGAAGAAAACAGAGGGGGAAATGTTTCTTGACATTGGTCTTGACAATGACTTTTTGGGTATGGCATCAAAAACATAAGTAATACAAAGCAAACATTAACTAGTGGCAATACATTGAACTAAAAACTTCTGCACAGTAGAAGAGACAGTTAGCAAAATGGAAAGGCAATCTATGGAATGGGAAAATACATTTGCAAGCCATATATCTGGTAAGGGGTCAATATAGAAAATATACAAGAAATTCAATAGCAAAAAAAAAAATAAAATAAATCTTATTTAAAAAATGGGAAGAGGACCTGAATAGACATTTCTCCAAAGAAGACATACAAATGGCCTACAGGTGCATAAAAAGATGCCCATCACTAATCATCAGGGAACTACAAATCAAAACCACTATGAGATATGAGCTTATACCTGCTACAACAGCTATAATGAAAAAGACAACAGATAACAAGTGCTGGCAAGTAAGTGGAGAAAAGCGAACCCTTGTACCTGTTGGTAGAAATGTAAATTGGTTCAGTAGAAATATAAAACACAGAATGGAGATCCTTTACCCCCAATTTTTTAAACTATCATATGATTTGGCAATCCCACTTCTGAGTGGGATTTTGATGGAAATGAAATCACTATCTTGAAGAGATATGTGCACCGCCAAGTATTGTAGCATTAGTCCCAATAGCCAAGATATGGAAGCAACATTCATCCGTTAACAGATAAATACATAAAGAAAATGTGGCGTATATACACAATGGAATATTATTCAGCCATAAAAAAGAAGAACATGCTGTCATTTGTAACAACATGGAAAGAACCTGTGGGCATTGTGCTAAGTAAATAAGTCAGACAGAGAAATAAAAATAATGCATGATGTTACTCATATGTGAAATCTTAAAAAGCTGAAGTCACACAAACTGAGAGAATGGTGGCTGTCAGGGGCTAGGGCTTGGGGAAAATGGGGATATGTTTGTCAAACATACAAAATTCCATTTATATATGAATAAATTACAAGAGCCTAATGTACATAATGGTGACTAGATTTAACAATATTGGATTATGTACTTGAAAGTTGGTAAGAGAGTGGATCTTAAATGTTCTAACCACAGGAAAAAAAAAAGAAAAAAAGATAGGTAATTATGTGAATTGTTAAATCTATTAACTTTATTATGGAAATCATTTCACAGTATACACTCATATGTGTATCAATTTATCACATTGTATACCTTAAATTCATACAATATTATAGTACATCAATTATATCTCAATAAAGCTGAAAAAAAAAAAAAAAGGATGAATTATAGGCCCAAATAATGGGCTATCCAGTGGGAGAGGCAAATACCTCATTAATTTAAGTAATTTTACTTCTCAGTAGCATCAGTGATTGTTACCCAAGGGTACTAGAGAAGACTACCATTTTGCCACTTGCAAAATCATAGAGAAAAGGAAAGGACCCAGGATAGTACAGACATATTCTTTTTTCCTTTCTCTAAAAGGGAAAATCATGTTTTCTAAAAACTGTACAAAAGTGAACTAGGATGAATTGTCAAACACGTATTTTGTCATCATTTAGCAGTAAATAATGTGAACATTGATGCCAAAAGGAGTTCAATAAGAACAAATCACTTCAAAGTAACCTCATTTTCCTTTCATGATAGGGTTATTGAATTTCTAAGCAAAGGGAATGAATGAGAAATATTGTATCTTAACTTCAGTAGAAATGTTTTGCATGGCATATTTACAGAGAAGATGATAAAAAGTGGATGATGACACTGTGTGAAGGATTTTTGGCTGGTTTAAGAGCCACGTCTGAAGATGATCAAGTTATTTATATCTTGTCCCTTAGGAAGTTCTTGACTGACGTGCCTTAGGGCAACTTCTCCCCAGTCATGTCTCAATCCTTTCTATTAATGACATGAATATAGATTTTATATTTGCCAGAAATCTGAGAGGCAATAGCATATTATAAACTAAACAAAAACAAAAACAAAACCACTTTCTGAATGTGTAAAATAAAACTATGGAATAAAATCAACAAGATGAGATTTTATAGAAGTAGTTTAAATTGATGTTTAAAAAATTGATGTTAAAAAAAAAATGATGTTAAAAAAAATCAATGACCATCGCATACCGTAGAAAGAATCTTCACTACATAGTTCTTCATATAGAAAGTTTTAGAATTAGACTATGTATAAAGTTAAAAGAGTGTCAAATACTGAGAGAAAAAAACTTTTTTTTCTCTCTCTCTAAGATTGGAACCTATTTGCAACCACCAAGTTAGCCTACCATAGTTTCATGCACACTGGCGGAAGACAAAAGATTACTGGGTCAGAGACAAGGGTAGTTTATTACTCATTAATAACAATGACCTAAGTGTCATCATTTTCAAGTTCCCTGAACTCCAGTTCCTATTGGGTGAGGTAAAGAGGGCCAGATGACACCAGCACATGAAACAAGTTACATTGTAGGAGAGAAACTCTGGTTTATAATGGGCAGTAAGCAAACTTGCCCTTTGTCCCAGAGGCAGACATTATTTTTATTATACTAACAATAAACAAACCTGCCTCGGCTGTGGAGGCAGACACAATATCTCCCAAGGCTATTTACTATACAAACATCCTTGAAAAGGCAGTCTGGACAGAAAAGGCAGTTAGTACCTTTGCTTGCAAGCCATGCAAAAATAGAGTGCCATGGAGAATTGTATCTCACATCAGGGCTTTGAAAATACAAATAGAAGACGGGCATCCAGATCTCAGACAATTAGCATTTGACAGTACATTGTACTGGTTGCATCAATTGGATTATTTTGTACAATTTTGAATACCACATTTTGAAGCACATATGAAAAACTACAAATGTCCACCCAAACACTCAGGAGAAGGCCAAATTTGGAAAACGCTTTAATTGAGAAACATGAATCTACAGACTATAGAAGAAGAAACTAAAGGAATTTGATTGGTAACTTAAAATAATTAAATTCCTGTCCTTTACAGAAGTCAGAAATTAGCTCCTTTCCACCCCTCCCAGTTCTAAGTTTTGCTACTCTCCACAAATTTTTCCAAACAAGAAGTCGTATTTCTTTGAACATAATCTCAGAATTAGTTGAACTTGCATCAGAATCTTTAGGGATTCTGTAATCTTTCAAACATTCAAGAGAATTATTGCATAAAACGTACTTTCTTCATCATTAGACCTAAAAGAAGTCGCTGTTTTATAAAATAAAGGGAATCATGAATTAAGCGTATTCCATCTGAGAATATCTGAATTAAGAGGAAAATAATCAGTATAATGAGACAACTCTGTGAAGTTAATGGTAATAAAACTTTAGTTTAGGAAGAAGTAGGGAGGGAAAATACAAGGAAATATTAGAGAATCATAGTCATAGTGTCATCATTTCAGAGATTCCATTTTGAGGAAGACTCCTACTGAATCACACTCATGAACTTTTTGTCATGTTTTCTAATTCTTTTCTTATCTATTGTGGGAAATGCTGGCATGGCATAGAAGAAGGTGCTCAGCCAAGCCCTGGAATTTTACATGTGACTTATGTATGATCCATAAGTAAAGGACAAGTATGATAGGTTTTTAAATTTATGATATCAACTAAATCTCTGAAATATGTAACAGATTGTAAGGAGGAGAGAAAGAGATCCAAAAGATTATGAAGAAATGATTTAACCAAAAGATTATGATTTCAGTGCTATGTGAGTGACAATACATCACATACAAAAAAACTGATAAGAATATTTTAATGACATACACACATGAACACTCACACACTTGCAAATTAATATAGACAAAACTCTGGTCATGTGAAAAATCCTGGGGAGATGGAATCAATGTAGAGAAAAGAAAGATATCTGAAAAATAATTTTATCACAGATTTCTAAGGCAATGATATTCTATGCATCCAGTCATGAGCTTAGGAGTCAGGAGAAAGTTTTAAACAGTATTTTTAACATCTGTTGCATTTGGGACTCACCTGGGGGAGCTTCAAAAATATTAAAGCCTTAATGACATCCCCAGGGCTTCCAATATCTAGTCTAGGCATCAGGATTTTTAAATACTTCTCATACCTGAGAAATATTCTTTTGTGAGGCCACTGTTTAAGACCTTACTTAGAACTAGATAGAATAGAAACTATTTACAGAAAGTGATTTGAGTCATGTTAAAAAGCATTCTTGCCCAAGGAATTCTCACTATCAGGCAATAATAGAATCTGTCCCGGGTAAAGACACTACATATTTGGAAAACCTTTGTTGAAATACAAGTACTGTCAGGAAGAATAATTTAAATACACTGAAACCTGGAAAATAGTAAATACTCAATAAATGTTATTATTATCAGGGCTGATAATTAGCTGATATACACCATTAATGCCACAGGTTCCAATTGACAGGATACCGGTTCTTTATTCATTATGTACAATATGCATATCAGTAAGTCCCTGTACCCTACACAGGTCTTTAAATACCTTGATAATCACCAGCTATTAACACCAGTAAACAACACTTGTCATGAAATAGTTTTCCATTTAGCAATTGCTAAAGCAAATTATACAGAGGACATTCACAATATGGAAGAAACCAAGTTAGTAGAAAGATGAGATGGCTAAGGCAGAAGACTCTGGAGCACTTGGTCATCAGGGGATGGCATGGATTTCAGTTATTCAATGAAGTCTCCCAGGTTTTACTGGCAAGGAGTTAAGGGACTTACAGTCATAAGGACAAGTAAATGAGGGGACTACTAAGCAAATTGATTAATATGTCAATTAAAGCTGGGCCGGCTCTAGCTGGGATTAGCTGCAATTGTTTAAAATATCTGTCCTAGATATCCATGTTGTCTGTGTTCACACTATAGCTCCAATATATTGTCAATAAACACAGAGATCATGGTTGTGTTAGACTTTGAATTTCTAATCTTAGTATTATGAACCCTTGTATTCTTATTATATCTTCTCAATGAAAATTGATTATAGTCATTATAATTCTAAAAACTTAAAAAAAATAATGCAAAGATGATTTATTAAATTTTTACATAATGTTTACCTATATAGGAGCTCTGTATTCATTCATGTATTCTCCGATTTATTTTTAAAAATACTTAGCTCTATTCCAGTGTAAGGAACTGTATGCAGGGACAGGGGCCTAACTAAAAGGAATGTATAATGTTTAAATCATTAGCTCAGTAAAACTGATATTCAGAGAAAACCTTAAGGGTAATGTTTGAATACATATATAATCACTTGTATGTTATATATATATATATATATATATAAATATATATTATTATTTATACTATATTTATATATATTTATATAAATATATACACATAAATACATATACATATACAAATAAATAAGTTTTGGTATTTAAAAATTTCTATCTATACATTACTCATACATTTTTCAAATTAAACTTTTTGTTATGGGATAATTGTAAGTTTATATGTAGTTGTAATAAGTAATTCAGAGAGATCCCATTCATCCTTTACCCAGTCTCCACCCCCCAATTGTTAACACCTTGTGAATTTTTAGCACAAAAGAGCTATTCATGACTAAGCTATTATGATAGGTTAGAATCAAGAGTATACCCAACCACATGGCTGTTTCACCCCATGGGAAATTTTCTGAGAGCTTGAGCAATATAGCAGTTTGGAATGCAGGATCTAAAAGACAAAAGATTTCCTCCAGTGTCATGGCACTTGAGAGTGAGAATCTGGCTGAAGGGAGGGCGATACAAGTACATGATAGACTTTACTCTCCATATTACTGGAATATATGTGGACAGAGTCTGACTTTATTTTCAACTCAGCCTCAAACCAGTTCAATGTTATAATATCTATTTTAATTATGTTTTTAAAAAAATAAAGAAAAACAGTGCATTTACAAGTTTGTTCATACAAATATCTGTATGTAAAAGAGAACTTACAAAAATTGGAAGTTTGTTGTTAACTTCTCTACATTTTATAATTTTTGAGTAAATTGCCTGATTCTCTTAATTTGAACATAGAGTATCTTATGAATCTTCCTGCAAGTACTTTCCCAAAGCTTTGTCTATAAGTTTTAATCTCCTATTGTCTGCCCTGAGGGTTCTCGCTCTATAACACTCATGTGTTATTAGATAACACTCATATCTAATAAATCTTGTCTCCTCAAATTGAATAGCATTCCTCCATGTGAATGAAAAGCTAGTTCTTTGCCTGTCTGTTTTCCATGCTTTTTCTTTAGCTAAACTATTAGAGTGATTGAGGTTAGATGGTTGGAAAGGTGGGAAGAAATTGATCCATGTTATTAGCTTCTCCACCTGATTTGCTGTCAGAAAGGTATAGACCAAAATTCACTTCTAAGCAATCAAGTTTGAAACTTGGTGATTTATCTTAAATAATATTGACATAGATAACTTGAGCTTGAACTTTGTTGAATTCTGTCTTCTAGACAGAATTGATTATTAATACTTTTATATTAACATTATTAGCAACGAAAATAACAATGTTATTTGGGAAGTTTGAAGTTTCCCATGTCCTGTGAAAGAAAAACTATAAAGAAATGAACTTCCTATCCCATCATAAGCAGCTTATTGAGTCATTTTTTTTTGTTTCAAGAAATTGACACAAATTCCTCCAATTTCTTTCATTTTAGAGTCTTTTAAGAGATGTATACTGTGACATCCAAGTAACTAGATCTAATTTTCATTAATAATAGCAGTCATAGAGTAAATAACATTTAAATGTCACCTCCTCAGAGAAAATTTCCTGACCAGCCTATCTAAATTAGATATTTTTATTTTACTCTTCATAACACCCTAAAGTTTCCATCATAGTAAGCATGCTTTCTAAGTGTGTGTGTATTGGTGTTATTTGTCTTATGATAAATTCCTTGACAATGAGTAAGGTAAATAGTAATATCCACATTTTACAAATGATGAGGTGTTGCTCAATACATTGAATTTATTGGAGACACACTGTTCATAAGTAGCACAGGCAGAATTCAAGGCCTAAGGTCTCTGACAGGAGCAATGCAGCTTTCATCCACTTTATTATTCCATATTTCACGCACACATTCTTTGTAACTGGAGAATGTGCATACAATTGAACCATGAAGTAGCACATGTACTTGATTATTTTTCTGAGCTCCCCATACATGGTAATGTTTCTGTAGTTGAAAGCGTAATTATATTAAATTAGAAAAAATAAACTGATTAACAAATAAATGTCACATGGATAAGAAATGTTTTAAAAATATAAAACTGAATCAATTTAAGTTTTAGCCATAGTACTGAAAGATGTAAGTTGAATATACTCATATCTGCTTCTTTCCAATAAAGCAGGTATAATTGTCTAACAATTTGGACATCCTCCCTTTCTAACAAATCTCATAAAAAATAGTTACAGAAATTTAGCAATGATTTGAGTATTTTAGACAGAGAAAGGCAGTGCCAATACCTGGTTTCTTAATTGTTTTAAATGTAAAGGAATACAATGGATATAACAGTGACTTTAAAGATAGAAAAGCAAATTACTTCAAAAATTAGGAGTAATTATCTCTGTATAGCAGACACTAATTTCTATTGAGTTTCTTTTTTTCAACCCACTTTTGGTGTTTTTTTTTTTTTTTTTTTTTAATTCTGTTTGTTCAAACTCTGACTAAGTTTTTTCTCTCCTTCTACTTTTTAGCAACATAATTTAATATTTTACTTAATTTTTAGAAATGTTCCCAGCCAATCTAATTACTATACAACTCATTAAATAATTTTAAAAATATCTCAATTTTTCCCTTTAAAATTACTTTTACACAGTTTCTTAATATTATATACACATGTTAATAAAAGTTTCTACTACTTATCATGACTCCTTATATAAACAAAAGAGAGGGTTTGACTTTTTTAAAAAAAGAATATTTAATAACATAATTATAGAACCCAGTATTCTTCAAGGCATATCTAGCCCGCGGGAGTTCTCAATTTTCAGTTATTTAGCTTTTTTCAAAACATGTTAACCTGTTAAAATGATTTAATTTCTCACATTTTATGTTTGATGTCTGTGATGTATCTACGCTCATGTCAGTGGACAGTATTTGAATGCCTCCCCAAGTCCCTCTTTTCTGCACTTGGGTGTTCTGGAGATACTTTCTTATTTAGAATTATGCAACCCTTCTTTTTTCACACATTTCTCTTGAGTCTCCATGATTGAGGTTGAAAACAAAGCATTTTATTATTAGTCACCTATAGCCTTCTTTATGCAACATTTTAAAACAAACTTAAAGGTGAGGTAAAGTCAGCATAGGATTGAAGTATTACCTGTTGTTTAGTCACCTTCCACTCTGAGTGACACTGTGAATGAGTCACATCCACAGTATCCTGTCCTCCTCAACAGCCCTGCTCAGCTCCTATAGACTCATGCCTGTGGCTTTTTTTATGGAGTCAGTCCATGTCATATTTGGTTTTCCTCTTTTCTCAGTGTCTATTTTTATACACAATTTTGTCCATGTCACATTTTCCTATTTTCTGTGTCATATGTCCTCTAAGTTTTATTTCGTATTGGGTATGATGGCTGATATGTTAGATCCTTTAATCTGTTATCTTTCTTTAAACAATGCTGTTTTGTTGTTTTTTTGTGTGTTTTTTTTCCCTGTTGGACAGTTAATATACTGTCTTATCACCTTGAACTAATAGAGGCTTGATTTTGTACTTCATTAGGGATGGTCTATTTAATTACATGATAGTCTTTACTCCTACAACATGGCTCTTCTGATGTTTCAATGAAAAGTAAAAGATATTAACCAAGGAACTCTAACTTGGCAGCATTCAAACCTCTGTATCTGTCTTTTCTGAGATTGGTGACAGTTAAAACTCCTGCTCTGCTTTTCCAGCCTTCCAGCTGCTGCTGCATTACACTAGATTTCTTGGAATTTCCCCTTCACATGCATGACTCATGGGAACTGCCAAAAATTGTAGGGGAGTTTACAAGTAGTTAGGTAAACTTTCCAAATGTGTGATTCTCTCCTTGCTGAGATTCCCCTCCTCAATTTCTACTTTTTCAAGCAAAGTGGGACTCTGTCTTCTTTAGTTTGAAGCTGTAAGACTGAAGTTTTCTTTTGCCTGAGTTCTTAATATGCTGCCTCATTTGAACAGGAGAGTTTCCGTGGGGAAAAGGTATACCAGTAAATAGCTCCCCCACTGAAATTCCTTCTTTCAAAGGACAAAAATCCCTCCAGGTTATATTTGCTTTTGTTCATTCTCCAAAACCTTCCAATAGGGGTGTGTGTGTTTACCTCTGTATATTTTGTCCGTTGTGTATAATGTTCTTCATGGGAGGATCAATCTTATTCAAGCTACCCTGCAATTATAAGAAGTGAAACTTCTCATTTTTAAATAAAATAAATGAAAATAATTTTTTACCCAATATTATCCAGGCTCTCCTTTCTTAGAATTGGAATTACAGGCTTTGGATGCTTACTGAAAACTTAAATACATATTGGTGTGCTATGGTATAGTGATAGACTTTCTAAGATTAATGTGTCACATTTGTCAACAACAACAACAACAAAAATCCAGCCTATGAGAAAGCTTATAAGAGTTTATTTGAGCCAAACTGACAACGATTGTCAGGAAGCAAAATCTCAACGGATTGAGAAAATGCTCTGCAAAATGGCGGTTTGCAACTTATTTTATACTTAGAATCAAAGGAAGAGGGTTACATGAAATCCATTGGTGGTAGATGAAGGGGGAGGGAGAAAGCAAAAAAGCAAAGGTGATTGGGTGGGGGTGGAAGGACAGGGGGAAGCCCCTGGGATTGGATAAAAGTAAATTGGAGAGACAGTTACTTACTTTATGTAAGTGGGTACAGGATAGTTAATAGCTCACTTTTTACAGCACATAGAGATGATAATCAGGGGACAAGAATAATAATGAGGGATATTGTAGTTTCCTGCTCTGGTCCAGAAAAAGGGATTACTGACATTCCAATGATGTTATTTTAGATGCAAAAATATAACAGACAGGCTCACTTTAAGGTAAAGACTGACCTTTGTCAAGGAAGCTTCAGGCTAAAGATGTGACTTCCCTCCATGGCCCACCTTAGGTAGGAATTTTTATATTCATGCCTCCTACGTGGTTATTTTCAGTCTCCTGAGCTCGTCAGGTTTAACATGTGGCCCCTAGTTCTGTCCTCATATTCCTAATAGAAAACATACAAAACTTTGCTTATATGTTTATTTTGATACTATTGTGTGTTTTTTC
This sequence comes from Rhinolophus sinicus, assembly GCF_057876585.1. Classification (NCBI taxonomy): domain Eukaryota; kingdom Metazoa; phylum Chordata; class Mammalia; order Chiroptera; family Rhinolophidae; genus Rhinolophus; species Rhinolophus sinicus. Next base: position 167,052,731 of record NC_142502.1, read on the forward strand.
ATATTTTGTATCTACATTGAAATAAGGAACGCTTATTTTGTCATCATAATGTGGATACATAATCTTGCTCTATTTTCTGTACTCAGGAATATTTATAAAAATAATTACTCTTTAAACATTTGAAATGCAATTAGCAAGAATATCATATGACCTAGAATACCATTTCTAATTTTTGGTAATTTTGTTAGTTTCAGTTATCAGATTATCCATTTCTTTTAAGAATGAATTAAATTTTCCCATATCATCAACTTTGCTTCTTTTATAATTAACTAATTTTATTACTCATAATTATACTAAGTAATATTTATTTCATGCATTTTACTTACATGCTTGTTTAAAATTTTGTATTTCATATCACTTTAAAGCAAATTTTGTGAGAGTTTTGTCTGTTTTTATGACTTTTACATTAATTCCAAAATCCATTCAAGTTATGAATTTTCTCTCTTATTCTTCCCATAATTAGAGGAGTTTCAAAAATGGTGGAGGGTTTATGGTAATTCAAATCACTTCAGTTAGGACAATATACTTTATATTTACTAATAGGCGTGAGGTTTTGTTTTCTATGTTGCACTATCGGCCTTAAAATCAGTGGTGATTCTAGCCATATCTCTTCTTTAGGTAGAGAATAAGAAATGTTTTGGTATAATTTGCATATAATAGAATTGAGATATTAAGTGGATTACTCAATGACTTTGGACAAATGTATACATCCTGTGATAACCCTGAGAGTAAATGAATTGGAGAACATTTTGTCTTTCCAGAAAGTTCCCTTGTGTCCTTTTGTAATTAATTTCTTCTGCCCAATTCCCACCCCACACAATGATGTAATTCCCATCACTATTGATTAGGAGTTACTAAGAGTAATCATCTTTATCTCTTTTTTGTGGATACTTTTTGGGGGTAATTTTCCTATACAGGTGGCATTTTAAATTTTGGCCAACATTTATTGAATCAAAGTTTTAATTTGAGGTCAAGTTCTTCTTTATAGAGGAGTCCTAGTTAGTAAATATCAAAAAACTAAAGGATCAGAATTTTTACCCTACTTGCTAGTTTAGAAATGAGACTGACACGTGAAATCCTGGGTAACAGCTAAAGGACATTTTTTTTATTACTCAAGTCAATAGTAATAGCCATTTTCTTGCATTGTCTTCCCAAACTCCAGTTCCCATGTAGTAATATGATGAGGGTCAGGTGATATCAGCATACGCAGTAGATTATGTTAAGGGAAAGCATCCTGAAACTTGAGACACAATGATCTTTTATAATGGACTTCAAACAAGTTTGTTCAATATTTGCTCCAAAGGAGCTAGCTCATTATCATTATCACACTGGACAGCAAACAGACCACCCCTCTGCTCCAGAAGGAGTTGCCATTTCAATCTTCTGAACTTGCTCATTATACATTGTTCCCTCAAGAGATATTCTGGAGCAAAGGCCATCAGTGTCACTGTTCTCAAGATGGGGAGCAATGCAAGAGACCCACAGAGCAATGTCCCTCAATAATCAATGCAAAAGGAATATGCAGTTAGAAAAATACCGTTTTGCAATTCCTAATCAAATAATATATTAAGGCAGTGGTATCAGTCGATGTTTAAACCAGTAAAGCAATGGTTGATGAAGTTACAGTGAATGGATTAGGCTGACAATAACTAAGTTCACTGACTAAAGTTAAAATTATTAAAAGTGGAATAACCAGACATCATGCACCTCCTGGTATGATACAATAGGAATTGCAAAGCAACAGCTATATTGTAGTCTTTCACAAATAATTTAACCTGGATACCAGCAAGCCTCTAGATCCAACTAACTACTGAGATAATTATGGTAATTTGATCATAATATGGATATTAGATACTAAGGAATTGTGATTATGTTACCTATGGTCATGATTTTTAAGATACTTAATTTTTTATAAGATATCCTGAAATAATTTATGGATGATAAGATTTGTCAGATTTAAAATAGTTCATCAAAGAAAGAAAACAAGAAAGGAAGGAAGGAAAGAAGGTAGAAAGGGAGGAGTGAGAGAAGGAAGGAAGAAGGGAGGAGAGGTGGAAGGACAGGTGATGGATAAATGCAAAAAAAAAAAATAGATGGAACAAGTTTAGCAAAACATAGATATTGTACTCGTATAATGTATACAAGTGTGTTTAATATGCCATTTTCTCTAATTCTGTTTGTGTTTAAAAATTTACATTGAAAATATTTTCCATAAAAGCTATCAAACATTCCTGAAGCAAGCACTTACCTGCTTTTATTTCTCTTGAAAATGTTTTTGGAAGGAAGAATTGCCCTGTTAAAGCTTGAAATAAACCTGAATTAAAAATAAAAGATTTTTTTTTCAATGTATGGAGTCATTGGGAGGTTTGGGATAGATCGTCACCTTTTGAGAAAAAAAAAAAAGCCCTAAAAGTATTATGGAAGTTATATACCCAAACTTTATGTGGTTTACAGTTTCCAACTATTGACTGCTGACAAAAGTGGAAAACAGACCAGATTTACTGAGACACAAAAGTGGAAAACAGACCAGAGTTACTGAGATTTAACAAAACAACACAATTGTATAGGGGATAAATCGGGAAAAAGAAAAATGCTGCAGAACCATTTTGTAAGAAGTGAACAGAAGTTTAGGGTCCATTAATTCTAAGGATAGTGGCACAGGTTTCAAAGACAGAGTTGTGCTTTGATAATATATGATTGTTCGATTTCCAGGATCTGTACAAATTTTGTTAACCCTTCTATTTTACAAATGAAAGAACGTGTTGACTTACTGTTCACAACCATAATCTATGTCAAACTACTAGGAAAATTAAGATGAAGGTGACATGCAAGTCTGGATTTATTCATATTAGCAGCAAGGTCAGCCAGCTATTTAGAAATCTTACTGAGAAGTGGTAACCATGGGGGGTTCACAGAGAAGGCATTATGTGAGGTTCTGGGGAGTCAGAGGAAAGCCCACAGAAGCTTGGAGAATTGTGTTGTGTGCTCTATGCCTTTATTATTTCCCACTGAAGCCCTCCTGAGGAACCACCGTTCCTCATTCCTCTGATTTATGATACTTTGCTTCTTCCTCCACTGAAGGGAGAATTGGAACAAATGCTATTTTGAATCTGGCCAAAAGATTTTTCAAGCCTCAAGAGATCGCTTCAAGTCCTTGCTTCTGCTTCCTGGCAGGATTGTTCTTCATTTATTCCAAATAATACAGATAGGGCTCTCATTTCAGTAGAGCCCCCTCTCTAGATGTCCAGCTCTGCAGTCTCCAGATGGTCCAGCTCCATGAGTCACAATGTTGATAGGTAGCTTAAGAAGGTATGTTTCTCTTGTGTACTGAATCTTAACTTTGGAGTGATTCAGTTGATTGAAATGCCCCATCCATCACGGAACAGTTTACTTTTCTTGTGCTCTACACTTAAATTATATATCACTTTGGTATTTAAATCAATGAATTTAAATTACTGCATAATGATTACTTTCAATTTGCCTTCACTTAAGGAAGATGATATAATTAAACATGTTTGATCAGGTCTTGCAAATGAACTTATACATTTACATTAGGTCTCTATGAGATGAATTAATTCCCTTGAGCTTTTTAAACCATTGGATAAGGTAGTCAGCTCTGTGGCTAAACCAGCAATCTTCCCTCCTCTTTTTACATCTTTTCCTTACCCTTCTTTCTTTATCTCCATCCCTACCATTTTTTCTTCCCTTTCTTCTATTGCATACTTATCATGTAGCCGACGCTGTACTGAATACTAGATATAAAATATTAAATAACTTAGAAGCTGATCTGACTTGCGTCTCCAAGCAGAGACCAGTTCAACTTGCTCTCACTTCCTGTGCCCAAGGAACTTGCAATTTTGGTCAGAGAAGTGTTGTGGATGTTGAAGAGGAACGTAATTTTAAAGAAAGGCCAGTATGTTCTAAGCTTTTGAGAACTTGAGGTGAATGAGAATTACAGGCACCTAACTTAGAAGTTTTCATAAATGTAATTTCATCACTAGAAGTTCAATTTTGGACTTTTTCCACAGCTTCTATGTTTTAACATTCTCATGTTTCATTATACCTTCTTGAATATATATCATACAGTTATAAAAAATTGTTTTAGATCCCAGTGTATTAATTCTCCCATCTGTGTAATATATCCGTTTGTTTCTATTGGTTGATTCTTCTCCTCATAATGAGTTGTATTTTCCTGATTCTTTCAGTGCCTGGTCATTTTTGACTGGATGCCAGACATTAAGGTTTTACCCTTTTGAGTGCTGGGTAATTTTGTGTTCCTTCAATTGTGAGCTTTGGGCTAGGTTACAATTAACTGAGTTGGGAACAGTTTAATCCTTTTAAGTCTTGGTTTTAAGCTTTGTTATGTGGGACCAGAGCAATTTCAAGTCTAGGGCTAATTATGCTCCACTATTGAGATAAGAAAAAAAAGCGTCTGGATCCTCTCCCCAGTGGCCTATGTATTATGAAATTGTCCACTCTATGTTGTGGGAACCCTAATTATTCTCAGCCCTTTGTGAGCTCTGAGGACTGTGTCCCCTTGTCCTTTCTGGTAGTTCTTTCCCAGCCTCAGATATTTTCTTTACATGCACAGACCAGTACTCAGCTGAACACTCAAGAGGAACCCTCCCCAAGTCTCCAGAGCTGTCTTTTCATGCAACTCTCTTTGCAGCACCTTTCTCTTCACGTGACTCTTTCCTCTCCATTCAGTCGTCTCCTCTTTGTACCGTATTCCACAAGTGCTGGCCAACTTGTCCTTCTAAATTCTCAACTGTATTTCCTCAATTGAGGGAGTCTGCTGGGCTCTCCTTGGGTTCTGCCTTGCTGTGCTGCGGCCTGAAAACTATCTTCAGGCAGTATGTTGAGGCGATCAATGCATCATCTGGTTTGTATTTAGGGGTCACTGCCTTGAGCTGAAACTTTTGGTCATACATGGTTTGTCCAAATGGTATTTCTAATTCCAGTTATTCCATGCTGACCAGAAGCCTATATATGTGATTCCAGTCCTCACAGCAAGGAGTTATTGCTATATTCATTTTTATAAATAAAAGAGCCGAAGCTAATCTAAAATTAATAACTTAAAAATCGCATATTTGGTACAAACATAGTCATAAGCCAACTCTGATCTCTCCTACAGAAATTCATATTTATTTTACCCTTGCATTTGACTACACATTCTTGGTTTTACAAAATAGGTTTGGTATGGTGAGATGGTTCGAAGTTGACTTCCAAGAATTCAGAAGTAGGTTGGTGGGAACTGAATGTAGTAAATGCAGACATTTATTTTTCTAAGAAATTTGGGAGTGAAAGAAGAAAGAGAAGACAACCTGAAAGAAAGGAGAGGGATCGATGATTCAGCAGTGCGTTACAATTGAGGGGACCTTGTATGTCATACATTGGTGCCCTCAATCTTATTGCTTATTAGTAATAAACAAAGACCAGCAGTGTCCTACCTACCCGGAACTTGAAGTCTCAGGAGTAGAGAGAGTCTTATTAATAGAGTGTCAGGAAATGTTTGCTGGAGGAGGTGAGGTTTAAGCAAATCTCTGAGATACACACTGAGGATGCAGAATAATAAAAGGCACTAGGGAAGTCATTGCAGTGGGAGAGGGGTGGGGGATATGGAAATGTATAGTCTGTTTGCAGGACAGTTCCAAGATGAATGCAGGTAAAAACACGTTTTGTTCACACTTTCATATCCTAGATTGCATTCCAAGAAACACACCCATAGACAGTCTGTGGCCAAGGGTGACAGACTAGCCCAACCCACTGCCTTGTCTAAGCCCTTCTCCTCATACAAATGCTCTCAGCTATTATCCAACATGACTTTCTACCCTATCTTGGCAGGGAAACTTGAAAGGTTTGGGTGGGAACCATTAGGAATGGAGCTATAAGGTGATCAATATGTAATCGATAGTTTTATTTATGAATAAATGAGCTCAGTTTTTCTATGCCACAGGAATCTGAAGAATACTTCCCTTTGGTCTCTGTTCTATATTATTCTCAGGAGAAATGCTTCATCTTGTCATCCCTTTGTGGATTTATATCAGCCATCGTTTCTCCAGACATACATTTTCACCTTTCTGTAGATAACAGGTATGCTATGGATAGAAAGAAGATTTAATTTAATTTTGCTCTTTTGAACTTTTATCCATTTTCTAGCTTATAACAAATTTTCATTAACACACCTGGGCATGTGCATGCAGGCATACACACACACACACACACACACACACACACACACACACACACAAGACCACTGGATAAGAACATTATAATTGACATGTGACAATATATGTGTCATTTTTCCATGAACAGGCTTGCCTATGAACTCCATATTGCCTAAATGAAAAAACAAAAAACAAAAACAAACAAACAAACAAACAAAAAAACTATTGAAAAACATTCCATTGGAAGAACTTTCAGTCTATCTAGGTTTTTTTAATCATAGGGCTAATTCACTATTTTGGAGGAACAGGGTTTTAAGGAGCCTAGAGTCCTGAGAAATTAGTCTTAGAAAGTCATTTTTATTGGTTTAGGAAAATCAATATTTCTGAGCTACAAATTACTCATCTATAAAATAGGAATAAATGGCCTGCTTTATTTACCTTACAGACTACCACGTCCTTCCTTCTGTGAGGATGCCATGTTTGTTGCACAGGTGTTGACAGGGTCACAGCTAGGGGCAAGGAGTGAAAGGAGGGGAAAGGAAGACCACCTGGGGAGGGGAAAAGTGTATGATCACAGGCCTTGCAGAGAGTATTGTGCAAAGAGAAACAAAACCAGAAGCAGGAAGATCACACCTAAGGGAAGTGAGTGTTGGCTTTGGCTGGAGATACAGTGAGTGTATGTTTTCTATGAAGGTGGATCTAATTAACTGCAGAGGTTTTTTTGTTTCATTCTGTTTTGTTTTTTCTAAGTTTAATAAACATATTATATCCAAAGATGAATTATTTGGTACAAAGGTCACCAACTTGAATATAGTTACTCCTCATTATACAACATTCAGGCTGTTTTTAAATGTTGAATATTTATGAAATATAGCTTTGAAGGAGCTCCAAATAGACAGAATGCCCATGGTACCCCCTACCAGCATTCAGCCCTGCCTGTGTAATTTTAGTGACGAAAATAGGTCTGTGTGGGGATAGGAACAGCCAACCTTCACCAAACAGCATCTAACCCTCAAAGCAAAGATACTTCAATGTGGCAGGAGGAATGATACCCAATTCTTTGCCCCCAAACAATTCTGTTTAACATAATATACCAGGAGTGCTATGAAGAGACATAGGCTAATTGAGGTTTGGACGTGAATGTGAGAAATAACTGTACACATGAAGTACAAGGTGAACAGGAGCAAACTCTTTTTTATTTACGGTCAGGAAATAACGACAATATATGAAAGGGTCTCAAAGACGCATATCAGATGCTGCCCAATAAATCAACTGAGTGCAGTGCATTTTGATTCTGTGAGAACATAATTATAACTTTGATTTCTGTAGAATTCTTAGAAAGAACAAGTGCCTAATAAAAGAAAAGCCAATTCCACCCAAGAAAGGCATCTCCAGTCAGCCGTCTATTTCGACATATGCCTCCTTTCCTTTAAGCTTCATTCTTATTCCTGATTTGCCTTTTAGTATTTAGCTCATTCTGAAGTTTAATATATACCTGAAATATATGTTTCAGAAGTAGTTAAGATGGGGAGGGTGTTAAACCATATAAAATAAAACCACTTAAAATATTAGTGGTTATTATTAGAAAGTTCTACTTAGCATAAATTATTTGAATATGTTGATTAAAAAAACCTAAACAGGACAAAAATGTGGAAGTAAAATGGACATATTTTTATACGAAGCTCTTCTATTCTTTGATTTTTAAGAAACTTTGTAATCCCCACCCCCCAAAAAAACCAACTCCCCCCAAAAAAAAACAACATGAAAAAAAAAAGCTAAATTGACACCTGGCAATATTTAAGGGGGGAGGGGAGATTTTTTTTTATAGTGAAATTGTTGAAACTGCTGTCTGTTCATATTTTTCTTTTTATGTATGTGAAAATAAATGGTTGAGTAGGCTTATTAGAAAAATGTAATTTTTAAGCTGACACTGATAAAAGATGCTTTTGATCATGTTGAGATTAAGGGTGGGTTTCTCTAAAGATTTAAACATGTGGAAAAAAAGTGTTAAGAAAGGTGATCTTTAATAGGATTGGCAAAGAATAAGAAATACGTAATAAAAATAAGTCAATGTACACGACAGGGTCAGAATTCTCAAACTCTTGAAGAAGTTAACTGGCATTTGTGGTAGCCTGAGCAATCCCTTGCCTGTCCTTTTCCATGGAGTTTGAACAAAGAGCCTAGAGAGAGCCTTAGGGACAAAGTAGAGCTGATAACCTGATCCAGGAAATACTTTAAAATATACTTGAGTCAATCTTCTTCATTTACAAATGAGCTAAAAGCTGGAAAAAGCCTTAGTCAGAAGAGAACTATAGGAGGGTGCATAGGTTTACAAATAGGGAAAATTAAGATTCAGGCGTTAACCATCAAAGGAGCTGACATTTAATAGTGTGGCAGGGTCTAGGAAAAAGTTCCATAGTGTCTGTGGGATAATGGAGCTGCCAGTGAGCCAAGCCCAAGCATGAGTCTTAAAATTTGGGTGACAAAGCTCTAAGTTGCCAAAAGGCAGAACTGATCACAACAAATGAGCTGATATCTATGCTCTAAACACACAGGGAGAAATAAGGTTAGAGATAAGCAAAAATATTCAGGCCCATGTTTCATGTATCTATTGCTTCATAACAAACCAGCTCAAAATTTAGTGGCTTATATCAGTGTTGACATAAGAAATGCCCAAACCTGTAGAGAATTTTTATGAGTTTATTTGAGCCAAACCGATGACAATTGCCGGGAAGCAAAATCTCAGTGGATTGAGAAAATGCTCTGGAGAAGGGCAGTTTTGCAGCTTATTTTATACATTAGAATCAAAGGAGGAGACGTAAGGAGGGTTACAGAAAATCCATTGGTGGTTGATTATGGGGTCAGGAGAAAGCAAAGTGGGGAAATTTCTGGGAGTGGATAAAAAGTAAGCCGGAGAGACACGTACTTCTTTTACATTGGTGGGTACAGGATAGTTAATAATTAACATTTACAGCACATAGAGATGGTATGTGGGGTCACAAGATAAGAATGAGGGGCTCTGTAGTCTCATGCTCTGGTGCTGTACATTGTGTCCCGAGGGTTCTCGGAAAAGGATTACTCTGACATTCCACGGGTATGTAATCTTAGATGCAGAATGACAACAGATAGGCTCATTTAAGGTGAAGACTGACCTTTGTCAAGGACGCTACAGGCCTAGGACGTGACTACCCTCCATGACCCGCTTTTAGTTAGTAGGAACTTTTATGTTCAGACCCTCCTATGCGGTTAATTTGAGTCTCTGAGCTTTTAGGGCCCCCCATGCTGTCCTCCCCTGAGTTTGTCAGGTTTAGTATGCGGTACCTTTTTCATCCACACCACCAACAATGATTTATTTTGCTCCCAAATTTGCAATGTAGATAAGGTATGGCAGGAAAGACTCACCTCTGTTCCATATGGTGTTTCAGCTGGGAAATTTGAATGAAAATGAACAATTCACTTCAAGATGGCCTCTATCACATTGCTGACAACATTTTAATGCTGATTGAGGGTGTGGCTAGGAAAACAGACCAGGGACTGCAATCCCATGTGGACTTCTTTATGAGACTGCTTGTGCTTTCTTAAAGCATGGCAGCTGGGTACTAAGAGTAAGTGTTTAAAAGGACAAGAAGGATACTGATAGTCTTAAGTCATCAGCCAAAACCTGGCAGATAGTCACTTCTACTATGTTGTCCAAAGCAGTTACAGAGTCTGCCAAGAGATGAGGGTAGGGGACATTAACCCAACTTCTCAATGAGAAGAGTTGGCCCGTTTTGGTTTGCCACCACTCAGGAGCCAGTGGAATATCTGTGAGCATCAGAAGCAATGCCTTAGTAAATATATGGTGGTCTGAATACTAGAAAGTATTTCTTCTTTATTATTTAGTGGTTCAGAAGCAGATGGGCAGAGATATGTGCAGGAAGTAGACCATTTGCAGAATAGACATGGGATATTGCCCAGGCCCAGAGTTTGGAAAAGTTTTGGGGCCACAATTAGAGTACTGAGAAGTTTCTGGATAGAATTATAATCATTTCATACTCAATTGGTTCTACCACTGAGGATTTACCTTGGTCAAAAATCTGATTGATTTGGTCAGTTCATGAAGCTCTTTTCTGTACTACAAACTTCACAAATATATAGTCTTATAAATAATCTTCATAAGTGTAATATATAATAATGGAAGAAAACAATAATAATACTGCCTAAGACATGCAAATCCTTTGTGATGTTTACAAGAGAAAGAAAATTAAATACTAAATAGAAAAACAAAAACAAAAACATTAATACCTCGAATCTTTATAGTTAAGTCACAGTTACTAAATATTTATATAAACTAACACTACTTTGAGCTAGGCATATAAAAATGGAAAATCTTGGGCTCTATCTGAAAGGAAATGTTCTACATATCTTAGAGATGATGCAAGCATGTAATCTAATGACTGCTATACAAGTACAACAAAAGTAGTGTCCATAATGTAAAAATGTATGATTGAAAATTCTAGGGGTTGGAGTTCAAAGAAAGCAAATATACACAGAAAAGTGGGTGGAGATAAATTTGATACAATAATATTAAAGCTGCAATAGACCAGTGAGTATTCTAGTAGGGGGGAATATACACAATAAATTTTTTGGGGAAAAAAAGTGTAGTTATAGGAAAGTAAACCTAAGCAGTATTTCAGTTACCAAGTGAAGTTTTCTTAAAACTGATTAATAAAAATCATATAACCAAAACCATTGTTCATGTGTGTTTGAATATTCTCACTCAGAGATGAGAATGAAAGATGTTTTCAAATCCTTATTTTATGTTGAGAGAGAAGATCCAAAGCAATCCAAACTGGTAAGAAACTGATAACAGTAAAGAATTCAACGAAACATGTAATAGTCGCTGACAAGTTTAAGCCATTAAAGAGACACAATGTGCAATGGGAGTTCAGTATTATTCCAACTGACCGATAAATCCTGTTTTAAAAATAGCTTTTTGTGATCTGAAAAAATGATCAGAAGAAAATTCAGAGTATGCAAACAACCGTAATAAATCACCTGCATATAAAGAAATACTATATCAGATGATGCCAGTTTAAATATCTCCTGAGGAATTAAATTAAGATCAGCAGCAAGGATCTCAATTGAAATTTAAAGCAGGTTACATGTAAAGCAGGCTGGTCATTGCTATGCAATGACAGACATATCTTGATTTGATAGCCACGACGCATGACTAGGTATTCTCATCTCACTCACCCTCATTAGTTGTGTAAGCATGGGAAGGGATGCAGATGACCTGCAATTGCTTCGACTTTTGTCCAAATGACATATAAAAATTATACGTATGACAAATGTTTCAGCCTCTAGTGTCACATTGCAAAGAGGTTAGTGCTTCATATGTAATTTTTAAAGATTTATGTGTCATTAGAAAAAAATCTATTTCTGGAAGCACCATGTAAATAATGCATGGGTATTTAAATTATACAGTTCAGTTTACTTTTTAATTTTTTGTGCAGAGTTTTATAATAATTTTTTTTTATCCTATGATTTTTAACATGCACAGATTCACACAATTGTCGGCATCATCAGGACAATTCCTTCACTTAAACACACTATCCCATGCTCTTCAGATCTAGTCACATGTTGTTCATCCTACACCTACACATGAGAACCAATCTGTTCTCCATCACTGAAGTTTTGTTTTCCATATGTCGTATATACGTAGAATCACACAGCGTGTAACCTTCTGGGACTGCCTTCTTTCCCACAGCATAATTAATGCCTATGTGATTCATCCAAGTTTTTCTGTGTATCAATAATTTGTTCTTTTTTATTAATGAGTGGTTTTCCATCGTAGTACGGTTGTACCATAGCTTTTCTACTTACTTACCCACTGAAGGATATTTGGATTGTTTCTATTTTTGGGCAGTTATTAATACAGACACTATAAATATGCATGTGCAGATTTTCTTTGTGGACATGTTTTCATTTCTCAATGATAAATATCCAGGAATAGGGTTACTAGGTCCTCTGGTGACTGTATGGTTAGCTTTATAAGACACTGTCAAATCATTTTCTAGAGTAGCTGGAGTTTAGAAAACATTATCTTCACATCCAAAACTTCGTCATAAAATGTTTTTGTGTATGTTTAACTGTCAAGCATATTTTAAAGAACTCAAGTGAAGAAACATGATCTATTATATTTACCCAGATATATATCATATCTGTTGATCATCCTTTATATCTCATGTTTCATGGCTCTTCTACTGTCATTTACTCTCCTTCTGAGGAACTTCTTAGTCATTATTCCTTCAGATGATATGAGTGATATTTACACTATCACTCTTTCTCTTTTCCTTCTGGGATTTTGAACATGCAAATATTATATATTTTGCTATTATCTCAGTTTCCTGGGGCTCATCCAGTAAGTGTTTTATTTTGTTTATTTTGTTTTAGTGGGCAATTGTCCTGTTTAGATTCAGGCCACAAGTTTCAACCTGCCTTCGGTGTGCTGTGGTTCCAATGTTCCAAAGTCAGTTAAGCATTCAAAGCTTTTGCAGTGGTCTTATTATCTCCCACTCAGTGGTCAGCCTGGGAACGGGGTGGAGATTCCATTAGTTCAGTTCTCATTCATTAATTTATCTATCAGCTTAGTTTTGGGGATGATAATTAGGATAAAATTCACAGATGTGCAGGTAGAGAAGTAAAACCAGAGTTCACAAGAAACTTTATGGGATTGTTTTCCCAAAAGGTTCCCCCCCCCCCCCCCCCGGCCCCTTTGCTTTGTAGTCCACTGGGATCTTTCCGGTTCTCTAGTACTCTCTTTTTCGATTCTCCATCCAGAAGCCGTTCATTTTCATCATTGCCATTTCGCATCTCAGGCTAAGCAATAATGAGAGGGGTGGAGAGTATGAGAGAGAAGGAAGGGAGAGAGGAAAGTAAGGAGAGAGGAGAGATGCAAAAAGAGAAAAAAAAAATCAGAGAGTTGGCCCCACCCTCTTGGAAGGGCAATTCTACTCAACCTGGAGAAAGGTTCCTTCCCTTAGTGTTTGGCTTTTATGATTTTCTACTGTGGCTGTTACTATGTCATCATAGGATTGACTGAAGACTGGACCATGAGAGAATGAATATTGGGTTAATTCCAGCTTTTAGAAATCACAAGTAAAGATGCTATAAACATGCATGTGTGTGTTTTGGTGTAAACAGTATTTTTATTTCTCTAGGTACAATACCAGGAATAAGAATGTTGGATCAAATGGTAAGTTTATGTTTAACTTTACATGAATTGCCAAACAATTTTCCAAAGTGACTTAACACTGCATATTCCCAACAGCAATGCCTGAGAGTCCTAGTTGTTCTGCATCCCTGCCTACACTTGGTATTGTCTATAATTTTATTTTAGTTATCCTAATAGTTGGGTAGTGGGCTGTCATTGTGGTTTAAATTTGTGATTTTCTAATACCTAATGATGTCGGACATTTTTTCACGTGATTGTTTGCCATCTTTATATGCTCTTTGGTGAAGTGTCTGTTCAAGTCCTTTGTTCATTTTGCAAAATTGAGTTGTTTGTTGTAATATTGTTGGGTGTTGAGAGTTCTTTATGTAGTTTACAAAAAATCCTTTGTAGATATGTGGTTTGGAGATATTTTCTTCCAATCTGTAGCTTGTCTTTTCATTCTTGTGAAAGTGTCACTGACAGAGCAACAGTTTTCAATTTTGATGAAGTCCTGTTTATTATGTTTATCATCAAATATCTTTTTGGTGCCAATTTGTAAGAACTCTTGTTTTAAATCCACATCATAATAGTTTTCTCCTGAGTTTCTTCAGAAAGTTTCATAATTTTTAGTTTTATGTTTAGATTTAGTTACTATTTTGAGTCGACCCTTGTATGAGGTGTGAGAATTAGGTCAAAGTTCATTGTTTCTACCTATGGATGATCAATTGTTTCAATACAATCCATTGCAAAAACTATCTTTTCTCCATTGAACAGTTTTTTCACCTTTGTTAAATATCAAAAAGCTATATTTGTGTCTAGTCCTGTATGACCTATTCAGTTCCAGTAATCAATGTCTTTCTCTCTTTGCCAATACCACCTGCTTGATCACTGAGGCTTTATAGTAAGTCTTAAAATCAAGTAGCATGATTCCTTCCACCTTATTCCTTTTTTCAAGTTGTTACAGCTATCCCAGTTCCTTTATTCTTGCATATAAATTTTAGAATCAGCTAAGACAAGCCATTTCAAAGAACTAATAACTTATACCTTTAAGCTTCACCAATATAGGGGTGAAATCACAGTTTTAATTGCTTATTTAAGAAGAAAGATGAATATTTTATTTTTCAAGTAGTGTACATTTGGTATTTACAGAAACCAGTTTATAGAACATTAGCTATAAAAAGTTAAATATTAAAATATACACGTTTGATATTATATATATAAGTAATGTTTGATATTATATATATGAGTAAAATATTCTACTTTACATATATATGTATATATATATATATATACATATATATATATACACACACACACACACACACACACACACACACATATATACACATATATTTGACCTACCTACCAATTGCTTGTTATTGATTTGTTTGAAATTGATTTGTTTCGCATAGACTACTGGGTTCATGTACAAAGATATAAAAACCATAGTAAAAGTAAAATTCATAGTTAAAAATTAAAAGTCTGCTATTGAGTTGATAATAGTTTAACACGTCTTCTAAATACCATTGTCAATGACAACATTTAAGTTTTGGTGACCCTCAAGATGAATAGCATTATGTCTTTTGAAATACTTGATCTTCCATTATGTCAGGCACTTTCTGTGGCCCAGCTACTGTACTACCTTGTTTTCGGTTGGATCCCATCTACCTCCATAGAACCAAGACAGACTGTTTCTTCCATAGCTCTTTTCTGATGATCCAATTCTGGAAAATGGGATCGGAGGGAAAGACCACCTGTGGTATTTCAAAAAAGTTTTTCTCTAAAAAGGCACATGGAAAAATGACTTGTTTTCATCTTCCCTGGATGTGGCCATGTCTCATATAGCTCATGGAGCAACGATCCTCTGACTATGAGAGAGGAATCATGGCCATGTTTAAGGTTGCTAATGTAACAATAAAAATTCCTCTGTAATTAACTGCACTTCTCAGTTGCTGAAACCAATTCTGGGATTGCCCATTGCTTCCAGGAGTATTGTTTGAAATTATAAATTACCTTATTTTCTAAGCTACTTTTGGTTAGTCATCCTGTTGTTTGCTATCAAAGGTCTCCTAATAGATATATCTCTATAAATGTACAACCAAGTTGAAAATAATTTCATTAGAATCTCTTAATTTCTCTTCTGAAGAAACTCTGATTAATATATCTATCCCGGCCTTTTTTAAAGGCCATGAAGTAAAAACAATACAATCTGTACACTCTGCCTTCCTTTATCAGGAAGCTATTCTACTTTACTCATATGGTATTTCACAGTTGTGATTGTGGTTATACTTAAAGTGGGACCATATAGTGTAAAAGGGCCACTAGACTTGGAGTCTTCGGATCTCAGTCCTGTTCCTGTTTTGCAGTAATTTACTCCATTGATTAGGGTAACTCATTAAGCACTCTGTCCTTCAGGTTTCCGAGACTGAGAAAATGACACATCTTATGGAAACACTTTAAACT
Source organism: Rhinolophus sinicus (assembly GCF_057876585.1). NCBI lineage: Eukaryota > Metazoa > Chordata > Mammalia > Chiroptera > Rhinolophidae > Rhinolophus > Rhinolophus sinicus. The sequence goes on from NC_142502.1 coordinate 167,068,556, forward strand.
CTATGAGAAATTAATCACTACCACACCCCAATCCGCACACACTGGACTCCTAAGTTGCAGGAGTGCTGATAAGTTCCAACAATAGGAACTGTCACTTGTACCTGAAAGAGGTTATACATATCTACTGTAATGTGGAATGCTGTTTGGGATCCTTCTTTAGATGCTTATTTTTGGGAATCACAAACTCTTTAGGTTTGCCTTTTCCTCATTGGTAGAATGTGACAAGCCTGGCATTGTTTCTCATTTGAAGTCACTGCCCCCACCTGGACAAGGACAGGTAGGTAGCTTAGGAAAATTCTGTTATTGGACTTGCATCAAAAGGTTATGAGTTCTGCAATTCTTCTTGCTATCAGAATAGAAAAACAAATTAAGTATAAGATTTAAACCAGATCACTGCTCCTTAATGCAACTCTTTTCTTTTTATTCTGTTGCTAATTCCCACAACCCTTCTACAAAATCTCTAAGCCCTCAAGTAATCAAACCATATCATCTGAATGTCTGGCCCATCTTGTGCACTCACTGTGTCAGTGATTGGCACAAGCTGATGGAAAGAACAACTGATGATTAATCTGCAGAGATAGGTCTGCACTTTCTCATTGAATAGACCTTTTGCCTAAACTTTAGGAATGCACATATCCCTTAAATACATAGTGAGAAATGCATAAGAGCTCTGGCAGAGATAACAGGAAAAAAATACCACAAGATATCTTAAAAAATTGATTGCAATGTTGATGGTAGACAGATTGGCAGAATGGAAAGAGTCACTGGAAGAGCATGTTGTTGATGGAGACCAAACGAGTGGAGATGTCATGAAGAATGGTACCCAGTGGTCTCACCTATTGATTGGCTAAGATTCTGGTCAAGATTTGTATGAACATCAAAAATACTAGTTATTTTTTTCATCATAATTATGTCATATTTGAGGTAACCAAATTTCAAAGAATTAACTCATACTTTACTCAGCAAGTGTGACTTTTTGTATCTAAGGCACTATAATAGAAGGAGGGTTCCAAAGATTATAAGGTCATCATCGTGGTCTTTGATAGGCTAAAATCTAGACAAGATGAATAATAAGTACAGTGACATGTTCTATCTTATATAGAGGCACATACTAGCTCCTTAATGCAAGTGTGTGTGTGGAAATTTGAATGATGGTTATGTGATCAGAAGAAGGTTTAAGAAGTGTTTATTACTGAAAGTTGGTCTAGAAAAAATGGTTGGAGTTGATAGTGGGGAGCACAGAGGGGAATAACATTTTAGACTCAGGATGTTGTGACCACAGACTCAAAGGGTTACATTGTAGAACTGTATTTATATTTGGCACAAGCCTGCCTCACAGTATGCCTACGCATGTTGCAAATGAGTAGAGGGAGTATTCTTGTGACTCTCTACCTTTACCAAGATGAGAAGAAGTATTTGTATTCAGCTGCTCATGCAAACTTTCCTAGTTACTAACGTGTTGAGAATTTTCCTACTTAGCTTTGAGAAAGCTATTTGTTCATTCATGAAGCCATGTGTTCTTGCAGTCAAACATATTTATTGAATGAATATTTATGTGAAAAATCTGTGTTACTAAGTCTGCAAAGCTTTGCAGCTCAACATGTTTCCCAGGGACAAAAAGCATCAGCATCATCTAGGTGCTTGCTAGAAATGCAGGTGGTCAGGGCCAGCCTCAGACTTATGGAATCAGATTGTGCGTTTTAACAAGATTACCAGATAGTTCATGTGAGTATATCTGAAGGATACCAAAGAAGTTTGCTTACAGCTTTCTAGAACTTCCTAGTCCAATAAGGGGGATAAAATACTTGTCCAAACAATTACACTGTTACCAGTGCCCACATGGCACACGTCAATATGTGTGACACGACCTGGCGCAGAGTTTAAAGTAAGACTTGCCTTATTTCAAGAAAAAAATCTCACATGCTTTCTTTTCTGTCAGTTTTGGTGAGTTCTTTTTCTGTTTTTCTTTTTAATTAAATTTCTTGAGGTGACAATTGTTAGGAAAATTACATAGATTTCAAGTGTGCAATTCTATAATACATCATTTATATATCACATTGTGTGTTCACCATCCAGAGTCAGTTCTCCTTCCATCACCATATATTTGACCCCCTTAACCCTCATCTGCCATTTTCCCTCCCCATTACCCTCTGGTAACCACTAAACTGTTGTCTGTGTCTATGAGCTTTTGTTTATTTGTTTGTTTGTTTGTCATGTTCCTTTGTTGCCCTCAGTTTTCTCTGATTCAGTATCTTTTCCTGTGGGGTATTAATGATGACCACTTTACCAGTCATTTTACTGTGCTGTACCTGCAGAAGAATAAGTGCTGATTAAATAATGATGATTATTCTAGAAGTTTAAAAGTTCAGTGTTTGCAGGTCGATATGCTGCTGTAGATAAATTTCATGGAAGGATGACATTTTATTTGTCTCTTATAGATATAATTTTAATATAAGGTACTAAGAATAATAAGAAAGGAGATAATTACCCTATAGTCATGATTTTCAACTATGGGAAGCTGTATTTCTTGCACATATAGATACCACCGAGAGTCAAGAACTTTACATGTTACAACAGATCATCCCTCATGCAATTTCGACCTAATCATCAATTTAGATCAATCGTCTACCTGCAAATTCAATAATACAGCATAAACTAGATAGGTTGTTCAGATACATTACTGATTTTATTGTTTAAAAATACTTTTGAAACAAAATCCTTTTCAAAATAAACAAACTGCTCTTATAGTTTATTTAGCTTAGAATTAAAATTAAATGACTTGGCCTTTTTCCTGTTGGAAGCACAGCGAGGCCTTATAAAAATCATGAAATTCAGTCATGGGCATTCGTTCATGGTGAACAGGCACATACAAATCATGCACCTTAGAATTTGTGGCAATTTGTCAATTTAAGGATGTTTCTTAGAAAATACAGATTTTTGTATTTTAGGTATTGTTTGATGGAAGAAATTGCGAGTAAAATCATTTCATCAGACCCACCTTAATGACAAAGCCAGCATAGGTAATAACAGTGTGCCCTCTCAGGATGCATTTGCAGGAAGTACCAGCTCTCCCACAGCATGGCCCAAGAAAGGGAAAAATGCCTAAGTTCAGGTGATGGTACAGTGACTGACACTAGTCACTTAATTATTTCATTACAGTTTTTCTAAATTTTTAGTTAAAAATACTATGGTTAATGCTGATTGTAGAATTGCCCAAATTATAAGAAAAAGCAGTAAGAGTACTGCCCAGGGAGAAATGTGAGCATTGTTATTTACTGATCCAACCTTTCCTTCCTCTTCCAAAGCCCCGCTCAGCTAAAATGAAAGCGTCTTCAGAGGGCCATAGGAAGTTGCAAGGAGACCAGACACAGGTGTAGAAAACAGGATTTAGGGCTTCCTCACCAAATAATCCAGAGCCCCGAGGCTTGTGTGTTTCCATCTGTCTCGGGTTATGCTTTTAAACAATATACCGGTTTTCTTTTTCTCATTTGGGAGCCTATAAGAGAAGATATTAAGGATTCCTACCTGGTTACTTAAGAGAGAGGAATTTTTGCTACAGGCAAGAGATAGTCGAGCAACTTGAGCTGCTGAAGTCTTTTAGGTTTTGGGGTATGGTGAAGGCCATACAGCAGGGATTACCACAGTGTTTTTTATGAGCTACTAGTAGTCTTTAGATTATATGTAGGTTATTGTTGGGAGAGAGCCCCAGAAAGCAGTTTCCAGGCTCTCGGCCTCACATAGAAAGATGCTGGCTCAGGTAGTAAATGACCATCAACTGTGATTGGATGGCCATCAGCTGTGGCTAGTTGGCCGTCAACTGTAACCAGTGAGCCATTGGCCACTAATATAACTGCTGTGGCTATGCTAGCAGAAGATGGGGGGGTAACAAGAAGATGGTGGCTGAGCCTGCAAGTGGCGCAGTGAGGGTTGAGAATTGTGTGGCTCCTGTTTCCTATTTCTCGAATCTAGCCGCCAGCTAGAATATAGTGGTATGACTCTCCTACCTATAGCTCCGTGGGTGTTCCTTTTTGGCCTCACCATATCCTGCGTTATTATGTGGGGAGCCGGACCAGAGACCCCGCAGGCTGCCCATGTGACACATGGTGCAGCGAGCAGGGTCTCCCGCACAATAGTTATAAATATTATAAAATTTATGTGTGGTCTATATATAATTTGGTTGTTTTGGAGGAAAACTGATGAAGTAATTTTTCCACAAATTTTATGGTATGTAAGATTCAGGTTTCCACCAATATATCATCATAAGTTTAAAAACGGTACCTGTTTTTTTGTTTGTTTGTTTTGAGCAAGATAGATGCAGGAAAGCACAGAGAATTTATTAAAATGAAAGTATGCACTTGAGAGGGAAGTGCAGGTGAACTCAGAGTGAGTGGCGCCAAAATGGCACCTGTTTTTATGAAGAACGACTTGGAGCAATTTCTTTCACATAATTCAGTTTACTGGTTGCTCCTTGTCTCAACCAAAGTAATTCTCCATCTTTTGAGTGTGCTATTGTTTTCATTTACTGAATGGACACTTTCATTGTTTTTGTTACTTTGCGTCCTAAATTATAATGAGGTTCAGTAACTCAAAAATGATACGTTAAAGCAGAAATATAGCAATAAACATAAGGAAAACTCACAAATTCTATTACTCCAAAAATCGAACATGAATCTGTGTGTTCAAAAAAGCTAATCTACATGTGAGTGACCTTATACAGATACTCAAAACAAAAAGTGAATGAGAAATATAACATACATATCTGAAAATTAGATTTTTTGGTAAAGGCAACCATTGTGCCTCTAGTCCCCACTGTCTTGTGTTTTAAAAATTTGTTCAAAGTGTCTTGAAGCCATTGATTATTTTCCTGATATTTTCAAATAAAACATAGTAACCTCTTTGTTTTGTTAATAGATACTTTCCTGAACAAGGACTTCATACTTTCCTGAACAAGTATGGAGTAATGCTATTCAGGATGATTTTGATAGATATACTAATGGTAGAGAAGATAAATCTACGAACCCATCATTTGAAGTTGTTTTTGCTTATGACAAAAATAAGTAAATTAACTGCTTGCAGTAGCTTATGAAATAACCAACAAAAGTTAGTGTCCTTGCAGAGAAACAAAATGAACTATTGTCAAAATCCTTAATCAAATGACATCTTTGGCCATCAAAGATGGTGAAATTTTTTAATGACGTTCGTAATGCTAGTAAAGACTATTTGTATAATTTTAATACATTACTCAAATGGCATATTTTAATAATATAATTGATTTCTTGAATTATAAAATATTATTTTGAGACAAATATATGATTTCAATGTGGTGAAATATCTGGGCTTAATAGATAGATAAAAACTTAATGGAAGTGACTTCATTGCTGCGAAAGGTTTTCTTTTCCAGAACATGATAGTTTTCATTCATCTGTTGCGATTCACACCTGAGTGTTGAGACAGAATGTGATGAAATCCTTTCTAGAGCTGAAAGCAATAAATAGATGGATTAGGAATCTATTTATCCTATCTCCTAAGTTGAACCATTTTAACTTCCCAGTTTTTGAGTTAAACCATCTTATCAAGGTAGCTTATGATGGAGCCCATGAAAAGTTTTATGTAAGAGAATCTTTTTTTCATGATTTCATGATTGATCTTAATATAGAGAACTATCTAACACAGCCATCAAATAATTACTCCCATTCCAGATCACATATAATCATGAACCACAGTAGTATAATTTAGCAAAAATAAAGAATAATAAAAGAAACTGACAGGATCATGGTCAAGTTACTCATCATGAAATAAGATAAAAGAGAATTTATAGAAATACTGAAAATTATATCATCTCAGGAATCCCTTCAACCCACAGAAATCTTACTCTTCTGAATTCCTATGATATTTCCATATCAATTATTTTTTTTTTATTTTTTTGTGCCAGGCTTTGCTTTTTTTGTTTTGTTTTTGATTTATATTCATATCATATGCCAGTCTCCCTGTCTATTTATAGCAAGGCAAACTACTAGTACAAACTATAACCCATGGGCTAAATCTGGCTCACTGCCTATTTTTCAAAACAATGTTTTATTAGAACAAAACCACACCAAACTGTTTATGTATAGCCATTGCCTGTTTTTAGGTTAAGAATAGCACAGTTGAATAGTTGTGACAGAAACCATATTGCCCAGAAAACCAAAAATGTTTCTTTTTATCCTGGCCCTTTACAGACCCTTGTACTAAGGTATAAGTTGCTCAAGACCAGAGATTTAGCATGTTTTTTTCCAAATACTTGTTGAATAAGTTATCTCAGGTTTAATACCATCTGATATTTTTATAGTGAATTTATCAACCATTTATAATTACCCTTAGGCTACTTGGACCAGGGATGGTCACTCATATTCAAACTATCGTCAGCCAAGTTAAAACCCACTTGGAAAATTATGAACAGTTATACCAGAGGTTTTATCAAATTTACTGCTAGGTTGGTAAAGTAAGCCTGGTAAGTTTTCATGGAACTGAAGCAATACATTTTGACAATTTCCAATTACCAACCCCTAATTCTTTCTCCAAACTAAGACTACAACTCCTCAAAAGACCCATTTTCTCCCACAGGTAGAGTTACTATAAATCATAGTGACAGAGCATACTCACCCATAAGACCTAATCTAAAGATACTCTTCTAAAGCACATTCCCGTTCAGCCTTATCGTAAAAAGCACCTTGGGGCACACTCTAGGATTAGTGGTCAGCTTTTTGGATCATACAGACTGAATTCAGGATCATTATGTTTTCCATTGCATCCAGAACCTCCAATCTGTAAGATTAAAGTCAGCCTATTTTTAAATTTTTGCAGCACAAACCCACACTAATTTACTCACAAATGGTGGAGGGTAGGGGAGGCAGTATGTCTTCGATTATTGAAATAACGTGGTTATATCTGTCATGTGGTCATGAAATGTTTTCTTAGTTTTGCACGTACCAAAAGTATACTTCTGACACCTGAAGAATTTCAGGAGCAAAGAGATAAATAGATATTTAAGTATTTTTTTTTAAAAAAAACACCACACCACTAACTTATATTTAAGTCATAATTCTGGAGATAGACAAGATTTTACAGAACATTTGGTCAATTTTAGAGATGAGGAAAGAGAGAAGTAAAGCAATTTTTTTTTTTTCAAAATCAAATTGTTATCCAGTGGGAAGATGAGGATGAGATACCTTTTCCCCCATTCCTGTTTAGGCAACGACACACTGCTATCTATAGAGGGTATTAATCCCCAAGGAAGATTTCAACCATTTTAGATCTCTTTTAGAAGAACTGGGTGAGATTTCACTGAGTCTGACTGAAAGAGATGTATACCATTATTCACACATGGCAGCTAACAAAATTGAAGATTAGATGTGAGAAGTGATTTGTCCAAGTCATGTCGCAGGGCACCTTCTCCACTGTTCTCTTCACTGGGCTCCCACTGAGGTTGCTAGTTTCTTCAAGAAAGCTTATATCAATGGTTTTCATTTCACAGACAATGAAACTATGTATTTTGTAAGTATATGGCCACAGGGCATGATTAATTGCAGTATCACTAATTTAGATGTAGAAATAAAGAGATAATTATGTGTCACTAAAATTATCTGTACACTTCACCAATTACCTTAGACTACCGTGGTTTATAGTAACACTGCTCTATAGGGAAAACACAATGTGAGAAAATTCATTTCTCTAGGACAAAATTTTTATTTTCTACTTATCAAGGTGGTACATACCACTCAGATTGTAGCTTGCGGTATTGTACTCTTTCTTTTTGCCATAGAAAACCTTAATGTAGTCTTGTAAAATGATAATTCCTTCTTTATTTCCCACAGGTAACATATCTGGGTGTTGCCTTTAGTCTCCATAAACTAACCTTGGACCAGTACTTTGTTCAGGAACGGGCATTATAAAATATATGAAAATATGTATCCAATGAGTTCTAAATAAATAAATAGAAATCTAAAGAATGGCAATTCATCCTAATTAGGTCTCTTCCAAAAACCACCTTGAATTATACAAAGAGTGGCTCTGTGTGTCAGTTCTCGGAATAGCCCCCTTTTCCATAACTTTTTGATGTGTTCCTCTAGATTGGAAATAGTCTATAGCAAGCATGAGCAAATGGAAGCAACATTTTGATGATCATAGATTTTAAGACTCAACTAAATCAATGAAATTAATCAGTTAAATATACATCTTAATACTGTCTATTTTTTTAAGCAGATTAATTTCTCTGTTGTATGTACAGACTTTCCTAGAATTTCCAGTGCTGGTCATTAGTAAATTATGTTTTAAGTTTAAATCAGTGCTAATTGTGTGTGTGTGTGTGTGTGTGTGTGTGTGTGTGTGTCTGTTTGAAAGAAATGGCTACTGGTGACCAAACCAATGTAGCTGCTGTAATGGAATTTGATATTTTTGTCCTTAGACATATTTTGGCAATTACCATTAAATCACAGAATGCATGGAGTTTTTTTCTTTTTTCTTTTTAAATATTTAAGCTTATCATAGTGTTTTTTTTTATTTTCACATATTATGAGCACATAAAATGAGGCAAAGAAAATCAGAGTTAAATTTTATCCTGATTGTACAATGGGAATTATACAATATGGCCTTTGCTAACTTGTTTTTGTGACATAAGCTTTTATATGACTTTTAATTCAGGAAAGAAGAATGTAACTTAGTTATCTGTCATGGAAAGTGTTTTTTAAATTCTGGATACTAGCCATACCTACCACTTTTTTTCTGAGAAAATCAACCACAGGAAGTTATTTCTGTATAGATTTCTCCCACTTTTTTTTTGTTTTTTTCTATGTCCTTCCCTGGTAACAATAAATTAGATTTAATGCTAAAGGCAATCATAGATTAGTTGTAAATAAAAAGATCAATTACTCCAGAAGTGATTTGATCTAAGACTTCCCCTTACCGGTATACTATATTGGATGGTAAAACGTGGAATCAGGGAACATTGAAGTGAAATCCACATTGAATACAAGGTTGGACAATTAAGTTTGCAAACTCATCCTAGAAGAAGTGCTACATAGCTTATTGCTGAATATCACTACAGTCACCTTCTAAGTACTCCCCTTGGGAAGCTATGCACTGATGCCAGTGCCTAGTCCACCCGGCAAAGCAATTTTGGGATGCTTTCTGGAATGGCCGTCAGAGCTGTTGTATTACCCTTGATATCCTGAATGTCATCAAAATGTCTTCCTTTCAATGTATCTTTTAAGTTCAGGTAAAGAAAGAAGAAATTGGGGGCCAGATCAAGTGAGTAGGGAGGGTGTTCCAATACAGTTATTTGTGTACTGGCTGAAAACTCCCTCACAGACAGTGCCCTGTGAGCTGGTGCATTGTCGTGATGCAAGTGCCATGAATTGTTGGCAAAAAGTTCAGGTCGTCTGATGTTATCATGCAGCCCTTTCAGCACTTCCAAATAGTAAACTTGGTTAACTGTTTGTCCAGTTGGTACAAATTCATAATGAATAATCCCTCTGATATCGAAAAAGGTTAGCAACATTTTCCAACAAGTTCTCAAACTTGATTGTCAGACCTCATAAATAATAAGAGGAAAATACATGCTTTTTTCTGAAAAGATTTAAAGAAAATTGTGTCATTAGAGTACCCCAAAGAACAATAAAACATTATTTCTGTTATCCTTGAAATTCTGACATATTGCAGTCTAAATTTCTTGGACCCAAAGTGACTATGGTGTTGTGAGTACAATCATCCCATGGTTCCTAATCACCTTATGATTCTTAACATATTAAAGAAACCAGACAATGAGAAAGAAAAGGGGGGATGTGATCTTTAAAAAAAAGTTCATTTAAAGAAATTTTAAAGTAAAAGTTCAAAAGTAAATTTAGTTCAACAATACTCATGAACTAAAAGGAAACAGATGTCATCAATGATAATGTGCTTATTTTTATTAGTAGTAAAGAAAACACTAGAATCTACATACTGAATATGTAGATTCTACTAACCTAACTTTCTAGACTTATCACAAAGTACAACCCCATCTTGCGTGATGTATTCCAAAATAATTACTTGATGATCCCTCCATCAAGTATAGCACATGACACACACTCAGCTCTTTTTGCTCCAGCTCTTTCCTGTTCTCCTCTCTTACCCTTCTCTGTTATCAAATCATATTCACCTTTGAAGATCTAGCCAAAATGCCTTTATTACCAACAAATCATTCAGGATACATAACAACCCCCCTCTCTCTCCACACATTTGCATCTTTGTTATTATATTCCGTCTTGGATTTTAGTCGCCTCAGCACTTACCTGCTTCCCTCAAGTGATTATCAGCTTTTTAGGGAAGTGACACTGATTCTACATGTCTCTCTATTTCAAGGGGACAAGAACAAAGGCTACCATATTGTTGATGAATCAAAAATATGATGAGCTGAACAGAAGTGAATTGACTCTCATTCTTTCTGTCCAGTTGTGTTGTGTTTGCCCTTTTAGTAGTCATTGGGGCAAAAGTAATGACTTTTGTTCTTTTTAGGATATTACATTTTAGAAGTTATTTGTCTTTAATTCTTTTCAAAATATGGTTTAAGGAGAATGAAGATATCCTCTAAGAAAACCATATGGTAACAACAACAACAAAAAATTAACTATTTCCTAATAAGATATTAATATGAAACTCAGTAACTAGAATGGGTCTTGCCAATGGCACAATGAACCCCTTAATTTTATTGTCTCCTATTTATTTATTGTCTCTTTTATCTTTTTTTTTTAAATTAAATTTATTGGGGTGACAATTGTTAGTAAAATTACATAGATTTCAGGTGTACAATTCTGTATTACATCATCTATAAATCCCATTGTGTGTTCATCACCCAGAGTCAGTTCCCTTCCATCACCATATATTCGGTCCCCCTTACCCTCATCTCCCACCCCCCACCCCCCGCCCCCCTTACCCTCTGGCAACCACTAAACTATTGTCTGTGTCTATGAGTTTCTGTTTCTCATTTGTTTGTCTTGTTCTTTTGTTGTTTTTGGTTTATATACCACATATCAGTGAAATCACATGGTTCTCTGCTTTTTCTGTCTGACTTGTTTCGCTCAGCATTACTCTCTCAAGATCCATCCATGTTGTCACAAATGTTCCTATATCATCTTTTCTTACTGCCGAATAGTATTCCATTGTGTATATATACCACAACTTCTTTATCCATTCATCTATTGAAGGACATTTTGGTTGTTTCCATGTCTTGGCCACCGTAAACAAAGCTGCAATGAACATTGGAGCACACGTGTCTTTATCTCTAAACGTTTTCAGATTTTTTGTCTCTTTTAGCCAGCATGCACCACAAGCAGATTTCAGAAATTTCCCCTGAATAATTCTCATGCTAAAAAGTGAATTATTAATTTACTCATGAAGGATATTAATGGTCTAAGACTTTGAAGAAAATATAATTGCTCTGCTTTGTTTGTCTAATTTCTTTTATACTTTTTTTTTTTTTTTTTTAAACAATGCATTGCAATTACTTTAGACGTCTAGATTTTGAGAGCTGGAATGTATCTTAGATGTTATTTGGCTAATGTTATATATTTAGTAACTGAACAATAGTTACTATGCAAATATGCAAATATCTATCTTTTTTGGCCTTCCCTTAATTATGATGCTTTCTCTTGTGCTCCTCAGGCTGTTGGTGGCTCCATTTTTGCTAGAGTAATTTGTGGTTGTTGGCTTGCCTATCTTCCCTTACATTGTAGTTTGCACTTTCCTTACTAACTTGTGTATATTCAGTATTTATCAGAAACCTACTGGGCACTCAATAAATGTTTGGGGAAACAATGAAATGACTTGTTTCAAATCTACATGGTATGTATTTGGTTAACATCTGACTATTTCCAATGAATTGCTTAACTATTTCCACTCAACAAATTGCTTAAATCCAAGTTGAACTAAGCCATAAATGAGCTTTTCAAATATTCATTAGTCTTTCATCAAGCAGTAAATTACCTTAATCCTTCTTGTTTTTCCTATTCTCACTCTAATCCCCTCTTTTAGAAAACCACACCTAATTCAGCAACCAAAGCAAAATATTTCCAGCATTTTTTTCAATCTGTAAATCCCTACAAAGTAGTTAGGGCAATACTGTTTGATTTCTAGGTGATGAAAGCATGATTTCTGTAACTTATGTTGTTCTAACCAAATTCACAATAAAAACATATTTGATGCTTCCATGAATTTCATATTTTTAAATATATTAGAATGTGTTCTCTAAGTAGTAAATCATGTATGAAATTAAACACATTATGAATATTTTCACTGTATTATACTAATAGCTTAAAAATCAACAGTTATTCTAAAGTATCTATTTTATGCTTTTATGTTTGCTGAAATGTGGTTTACCAGTTTTAGAAAATAACTGGAAGTAAGAACAATAGTCTGTTTATTTGTTTGTTTGTTTGACTAGAGGAGTAACTTGGAAAACTCCCAGGAGAGCTGGCTTTTGGATATATGCAGAATGGCCCACAATGCCTCTCTACAACCTTTGCCCGGTCACTTTCACTTATGATACACTAAGCATCTATTGAGGGATACTACTAGTACGCTCTACAATTGAGGTGTATGTACTCCATGTATAAAACTTTCTAAGATGTTGTCAGAAATGGAACTGGGAAATGGGATTGCCTGACAAGTGAATGCACATTTATGAGAAATTAGGAAAGATATCACATTTTCATGCTAAGCACAAAAATCGAATAGATCATGAGCTTCTTTCTACCTTTTGTTTGATGTGAGGGTTATATATTTTCATTTCTTCTATGTTTCATTAAGGGAGAATGTAATTTCCATTAGGGCAAGGAATTTTTTTTGTATGTTCTATTACTACTGTATACCCAGGATCTAGAAATACACCTGTCACATAATAGGTGAAATAATATGAATTCTATGAAAGAAAATAAAGGAGTGATTTCATTACAATTTTTTGAATTAAAAAGGTCACCCTTGTAGCATTTCCACATTTCATTTCTGTGACTCCATCTTCATTAAACTCTGAAATGAAGATAATTTACAAAGACAGACTATCTAAGCTCAAGATTATTTATTTTAATCACTTGAACAATCTCCTCTGTAAATAGTTTCTACCTCTCCATGTTCTCCCCATCCCTCTTTTATGAACACCAAGTCTACATTTTGCTTTGAATGTAATTTTAGATTCTTAATTTCGGCTGACCCCAATTGAAATCCAGACATTTTGTCCCCAAAACTGATATTCATCTAGATTAACCTTTGATGAATGGTTTAGCAGATACCTGTACTATTACATTAGAACTACTTTTGACACTTCTTTTTGTCTTTTTCTATATTCAGTAACTCGTCCTACCCTACTCTGTTCTGTTTAATATCTCTATTTCCTGCCCCCTTATTTCACCCTCGCTGCCCCAGGCCCTACTTATCGTTATTCTGGTCTACTGCAATTAATTACTCTTCAATTGATTCTTCACATGCCAACTCTCCCTGTCTTCCTACAATATAAGGTAGATAACATTACTCCCTTCCTCAGGATTCTTCAAGGTCCACTCATTGCCTATAGGATAGAATCTGAACTATTTTGATTGTCCTTCAACACCCTCTGATATCTAGTCAAGTTTTCAGCCTCATCTCATTTTATACATCCTAAAAAAATAGAGGATTTTCCTTCAGTGTTCAAAATGGCCGTATGTTTTAATATTTCCATATTTAGCTAATGGTTCAAGTCAAATGCCATTTTTGGGTCAAATCTACTCTGACTCCCTCTGCAACATTTTGCTAATCCTCTATTATAGCACTTTTTTTTTGTCCCATCTAATACAGTTATTTATCTACTCATACCTGTCACTGTATTGCCTGGGAAACTTCTGGGGACAAGGATTGTGTCTTATTTAGCATATTATAATTTCCTCATCAAGAGACAGTATCTAGAAACTAATTTTATTTATCAACCAAAATAAGAAGTTTGAGATCTAACCACAATATTAGCATGGAATGACAGCTTCTAAATAATTGTGCACAAGGGTCTTCTGCCACCTCTGTTATTATGAATGTTTTAAGCATATGAACGTAATTAATTACCCAGTGGGTTGAACTGATGCCTCAATGGTGTGCCTCCACCAGTTTGTGCTACGAGAGCATTTTCTGTTTGTGCATTTTATTTCAGTTTTAGATTTTGTTATATTTCAATTTATAATGTATTTAATATGTGTAGATATGTGACAGTTCCAATGAAAAACTACTCCAGGGAAAGCAACTTAAGGCACTCAAACTCTTGATTTTTTTTTTTTTTTTTTTAAGAATGCTGAATGAATAAACTGTAAAGAAGTAACTATTTAATTTATGAAAAAAAAAAAAAAGTTAGCCTGAGGCTTAAAGTGTATGAAAGCATAGGTTTTACTTAAGGGTCATCTGTGGAGATTTCAAACAGTTTAATTGGTTGTAAAGCCAACCACAGTAACACAAAAAGAAAAACAAATAACTCTCTAAAATGAGGTCACTGAGTGGAGATTTTCTGAGAAGGACCCTCAGAAAATGGAACCAAAGAAAAAACCATTTAATAATTGAATGCCCAATAGTGAAAGTTCTGTAAACGTCTCTGTATCTACTGCAGTCAGTCAACCCCATAGAAGACATCAAATGGATAACAGATATTTCTTAAAAGCCCTGACACAATGTTTTGACGATTGAAAGATCAGCAGAAACATTCCCACACAAACATTATCTGTATGGGAATTTCCTCCGGTCCCAGGCAGAGTTGCCCATTGTACCCTGATACTTGACACTCTGTGCTGTGGTAAAGCCTCTCTCAGTAACATGTAAGCATTTGTTTACCTGTATGATTTCTCCACTAGACTGCAAACACTTTTATTCAGCTGGTGTTTGACATGAGTTGACTAGGTAAGTAAAGAGAAAATGAATTATTTCATGGGGTAGAATGGGGTATAACCAACAAATTACTGTCTGTCATTCTGTACTTTGTTACCAACCACTGAGTGTGCGTGTGTGTGTGTGTGTGTGTGTGTGTGTGTGATCATTATTTATGTAAGCAAGCATTTACCAAATGATAGCTATGTAATAAGCACCAGAGATATAAATATGGGCATGGTGTGTCTAAGCCCCGACGTAGTTTGTGTTATAGAGGAAATAGGGTGTTTCATGGAATTGAAACCAAACTTCCGTACTGTATTAAAATCTGGAGGATTGCTTTTATATGAGGTTGATAAATCCTCATTTGCCTTCATTATTACAAAATTTAACTTCTAATAAACCTGCCCTAACCTTGAAATATGGCTTTAGGTACAGAAAAGTATTAATTTCAGATATTCTACCAGGTTTTTGCAAAGTAAACCATTAATAGATTTATAATGAACATTGGCCTTGTGTTGAGAGCAGAGGAGTAAGTATTTTGACACTAGTTATACTGAAGCAATATTTCCATTGCATGTAGTGTGCTAAGCGGAGGATATTACGTTTTGAAAAATATTTTCTTTTTACTGTCTCTGAACAATAATGTGCTCAGTCTTTGAGAGTGTGTGTGTGTGTGTGTGTGTGTGTGTGTGTGTGTGTCTGTGAAATAATCCTGAGGTTCCCAATTGGTTGACCAAGAAGAATATGCAATACCCCTCACTGTGAGGAAATGCCTAATGTGATGATGGCTGCATTGTTCTTCCAGTTTTCTCAGATAATAATCTAGACTGAACAGTTTAGGTTTGCAAAATACGTTATGAAGAATACTGCATTTCAAGTGCCTTAAGCTGAAGGAAATGGAGGGATCATTTGTGTGACCAGCCCTTAAGGTGGGAGGTGGACTTTTCTAAAAGAACTCTGGTAAGGGTTTGGAAGAGACATTCATAGGAAAAAAAAAAATTGTACAGGCACAGAGTATGTCCTGAGGTGTGCCTAAACAGATTCCCTGCACAGTCTATTTGTGTCTATATATTTTAACTAGTCTGTGGGAACTGTCATGTGAATCATATAGTTCTATATTTTATCCATGCTGCATGGATTCCCTTAATTTACTCTCGACTCTTGAAACTAGTGTGTAAGGATCCAGAACGAATATGAGGGCTGAAGCCCAGTCATTTCAGTAAAGGCTAAGCATCAAAATGAAAAGGAGCTGAGAGCAGAACTGTCAGTGGCAGGAGAAGGGGCAAAAACTGGGTAATGACTCAGTAATAAATGTGAGAAAATATTCATCTTTCTTAGACACACTGGAAAAACACTATCCTGGCCAGACAGGAGAGAGTGGGGTGGGAAGGGAAGCAAGCTGGCGCTTGAGTTGCATACATATCTAATTGAAAATTCTGCAAAGCAATAATACTGTGTGCCAAGGATGATACAAATTGGCCTTATGTAGAAGTAGTCTGGTGTGGGAAAATTTTATGGTGGCTATGTGATATATATATGTAAACAATTTAACTACAAGTAATACAGTGAGATGATCACCTTTTGTACAAGTTTTCTTGTTCATCTTGGCCTTCTATGGCTTTCGGTAGAGCCAGCAAGGATTTATAGATGTGTCTCTTGTACTAACTTTGTGCGAAGGCAGAATATCAAAACAAATGGAAAAAATTTAGATAATATTTCCAAACATTTTATCTATTACATAAAAAATGTTCAGATGTTAGTTCTATCAGGGGAAAATACTATAAATAAAAATAATAACAGAGGACACAGTTTTTTTTATATTCAGCAGCCACTACCAATTTCTTACCATAGTAAATCAAGACAGAAACAGAATCCACCCAAATTGTAAGATTTTCGAATACTACTCACTTTTTCCTCTTTTTTTGGTTTAGATCAAGATTGGTCATAATGTACATTATTTTTCAAATGATACAATCTATTCATGGTTATTCTACTACCTACTTTTGAAATCTATCTCTATAAACTTTATATTGGAATATAAATTGGCCTTTCAAGTGATACTATTTGCTTTGCAGCATTTTTGCCCCAGGCCTCCTGTAAATCTAAAGCATCTATAGAGACTTATAGGCTGCATTTGAAAATGCCATCTGCTTTAATATGATGTTTAGCTTTTCTTCCTTAATGAAAACATGTTCCCTTTATATACAAGTCTAAGGTTTTAAAATTATACTTGCACAATGTTAAGGTGCATTATGATGAAAAGGCAATTTATTAAACAATATTTTTTTCTCAGTGCTGAGGATGCCATGTATATTTCAGATCTGATAGTTTACAATGTTCCCTTTCATAAGAGAATTGAAGCCAGCAAAGATGAAAAGGAGGTAATCTAATTTAATGGTTTGCAATTATAGTTGATGAAGAAATGTGTTAATCAGGAAAAAATATCTCAGATGACTTCCTGTTGGGATATAAAAAATGAAATCAAGAAAGTGAAATGAGCATTCTTGCCTTCAACTTTTTCTTTCCCATACTGACAAAACGGCAAAGCCATAAGCCAGACACATGTTACGGAAAGCATCAAGTAACTGGAGTCCCATTCTAAAAGTGAACCTAGATTGCTGGAAATTACGTCTTTTTAAAAGGAGCAGAACTATGAGTGAATCTGTTTAGGCTGTTGTAATAATGATACTAAATGTGGTATCATGGAAAAAGAAATAAAGTGAATCCTTAAATAAAATGTATCAATGTAAACCGAAGAGTACATTCAGTCTCAGTAATTCCCAATAATGTGATGTGCTGTCTTGGATTATGAAAGGTCATAATAGGCTTTTTGTCACACTGTGAGATGACGCCCTATTCAAAATATAAAATACTATTGCAAAAGACATAATTCAACTTTTATTTATGGTCTATAACTGTCGATTTCATTATGACAATAAAAGAGTAATATTTAATATGTATTTCCATGAAATTGTATACAGACTGATCATGGAGTTAGAGTTTTTTGATCTTGCATTGTGTTGGTAGACTGTCTTCAGGTGATAGATGAAACTCATTCACAGTGTAATAAGGCATCTAGAAAATGTATTAGCTCAAATTCTCAGAAAAGTAAGAACTGTGTTTCTCACTGAATCAAAAAATTGTATGAAATGGAGATAGAAATGATTTGGGTCTAACAAGGGATGTAACAAGCCACTGAGCAGCACCAGTATAGAATGGTAGGATGTCAAAATGACATGGACACTTGATAAAGGGAATAATAAAGAGGTACATAAGAAAATAAGCTAGGAGAAATATTTGTATGCTTTATACTGGATTCTAGGACTGATTTTCGTGCAGCCTAAAAAAATCAGGATAGTATCTTTTTAGCCTAAAAAAAAAAAAAAAAATCAGGATGGTATTTTTTTTGTCTACTAACCTGAGTGAAATCATTAAAATAAAAATAAAGGTGTCATTCAACACTCATTCTTCCCACAGGACTTTATTTGCCCTATTATTCTAGCATCAAGGCAGAAAAGACTGTTCCACATTGCTAGCCTCTGAATTTAAACGGAAAAGTGTTGCCAACTCCAGACAATACTGATGGTCTATTTAGATGGCATGAACTGTACTTTTCAGATCTCAACTGTGGTTCCCAAATACTTATTAAAAGCACCCCTTCATTCTCAAACATGTTCCAATTTGAAAAACAAGGTCATTGTACATTTTGGTACTCGGAGACTGGCATTTCCAAATACAGCCTATACTCCCATTTTCCCCATAGTTTGTCTGTATTGCATATATTATTCTGTGTGTACCTACCTAGGTAATATTGCCAAACAAAATGAATAATAAGCATTTGTTCAAAAAACATGTATTCAGTTAAGAATGTTTAAGATATTGTAATGTAGAAAGACTTCAAATTTTTCAACAAAAATATTTTTGGTATATCAAGTCCATGATATATTTTTGTTGTCATTGTTAATGATAATGTTTAGTTGTTTTGGTCTAATTTCCTACAATATATTAAGAGTAAATATAATTCATAATGATAGTCATATATTTTTCAGCCTTCTATATAAGAAACATATATGTATGTGTGTCTATTTTGTGTATATGATTTGTTTAGCTTCTGTATTGTTAAAATATAATTTGAATGAGTTATGTGGGGCTCCCTCTCTCTAGTTGTTCATTTAAGTCCATCTATGCATAAAAAAAAAAAAAAAAAATGTTACCTCTCTGGGTTCTGTAAGTATTTGTGACAAATGCTTAACATTTAAATTAGTAATAAGAATTCAGTATAATAAGAGAAAGAACAAGTCTTATACTAGAGCCCAGATTCTAAATCAGACTTCACAGCTAATTAGTTTGTTGACCCTGGGTGTCTTAGTCAGTTCAGATGATATGACAGAATACCATCAGCTGGATGGCTTCAACAACAAATGTTTATTTCTCACATTTTTGGAGGCTGGAAGTCCAGGATCAATTATGTTCCTGGTGAGAACTGTCATCTTGGTTTGTAGGGCCTCCTTGTCATGATGTCCTCAAACAGTGAAAGGGGGTAGGGCCTCTTTATATGGAAGTAATCTCATTCATGAGGGTTCCACCCTCATGACTTAAGTACTTCCCAATAGGCTCCACCTACTAATACCTTTGGGGCTTACTATTTTAACATATGAATTTTGGGGGGGACAGAAACATTCAGACCAAAGCAGATACTAATCCCGTTTATCAGGGCTCCAGCCTCATGATCTGATTACCTCCCAAAGGCCCCATCTCCAAATTCTATCATGTTGGGAGTGAAAGCTTTAACATGTAAATTTTGGGGGGGAGACACAAACATACAAACATTGGTCCATAGCAATGGGAATAGCATTTCTTGGAAGACTGTCTCAGCTTCTTCTTCTGTAGAATGGTAATAATAGCACCTACATTTTCCAATATATCCAGACTATTGGATATGTGACAATGAAGCCCTACATAAATCATAGAAACCATCTTAGTCTCACACAATTCTAGAAATATTTCTATATAATAAAATGCAAATATCATGAAGTTCCATCTTCCTGCATAAATACTCAGTATGATATTTGGTGACTAAGGCAAGGGTACGAAAAATAAAAAATGAATCCACTATTTTTTTTTTTTCTCTTAAGTTACTCATTTTGCTGATTTTACGGTTTTGCTCACACATTCCACTTTACAGTCAGACTGTTTGCACATCAAATGAATTAAAGATGAGCTGGTAGAGTGTGTTCTGCATCTGCCTCACTGAGGAGGTGAAATACCCTGCATAGTCCAAAGACCTGTGTCACTGCCCCTTAGAACAAGGGATGTCACCCCCTCTATCTCTTCTATGTTTCCTAGCTGGCCAAGTGCTGATGCAGCATGAGGCATCTGACCTTCAGGCCCTGTGTTCCGTGTCCAGGGTCTTGAGTGCAGCTCTTTTGCCAGCATATTCTCTCATTTGTTCTTTGTTCATTTCTGCTCATATAGACCCAGATAGACAAAGCTTGCACGGACTGCATTTGGGATGAAAAGTGTCAAAGGTATTCAAAGATTTGAAAGAATACCTCATTCGGCTTTTTCTCCCTTTAGCGGCATTTCACCCTCCAGTTGAACTAACACTTTCTTCCACCAAGCCTCTGAAATCCCACAGCTCTCCCTGGGCCTGCTGAGAAATGAGTCCAGGGTAGTGTCTCACTCTAGCTAGACTGTTCACATCATGATCATTGATGCAGTTCCCTGCTTTTCATCTCTGTGAATAAAACTGGCCAACCCTTTGTTAGTTAAGCTCTCCCGGTTGACTGAATGCTACAGTAGTATTTCCCAAAGATGTTCAGAGGGGAATTGAAAGAGCTCGGAGTAGAAAAAGGCAAATAAAATCAGTGAAGAGTGACAGACAAGTAATCCTGAGTCTGATTGCTTACCCATATTTAAATGTTGGAATTTAGAATTCTCTCTTCTACCACAATGCAGTTACCTCCCTGAGACCCATAAATTTAGAGGCAATTGAAACTGAATCTAGGAATCATGGTGTGGCTGAAAATGAAAAGGCTAAGATAGTTTGCAGTTGCTTGAAATTTGAAATCTCATCTTTTCCTAATGTCGGGGTACAAATCTAATTGTTATTTTTTTAAGAAAACTAAATTAAATGTTAAATGTTATCTACGTTCATCAATGCTGGAAAATAAAAATAAGCACTAACTAGTTAATTTAAATGATATATTAAAATCCACCACATATTTTGGTTATATATTCTGAGTTAGTACAAACCTCAAAATTTATTCAGTCTAACCTGCCATCTAATAAAGTTACCCCCTTTCAAACTTACCTTGAAAATCTTCAATATATGGATTTATGATCTCTTTTCGCTGTTCTTACAAAAAGAAATTTTGACCTGAAAGCTATTAAATGTCATCATTTCTTCAAGATTAGACAGATCACTTCTAAATAACATACACAAAGTGTGATCAAACAATACAGTGAATATTTAAATAAAAACAATTTGTTATAATAAAAGACACATTGCCATTAATCCCCCTCAAAATACTCCCTCTCGCTTCAAACACACTTATCCCATCATTGCCACTTTCTGAAACATTTCTGGAAGTCCTTTTTCATGAGTGTCTTTAGTTGCACTGTCGTGGCTGCTTTTCATCTCAATGTCCTTAATCATTTTGTCTTTGGGGAAGAGCCAGAAGTCACACAATGCCAGATCTGGTGAATAAGGTGGATGAGGACACACCCTAATGTTTTTCATTTGACATAAATTGCCATGTACTATAGAAGTGACATGGATCATTGTCATGATGGGGGATGATTTACGGCACACTTCAAAACACACCTTCTCTCAACCGTAGCTCACACCTGACTGACTGCACCAAACAAGTTAAAACTTGTCACACACTGTTACTAAGGTTTGACGTGCTGCTTCCCATTTTAAAAATCCGTGCCTTTCCATTGGATGGCACTTGGCAAAAACATTCGCCATATTTTTTTATCAAAATGGGGAAAGGTTCCATGTCACACATCCCTTTTGGTATGGCAATTTCTAGCAAATAAAAACATTACAGTGTGTCCTCATCCACCTTATTCACCGGATCTGGAACTGTGTGACTTCTGGCTCTTCCCCAAAGTCAAAATGACCATGAAAGGTAAACGTTTTGAATCGACTCAGGACATTGAGGTAGCCATGACAGCGCAACTGAAGACACTCAAAGAAGAGGACTTTCAGAACTCCTTCAGAAAGTGGCAACAATGATGGGATAAGTGTTCAAAGTGAGGGTAAGAATTTTGAGGGAAATTAATGGCAATGTGTGTTTTACTGTAATGGATTTTTTAAAATGTAACCATTCACCGTATTTTTTGATCACACCTTGTGCATATATTTTTTGATTGTAGAACACAATTCAATAACAAGTCAACAAAATAATGTGGAAAACATCCTTGTATTCATGTCACTCAGAATTAGCCAATGTTAATTGGCTGTTGTATTTGCTTCAAATTAATTTTAATATAAGAGACAGTAGGAAGGGTGACATTTTCTTTGCAGTCCTCTCCAACCCATTTATTTCACATATTTCTCAGAAGAAAAAATTACTATAAATTTGATGTGTATTATTTTAGTCCATATTTATGTACTTTAATATGCACATATGAATCCATAAAATACAGTTTGTTTGTTTGTTTTATTAATGTGAATTTTCTTATACCATAGGCATCTTTTTATAACTCCGATTTGTTCTTATTTTAGTATTTATCGATGTTGACATATATTGATCTAGTTCATTTATTCATTTTAACTCTCATCCTATGGTAGTTTACTGTGTAGTTATATATAGCATGTCTTATCTATTCATTTCACAATCATTGTGTACTTAGGTGGTTTCCATTATGTTTCAAGCTAACAATGATTCTATGAACATAGGTGTTCAAGCCTGCCAAACATGAAATTGCTGGGTTGATAGAAGTATTCTCAATTTTATTGGAAATTGTCAAAGTCCCGATTAAGTATCTGTAGTAAATTAAATTTCCTTCAACAGTGTATGAGAATTCCTGTTATCTCACGTTGTCACCGATAACTGGCAATTTGTAAATTTTTCAGTCATATGAATGGGGGAAAACATCTCCCTATTTGTTTGCCTGATTAGTAGTGAAGTTAGCATCTTTTTATGGGTTTATTTTCCAAATGACTTCCCTCTTATGTGAAATGTTATTTCTTATATGTGTTCATTTCTCATATCGGGCTGTGTGATATTTTCTTATTGATTCAAGGAAGTACTGTCTACATATGGATATTTACCCTTCCTCAATGATAAACTGTAGAAATGACATCGTGCCACCTCACACTTGTTTGGAATTTGACTGTAAAAATTTTAGTATTAATTAGTTTTAATTTTGTGTATTCATATTTATTGTCTGTTCTTTACGTATACTGCTTTTCTTTTATGTTGTTTTAAGAAATTGTTTTCCTCCAAAATCATAAAAATGTTTACATATATTGTATGTTTTACATGTCTTTATTCAGCAATTTTTAACCTATATTATTTTAAAGTAAGAATTTTTCTCTTTTTTATATAGACAAAAAATTTTTCCCTGAATAACTATCTATGTGATAATCTTCCAAATACAGAATAATCACATTACCTTGAGTCTTCTTTCTTCTAGGTATAAAATTCCCAGTTTCTTCATCTGCTCCCCCTTACTGTTTTTAGTCCTTCTAATATCCTATTGCTCTCCTTAGAGGCTGTCCCAGCTTTTATATGTGTTAATGAATACGCCAAATGGAACTTTACAGATTAAATTAGGTTATGATTGATTGATTAAATGTGGAGCAGGTTTACTCCTCTTTTGCTTCAGAAGTTGTATCACTCTTAATGCAGCCAAAATTCCCATACATTGTGTAGTCAGATTACACATTTGAGTCCTTCTAAGCTCCTGAGAACTAAAATAGTCTACTGTCCTTTTATAATAGTCTACTAAAAACAACATTTTCTTCTTCCAATCCCTATTAAGTTTGCTGGAATTCTGTGTGTTGATATTTAATTAATATTGACTAAATTTTGTTTTAAATCATTAAACGTATGGTATCAATCTGACATGGAATAGCTAAATTCTGATTTTATCAACTAATATTTGTCCCATTTTGCAAGTTGTGTGTGTGTGCGTGTGTGTGTTTGTGAGAGAGTGAGAGAAAGATAAATAATTATTTTCTCATTTAGAATTCTAGCTCAATGTCTGAACAATTATATGAATTTAGGAATTTTTTTCATATCTCAGAATGTCTATTATATAAAAATGGGGATTGCAATACCTCTCTCTCTTACTGTTTGTGTATTAAATTACGCAACATATGTGAAGACCTAGTACACAGTGTCAGGCTGAAAATGAGGACTTGTTCAGTTTTATCTTCCTTCAGTCTTAAACTACAAGAGATTCTGTGTGTGTGTGTGTGTGTGTGTGTGTGTGTGTGTGTGTGTGTGTGTGTGTCTTAATTGCTTTCAGTAGGGAAACAGATGCTATTGGTCTTTTACCTCCCTTCATTTCCCGTCCTGTACTTCAGCTGTTCTCAGAACTATCAGGAGATACTCCCAGGTTTTCAGTAAATTTGCTTTGCTGTTTCAGCATAGTTTGCTACAGAGATTTTCCTATTTTTCTCCCCATGAAAAATGACCTGCCATTGCTTCTGTTCCCTCATATTCTTGCTACATCATTGTCTACATTATCTGTGAAACTAGATCAAAACATGGCTAATAGATAATAGCTATTATCATGTAATTCACCAAAGCTAATAATTATTCTATTACTTCCCCCATGTAACATTTTGAAATAAGAGAGACATAAAAGATGAAATAAATTTTAGTATTTGAGAAGATTATATATATATATATATATATATATATATATACACACACACACACACATATATATATATACACACACACACACACACATATATATATATATATATATATATATATATATATATATATATATATATGAGTATATACACATTCCATATGTATTTCTTTTGTTGAGCTGTGGTAATAGGCTGAAATTCCCCCAGTGTTTCTCAAATAAAGTTTAATGGACAGATTCAGTTCTGAATACTTCAATTTAACATCCCTATAAAATAAGTAGAAATAGACTTTCTTAGATTGACTGTGATTTTGACACATTATTCAATAAAAGCAGAGCCATAAGTTATCTGAATAATTACAGTCTGTGCGCTGGAGGATAAGTTATGCATCCATGATGAACAAATCCCCACCCACATACCCCTCCAAAAAGAGGAAATTTAAAAAATCCTCAAAATTGTTAGGACTAGAGAATAAATGAGTGCTTTGGGAATCTGTGCTATTGAAATACTCCCAGTGGTCTCCTTATTGTCCCTGGGTAAATCTTGGCATCTTTAGGCTTAATTGGTGTCTCACCCTCAGGGATTTTTATTTAATTTGCTACTCTGCTGACACATTTGAACAGTGTTGGAACCAATATTTGAAAGGGAGCTTTAATCTCACGAAGGTGATGAAATACTGTCATCCTTAGACAAAGTGTCTGTCACAAAGTGTTCAGAACAAAACAACAAAGGAGTCAGATGCCAGTTAGGGGCTGCCTCTTGAGTTTTCCTTTGTATTTCTCAGGTGTTCTCCTCTTGTCTGTATGTAGTAGAGTGGGTGTTTGTTTACTTTTCAGTATTTGTACAAAACTTTTGATTACAAATATTGTGTGTATAAAAATACGAACACATTTACACATACTTCATAACAGACTCTATAAAGTATAATATGTTCCTAAATTAATTATTAGATTCGTGATTACTCTCAGATTTCTACTTTCTTTTTTTTTTAAATTAAAGTTTATTGGGGTGAAAATGGTTAGTAAATTTACATAGGTTTCAGGTGTACAATTATGTAGTACATGATCTATGTGTCACGTTGTGTGTTCACCACCCAGAGTCAGTTCTTTTTCCATCACCATATATTTGAGCCCGTTTTCCCTTATCTACCACCTCCCTCCCTGCTTACCCTCTGGTAACCACTAAACTACTGCCTGTGTCTATGAGTTTTTGTTTCTTTATTTGTCTGGTTCTTTTGTTGTTTTCACTTTTATACCCACATATCAGTGAAATCATATAGTTCTCAACTTCTTCTGTCTGACTTATTTCACTTAGCATAATAATCTCAAGATCCATCCATGTTGTTGCAAACGGCACTATTTCACCTTTTCTTATGTCAGAATAGCATTTCATTGTGTGTATATACCACATCTTCTTTATCCAATCATCTATCGAAGGACACTTTTGTTGTTTCCATGTCTTGACCACTGTAAATAAAGCTGTAATGAGCACCACAGCAGTTGTGGAGTTTCTTCAAAAAAATTAAGAATAAAATATCATATGACCCATCAATCCCTCTCCTGGGTATTTACCCAAATATCTTAAAACATTTATTTATAAAGATTTCTACTTTCTTAAAGGACATGGACTTCTGAATTTCACTTCCTTGAAACTGAACAAGTGTTTGTCAAATGACTGATTTCACTTAAATATCAATGTCTTTATGGATTATGCCTCACATTTCTGTTTTAGATATTAGAGTTGATTGTTGAATTGATGGCTTATTAAAGTCTGTTAATAATATATCAAATATGTTTTGGCAGACCTTCGATAAGGATGTCTCTGCAGATATGTGGCTTTGGCGGTAACCATGAATGATGAGTGTCACTTTAGTTTTATTCCACTTTACAAGGTTTCTTTTTACTTTTTTAATACCTATGCAATGTGCTAACAGATCCTCATGAAATCAGTAAAATGGACAGGCAATTAAATTATCTTGGCAGAAAACCAACAGTATCAACACAATTGATGCAGTCATTCATTCATTTACTCATTCAACACATACTTATCAATAGTTAGTTGATCCAAGTATCTTGATATGCAATATGAATGGCACAAAAATGTGTGGGATATAAATCTTAAAATCAGGGAAAAGACTTACTGGAATACACACACATGCACATATATAACTATAATGGCTTTATTATAAGCACATTATAAAAGAATGAGCATTGTGCCAACATTTCTTCATCGAATGGGAAACAACTTCTAGGCTGAAGGGATCATGAAATTTGGATGGTCAAAATTACATTGACATTATATCCTGAATCAGAGATAGGGTCCAAGTGGCAGAACCAGTGTTTGAAAAAGAGGATATTTCTATGGCATGATCAAAGACACAATGTGCAAAAGTTCAGGACATTTTCAGAGACTGCTAAGCACTTCAATTCGGAACTATAATTTGGTTGAATTGCAGACGGGGAAAATACAGGTTGAGTACATACAGGGAAGCTTTGTGGACTAGATTTAAAAAGTTCAGACTTTATTTGAAAGATTGAAAGGAACTCAGAAAGGTTTTAGAGTACAGGAGACCTGATTCTTAAAAGATCATCTTGGTTGCTTTATGTGAAATTGATTGTGGGAGGGACAATGAAAGTGAGGAGAGATAAAGTAGACAGCTACTGACGATAGCTGTGTGAGAGGTTGTAAGACAAGGTGTTCACCAGGGTTAAGCAGTTTATAAATAGGAGGCATTGCACAGGTAATCAAACAATAATAATGCATAAGGTAGAATTAAATGTTACTCCGAGGTTTCAGGTCTTGATTTTATGTGAGCCAGACTTTAATTTCCTACCCCATTATTTGCTAACGGGTGGGTAACTTGGGCAAGTTACATCTCTCTTTCTTGCAATTTCCTCATCTGAGAAAAGGGGATGTTGATAATAATAGCTATAGTGTATATTATTGTGAGGATAAATTTAGTTAGTACATGTAAAACTCTTAGAGTGGTTCCTGGTCCATAGTAAGAGAAATAATGGACACATTGTGATCTAACTCGATTTTGTTAAGTCTTCCACGTCACAAATGAGCAAGGCCAACTTTGTGGTTAAAGAGAGGAAGCAGCTTTCTACACTGTAATATTGCAGTGTACTTCGCAAGACACCGTGTGTAATTCCACCCCAAAGCCTGTCCCACGTGACAAGATGGTAGCCAAAATGCTTCTGGGTGCTTGTTATACTGCTGTTCCAATGTCTAGCCATTATCATAATTATATGAGCCATAAACCTCAAGTCTATGTGGTGTATTTGACATCACTGTCTCATAGGTTAACAAATGGGCTCAACAGGTCTATCTGATTTATTTGACATTGTGTTGAGTAGCTAGAGACCTGACCTGTTCCTAATCCAGAGGCCCACAGGTTTATTCGCAGACTTTCAGTCCTCGTTTCAGAGCTGGATAATTATCGAGCAATTAGTATAAATCTGTTTTATAGCCTGTAATCAGAAGATCTAGGGTCAAATCCAAGTTCTATTATTATTCAGCTCCTATGAGAAGCATCATAATTGGTTAGTAGTAGAATTAGGACTAGAGGTCAAAGCTTCCTGACTCTGGTATAGGGCTTTTCCCCC
Organism: Rhinolophus sinicus; assembly: GCF_057876585.1. Taxonomy (NCBI): domain Eukaryota; kingdom Metazoa; phylum Chordata; class Mammalia; order Chiroptera; family Rhinolophidae; genus Rhinolophus; species Rhinolophus sinicus. Next base: position 167,096,888 of record NC_142502.1, read on the forward strand.
AATATCTCATTCTTGGTGCCATTTTTAATGTTTGTTTATTTTCCTGTAGGAAAAACAAAACAAAACAACCCCCCCCCACAAAAAAAGCTACTAACACACCAGTAACACACACATGCACCCAGTCTCTATTTACCCACATAAATGTAAGTAAAGAACTAGTTTACTTCACTTGCCTTCTCTTGCCTCCTTATGCCTTAAGAACTAACTCCTCAACACCCTGCATGCACACATTCAGACACTTTACCTTGTTGGAGAGTTTTTCAGAATACATTCAAGAAGGATGGTGAAAGCAGAAGACTCCAAGGTAGAGCATTTATTTTATCCAAAAAATCTAAATCACTGCATAATTTTAGAGTACAGAAAACAATGACGAGCATTGTGCTTCCTGTGATCCTATGATAAAGAGGCAGAACTTACCTATATTCTGGGACTCCACTGCTATTCAGTTATGTAAATGGCCCGTAGCAATTGGAAGGAGCAAACCATTTCAACCATGTCAGATTCCAGAGGCCTGTATAGACACAGTCTTGGAGCCAGGCAGGCTTTCCACCAATCTTTTACCACCTAGCCGAGCCTGTGTTCAAGATGATAATTAGCACGATTAGAAATGTTCTCAGCCAAGAGAAATGCATTCATCTGTTGCTTTAACTTCCTTTGGGGCCTTTGCTGAGTGAATGACAAAGTTCTATTTTTATTATTTTGGCAGATTAGGTTTGAAATTTTGTTTCTCTAGGGAAATTCATACAAGTATTTTAAGTTTCATTGTTTATGTATTAAAGCTGTCTGATGAGGTAGGGGCAACACTATTGAACATTTTTTGTTGTTGATTTGGTTTAAGAAGCTGAACACTTAACCCTCCCTCCCTCCCTCCCTTCCTTTCTTCCTTCCTTCCTTCCTTCCTTCCTTCCTTCCTTCCTTCCTTCCTTCCTTCCTTCCTCCTTTCCTTCTTCCCTCCCTCTCTTCCTCCCTCCCTTTCTTCTTTCCTCCTTCCCCTCTACCACCTCTTTCTCCTTCTTCATCTTTCTCTCTCTCTTCCCCTCTCAGAAACTTCCAAACGTTCCTTGGCAATGAATTTAGGTGGCGTTTGTTCTAGTTACCCAGAATCAAAGATTTGAAATCCATTATAGAGAAGATATTTTACTTGATTTGAGAGAAAACTTTTGAAAACTTTCCCCAATAACCTTTAGTAATTTTAAATTTATGTCTTATTAATCTAATTTTCAAAAATAAGAGAATTTTTTAAATTCACACCCACAGCAAACACATGTGGAATGCCCACAGTTCCCCTGTATGTATCTTTATGCTGTTTGTCCTCTTCTTTTGATCTAGATCATTTCTCATTAGCTTTATGTACAGTATTTTGAAGTGCCTACCACTGTATTAGCAAGAGATGCAACACTGTGTACATTAAAACAAATGTACAGTTAATTTCAAAAGTAGTCCCTATAACTAAATGCCATATCTTCCCACACATATTGATTTTTAAAATATGTATCATATATTTACATGTATATGTACACACTCATGCTTCCATATCTTATATATTGCATACATTTAAAAATTGACCAAGTATTCATAAAAATAAAAAGTCTAGAAAAGGATCATGATAATCTGATAAATAATACTATGAGATTTTTTTTGAATAAACTAATATGTAATCTATAAAAATAGAAACATTTATAAATAGACTGAGGGCTAATTATTCTCATAAATCAGACAAGACATTATAAATAGTGCAGTAAGTCACTAACAAGGTCAATGTTATAAAAAATTAGAAACTATTTTACAGTAATTGCTTTATCATGCATCAGCTACCACTAACCTTGGGTCAGAAGACAAAAGAGATACATAAGACAGCGTTGGCTGATAATTTGCAGATTTACAGATAATCAAGTAAAATTTACTTTAATTACAAACTGGATAATAAATAATCAGCCCATGGTTTTTCTGTATCAGTTTTTCAGTCTGGTCTCTGTGTGAACGTGGAATATCCTTGGTGTAGCCTCACAGGAGGCACTGGCCCGGAAAGAATCAGTGGCAGTCCTTTCCAGTTCAAAGCAGAGCACCTCAGATTTGGCCTGTTTTATACATTCAATTTTACATAAGGTTTTTTAAAAAATAGCTATAGCTCTACTGCTAAAATAGTGTTAAAAACCAGTCACCCAGATACTAACTGTATTGACTTTTCCTTGAAAACCTCTAGAAGCTTTGTGTTTAGGAGTATCATCTGAACGCTTTCTTGAGGTTTGAGGAACGTGCTTCTTTTCTCCTGTGCCTGCTTTCTAAGCTCCTAGCAAATTGAAACTGCGTTTCGCAGTGCCCTTTCGAGATTCCATTTTTTAGATACTTTGCTTTCTTTCCTTGCACTGATCCTGTCTTTGACTTTTCCCACTGCTATCTCCTTCTCCCCTAGCTTTTTTTTTTTTAAATGACAAATGCATAACATGAGGTATATATTCCCTCTTCACCAATGTTTAAGTACAAATGTTAGCTAGGAGTCTGATGTTGTATAGTAGATCCTTAGAACTTTTTCATCTTGGATGACTGGAACTCTACATGTATTAAACAGCAACTCTCCTTCTCTTCCTTCCCCCAGACGCTGCCAACCACTCTTCATTCTTGCTTCTATGAGTTTCACTGCCTTAGATACCTCATAGAAATGGAATCATGTAGTATTTGTTCTTCTATGGCTGGCTTACTTCACTTACTATAATGTCCTCAAGGTTCATTCATGTTATAGCATCTGACAAAATTTCTTCATTTTATGCCTGAATAACGTTCCTCCTCCAATTTTTCTTAAGTCGTGATGAACAAAGCACTTACATTTGTCTTGCTACAGCTCCTAGTGTTTAAGTATTTATTCAACTTCATCGTGTTTGCCTATTTGCCTCTCTTTCTCCCTTTCTAATTTTAAAGCTTATTCAGTTCTGTCCATTGCTCCTAATATAGTGTTTAGCACACATAACACAGTCAGTGAATGGTGTCACATTGATGAGAATCTTAGGGACATTTTTGGAAGGGAATGCGAGAATGGGCAGCTTTCTTAAGTCCCTGACAATTATACTTAATGAATAGCTACTGTGTCTTCGGAACTCACTAAAGGAGGATTTATTGGACAGTTATTAACTGTAAACACCTCTGTGAAGCAGCAACAAAAGGGAAATGCACAGTGAGGTGAGGTTGAAGTTAAAATCTTTTGTGCTCGAGGTATCAGATCGGCCACTGTTTTCCATCCTGGCTGTACATGAGAATGACTAGAAACTTTCAAATATCCTTGACAGTTCCCCACTTGACACCAATGTAATTAACAAGTTGGAGGAGGAGGTATACAGTCTGAGCATCAGTTTTCTAAGAAGCTCTTGGATATTTCTATTTTAAACCAAGGGTAGGAACCGTGGACACAGTGCTGACCAAGTATTCAGTATCCTCAACATACTCCATTCTTCTCTGGGGACTAGAACAGACTCCTTGCTATATGCTAAGGACTAGAGTAGCATTTTCCTCTCCTGAAAGAATGTTTTAAAAAGCTACAACTAACCATTGTTGGGATCAGTGGCTTAAAGATTCTCAGGTATAGAGAGGTAGGCTAGCACATACCAGAAACAATCACCAGAAACCGAAGCATATTTTTCTCCTGCTATGGGGTAAATGTTACAGTATCAGTGATTTAACAATGGGACACAAATCCTAATAATCAATATAAGATTTATATTTCAGGGATATTGGCCAGAATACTAGTGGAAGCAGTAAAAATTCATTAGACTATGTTGAATGAACGCAGAGAGAGAAAAATCAAATAAACATATCAGCTGTTCAACATGAGCTACTAACAAATATAACTACATTAACAAGAAATATAGCTGCATATCAACAATCATAATTTGAAGTCATTATATATAAAATTAAAATAACATGGAAGATAAAATACATTTAAAAATTATTTTTAAAGGGATTAAATTTAGAAATACTGAACAATAAAAAAAAATATACCCACTATGCTAGACATTGGTAATATAAGAACAAGTTGCTATAATGAAGAACCACGTATAATGGTTCACAGTAAAAATATTTAAATTAAAAACAAAGTCTCAGTAGGTATGACTGATTCCAGACTGGACAAAGCAAAAGAACATTTAGTGAATTGATACATTACTGAGGAAATCACACAGAAACTAATGCAGAAGGATAAAAATGAAGTGGAAAATGTGACAGGAGGCTTCAGAAATGAAGACTAGACATGTCAAAAAGCCCTCTATTTTTCAGATAGGAGTTCAAAAGAATAGAGGGAAAAGTAGAGAACCAATATGTGAAAAGAATTTTCTAGAAGGGAAGATCAGAAATTCGAAATTGAAAACTCCATCAAATATCTACCAAGATAAAGGAAATAGATCCATATCTAGACTCATAATAGTGAAATATATAACATACAGAATAAAGAGTAGATATGAAAACTATCACAAAGAAGAAGGTGCCAATGATAAAATTTAAATTGAAAACAGACCTCTGATGAATAAAAATAGAGAAATATCCTCAATTGCTAAGGTAACATATCTGTCAGCCTAAAATTCTAGTAAGCAAAACTTTCTTTAAAGAAAGAAACTTTTAAAAATACAGTTTTATATATACACAGGCTATGAGAATTTATCATACATAAACCTTCATAGCATGAACTGCTAAATAATTTATTTAAACAAAAAAAGGACACCGAAAGGAAAAGTATAAAATAAAAGAAATGGTGCACATAAAACTAAAACCAAAAAGTGTATATTATATATATGTATGTGTATATATACACAGACATAAAAATAATATACAAATTATATATACATATATACATATGTAATAATTATTAACATATATATTTAACTTACTAATCTATATTCTATAAGAATAGCATAATCTTGACAGTAAGCATACCAAAACTGACTATATCATACAAAGAAAAATTATAGATTAAATGTTAAAAAATTTCTGTTCAGTGAATAAAATTTCTTATCATATATTAGAACCACATAGGGTTAATGTATTAAGAAAGCAGATGAAAGCATCTCATTATATGAAGAAAATTATTTAATCAAATTCAATTCTTATTTTCAATGGAAAGAAGACTTCCAGAAAACTAGAATTAGATAGAAACTTTATTAAGAAACCTCATCAAGAGGATCTATTGAAATTCAATAGCAAATATACTTAATGGGAAAACTTTAGAAGAACTTGTAGTATTAGCAGAAAGAAGTTATGGGTGCCTGCTATCATCTCCACTGTTCAGCATTGTACTGGAGATGGAAGCTTCTGAAAAAAGTATATTGGGTTTCGAATAATAGAAGCAACATAATAAAACTGCCTATAAAATTCCGGATAACCTAATGCCAAACTATTATAAAGTTTAGTAAGTTAGGAAAAGTGAAAATGGCTTACAGAATTCAAAGACAGTCCTATACAGTGGTAAACACCATTTAGTTAATATAAAGCTAAAATGTTTAGAATTATAACAAGTACAATAAAGAAAATTATAGAACTATTATTGGAATTGTTAAAATTAAACCTACTTAAATAGAAGATATAATAGTTTTATCAATGAAGAGACTTACTATGATAAATTTCCTTCATTTTAACCTGTAAATTCAGTTTAATTCCTATACAAAATCTGCAGAATTTCTTTTTCTTTATCCAATTAAATAAGCTAAGCTTAGAATTCAATGAAAGTAAATTACCAAGGAGACATAAGGTAATTTTGAGGAACAATGAATGAGATATTTATTATTTGTTATTATTGTTAATTATGTCATTGGCCCAGGTAAAGACTGATATAATCAAGTAGAAATTCAGAAAAATACCCACAAAAAACTTGATACATGAGACAAGTGACATTACACATCTTTGGAGATTAAATTATTATCAATAAATGGTGCCAAAACAACTGAATATTCACGTATAACAGTTCAGCTTCCTGAGTAATAGCATACGTAAAAGTAAATTTCAGATGAATAAATTACCTCACTGTAAAATTCAAACCATTAAGTATTTCAGTAAAATATAGCAAAATATCTTAATGATATTTGAGTAAGGAATAGTTTCTTAAACACAACACCAAATGTACTGTTAGGCAATACATTGATAAAGTTGATACATTACAATTTAATTTATGCAATGAGACTGTTTTGTAGAAAATATTCTTAATGTACATATTTAACATAGGAGTAGTACCCACTGGATAAAGAACTCCTAGATATCAATATGATAAGGACAAACAAGTCAGAATGAAACACGTCCCAGAATATGAACATGCAAGAAAATCAGAAAGACTAATAAAAGAGCCTCAAGAGCACCAGTACTTTGTGAAATGCAAATTGAATGAACAACGTCCTGCTTCACACTGATTGGCAAACTGTCAAAACTAAAGTAAGATTAAAAGTGTCTGACTATACTAATTGTAGACATGTGTCTGGATAAGAAAAATGTCATTTAATAGAGCATATATTTGTAAAATCACAATTGAGTTCAATTTGATATTTTAAAGGAAATTCAAATATGTGCATTGGCCTTGACCAATAATCTATGTTTAACAAGCTTTCCAGGTTATCCACGTCCATGATGAAGTTTGAGGAACACCGCTCAAGAGAAAGCTTTGTATATAGTCATAAAGAGATATAGACGTTCAGGGATGTCCTTTGCAACACTAAGTGTATTACAAATAAGGGCCCGTCAGTTTATATATGGATTAAGTAAACTGTATTTACAATGAAAAACAAAACACTATAATGCAATTGAAATGAATAAAATTGAGGACATGTAGAAGAACAAATGCATCTCAAAAATATAATATAGGATCAAATAAAAATGATTACAGTATAATTCGTCATGCGTTTTTTAAATTTTTATTTAGAAACACACATAAAATTACCTTTTTGTGCAATCATAGGAAATATTTATATATACATATATATATACATATATATACATATATATGTATATATATATATGTATATATAGTTCCTACGGAGATATATATATATATATATATATATATATATATATACTCTCACCTGAGGATATTGGCTACTTTTGTTAAGGATTTGATAAAGGGTACTCCCAGGGATTTTAAACTTTATCTGTCATGTTATATTTCTTAAAAGTAAACAAACCCAAATATGTGATGTTAAAATGCCCAAATAATAAGTTTTGTTAGAGAAGGGTTTGGGGTACATGAGTGTTAATTATTTTGTTTTCTTTATATATGAATGTTTGAATTATTTCACAACTAACATAATAAAACATGAAATGTAAAATCTCAACTCCTAAAAAAAATGTTAGGGATCAGATAAACTTTTCACAAAGAGTCATGGGCAGAGAATTCATGGACTAGAACTACTCTTAAGCTTCACCTGGAAAATCCTACCTTTTTCTGGGCACTCCTCACTTATTTTCATGATAGGACAGGTTAGTTAGTAATTGATAAAACACTGGCTTCTCTAACATTAAGAGATAGAATTCTCCTTACCAGTTTACAGGTGTCATGAAATATTCACATGCACTTTGTATCTCCTTACACCAAAGGCTTAAAAAAAAAAAAAAAAAAAAAAAATCCCGATTGTGGCACTTGAAACTGAGGGTGACAATTAGCCAAAATATTGAAAACCAAACAGAAGCTGAAAGTGGACCATAAGTCATAAAAACCTTTATAAGAAACACATTTGTGTTTGTGGTTCTCACAGTGAATAATGTGACTTTACAAATGATTAAAAACTACTTTGCGATCCCACCAGTGTCTTAAGTGGGAGGAGAGAGAAGAGTTAAGGGGAATGTGAAGTTTACACCTGACTGGGAAACTCCATAGATGGGTGTGTCCTCTCTGGGCAGAGGTGAGATTTTCTCTGGAGGGAGATTTCCATATTTGCCTCAGGTAACTTACCCTGCCTCATCCAACTGTATTCCTCATGACAACTCTCTCTGTTATTCAACCTCTTGCTTTTTCCTTGGTTTCATTTTCCTCTTTTCTCAGGTTTTCTGATTGATCACAAATACCCTTATTAGGTGGTACTTCGAAGCAGGATATTAAATGATTTCTGGCAGGCTCTTTCTCCCGCATGTGCGCTTCTGTTTTGTGAAATACGCATATGTCTTCTGCCATCAAAAGTGTAGCTCTTTCCCAATGCAACAACTTTCTCTCTCTCTCTCTCTCTCTCTCTCTCTCTCTCTCTCTCTCTCTCTCTCATTCTCACTCTTACTCTTATTCTCCCCGAGCCCCTCCCCTTCCCTCTGCCAGTTCACACTCATTGCCATGCATTTATGCATTCACACCTTTAGATTCCTCAGGTCCTTGTCAAATATTAGTCTACTGTTCTCCATAATAGCTCCAGGGGATGGATATATATATCAAGTTCACAGAGGGGCCTCCATGGGGCTGTTCTCTCTATGCTTGAGATAAGCATTAGACAATCCATCCTTCTACTTTAGAAAGAAAACACACAGGATAATGTATACAGTACAGATATTACTGGTCTAAAATTTCTCATGATCAAAGAGACTCCTTATTAAGTACCTACTGTGATGAAGAATAGTGTAAAAAATGGGTTATTAGGAATGACATAATGGTAAGGAATACATTTTGGTCTTCTCTACTCCTCTTCATTCCTCCTTCTTCAAGGCACCCCTTAAATAAAGAGCCACCTTGAGAAGACAGATTGAAAGGGCAGGACATCATTTATCAAGAAAGAGCATTTCTGCCTAATGGCCCCTTGAGTAAAGTGTTTCTTTAGGACATAGCAGCTTGTGTGAAGGCAGATTTAAAGGCCAGGCCGTCAATTAGAAATCCACAGTCTTGCTGTCTAATCGCTCTTTGTATAGCTTCTTTTAGCAAGATAAAAAGACCATCAACACGGAAAATGAGACTTGCCAAACAATCTCAGCACTTCCCCTAGGCCACAAATGCTCAATACTGTCAGGCACAGCATTTCTGAGATCCTGTAAAATTGGGAAGGATTACATAGCATCTTCTGTGGTTGGTTGTTGCTATCTGCAATGCTGATTTAAGGCAACAGACATCAGCAATGAGCAGTTAAGTACTGAAACATCATTCCTGGAAATGACAAGTTTAAAATCAAAGTGACAGACTTGAAATATGCAAAGGCTTTTTTTCTTTTTTTTTTGTGAGGATAGAATGAACACTGAACATAAAAGTCAACATAGGATTTAATAAAAATTAAAATCTACTGTTTTCGAAAATATACCATTAAGGAACTATAAAAATAAGCCACAGACTGGGAGGAAATATTTGCCCTATATATCTGTCAAAGGACTTGTCTCCTACTTTATTAAAATTTTACCTCAATAAAATTGACATAATACAGACACACACACAAATATGCCTTAGTCGAATATATATATAGTACTCTGCAAACTCAGATACAAGAATCATCTCAGCTCCTGGAATCCAGCTCTTCCTAATGCCATCTAACAGCTGTGATAAAACTGGCTTGGTTACTCCAAAATAAATGAACAGAACCTCCATTACCTAGGGCACAGTGTCAAGGAGGCTAACAAAATTGGAGTTGGAATCTCAGAAAAAGAGAATGACATAGAAAAGACAACCAAAGAAATATCAATTGAAAATTTTGTAATTGTGACTCAAAAAAGCCAACAGACCTAAGAGGTTTGGTGAACTCCAAACTAGATAGAGGTAAGGAAAGCCATACACAGGTACCTTATTCATCCATACCTCACCTCTTGATAAACGTTATATCTGCCTTCTTCACTTGTATATCCGAATGGTAGAAAAAATATACATAACTATTCATTTTGGTGTCATTAGAATTCATTGGAAACAGACTTAGAAAGGTCATCATTGCCCCCCATGACTACCCAGTGAAGATGGTGACTTCACTAAGAAGAGGGGTTAAAGAGAAATCTTAGACTTTTTTTTTTTTTAATTTAGAGAAAGTATACAGTATAGAGCTATAAAACAAACCTTAACATTGAATGTTTAATAATTTAATAAAATTATGTGTGTTTAATCATTTTTAAATTCTCCAAAGACCATGAAAGTACTGCTATAGTTCCAAAAACATGAATCTAAAATTTTACCTCTTCTAGAAATAGAATGATAAATCAATCTGGGTTTAGGTAAAATAGAAAAACATGGCATATCTAACTTTCATCCTTAACACATTGTCTCTAAACCTGATTTTGCTAGTGATTTCTCTGCATGATTTAATTTTCAATGTAACACAGTCACTATTTTTAGTGCTTTAAAAACAATACTGTAATTTTATTTTATATCTCACTTAGAAAAAAATAGAGTATTTGGTAGTACAATGATAAAAGCGCAAATATCATTTTGAGGTCTAAGTTTGAAATGTAAAAAGAGATGCTCGATTTAACTGAAATCACTCACCTACAAGACAGCATCAAAGTTGTGATTAGATTTGATAAGCAAACATATCCGATCACACAGCCCAAAGCAACAGCATTCAAGAGCATTTAATGTACCAATACTAATTTTGCTTCTAAGAGTGGTATTGGAACTCACCTTCAAGATGACTTACAATACTAAGCACAACATGAATAAAAACTGTGAGGTGTCCAAATGAAAATCTAATGGGATCTCAGAAACCATTCAAAATTCTTCCATAAGAAGAATTGAAAGCTAACAGCATAGGAACTCAAGGGGCCAGTATTAGTGTGGGGAAAAAATACAAAGGTGCAAAGGCGAATAGAAATTAAGTTCCCTAAGGATTGTTGAGGGTCAATACAGAGAAACCAAGTCCATAGTTCAAGAGCAGAAGAAAAAAAATCGAGAAAAATGTTATCTGAAAACAAGTTGAAATAAAAGAAACCAGGTGGGAAGCAAACATGGGAAGGTTAAACTTTCACTACTACTTAGCATGAAACAAGTTACAAGAGCGCATTATTTTTACTGGAATCACAAACACTTGCCATATAAGCTATAAAATCAGAGATTAATAAAGAAATATGTTGCCTAAAGAAGCCAGACACAAAAGAATACCTACTATACGTTTTGGTATATACAAATTTTTTAACAAATAAAAGGCTAATAAATGGGAAGATAAATCTGAATTTTTTGTAACCTATGTGGAGTGGGGTTCTGCCAAAAGGGGGGATCCTGAAAGGAACATTCTGAGGGGAAGGGAATGCTCAATCTTGAACAGGCTGGCGCTGGTCTGCATGTGTGATTTATCAAAACTCATTAAATTGGACAATTTAATATGTGAGCATCAGTATATATAAATTTAACTTTAGGAAAAAAAACATGGGGAGATTTTAGGTATCTACAATTGAAAGAATTTTAATAGTTGTTTTGGCATAAAGTCAGCTCTAGGCATTCTCCAACCTGGCAATACCACATTTTGATTACTGTATTTCATTTTAGACACAAACTTATAATGCATACCAGCATATACATTTGTAGAGGATTATGGAAAAGGAGGATGGTTCTTAAACTGTCATTGTAGAAGAAAATAAATTAGTGAAAATACTTAGTATGGAAAATAGAATATACCTTAACAAGGGTCTAGTAAATGTTTTCAAACAATGAAAGAATAGTCACATGGAGCCACTGGATTAGTTAGTTATGTAGGAGACTAAGAAACAAGGGTCTATTGATGGAGCTTAAAGCATGACAAGTTTTTTATGGATGCAAATATGAAATCCATCTAAATGTAATATTTTAGAATACAATCTGTATTCAAGGGCAGAGAATGAATCTGCTTTGTTTGTTTGTTTGTTTTGTTTTTGCTGCACTAAAAGCATATCTTAGCTTTATTAAAGATCCTGCACTGCAGTCAACATAAAAACACAAAAGTCTCATCAGTTTAATAACAATTAAAAAAACCCCCTCAAAATGGATAACTTAGAGGGAAGGGAAGAAGCCCCTGGGCGAGGGCCATGGGGAGCATTGCTCACAGAACCAGGCCTGGCCACAGGACCCCCGTACTATTAGTGCTATGAGGTGGGGGCTGGGTATAGCGATTATCCTGTGGTAGCCGCCATTCATCTGGGTCCAGCAAGTACCCTTACTTCTTCTGGGGTGTGCTCAGCTTCTGCATGCCTCACATCTTATCCAACAGGCCAGAGGTGAGGGTCTCAGCTTGTAGCTCCTTGGTCCTGGCAGCCAGGATTCATCACTCTCCATATCCATGAGCGCTGACATCAGTCTCCATCTCTGGGATCTCCTGTTTCTGGCAGTCATAGAGGTGAGTGTGCTGCTCCAGGATCCACTCCTCCAGGGTGAGGTGCTACCGAGCTCCTTGGGGTCTTACTTGACCATGACCTTCCTTCGGTGTCTCACTGGGCCCTGGCCTGCAGCCCCGGAGGCGACTCTGAAAGTATATGTAGGACCCTGGGCAGCTGAAGCTATGTCCCTTGGAAGCCACTGTCGACCATGCGTGCATTGGGCTCCTTCCTGTGCCTTCTCCTAGAGGCCGGCTGGCTGAATGGAATGTTGCAGCTAGATTGAAATATTGTGATTGACATGCTTTGTTCCTTTTAATATGGACGGGTTTTGTTGTTGTTTTGGTATTTCTATACCACTATACTGTGTAATAACAATTTTAATTTCTCTCTGACTCCTAGAAGGTGTACAATTAGTGATATAGGGAAATCAATTTGTTATATAAGAAGTGCAATTTTAATCTCTAAGAAACTCAAATTATATTTTTTTTAAAGAAGAACATTAATTACCATTGTTTTGTGTCCAGTATGACTTATTTATGCATGGAGTTCCAAGAATATTGAGAATATCTCAACATCAGATATCACTCTAGTAAGGCAATTGGAAACTCATTACTGTCAGGACCTGGGGAAATGCTACTGGGATATGTTCTAAATTTTATCTAAACCCATGGCAGAATTAATATATATATTAGTGTCTCTTCTAACTGCCAAATTAATAGACTACTAGTTTAGTAGGAGCACTTTTAACTATATATCCTGATTCCTGGATAAGTGTGTTCTTACCAGTGGTTTAACTGGATTTATCATGAGGGCTGGTGATAGCAGCAGGAAATGGAGCGAGAATTATCTGCTAATATTGGCGCAAAGGACACTGCCATGCCATTCTGTATCAAATCCAGGATACATCTAACATAGCTAGAAACATATTGGAGAGAAACACTTCATAACAAACCAAAGAGGTTGAGAGGAATGTTTACATGTATGGAATCCAAGTGATTGAATTGGGATGAAATGTGTTTTCAGAGCAGAAGTCAGGCTTTCAGGTAAATGCGGAAATCATGACTAGCACCGCCTCAGGGAGGATGTTTTATTAAAAAGTGTCTTCAGCCTATGATGACTCTCTCTTAACAATAATTTAGAATTTCAGCTTTCTAAAATGTTATCAATTCAGAAGAATTCTTGATGTCATTCTGGGTTGTTGGCTGGTACAGATTGTCTTATTTGTCTACAATTCTTCCTGCTCTCCCCATCTTAGCCATGGCTTCCCTGAGGGTGGAGTATACTTTCCTGTCATCTAATTTGGGTTTTTTGTCATGTGAATTGCTTTACACAATGGAATATGAACAAAAATAGCTTCAAGATGAATCTTTAGAGGCTTAGTAAAGTCTTACAGCCTTCACGGAGCTGCTGACCTTGGTCATAAAGAATGCATGCCCAGGAAGCCTTTACGTGGACTCTAGAATGAAGATATTTGCAGCAGACCTAAACTTGACTCAAAGCCAGCAGTGTACTCTAGCTCAGCAGGTAATCCTACCTGAGATTAATCAAGTTGTAGTTTATATACAAATCCATAAGCATGAAATGAGTTATTCTTTTTGTATAAAGCACTGAGATTTTTGACATTGGTTGCTACGCAGCTTTATCACAGCATCTGTGTTATCCAGAGCCCTGAGCCTAACTAAAACATTGCTTGTTTTTAATGACTGGAGGCTTGGATACAATATGATAGCTCAACCAGAGCGGAGATTACTCACTTATTCCATAAATTCTTTTCTGTGTAATTACTGTGAGTTAGACAATGTGCACAAAATTATGAGTAAAAACTGGCATGGTCCATGCTTTTATGTAGCTCGATTTCTGTTTAGGTAGATAATTAGGAATCATAGTATTGCAGATACATACGTCAATTTCCAACTGTTCAAAGGGCTACTAAAAGAGTACCTATATGTGAGGTTTAGTCCTATCAAAAGATAGAGAGCTTCAGTTACAATATCATCATTTCTAGAAGTTAACTGGTGGAAGAAGAGAGAAGAGTATTCTAACACAGGCACAGGGTGTGTTAAATAGGGAAGATCATGGAAAATAGAAAGGAAATAAATTAAGCCAAATTTGGGAGTGTGCAGGAAAGCAGGGAGAACATGATATGAGATGAAGCTGAAAAACTATTTAGGGTCAAATCAAAATGAGCATTTTCAGGGGAATTTGGGATTTTGACTTTCTTCTGAGAGCATTAGGAAGCCATTGAAATGATGGAAGCAGCATGAAAAGCGATAGATTTTGAATTGTAAGGCTTTGAAAGTCACACAAGTGAGAGATTTTGTTAATTTGGACTAATGTGGTGACAGAGGAGATTTAAAAATAGACAATTGAATATATTTATTAGGTAAAATCAAATTAAAGTCCTGCAGTTGATTATAGGAGTAAAGGAAAGTTTGGAGTCAAGTTTCACTCCTACATTTTTGGCTTGAGCTTTTGGATGGAAAGTTAACAATTAATTGGCTTTAATATCTCAAAATGTAGGTCTATGTATAAATTTAATGTTACTGATATTATTTACAAAACAAAAATATATTCATATATGTCTCCAGATTTTATGGTCAGTCTCCTTATACATTCTACATTAAAAGAACCAATGTTTTTTAAAAAATTATTTTGTAAAGGGAATCTTTATTGATCTGTGTACAGAGCATACCAAATAAATTATGGGAGCACTTCACTTCAAAAGTTGCATCCTTAAAGAGGTTCAGGAAAAGCTCAACTTTAAAAGTTCAAAGAAAATAGTAACAATAATAAAAAAAGAGAAGTAAGTACTTTGGATTTCAGGAATTAATTTGGATATCTGCAGTGTTTTCTTTCAAGAGCTCAAAACTGTGTGCAGGGCACAACTCTCAAATATGTATGCAGGGTCAAATCTCACTTTTCTTGGTCTTAGTTTCTACACTTATAAAATCAGATGATTAGACTAAATTAATTCTGACAATTGTCCCAAATTTCCAATCCTAAATGATTATAAAAGGCTGTAATTTCTGATCATATGATTTAGGATAATTATTTCTCTATGGTGGCGTGATAAGAGCAGCACGTCTCTTGGACAATGAATGTCCTTTGGACAGAAGTACTAGCTGGCAATGGCCCTGGGACTCATTCACTAAGATGTACATAGACACATTCTGACTTACAGTTTGTCTTCTCTAGATTCTTGAGGCTAATGGAAGTCTCTCTGTATTCTTGAGTTTGCCACCAACTCTACTCAGTCTTTAGCCAGAGGTTCCATAAATTTGTATGTTCTTAATGGGTATAAGAAAGCTTGTTATATAGTGTGAATATTAAATAAGAAACACTTTAAGAAACTTATTTGGTGCAGTAATTTATATTGCATGATACATTTGAAGGATAGCTTAATTTTCAGATACAGTTTTTTTCTTTTCCGGTTCAAATTCACTCAGTCATTAACTTATTCATCCATTCTATACATATTCATCGAGTGTTTGCTATGTGCCAAGAAAGATTCTAGACTATAGGCCAGAAGAGAAGAAAGGAAAAAAAATTAGATCCATGGAACTTATGTGATGAGTGGAGAAAGGAACTATTGAAATAAACACACATATGTGCATATGTACGAGTACGTAGGTGTGTATGTATTTATATATCAGATATCTCTGTGATAAAATAGAGCAGGGAAAGGAAATAGGGATAATGAAATAGTTGACATATGAATGTGTAGAACACAAGCCCCAATGAGAGAAAGCAGGAAGCACAGTCTACCTGGGTTTGGAGCATAAGCATCATGCTTGGTGCAAAGCAGTGAGGTGAGATAAGCGATAGCCAGGTGAGTGACATGGTGAGAAGGAGATGTGCCAGAGGGATAGAGGATCCAGATTATGGCGGGCTTTGTTGCCCATCATAAGAATTTTAGTTTCTTGTCTGAATGAGGTGCTGTATTAGACAGTCTTAGCAGGAAACAGGTGGCATGGTCTAACAGGGTAACAGAGAAGCATTTATAAACAAATGGAGAAAGATCTAGGTGTCAGATGGAAAATATCTAGCAAAGACAGTTGGCCATCACAGGCTTCTGAACCCAAGTTAAACTGTCAAATTTTTAAAGGATCTTGATTCTATCATTATTTTACATATTATTTATGCCAATTTGTTCATTATGTGATCTATTTTCTTTCCAAATTTCTGTTGGATTCATCTATCTACTCATAGAGGTATGTTAAAGTCTTCCATTACGATTATAGTTTTATGTATTTTTCTTTTAGGTCTATAAAGTTTTGCTTTGTATATTTAAAACTATATTATTGATTACATACAAATTTCTAATTATAATGATTTTTAAATATTTTTGTCATTTTATCTCACATTATGTCTAGTAATTTTGTTTTCTGTAGCATATGCATATTTTGAGGTCAGGATAACTACATTAGTTTTGTTTTAGTTTTTTCATGATATATCATTTTCTATGATTTACTATGATATACTTTCAACATTTTAATGACTTTGTATATAATGTGCATCTCTTGTAAGAGGCACACAATTGAGTTTTGTAGAATACTGCTTGAAGTTTTTAGTTTAATATTAATTAAAGTACTTATGTATTATCATTTTATACACACACACACACACACACAAACATATAAACATGTATATCTTGTTTATTTCCTTAACGGCATTTGTTTCAAGTTCAATTTTCTCTCTTTTACTACTTTCTGTAGAATAGGTAAATATTTTAATTGTTCATTTTTCCTTGGTTGCTTTTTATTTTTCTTGAAGTATTTAATTAATGTATTTTTTAGAGTTTACCTTAATTTATTACAGCATAAGAGAATATTATGTTTACCATTTCCCCACTCATATGAGTGAGCATCAGAAACACATTTCTTCATTTAGCCCCCTAGTTATTTTTGCATTAATTTTTTCACCCCACAATTAATATCATTCGTATAGTGACTAGTGTCAATATTTGCTAATATTTATTCACATATCTACCCTTTCCATTGCTCTTTATTCTTTCCTGAATTTTAAGTTTTTCTCTGGTATCATTTTCCTTCTGCTTGAGGAACTTTCATATTTCTTTTAGAGAAGATTTGCTTGTAATAAAGATTCCCTGGTTTATTTTTATCTTACTTTTATTTCACCTACACTTTTTTATTTTAGCCAAATTCAGACTCAAGATTTCAAGAATAGTACAAATAATTCCTGGATAACTTTAATTATACTACATTTACTTTCTCTCTTTCTCTCCACACACATATAACACACGAGCACACACACACACACACACACACATAATTATACACACATCACACAAACTTGTTACTTTTGAATCATTTAAAGTAAGTTTCAGACATGATTCCCTTTTATGTTGTTTAATTTCTGAATATTTAGAGATTTTCCTCTTATCTTTCTGTTACTGATTTCTAGTTTAATTGCATATGTCTAACAACCTACTTTGTTTAATTTTTAGTATCTTAAATGTGATTTGACTTGTTATGTCATCCATACGTAATCTACTTTGATAGCCTGCCTCTTTCCTTACCTATAACTTGCATATTGTTTTGGTCTAGATGAGAGAGATAACTAATAATATATACATCTAAGTCTTTCTTCTCCTGGAAAACATTCTGACAAGCTTTATGATGGAATTGATCCACAATGATTCAATTCCAGATTTCAGAAAGAATGATCTAGCTTCTTGTGGGTGGGGGTCAGATATATTGTCTTTAAATTTAAGTGTATTAGTTAGGATTCAGTTAGAAAACACATTCACACTAGGTTTTCCAAATACAGGACACTGGTTATACAGGTGACCTGAATATTATAAGTACAGAGGATCCATAATAAAGACAATGAGATGATGAAAATATTAGGAAAAGAATGTTTCCATCTATAGGGCTAAAGGGGTAAAGAGGAAATCCCAGGAGCTGGTGTCAAATGGCAGAAACTGGGAATACATTACGTCTTCCTGGTTGGGCTGAGATCACAGAGGGTAAAGCTGTCTAGTGGAAGATAGATCCATGGAAGAGATTCAGCTGCTCTCAGAAAAAGAAAGGACGAGAAATACACTGTTTCTCCCATCTTCCAACTTTATCTTCTGCTAGAGGATCTCATTGGCTGAAACTTCCTAAAAGCCAGAATACAGTGGATTATGGGAAATATAATTTTTTTGTCATATAGAGCAGGGCTGGAAAGGGCATGGATCTGAGGGCAAGTAGGTAGATAATCAGAATACTGTGGATGAATGCTACTGTGTTTTGTTTAATTAGAGAAAAACTAAGAAACAAAAGAATAAATGTGTCAGCATCAAAATGGTACATGAATTTATCAGTCAGTACATAGTTCCAGTTTTTATTTCAAATTAAGTAATACCTTGTTTGAGATTCCAGAAAAATGTTTCATGTCTCTTATATGAGTTTATGATGCTAAACCACTAATTGTACATCCATTTTATTTAATGTAATAATAGAATTACTTAATGTGCTTGTATAATTTGTTTCTTCTCTAAGTAGTTAGGAATGTAAAGCAATATAAATTTAAAATCAGATGCTTGAAATTATGTGATAAATTAATTGGCATTGCAGGTTTGTTTTCTTACCCAAAATTAACATATAATTTGAGCAACTCAAACCCCAATTGAAGAAGTCAGGCTTGCAACATGTTCTAATTTCCCAGAACCCTTGCTTATAGGGGCAACTCAAAAGGAAAAATTCACCATGAAATACTATCATTTGTGATAATATGGACAGATCTTGAGATTAACATGCTAAGAGAAATAAGTTAGACAGAAAAGGTTGATAACCATATGATTTCACTCATATGTGAGATATAAAACAGAAAGTAACAAATGGACATGACAAACAAATGACAACTCCTAGACACAGACAACAGTTTAGTGGTTACCGGAGGGTAAGGGGGAATAGGAGTGGCAAAAGAAGGAAAAGGGGGTCAAGTATATGGTGACGGAAGAACTGACAATGGAACACACAAAGTAATATGTAGATGATGTATTACAGAACTGTATGCTTGAAACCTATGTAATTTTACTAACCAATGTCATCCCAATAAATTTAATAAAAATTATATTAAGAAAAAAGGAAAAAGTTTACCTTCTTTAGGTAATATCAGCAGCTTGGAACCTCTTGATGCTTGTCACAGAAGGGGACTAATGATTCCTATAAGGGGTGATTTGGACCTGCTCAGTGACATAGAGTCTGTTTTTTAAGTCTTAAACTAGCTTGAATACAGTCTTTAGTCCTTCAATTGTGAAATTAATATGTGCAGGTAAGTATTTCTTTGAGCATATATACCAAGAGAAAAAATCACGTCCAGTTAAGATAAACCTGTTTTTTTTAAGTTTATTTTCTAAAATTAGTTATAGAAAATCAACTCTTGAACATTTGAAATGCCTCATTAACACCTAAAAGAAAGAGAGAAAGAAAAAATGAAAGACCGTTTCTCACAAATGTGGGCATAATGATTAAAAAAAAAAAAATGAGAAGTGACTCTATTGGTAATAGTTTTAGGATTTCATTTGTCATAAATGATACTCATAGAAAGTATCTTTCATAGGGAAAGGGCACACCACAAAAAGAAAATGAATTTTAACAAGTATGTTGTCCAGTGTTTCAAATCAACTGTCTTGACCTACAAGTAGAGTTATAAACTGTCTCTGGTCCTGGTTTGAGGTGTCTCTTAGGAATATCTTGGCCATTGGAGGATTTACTTTCACCAGTCTCGACTTCAGTATTTTCAAAGCATATGAATTTTTAAAAAAGTGTGAAGAGAAAGGAAGAAAATCAATTACTTCCAGCTGAGTTTTCTACTACTTATTTGTAATAGAAAATGTTGATTGAACATATGTCTTTGTGAGACCATTTCTAAATTCTTGCATGTTTTATTTATTTAATTATTTTTAAAAAGCTTACGAAGTCATGAAGCAGTTATGTTTACTATCCCAATTGATAGGGGGAGGGAATTGATGATTAGAGGGTTTACCCATTGTCATCCTGCCAAGAAATGGTGGAGTCTATGTTCAAACCCAAGTCTGTCTGAATCCAGGCCCTGATGATTTGAACATTTTAAAATAATTCTTCAAAGGTTACTATCTGCATTTGTAAGGAAACAGGTTTAACAAGACTAACTTCTAGACTGAAAACCCAGGTATTTATTGGAAGAATTGGAATTGAAATCTAGATATTTGTCTATTCTATGCCATTCCACTCTTAGGAATTGTGATAGACAAGATACTCAACATCCAGCATGTAAGAAACGGAAAGCTTAAATACAGAAGCCTCTGAAAGGAGAAGGACTCTGAAAGGCTAAAAGTGTCCATATAAACACATTCTGCATCTTCAAAGATGGCTCTAACTACCTCACATTCTTGTGAAAGATTAGTTCTGGCCGAAGAGAACTTATTTTCCTCAAAACTCTGAAAACCAAATCTAAATGTCTCAGTGTGTGTAGACCAGCCTCCTTAATATAACAGATTTCTTAGTCTTAAAGTTGAAATACCAAAGGATAGATACATATACTAGTATCATCATCATCACCAATGGCAGAAGCGGCAACAGAACATATTGAGTAGTTACTGTGGGACAGGCACAGTACTTATTGCTTACAAGCATGAGCTCACTTAATCCTTAGGCAATGCTGAAATATCAGAACTAATTATTCTGATTTTGTGGGTGAGGAAATAAGTTTAAAGTTGTTAATGAACATTTCTAAGGTCATATAGCTAGGAAGTGGCAGAGCTGGCATTTGAGTATATGTTGTCGAATTATAATCTCTATACACTTAACTGTTAAGTAATACATATATATTTAACAAAAGCTCAGTATATGGTTGCATATAACTAATTTATTAAATATCATAATTTATATGTAATTAAGCAGCTGGAAATTTTAGTGATATATATGGAGGATACCAACAAAACGTATACACATTTTAAGAAAGGAAAAACCTGTATTAAAATTATAATACAATGAATGATGCTAGCATTCATTTGATTAACGCTGTCTTTTGAGAGAACGTCATACTACACATTGCTACCATAATTCAATTCAACTTCAAAAAGTAATACATAGATAACATCGCTTAAAATGTGTATACAGTTTTTGGCAGCCCCTAGTGCCAAATTTATATATATAAATTTATATATATATATATATATATATATATATATATATATATATATATATATATATATAGAGAGAGAGAGAGAGAGAGAGAGAGAGAGAGAGAGAGAGAATAATCCAACTTTCTGTAATGAGGTGAGGACTCCAAGATCATGTAATGATAATTGTTTCTCTACTATTCAGTGACTAATACCCATAAATTGTAAACTAGTTCAAAATATGGTTGAATATTTCTCTAAATACAACAGTATTTTACAAAAGTTTTATTATTGTTTGTTTCAAGAGTATTTCCCTTTGCAATATTAAAGGCTCTCATTTATTATGTAAATTGTCACTTGAAAATGTTTTTGTTTTTTTTTTCCTGAGTTCTCTGCTGTTGTATATATTAGCCTCCTTTTAAAATAAAATAATAACCATGAAACAACCATCTTTCAGTCATTGAGGAATTTTGGATAATATGTCTATAATATTTCAGGATGGCAAAACGCCTTTAAAAGCCAACAAAATTTATATCTAACTTATCAAAAGTGAAACCAGGGGGTAGAGTATATTGCTCTACAGTGAAATTCATTTCGATTCAATTATTTGCGTTTCCTATGACCATTATACCTGTCAACCATGTTCATACAAAATTGCTGAAGGTCAGTGCCTCTAATATTAAGTTCTGTCACACAGAGCCTGAATTAAGTGACTGCAGAAGAAGTTGACAGATCGTGAATACGAATAAGTTGCTGTTCTGCCAATAAGAGTTAATACTGATGACTAAAGTACTGTCACTCGTCACTGCTGAGTTGAGGTCATGTTCTAATGACACTCCCCATGGCAGTCAAAAAGATCTTCTGGTACAAATCACAACACATATTCACATATCATATCAATGGTATTGAAAACAATGGATATGTTTCCATTGCAGATCAACTGTCAAATAATGATGGGAATATTTGCAGGCTAAAAGTGTCATATTCAACAGGAAGATAATAATTCCATGTAGCCCTCTCTTTTTCGTTATCACAAAGTCTATTGTATTTTATTAAGTGTGGGTTTTTACCATAATCATTACCATTAGTTTCTGAAATGGTATCTACACAGGCCAGCTTTCTTAAACTGTTTTGACATTTTGAAAGCCCCTAATCATTTTTTCCTCATCTTATTAAACCTGTAGCCTAGATAGCTAGCTATTCTCTGCCCTGCTAGGGCATGTGATATAGTCATTTGTATCGAATAGGTTTTAAATGTCCTAGGTAGTGTTTGTGTTAAAATACAGCCTAACCTTTTCTATGTTCTATTTGAAAGGAGGGGCCTGACACAGAGAGTTCAGATTGAGCTAAATTCTGACTTATCACATGTAAATATCAGAGTAGGAAAAAAAAAAAGTCTCCTTTTTGGTGATAGGAGTAATCAAATCAGGAAAAGTAGGCTCATTCTCAAATGGATCAGCTCCAAGATGATTTTCTTAGATAATGTTTGTTTCTAGGTATAAAATCATCTGCGGATGTGGTTTCTCTGTCTTGGATGTCAAGGAAGGAAGTAGAAAGGAAAAAGAGCAAGAAGATCCCTCTGATTTAACTTTGGGGTTCCCTGTCTTAATGGGCATTCCTTGCTGAACAGGAGATTTGTAGATGAGGAAAACTGAAGTCCATCTCTTTCCTTTTCCCGAGCTTCGGCCATACATACCGCCAAACCAATGACGTGCAAGACCTCCCTGACAAACACATTGCAGTTCCTGGAATATAAATTAGAAATGGTATGTCCCTACATGAAGGCATGTAGTGAATTTATCCTTAACTTCTACAGTTTATTTATCCAGTGCTTTTGTTCTAAATCAAATTCAGTACTGTGGATGTCATACAGGTTTATAAAAGTATGTATTCCACAGCCAAAAATGGTTCTTCTGAAATAGGCACAGTCTATTACTTGAGACCTTAATCACGTAATATACTTTTTGATTATTTTCTAAATTAAATATTTGGAAACATCTAACTTCTTCACACTTTCACAGTGCATGTTATCATTTCTTTTGTTTATTTT
The DNA here is from genome assembly GCF_057876585.1 of Rhinolophus sinicus. NCBI lineage: Eukaryota > Metazoa > Chordata > Mammalia > Chiroptera > Rhinolophidae > Rhinolophus > Rhinolophus sinicus. The sequence continues at coordinate 167,120,242 of NC_142502.1, forward strand.
TTTGTGACTGTTGAAGAAATGTCTGTGTTAGATAATATGGCATGGATTGATAACTCGTTCCACATCCCGTTTAATTTCTGTCTAAATAGTATATGGAACTCAATAAGGGCAGCCTTGAAAATTCATTCTTAAGTTGGTTGTCTGGAAGTTAGAGTAAATTTTTCTATATAATCAATGATGTAATACATTGTGGTTCTCCGATGAGATTTTCAGTTCTATACCCAGGGATCAGTGACATTAATATGTATAAGAGAATGAAAAAAGAGAGAGATTAACTTTACCTAGAATAAATAAGAATTTTGAAGACAGAGAACTGCGATTTTGATACCATGTTTCCCTGAAAATACGACCTAGTTGGACCATCAGCTCTAATGCGTCTTTTGGAGCAAAAATTAATATAAGACCTGGTATTATATTATATTATATTATATTATATTATATTATATTATATTATATTATATTATACTATAGACCTGGTCTTATATTATATTAAAATTAGACCAGGTCTTATATTAATTTTGCTCGAAAAGATGCGTTAGAGCTGATGGTCCGGCTAGGTCTTATTTTTGGGGAAACGGAGTACTTGATTCTCTTCCTTTAAGGATTGTACCCTCACCTCTTCAAATCCATTTTCCCAGACCCCTGTGTACTGCCTGGGCCTGCCCTGTACCAGCCCACTCTCCTGCATTATGCTCCCCACTCCAATTTGAAATTCTTGCCCTCCTTATTCATAAGATTTTGTCTTTCTAAGAAGAATAATTCAGCAAAGGGAATGAAAGAGGTCAGATTCATTTCAGTAGGCTGTGAAGGACTCTTTGATATAAGCTGCTTTAAAGAAGAGACTATATCCTCTTATTCTTTTATTGTCTTCTACTGCTTAGGATACTACTTAGACATTAGCTAACATGTACTCAATAATGTTTTTAATAGATGATAATAGTTTCTATTAATTCTATATCTAATAATATGCATTAAATTCAAATAATATCAAAAACAACAATGATGTTTTTACAGATTCTTGCCTTAAACTGTCTTTTCCTTTATAAAGAGGTTGATTTAAGGGGAATGACAGATGTTGAGCACCTATTATGTCCTAGGCACTTCAGATGTTTTATATAAATTTTCACAAGTTAAAGCAAAATTTATGGAGTAAATATCATCCTACTTTTTAGATCAGAAAACTAAAGCTTCATGAGTTCACAACACCAGCCTAAGATGGTCTCTATTAGAGCAGGTATTTAAACCCAGTTCTGTCTGAATTCCAATCCTATACTCTTTCTGTTAAAATAAGCTGAAAGAGGAAATGTTTTATTAGCTGAAATCATGGTAAATATAGGAAAATAAAATTGAGATTTCAGGAAATGTGGCAGGAGCATGTTATTGAGGGTTTTTATTTTATTTGTGGTAGAACCACTCAGGTCTTCAAACTTACTTGACAGTCTGCTCCTGGGTTTATAGCTTCTTTGCTATCTTCCTTTCTAGCTGAAGCTTTATATTTTCCAAAAGACCTATGCTCTCTGAGGATAGGCACTGGCGCCACCCATTTCTCTACCTATGAAGTTTTGCACCTAACCTCTCACTAATACTTAGTAATTTTTTTTTGAATGAATAAATGAATGAGCATTCTTCAAGCCATCGACTCTCCATTCTTAACTTGGAAAAGAGTACAATCTTTATTGATATATACATACATCAGCTTATATTTTTATGTCTTTTCATGCACTACCCTAAAATATTTCCTTCCTTTAATGTGTACTTAGATATTTACAAATGCTAGTTAACACTTTACATATATGACAAACCTACGGCTTTTGATGATAAGAGAAATCACCAACCTAATTTTCTATGCTTTGTGAACAAAAAAATGCAAATTGCTCAAAAGCAGTTTCTTTGTAGTGGAAGAATAGTAGAAATTTAAGCAGTTTATTGGTGATTTGCATCAAGCCAGGCAGCTAATAAGAATAGTTCATACACTTTTTGTATTAACAGAAAAGAATGAAGGGCTCGCAGCAGAAATTATTCTGACACTTGACTCTGAAAACATAGGTTGGGATTTGGCTGCATGGTTCTGAATCATGTGCAGAAATCAAACACTCCATTCATCCTCTTCCCGGGGGATCATCTAAATGCAGTAAGTTAGCATCACCTTATGTATGGCTTTTCAGACAAATTAAGAAGAATGACACCAACATCATTTGATTGCCTTCTGATTTGGCTCTTAAACAGAGAAGGTCTGTCTTATAAAAGAATGAATTGAAACCAAAGTTTAACCATTAAGAGCTTTAACTACTAAGTCAGTCTCTCTTTGATACATTTTCGATCTAGAAGACAAATGTATTACTTCCTAGTATTTTAGGTTAAATGAATTCTTCTCCTGGGTTAACTTTGGTCTGTGTGACTAAAATGTGGTGTTGAAAGAAATACAAATAAATCTCATGATTTAACTTAGGTAGGAAGTAGGGTCATATGTCTCTCAATTTCATCTATCTTTTCATTTATTTTTTTCAGAATTATTGTTATTTTGTCAAGTTTGAATAGATTATGGTGCCAAATATCAATGGATTGATATAACTAAAGTGTATATTTTGCTCAAATTACATGAACACCATGATTCAGCAAATTCACTCAGAGACCCAATCATCATAGCAGTCAGTGGGAAAGAAATGCAGTAAATCCAAATCATGCACTGACTCTTAACCCTCTGTACAGAAGTGAGATACCTGTTTTAATCTCCCATATTGTTGTCCAAAGCAATTCTCATTACCATGCCTAACTTCAAAATCAATTGAAAAGTGCAACCTACAATTGAAAATGTGCATGGGAAATCAGAGCTCCAGAAATGTTTGACGATCAGCACCAGTGACTATCACATACAAACTTTCTTTTCTCTCCCAGAACCACAGAGGTTGAGCTCTCATACCCTCACGTGAGAAAGGCTGAGGTCAAAGTGAACTCAGCTATTTTCTTGCTACAGAATCTTGAACAAGTTTCTAAACCTCTTCATGCCTGCTTTTTTCCTTTGTAAATGATGCTAAGCAATGAATGCTTCCTCCATCATAGGCAAATTTCCAATTTTTTGACAATGGGCTGTTTCTGAGCCTTTTTTTTTTCTATTCCATTTATTATTTCTTTGCCAACAGTCCACCATCTTAATTAGTTTAGCTTTATAGCAAAATTTGATATCTGGAAGGCAAGATAGATAAAGCTTTATCTTCAGAATTGCATTGATTTCAGCCTTTTCTATGTGAATTTTATAAACCATTTGTAAAGTTTTAGGAAAAGGTGTTCAAGTTTACATTGAAATTAAATATTAGGGAACAAATGACCATTTTATGAGATTGAGTCTTTCTATCCACTAGCTCTAATATATTTCACAGATTGTTCAGTTCTAAATATTTCCTAATTAGCATTATGCTTACTTTATTCATTATTTAGCAGTGTTTTCTTTAAACTTCCAAAATCACATTTTATAATTTGTGTCATATTGTTTTTAATTTTACTGATTTGTATTTAAAGAAAATTATAGTATATTATTGATTTTTTGTTATTTATTACTTTATGGCCAGTATATAGTTGGTTTTTAAATAGGTCATTGGTTGAAGGATTCTATATATGTACATTTAAATGAATGTGTCGTTCTAATCTTCTGTGTCATTATTTTAATCATTCATCATCACCTTTTTTTGGTCTTAATTAAGATTTACATACTGAGATAGCTACCTTAAAATTCTTCTAATATGATATAGTTGTCTTAATTTCTGTGTATAATTTCATCATTTTTGCTTTAAATATTTTGCAGCTTTTTCTCATGTGTTACCCATTCATTCAGAATTAGTATGTATTTTTGGCAAATTGCTTGTCATTGATATATAGTGGCTCCTTTTGTCCTTATTAATGATTTTAATTTTCAGGATATTTTTCTCATATTAAAACAGCTACTCTACGTTTTTGTTTTATTTTCTTTATTATTTTCTAGTACATTTTCCTTCCATTTACTTTTAAACTCTTCATTGTTGTATTTTAGGTATGTCTCATAAAACACATTTGAGTATTATCGTTGTTTTGTTGTATAATGTGAGAGTCCCTCTCTCCTTAATAGATGAGCTGATACACTCTGTACTTATTTTGGTTATGGATATATTTCTACCATATCTTGGTCAATATTTTTTCCATATTTACCATATTGATATATGAACATCCACTATAGTTACTTTTAACCCCAATTAATAATCTGTCATTTTCCCCCCTTCGGAGTGATTGATTGATTGATTTTGGATTTACAAGGTAGTACTGATTATGCCTGAACACACCACCTCCTTGTCTACATATCTGAGAGAAATCTTGGGTAAACACTGAGAACTGCCAGGTTCAAATTTGTACATCTTCAATTTATGTAGCAATCATTAAACTGACAAAAATAGTTATACTTGTTAAAAATCTACCATCAGTTATTATGTTAACTTATCCCAAATTTTCTCATTAATAAAGTGGATCCAAGTAAGGTGTTAAAATTCACACTACAAATTTAGGGTTTGAACACAAATTATTAATTTCTCCAAGAATCATCCTTTCCCCAAATGTCTTGAAAGTGTTCTGATTCTTCAGTATCTGAAGATTTTTTGATTCCTCATTGTTTGCCAAAATGTTGGCTTTCCAGTAGGCTTAGCCCTCTTCAGTATTTGTCCTTTTTAGTACTATCTCATGTCTAGCTTCTGCCACTGATGATTTTCAATGTTGCTATGATTTTTGTGATAGGCCATTGAGTGCAATTTATACACTGGTACTGGCCTAACCTATAACAACTCCATCATTGCTTCACCTTGTCCAATATTATCAATCTGTGGCTATCATTGCCATACGATTGTTTTTTTTAAACAGAAACGTAAAATAAACTGACAGTGTAATCTAGTACGTAAATCACTTGAGTGCACTCAGTTTGTTTTAGTAGAAGTACAGATAACAGAACATACAGAACATAAAACTATTACCTTTGTGTTTCACATCAGTCAATCTACATAAAGTAGTATTGTGTTAAATTCTGAGTGACACATTTTAAAAGAGGAATTGACAAATGAGAGAGTATAGTGAGGGGCAACCAAATAGTGAACTTATGGAAATGTTGTATAAGGGATGTACAGTGGGAGAAAAGACAAGGGGGGGGGGAGAGAGAGAGAGAGAGAGAGAGAGAGAGAGAGAGAGAGAGAGAGAGAGAGAGAGAGAGAGAGAGAGAGAGAGAGAGAGAGAGAGAGAGAGAGAGAGAGAGAGAGAGAGAGAGAATCCTAGAAACTTTCTCTCCAGAGAAAAGAGGTCTTAGTGGAAATATGACAGATGTCTTCAAATATTTGAAGCACTGTCAAGGGACAGAGAACGAGCATAGAATTATTCTTTGTCACTGTTGAGGGCAGCATCAGGATTATCGTGCTACTTGGACATGGCTCTCAGCCCATTACAAGGAAGATATTGATCATAGTCATAATCATCCAACAAAGGAACCATCTGCCTTGAGACGTAAATCCCCTGAATTCTTCGTGCAATAATATATGACAGGTCACTAGAGGGAGCAGGATCTTTCACTGTCTTCAAAATATCTATGTTCCAAATACCCTACATACGGAAAAAAAAGTTATTTTAATATGTGTAACTTGAGTAAAAAACAGATCCTTCCTTAGTAAGTATTAAAAGTCCTACTATAAAATAACATTGTAACTTGAAATATTTTATATATTTAATGTCTTCTCAAATGCTTTGACTTAGTAGTTTATTTATTATAAAAATATTTAAAATTGTTCCCTGAATTCAGTACTTTGTATAGTAATTAATTATAACTTTAAGATAAAATATACTTCATTCAGAAACACAATTAACCACATTCTAATAATAGAATACAGCAATGACAGTCAATAAAATTCAATATAAGATGTAGAACACACAACCCTTTAGCATCTAATATTGTTGATTACATTAGTAAGGCCTATAAGCTTCATGCCAGTTATTTCGGCATTGTGATACTATCCACTAAATTTGATTTGATTACATTTCAAATATAAATGTTCACATTAAGTAAAAAATGAAAGTTATTTGCAACATTCTAAATTTTTTTGTCATCTGTAGAGGTTTTATAAACCTCCACATTATAAATTATAAATTATTAATAGAAATATTTGTGGCAAGTCCACCTCATTATTTGAAAATTGCTAAAGCTTGTTTTCTTCCATTCAACCACTTTGTACAAAAACTCACGCTTACTTACATTTCTCCTTATATTGTGAGCTTTTCCCTACCTTAATCAAATGTATGTATTTTTTTCATTCACGTAATAAGCTTTTTTTTTTTTCTTTTTGGTAGTTAGATCTTAGTGGGAAAAATACACTTAAAAATAAACACTCAATTTACTCAAAATAACAGGTTGCAAAGCATATCTTATTAAGTCTGTGGATGTTATAATTACAGCAAGACTTCAAGGTTAGAACAACTCTCTACTACCAAATTTTATAGGCAACATTTTCATAAGACCTTTCTGTGACAGGACAAAATTTAATGGAGGTTATATTTATCAGATATAAAATAGACAAAAATTGTATGTATGAAAAATTTCTAAGCAAGAGACTTACCTTGAATTTTAATAAAATTGACACATAGCTATTGTTACTTTGCTAATTCATCAACACTGATTATTGGGAATCTAGTCTGATAGGAAAGAGAAAGATTAATTGGTTTTTAAATCACTGATCTAAGATCTTGCTATGTACTAACTTCAAAAATTAGCTGCTGTGAAAGTAGAGAAATTACTGGAGTAAAAAGGACATATTGAATAATCAAATTATACACTTGATTCTAGCTCATAAAATAAGGAAAATATGAAATAACTAGAGATCTTTTTAGGAAAGTAGATCTTATCCATTAGTTTAGTTCTTTTACTACAATATTTCATGGAGTAAAAATTATATATATGTATATAATTTTGTTCTATTTGTGTTTTCTTCTTTTCCCTATATTTCTGCCTGACTTTGGATTAATTGTACATTATGTGTTATTCCATTTAACTCCACATTAGTTTATTAATTATACCTCTTTTCCTACTTTTTAGTGGTTTCCTTGGACTTTGCAATATAATTTATCTTCAGATAATACTATAGCAATTCATGATTAATATAATTGCTTTACAATATATCTAAATTCTTCCATTCTATTGTCATATATTTAATTTTTATACATATTAAAAATCTTGCAACAGATAGCTAGTTTTTCTGGTTTTGATGATTATCTTTTAGAGTAATGAAAGTAGTGAAAAATATATTTATATTTATATTAACTTTTACTCTATTTAACATCGGAAGAATTCATTAAATCCATTTCTGAACTTCCTCTTTTCTTTGTGGAGATTCAAATATTGATCTGGTTATCACTTTATGGTTGCTTTTTTTTTTTGAGAACTTTTAACAATAATTTTAGCATGATTATTGGCCGTGAATTCTCTCATCACTTGTGTTTTCTAAAAAGTGTTTATTTGATCTCATTTAAACATATTTTTACTGGGTTTGGAATCCAGTAAACAGTTTTTTTCTTTCTTTCTGGTTTTAACAGGTGTCATATATTTTCTTGGAGTTCACATATTTTCTGAGGGTGCATCTGCTGTAATTCTTAGTTTAGTACTTCTCTACATAACATGTTTATTTCCTCCTGTGCAAGTTTTCAAAATCTTTCCTTTATCTTTGATTTATAGCAATTTAAATATGACACATCAAGATGCATTTTATTTTTTCTTTTTGCTGTTCTTAGAGTTTCTTTGTTTTGTGGTTTGACAGCTTTTACTATTTCAGAAAATTCCTGTGCACTATGTTTTGTCTGCCTTATTCTGCCACTGTTTTTCCTCTGGAGCTCCAATTAATCCTGTGTTCTGCCATTTGATATTGTCCCTGAGTCAATAACTCTTAGTTTCTTTGTGTTTTTGTTGTTGTTTCCTTTAGGTTCAACTTTGTTGATTTCTTTGAATTAATTTTTGTGCTCACTGATGTCTTCTTAAATCTACTGATGGATACATCAATGAAATTCTTCATGTCTGATACCATGATTTTATATTTCTAGTATTTCAATTTGATTCCATCATCTCTTTGTTGAAAATCTCTATCTGCTAGTTCAAGCCACCTACCCTTTCCACTATATGGTTTAACAAATCATAACATAGTTATTTTAAAGTCCTTTGCTTACATCTTAGAGTATGGTTTTGCTGATTTTTTTGTTTTTTGACAACGGTTTGCTTTCCTTGATATTTTCGTGTGTCTTTAATCTTTATTGAATGTTGGACATCATATGGAAAACAGTTTTAAGTAGTATTCGTATTTAGAAATTAAAGTGTCTCTTTTTTTTTGTCAAGGTATTAGTTGACAGTCTCATTAGGAGCTGAGCTAGGCTTTAGGTTTGTAATTTCTATGGTTACAGTTAGGACATGTATAAAATTTAAACCCAATTTTTTTTGTAAATCTGCCCCCTTCAATTATTCTTGTTAAATATTCAAGAGACTAAGGACTGGCCATTAAAATTAGATATAAGGAATTTTTCCTTAAAATATAGGTGCTTCTTTTTTTCTCCTGTTAGTTGGAACTTGGGTTTTGTGGCTGGAGCTCTGGCAGTCATCTTGTTGTTGAGTTTCAAAGACACTTGTGTTGAACTGGATGAAGTCTGGAAAGGAAAAGAAAGTGTGTGTGTGTGTGTGTGTGTGTGTGTGTGTGTGTGTGTTTTCATTAATCACACTTGGCAATATCATCTTCATATATCTAACATTGGAAGAATTCATTAATTTACAGAAGTACATTGTTGTTGCTTTGTCTTGAGAAGAGGTATTGACTGACTTTCTTCATTTCCATTATTAGAATTTATCATATTAGACAAATATTGTACATGATTAATATTATCCTGACGTTTTTGATCCTTTGAATTCTTGCTGAATTCTGGAAAATTTTCTTACCTTTATTTTTAACATTCCTACTTTGAACTTCTCTGTATCTGTTTTTCTTATTCTGCATATCAGTAGGATTGTTTTGCCTTTAGGCAACCATATTTTTTCCATGAACTCTTTCTAATTATACAGTTTTAAATCTATCTTTTCTAATTTAATGAATGAAATATCTTCCGATAAAATAAAAGCTATCAGTTTCCCTGTGACGTAAGCTGATGGATCTAAGAAAAGCTGTTTATATTTAGTTTGTTAAGCTTTTTTTAATTCTCATGATATAAGAATGATAACCCCTAAACTCTTTATACATTCTAGTGGAAACTGTAAGTCCAAATTTATATATATATATTTTTCTTTTTAACTTAAAACATAATGATTCAGCACAGTTGAAAATAATGGAATAAGAAAATACATAGCAGACAAATTCATAATAACCAAAGAGAGTGCTAATATAGCCATGCTATTATCAAACAACAGGTGCTAACGCCAGACTCAAAAGATATAAAGCAAAATATGACATTACAAGTAGATTTGGTAAATCCATTTTCATTTATAAAATTTTAACATACCTATCTGAAGTTGATAGACAAAAGCTGGTAAAGAAAGAGAAAATAGAACAGTAAACAAACTTGATCTAATGAATATTTAGACAACCCTATGTCTAAAAATTCCAGAAGAAGCTATTCTAGAATACTATATTTTAACCAAACTAAAGCATATGGAATATTTTTTTAAAAAATCAACCTTATACTTTCCAAAGAGAAAGCCTCAACAAATAAAAAAAGATCAATTTCTCATAGACCGTGAAGAAATGAATAAAAAAATGTATATGGTCTTATGGCAGCCATTGTGCTGTGCAGAACTTTACAACTCTCTCCCAAGTTTATTCTCATCTTCACTTTTTAAGACCCTGAGAAGTTCGATGGACAAGAAGTTGGTAGTGATGGAATGAGTTGGGAGGATATCATTATCAAAAGAAGCATTGATTGTGAGTGTTGCCACAGATAATGGATGAGATTCTTAAAGGTCTTCTAAAATCACTGCGAGTTCAACAGGAAGTGGTATTGAATTTCTGTCTTCAACACTGAATAATTTTCTTTTTCTTCACTATAAACATAAACATTGTGGGTTTGTCTAGAGTCCTCCCATATTTTCAGGATGGTTAGATTAAAGTTAGCAAAATTATACAAATCTTATATAATAGTTAAAAGAAGGTTAACAAATTCTGAAACATAATGGGATGAAGATTATCACAGGATGGTCCAGTTTAATAAATGGTAATGAAAGAGGCTTAACATGACGTAAAACAATAAGGAAAAGAGCTGAAATATTGCTAATTTCGAAGAATAAAAAGATTCATTTTTAAAGAGCAAATTTGGCACTAAAGGAAGAGGTCATTATAACTCAATGAGTCATTATTATTATTACTCTTTAAAATTCCTCAACACAGCTCTGTGTTGACAGCCATCAAGTAGTAGATATACCCTTCCCCTTAGACTGGACTTCATGTTTCTATCAGTGCAGTCTGCAATTAGATTAGTCTTTCAGGCAACCACATCACACTGATGGCTTAAATAGAAATCACAGGCTCAACCACTATTGCATAACTATTGCCAATTGAAGTCTCTTCTGTTAGTTCAGTTTTCAGTTATTTAATTTATGATGGTGGGCTTTAGTTTATTTTTATTAAAATTTATTTTGTTAATTCTACTGCAAACCTCAAATTCATATGGTCCCATAGAGTCCCTGTTATATCCACATGCTTTACAGCTGACCAGGATGTGGGGCTAGAGAGAGGGAGGGAGGGAAGGGGAGAGGGGTAGGAGAGAGAGAAAAAGAGAGAATTTTATACTTATGTTGTTTTGCACACATGTGTGTGCTACTTTCATGGAAAAATATAGGGAATGGTTTTATTATAAAGCAATTTTTCCCTCTAAATGGCTCTGTGGGCCAAGATATATGTGTCAGCGAAATTGCCAATGTAGTGCCTGACTGGGTAACTGTTAAAACTTTTCCTGTGCTATACCCAATGCTGAATTCATGTAACGATTTAAAAAAAATAGGAAAAAAAAGAAAGAAAGAAAGAAAGAAAAGAAAGTATCAATTGATTATTTGAAAAAGTCTTTGACTTTTAGTTGCAAATAGAAACACATATTCTGTTTGTTTTTCAATGATGCTTTTCCATGAGTTGCCTTGTGAAAATCCCCCTGAATGTAGTGGAGGTGCCCTATTCAGGGACCTTTAAGATCTAATATGTTTCAGTCACTTGAAATAAAGAAGGCATTTCTATCCGCTTCACATTATCACTTTAAGTTTAGGCAGAGCCTACTCAGAGTACAGCATATGTTGATAGGAAATTGGAAGATGAGAGATATTGCCATTGGCGGGGGGGGGGGGGGGGGTTACATCATAAGAAAGGAAATAGAAAATAGCAAAGTTTTCTGGGTATGTTGACAATGATATAGTTACCACGTTGGTAACTTGACCTCAAAGTCAGCAGTACTTTGATATTTATCAAGAATGCCCCGAATTCCTTTATGAGGGACACCTATCAGTTATTTTGGGTTGCTCTAAATCAGCAGTTGTCAGCCATACATTGGCAATATCCGGAGACATTTTTTATTGTCTCACTGCAAGTGGAAGATTCAGCTGCTACAAGGGTCACTTACTAGAGTCCAGGGAAGCTGCTAAATATCCAGCAATGAACAGGTTAACCCCTCACAACAACAAAAACAACAAAATATCTGGCCCCAAATGTTAACAGTACGTGTTTAAAGAGAGGCTGATCTAAATACAAATTCTTATTTTTAACTTTTCTTTTTTTCTGCATATGTTACTGCCTTCAGAAACCAAATAAGACTGTAAAGCATTTTTTGAGAATGATTATTAAGAATTATGTCCACAGTTATGAAGTATCACTGTTCTAATCAAAGTCATTTAGACTATTAGTCCATTACATAAAGCATTATCACAGTTAGATTTTCAATATTTTGAGAACAAACATAATGGGATGTATCCTCAAATTGAACTTGACTGAGAATTTCTTAATTATTTCAGTAACTTACTGAATCATTTTGTGTACAACACTGTATTCTCATGTGTGTATTTTATATACTCAGTTGCAATTTGCATATATTGTGATTCTTTCATTGGCCAGTAAAGGTGTTGTTTTTAAGTGTACTGCCTCAGTTAATTCTCAAAATAGCTATATAAGGTAGAATTATTTCTGTGAACATTTCTGGAATAAGAAAACTGAATATATAGAGCTAGATGATTTGTACATCTATATGATTAATACATTTCAAAGCCATGATTCAAATTCTAGTCTACTGAATTGAAGGTAACTCTCTTTTCACTTTTAGAGACCAGTGCTGGAAACAATGGTACCCGAACTTAACAATACGGAAAGTGAGGGTTCCCAAGTTAATCAGGCCTGATCAAATGGAAATGACTTTACTAATTAATTCAGTGTGGATTCAGAGAGAAGGGGGAAGGAAGCAAAGAGGGGAGAGAAGAAAATAAGAGGGAGAGTCTTACTATGCTAGCCACATGTTATAGGAGGATAAAAAAAAGGGAACACCAAAGAGTGGGTGAGTGTATGTGTATAAGTGAGATGGGAGCCAGACCTAGTGCCTAAGCATTACTTCCAAACATACCAAAAAGTAAATAGTGACTCCATTCATTATTAATTGTGGTGTGTTCATATTATAGAATTTGAAAATAAGATAAATCATTTCTCACGGGTTAGAGTAGAGGGAAGGTAGGATTAACTACAAGAATTTCAAGAACTCCCTGTATTACCCAAGCAGAGAAGCCATGTAGGATTTTCAAAGAGAGAATAGCACATGCAAACCCACAGAAGCAATACTGAACAGGGTGCCATAATGAAAGTGAACTGTAAGATATCTAAATAGTCAACAGTGTAAGGGATAGATGGTGTGAGTTAGATCACAGAGCTTTTTGGGTCAAGGAATTTTGAGGTTACTTTAATGGCAAAGGGGAACCACTTAAAGACTTTATTAAAGGAAGTGATTAATCAGTTGCTCTTTTGAAATCAAGAAGCATAAGATAATGAATAAGTTCTGTATCTCTGAAGTCAGATTTCTGTTTCTGCCGTTTAGAGTATGACCTTAGACAAATGACAACTTTTTCACTTTTAAAGCAGGAATAATACTACTACCTATATCACTGTGTGCGTGCGCGCGCACGCATAATCAACAAGATAACCTATATCATATTGTGCTTGACACCTAGTAAGTTCAGAGTAAATGGTAGATATCATTATCAATACCGCCATGATGCATTTATTTATTTATTTAAATATCACTTTGAGTACATTTCAGAGAAAGCTTTGTAGAATAGCTAGACAGAAATAGAGACCAATTTTAGATGTCCTTGGTGTATACAGATAAGAAATTAAGGCAACTTGCATAGTCAATGATAGAAGGCATTGAATAAATGGATTCAGATTCAGTGATGGTAATTAGAACTGATACATTTTATTGACTATATATAGTCAATAAAATGTATCAGTTCTAATTATATATATATATATATATATATATATATATATATATATATATATATAGTGAATCAAAGGACTACTGTTGTTCTGTATTTGGAAAACTGATTAAATAATATGTTGTTCATTGAATTGGGGGCATAAGAAGAACAGGTTGATGGTAGAATAAGATAAGTTCAATTTCGAACATGTTGAAGGTTCTGTTAGAGAGTGAAACAATATCCTTCAGTGTATAGACTATATGGGCCTACATACATCTCAGAATGGAGAATGAAATTGGACATATAGACTCAACAGTTATCGTTAAATTTATCAGGGGAAAGAGATTTTTCACTCAGTGGAAGGAGATTACTTCTGGAATACCCTTCCTTCAATCCACCTTCTCACTTACAACTGATTATTTGAAAGGAAAAACTAAGTATGCAAGAGTCAGCATTTTTCATTCTCCTTTATTCTGGGTGCCATCCTGTCAACAGAAAGTGTGTGCACTGGAATGTTTTCATGTGTGCTTTGCAGTAAAAATCATGTTTCTAAAGTACAGATCACAGTGGTCCCCTGCTACCAATGAATGGGTGGGTAGGTCCTGTTATACTACGGTTCATTATTGGGAATTTTGCATTTCCAAATATGTAATCCACATTAAAAGACTTGGCTTTGCCCAACATATAAATGTGTTGGTTTTTTATTTCCACCCACTTAAATCTCTGTCTCATCTCTCTATATGATGAAAATTCAGCGGGAGGAAAAGGGTGTCGTTCACTGATTAGACCCTCTTAAGGCTCTAATCCACATGGAGATAGCGGTCAAAACTATTGGTATGAGAGAGGAAAGCTTCCAGAGGAAGTACATTAGAAGAGAAGATGGGAAGGAGGAGTGATGAGAGGTGAGTTAGGTTGAAGAAAAAGAAGAGGAGGATCTAATTCTAAGAGAAATACATATTGAAGAGTCAGGCAGGACTGTAGTATCATGGGAAGAAGAACTCCTGGCAGGATAGACAGATACAAGAGTTCAAAAATCATAGTGTCGCAAGAATGCGTCAAGAGAGAGCACTTCTAAAAGAAAGGATGGGGAGGAGTGGGGATAAATCAATAAAACCAAGTACTGAAGAGTTGTCAAGGAGAAGTCTAAAGCGGTCTTAAGATTTGGTAATTAGGTTGCAATTGGTGATCTCAGAATGAGCTATTTCAATTGGAAATGGAGGTGGGGAAGGGGACGGGCATGCACTAGAACAAGCTGTGTCATTCTTGCTACTATAAGTGTGTGTGCACTTATGTGTGCAGACAGATATATGCATATTTTTATATTCTCCTTCATCTTAATTTTTTACATCAGAGAAAAATTTCCTTAGGAGATTTATTAAAATTATTTTGGGCCAGGATTTTTTTTTTCTTTTAATGTATCAGTAACCTTAATCATGAGTGGTAATTCAGTAACAAACTTTTTGTCAGACATAGAGCTGATTTTTAACAAACCACAAAAATATATTACATAGTACAATCCTATGAGTTAAAAATAAAAATTAAAAAAAATGCTCTGTTGTATTTTATATATTTTTCAGGGATTTTCTTTCCTTAGGAGGGGTAATTTTTGGTCAAAATCTTTATGCAGTTTACTCATACACAGTATATAATACTTTAGGCCTATCTGTTTTTCAAAGATAGGCCTTACTTTAGTCAAACACTGCCAAGGACCATAGACAGGTCAGTTATTCAACCTTCTACTTACATATTTTGAATGATCCATCTGTGTCTTGAGCTGTGTTAAGCTCTGCTAATATTTAAGGCACCAACTTCAAAAATAACAGGTAAAGCAGTGTCCTATTGTCACCTGTGTAACTTATAGCATATAACAGTGAACGTGAATATTTAGTTAGCATCAAAAGTTGAAAAAAGATTAATAGATCCAATAGGCTGTTCTTCTAGAGAGGGTTGTTTCTGGAACACTGAGCTCATGCTTTTTCAAGGAGCACAAGGATAAAATTGTACATGATTGGGCTATAGTTTAATTTATGGGTGAGTCTAAAACAATTTTAGGAGCTTAACACTGCAATAGCCCTTTGGGGTATTAACTCTGTCAGCTGGCTTGCAAATCAGAAAATTGATAGCTCTATTATGAAGGCATGTGAAATATCAAATACATGGACTGGATATAATGCTTAGCTGCTTTATGAGGTGACCAAAAACTGCTGACTGATTTGTTGTCTTAAATCCTGCTGAATGGATCCTTTTAATTGCCTTAAGAATATTCTGCTAAATAATTCAAAAGAACTGAGCCTTAAAGGGACAAAATATATAAATTCAAGTGGATTGTATTTAAATTAGAACATGTTTCTGTGGCAAGGTTTGATATAAAAATGGTTACTTTTTCAACCATACTTAAAAATTAAAACCTGAAAACTTAGTGCAGAGAGAAGAAACAAATGGATTTTTTCTTTTTTTGGCTCATGTATTCCTTGTTTGTCAATCATTCCCATCACATTGAAAGTGTTACCCTGTTTCCTCGAAAATAAGACCTAGCCAGACAATAAGTTCTAATGTGTCTTTTGGAGCAAAAATTAATATAAGACCCTGTCTTATTTTACTGTAAGACCGGGTATAATATAATATAATACAATATAATATAATATAATACTGGATCTTATATTAATTTTTGCTCCAAAAGATGCATTAGAGCTGATTGTCCGGCTAGGTCTTATTTTCGGGAAAACATGGTATTATATTTCTAGTATGTGTTTATTACATTAAAGTATTCGTTCATAGTATATTTTACCCAGTGGCAAGTCAATAACCAAACTGAGCAAATAGAATATATTAATTGAATATGTACTTTGTGCCAGGCATTTTATTAGGTATTCAGTATGTTATGGTAAAGAAAACACAATCCCTGCTTTAAATCAGCTTAAATATCTCATATGCAATGCAGCCACCTTCAAATAAATTTTATTGTGAGGATTTTTAAAGACATTATGTCATATATGACTTTAAACAACTTTTTCAAAAAGAGCTTAAGGCATCTTACATAAATACAAATGGCACATTAATGTAATTAGAGGTAGCAATATATAATGGAAACGAGCATGAGGCTAAAGCACGAAATCCATGTCATAAATTCTTATAATTTCACCAGAGGTGAGAGCTTTAATTAATTCTTCGCTTTCTGATAGCAAATTTAATATTACTTAGGTACTGGTTAAGATACTGTGCTCAGAAATTGGTAGGTAAAATTGATAGCTCCAGAAGTATATTTCAGATACACTTCTCAGTTAAAAAAAGACAATATTTTATCACCTTTAAAAATTCTCTTCAAAATTGCTCCATAAAAATTCTCAGAATCACCTTTTTTTGACTGTATCTATTCACACTCATCATGAGAGATTGACCAGGTGGGAATTATTCTCTGATTTCCTCCATTATATTCCTTCCCACCTCATTCAACCAAAATTGCATGGACACAATTGATCATTGTCCTACCTGGGAGCAATTTTCAGTTCCAATATTTTAAACTCATTCTTTTAGGTTTACTTATAGAATGTGTGAGTGGGTGACTGGGAAAAATAACAGGATCTATTTGGGAATAGCCCTAACTGGTATTTAAAATATTGGGCAAGACTGTCTTCTCTGATGAGGAAGACATGTGGTAAACCCACAGAATTTTCTCTCAAAGGAGAGAAGTATCCATTCTAATCTGTGTTGGCTAGTTATACCTACTTTACAAACTATGTACATACATAGAAAACAAATAAAACAATGGTAAAAAAGGAAATTATCTCAGAAGTTCCCAAGATGATGTATCCTGAAAACATGCCATTATTTACTCCTCCACTCTTTGCTGTCCTCAGGGAATCTTTCAGCCATCTGTGATGACATTTTGTTGAAATTTGTTTCTAAGATAAGAAAGGATTCGTGACTATTCCCTTTTGCACACATTCAGAACTGGATACAATTACTATATTGCTTATATTATAGAACTATGGAATCATTCTTTCCCATTCACTTTTGCCAAGGAAACTTTAATTACTACCCTGTGGAAGAGACATTTTGACTTAAGAGAAATGGGAAGTCACCTATCTTCTCACCATTAGTACATGATGAAAACTTAGGGACGACTTATTCAAATAGCATCAAGGTTAAGGTGCAGAAATCATTGGGGAGAAGAGATTGATATCAGATATCTTTAGATGTTTTGATAGTCTATCTGAGATGCGACATTAGGGACCAAGAATGGGATAGCCTATGATGTTCAATCAAAAAAGATTTTCATAAAATCTTTTCTACCCGCCTTATCTTAGGATCTTCCTTCTTGTTTGAATAATAATGCAAAGTGACTATTTCAAGTATATAAATTCCCTATTTAATACTAACACATAAAGATAAAATTGCCACTATTGGAATAAAATAGTACTCAGCCTATATCATGGGTGGATTGAGTTAATTTTAGCATTAATATATTATGTCTGTTTAATAACATATTTTATATAAATGATGAAGTTATCGCTTTCTGTATTTGGAATTCCTCTTATCATATGGAGTTGTAATTCTTGTCCACGTTTTAATCTCACGTAGCTCACAGATACACATGCTTCTAGTTTCAGCCTTATTCTTATGTCCAGACTACAGGTTTTCCTATCCTATATATTAATAACAATTCATCTTTTCTCTTCATTGTATTTAACAAACCTGTTATTTTATGCTCAGTGATGTGAACATTTGTTCACTGTCTGTCTCTGACCATTACACTAAACTTTCAGAAAATGGAGATTATCAAATACTGATTTCCAGGAATATTCACTTTCAGGGCATGTTCTGGGCCCCTTACCTCTTAATGACCATAGCAAAACCTTGTAATTCTCAATGCCTAGTCAGATTTTCAGTATAAGACCAAATAACTTCCACAGGTGAGAGTAGGCAAATTTCCATGCTGTTGAGGCATTGCTTAGATTATTACAAAACTAAATCTGATAGCATTTAGATCCATTGTGTTTTTTTAAAAAAACAATTATTAACATTTTTATTTCAGCAATTTGAAGCTATTATCCCGTTGTCTCTAACATATATTATTGCTAATGAAAATTTAATGTCTGTTGCTTTGTAAGTGCTCTCTTTTATTTCATACAATTTTGGATATTCTTGATAATCTGCAGTTCAATTGTGGGTTTATTTTATTAATCATCTTTAAGACTGAGTGTGATTTTTTTTAATCAGAAAAAAATTATTACTTTAATAATTTTTTTCTCATTCTTTGTTCTGTGTATATATACTAGGAATATGCTGACATTTCTGGAACTAATCCTGGGTATCTTAAACTTTTCCTATGTTTTTCAATTCTAAGCCTATTTATTTTAACTTTTCTGAAATTTCCTCAGTCATATATTATATATAATATTATTATATTGACCTTCAGCCTTGTTCATTCTCTGATTTTCAGCTTTTCTATTAGAATATTTTAATCTGGGCAAGAACATTTTTAATTACTAATTTTTTAGCCTTTTTATATTTTACAGATGTGATGTGCCATCATTTATAATAATAATAAGTGCCAATATGTAATAACTAATTATATTGCACCAGGAACTATTTTAAGTGGTTTAACTTTATTAATTCCCACATAAACTCTATGAGTTATCCTATTTTTACAGATTCATAAACTGAGGGAGAGAGGGTTAAGTAAAATGCCTAAGGTCACACAGACAGTGAGTAATCTAAAGATTTCTACTTTGTTGATTTACAAAATTGTCTGATCTAATGCCATAGTTTTCCCCTTTTTACTTTATAGATGTTACTAACCCCTTTATAGCTTTACAAATATCAAGTAGTTATTTTAAAGTCCCTCTAAGATTACTCAGATTCCAAGTTCATAAATCCTCCCTCAAAAACTATATATTTAATTTATAGCTGTCTTTTTTTTTTTTTCATTCAACTTCTTCACATGTCCATTGGTTGCATATATTTGTGGTCAGAGAACTCAAATTCCATGGGGTTACATCTCAGAAGTCTCATGTGGATGGTATATATGGATGTCTTCCAGAGCAGTTTCCTGGTCTCCTTTACCTCTTTTTTTACTGGATTAACTAATTCTGAAATAGATTGTATGTGAGATTTTCAGACTTAGGGTTTCTTTGCTATATGGTTTGCATGAAGTTGAACTTCATATTTTATGCTAACGGTTTCAGTTATTCATTCTCCTTAGTTCTATAACACAACTCTAGACCAGCATTTATATACAAGGCCATTATTTCCTGAGATCCAGTTTCAGAGTAGATCCCTGCTCTTCCTACTTTATGTACACAGTCCTTTACTCTCCTTTGTAGACATTTCACCTTCAACTGACAAGTTTTATATCTGGTTATATACTACCTTATGGGTTGCTCAGCTTTGATTCCTGGTTTAGAAAATGGTAATGAGGTGGTTTTTGTTGTTGCTATTATTGTTTTGTTTTTAGGGCACTTGAGCATTTCCCTTCTAGTGTGCCCCCTGTGGACTCAGGGATATATATATTTATATATTTAATGTATATCATCAAGTATATTCTGATTTGGACAAGAAAATCATTTTCCATCCTTTTCAGTCTGACATTCTGACATCTTGGTCAGAAGTTTATTCTTTTCCATTTAAATGTGTTTCACAGTAAATCTTCTCTAGGAACAGATTACCAAAACTTTCCTGGGTGAATGGCTGTGTCTTTGAGCCTTCAATATTTATCTTTCTCTTGACACCAAGAGAAAAGATCTGTTTGTTTTTATATAGGAATTTATGCTTTTTTCTTTGTTATTTTAATTCTAAGAAGGATTCAATTACAACTTATCATGAACAATGGGAATACACAGTGCAATTGCTCATGATTTTACTGTTTCATAGAGATATCAAATACATTTTTCAAAATCTACTTTATTCTCCACTTACTTGGATAGTATGGAAAGAGCAGGATATATTCATAGAAAGGCATGAACAAAATGAATAGCTTTAGTGAAATGTGTGAAGAGAATACTTATCTATTAGAAATTCTATGTGTATTTCTATTGGGCAAGAGAACTTTCTATATACCAGCCTGAATCTGAGCTTTCAATGTCTGAAAAGTATTTCCAGAAGTCATATAATGGCAAAGAGAAAGAGGACATTTTGTCAAATTGTTTCTCTTTAATACCATTTCCCTTTATTCTCATTGGCAATCTGCCAAATATATTACATGTAGAATTAAATAGAATAAAGGATATTATCAATTGATTTCTTTGATTAAGAAGCCTGTTATTAGAAAAGAAGAAATGACAGGACAATTAAGTAATCTCAGAATATTGAGTTACTTCCTGTGTGGCCAAAGCCTGACAATATTTTAATGTTGCAAACTTCCCAGTTTCAAAATAAACTTGTAAATTATTGTGTGCCAATTATACTTAAAATTCATTTTATTGTTAAGACTCTTAGTAAAAACACAAAAGGGATCATTTAAAAATGTTCCTTAACTAAACGTTATATTCAAGAAATCCTGAATGAAAACTGAAAGAACTTTCTCCAGTGGATTTATATTCATGTTCAATATTATGGCAGGTGTAAAGAAAATTTGGAACTGGCAAATCATCAATTTAATTTGACTAACATTTATTTAATGGTGACTCTGTGCCAGACATCCTGATAATTTTTCTAAATGAAAAAATGGAGTCCGTGATTTGGAACAGGTCCCATGCTTATGGATAAGATATATGTATAAGCAATTAACTTGAAAACAATGTACTAAGTGTTATAATAGTAGATTATAAAAATGCTCTTAGAGCTGAAGAATTAATTAGGCATGTTGTAGGGAGATCAAAATCTAACCAGAAAATCATATTGGGATCACTTGAGGAGTGAAGGGTTAAATTTTCCTTATGGCTCCAGATATCTTGATACTTCTCTTATAGGGTGGGGAAGAGAGTCTGTACTTCTACTAGTGAAAATAACTTCCCATAGTCACTTTGGTTTGTTGTAACTTACTGGAGTAAGTTACACATCACTCAGGTATATTTAAGACCCTCCCCCAAATCATGAACTGTGACTGGCTTATTATCTCAACATGGAGGAAACAGAAACCTGGGGGAAAAAGAGCCAAATGAATGCAGAAAACCATGGGGCACTTAAACGCACCTGTGCTTGTAATTCATTCATTTATTCAACACTTATTATAGTGGTGTTGAATTAATTTCCCACTTCATTCAAGTATACTCATATGTCAACTCATACATGAAAACTTTCTTGAACTTTTGATAAAAAAGAGGATTTTTCTCCACGCTTTATTACTTTCTTCTGAATTATTTTTAGCATTACCTGACATGCTATTGATTTCCTTGCTTGTTACATATTGCCTGAAACCAGAAGTTTTACTTGTTTTGTTCACTGCTGTATTTCAAAAGGCTTGAACAATGTATATGCAAGGAGCTCAGTGTACATTTGCATAATGGCTGATTAACTTATAAATTAATTACATCTCAGAGTGCCTGTTACATGTCAGATATGATGCTAATGTTATGAAGTCAAAGATGATGATTTCCTGATTGGTGAAGGAACTCATTTAGGTGGGGACTCTAGATGCAAACACATAATTGCAATGTCGGATGACAGCTAATAAAGAAGTACACAGTCTTTTGAGCCTTCAATGGAGGAAATGAATACCAACCCAGTGAAAATTGGGAAGATCCCCAAAGAACAATTTATACTGAGACTTGATTGATCAGTAATACCAACATGTGAAAAAGCATCAAGTCTTGAGAACAAAGGGAGAAGCATATGAAGGTCCTTTTTTTTTTAAGTTTATTGGGATGACAATTGTTAGTAAAGTTCTTAAAAAGACTGAACATCTATATTTGAACAGTAATGAGAAATGAAGAGTAACTGGGATATGGTTGAACTGGGTAGAAATATCAGGAGATGAGACAGGAAAGATATAGGAATGAGCCTCAAAGGGCTGCGCAGAGCATGTGCACCAAATATAAAACTTTGTGCTAAACCATGAAATTGTCTATTTGCTTGCTTTTTTTTTTAAGAAGATACATAGCTTAATATAACAGGTAGGTTATCAGACTATGACTCCCTGGCTGCTTCCTGTTTCCGTAAATATAGTTCTATTGGAACACAGCTACACCTATTCATTTACATATTGATTATGAGTGTTTTCATGCTACTGCAGCAGATTTGAGTTGCTATGATAGTGCCTGTAAAAGCCGGAAATATTTACTATTTGACCAGTTATAGGAAAAGTTTGCTGACGTAACAGAAAAGAAAATAGAAGCAGGAAGACCGATGAAGAGACTGTTGCAATGCTTCCTGGATGCATCCAGCAAGGCTGGATGATGGTGTTAATTAACTGAGATTGACTTGACAAGATTTGCTGAATTAAAAAATTGGAGCTCTGTAAAAAGGGGGAAAAAAAGGAACGGTTTGGCCATAAGTAAAGAAACTACAGGCTAGTGGTACCTCTTAATAGCTGAGAGTTTTAGATACTACGTGGTCTAACTCCTTAGAGGAAAGGGAGTTTCCTCCTAGTAAATTCTATGATCACTTGCGCATGCACTGCAGATGGTACTAATTCAATAAATGTACTTGCAAGCTAACTAGTGGTGTCATTATCCCCCGGGGGAACCACTTTCATTCTCAGAAGTGTCCTAGAGCCATGCACCTTCTTCTACATCCTTTCCTATTATGACAAAATTCTGTGTCTTATTTACAGGGAATATTAAAGTGCAGATACCGGTGGTAGGTAATTTCTGAGCCACTGAGAAGGCACTTAGGGATTTAACAGAGTAAAACACGTTCACTAAATGAACTAGAAACTAAGTAAGACAGATCCCAAATGAGTCCTGGGAAAACTTGGAGACAACCTCAAAGGTAGTTGGCACTGAGACTTGAAGATCATTGAAAGTGATCAAGGGATAAATGACCATGAAAAGATTTACATTTTTATTCTGCATATTGAGAAATGTTAATCACAACCATAATTTTTAAAGTTATTTCAAGCAATATTTAAAATTAAATATAAAGCTGACAAGTAAATAGAATTTCCCCAGTAGAAACTTAATGAATAAATTGTTGACAAAGACTCCACTGGTATATGTAAATTTCAGTGTAATTTTGAAACCACGATTAAAAATATACATATTTAAAAATCTTCATTTCTTTTTTTTATTGCTGAGTTATTGGTAGATATATCATTACTGGATTAAAACTTCTTATATTTGGTCTTAGCCTCATCCCACTGAGGACTTGAGAAAATTATTTATCTGATGTTTCTATTTTTTTCTCACTTCTCACAAAATCCTGTGAGATTGTGCCAAGCTTCATGCAACACAAAGTGTAAGACCTGGGAATCAGAAGTCATCAATTTATAGAGACTGGCAAAGGTCATAATGTGCAGGGTTCTGAAAGCCAGATGGATCTGGTTTCACAAACTGGTCCAACCATTAAGCAGATTATTTAAACTCTCTGAGTCTCCATTTTTATTTATAAAGCATAGAGACAGATATCTATTTTCTAGGTTGATATGGGGATTTAATACATTTGTGAACATAAATCATTAAGCCCAGGTTCTGGCACATCATGTATATACAATAAACAATAGCTTAGAGAATTGTTGCTCCCAAATTTTGCTGATTTTGCATTTTTTGTTCTCTGCTAGGCCTTTTGGTACCATAATACTTTTTTATTCTTTCCAATCTTGGACCTCTCAACTCTGCTTTCTGCTTGGATATGTTATAGTTCTTGTCCTTCCATCAACCCATCCGCTATCCTTGACTCATTGATCTGAATCTGTATTGTATATGCTACATCTCTTCTGTCTTCACACTTCCAGAAGACTGTAAATATTTGCATCTAATTCCTCCCAGGCTGCTAGAATCTCACCACTTACGAAACCCCAAAGAAGGTGTTACATATAAATGTGACCAGATAATTTGCAATAAGACAGGGATAATTTGGGGAACAAAAATGAGGGCTATGAATAGTTCTAGCAGAGCATCTGGTACAAACCCAGACCCTGTAGGGCAAACAGGTATGTATGATCCCCATACTTATAAGCAAAGTTATTGCTGAAATTTTACTTTGAAACACAGTACAATGCATTTCCTCATTGCCATCTATCACTCAGGACCTTGAAAATGGTTTCATTTTCTAAAAAGTGCTCATTGGTGTGGTTTCTGCATGCTCAGATCTGCTTTATGTAGGGAAATGGGAACTGGCTCACTGCCCCAAATACTTGCAATCAAAAGATGCAAGTGATAGCTCAACAGTGGAAAACCCAGAGGAACTATAAGGCCAGGTAATCACTGACTCTGCATGTTACCGAATTACAGAGACCATTTTGACAGTGGGGTTTTATAGTGATTCATTTTGTTGTCCAAATCGAGATTGATGGAGATGGCCAAAAATAAATTCCCCTACTTTTGCTTACCAAAATACACACAGTGCCAAAACTCATGAATGAGTGAAGTGGCAATTAATTTGAATCACATACCAGATAGCTTTGGTCAGAGTAGTTTCTCTGTGAATGCACTGGGTTTAATTTAAAATGGCAAAGTAAAGGCAAATAAATCAATAGGTTGTTCTACTAGATTTCTGTTATGTGTGTAGAGTAGCTGAGTGCTAGAGTTGGCAGAAGTCCTTATTAAGTCAGTGAACATTCATCAGGCAGATGCTATGTGTCAGGCTCTGTGCTAGACACTGGGACATGGAGCTTGGTTTGTGCTGGAAAAAAACATACAAACAACAACAACAAAACACACACACAAACACACACACACACACACACACACACACAAGAAAAAACAGAGACATTTGTGATGCCTGTCACTACACATCACTTAGGTTGCTAGGACACACTTATCAATTCCAATTTTTCCATATATGACAGATAAGTAGGGTGAGGACTTCTTTCCTCTTTGAAAAGAGAAATAAATCATTTATGCCACTCAGGGAAAATTGGCAATATTTTCTTTTCACCTGGATACTAAAAAGAAACTTGCCTGCTTGGATCTCTTCTACCAGTTTATTCCCTCCGGGGAATTCTAAATTGCTGGAAACCACTCTATTGCCTTAGATAGACCCCTCCACCAACAATGCTGTTTCAGGTATTCCTGACTGCCGGATACATGATTTGCGTCCAGGACTTGGCTCTCTGCACTTCTTTAAGGCATTCACACCATCTTCTTCAGAACTAATGACCTCCTCCATGAATTTAAACTTGACTTCTATCAGAAATTTTGGTTGCCAGGCTACTATACTAACCTATTTGGTTGGTTCCTACCACTCAGAATTCTGGTCACTATTGATACTTCGTTCCTCTGCAACATTATAAAATTGTCTCAGAGGCTTAGGGTTCCTGGTCAGTCTACGTATTAGTTTCCTAGGGCTGCAGTAACAAATAGCCATAAGCTAGGTGGCTTAAAGCAACAGAAATTTATTCTCTAACATGTCTGGAGGCTAGAACTCTTAAATCAAGGTGTCAGCAGTGCCATGCTTCCTCTGAGACTATGCATAGAATCCATCCTCGCCCCTTCCTAGTTTCTGGTGGTGGTCATCAATTCTTAGGATTCCTTGAGTTGTAGCTGTATCCCTTAGTCTCTGCCTCTGTTGTCACATGGCATTTTCCTCTTCTTATAAGGACACCAGTCATACTGCATTAGAATCCACCCTAACAATGTTACCTTAACTCAATATATGCAAAGACCCAACTTCCAAATAAAGTCACATTTTACAGGTACCTAGGTTTAGGACTCCAACAAATATTTTTTTGGGGGAAAATTCAACCTGTAACAGTGTATGATATATGAATGTGCTGGAGAGTCAGCTTTCAGGGAAATTGCAGACTCAAATAACGCAAGCTCTCCATTCACCACTATCTAAAGCAAAGTGAATCTGTCCCTTCACTTGCACATATGTATGTCATTATAATCACAGCCATGAGTTATATTTATCCATTTGTTAGTCTCCCACGCCATGGGGAGATCCTTGGAGAGAAATATGGTAAAGAAAACAAAAGATGGACTGTTGAATGAGAATCATTCTAAGTTTTCATTTCCTCACTAAGCAGGCTATGAAGGATACTATCTAGTGATTCTACACTTGGCATCCCTGTGCCATCACCTCTCCTCAATACTTTCTTTCTTTCTTTTTCTTTGAGTAGGGGCATTTTGATTTGAATACCAAACTACCAGACATTGTAAATGAGAAACTGACGTGATAACTTGAGCCTTTCAACAATATTATGTTTCTCTGGTATTGACATTTTTCTGGCAGGTAGATGGACTATCGGAATATCATATTCATCGTACTCATAGTTCATGGTTTTTCCTTATTATCTTATTACTTTCCATGGGATCAGTGGTGATGACAGCTGTTTTATTTCTGATATTTATAATTTATGTCATCTCTCTTTTATTCTTGATTATTCTGGTTGGACATCTCTCAATTCTTTTTGTTTATTTTCAAAGAATAAGATTTTTGTCTTTCTAATTTTTTGTTTTCAAGTTCATTGATTTTCACATTAGTTTTTAGTACCGTCCTTCTATTTGCTTTAAATTTAATTCACTCGTCTTTCTCCTGTGTTCTAAGATGGAAACCTGGGTTATTTATTTTATATACTTCTCCTTTTCTAATATATCAGGTGTTTGAATAATGTCCTTTTGTTTAATGCTTCATTATAATGTTGATGAAGAAAAAAAAGAACTTGATTCTTGGTGGGGGCTATTGTCTGTGTGGAGTTGCCATGTGCTCCCACTGTTGTGTGTAGGTTTTCTCTGGGTACCCCAGTTTCTTCCCACATCCCAAAGATGTGCACCTTATGTGTATTGGCATGTCTAAATTTCCCTGCCTGAGTAAGTATGTGTGAGTGTGCCCTGTGATGGAAGGGCATCCTGTCCAGTGTTGGTTCTTGTCTAGCACATTGAGCTGTGACGATGGGCTCAGGCCACCCACTACCATGAACAGGTTGGAAAAGTATTATCTTACTTGTTTTTATTAATTTTTCTTAAATATATGTACAGCTCACATTTATTTCTGTGTTTAATATTAGCAGTGTTGTGGGTCTTTATTTAGAAGTTTGGTGATGTTTTCGTGACCAGAAATATGCCTTAGTAACTTAACTGTTGTTTATATTCATTAGCCTATGGTAAAACTGGTTTGCTTACACGTCATTTTGCTTAAAGGCTCAGTTTCCGAGAACCTATTCATGACACATTAAGTGAGGACTTACTGTATATACACTTAAGGCTATAAATTTACTCCTCTAAACACTGATTAAGCAGAATTCCAACCATTTTGATATTATATTTCCAATTTCATTTAGTTCTAATAATTTTATTCCCCTTGGGGCATCTTGTTTTTGCCCATGGGTTATTCAGAACTGTGTTGCTTAGTTTCGGAATACTTGGGAATTTTTCAGCTATCTTTCTGTTATCGATTTCAAATTTAATTCTGTTATGGTCTTAAATGCACTTTGTATGATTTCTACCCTTTAAATTTGTTAAGGTATGTTTTATGGCACAGAACTGTGGTCCATCTTGGTGAATGTCATATGTCAGCATGAGAAGACTATATATTCTGCTGTTGTTGTTTGGAGTGCTCGATATGTGTCACTTAGTTAAACTTGATAGCTAGTGCTGTTCAGGTCATCTATATTCTTAACTGATTTTCTGCCTGCTTGATCTATCAATTATCGAGACAAAGATGTTGACATTCCCAACTGTAGTTGTTGATTTGTCTATTTCTTCTTTTATTTCTATCAGTTTTTGTCTCATGTATTTAGACACTCTGTTGGTGTAATATACTTTTTTAAAATGCTTTCCTGACCCAGTTTTGGGGCCCTGGCTACGGATCAGTCACTTCCTCTTCTTGAGCAGCTAAGTCCACACTCCCAACAAACTCTGTTTTATCAGGCATCAGGTTGTCACACTCTGAGTCACTATATGCCCACCCCAATTACTCCAGGACCAAGTACCAGACAAACAGGGATAGCCCATCTTCCCCAAAGCCCGACAAAGTTATTCAAATTAGTCATTCCTAAACTTGCTTGCCTTTCTTTGCCCTTTCCTTCCATAGAAATATGAATGACCATAGATGGTGTACTGTGTTCTTCCCAAGTATAACAAATTATAAAACTTTTCCCATTTTCTCTCTTGATATGGGTTTGACCTTATGATACCTCACCCAAAATAACATGGTTAAAACAGTTGATAGGTACATATATATTTAGTGCTATGTATTTATTGGAGAATTGACCCCTGTATCATATTTGAATACCCCTTTTTGTTGCTGATAATCTTCCCTGGCTAGAAGTTGGCTTTGTGTGTGAAGTTATAGCTATTCCAAATTTCTTTTTAATTAGTGTGTTATATCTTATTGTATCTCTTTACTTTTAATCCATCTGCTATTTTAATACTTATCATCAATTCCATGTAGACAGCATTTAGTTGGGTTTTTTTAAAATCCAATCTATCTCTCCCTTTTGAAAAACTGTTCAAACTATTTACAAATAAAGTGATTCTAATATATTTGGATTAAAATATTGCTAATTCTTTTCATCACATTTCTTTACTGTTTATCTTATCCTCTTTTTTTTGTCTCCTCTGTTTCAATTAAGAATGTTTATGCTTCCATTTTATATAATCTATTCAGTTTATCATAGAGCGTATACTGAAGGGGGCATTTGGAGATGTGAGGCAATAAATTGATAACTGACATATCCTATAACAAATCCCTTTATTATATTTCCTAGTTGTTCTTCTTCTCTAATTACATTATGAACCGATACATTCTCCCATAGTGAGCTAAAATATGCAATTCATCGCATGTTGTTAGATTTGAATAAACATTAGATATTGGTGTTAATAAAAATAAACAGATGTGAACAGTTTATAAGAAAGTTTTGTTCATGGAAAACAAAATTATGTGTAAGGTACACAAATATCACAAAACAAATGAGCTTGGGGAGTTGATGTCTGATCAGGCATTAGAAAGATAAGAAATTCAAGTGAACCTGGATCTGGAGAGGGACCCCTTCTTAGAAGGGAAAATGAATGGAGCAATATGACATTACAAGAAAAATATATAGGACTGTGAATCTGATTCTTGTTGCCCTATAAGATGGTGCTTTCTGGAAATGTGTGGTCAAACACCTCACCTACAGGATACAGGACCTCTCCCCCCCACCCCCACACGTTTTTCAGAATTTCCAGGTGTAGGGGCCTAAGGATCTATTTATTAAGTACTTTAGATCTCAAGATGAGGCAAGTTGGGAACCTACTACATAAATAATGATGTTGTATATTGAAATTATATCTTTCCAATCAACATGGAAACATTTCCTGTTGTGATAAAATCTTGGTAAATTTTCCTTTAGTGTTTAAAGGATAAATTAATTTACCAGTTCCCCTCTGATTATATAATTAACATTTTCTAAACTGAATTAATTAGTTATTTGTCATTGGTTATTTGGGAATCTATTGAGATTCTTCATCTGGGTTAGTCTCATAAAATATTAGATTATAATCCATCCAGGAAATTAAAAGCACCTGAAAAAACTGTTTCTCCTCTTCAAAACTTTACATTTACAACTTTATCATTTTATTGTCTTTCCCTAAATATAATGTTTAAATTTATTTTGCTTTTAACTCTCATCTTTCACTCCACCCCAAACATGCTGTACAAAACTGTCATGTGAACTTTCTCCTCTTCTTGGAAAACTTAACCTGGCTTGTTTCATGATCTTGTTTGAGCCCTTTGGGAAGTATTTAAAATTGTTATGAATGAGAGGATCTTTATTTTTCTACACTTCTCCCTCCAAAAAACAAACAAACAAACAAACAAATAACCCATAAAATTATGAATGCCTCCATTAAAATAGAGAAACTGAAAATAAGGAAGTAATGGTTTAAGCCCTCTTGGATACAAATACTATAATAAATTACATTATTTGTAGCTTATTTCATGCAATATTTATTATTCTACCCAGACAAACTGGTATGTTAGTAAATTTTAAGTTGCTTAATTAGAGAGAGGCTAGCAGCCAAATGTTTGCTTTGGTATATATATAAAAAATACATGTATATGTATATTTTTTTGCTTGAATTTATTGGCTTTCTTTTAAAATCCATTGTCTTGTTAAAAATCACAATTTTTACTGTTCTTTACATCTTTATATTCTTGTTTGTTCACTTCAGTTTACATAATAAGTTCTTCAAGTCACATGCATACCATTTCCCATTCCTAACAACTTTCTAAAATGAACTTTAATACCATCATTTATATTTTTTACTAGATCATTTAAATGTGAAATATAAGCACAGTATGTTTTACAAATCTGAATAGTAGAAATAATTCTTTCACATTCAAATTCATGTTTTACTTTAAAACACATTCATTCTTCCCCAATATGTATTCTGAAGAATTGGTTTTAATCAATTTGCTTGTTCTCTGTAAAATATGTTTTGTTGAGCTCCGATTCTGTTTTAGAATTTATTTTTGATGAAATCTTTATATGTGTAATGCCCTGAAGTTTCTTCCAACCACCTTTACATTTGGGGGAAATTTTTATTATATGCTATTCTTCAAGGGTGAAAACTTTCTTAACCAATATGGATGAAATAAACAAAAAATAAAAATATATAAATATAGGAAAATATAACCCAGAGTGCATATGAAAAAAATATTTAAACAGATGTTAACATATTGCAACATAAGAAAACAAGAAAAAAATCTGGGTTTTAATTTAGTGTGATAACGATGCCATTCTTAACTGATCTAACAAGTAACAGTAGTTTTTTATTACTGTATTTATAACAGTATTAAAATATATTAGAGGATTGTTGTTTATGAATAAATCAAATATATGATATCAATATTACAATCATTGGAAGGAGGGAATTGAAGCTACTCTATTATAAGGTACCTACACTACCTGTGAGTCATTATAGTGTTATTTGAAAGTGAACTAATATTAATTGTGAATTATATTGCAGATTCTATGGCAACCATTGAAAACATTTTCAAATGAATAATTTGTATGTTAACAGAAAAGAGAAAATGGAATCATATAAAATGCTCAATTAAAACTAGAGAAAGCAGAAGAGAAAAATAAAGAACAAGAGAATAAATAGAAACAGTTTACAGATATGATAGTAATGCATGTATATCACTAATCCCTTTAAATTTTAATAGTCTGTATACAAGAATTGAAGGATAGAGACTGCTAGAGTAGATTAAAAAGAAAAAAACCAAAACTCAGTTCTATGCTGTCTACAAGAAGCCTCTTTAACTATAAAAATACAGATTAAAATAAAAAGATTAAGTCTCACTTGTTTATTTTTGCTTTTGTCTCTTGTGCTTTTGGTATCAAATCCAAAAAATCATTGCCAAGACCAATGTCAAGGAGCTTTCCCCCTATGTATTCTCTGGTACTTTTAAAGTTTCAAGACTTAAATTTAAATTCCATCAAATCTATAGACTGCTTTGATCAGTATGGGCATTTTCACAACATTAATTCTTCCAATTCATGGACATAGGATATCTTAACCATTTATTTTTGTCTTCTCTAATTTTTTTTCATTGGTGTTTTATAGTTTTCAGTGTACAGATACATCACCTCCTTGGTTAAATTTATTCCTATGTATTTTGTTTATTTTGATGCTATTGTAAATGGGACTGTTTTCTTAATTTCCTTTCCTGATAATTCCTTCTTAGTCTATAGAAATACCACTAATTTTTGAATGGTGATTTTGTATTCTTCAACTTTACTGAATTTGTTTTATCAGTTCTAAGTGTTTTTGTTGTTGTTATTTTCTTGATGGAGACTTTAGGATACACACACACACACACACACACACACGTGTGTGTGTGTGTGTATGTGTGTATACGAACATATCATCTGCAGAGATAATTTTGCTTTCTTCCTTTCCAATTTGGATAGCTTCTTTTTCCATTGTCTTGCCTAAATATGTTCTGTTTAGGACTTTCAGTGCTATGCTGAATAGAAGTGGTGAAATTGGGCACCCTTATCTCGTTCCTAATCTTAGAAGAAAATCTTATAGCTTTTCACTGTTGTGTGTTCTGTTAGCTGTGGGTTTGTCACATATGGCATCTATTATGTTGAGGTACGATCCCGCTATACCTAGTTTATTGAGAGTTTTTATCATGAATGGATATTGAATTTTGTCAAAAGTTTTTTGCCTTTATTGAAAAGATCATATGATTTTTATCCTTCATTTTGTTAATGTAGTGTATCACATTAATAGTTTTATGTATTTTGGAACATCCTGCCATTTCAAGGGTCAATTCTACTTGATCATGGTATATATTCCTTTTAATGTGCTTGAATTTGGTTTACTAGTTTGATGAAGATTTGTACATTTACATTCATTAGGGATATTAGCCTATACTTTTATTTTCATATAGTGTTCTTTGTCTTGCTTTGCTATCAGGGAAATGTTGCCCTTGTAAAATTAGTTTGGAAGTATTCCTTCTTCAATTTTGAAAAAAACAACAAAAACTGTACAGCAAAAGAAATAATC
Source organism: Rhinolophus sinicus (assembly GCF_057876585.1). Classification (NCBI taxonomy): domain Eukaryota; kingdom Metazoa; phylum Chordata; class Mammalia; order Chiroptera; family Rhinolophidae; genus Rhinolophus; species Rhinolophus sinicus. The sequence continues at coordinate 167,153,236 of NC_142502.1, forward strand.
AACAAAATTAAAGACATCTTACATAATGAGAGAAAATGTTTGCAACCATACATCCACTGATGGGGTTAATGTCCAAAATATATAAGAAATTTATACAACTCAATAGCAAAAATAAATAAATAAAATAATCAAATAACCCAATGAAAAATGGGCAAAGGACCTGAATAGATATTTTCTTTTTCCGCAGAGTAAACATACATATGACCAATAAGTATATGAAAAGAGTCTCCATATCACAAATCATCAGGGAGATGCAAATCAAAGTCACATAGATATATTACTTCACACCAATTAGAATGTCTGTTGTTACTAACAAGAGAACATATGCTGACAAGGATGTGAGGAAAGGGATCCCTTGTGCGTTGCTAGTGGGAAAGTAAGTTGGTAGAGCCATTATGGAAACAGTGTGGGAGTTCTTCAAAAAATTACAAATAGATCTACCATATGATCCAGCAATCCCATGTCAGGATATATATCCAAGGGAAACAAAATTATCTTGAAAAAAAAGTCTGTATTTACATGTTCGTTGCAACATCATTCACAATAGCCAAGATATGGAAACAATCTAAGTGTCTATCAACAGATGAATGAATCAAGAATATATATATATATATATATATATATATATATATATATATACATATATATATATATGTATATATATATATATATATATATATATATATATATATATATATGAATATATTCATCCATAAAATAGAAGGAAATCATGCCATTTGTAACAATACAGAAGAAGAACCTAGAGGGCATTATGCTAAGTTAGATAAACCAAATAGAGAAAGACGGATACTGTATGGTGTCAGTTATGTGAGGAATCCTAAAAAAAAAAAAAAGAAAGAAAGTCAAATCATAGAACTACAGAGTAGAATAGTGGTTCTCAGCGGCAAGAGATGGGGGAAATTAGAAGAGGTTGGTCAACTTTCAGTTATAAAAAGAGTAAATTCTGAGGATCTAATGTACAGATGGTGACTACAGTTATTGATACTGTTTTGTATTCTTGAAATTTACTGAGAGAATAAATCTTAAGTGGTCCAACCAAAAATATGAAACTTAAAAGCTTCTGCACAGCAAAAGAAACCATTGACAAAATAAAGAGGCCACCAACTGAATGGGAGAAGATTTTTGCAAACAGTGCCTCCGATAAGGGGCTAGTATCCAGAATATACAAGGAACTCATGCAACTCAACAACAAAAAAACAAACAACCCAATTGAAAAATGGGCAGAGGACTTGAAGAGACATTTCTCCAAAGAGGACATACAAATGGCAAATAGACATATGATAAAATGCTCAACATCACTAATCATCAGAGAAATGCAAATCAAAACCACAATGAGGTATCACCTCACCCCAGTCAGAATGGCTATCATCAACAAGACAAATAGTAACAAATGTTGGAGAGGCTGTGGAGAAAAAGGAACCCTCATACACTGTTGGTGGGAATGCAGACTGGTGCAGCCGTTATGGAAGGCAGTGTGGAGGTTCCTCAAAGAATTACGAATAGAATTGCCATATGACCCAGCAATCCCTCTCCTGGGTATCTACCCAAAAAATCTGAAAACATTTAGAGATAAAGACACGTGTGCTCCAATGTTCATTGCAGCTTTGTTTACGGTGGCCAAGACATGGAAACAACCAAAATGTCCTTCGATAGATGAATGGATAAAGAAGTTGTGGTATATATACACAATGGAATACTACTCGGCAGTAAGAAAAGATGATATAGGAACATTTGTGACAACATGGATGGATCTTGAGAGAGTAATGCTGAGCGAAACAAGTCAGACAGAAAAAGCAGAGAACCATGTGATTTCACTGATATGTGGTATATAAACCAAAAACAACAAAAGAACAAGACAAACAAATGAGAAACAGAAACTCATAGACACAGACAATAGTTTAGTGGTTGCCAGAGGGTAAGGGGGGCGGGGGGTGGGGGGTGGGAGATGAGGGTAAGGGGGATCGAATATATGGTGATGGAAGGAGAACTGACTCTGGGTGATGAACACACAATGGGATTTATAGATGATGTAATACAGAATTGTACACCTGAAATCTATGTAATTTTACTAACAATTGTCACCCCAATAAATTTAATAAAATAAAATTTAAAAAAAATAATAGTAATAAATAAAAATAACTATGTGAGGTGATGGATGTGTTAACTTGATTGTGGGAATTATTTCACAGTATATACTTCTATCAAATCCTCACATTATACACTTTAAATGTATTACAATTTTATTTGTCAGTTATACCTCAATAAAGCTAAAAAACAAGATGTAAGGGTCTATATAATAATTAAAAGAAAAAGGAAAGAGATGGAGAAAAGTAAACCATGCTAACACTAATCAAAAGAAAGGTGGGAATAGCCATATTAATTTCAGACCAAAAAGATTTTACAGCACGAAAAATTGATTGGAATTTAAAAAGGCATTGTATATGTGGTATATAAACCGAAAACAACAAAAGAACAAGACAAACAACTGAAAGAACAAAAACTCATAGACATAGACAATAGTTTAGGGGTTACCAGAGGGTAATGGGGGAGGGAGGAGCGGGGCTCTAGAAGAGGGTAAACAGGGTCTAATATATGGTGATGGAAGGAGAACTGACTCTGGGTGGTGAACACACAATGTTAGCTATAGATAATGTATTACAGAATTGTACACCTGAAATTTATGTAACTTTACTAATAATTGTCACCCCAATAAACTTTAATTTGAAGGAAAAAAAGGCATTATATAATAATAAAGGGGTAAATTCTCATCGAAGACATAACAATCCTGAACGTGTATCCACCTAACAAAAGAGTGTCAAAATATGTGAGGCAAAAACTAATAGAACTACAAGGAGACTTTAAAAACTATCAGTTATTTACAAATCCATCAAGCAGAAAATTAATAAGGCTATGTTAAACTGAACAGTATGGGTTCTTACTGACATATATGGACTCCATCCATCAACAGTAGACTACTCAGTCTTCTCAAGCTCACATGAAACCTTCATCAAGGTAGATTACTTTCTGGGCCATAAAAACACTTCAACAAATTTAAAGAATAGAAATCATACAAAGTATGATGTCAGACCAAATGGAATTAAACTAAAAACCAATAGCAGAAAGATAACTGCAAAATCCCAAAATGTTTGTAGATTAAACAACACATTCTAGATAAAATACAGTTCAAAGTAAAATTCTCAAGAGAAATTTTTAAAATATTTTGAGGTAAATGAAAATGAAAATACAACTTATCAAAATTTGTAAGATGCAATGAAACCCATACTTAGAGGGAAATTTACATCACTGAATGCACATATTAGAAAAAAAAAAGATCTAAAATCAATAAGTTAAACTGATACTTTAGGAAATTAAAGCAAGAAGAACAATTTAAGTCTAAAATAATCAGTAGTAAAGAAATAGTAAATCTGAGCATAAATAAAATTAAACACAGAAAATGCAATAGAGAAAAATCAACAAAACCAAAGCTCTTTCGTGGAAAAGCTCAATAAAATTATAAACCTCTAGAAGGGCAAACCATAAGAGGGAAGACACAAATTCCTAATATCAGAAATTAAAGAGGTGCCATCAGTACTGATCATATGGACATTAAAAGATTATAAAGAAATATTATAAACAACTGTATCCACAAATTTGGTAACTGATGAAATGGGCCAGTTCCTTGAAAGATGCAGACTATCAAAACTCAAAAGGGGGAATATATAATCTGAATACATCTATACTTGTTAAAGGAATTGAAGCAATAACTAATAATCTTGCAAGACAGAAATCACCAGGCACAGAGGGTTTAACTGGTAATCACATCAAACATTCAAGGAGAAAACAATATCAATTTTCTATAATATGTTCCAAAAAATATTATAGAAGCATAGAGGACCCTTTTTAACTCATTCTATGAGACCAGCATTGCTCTAATATCAAAATCAGACAAATAAATGTTACAAAAGGAAAACTGTAGACCAATATTTCTCATGAATACAGGTGTAAAAATCCTCACCAAAATATTAGCACATCAAATCTTACAGTGTAAAAAAAGAATTGCACACTACGAACAAGTGGGATTAATTCTAGGTATGCAAGGCTGGCTCAACATTGAAAAATCAATTAATGTAATCTATCATATTAATAGGCTAAAGCAGAAAAAAACATATGATACTATCAAGTGATGCAGACAAAGCATTTGACAAAACTAACACTTATTCATGATAAAAACTCTCATCAAACTAGGGACAGAGGGAAACTTCCTCACCTGGATAAAGAACACTTACAAAAACTTACAGATAACATAATATTTTATAGTAAGAAACTAGATACAGTTCTCCTAAGATTGGGAACAAAACCAGGATGCACCCTCTCACTACTATTCAGCGTTTTACTGGAAGTCCTAGCTAACCCAATAAGAAACGGAAATAACAGGTTTAGAAAAGATGAAATAGTACTATTTGCAACAACATGGATGGAAATTGATATTATTCAGCTGAGCTACATATCAGACAGAAAAAGTAGAGAACCATGTGATTTCACTGATAGGTGGTATATAAAACAGAAAACAACAAAAGAACAAGAAAAATAAGTGAAGAAACAAAAACTCATAGACACAGACAATAGTTTAGTGGTTACTAGAGGGTAAGGGCGGGGGTTGTTAGATGAGGGTAAAAGTTGTAGATACATTACCAGTATATGGTGACGGAAAGAGAACTGACTTTTAGTGGTGAACACACAATGTGATATATAGATGATGTATTACAGAATTGTACACCTGAAATCTATGTAACTTTACTAACAATTGTCACCTCAATAAACTTTAATTTAAAAAAAAATTAAAAAGTGTCCCATATTGGGAAAGAAAAAAAGGAAAATCATCTTTGTTCACAGATGATATGTTTGTAGATATAGAACATCCCAAATAATTGATTTAAAAAAAAAAAAAAAATGCTCCTGAAACTAAGGCTACAGATACAAAGTTAATATACATAAATTATTTGGTTCCTATACATCAATGTACTGGGTTGGATAACATCCCTCCAAAATTCGTGTCCACTCAATCCTGTGAATATGACCGTATTTGAGTCTTTGCATATACGAGTACAGTCTCACATAACATATTTAACAGAAATGCTGTTATTGATTATTTAACATATTGCCGATAAAAAAAAGGTGAGAAAATGATGTCATTAGTTTGTGGAAATGTTTATGAAAGAAGTCCAAATTGATAATAACATTAGACAACATTATTCAACCCTTTTTCTGTATCAGTCATCAGTGTTCTTTCATGTATTGTTTGATCGAATCATAACATGAGGTTTGTAAGGAAAGTACCAGTGTCATCACCATTTACAGATGAGAAAACTGCATCTCAGAGGGTCTCAGTAACTTGTGTACTGTCATACCAATAATAAATGTCAAAGTCAAAATTCAAACAAGGCAATCCAGCTCAAGAGCTCATGGTTATCATCAGAATGTATAATACTACTGCCTCAAACCATTGAATGATCCTCAGCTATGGCTGCAGGAAAATCATTATTCTTGTCATTTCTACCATGAAGTTGCCCCTTAGTAAATATTTTATACTAGCAATAATGAGTTTTAAAGTTAGCAAAATGTCTGTATGTTAGGACAACAACGTATAACAATGCATTTGTCACCTTTTAGGTGATCTGAGAGATAATTATGGATCCATTATGGATCCATTAATTATTGGAACGAAGATTCAGGAGATGAAAGAAAGAGTGAGAGGGAAGAAAGCAATTGATTTTTCAACTCTCAAGATTCAATATATATTTGAAAACTTAACCTACAGATTTATACTTAATGACTCAGCAAGAATTCAAGGAAAAAGAAGGAAGAGTATAAGAAAAAAATTGAGATACAGAGAAATAAAGAAAACTTAAAGTAAGCAAACAAAAATAGGGAAAGAATTTCTGGGGTCAGTTTCATCTCAAAGTGAAGAGAAATAACTCTCCTTCATTCCCTTGTATGAAGCTTACTACGCTTTTAAAATTCTCTTCTATTGTGTGATTTTAGGACAATTTTTATAATCCGGATGTTTGCTAATGCTAAAGTAGAAAAGCAAATTTAAACAAATTTAAAGCAGCACTCTGTGATATATCTCAAGAATTAGCAAAATCTGAAAGCCTGAAGACATTTGAGTTGCCGTTTGTAATTTTTATGTTTAAGATTTCCTTGGGCGATTCTTTTAAAAAAACTTTTTATGTTTCTTAATATTTTCCATCTGCTGCAGAACTTTGAAAGTGCTATAGGATAGTTATACAGAGAATGCCCACAACTTTTTAGTATGTGACTTACACACTGGTAGGAAATTACCTTATTGCCACGGTTCACTTGACAGCACTTGATGGGTCAGTAGGTCATGGTGTAAGGACTTACATGATAGTGGTAATTCATAACCAGTTCTCATTGAACTTCAGCATGGTTCTGGGTCAAAAGCACCATTATCCTTCACTTCAAGTCCATACATGTTTCGACGCGTCATTTTTACTTTGATAAATCTTCTCTGGAGAATAGAATGTATCCTGGAAAGATACATGTGAGGCTATAAACAGTGGATAAGAAATCACTTATCAAAACAAATTTAAATTCTTTTAAATTTATCCCATTTAGTCTACACACACACACACACACACACACACACACACCCTCAAACATACCCACAGGAAAGTGTAAAATATGGGGGGCTATGAACAGTGAGTGAAAGCAATAACTCACCTCCTCATTTTCTAAAGTAGCTATATAATATGTATTTCTTTTTTTCCATTAAAATCCGGGTGTTACCAACCTCTCTCAGCTTACCTTGCTTCATACTTTGTTGAAAAAATAAAAGTACTCAGATGGAAGCTGTCTACTCTTTCCACTGTGTTTATGTGTACTCATTTATTCTCCTCTTCACGCTTTGGCAAGAAAGCACCCTACTCCAGTTGATGGAGAATCCCTGTGTTTGTGTAATGGGTCCCAGCTCCCATCCCTCACCTTTCCAAGGACTTTAACCTTACACATACATTTTTTACTTATGTCATAATTCGTCTCTTTCCTGCACCATTCCTTTAAGCTGACAATAAGCTCTGATGTCTGGAAAAACCAGTCAGTCAAACTAATACACCAATAAACAAACATAAACCCTTTGGATACTATAGCCCTTCTGTTACTATCTCGTTGCTCTGCTTCCTTTCTGGGGTAACAGAACAAAGCAAAACAAACAAACAAATAAAAACAAACTTTGAAAGAGTGGTTTATATCAGCTAACTCCATGCCCTTACATTTATATTTTAAGGTGAACAGGAAAGGGAAAATAATAGAACTTTTAAAATATTATATCGGTAAGTGTATTTTCATGGTTTTGTGGTACATGAAACATTTTTAAGCTGGACACAAATAGAACCAAATGTATGGGAAATATTAATAAATCACACTACTTTGAAGTTAAAGATGTGTGTTCATATACACACATTAGAATGAAGAGGTAAGCTATAGACCGGGAGGAGATATTTGCAAATTAAAAAATCCTATGAAGAACTTGGGTCCAGGTTATAAAGAGCTCCTACATATCAATAAGAAAAAGGCAGATAACACAATTTTGGGCAAAAATGAACTGATACTTTCACAAAAGGGGATTACAAAAGATAATATTTATAGAAATATTTATTTCAAAGTTACTTATATTCAGGAAGTGAAAATTAGGACAAAAATGCAATCTCCCCACCAGAGGGTTAAAATTAAAAAGCTCTATGATATTGTTACAAGGATCAGAATCCACTTGAATTCTAGTGCATTGATAGTGGGGATACATGTACAACTGTTTTAGAATACTGTTTGCGAATCTCTTAAACTTGAAGCTCCTATTTCTAGGTATATTCTAGAAATAAATGCATATAAATATTCACCAGAATATATACAAACAAATATATACAGAAGCATAATTTTAAATTGGTAATAACCCAAATATCTATCAAGAGTAGAATGGGTAAATAAATTTTAGTATATCCATTCAATGAAATAATAAGCAGCAATGAAAATGAGTGAAGATATTGATATATATGTATACATTTCATGATATTTAGTGAAAGAAGTCAGACATACGTCAATAGATGAAGAATGATTTCAATTATATTAAATTTGAAAAGGTAGGTACTATTCAAAATTCCAATAACATAAATTTGCTTTATATAAATCATACATGTAAACTCTAGGGATTGTCCTGGACTAAACACACCTTTATGACCACCACCCAGATCCAGGCTCCCTGAATGCCCAATCACAATCAATACTTCTATGTAATGATTAGGCATTTGCATAAATAATGAAGGAAGTGGCTAAAATATTCAATTCTGAATGCAAGTTTATTAATAAACAAATAGTACTTACTATGGCAGAGAGTTCCATAAAGCTTTCATTTCCCCTGTGATGGTCTCAATGATTTCCATAGAGAACATGAAAGAAGAGCTAGTTAGCAGAATAACCACTTCAGACTTAACATGATCCCTATCTGTGATCACTCTCCATGCCTTTTAATTCTCAGTCAAACATGAGTCATTTAAAATCAGACATCTGAGGTGGTTTAATGTTTACTAGCATCCTGACAGGTGGCAAGAGGAACACACCTTTGTAAATGTACGTAACTCATCGTGTCTTTAATGCTTTACATGATCTAAATTTACTCTTTTTTTTCTTTTTTATATTTTTAAAATTTTTGTTAAATTTATTGGGGTGATATTGGTTATTAAAATTATATAGGTTTCAAGTGCACATTTCTATAATACATCATCTATATATTGTATTGTGTTTTCACCATCCAGAATCAGTTCTCCTTCCATCACCCGATATTTGACTCCCTTTTCACCTCTTCTACCACCCACCCTCCCCCCTTACCCTCTGGTAAACATTAAACTGTTGTCTGTGTCTAGGAGTTTTTGTTTCTTTTTTTGTTTGTCTTGTTCATTTGTTGCTTTCAGTTTTATGTCCCACATATGAGTGAAGTCATATAGTTCTCAACTTCTTCTGTCTGACTTATTTTGCTTAACATGATGATCTCAAGATCCATCCATGTTGTTGCATTATTTCTTATGGCTGAATAATATGCACTGTGTATATACCACATCTTTATCCTATCATCTATTGAAGGACACTTTGGTTGTTTCCATGTCTTGTCCACTGTGAAAAACACTACAATGAACATAAGGGTACATATATTGTTACGGATAAATGTTTTCAGATTTTTGGGGTAGATACCAAGGAAAGGGATTGCTGGGTCATATGGTAATTTTATTCTTAATTTTTTTAGGAACCTCCATACTGTTTTCCATATTACTGTACCAATTTACATTCCCACCAACAGTGTATAAACGTTCCTTTTCCTTCACAACCTCTCCAACACTTCTTATTACTTGCCTTATTGATAAAAGCGATTTTAATAGGTTCAAGGTGGTATCTCATTGTTGTTTTGATTTTCACTTCCTTAATTGCTAGTAAAGTTGAGCATTTTTTATATTTGTTGGCCATCTGTATGTCTTCTAGGGAGAAGTATCTCTTCAAGTGCTCTGACCATTTTTTAATTGGGTTGTTTGTTTTGTTGTTGTTAAGTTGTGTGAGTTCTTTATATATTTGGATATTAGCCCATTAGTGTACTTTCAATGGTTGACGAATAGTATTCTGGCCACACATCTGGACCTAACTAGAAATTGTGTGTTACTGGGAAAATGTTCTAATATTACAACAGTACTCTATATCATCAGCTATAATATATTACTTTGATGTAATACTGATATTACATCAGCTATAATGTATAATATTTTGCAAATGATAAAACTGAAGTTCAATAAGATTTAGACCTTGTAAATGGTTCATTTGATTCTGGAATACTTTTTTTCTTACTTTAATAATGCCTATGCTGCTAATTAGTGTAAGTCATTTTAGTTATTCTGGATTTTATTTTTGATCTGTTACCCTTAACTAGATATGTTATTGTCCTGATAATTATAATTCGCAATGTATCTATTTATTGATTCTACTATATTTAATAAACATTGTTTACAACCATTGTTGTACATAATGGAGACTCAAAACTAATATCTTTGCATTCTTGCAGTTTGTATTATAGTTGGGGGGATATTAGAAGGAGAATTAAGATAACAAGTAATAAACATAATAAATTATACTGAATATTAGAAAGTGATACATTGTATACAAAAATCAGAGTAAGAGAACTAGAAATTCTGAAGACGGCAAGCAGCTTTTAACAGGGTGGTCAGATGGGCCTCTCAAGAAAGATGCACCTATGCAAAGATTTGAAGGAGGAAAGGGAAAGATCCTTACAGATATTTGAGGAAAACATGTTCCAGAAAGTAAAAAAGCCTGAGGCTAGAGGGTATTGGGGTAGTTGTAACAGATGGATGGAGTTGAGATCAGAGATATAAAGTAGGGTTAGACTGTGAGAGCCTGTTATACCATTGTAAGGACTTTAGTTTTTATTATAAAAAATGGTAGTTAGCAGATCATTCTCAGCAGAAGAGTGATATCATCTAACTTATGTTTTTAATATAATTACCTGAATTCCATTATATTTTACGGGAGCAAGAATAAAAGCAAGGGAGTAGAGGTGAGGCTAACTCAGTAATCCAGGAGAGATTTGATTAACAACATGAGAAGTGGTGAAACTTGGTTGTATTTTGAAAATGAACCCGTGTTTTCTGATGGATTAGACGATGTGAATGAGGATAAAAAAAAGGAGTCAAAGATGACTTAATTTTTTCTTACTTGAGCAAATTAAAGAGATGGCTACCATTGATTGAGATATGCAAGTGTATAGATGGGGCCGTTTGGAGAGGAGCAACATTTGGAGCATGTTTAGTTTAAGATACAAGTTAAATATTCAAATGATGATAGTGACTAGTAGGTTGGGCCTATTAGTCTGAATTTTGGGAGAGTTGTCCCTGCTAGTGATATGAGTTTTGTGGTCATCAGCATACAGATAACGTAAAGACATAATTTTGCAGGAGACTGCCAAAACAGTGATTGCAGGTAGTTAGAAAAGAGAAGAAGTCTAAGAATTAAACACCTGGAATCCTGAGACTTTCCATTTTTTTATATCTATTGACAACAGTACCATTAGAAAATTTTAGGTTCATCTGTTTTTATTTGATTGAAAACTAAGTGGAAATAACTGAGTGCTTTAAAGAATATGCTTTTTAAATCATTGTTATTTAATCACTTTTTTAATAATTGTTAATAATGTTTGAGTTATGTCTATTATGTATTAGCTATTAAAACACATTTTAAGATCATCAAAAGCCATTTCCTAACATTACTGACAAGCGGGATAACTATATCTTTACCAGAAACCTTTAAAAAAAAGTATCAGACCCATTGAAAGTGAAATTCTTCAAACTTCTTTTCTATTCATATATTCTCTTGAAGATAATATGTGGAATTGATATTCAATAATGTGCTCCTTGAAATTCATCACAGCCTCAACAGTTTTACAAATAAAAAAAGAAATTGGTTCATATAATTCAGAAAATGCAGACTCAGCTTAGAGGATTTAAAATGCAAAGTATGAAAGGAAACAATTGCTTCCACTTATAAAAAAATAGTTGCTATCAATCTGATTGGTGTAAGTTTATCAGCCCTCAAACGGAAAAGATGCTGGTGTGCACCATGAAAGGCTAAATTGGGAATGGTGAGAAATCAAACAATGCACCAATATTCTCAAAGTGGGGGCAGTTTCTATTGTTTTATTATTTGGAATATTCATTTTCAGTCGTTACTTGTATAATGAAAAATAACTGGGATGTATTCATGACATTTCACACAAAGGGATGCCACTTTGTCTATTGTCATTATTTAACAGAAAATTGTTCCAGTTATTTTGAGTGGGGAAAAAAAATCCATATTACTTAAAAGTATTTTTTTGAGATCCCCATTTTAGTTATGATGAGTACAATATGTTTTCTTGGTCAAATTTTTCTTTATCATGCTTGGTCAGTTATATCTTTCTGAACTACAAGTCACATGAAAGATTGTTAACTAGGGAAGTGCATGAAAAATTTGATGAGTTCAGGACAGTTCTAGTTTTATTTCATTATAAGCTAGGTTGGCACTGTGATAAATGATTTGCATAATAGGTTAAATACTTGACAGTGAATTAGGTGAATCTCTGACAAGTCATCCTATTAGAAATAAAATTTGTTATAGAAAAAAAACCTTGTTTACATTCTAGATATATTTACCCTGAGGGTTAGTAACTTAAAACAGATAAGGTATGGGATGAAGAAACATTTATCTATCACTAATGGCAGTTTTCATTTTGAACTAAAAGGACATGTCTATACTTTTCTGTAATAACAGAATCTATCTCCAACTGTCATTCTTAGGGAAAAAAATGTTGTTCATATAAAATTCATAGAACTAAAGGAGTTCCTGTCATAATGCTTTCGAGAGAGCACTGTCAAATCCCTTTGGGCTTTTACTTTAAATGTCATTTCTAGTCAACTGCAGGGATTTTTAGTGTTTAAGCGTTGGCTTTTTCTTATAGGTATATTGGGTTTTTCAGAGAATTTATGTTTTTTAATAAAAGACAGTCTACTGCCAATCCTTATATAAAAATAAAAAATAAAGCACCTCCCAGATAGTGTCATTTGTAAATGACTTGCAAGAGAAAATATGCAAGAATCTTTAATTGGTTTTCAAGTGGTAGAAAATGGACAAAGATTGCCAGGATAAGAGTTTTAAGAATAATGTTAACCCTACAGGGAAATTACAATGAGAAGCTCCTATAATCTTACTCACTATAAAGAAGGGTTAATTGTAAGTAAAAACTGATCTGGGATTTTTCCAAAGTGATTCAGATAATTCCATACTATGCTGGATCCTCACAAAAGACCATCCAGTTATGGTAATCATGAAATGACCTCAAAGGGACCTTTGAATATCTTAATCTTTCACCAACTCTTCCTTACACAAATGCCCATATAAAGTTGAGATATTCTTTTTCCCACTTGGCAATGTATAATTCATTACAACTTATTTTAGATGCATGCCATAAAAGGCATCTTTCTTTCCTTCCCCAAATGCTTTGGAATGGTTTCTTCTGTTAAACATGGTCTTAGGTAGATTGTTGTCTTCTACTCAAAACATTTATGGAGACATTTTTGTCTTCACCTACTAAATTCCAAATGTTAAAGTTAGCCTTTATTATTACAAAAACTACCCACAATAGTAATCCCTTCTATATATGTCAGTTATAGTTAGCCTTTGCATTTCATCTTATTATTTATTTAGCCTTCACAATTCTTGTTATGAGTTACTAAACAGCAACTAAATCAAATAAATCTAATAAATGCTGTGTGAATGAGGAAAAATGTTTTGAAACTGAAGTCAAATGGAGATCATTCCTTAGTTGCTTAAAGTATCATTCTTTGCTCAATTTGGATATATAAATCACACAATTTAAGTGAAGTAAAGTTAATAATACTTCTTAAACTATGGTAGAGTAACTATAAAGACATAAAGATAATATTAAAGCATTTCCTGGGACTGAAGAAGTGTACCCACAGAAGAACAAACGTGAGAGGAAACCCCCTCCCCATGGCTGTGGTTCAGATCTCATTAGAGATAAATTGGTTGCATCCCAGTGGACAGTGGAGAAGTTTACTAGGTTATCTGGGGTAGAGTCTCCAGACGTGCCTCTGATACAGGTGACTGAAGCTGAGAGGTAGTCTCACAGAGTGACTCAGAGTGCCACTTTGGGCATGAAGACTGGAGTACATGGGGTCTGTGTTGGGAGACCTGTGAAAAGGTGTTCACTGACCCTGTGCCAGAGTTGCATGGTTACCAAAGAACTGTGCATTGTTGATATGGCTGGGCAAGATTTTACTGGTTATCCTCACCCACCTGCATCACTGACTGACCATGCAGCCAGAAGAAGAAAAAGTACAATTCAGGACACCAGAAACAAAGATAATACCCCTTCTTCCTGAAATGTAACTCCAGCACCTATTCCTGACAAAGTTTAATATTGTTCTCACTGTAAAGAAGACATGCTCAAATTGATCCATTCATTTTCTTAGAGCAGGCAATGAAGCGTGAACTTTCAGCTGAGAGGCAATACATTGGTAACTGACACACTAAGATGCTGAAACGTTTTTTATCTTTTGCCTTAAATCTAAGAACACTCTAATTTACAGTAATTAGTCAAACAAGTACATCTCTGATCTTGATTCTCTGCTTTGCTTTTTGAAATCATTCCCAGTAGGTGAAGCAATGCAAGTTAAGACATATTACAAACTACTAGGTTATGATATTGCTGTTTCATTAAATGTAGCACTTCTATAAGAACCATTGAATATAAAAATATAAAGAGCAAATATCTATTTCCTTTTGCACCATTTCTGAAAGTTTGTCTCAGAGACAAAGAAAGTATAGCTATGGTCGGGCTGAGTTAAGTGTAGAAATAACTTCTAAATTCTGGAGCTGCTCTCTTTTCTTTAAAATGACTTCAAGTTGATTCAAATCATGGTTGATTCAAATTTTAATATTAATTACTATTTTGACTTACAATGCATATTCAAACACTTTATATGTGAGCAAAAATTGAGAAATCATTTCACATAGATTATCAATTCACATAAATTGGTAATTTACATAAATAGTTTCAAATTCTAAATTTTGTATTGAGACAAAATGACATAGAGGAAATAGAACTGTTTTGAAGTTGAAACCTGGTTTCTCATTCCAACTTTTCTACTTCTTACCTCTATAACTTAGAACATATTATATTTTATTAAGTAACATTTGAAATATAAAAATAACCTATCTAGAATTTTTTTAAAAACTGTCAGATGTAATGCCATGGACTCACCCTCCATTTTTTTAGGACATAGAATGTTACAAAGTTCATTAAAAACAAATGTATGTGGGGGCTGGCCCGGTGGCTCATGTGGTTAGAGCTCCATGCTCCTAACTCTGAAGGCTGCCTGTTCATGGGCCAGTGGGCTCTCAACCACAAGGTTGCCAGTTCAGTTCCTCGAGTCCTGCAAGGGATGGTGGGCTCCGCTCCCTGCAACTAGCAACAGGCAGCTGGACCTGGAGCTGAGCTGCGCCCTCCACAACTAAGACTGAAAGGACAACAACTTGACTTGGAAAAAAGTCCTGGAAGTACACACTGTTCCCCAATAAAGTCCTGTTCCCCTTCCCCAATTAAAAAACAAACAAACACACAAACAAACAAAAAACAAAACAAAACAAAAACAACAAAATGTATTCTCTATACCTAGCGCATTTACTTCTGTAAGTCCTAGAAGAGTGACAGTTAACCTGAATTTTGTTTAGCATTATTTTACTTTTTGGTTTTGACAGTTTTGTATTGCATGTAAAATTGTTCTTAAATATTATTTGGATTGCTTAGACTTTTCAAAATTAACATAGTATGATTCCTTTTTTTGTCCAACCTTGCCTCATTGATTCAAAACTATATTGTTAAAATTCATCTATTTTGCAACAACATGGATGGATCTTGAGATTATTATGCTAAGTGAAATAAGAAAGACAGAAAAAGTCGAGAACCATATTATTTCACTGATACGTGGTATATAAAACCGAAAACAACAAAAGAACAAGACAAACAAATGCAGAAACAAAAACTCATAGACACGGACAATAGTTTAGTGGTTACCAGCGGGTAAGGGGGGAAGGGTGGTGGTAGATGAGGGTAAAGGGGCTCCAATATATGGTAATGGAAGGAGAACTGTCTCTGGGTGGTGAACACACAATGTGATGTACAGAGGATGTATTACAGAATTGTACACTTGAAAGCTATGTAACTTCACTAACCATTGTCACCCCAATAAACTTTGATTTAAAAATATTCATCTATTTTAGTTTATAACATTGTTCATTTATTTTTTTCCATTTGTAGATATTCTATCAAGTGAATCTAGCACTATTTATTTATACATTCTTCTGTATAAGGTCATAGTTGTTTTCAGTTTATTGCTCTTGGTAACAATGTTAGTTTGAATGATCTTTTACATAAAATGGACAAGATTTTGTATATTGTATATACTTAGTAGGGGAAATACCAAGTTGTAGGCTAAGTACATGTTAAAATTTTAAAGTAATTGTACCAATTTACACTTCCATTAACAAGGTATAAGTGTTTCAGGTGTTCTACATGTACACATATATGACCTATTTTCTATGACTTCTTATATTTTGCCAATCTAATGTATATGAAAATGTATCTCGCTGTTAGACCTAAACTTTTTTTCTTGATTATTCATAATTACCTAATTATCTGTTCTTACATTTATTTTCTGCTGTGTTTTCTCTTCTGTGAAATTTCTATTCTATTTCTAGTCCAATTTTTACTCATTTCCTGATGTAATTATTATGAATTTAGTATGCGAGTTGCAAAATCTGCCAGTCTATGACTCCTTTTCATGAGCTTATGGTGTTTTTAGATAAATAGCTATCCTTAATTTTAGTTCAATTTATCAATATTTTCCTTTTCAGTTATTGTGTATTTTATTAAAACATTATTCTCTAAGGGCATAAAGTTTTATATTTTCGATTTAAAAACTTGACATAATTATTGCATATGAAATAAAGTTAGTATCAAATTATATTTATTTAGTTTTCTATATGCGTAACTGTTGGCTCAGCACTATTTATTGTTGAGTTCATCCTTTCCCAGTAATATTCAATATAACTTTATAAAAGTGTTAATCATGCATGGTTCTAGTATTTTTGTGCTCGTTAAACCATTTTATTGATAAATTTTTACTATCACTTTACCACGAACAGACTAAATTCACTAAATTTGGTAGTAACTCTTGCTAATAGTCAGGAAAAATATATCATCTTATTGTTCTAGATCTTTTCATTCTTCTAGGTTGTGTTTTTTTTTCCCCATACATTTTCACATCACCTGGTCAATTTCCTGGAAATATTCTGTTGAGACTTTGATTGGAATTACATGACTCTAAAGATCAATTTGAGCAGACTTGATAATTTTATTATAATAAGGTCTTTCTATAAATAAGATATCTCTTCATAACTTCTATAAAGTTAAAGGTATTTTTAACTTTAAAAAATAAGTTTTGGTATCATGTATATTAAAATCTTGGATATATTTTGTTAAAATTATCTCTAAATGCATTTTATTTTTGTTGTAACAATAAATAATTTCTTCTTGAAAAATACATTGTTTTGTGGTGGCCAGTTAGCTCAGTTTGTTAGAGCGTGATGCTCGTAACACCAGGGTTGCCGGTTCGATCCCCGTATTGGCCAGTGTGAGCTGTACCCTCCACAACTATATTGAAAGAACTACTTGACTTGGACCTGATGGGTCCTGGAAAAACACACTTAAAATAAATAAAAGTTTAAAAAGTGTATATTATTTTACACATAAATCAATCGTAGAAACAGCCACCTAGCAAAACTGTAGCATCAATTCAAATAATCTGCCTGTAGATGGTTTTGAAATTCTTCTCTAAGTAGTTTTGTTTTTTCCTTCCATTTTTTTTCACTTTTTTTGTTTGTTTTTGTTTAGCTACATTGGAAAGGCTTTTCAGAATATTGAATAGAAGTTGTAATAGTGGAAATTCTTACTGTGGTTCTGTTTTTATAGCGAATGCTATCCTTGAGAATGTTCCATGTATACTAGAAAAAAACTGTATAGTCTGAGGTTCTAGGCTGAAGTGCTGTATAAATGTCAATTATGTCCATTTCATCTAATGTGTCATTTAGGACTGCTATTTATTTATTTTCTGTTTGGATGATCTATCCATAGCTTTCAATCATGTATTTATGTTGCCTACTATAATTGTGTTTTGGTCAATTTCTCCCTATAATTCTGTTAGGGTTTGCTTGGCTGTTTTGGTGCTCCCTGATTAGGGGCGTAAATATTGATGACTATTATGTCTTCTTGTTGTCACTGGTAAATTCTACCAAATATTTAAGGAGAAAAATATTCCCCTTTATCATTATGAAATGTCCATGTTTGTCTCTTGTTACCTTTTTTATCCTGAAATCTGTTTCATCTGATATCAGTATGGATACACCTGATTTTCTCTGGATACCATTTGCTTGGAATGTCAGTTTCCACCCTTTTGCTTTGAGTCTATGTTTGTCCTTGTAGCTGAGATGTGTCTCTTGGAGGTAGCATGTGGTTAGGTATAGTTTTTTGATCCAATCTGCTACTCTGTGCCTTTTTATTGGTGAGTTCAGTCCATTTACATTTAGGGTGACTATTGATATGGGAGGATTTCCTATCATTCTATCTTTGGTTTTCTGGTAAGACTGTGTCTCCATTGTTTCTTTGCCTTTTTGTTGTTGTCTATTATTTCTGTGTGGTAGTATTCTATGTTTTTTTCCCATCTGTTTCTTCTTTTATTACATTATGTATTTCAGTTTTGGATTTTTCCCCCAGTGGTTACCATTAAGTTTATGTAAAAGAAAGTTTGATATTTAGAGTATTCCATTTTCTTCAGCATGCTTACTTTCTCCATTCCCATATTCTGAGTTAGGCCTTTACTCTCCCCATTTTATGTTTTGATTGTCACAAATTACCCCTATTTATGCTGGTCGAATAACCTCCTTCAGTAGTTCTTGTAGTGTCGGTCATGTGTTAGAAAATTCCCTCAGCTTCTGTATGTCTGGAAAGGTCTTTATTCCTTCTTCATAACTAAAGGATATCTTTGCTGGAAATATTATTCTTGGTTCATAACTTATCTCTTTCAATAGTTTGAATATTTGATTCCACTCCCTCCTTTTTTGTAGAGTATCTGTTGAAAAATCTGATGATAATCTAAGGGCTTTCCTTTGTAGGTTACCATCTTCTTTTCCCTGGCTACCTTGAGGATTCTTTCTTTGTTGTTAATTTTTGACAGCTTGAATACAATGTGCCTTGGAGAAGGCCTGTGGGGTTGAGGTAAATAGGTGTTCTATTTGCTTCTTGGATTCAAGGATCCAGTTCTTTCCACAAGTTTGGGAAGTTCTCCTCGAATATTTGTTTGAATATATTCTCTGTACCATTCTCTCTTTCTTCTCCTTCTGGTATGCCCATTATTCTTATATTGCTCTTTCTGATGGAGTCAGAAAGCTCTTGTAGAGTTCTTTCATTTCTTTTAAATCTCAAGTCTCTTTCTTCTTCCATCGGTGCCATTTCCAGATTTCTATCTTTGATGTCACTGATTCTTTCCTCCATCTGGTCAACCCTACTACCTTAGCTGGCTATTTCATCCTCCATTTCTTTTACTGAGTTCTTAATCTCCAGAAATTCTGTTTGGTTCTTTTTAAAAATTTCAATCTCTTTGGTAAAATGTTAATTTTGTTCTTTGATTGTATTTCTGAGTTCATTAAATTGCCTGTCTGTGTTTTCTTGCATCACTTTGAGTTTAAGAACTGCAATCTTGAATTCTCTGTCATTTAAGTCACATATTTCCATCTATTTAATTTCATTTTCTGGAGGCTTTTCACTTTGTTTCTGAGCTGTCTTGTTACCTTGGTTATTCATGGCAATTAGTGATTTATTATTTCTCTTCCTAGACATCTACAAGAGTGTGTTCTGCAACAGGTTGATAGAAAGAGGTCTTTCTTTTGTTTTCCAGTAGGTATTGGTAGAATGTTTTATTTTCGCTCCGACGGCAGCCTTTTATTCTCTCTCACACTGTAGTGTTGTATTTTCTCTGCACTATTCCAGATTCTCACACAATGGGGGGATTCCCTGGAAGGCAGGCTTCTCCTCTGTGAACAGTTGGCCTTGGTCATATAGCACCACCTCTGTGGGGGATGTGGAGAGCTTCTGAGGTTCCAAAGCTCTTCCTGTACCAGATTCAGAGCTCGTATGTTTTAGCAGCTCTGTTTATTCCTGCAGGGATCCACCCAGGTAGGTGGGGACATGGGAGGAGTGGGTTGTGAGAGGTGGCCCAGAACAATTGCAGTGACCACAACCACAGCCAGTCCTGCTTCCATGGCTCCCTCCCCTTTGCCAGAACTAGTTGGGCTTTAAATTCATGTCTGGGGACCACAGTTCTCAGAACTGCAAATAATCTGTTCTTTTGATCTGAGACTTCTACTGTTCTGCTTCTAGCACTGGGCAGGTGGTAGCAGGGTGAGCTCTGGGAGGGTACGGAGGGGGAGGCTAGGCTCAGTGCCTAAGGCTTCCATTCTCTGCTCAGCAGTAAGGGCTTAAACCACCATTTTCAACCTTCTTCCCTGAGTCTTTGCTCTGAAGTCTCTGCCGTGAATGTTGGGTTCAGCCATGTTATATGCTGTCCCCTCAGCCCTGTGGGCCATAAACGGAGCCCTAGCAGTCCAAGTTTTTCCCTCTCCCACAGCTGCGGTAGTTCCAGGATGCAGCAAGCTTGGAGCACTGAGCTAGGTCTGCATCCTGACCCCATGGGATTCTGTCTCCGCATTTCTCCCTTCCCTCTTCCCCTGCTCATGCAATTTGTCCACCTTTAGATGATTTCAGTAGTGTGTCTCTTAGTCTTGCCTGTCTGCTATGCAGGGAGTCCTTTATGGAGTTATAATTGTTCAATTTGTGGTAAATTCCAGGGGAGATTTCAAGAGGCTCACTTCATGCCACCATTTTTGTGACGTCTTCTATGCATTTTTAAGTCATAAATATATGTGAATTTTATCTATTATTTTTTAAAGTTAGTATTCATTATTTGAAATCTTCTCTTTTTCATGAACAAATTTTCCAGAAGTTTGTTTATATTATCAGTTCCTTTAAATACTGAATTCTGTTTTCACTAAACCTTTCTATTATATATGTTTTATTTAGCAATTCTTATTATATTTTCAAACTTTTACCTCTCTAGATTTATTCTGTTTTTATATTTCTAAGTTACACAGTTGGAAGTGTACTTTATTAATTATCCTATATTATTTTAATTATAAGTCTATAAGACTACAAACATTTATCAAAATGCTATGTTCTCTGTGTTCTACAATTGTAACCTGTGGCACTATAATTATTCTTTTGTTACATTGTAATTTTTACCATGATTTACTCCTCAATTTATGTGTATCACAGAGCTTCATCTGGATTCTTCTTAAGTGCACTGCTGTCTGGACACTATCTTCAGGAATTTAGCTTGTGAGTTTGTAGGGCTCATTGGTTTAGGTCTCTCAGGTATCCTTGTCTTCTGTTGTCAGATGTCCAAATGTATTGAAACTATTTTTTGAGGTTAGAGGGTAAACTTGATCCCTTATACTTCATCTTTGCTAGAAGATGAAGTAACATCATAACTTAAAGTTTGAGTTACATCATAAATTAAAGTTTGTTTTCAACCTGTCCAAAAGCTGAAGATTAAAGAAAACTAAAAGAATTCAAGAAAGCCATTAGCCTCTCCAGATAGAGAAGAGGCCCAAGTTTACTTTTATTTTTAGAGGACCAGTGGGAGAAGGTGGGAACTGCTTATAGATAGGGATTAAAATAAAAAAAAAAAAGCTGGATGTTTCACAAATGTTTAAGTGCTGGCTAACATTTTGTTTTTTGGAACCCTAAGAGAACCATCTGCCAGTTTTTCCTCAAGCAACCTCATTGTCCTGTGAGATTAGATCTAAAAAATTACAATCGAACTGTATACTTTCTATAAGGGAAACATTTTTAAATAGAAGACACAGTGATATTAAAAGTAAATGGAGGGAAAAACAGTAGACCATACACAAAGGAAGGATAAAAAATAAAAAGGCAAGAATGGATATATATCACATAAAATGGATTTCACGATGAAATGTACTTAGAGACAAAGCCAGAATTTCATTTGGATAAATGTTAATTCCTAAGAAAGTAAGAAATGTATATGGCCTAATAAAGGTGCTTCAAGATACATGCAGCAAAAATAACACAATGAAAGGGAGAAACAGAAAAAAATCCACATAATGATTAGAGATATTGGCAACTATGGTAGACAGGATTCTAGAAATTTCTCAAGATTTTTGTCCCCTGGTTAACCAATCAAACACTAACTCAAGTATTGCTATGAAGGATAGCAGATGTATGTATGCAGACATAATTAAAGTTACTAATTAACTTTAAAACAGGGAGATAATCCTAGATTATCCAGGTGGCCCAGTGAAATTACATGAGACCTTAAAAACAGAAGAGGAAGGCTGGAAAGTCAAGCAGAGAAATATATCAGAAAAGAAAGACAGAGAAGCGATAAACAGAAGGGGAGGTGAGGTCATAGAGATCTGAAAGCGAGAAGTATTCAAAATGTCATCGCTGGTTTTCAAGATGGAAGAAGGGAGAAATGAACCAAGGGATGACTGAAAAAACCTTTGAATGACAGTCAGTAAGGAAAGGGGAGAACTTCTACAACAGCATGGAAATGAATTATTCTACCAACCTAAATAGCTCGATAGAGGGTTCATCCCCAGAGCATCTGGAAAGGAGCACAGCCCTGCAGACATGTTGTTTTGGCCTTGTGAAACCCAGAGCAGAGCAACAGCTGAGCCATGCTGTGCCTGGACTTATGACCTACAGAACTATGAGATAATAAATGGTTATTGTTTCAAGCAACTAAATTTGTGGTGACTTTTTTTTACAGCAGCTATAGAAAGGTAATTGAACACCCTTTCTAAGCAAATAATAGAGCAGTTAGAGAAAATAATCTGCAAAGGCATAAAAGGTCTGAAAGGTACAAGCAACCATCCTGACCTAATTAATATTTATGCAACTTGTACCTCTAAAACCTACAACATACATTTTATTTTTTTGGATGTACATGGGATGTTTACCAGGATAGATCATATTGTAGCCCATAAAAAGGTGATGGAAGGGGAACTGACTCTGGGTGATGAACACACAATGGGATTTATAGATGATGTAATACAGAATTGTACACCTGAAATCTATGTAATTTTACTAACAATTGTCACCCCAATAAATTTAATAAAATAAATTTAAAAAAAAAGAAAATATTAAAACCATATAGAGTGTGTTCTCTGAATACAATAGAATTAAATGCAAAATCAATAGCAATAAGACAACTAGGAAAGCCTCAGTTACTTTGAAAATTTAAACCATACCTCTAGATATTCCATGGGTCAGTAAGGAGATCACAATAAAATTAGCAATATTTTTATGACAAAAATAATACAAAAATATAAATTCTTCAAGATAAATTTATATGTTAAAGAGGTATACTAGAAAAGAAGATCTGAAAATCAATGACTTACAATACAAATTGATACCTCAAGAAACAAGAGAGCAAATTAAACTCAAAGTAAATAGAAGACAATAGTAAAGAATAGAAAGATAGAACTTTGGAAAATAGAGAAAGTCAATGAAATTAGAAGATAATTATTTGAATAGACCAATAAAATTAATTAGCTTCTAACTGGATTGATAACAAATAGCTTTAAGATATAAATTACCAATATCAGGAATGAAAGATAATATCATAACAGAATCTACAGGTTAGATCCTGAATTGCAAGATTATAACAAATGCTGGATAAAAAAAAAAAGGATTATGATTAATTTATGCACAAATCCCATAATTTACACAAAAAGGAAAAAATATTGAAAGACACACATTACCAAAACTGATCCAGGAAGAGATACAAAATAGCAATCTGAATGGGTCTGTACTACTTGAAATAAGTTGAAAATGTAATTAAAAACCTCTTAAAACAAATAAGTGAAGAAACAAACAAACTTTCAGGCCCAAAATGGTTTCTGTGGTGAATTCTTTCAAACATTTAAAGACTAAATACCAGTCTGAAAAAACCTTTAGAAAATACACTTGAAGGGAACATTTTCCAATTCATTTTGTTAGGCTAACATTACTCTGATGCCAAAATGAGACAAAGACATTTGACGAAAAGAAAAACCCAATTAACAGATTTAAAAAAAAAAAAGTTAAATTGATTTCAGTAATTACATAAAAAAGCGAATTCAGTTTGACCAGATGCAGTCTATGTCAGACATTCAAAACATTATATTAACATTACAAAATAAATAACTATATTTAGCTGTATTAAAAAGTGAACATCTGAACAGATGCCAAAAAATATTTGACATAATCCAAAATCTGTTCATAAAAGGCATCAGCAAGCTAGAAACTAAAGAGAACTTAGTCAACAGATAAATGGTATCTACAAAAATAAAATTAAAATGTATGTAATCATCCCTAATGGTTAAAATCTGAATGATGAAAGCTGGGGGGGAAATGCAAGGATATTTTCTGTCCTCACCTTTATTCACCATTTAACTGTGGTTCTTGGCCAGTGTAATAAGGCAAGATAAAAAATGAAAAGTCATACAGATTGGAAAAAAAAGAAGTAATATTCATTTTATTTGATAACACAACTGTTATGAAGAAAACATAAGGAATCTACAAAGAAAATTTGCCACATCTAATATATGAAAGTAGGAAGGTTTCAGGATACAAGATAAGCATTTAAAACACAATTTTTACTATATTTCATGATAATAAAATAGAAAATGAAGTAAAGGTTTAAATATTAATAATATCAAAATCATATATTTAGGAATATATGATTAAATATATATTAACCAAAAATGTATTAAATCTGTACATTAAAAACTGTACTAAATCTGTATTCAACCAAAAGTGTATTAAATCTGTACATTAAAAACTACAAAACATTGCAAAGAGAAATTTACAGAGACAAAAGTAAATGGAGGGATACATTTAGGAATTGAAAATTCAATATTGCGAAAAATGGAAATTCTCTTAAATTGATCTGCAGATGGAATTTAATCCCATTCAAAACTCTAGCAGGCTTTGGGGAAGAAATTAACAAACTGTTTTAAAAATGTATACAGAAGCAAATGCTCTAGATAAGTGAAAACAACTTTCTAAAAGCAGCACAATGTAGAAGACATTTCAAATGTTCCGTAATCAAGACAATGCAATCAAGAAGAAGCATTGGTGCAATAGGGCAATGGAAGAAAATAGAGTCCAGAAATAGACCTATACTTATATTTTCAATTGATCTCTGACAATATTGCCAACATAATTCAATAGAGAAAAGAAGTCTTGTGAACAAATGGTGGGGGGACAGCAGAATACCATATTGGGAAGGTGGGGCAGGGGAATGAACCTCAACCCTTACTTCAAACCTTGCATAAATCATAACTCAAAATGAATTATAGATCTATACCTAATAACTAAAACTATTAAATTTTATGTGAAAATATGGGAGACATATTTTTGTAATTGGGATAAGCAAAGGCTTCTTAAAGAGAGCACACAAGAAAAGAAATTATTAAAATCATAGATAAAATTCACAAAAATTAAAAATATATTCTTTTCAAACCAGTTAATAAAATGAAAAGATAAGTCACACTTGGGAGGAAATTATTTTAAAAATATAAGCCTAACAGAGGCTTATATCTAGGATGTATAAAGAATCTTTTCAATTAAATAATATGGAATTAAACAACTTAGAAAAATGAGAAAATAAGTGGGCAAAAAACACTTCAAAACGAAGATGCACAAATTGCCAGTGAGCACATGAAATATTACTCAAATTAGGTCAACAGAGAAATGAGAATTACAGCCGTATGACTATGTCAATGGATGCAAAACAACTATTCAACAAATTTCAAACCCATTAACGATAAAAGTCCTTAGCAACCTAAAGTAGAATAAAACGTATTCAAGTGATATGGGGAATCTATTAATATCTACAGCCAGCATACAACTCAACAGTGCAATGATGAAGGTTTTGTTCATGAAATTGAGAAAAAGGCAAAGGCATTTGCTTGTATCAGTGTAATGCTTGCTTTCCTAGCCAGTTCAATAGTCAAGAAAAAGAAAATAAAGTCCATACAGATGGAAAGGAATACAATTGTTTTATTTGTGAAATGCTTGTGCATGTAGGAAATTCTAAGTGATGTTTTCTTAAAAAACTTACTGGAATAAATGAATGTAACAGTCTTGCAGGATAAAAAGTCAGTCTAAAAAATCAATTGTATTTCTATGTGATAGCGATGAACATTTGGAAAATGAAACTAACCCTTATATCACTTACTATATCATCCAGAGTAATAAAATGGAAGCTTCTTGTTTACCCAAACTGATTAATGTGCTATTAAAATTCTATTTAACAGTCTGGTTTTCCATTTCCAGTAAAATGTACCTTAGGCTTGGCTGGTGCTAGTGTATCCAATGTAAAACACTAAACTCCATGAGGGTTATAGGTCTACAGGGGGACATTGCTTGTTGATTTCTACTCTGGAATGTATTTGTTTTTTCCTATAAGGCTTTCTATATTGCCCACCATGGACTCTGCCCCTGACATCCTGCACCATGGCTTGGAATTTTTGGAAATTCCTTAGCCCAACATAAAGTATCGCCAGCATGACCTTGTTGTGAGTCCTCAGTATAGACAGAAATTACAGTATTGCAGTAAAGCACAGGGACAATCAAAATCTCAACTCCTTACTAATAAGGTGGTGAAATGCACTTAGCAAAACAGATTAACCAAGCAAGATCACAGTCTAGACTAAACATGAAGGAAACCCTGCCAGTTCTTAAATGTATCATTCATTACATGAAAGCAAAGATCTAGAAATTTTAGTTGCTATAAAATTATGATTGGTATATAGTTCACAAAAAGATACTCCATACATATGCCTTGTTTTAACAAGATGTCTAACTGGACTTACATTTGTCTATGAAACCAAGTGTGTCTTAATTAACTATCTTATTTGCCTCATATTTGTAGTTTTAATTTTTCTCTTGTGGTGCTTTTTCTCTCAGATTCAGTTGTAAATTTCTCAAGTGTAATGGGTGAATCTACTCTTGCCTTCATACTTCTAGCAGTAATTCCAGAACTCAGTAAATCTTGACAATCTGAGCTATTATATAAAGAAAGTCAGAGATCAGTAGCCGAACCAGCTTAATTTTTTTTCCAACTTGTGAGAAAAAAAAGAATTCACCAATTAAAATGACCTCATACATTATACTTTTAAGCTCTTTTTAGTAAATGCATCTCAAATTTTACACTCAATGTCTCTACCATAGAAGACCTGGAAGTATTATTTAAGAATAGCTCCGTAGATACTCAGCAGTCCAGAACGTGTTTGCTAACTGCAGTTTCAGATTCAACAAACATGATCTATGTTCTATGAGCCAAATGCTCTCATATATTTAATCCCATCACAATTGTGTGAAGTAAGCAATATTTTGCCCATTTTAAAGATGAAGGATCTCAAACCCAGTGAGTTTAAGTAACTTATTCAGTTTATTGCAGCTAGCATAGAAAAGACATTTTGGCTTGCTGTCCAATAACATTCTGTGGTCTATCAGCCTGAATTGATTGAATTGATGAGCAGATCAAAGCAGGAAAGAAATTATTGGCATATATATATATATATATATATATATGTATATATATATATATATCCACATACACATATATACACAAACATACATATATGTATACATATATATGTTTAAATATATAAACATGTTTATATAACATATATTAAATTTATACTCAATAGAATATATATTAAAAACTATATATATTCAGATTAAGTGAGGGGAAAAAGCTTTGTTAAGGTTTAGCTTGGAAATTATATCCCTGGAAAACAAATAAATACGGCTTGAAGTTACAATCATGAGAAAATACTGGAAAATTTTCTCCAGAGGCAAACCATTTAATGGCTGGACTAGTTTTAGGATTAATTAATTAAATTAGTACCGGCCATATTTGCAGGGCTCTACTAAATAGTTTAATTCATAGCTATCTTTTTTAAAAAATATACAACCTCCTCTAAGGTATATATCTCTTTTTCTTGTTTCATTTTCATTTCTTGGTCCACTGATCTTTTATTATTTCTCACTATCTCATATAGAAAACAATTTATTTATCTTGATTATTTTTATTTTCCATTAGGTTGTAAGCTACATAAAGACAAATGTTTTGGTACTTTTGTTGATTTTCTTACTGTTTGACACTTGTCTGCAATAATACCCGACTGTTTTAAGTGTTCAATATTTTTTTAAAAAAACTGAATGAGTGAATGGATGAACATGGGATTATATATGTTTAAGGAAGTCGGTCTAATTGCTTGAAACTTTAAGGGACATATTTCTCTCAAGCGTGGAACTGAGAACAATGGAGGGACATTTGTCAGCTTTGCTGACTGGTGCAGATCAGCAAGAGAGTTAATCGTCCGAAGCCAAGTGCTCCAGATAGTTTGTTCTAAGTCATAGTGGTTCTTATTGCCTGGTGGCCTCAGTTCAATGGAGGTCATGTATCCTTCTTTAGTGCTTCATTCTTTGAGTTAACCAGCAGCCGCTGAAGTTACAGCAATACGTTGTTTCCAGTAGCAAAAAATTCAGGTATACTTATCACAGCATTGTTGACCTTTTCTGCCTACACAAGTAAAGTTTCTGATAACCAAACACAGTGTGAGGAGATAAGGAATAGATTAACGTTAAAGAGTTGTTTTACACACTTTTACTTGACAGCAAATGAGTGGAGCAAGATAAGCAATGAAGTCTCAAAAGATCTCAGAGAGGCATGTTTGGAAACTTCAAATTCATATAGATTCAGAAAAGGAACAATTGTCAAAGAGCCAAAAGCATAGGCAACAAATACAATAATCCTCTCAGTTATATTCCTGTTTTTATATAATATTCAGTACATACTTATGACAAGTATAAATTAATGATATAAATATATATTATATTTATAATGTTAACATTTTTATAAATAAAATACACAGTATGATCTCATTGTAATATCATTTTATCTATATTTTCTTGATTTTTCTCTGTTTCAGGATATCTGAAATTATGTTCACCAAATGGTAATGATGGATGTTTCTTTATTATGCTATAGCGATGATTTTAATTATTTTATTTATTTTTTATATTGTTATATGGTTTACAATGTTCATGCATATTTACCCACTAAATATAATGCTGTTTTTCTTAAAAGAGAATATATAAAATCAGAGCAAAGTAAGCTTAGAGCCAATAATATTTTCAAGTCTAAAACAAAGCAGCACTAATAATAATAATAATAATAATAATAATAATAATATCCAGCAATGGCAGTAGTGATACCTGGCAGTAAAATTTTAAGCAGTTTTCTCTCTGAGAAAGCAAATTATAGGTTTATCATGAAGAATGAATGCAGGCAGAGTGATAGAGTCTAATTCATTGAATATTTTAGTGTTTTAATGAACAGGCTATAAAGATAATATAAAGTCCAAAATAGATTTCTGTCAAATATTTGTTGAGTGAACAATAAATTACATACCAGAAGCTAAAGGAGACACAAAATAAATAAGCCTTAATTCCGCCATTGGGAAGTTAATGCCTGTTCAAAATTTATTATAAAAAAAATAGATGGAATATAGGGAAGGGTAAAATCATATGCTGCTGAGGGAATTAGGAAAAAATGGATAAATATATTTTAGGAATAAATCAGGGAATGTCAATAACTAAACAAAAGTGATTGTTCATGACATGTCTGCATATGTTATTCATGTAATGTCTACAACTAGTTAATATTGTTTGTGGTTGTTTTCAATTGCTGATGTGACAAATTACCCCATATGTTGTGGATTAAAACAACAAAAATTTATTCTCTGAAAGTTCTGTACATTAGAAGTCTGTCATGGGTCTCAGTGAGTTAAAACCTAGGTGTCATCAGGGCTGCATTCCTTTTTGGAGGCTCTAGGGGGTAATCCACTTCATTGTTTTTCCAGCTTCTAGATGTTGTCCACATTCCTTGGCTCATGGCCCCCTCCCTCCATCTTCAAAGCCAGCAACATTGCATCTCTCTGACCATTCTTCCATAATTGCCTCTTTCTCTGACTCCAACCAAGAAAAGTTCTCTGATTTTAAGGACCCACTGAGTCCACCCAAATAATCCAGGAAAATCTCCCCAATTGAAGGTCCTTATTTAATCATATCTGCAGGTCTCTTTCGCCTAGTAACTACCACATTTTCCGATTCTGAGAATTAGGGCGTTGACATCATTTGAAGCTGTTATCTTATCTGCCACAATCTCCCCTCTGGACCCCAAAGATTCATGTTCACCATGATGTGCAAATTACATTCATCTCATCCAGGGTTTCCAAAACTCTCAATTTATTGCAGTATCAATTAAAGTCCAAAAACTCATCTATATTTCATCAGCTCAGTATCCCTATATCTTAACATCTTAATCAAGTAGGTCAGGTATGCATGAGAGTTTGAATATGAACCATCCTGGAGCACAATTTGTGGACATGTGAAACTCGAGAAATAAATTTTCCAAAATACAATGGTGGGACAGGCATAGGATAACAGTGATAGATATTCTGAGCCAGAAAAATCATATTCTCATCATCATAATAAATTTCTTTAATATTTTTCCATATTTTAAGTTTCATATTTATATTCATCTGCTCCCCAATACAGGACATAGAAGAAAAGTCAAATGTCACTCTTGCTGTTGAAGGAGTAAAAATAACTAAATATATCATCAGGAAACTTTCTGGTTGCTTTGTATATAGATAAGAGAGCCCATAAAAATAATTTCCATGTGAGGCTTTAACCCAGGAAATTCATTCCCAGTTTAGGAGTAAAAGTGACATGACAAGCATGCCTCATTTTATTTCTTTGCATGATAATAAATAGCCCCATTAGTTTTTGTTTGGTGATGGGAGGTAAGGTGAAGCTGGAAAAGATGCTGTTATATGATCACAATAGAATACAGATATTTTGACATAAAAATCTTGGTCAGATTTAATCCTTTTGGAACCAGGCTTGAGGGATTGCTGCCTCTGCTCCCATAATACTTGTAGCAATGAAAGATCAATAAACCTTTCTGAGATGCAGTGGCCAGAGCAGGCTTTTGCTTTTTTGTTCCCTCAGAATGCTGAAGTACTGCAAGGGTGGAAATGCCAATGCTAATAAATAACATATATATTAGAGAAAAATATTATATTTTATGTGTTATATGTATTATTTATATTTTTATAAATAAAATGCACAATATAGTCTTATTTTAAAATGTTTTCTATTTTTTCTTGATTTCTCAATTTTTCAAAATACCTGAAATGATGTTCATTTATATTTATATATATAATACATAATATTTTCTAATATATATTAGATATATATATGATATATGTGATATACACATATATGATCATATATATATGATATAGTAGTATAAGGAACATTATAATTTCTTCCATTTATCTACTGCCTTATAGAATATGCAATTATATTTATACAAAATTAATTTATAACTAAGACAGACTTTGCTTCTATAAAAAGTAATAAATAAAAAGAGTATAATTTGGTTTCTTCCTCTAATTCTGAATGTCCTTCTTTCACAAAAATGCCTGTCACAGTTAGAATTACTAATGCACAGGGACTCTAGTTTTTCTGTGGCTTGAGGGGTTCTGATTGCTCCCTCCAGAGATGGACAGAATATGAGGTCTTTCTTTTCCTACCGCCTGAACCTAAGAGGTTTTTTCCTTTATTCTCAGAGACCCCATTAACCAATCTCTATGAAGTGTCTGAGAAAACCCCTTTTACTGAGATGGGAGAGTAGCTTCAGGGGTGCATAGAAATCACTGTAGCTATTTGCCGTGGGTCTCTAGTACTTGTAGTGCCGGGCTGAGCTACACTGAGAAATACCAAGAGGTAATTCATGTCTGTGTCTGGCAGAAATGCGACTGACCCTTAATCCTGATATCCTTCTGCAGCTTTAAGAAGCTATGTGCTCTCAGTCCTCTCCTGACCCCTTTCAAATTAGGCTTGCTCTCCTGGTTAGGTTTTATTGCCTCATAAGTTACAAATGAAAACTCAAATTCTCCATTTCCTAGTATGAAATTTAAATATGGGAGAGAAATATGAATAAATAAATTAAAATATTTTGATACGTCACATAAAAAAACTGTCTCAGCTACTAGACCATTAATGGTCAAGAAGAGAGTGTTCTTCCTTTTTTTGACATTACGGAAAATTCTAATAAAGGTAGTAAAAGTATTAGCCTCCACATATTTTAGTAAGTGGAGCTGCACTGCAACAAATTCGCTCTTATTTGCTGAAAACTCTGCCAAAAAGAATTTGAATTCAGTTCAAGTTACATATTGAAATCTTCCTCTTCGGATCAACAGGTTCAACCTGAATTTCCAAGCACTTTCCTGATTGTATTACTTTTACTTTTGATGTATCCATCACCTCGACTTTTAAAACTTAGAGTCAAGATGAACTGAAGATAGATTCTTGCTATTGATAGTAGGCAACTACTTAGTGGATTTATTTTAAGTTTACTGGATTGTCAGTTACCTTCTGATTACAGTGAATCAGCTTTCATTCTAATTTAAATAAATATGTTTATATCAGAATACAGAATATACTGGTGCTACTATATCCTTATTAGTGGTTTTCTTCTAGCTCATGCATATTTGGTCTCCCAGCCACTACACCTTCATTATATGGTGTACTACCCTTAGGATAATTTGGTAACAGATCTGTGTATCCTGCCCCTTATGGCTTACTGTGGAACAGTTCAGTTAAAATGGTAATAATAATAATAATAATATTTCAAACACAAAAGGTTTAGTGCAGAAGGCAATTTATATGCTCAAATCCATTACATGTATATAATGTCAGAGAGAGTAAAAAGAAAAAAAAATATTATCAGAAGAAAACTACAGGCAATGATTTTGCCCTAATGATTTTGCCATATATATATATATATATATATATATATATATATATATATATACTATTGCTAGAGAAGATTGCCCTCTGCTGTTAAAAATTTGTGACTTTCCAGTAGAGTTGATTGAACTCTAGTTGTTGAAAATTCCTGTTCTTAATATTCAGAGATTCTCCCCATAAATGATGTTCTTCCAAACAGGAACATATTATTAACAACTATAAAAATGTTGGATCATGAGTAATTTCCTTTTTTTAGTCTTACAGATATCATGGTCTGTCTCCTCTTTCAGCTATGAGGTTTCACTGCACTCTAATGAATATAAATTTCTAACCATATTGGTAAATATCACTAAAGGTTAATATTATTTCAAAGCCTAGTTAGTATATTGAAGCTTTAGTTTTGGACTTTGTTAGAAAAATTCTACCAAGATACCAATCAAGAGGGTAAAAGACCCTAAACTGAAAATGGATAATAATATCGAAGTTGCAAAGTTTCCTCTCTGCTTATTTTGCCATAAGAATTATGTAATTGCTTGACTTTTAAAAGATGATATTGCCAAAAATTTATAGGCAAAGATATTAATTTCTCGCTGAGGAGTCAGGAAATGGTAATTGAACATGTGGGAACCAATCTTTCTCTTGCTATGCTGTTATGAATTTGTGGTTGATCGAGCTTGCTTGGTACTGTGGCAGCAGGGAAAATGAAAACAGGATGTCAGTTCCGATAGCAATTAACCAGAATGATTACAAATGTCTATGTGACACGTTCAAGTTGACATGTTTTTGACTACAGCTTGGCATAGGGTCATGAAGAGTTTGTCCTGTGTTGACTCCAAATTTTAATAGAAGCTTCCGGAATAGACATAAGCATGGCAGATCTGCTCATTTAGCAATCTTCACGCTCAATGTAAATTCACTGGTCATACCAGGTGTGTCACACATCAAATGTGAAAACATCCAGTATCATGTTATTTTGCACGACATACACCTGGGTCTTTAATGCATTCATTTTTAAGAGTTAGGAGAAATGGATAAGATTCCTCTACCATTCTATAATGCATTTTATAAATGCATCTTAACCCATTTATTTCCCAGTTTTCCTACCTAAAAAGAATATTTCAAAAGATGCCCAAGAAGCTGACTCACCTTCAGGGAGGTTCTATGTGCTGTACCCCACTCTGAAATAATAAATCCTTACTGTCAAGACACTTCTCATTTGTATTTTAACCTAAGAAAAGTTTGATTAATTACATATAATGATTCATTTATTTTAGTTTAGGGGACAAAAGATAAATAGTGAACTTTTTAAGGTTGCAGCAAGTAAGTGGTAGAGTTAAGACTTAAACTCTTATTTCCTATTTCATAGTACTTTTGATTTAAAAGTCTCTCTGTAGTTTTAAATATAAAATTTGCTAGAAAGAAAGAAATAGTACTTGCTTGCCTGGAACTTTACTTCAAAATTTAGCTCCCACTGACAGGAAGCTTTGCTTTTTCTCTGACCATTATTATTATCATTTTTTTATTGTGGGTCTGTTTTCAGTATTTTATGTCTTCATTGTAGATAATGATGAGCTGTATTTGCTTTTAGAAATACTCAATATTTATTCTAATTTAATAATTTATTGAATATACATTTTTCATTATCAGAGAAAAAAATTAAAATATGAAAGAAAATCCATGCCCAGCTATAGTTTACAATTTCACTATGGCAACAGAGCATTATAGAGAAAAATGGATATGAGTAACCGTCAAAATAATAGTCATATATATATATGAATAAATGTTAAAGATATAAGGTAGTGATTTTAATGATTTTGCTTGATATTCCATAAAAGATTTGATAATAATGCATTTTCTTATACATTTGTAATTTCCCTAAAATTTTTACAAATTTAAGTGGTTTGAACTTTTTTGTTTATGTGTATGTAAATAAAATTTAACTTCTTATTTGCTATGACCGTAAGGTTCTAAAATAATATAAAAAAGATTACGTTATTGTCACAATTTCTTTTAAAATAGAGCTGACCAAAAAGACAACACTATTAGAAAATGTGTTAATTACTAAACATAAGAAATAAAATATTGGCAATGCCTCTCTTTCTGAGGTTAAAAATGTCCAACAGTATTTTATATCAATATAGGATTATGATTTACTGCTAGAATGAGACTAATTCAGCATTGATTTATTTTCTTTTTTTCATTTGTTTTGCATTTATATTTGAAATGCTAGAAATTCTCCCATATGTAAACAAGTAGATAAAAATGGCAGGCCATTTAATATGGCAAAGTCACTCAAGTTTTTGTACCCTTTCCAAATTATATACCAAAAATCATCTGATATTTTACAGTCAAAAAATATCTAAAGTGGTAGTCCATTTTAAAACACATCTGGATTTTCCTTAAATTTTCTTTAAATCAAAGTTATTTTAAACCATGTGTCTTATAGAGGTATTGTATCCAGCCATTAAAGTTCATTGTTCTCTTTGTTTTTTTTATATTCCTGGGAGATATGCATATATATATATATATATATATATATATATATATATATATATATATCTGAAACTAAATATTGTCATATCCACTACTTTTCTGTTTTTAGAGTTACCTTGTCTGTGAAGTTCAAATGAGCCTAAATAGACACTGAAAACAATCCCATAAAATCAGAGGTGCTTGAGGAGTTTCTTTAAGTGACTTGGTTGGATTTTCCGCTTTCAGGAGTACAACTTAATTTATTTTGTAGATAGTAACAACAACAAAAAAGGAAGTCCTTTAACAAAATATGTTATTTATCTTATTGAATTTATTGGGGTGACAATGGTTAGTAAAATTATATAGGTTTCAAGTGTACATTTCTATAATACATCACCTGTATATCACAAAGAAGAAAAGGGATTAGCTTAGATAGATAATAATTTTGAGGCCCTCTCTCATAAATGAGCCATTCTTCTACAACTTCTGGGGGGAATGCAATAGTTACCTTAATGAAAATAGAATTGTCGGTGCTTCCACTACTCCACTGTACAAAACTGTGTACCTGAACTTGATTTTGAAGCATCCTCACTGCATTTCACATATTTCATCATGTGCCATAGCTCACCCTAATTAGATGTATGCATAAGTCAGGGAACGTCATGAAGCCTTTTTACTGAGCAATGTGCCTTCGTTAAAGAAGGTTTCTCAGACAACAGTCTTTAATCTTACTTTTTTGTTTGTCCCTCAATGCATTGCAGGGAAATTCTTGATGAGTAAGTGTCATACATTTCTTCCTAAAGTGAGAGAAGACAGTTATGAGAAAGGAGATGGAAAAAGAACTCATACAAATTTTAAGTAAAAAGACATTCTTGAATATGCAGTTCAATCATATGCAATTACCATCCTGCCTACTCAAACTTCCATAAAATAACATAAAAGTTACTGCGGAACAAAATAAATAAATAAGACATTCTCTATAAGATCAATTTCCACAAAAAGTTCAAGAACATTATGTATGCAAGCAGCGACTCCATGAAATCCCTCCTGCTGCATACCCCTCAGAAAGTTTTTCTTCACCTGATTTGTGAAGGAAATAGTGGTATATAGACTATACCACTATAAAAACTGCTGATACAAAACATATATAAAAAAATATGTAAAAGGAATAAATCTGCATAGTCTCTGATTTCAATAAAGGCTTCTGTGGAGGATGTAGGGATTGATTTGTATCCATAAAGATGAATAGAAGTTTGGCAACAGTTGAGGACAGAACACTGACTGTAGCTAAACACAGCAAACATTTTTAGAATCAAAAGGTATTGTGCCTGGGGGACAGTGAAGAGAATCACTTAGCTAATGTAAAGAATGTGCTTAGCTAGGTTAAGAGGCACGGTTAGAGGTCTTTTGTACCTGGAGTTGGGGAAAGCTGTGCTTAAACTTTATCCTGAAGGGAAAAAAAGAAAATCTTGTCAAAGTGTAAGCTTAGGACCATTTGCTTTAGAATCACTTGGGACTACTATTTAAAACACAATCCTGACCCCAATTCCAGTCCTTCTCAAAAATAATATCTATAGTTTGATATCTGCATTAAACTTTATGTTCCAATAAATTAATCACTCAATTACTCAGACCTGGTTCGTTCAAATTCTGTCTGCCATTTACATTTCTCAGAACAGAAAAAAAATAAAACAATCAGTTTAAATCTAAACACATACATTATCTAAAACAAATCAGAGTATTGAATCAAAGACTGTTTTATATCCTATTACATAAGCACAGTATTTTTAAAAATATACTGTAAAAGTAAAATAGCAAAAAAAGTATAATGTAACTTGCTTCCCCTGGTATCATTGAGAAATGCATCACTTATTCTTGCTTCTGAATTTGTACTACATGGCTTAACCGTGGTAGAGATAGCTAGAGGTAAAGAATGAGTCAGGAATAGTCTAGGCCAAGCCTAATTGGACTTTGAGGCTTATCCCTGAGAATGGTGCCGTTGGCCCAAAACAGATTCCAAACAGATTTGATATTAAAATGTGCACCTGATTAGGGTCTGGATTTCTGTCTCAAAAAATTCTACCTGGGGATAGTAAGTGGGAACAAAAGCTTCTAGGTGGGTGGTAAAAATATTTAAGGTTAGAGTCTTAATGTTCAAGATGGTCCATATTAAGTAGAATGGAATCCAGGAAGTTGAAATACAAGAGACTAGCCCCCTGGGGGAAGGAACTAGTGAGATTGAGGCAAAGTTACTATTTCTAGGCAGGAGTCTGGCAGAGCTCAAATCCTATCTGGAAACCAGGCTGCGAGATGTCAGAGGATAAATATTGTCTTACTCTTACAACCTTACTACCTGGAACATAGAAGTCACCAAGAAATATGTAAAAGAACCGGCGATGAGGTAAACAAAGGCATACACTAAGTTGCATAGGCCAGGCCGACGTACGAGTGGGGTGACAGCAAAGACTGAAGATTGCTGTATATGCCCATGGCTGGACTTACCCAGGAAGAGTGTGATGTGGAAATTAGGCCCAGGGACTAAAGCGAAAAGGATGTATTTCAGTATCCAGAGACATGTGAGTCTAAGTTTCCTCACATATCTCCTATTTTAGCCAGTTTCCATCTGGAAATGATTAGTTGAAACAGATGTACTAACTGGAGAATCGTGTACTGATATACCAAATTCTAGGTCCTTCATGATTCTTTCAAATATATATATAATTTCTTCTAGATCCATGAGCTGTCAGTCAATGTTCATACATCAGGATCTGCTAGAAATAACTATTTGTGCAAATAATTAGGAAAGGGTTTTTTCTTGTATCCAAAATTATTCTTCTGGAAAAAAGCAAATTGCCTTATGTTTAAGTCTTCATAAGTCTCTTACAAGATAGAGAGCTTTCTCAATTGATCTATTTTGAACAACACACTACTTTTTGAAAGAGACCCTGTAGGCTACTTACCACACAAACTGTACTCCTTAGACCCCAGTATTAGCATCATCTGGGAACTGATTGGAAATGCATAGTCTCAAGCCCTCTCCAGATATATTGAATATTTAATAAGATTTTTAGGAGATTCATACGCACATTAAATTTTGAGAAACAATGGCCTATTAATCAGTATTAGGATTGGATATTTATAAAGATCTTCTGACTAAATCAAGTAGGAGACAGAGAAATGTAATCGAGAATAAGATTTTTTTCCTTAGGATTATGACTTTACAATTGAAAGCCTTGGGATGTGTGTGTGTATGTAAATAGGTGCATATTTTGTTCTTTTAAAAGTCATGTATGGACAAAATAAATAGGAGCGAAAACTTGATAAAAAGAACTCTGACACCTTTGTTCAGTGTGGTGGAAACAACAGTGGAAGCCCTGTCATTCATTGGAGATTTGGAGATCCCTGTCTCCATCTCAAAGAGGCTGCTGACACAGCTCATTCAAATTGGAATCATCTAAGAATACAGTCCCAGAATTGCCAGATCTGCAGATTTGGATATGGAAATAGACTTGTACAAAGTTGCCCAATTTTAAGTATTAAAATTTAATTAGATTTTATATAAAAGAGAGAGGAAAAAAAAAAACACTATTTGGGCCAACGCTTTATGGAACAGTAACCATAGACCCAGTGTGCAGGTTGCCATTGTGATCTGCTTCCATATCACCAAGACAAAACCAAATATACTTATTTGAATGTCACATACTCATTTGAATATCTCTGCCCTGTAAAAGGTGCCTAACTATGTGCCTATATTATTTTAAATTTGATCTTAGAACAGTACCCCAAATTGATCTTAAGAAACTAAATGTGAAGTTTTGGTGTCTATAAGCTTCATATTGACCTTTGTGGGCCCTGTTTCACAAATGTTGAATGTATACCTGAGACACTCATGATCAGCTATATTGCTGTGAAACCGTTTACACAAAGTAAGAGCTACTCTTCTAAATGTCATTTATTGAGAACTTATTATATGTTAGTCACTCTTTTACCGCTTTATAAACTCATTTAATCTTCAGAACAACCCTGAGCAAGTAGTATTATTTTCTCTATTTCACATTTAATGGAACCAAGAAAAAAATTTCTGAAAAAGAGACATCCTTTCCACTGAATCCCAGAAAGAGAGTGGTCTTCAGACTGTATAGATGATTTCTAACTCTGAGAGTCCACCTCCCTACATAGCCAGCCCCAACTTAACCTTGGAGCCAGGCAAATCTCTTTTGCATCTACATCATTGGCTCTCAGCTTTCCGCCCTTATAGCTTAATTCTACAGTCAATACATCTGTTGTTTCTTTCCATTTGCCTTTTCATGGCCCTCCTGTCTACTAACCCGTGTTAATAACTGCCTTATTTTTCCTTATGTTTCCTTATATGTAATATAAAAATATATTTTGAAAATGTTGTATTTTGAAAATGAATGAATTAATAATCAGATAGATATATAAATAAATCTTAGTGGTCTATGTCAGAATTGTGGAGAAACTTTTGGGAGTTCTTTGTTTGTTTGTTTCTTTTTTGACAGTAGAGAAATTTTTGTATCACTAACACCCCTTGGTTGCCTCTCATTACTTTTTATGCATAGAACTAGCTGTTAAAGTATATGCCTTTGATTTTAGAAAGAAACATTCTATAAAGAATGATTGTTTTATCTGAATATTCATTAACTAAAACAAAGAATTGGGCATTTTTCAGTCAAGATATCTCTAATTGATTGTAAAAATCGAGGCAACTCATCTAATTGTAGTTTACCTACTATGAGATGATTGTTACAATGGTTATTACAAAGCAAGGCGAATTAATTAGGGAACATTGAAATATCTAATATTGTTGAGGTTATAGAGCAACAGTAACATTCCTTCATTGCTGTGGGAATGTAGATGGGTACAACTACTTTGGAAGACAATTTAGGTGTTTCTTATAAAACTGTACATGTTCTTACCATATAATCCAGCAATCATGCTTCTTGCTATTTACCCAAAGAAGAGGGTTACTTATGTCCACTCAAAAACCTGCATGTAAATGTTTATAGCAACTTTATTCATAATTGCCAAAACTTGGAATTAACGAAGATGTCCTTCAGTAAATAGATGAATGGATAAATACACTGTGGTACGTCCAGACAATGGCATATTATTCAGAGCTAAAAAGCAAATGAGCTACCAAGCCATGAAAATACTTGGAGGAATCTTAAATGCTTGTTACTCAGTGAAGAAGCCAGTCTGTAAGGGCTACATATTGTATGATTCTTTATCATAACAGAATTGACCCAGGGGAGGTATTGCTCTTTCCAAATAACACCAAGCATTATCAACAGAGGTAGAATTAGACATTGTATGCCAGTGTAACACTGCTGAGACTTTGGTACTAAGGACTCAGTCTTTCCCCAAATTTTGACCTGCCACTGTGAGAGTTCTTTGTAGATCCCTTGACCCTGGAGTAGGGGCATTTGATTGGCAAATCCAAAGGCATATGCTCAGCCTAGAGGGTGTGATATAAATTTGTAGTGTTTGTTTCAGCTATGCTCTACTGGCAGTCAGGTTTGAAATAAAAAACAAAAAAACAAAAATGCATATCCCCAGAGGCTTAGCTATTATTTCATCAGAAAGCCACAATCCAGAACCAACTGCTAAAATACTTTGTAACATGTTTACCAAGTAACGTACTAATATGAAATAGCAAGAGATTTTCTTTTGAGATTCTGAACATAACAAAACTGTTACTCTCATATCTCTTCAATATTATAACCAGAGAACTTGTCAGTGAAAAGTAAAAGGGAATAATGTAAAAAGGAATAAAATAGTTAAAGATTCGAGAGGAAATAAATAAAACCATTATTACTTGTAGATAAGATTGTGGTACGTAGGAAATCTTAAGAATCAACAGATAAATCATTAGAATAATAAAGTTAGTCAAATTTATTCCATGAAAATAAGTATACAGAAATCATTAATTTCTGAATATTATTAACTATCACACAGAAAAAATGTATAAAATCACCAAAATAATGAGGTACCAAGAATAAACCTAGGAAAATTTGCATAAGATTTTTGGCAAACATAGAAAACATGGACAGATATATTGTGTTTATGGATTGGTGGATTGGATGCATTAATACTATAGATGTCAATTGTAAATGTAATAATAAGAGTCTACCAATTTAAACGTTAATCTCATCTAAAAACACCCTCACAGACACACCAAGAAAATGTTTAACCAAATATCTGAGCACTCCATGGCCTATTCAAGTTGACACATAAAATTAACCATTATACTCTTAGTAGCTTAAGTCTTCCTGTATGTTCCTTTGTGATCATATTTCTCTGCCTAACCTGAAGAGAAAACCACTATCAGATTTTAAAAATAATTTTGCCTGTTTACTAACTCCAGAAGCATACGTAGGGCATCTTCATCACCTTTTTTCTGCTGGGGTCTCTAATAACAATCTGCCTTTGAAATTTAATACGAAAATTGCTATCCCGCAAATAAAACTCTCCCCTAGTAGTTAAACTTTCAGTTCTCGCCAGT
This sequence comes from Rhinolophus sinicus, assembly GCF_057876585.1. Lineage (NCBI taxonomy): Eukaryota > Metazoa > Chordata > Mammalia > Chiroptera > Rhinolophidae > Rhinolophus > Rhinolophus sinicus. The sequence goes on from NC_142502.1 coordinate 167,194,953, forward strand.
TATTTTCACCAAGTTTTCTATTTTTCACTTTCATTTTTTATCTCCAGTAATTGAAGTAGTTCTTGCAAAACATTCATATGTGAATATTTGCTCCTTTACAGGTTTCCCCTTATATTTAAACATGGGTGGGAAAAGGAAATAGAAAGTCTTCAAAAGATATAGTTTATTTTTCCCTTAAGATAAGACTAAAGTTTGTGAGAGGAATATATGTTTGATGCATTACTTGGCTGGATAAATACAGCTCAGCTGGTACATCTGCCACACATCTTGAAAGCTCAGTGGGCAAAAGCACCTCTCCATTGTTATAGTGGCCTCATAGCATCTTTAAACTTCTTGTAGTTTGTGCAACTTTTTGTTTGTAATATATTCCTGGAGAGAAGATATATGGGTTCCATCATGTTCTGAAGGGCAACCTAGAACCATCATAATGGATTGCTAATCCAATTTTTGAAGGAATGTAGATGGTGCTAGTTATTTTATACTATTTTTAAATATTGTATTAGAATTACCAATAGAATAGTAGATTAGGGTTGATAATTGGAGAAAGATAAAAGTGCCAATTATAGGGACATGGGAAATCCTGTTTGAATATCTATACCTCAGAAGTGATCACAGTGCACGTGATACACTCTTGTGAGATGTGTGTATAACTAATCTAGATCATCATATGTTTGGTTTGAATGTGAAAATTAGTAGAGACTATAAAAGACGGCTAATTTTGTGTCATTTATATTATTTCTTGGGTCACAGAATAGATGATCACACAGATTGAAAAAACAAATGCTTCAAATTGCTAAATGGTCTCTTTGTTACCTGACATATGTCATGTGGTTTCCCAGAGTGCCACTTTTCTTCCCAAAACAATGCTAAAGCACAAAAATAATTGCATCAGTAATTGGAAATGCACATTACATCTTCTTTGTTTAATGAATATCAAGACATGGTTAAATGACACAAAATATGTAGTAGAAGGGCTTTGTAAAGTATATAGTTCTATAAAAATCAAAGTATTATAGTTTATTTTTATGATTTTCAAACTGTTCTTGCCAGTGAATTACATTTTTATATACAAACTATAATAAAATATCAGTTTCAATAAAATGTACTTGTTTCTAAAAGCATACTGAAAATAATATCACATCCTATTTTTCATCAATGTGTGGGAAGATAAATGTGTTTAAATCAGGTTAAAATAGTAAAAACATATATATTCTTATGCATGTATTATATATTTATATCTATATATAATCATTAGTAATGAATTATAATATCAGTACATAAGTGTATAGGCTCTAAATAATACTTTTAATTACAAGGGTACTGAAAATTATGGAATACTCTGTTAGTAATAATTAATAATACTAGGTACTTTACTTAATCAGAGTACCCAGTTATTTGAGAGATAACTAAATATTTTTAAAGAATTAGCATTAAATAAAATGCACGTCATTCTAAAAATATACTGCAAATTATTTTTCGGGGGGATAACTGAAAACATTATCATATCAATGCTTCATATTAACTGTATTTGCATATGCAAATTTATCCTGTCTTCAAGGTAATGGTTCCCTACTCCAGAATGCAGAAGATTAGCCTATATGTTACATGTTAGACCTAAGATGTATATAGTGATATAAAAACATGTAACTTTAATATTTTTTCTCTTAATTTTCTAAAGATAATACCATTGACATTTTTGTTTTGCCTTGAAATAGTTTTCATTATAGACACTTAAAAGCTTAAAGTGGGAAAACCTGTATACATCATATTTTTTATATGATTTGTTTTTTCATTTTGGATGGATCTTAATAATGATGAAGAGTAACTGCCTTTTAATATTAACAAATTGTTCATATTTTATTTAAATGAGAAAATATGTTAAAATGAGACAAATAATTTACGGACTTAATTTCCATGCAAGTTTCAGACCACGGCATTCATTTCATTTTCATATAAGTATATTGTTGAAGAGTAAATCCTGTATAAAAGCTAAAATATGTTTAACTCTATATTTAAATACTATATAACAACTAAAATATATTAACTAAAATATAGTTAATATATTTAAAATAAAACACGATAGTAAATGAACCAATCGCTAAAGTTTCTGAACACATAATGTTCCAATTTTGTGATTAGAAAGGCAATTTATTATATTTACAAACAGTGATCTCATAGAAGCATCACATATTTATAGAGCTGATTCCAACCCAAACCATACTAATGCCAAAGCTCTTCAGGTCATTAAGATGGAACTAGGAAGGAGTCCATAGTCCAAAGAAAAGATGTATCTACAAGTTCTTTAACATTTAAAAGTTTGAAAGAAGAGGATACTTAAATTTAATTGAAGTGGAATCAGATTATTCTTTAAAACATTCAAATAAACAGGTTCTATACATATATAAGCATGTTTTCACATTCTTTCCTACCTATTGTCGTATGAGAACAATTGCCTCACAAATTTTCTTCAGATATCTGATTGTTTATGGTGGGAGGGCAAGTTTGATACCATCTATTTGGGTATGGATAGAAGTCGAAGTGCCATTGAAATATATATTCTTGTGATTCCAGTATACATAAGATAATTAAATGCTCTGTATATGAGACAGAGATGGCAGGAATGGAAAAAAAGGTCAAAATTTTATTTTCATATAAGATAAAAATAGTGAAATAGATTGTCACAAAAATTCATAGTTAGAAACTTAGATAATTAATAATGTTTTTGTAAATTAAATAACAAAATATTATTAGTCCTATAACGTTTAAAACATCTTTGTTATGAAAATAAAATATACAGATATTAAATATTAAAGTAATAGTGAATTTTCATTTTTGCAAGGGAAGGTTTAATGATAAAAATAAGAATGAAAAAATAGTAACTATATAAAAAGATACATAGAGAATAAATTAGCTAAATTTTGACAAAGGCGTAAAATGTGTACTCTGAGCAATCTGCTATCTTAAGCATGTGAGAATTTGTTGAATTCTGATGTCTTTCTCTAGTACTTCCTAATCATATTCCAAAATAATTTTTAAATAAATGTTTTGAAAATTAATAAGTTATATACACAGTCTAAAATTGGGAAGAATTTTAAAGCATATTTATTGTCGCAGTCCACAACTTTCTATAACACTTTCTTCCTTTTTAATGGTGTTAAATTTTCCAACTATCACTTTCTTCTCATCAGAGTGTCATTTTAATTTGATTATCTCTAAACATGTTCTCCTAGCAATAGCATTTCTCAGATAGTTTGTTTACACATGTGTTTGTGCTATGTGTGTATGTATGTGTACTCTGATAATAGGTAAAGGCAGTACATCTCATCCCCAAAGTATTGTTTTTTTTTAAAGACGGGATCAAATCTTAAGGTCTAAAATGATAAAATACTAAGGATTGTTTAGGCATCCTCTAGAAAATGGGAAAGCAAGTAGGATGAAATGTTGGCATCAGGGCCCTCTTTGCACCTGAAATTGAATCATGTAGTAATTAACTGCTGTGCTCAGACATCTCAGGTCAGCAGAGATTTAATTCCTAGCATTTCACATTCGGTATTGAGTTTAATTAGCCAAACAAAACTATTCCCAAATATAATCACTGTGCATCAACTTTATTCAGACTAATACAAATTTTTTAAAAATATGCTGACACTTAGGATTATATTTCAAAAAAACCAAGAATGGTCCCAGTAGCTCTTTATTTTAAATAATGCCACTTAATTCTCAAGTGCAGCCAGAGTTGCAATCTGCTAGTTCTCTTCCTGCTTTGAGCTTTTAGTCCCGGTGTTGTGTGGGCTCTAATTGATTGGCGTTATCACCATAAAACCTTTCAGATTCATGGTGTGCCATCTTTAAAATTGCTCTTTCAATAATACTGCAGTTTTACTTTGCTTGATCACAATTTTTATGGAGCCTAATCAGCTTAAATTTTTTTTTACTATTTGCAGAATTTAAATTCATCCTTAAATCATAAAGACTTGTTATCCTTGTAGATATAAAAAGGACACAGCAATCCCCAAGAGCACTTATGAAACTATTCTGCATAAAGATAGCATGGTTTAAAGGTAACTGTTTGAAATGGACCAGTACTTTAGGAAATATTCAAGTTTTAATACATTTTAAAGTAGTTTCATTATTTTGTAATAATGACTAATGCTATAAATAAGGAATTATAAATCATAATTGCTTTCAAACATTTCTAGTAATAGTAGCGATAGTTTGTATCTTAAAAGTCAGCAGTTCAATTCTCCTAAATTGGAATTGCTGAGATTTAATCTAGATTGAGTACATGTTTACTGTTGTACTTTTTTTCTTAAATTAAAACCTTAAAATACATTGGAGCATATGATATTTCAAGGGACATGGTTATCGTACATAAAATAATGTATTCAATAACTTTACAGCATTATGGTTAAGTAAAAGTATTTTTTATCTCATGTGAAAATGGTCTTTAAAGGATTTATCTCTTTCTAAATTATTTTCTCAGTGAACTCTTTAAAGAAATATCAGGTTTTTTTGTGTGTTTTTTTTTGGTTTTCTTTTTTTTTAATGTTTGCAATATTTAGAAGTATTATACTTTTCAATTGTAATACATTGACAGGAAGCAACCATAGGCAACTATCTACATAAAATTATTAAGCTCTTCATAAGGCTAAATACATACACTTCTGTTAGAAGCAAAATAGCCACACATATCAGGAGCAGAAGAAACATCTCACAATGGAGCATCTCTTAGTGGAGAAGCTAAGGAGGGGTAGGTGGCCATCTGGCCATGAGCTTTTCTTTGTTGGGAGTTTTTTGATTACTCATTTAATCACCTCATTCGTGCATGTCTATGACTATGAATGACAACCACACGAAAAATGTTGAACATCATCATTTATTAGAAAAATGCAAATTAAAACTAAATTAGACATTATAACACATGCATTTGAATGGCTAAAATTAAAAATCCAAAACAAAACCAACAGCACTGAAATTACAAAGTCTTGATATGTACATACAGAAAAGAGAATGCTCATATTTGCTGATAGGAATACGATACCCTTCAGGCACTTTGGACTGGCAATTTCTTATACAGTCAAACATACATTTACCATTCTACCCAATAACTTCACTTCTAGATTTCTCCCTGAAAGCAGTGAAAATTTATATTCATATAATTCCTATATACATCTGTTCGTAGCAGCTTTATATATGATCTCTCCAAACTGGAAATGACCTAAATATTCTTCAACTAGTAAAAATCTAAATAACCTTTGGTACTTCAAAGCACAAAATAGTATCCAAGAATAAAAAAGAAAGCAACTACTTATACACGCAGTGTCATGAATGAATCACAAATGCATTATGCTAAGTGAATGAAGACATATTTATACTGTATACTGAATACTATATAGTATATGATTCCATTTATGGGACATTCTGGAAAAGCCAAAACTTTTGAGACAGAAGACAGCTCAGTGTCTGGGATTTGTGAAAAGGATTAAAGGAAGTTTGTGGGGGTGATAGAATTTCTCATTATTCTGACCATGACAGTGGATGAAAAACTATGTGTATTTCTCATTACTCATATCTGTGCATAAAATTGAATTTTGCTTTATGTTCATTGGACCTTAGTAAACTTGTCTTAAAATAACTGCCAAAACTTTGTAGTGAAATTTATTCTCATTGTTTGGTATACTGTTAAATTTTTCATAAAGAAGATCTTAAATCTTATATTTTATGTATCTTGTCAGAAATAGAACTCTATTGTTTTTATTGTTTATTTTTGACGTTGAAAATTAAAAGTTAGAAAATTACAGTGATTTTATACCCGTTCATCTACTGAGATATTAGAATGATTAATACTTTTTTCATTCAGTGTGTTACTGAGCAATGAACATATGAGTTGGACATAAAATCAACTGTTTCTCATCTTAACTCTGCCACAATATGTATAAAACTCAATAGTGATGTTGTAAGACTTACTTATGTCCATGTATTGAAAGCACTTGTCACTTAGTGGGCACTTCTTAGGTACTTAGTAATAATTAAATCCCCTCTACTGTAAATTAGGCAAATGAAGGTGCTTCAGTATTTTACCCCAAGATCACAGTTAGTAGTTAGTGAATGGGAGCCTAAATTCAGGTTTCTGGCACCACATTCCATAAAATCTACACAAACAATATTTGTCTTAACGTGTTATTATGAACAATGTTGATGTTTCATTGAAAAATGGTGCCTTCTATGAAACAGACTATGAGACACATCTAAATAAAAGCTCACTAAATGAGTAATCGTTGCAATTAAAATAAAAAATAGAAGCAAGAAAATTAGAAGAAAACTATTTGATTTTTAAAAGTATTTCTTACATTTTGTGATATCAATAATAAAACTAGGTTATTATTACTCAAGTTATTTTGTATAGACCACTTTATAAAATGAACTGGTTATTTCTTTGGTAATTTTTTTCTAATACTGCCTTTATAATATAATGAGCATTAATAATAGCATACCAATAATGTAATAATACTTGAATATCTTAGTATTTTAACAGGGCAGAAAGGACATCATTAACATTTTCCTAAATGCTTTGTTTTATGGAGCTTAACAAAAACTCTAATATAAATATAGTGCTGTATAATTTACAAACTGCTTCTTACAAGTATATTACAAGAAATTAACCTTAAATAATATTGGTCAATTAGCTCTATAAAATAAGTTATTATTATTATTTCCTATACTTAGTTGAAGATATATTAAACAATCTACTCAAAGAATTGGAATGGCAGCTTCTCATGAAACTGGGGCTATGGAAGAGTTGCCCTGTCCATGTAAATGGCTGTAAAAGTTTCACTCCTTAGCCCACGAATGCAGCAAGAAAGATTATCTCTTCTTAGGCTTTTATACATGGTGGAAGTGGCTTCTGCAAAATTGAAATGCTTGCCTCTCATTCATGTGGCATCCAAATTTACTCCGTCCTAGTGATTGAGTAGTCTGAAACTGAGAAATGAAACACTGATACTATACTGATGAAAACACGAGGGTGGTAATTAGAAGCTAATGTAAACCGACTTTTTGAAGAAATTTGCACATACCAGATCAGGGTGGAGAATTGACAATAAAAAGTATAACCTATAAGAAGACTCACAGGATGAAAAAATAAACATAAATATTTTTAAAATGGATGTATTTCTAGAAATGAAAAATTCTGTGAAATTAAAATTATGACAGATGAGTTAAACATTGGATTATACACAGATGAAGAGCTAATTAATGACATGGAAAATAGATCTGAGGAATGAGGCACAGAGACCTGTGGAAATGAGATTAGAAGACATGGGGAATTGAATAAGATATTCCAAAAGATAACTAATGGGAGTTACAGAATGTATTAGAATTGCTTCAGGAGACAATAATCAAAGAGACAATGTTAGATGATCTCAAAGAATTGAAAACTTGTACAAAGTACATACCTGGAAACTTTTAATAGAAGTGCAGAACACCAAAGAAAAAGAATAATCTTAAAAATAATTGGAGAAAAACAAATACTGCAATAATTGAGATGACAGTGGACTTCTTGCCCATCAAGTACTGTAAGAAAAAAGCACAAAGTATTGACAGGAAATCATTCCCGTCCAAAAATTCTTCACACCCTAAATTATCACTGAGGAGCAAAAGCAAAGTTAAACCTTTTCCAAAAAAAACAAAGAAACACTATGATACATTTATTAAGACTAATAATCATCCAGAATAAAGTGAGGTAAAATAGTGGGGAGCAAATACATTGCTAATCCATGTATGATAAATCTAAATTACAGTTGACTTTTAAGATAATATAAATGATGACTAATTGTGAGGATTGAGTAAAATGAGGTAAAAACTTAAATACTATGAAAATATCTTGGAGAATGGCACCTGTTGGTGATCAATGTTCCTTATACTTGTGAGGATCATTAAACACTTTAAACCTCATAAATCAAGTATATTAACACTGAATAATTAATCAAATAATTAAAATACATCATATACATCATGAATTAATAGAAAAATAAAGGAAATGGAAAAATGAGCTATGAAGAACTCAATAAATCCAAGAATTTAAGGGAAAAGGAAAAATATAGCTGATACAATGCTTTCAGCATAGTCTGAAATTTTTTAAAAAGGTGTTTTATTCTAATATTTTAATAACTGATAAGAAACAATAATTCATTAGTTCCAAAAACATTGGCACTTAAAAATGTAAAATATTAAATACATTTGTTTTTCAATGTAATGGAGCCTACATTATTGAGAATGTGGGGTAATGCATACAGGGCCATTTTATGAGGGAAAATATACATAATGTTTGGATAAGTTATAACTTCTCAATTTGGAAATATTCCAAATATAAAATGTTGGTTTGGGTAGAGCCTATCACACTGTACTTCAAATATGTTTTGCTTTTTCCGGCAGAAACTGGTAGTAGAGAGAATTATTTTCTTGAAATTAAGGATTATTTTTCTGTTATCACCGTACCTCCTACATAACCTAGTAAACTATCTTTAATATAGCAGGGGCTTTAATAATATTGGCTGGAGCCCTGAAACAGCATTTATTGTCTTACTTAGGGTGAAATGACAACCATTGTCTGGGTGGTTTGGCTTCTTTTGCTGAATTATGTCTCTAAGAGAGCAGATTGGAGGATGTAGGTATTAAAAACAGCTTGAAGATTGACCTGAACATATTTCACAATTATTAAGAGCAAGGAGTTTGTTTGTTTCAGTATATATCAAGTTCTAGGAAGCAATTAGTTCACATGAAATCTTTAACCTAGAAGTTGCTTTGCAGACCATCTGAAATTCCATACTCAAACTTGACTTTTCATTATATTCTTAATGCCTTATGTTGAATTGCTAATGTTGTTCATCTAGACTGAGTTACAGAGTATATTCCAATAACACATTAGTTTAAATTAAATTTACTAATATAACAACAACAGAAGAATGGTCAATTCTAATGTAGCCTAGAAAACAATCAAAACAGGTGGTGGAGTCTTTGGTTTGGGTGGAGTAGAAGCTACAGGGTCAAGTGTCCCCTAGGAAATGCAACATGACAGGGATGTCAAAGAATGGAATGGGCCTTGAGTATATTTATGAGATATGTTCACTGACGTTTCTTAAGAAGGTCCTAAAGTCAGTGCATAACAAGTATTTCATGTCTACCTTTTAATGCGATTTTCCCATTTAAAATTATTTTATTATCTTTTTATTTAGGACAGCACATATGCATTTAATAATACGTATGGAGAATAATACATATAAAAATAATGTGTATGAAGGAACTACTATGTTTAGAAGTTGTGTCAAGGATAGTGGGGTTACAAAAATGAAAGAGATGCAATTCCTATCTTTAAGCCATCTTCCTCTAAGGATACTGCAAATAGTAATTACAAAATATATAATAGAAACAATCGAAGGTTATAAGAAAATGCCGATGACTAGAGAGAAATGGAGATTACAGTGCAATAGAGATAAATGCAATAATTTTAAGTAAAATTGATGGTAGTGCATCATTGGATCACGTGGTGGAGATAAATAGTGGAGGTGAATAGTGGCAAGAAGCAAGTTTGTCGAATTCAAAGGTGGTGTATATATGCATTCCCTGTGTATTATTAACGGGACTGACAATGACACTAAAGATAATTTCAGGAATAGACTCGAGTTAGGTAGGACAGAGAAGTAAGATGCTAATGTGACTTTGACAGATGGGACAATCCCTGGATGTATGGTAACTTCGAATCTTAATAATTGCCAGATTTCCATAGCAAATCTAGAAAGCCATAATCCAATTATCTTCCACAGAACACTATATGCATTAAATATAATAGGTCGTGCCTGAAAAATAGGTTCTGTGTTCAACTAAATTTGGGAAACTGTGCAGAAGAGTGGGATTCTTTACTGCAGGGCTTCTCAGAGTCTTTAATTTTGCTCATGTTGAATCTCAAGAAGGATTTGCTGAATATATTACAACATGGAACTTCCCTTTGTAGAATATTTTTAAAATTAATGTTCTGAAGAGCATACTTTGTAAGGCACATGACTATGTATATTAGACCTGTCTTGGAAATAGTTCTATGCCTAACAATCTTTGATAAATAATACTTTATGCTGAAAAAGGAAATTTCGATGACCAATTTCAATTCATCATTGTAATTTACAGTTGTCTGAAAGCAATTGGAAAGTTTGAATGGCATAATATATTTTTCCAGATGTATAATAGATGATTGTGAAGAAATGTTTCACTATATTGAGTTCACAGTAAGCGGATAATGATTTAGAACTCAAAATCAAATGTACTGCTAAGTAATAAAAATTCTGAAGTGTGAAGATTATATGAAAATGCCAGGCATAGGCAGCTTAGCACAAGCAAGTTTCATTGTCAGTTATACTCAATTAACTGAGAAAGAGGTATAGTGAAGAGAGCACTGGACTTGTATCCAGAAGGCCTGGGTTTCTTGCCCAGATCTACCATTAATTTCTCGTGTGTTTTTGCACAAATGAATTAATCTAGCTCAGAATGCATGTAGTTCTTAGAGATAATGTAGTCTAATAACCTGATTCATCTGAATCCACTGAATACATGTTGAGTAAAAGGGACTATTCAGACATTTTAAGTTAAATATTTATTTACCGAATTTTACATCCTTAAGTGGGGTAAAGATTTATAAGATTCTTCTAGGATAAATTAACTAATAGTATTCATCAATCTGCAGGTAGGTTAGCTCAGTGTTTTATCAAAATGCATTACATCTGGCGAGCTTTTAAAAACATCAATGCCTATGATAAAAATAATACTCATTAATTCACAATCTCTATGGAATGAACCCAGACATAAGTATTTTTAAAAACTCATCAGGTTATTCTAAATTTGAGAACTCATCAGGTTATTCACATGAGTTATCATTGTCAGTGATGATTCTTATTTAGAAAAAAGTAGCACTGGCTGACAACAGGTAGAAATGATATGTCAATTAGTATTTTCTAAAATAAAACAAACTCCTTGTAAAACATGTATTTATGATAGTGGTGGTGTTGGTCATAGTGTTTGTGTGCACGTGTGTGTGAGTATTTATACACATAGAAGCATCTAAAAATTTTTTTGAACTGCGATGGTAGGCAGGAGGGAATAACGTATGTAGAGGTAGTGATGTTTCAGCTGACCTCCACTACTTTAATAAGGGGAATTCTAATTCTATATATTCCTTGGCCTAATGTCTACCTTTTTATATTAATATAGCTTCTCTAATCTCTGCTTTTTAATTCACATTGTGTAAACCATTTATATTTCACATGATTATCAATATGTTTGTGTTTAAGGCTTAAGGCTACCATCTCCCTATTCTTTTTTTATTATTATTATTTTAAATTATCCCATATATATGTTATTTTCCATCTTAACTGACCTGGATTAATAATACATTAGTATTTCATTTTACCTTCTGCATTGTCTTAGCAGCTGGACCTCTTGTTTTATTTTTTTTAGGGCTTACTCTAGAGTTTACCATATGTATCATTAATTTATCACATTCTACCTTCAAACAGTACTATAGCTTTTTACACATAAAATAAGAATTTATAAAAAGTATTCCAATTTTACTAACCTCTATCCTTTCTACTATTTTTGTCATACATTTTTACATTTAAAGATTTTATAAATCCTGTAATATATGGTATTATTCTTGCTTAAGCAGTTATTTATTAACAAAATTTAAGAATAAGTAATTTTTTGTATTAACTCATGTTTACCATTATCATAATTGTTCATAAATTCCTATAGACTAAATTTTCCATCTAGAATAATTTTCCATGAGCATCAAATAAAATTTTTTACAATAAATTTTGAACTGCAAATCCACTGGTGATGAGTTATTTAAGATTTCTTTATATTTATTTATTGCCTGAAAATATATTCCTGAAAGACATTTTTGCTAGGTATGGAAATCTGTGTTGACTTTTTGCCCCACTTAAAATATGTCTACGTTGACTGCATCTTGCTTTATTTTTGGTGAGAAGTCAGTGATGTTTCTTTGTACCTTTGTATGTAATGTGGCTCTTTTACACTACTTGCTTTTAAACCTCTTTATAACAGGGTATTATTATATTTGATTCTTGTTTATTTATCTTGCTTTGGGTTCATTGAACTTATTAGATTAGTAGTTTTGTAGTTTCATTTGAAAAAAAATATTTGAAAAATATTTTTGAAAAAATTATTTGCTATTTCTTCAAATATTTTGTAGCCTTCTCTCCTTCCTGGGATTCCAATTACAATTTCATTAGACTGCTTTACTTTTTTTTGTAGGTGTTTAATCTGCTTATTTTTATCTCTCTTTACTTTTGTACTTTAATTTGCATAGTTGCTATGGCACATGGTCAAGTTCACCAATCTTGTCTTCTGTAATATCTAAATTTATATTAAACTCCTGTGAATTTTTTTACCCCGTGATATTTTTATATCTAGAAGTTCCATTTGTTTCCTTTTATAGCTTTCACTTCTACCTTTATTATTTTCATATTTATTGTAGTATTTCAATATATTTATAGTAGCTTTCATAAAGTTTTGTGCTAATTCTATTATGTCATTAGTGGGAGTGTTTCTGTTGATTACTATGTCTCCTACATATGAGTTATAATTCTTCTTTTCATGTCTAGTTATTTTTTTATTATATGCTGAATTTTATGAGGTTACATTATTGAGCATCTAGATTTTATATCTTTTTTTTAATAGTGTTGAGATTTGCTCTAGCTTAATCCTTTTGAGACCTATTTTTAAACTTAATCAGATGTTTAGAGTAGTCTTCTAGGCTTTTTTTCACCTGTTTTTGGGTGGTAATTATTTTTTGGTGCCTGTTTGGAATGATCTGGTTTTTCACAAAACTATTGTACTCCTTTCGTAAAGAATTTAAAAGTATCCTAATTCAGTGTGAGCTCTTGGTATTTGTAATTTTCTCATTTTTTTTTCTTAGTCTAGCTTCATGGAGTTTCGTCTTCTTAAATATATGCAGTATTCAATTAAGACTTAAGGAGGCTCCTATGAAGATTTTTGGAGACTTTTGTTTACATTTCTCCAATTCCTTCTGCCTTACTTTTTTTGAGTTCCAATCTTGCACTTATCAGATCAGTTAAACCATTTACTATTCCATAGTCTGATAAGTTCCTTCAGGTAGGAAGGTATATGGATCATAACGCTTACCTCATATTTTCCTTTTATCATTGAATACTGTGCTGCCTGTTGTTTAATATTTAAAAACAGTTATTTCATATATTTTGTCTAATTTTCTAACTGATTCTTGTAGGAGGGGTATTTTTGTACCAATTACTTCATCATAGTGACAAGCATAACTTTGATTATTTTATTTCATGAAATTGTCCATGAGATCTCAGTCCTCAATTCTGGTTGGACATTTAAACCATTTTCTTTTTCTCAGATAAGTCACAGTGAGTCCAAAAGAAATGTAGGGGAAATTTGTTCATGTTTTTTCTAAATTACATTTTTGCATGCTTTCTCACTTTAAATAACATTCTTATGTGTACAATATTCTAATTTACTTTAGGAAGAGCTAATTTAGAATTTACATAGTGACATATTAGTTCTGTCTTTGAATCTTTATCATATATACTTTGTTTTGTGTGTCTTTAATGGGAAAATGTAGTTTCCTGATTATTAAGAGCATCTATGATCATTAATTTTAAAAGGCAAGGGAAAGCAAAGAAGAAAGTAACATGGCTTCAAATATTTCAGTAAATTTAAGATATGCTTTGTTATTTTTTATTTAAACTATATGAAAATAACATATTTAAAAGCCATAGCCAATGTATTTACAAGATTTCAAATGATTTTGCTGTAGCCCCAAGACTGACAAACACTTTAAAAAGGGTTCTTATATATTTTCTCGCTTATAAGTACATTTCCATGTTTTGTTTTTCTTATATACTATGGAGATATAGATCCAATCCATTGTTTTCAAGTTTTTCTTTCTAGATAATTCCTTCTGCATTGTACATGGAATAAGAGAAACTATTGTTTGCTTATTTCTATAAAAATGTATCTGTATTCATTTGCATAACCTAGGTTAATATGGAAAGAAGCTTAAAGAAATTACATCTATTCCTAAATTATAGAATATTAACTAAAGGTTATATTTTAATATTTAACATATTTTTTGAGGAATTATTTTTTTAAATAAGAAATACAGAGTTTCTCTTTGCTAAGATAATCTGGTACTAGTAAATCATGTACTAATGGCAGGAGCACAATTTTTTGTGATGAATGAAGTCAGTGCAGTCTGAAGGGGAAGACAATATGGATTACACTCAACCCAAGCGCCAAAATTATTGCCAAGTGGGATACATTTCTTTTAGGTGCCAGAGTCCTTGCATCTAGAAGAGTAGGATGGAGCATCTTGAGGAGTTCCCTGTTAAGTAAATTTATAAAAGGGAAAGGTTTAGATATTGTCCAGCTGAATAACCTGATCTTACAAGATTATAAAGCTAAAATTTCTCTTAAATATATATGATTACACACTTTCATTTTATATACAAAAATGTTAAATCTCAGAAAATAAAAATAACATTGTGAAGGTCACAGTGCTGGTGAGTCATTAAGCTAGAACATAAGTCTCCAGGTTTCTGGAAATTGTTTTTTTAAACAAAACTAAACAATCAGTGTCAAAGTTTTTGGAAGATATAAATGCCAAAAATTACTGTTATTCCTTCCCTTTCTCCATCCCTTTCTTTCTTATTGTCTGGGAGATTAAGTTACAATTTTGTACAGTATTAACCTTGTCAAAGTACTTTTCCATCAGTTATTTTAGTTGGCATTTTAAACAACCCTATGAGGTAGGATATATACTTTTATCATATTAGATCACTAAGTCCTTATCATGAATCCTGGTCTTTTCCATAACTGTCCATAATTTATTTTAATAATCCTACTGTGTTTAGGGAAATATCCATTATTACATGTCTTGTCTTCTTGACATATATTGGAACTTATATTACCATACTCCCTTGCTGCTAGGCCCTTCCAATA